>NC_143107.1:7207060-8544473 GCF_061535455.1 Colias philodice | reverse complement strand
GAACGCGATAACTCACTTTTACGCGCGTGGCTCTAAAATTACTATTTTTTAATAATTTTATTTCGCAGAGCCAATGTTGATCGTGTAAAGTCTAGGTGATTACTTAATCGGTTAATTTGGGTTAGGTTAGGTTAGGTTAGGTTTCTGTAATAGTAAGGTTAGGTTAGGTTAGGTTTCTGTAATAGTAAGGTTAGGTTAGGTTAGGTTAGGTTTCTGTAATAGTAAGGTTAGTTTTGGTTAGGTTAATGTCAAAGTTAGGTTAGGTTAGGTTAGGTTAATGTCAAAGTTAGGTTAGGTTAGGTTAGGTTAATGTCAAAGTTAGGTTAGGTTAGGTTAATGTCAAAGTTAGGTTAGTTTAGGTTAGGTTAATGTCAAAGTTAGGTTAGGTTAGGTTAGGTTAATGTCAAAGTTAGGTTAGTTAAGGTTAGGTTAATGTCAAAGTTAGGTTAGTTTAGGTTAGGTTAATGTCAAAGTTAGGTTAGTTTAGGTTAGGTTAATGTCAAAGTTAGGTTAGTTTAGGTTAGGTTATTGTCAAAGTTAGGTTAGTTTAGGTTAGGTTAATGTCAAAGTTAGGTTAGGTTTCTGGTCTGGATAGGTCAATAACAACTTTAAAAAAAAAAAAAAAAAAAAAAAACAGGAACTTAAAATATTTCTGTAGCCTTTTGTAGAAGTCCAAATTCAAAAATTTTCAAATATTCTTTTTCAGTTATCATTTTTCTATTAAAAAAAAAATTAAAAAAAAATTGGTATAAAATTGTGCAAACCGAGTTGATGTGCCTAAGAGATGTGGACTGGGAGGGTGGGTGGGCGCTGCGTTTCGTTTTTGGCCGTTTTCTCCTAAACCGGTGGGCGGATTTTTACAAATTTGGTATCAAATGAAAAGTCTTTTTGGGCCGCATCCCTGGACACCAAATTGAATGGGGTGCATAGCCCAGTTCAATAGATATGGGTGGTGGCTCCCATCGTGATTTTCCTCGTTTTCTCCTAAACAGGTAAGCAAATCCTCATGAAATTATTATCAAACGATAGATCTCGCTATTGCGCATCCGTAGACATCAAATTCAATAATATTCATTTACTGGTTAATTAATTATTCGAGGGAGAGATTTAGCGCTTTTGGAAGTGATTTTCCGCTATAACTCCGCAGCGGATGGATAAATTTTCACAATATTAGTTTCAAATAAAAGTTCTTATTGATGCGCATCTATACATACCAAATTCAATGAAATTGAACATACGGTTAATAAAATATACGAGATAAGATTTTAACGCTAATCCGCATTATAAAACTTGGTTGAACAATAATTATTATGTAGTTTATGTAGTTATTTTGTTATTTACTTTTATTTTTATTTAAGACACCCTGTCTTACACCGTCTTTGAAGTATTTAGGGTAAAAACAACAAAAACTTCACGTACACAAATAAAATAAAATAAAATTATGCTGTTTTAAAAATGTTATATTATGTAGTTAAATGTATTATATTATAATATAGAAATGTAAAAAAAAAATAAGCTGTACCTACCTTTTATAACTACTATCCTCCCTAAGCAGTAATTTACAAGAATAAACAATAATAATAATTAATTTTTACATATTAATGTCTTAAGTGTATCTAAAAGATAAAAAAAATACACTACAAATCCACACAATACATCTAAATAGGGTATATAAATTATAATATCATCTGATGTCGATAACTCGCAGATAAACTAAAAAAAAATAATTAGCATGCCCACCCGGGCTCGAACCCCGGCCTTTTGGGTGGACTTTAATCACAGAGTGCTGCTGCGTTTATTCAGTTTTTCATCCGTCGCTTAGATGGCCTTGTTTCTAAATATAAACATTTTCATTTAAATATCTATCGATAATCATAAGAATACGCATAACTAGATAAAAATTAATTTAATGTAGAATTTATTTTAATCATCATTTCTATAGTACTGTCCTAAAAATGGCTTAATAGAGTGTTCACGACAGAATATCGTTAGGCTTGAGTAAGGTGATAATAGATGGCGGTAATTTATTTATAGTATTTCTGTATCGCACTATAATTGTTTTTTCTCGAGTCCATATATAGAAGGGTCAGTGTAGCACCGAATTTAAAAATAGGGTTGTTTCTTGGTTCGTTTGATTGTTTGGGTCTTTGGTTCTTTGGTTCTTTCGTTCTTACTCTTTGGTCTCTCCCGTCCACATCCCGTCTCACTGATACGTCTTGTTCTTAGCTCGAGCAGCTCAGAACAATTCGTTCTGTGAAGACGTCAATTCTATAATAGGTTGTGAATTAGACATGCGCAAAACAGTACGTCAAATAGTAATGCAACATCACGCATCTCTTCCACGGAAGTGATATTACTCCGTAACATCACACATTACCCGATCGATTTTTAATGAAATGATGACATTAATAATATTATAATGTTTATATTATATTAATGGTGATATGTGAAGTATTACAGATCATAATATTGAAAAATAGCAATAATAACTGCAATGCTTATTAGTTATTAGTGTTATTACATATCGTAAAATTACAATTTAAGTAAATATTTAAAAAATGTAGTTGATTTTCCTTCATACTTGGCCACGTACTTTGTGTTGTTTGTTAATAATTGTAGTGAACGCAAGCAAATGTAAAACAAAATAAAAAAAAGCGAGTGATGCGAGTGATGTTTGTAACTGATGCGTAATGCGTGATGTTGCATTACGTGTCAAAGTGATATTACTTTTGTACTATTACACGCATTACCTACCCATGTCTATTGTGAATGTTAAATTTTAACTCATCCAGGGTGTTGCATTGGCAACCCTAGGTGTGGGGAATTTGTGGGGAGCACAGAAATTACAATACGAATACAGGAACATACAATAGTGAATAGACAAGTTTTCCTACTTTCTACCGAAATACAGATGACAGGCATGATACAGGCGACAACGCGGGCTGTCAAATAAGTGATAAAATTTATTCCTCTGAGGATAAAATTGAAATGACATTTGATATTAGCATAGATCATAGAGGAAAGTAATATGCATAGATTAAACTTCATCTGTCAGGAGCTTGTTATTTGCTCCGAGGTCAGGAGCGAAGGTAAACTGTCAAATGTCAGTTGTCACTTGTCAAATCTAGTGCTTTACAAACGGGGTGGGCGGAAGGTTGTATCGCTAAAGGAAAAAAATATTCATAAAAAGAAATATCCTGCGCTTTGTAAATTAGTGGTCGTTATGAGTTGTGCCAAGTATTATAAAGCCATTACAATTAGACACTGTTGAGGAAACGACCTGCGACTTCCATAGTCCACTCTGATTCTGTATTGGCCGTCGCCGACTTCCTGGCCTTTCGCGTCGACTCTACATTACGCCGTTATGGTGAGTAAAATAACATTATTTTCATAAGAATTTATTGTTTTTGCTTTATGCATCAAAATATTGACACAATAACATTCGGGTTTAACTCTTATAACTGGATTTGTTTTGGAATAGTTTCAATGACAAAATTTTGCGATGCCGCGAATCTCAAGCTCTCCAACAACCATCTAGCAAGCAATATTCGCTGTGGAGTTTGATTTACTATGATGTGTGAAAAGCATTCAAACTCTTAATTACATTCTAATAAGGTATACTTACTATATTACTGTGTGTATCAATATAATATTACTAGCTTTCCGCCCGCATTGTTACCGTTCCCGTGGGATTTCCGGGATGAAACCTATCCTATGTGTTTATCCAAGTTACCCTCTATATGTGTGCTAAATTTCATTGTATTCGGTTCAGTAGTATTTTCGTGAAAGAGTAACAAACACACACACACACATACATCCTCACAAACTTTCGCATTTATAATATTAGTAGGATAGCTATGGTCTTTGAATATTTTTAAATGCATCACACAAATTAAAATCTCTTGTTTGAAATTAACAAAGAAAAGCATAGAGCACTAGCACATAAAATCAATATTTGAATTTGTAATGATTTTATTGATACAGTTGAACCTCGATAACTTAAACCTCGATAACATAAAAACCTCTGTAACTTCACAAAATAATATGTTCCCTTCCCATCAGAGCCCAAAACCTCTTTAACTTAAAATACGCAACCTCTATAACTTAAATAAATAATCTCTGTATTGGCCCTCAATAACTTAAAGAAATGTTTCCACAACCTCTATTACATAAAATTTTTTGTCAATGAGTCATTTTGAAAGAGTGTCAAAACAAAAGGTTTCGGTATTTATTGGTTGCACGTGTTTACTATGTATTGTTAACGTAAACAATACATTACCTATTGTTTGCTTTATCGAAATTCTTCAAAGCTTTGCGGCGGTTAGCTTTATGACAACGACTTACTTGCATCATAAGTTTTTGATCGTTGTCCTGGAAACATCACTTTACTTACTGTGTGATAAAACTGGCTTAAAATTAGTCCAAAAAGAAAACTAACAACCCTCACCTATGCTGATAAATTAAAAGCTATAGAAGCAGTGACAAATGGATAGACCCTTGATAACTTAAAACCTCTATAACTTAAAATATTTTGTGTTTCCCTTGGACTTTAACTTATCGAGGTTCTACTGTATTTATTTTATGGAAAATGACAATAATTAAAAAAAAAACATATTGGATATTGTGATACTAATAGATGATAGAAAAAAAATATTGTCAATCATAATAATTTAAATATTGCTGTTAATTTCTACTAGATGGTGATTCCCCCAAAGAAATAGAACAAAAGATTGGATAATCTATTAATTATTATTAATTTCTGGGTATCCAACATGGGTTTGAGAGTGAATGACCATAATTCACCACGGCTGGTTATTGCGATAATGTGAATTTGCCAGTCAGTTCAGTTCATAGCATAATCTGTCTGGAAATAAGAGGTCACAAATGGCCCCAGGTCTTACTTTTTGAAATTATAAAGCACATTCTCCAATTACATTGACATGCAAATATACACTGCATAGTTACTCAAAAAACATTTTTTTATATATAAACATCAATAACAAAATAATAATTTAGGGTGAATACATCATTTAGGGCTGATTTTTCAATCCTTGGTTATTATTATTTTTTTTATGTTATGGGGAGGCAAACGAGCGGACGCACTGCCTGGTGGTAAGCAGGTTGCGTCGCCCATAGACCATAACAGAGGTTATGATTGTTGCCTACCAGAGAGATATTGGAAGGATTAAGGGATTTGGAAGGAATTAGGGAGAAAGGGGCGAGGATGGGAGGGATTAAGGATAGGATGGGTTGGGGATAGGAAGGGATAGGGTTAAAACTTATTCGTCAAATAATGTATAAAACTACCATTTTAAAAACGTATTCTAATTCTGCCCGTATTTGACAGTTTACGTGATATTTTAATATGATAGTGTAATACTTTATTAGACGGATAAGTTTAATCCAAGCATTGAAAAATCAGCCCTTATTCTTACACTACACAATATTTGAAATGTCAATTAATTTATATTTATTATCCATAAGAATTGAATTTACTTATAAATGCTAATTCCCCAACGAGATAAGATGAAAATAAAACTTCCCTGTCGTACTTGTTCATGGAATTAAACTGTTAATAGAATACATAATTCATGTTGCTCGCCTGTAACCCCGGTGATTCCAACTGATTGAAATATATATATATACATATTTTATTTACTTATCAGTTATCATCATAAAAAATTGATAGATAAAAATAATTAATAATAACTTGCTAATTGGATTAATCCTATTAGCACTTTTTAAATTTATTTTACACAATTTGATATAATCAGTTTAGTCAAAATATCAGTTAATCACAGAGCTCATTATGCATTGAAAAGTCACACAATCATCACATTAGTGTTTTACAGTTTACTCTTTACTTTATGGTGAGTTACATTGTGGATTTTATTCCATACCAATTACCATGTAGTAACTTATAATACTGTCGCTCGGCTTGGTTTCCTGCCCCTAGTTTCTCTGTTTTGGTCGCCGAGAGACTGAGTCGCTGGCGACTGGTCGACAGTGCGTAATAGCTCTACGTGGTACTGGCACATATACCCTATGTTTTCTAAATGCTACCAGTCACTATCTACAGTCATTGATTGATCTGGGAACTGGGCTGATCGAATGATTATTAGAGATCTTTAATCAATTAATTGAATTCATTGAAATTGTCGTGTACTTTCACGTGTCGGACAAATTCAAATCATTCTCGGTTGAGTCGGTACTTTACTGATAATTTTTACTTTGTATTTTACTGAATCTTTAATTTATAATTCGTAGAATACATATGCACAAAGATGCAAAAGGAATATGATATAATATGATAAATAAGAAAAATTTAAAAAGCGCCGATGGTTAGTGGAACGGCCGCGGCGTGCGCGACGCGAGAATTTTATCCGTACAGCCCCCCTAGTCAAGTGGCTTTCTGCTAGCGTAGCGTTCAATGGAATAGACTACGAATGTATGAGATTGACGTAGGCTGTAGATAAACGTATCTACAGCTTACGTCAATCTCATACATTCGTAGTCTATTCCATTGAACGCTACGCTAACAGAAAGCCACTTGACTAGGGGGGCTGGGCCTTTAGCCAAACGTCAAAACGCAATGGAATAGAATCCGCTAGCGATACTAATTGTCATAAGTGTACGATATTTCGCTAAGGATTTGTTCACCCTACCAACGACGAAGACGACCACAAACAAAATTTTCATCCTGTCGCAATTTAACAAAATTGTGAAAAACACACTTAAAAATAAAATATTAAAAATTTCCTGTCGTTCTGGTGATTGGAATTTTTTTTTGAGCTCAACGAATGAAAAAATAGATTTTTCGTTGAAACGGTGGCTCCTAGACAAAAATGTATTTGAATTTTTTATAGATAATTTTATGAACTACAATTTTGGTAAAAGGTAATTATTTGTTTGATTAACTTACTGTCTCGGCGAAAATCGCAAAAAACCTATTTTTATATTAACTGTACTCAATTTTTTTTCTTTCTGAGTACCAGTATGACGGGAAATTTTAATATTTTAAAGTGAAACTTTTATTATATCGTCTCAAACTTTTTGGTCTGTGTAGCGCATGTCGCGTGACGGTCGAACCGTACGATAATTATCGTACAAATACGATAATTTTGTGCCTAAGTTTCACTTTTACCGTGGTTTCATAAAACCACACAACATATTTTTAAAGTGAAACTTTTATTACATCGTCTCAAACTTTTTGGTCTGTGTAGCGCATGTCGCGTGTATAGCGGCTGCCGAGTAGGTATACCTACTCGGCAGCCGACCGACATGCGACATGCGCTACACAAAGCAGTGTTCGGAATCGTTCGAACAGTTTCACTTTTACCGTGGTTTCATAAAACCACACAACATTTTTATTTTGAACAAATTTCGGCAAGATTGGAATTTTGGTCGTGGTCGTCGTCATCGTTGGTAGTGTGACCGAATCATTACCAAAATGTCATGAGCTTATGTCAATAATTAGCGTTAGCAGTTTCTATTCCATGGCGTTAGGTACGTTTGTCTAAAGGCCCTGTAATGTTTAAACTTCAAAATTGAAATATGTATTGCATATTTATTAACGAAAATGTATTTATCTACACATAATAATATGAATATTGCTCGTTTGCCAATTACAAAGTGAGACTAAAGTTTAAAATATGATTATGGCCGCGATATATCAATTCATATTGAACAAACTCTCGGTAGTTTGTTTATTGTCCCTTTTCACAAATATGTAATTAATTAGAAATGTCGAGGTATGATGACTGCGCGGTGGCCGGTGAATATAAGTTCAGGTAGAGCAACATGTAGTCTAAGATCCCACTGCAGGATTACTTCGTTCATAGTATTTTTGATGAAACAAAAATTTTATCTAACTAGGTATATTTATAATTAGGAGAACATATGTATATCGACTAGATTTCCAGTCAAAATTTGGCCGCAAGCATTTTTAATGCATATTCATCATCTTTAACAGCCAGCAAGCCTCATTTGCGGCTGGATTTAACTAGGCAACCATATATGATAATTAAAAGAAAAAAAAAAAATAGCTTTAGTTTGAATTTTGATATATGATTCATAAAATATGTGCGTTATGAACGTGTAACGTATAAATGGATTGAAATTATACCTGTTTGCAACAGGCTGCGAAGGGGTTGCGGCCAGTTAAAAAACGGCAACCGTGGCTTTTTAGAATCTTTGTGTAATTTGCCGTGATGTAGACTATAAATAATAAGTGAAAGGAAATTTTTTCCAAAAAATCGGTGTGAAAAAATTTAATTAAACATGCTTGCTGGCAACCTAGTCGATATAATATATTCTTCTAATTATAAATATACATAAATTTTGGTTTCATCAAAAAAACTATGAACGCACTAATCCTGCGGTGGGATCTAATACTAATATACTTACAAGGCTCTTAGGTTATGTTATAGGAATGTAAGCGAAGGTCCGTCGCGCCTCATGCCGCGGGGATATGAACCCCACTTTGGAGTTTATTACGAAATTCAGGGTAATAATTTTGAGTTTCAGGGTAATAATTTTTTTCAGTATTCGTACTTAGTAAAATATATTATATTGTACTATATAGTATATTGTAGTTATATACATATAGTGTTTTATGTATTATGCTTTGTTTTAATTCAGTTTTTTTTTTCTTCTTTTTTTAACGTTATTATTGCTAATTGGCTACCTTAAGTTATAATTTGTCCTTTGCCTGAAGGTTGCCTGGCAGAGATGGCTTTGAGCCATAAGGCCGCCGTTTGTACATTTTAAATTGTTTTGTTTTATGTACTTTCATTGTAATATGCTGTACAATAAAGAGTAAATAAATAAATAAAATTGCGAGCTTATATTATGTGTTTAGTGTACGTCGACGGGAAAGATTTTTAGTTGACGCAGAGTAAATGCCGAATGGAAAATTTTATCAATTAATCAGCTACTAGGTACGTAATATAAAAGTTTAAGATGAAATATCTAGTTGTTTTGTGAATACAATCATATCAAAAAACGATATCGAATCCTTCCTCGTTATAGCGTTTGTTTGTTGGATAATGTATATCTTGTAAGAAATCGTGCTCTACGTGTACCGGCCTCTTCTTTCTGCCTTCTCGCTTGTAACTTCCTTAATTGTATCGCGAGTTCGTTATTTACGTAAGAATCGCTTCGATAGAGCAGATTGCAAGACATGTTCAGTTTGGAGATAAGTATATGTTTTGGTTTGCTATAACGACTATTGTTGGAAGAGCACTTTGGTTAGCAGGCACTAGGCAGCCGGCAGGAGAGGTGCGCCGCGCGGAACTCGCTCGTTACGGCACTAGATTGCTGTGCGATCCCTTTCTCGCTAATCGTCCAGCTTCATAAAGCCGGTTTTATAATACCTGATATGTATTTCAAATTTTTGTTATGCAACAAGCTGACTTTGACTGGAATGCTTAGGATAACCTAACGATGAAACGGTCAAACCAGAAGATAAAGATTATTCATCGGTCAAACGGTCACCGATGACGGTGGACATTTAGCCTTTAGAAAAGTTCAGTGTGGGACACCGAGACCGAGTTTATAAATAGTTAAGTTCAAGGAGAGCTAAGTGTTCCGTTGGCGGCTAATAATAGCCGACTAGATCGACTAGAACTTGACACAGCATGAATGCATAAAAACTTGTATCTTTGCGGGTGCAGTCTATATTTAGGTTATAGCACCATTTGTATTCTGTGGCTGTGGTCCTGCGGGTGTGAGCTCTAATAGCTTCCACTTTGTGACTTGACTCAATTCAATTATTATTTTACGGGACACTGATTGATATCGATCTCTTAAAAATCAAAAGGACATCAACATGTCACGTATACATTTTTAAATTAAATTGATATTATTTTGCAAGGGACAAGAATATGTAACTCAAAAAAGTACCTATCAACTTATTAAAGTGTCTCTTGAAGTACCCATTCATTAAAAAACCGCGATAAATTTTCCATTTTCGTTCATGGTAATCCGTCTAATTACCTGAGTCCTGAACAAACGATATGGTTTTCAAGCCGATTTGGGTCGATCGTACATTAATTATTAATAGACTAGAGTAGATAATTTTTGAAACAAAAAAAAATCGCAGTCGGATGAAACCCATTAGAATATGATGAAAATAAAAGGAAAAATAAATTACTGTCAATCCGAGTTCGGGAAGTGGGAGGGGGGAGCTTTTAAGAGAAAAAAATGGTTTCTCTCGATTTCCGACAAAACTACAAGGCCTACGGAAAAAAATTCAATGGCAAAGTTGTAGGTAATAAAAAGATCTACAACTTTTGTATTGACAATTTATTCACATAACCTCAAAATTTAGGTGAAAAATTCAAAAAACCAAGTTTTTGGTTTTTTATTTTTATCTACTTCAAAATTTTTTTTTTCTACGAAATTTGGTGGAAACTTGCTTTATTATGTCCCAAATACACTGTAATTTATTTGATTGAAAATATTTATTTTTTCGCCTTATTTTGAATTAAAACCAAAAAAACAACCTAATTTTCAATCGAAAAGTCACCCGTCAAAATATCGGTTTTTTTCAAAAACTTGGGGAGCCTTTTATTTTTTAATTTTTTTTATTATAAAAAATAAACATTACCATAGTAAATGTTCTCAGGAAATGCATACAAACAGTGTGATAATAAGCTTTTACTAAATCAGGCACACTTCTCGAACTCTATATCTTCTCTTGTATCGGCTTTTAGGTAATATTTCAAAAGAAAAAAAATTATCTGTTCTAAGTATAATATTTTACAGCATATGTTTTATTACAGCATATATTTTACAGGTAGTGTATTATTACAGCATATAATATTGTAGCGGCTTTATATATTTTTGGATAGCGGAAATGAAACAACGGATTGACAACCTCTTTATATTGGAGCCAATTTACGACTGAAGTACAATTGGTAGAATACATATTAATGTTACATGATGCCTGACCTAATAAGTAACTGTAATGTGCTGACGGCACATAGCTTTCCCCTAAATTTGGAAAAAAATTATACATTGAAAAAAATTTTTTTTAAAAGTAAACATTACTTGTACAATATAATAATCATCACAAACATAAAAAATAATCTTTAGCATGAACTTTAAATTTCTAATTTCAAAATTGTCTAATATAATCGAAAAAGGTATATAATAAAATGTATATAAAAGTGTATATAGCAAAAAACAACATTATACAGTTAAAAATGTAAATAAAACAATAGAAATAAATGTAAAAATAAAATTGAAAAGTTAATATAAACATAATGCATTGATATAAAAAATAAAATAAACATGTAAGTACTTCTAATTACAATTTAAATCTTACGACAGGTTTAACAATGCGACCTGATCGTGTTACAGTCGGCAAGTTGTTTACATTAGGCGCTTGCGCTACCGTATTCGGACTATTGTCATCAATGTTTATTATAAAGGCTGGTTTAAGACGATCAATACTAATTATGTTCTCTTTGTCTGCTTGTGATATTTTGAAATATTTATCATTTCTTTCCAAAACTTTGAAAGGTCCTCGATATGGAGGTGTCAGCGATTTTACCATTTTGTCACAACGTACAAATACATGTGTGCATTTTTGCAATTCTGGATGAACAAATATATTGCGTTTACTGGACTCTCTTTTAGGAACTGACGATATGTTGTGTATTTTTTTACGCAGTTGGCTAAGGAATGTTTCATTCTCGGAAATATTAGGCCTTTGCAGCTGGAAAAAATCTCCGGGTAATCTTATTGCTTCACCATAAACCATTTCGGCGGCACTTGTCTGTGTGTCGTCTCGTAGACTCGCCCTTAGTCCAAACAAAACAGATGGTAATTGTCCAACCCAGTCGACTGCATTGCCTCTACACATAAGAGCTGTTTTCAATACTCTGTGCCATCTTTCTATAGCACCGTTCGCTTGCGGGTGATATGCACAAGTCCTTATCTTTTTAATACCCATTCGCTTTGCTAAATTTGTAAACAAACTTGACTCGAATTGTCGTCCTTGATCGGTAGTTATCCGTATAGGACTTCCAAACCGACAAATCCATCCTGAATAGACAATTTCAGCTACAGTCTCTGCTGTAATATCTTTTATGGGAAAAGCTTCTGGCCAAGAGGTACTTCTGTCGATCATGGTTAGAATGTATCGATAACCATTGCAATATTGTAAAGGACCAACGATGTCGATATGCAAATGCTCGAATCGGTCGCTTTTCGTAAAAGTTCCAGTAGGCGAAATAGTATGCCTATGTACTTTGGAACGTTGACACTCTATACATGCACGTGTCCAATTGGTAACATCTTTGTTTATAGATGTCCATATAAATCTGTCTCGCAAGAGTCTTCGTGTCGTACGTATGCTAGGATGACTAATTCCATGTATGGCGTTGTAAGCCGATATACGAAATTCTTCGGGCAAATATGGTCTTGCGTTCTGCATAGTTACATCACAATACACTGGCATGTTACTAGGCGGTAAAATTATCTTTTTAAAGTTTAGATTTTTCGATTGTAGTAATAACTTGAGTTCCTCATCATTTTCTTGAGCTTTTGATAACTTTTCGTAATCGATGGGCGATGGCATATCTATTGTAGCTATCCTTGATAATGCATCGGCCACTACATTTTCTGATCCGCTTATATGTTCGATTGATGTACAAAATTGCAGTATGAAATCGAGATGACGTAATCTTCGCGGCGTATCATTTTTGCTGATTGTATTATTTTTGAATGTATGTATTAAAGGTTTGTGATCAGTATACACGGTTAATGGCCTGCCTTCGACCATATATCTAAAATGTTTTATAGCCATGTATATAGCTAGCAACTCTCGATCGAATGTACTATAGCGTTGTTGCGCTTCGCTTAATTTTTGTGAAAAAAATCCGAGAGGCTTCCATGAGTTTCCTTCTCTCTGTTGAAGTACTGCACCGGCACATGTGCTAGAACAATCGGTCATGATAGCAATAGTAGCATCTGCGGCGGGAAATGACAATGTAACGGCACTTTGAAGGTTTTCTTTACATTGCTCGAAGGCTGTTGATGCTTCATCAGTCCATTGTATCGGAGTTTTATCTTTCTTGCCGGAGTTATGTATGTACTGATTTAGTTTTGATTGTACTTCTGCAGCGTGAGGTAAATGACGTCTATAGAAATTTAGCATTCCTAGAAATCGTCGTAATTCTTCGACTGTTTGTGGTTTTGGGTACTCTTTTATGACCTTGACCTTATCTTCTAATGGTTTTAATCCTTGTTGTGAAATATTATATCCCAAAAAACTTAATTCCGTTTTGCCGAATTCACATTTTGATAAATTGATAGTGATTCCAAACTCATTCAAACGTTCGAAAACCATTCGTAAGTGTTTCGTATGGCTCTGGTGTCCTGATGACGCAATGATGACGTCATCGATGTAGGAAAATAAAAATGGAACGTTTTCCTCGCTTTTCTCGCCATTTTCGGAATCAGTTGGAAAATGAAGGTCACGGAACACAACGTTGTTTAAAAATCGTTGGAATGTCTGCGCTGCATTCTTAAGTCCAAAAGTCATTCTTTTAAATTCATATAAGCCGAAGGGTGTAGTTATGGCTGTTTTCTCAATATCTGATTCGGCGACACCAATATTATGATAGGCACGTTGCAAATCTAACCTTGAAAATATAGTTTTTCCTGCCAATAGGTATGTACAGTCTTGTATACGCGGTATGGGATATCTGTCCGGTTTAGTTATCGCATTTAAGCGTCGATAATCTCCACAGGGTCTAATATCTCCGTTCTTTTTCATTACCACATGTAAAGGACTGGCCCAGCAACTTTTTGATGGTTGACAAATCCCCATCTCTTGCATTCGCTGAAATTCTGCGCGAACTTTATTGTATTTGTCGGGCGGTAGAGGTCGCGGTCGCGATAATACGGGTGGGCCGCTTGTTTCGATGTGATGGACTATAGAATGTCGTGGAGTCTCTATGAAACGCATTGGCTTAGTAATGTTCGGAAATTGCGATAACAGATCACTATATTTATGATTAAAGTCGATTGTGTTCACTGGTATATGTTTACTCAAAGTTACTGAACCGATTACACATAAGTTTGTCACTGTATCAATTAATTTTTGACGATGAATGTCCACTAAAAGTTTGTAATGTCCCAAAAAATCAGCACCTAATATTGCTTGTTTCACTTCGGCTATAATAAAAGTCCACCGGTAAGGTCTACGTAATTTCAAATCTAATGTAAGTGTCTTTACACCATAAGTCTTTATAACGCTTCCGTTAGCAGCGTATAACTCGTAATTATCGCACTTCGGTCGCTTATGCACAGTTTTAGTCACAGGGATCACTGATATATTCGCTCCCGTATCAATTAAAAAATTTAGTCCCGATGTTCTATCGGTAATGTTAAGGCGGTGCGATGGCTTAATAGTGCAAATCTCCGCCTGCGATTGCACTCCTTCTAGTTTTCCTGCTGTTTAGGTTTTTTAGGGTTCCGTAGCCAAAATGGCAAAAACGGAACCCTTATAGTTTCGTCATGTCCGTCTGTCCGTCTGTCCGTCTGTCCGTCTGTCACAGCCGATTTACTCGGAAACTATAAGTACTACAGTGATGAAATTTGATGGGAATATGTGTTGTATGAACCGCTACAAAAATATGACACTAAATAGTAAAAAAAAGAATTGGGGGTGGGGCCCCCCATACATGTAACTGAGGGATGAAATTTTTTTTTTCGATGTACATACCCGTGTGGGGTATCAATGGAAAGGTCTTTTAAAATGATATAAAGTTTTCTAAAAAACATTTTTCTTAAAGTGAACGGTTTTTGAGATATCAGCTCTCAAAGTCGTAAAAAGTATGTCCCCCCCCCTCTATTTTTATAACTACGGGGTATAAAATTCTAAAAAAAATAGAGGTGATGCATGCTAATTAACTCTTTCAACGATTTTTGGTTTGATCAAAGTATCTCTTATAGTTTTTGAGATAGGTTGATTTAACTGTAATTTATTATATTTGCTGCTACGGAACCCTTTGTGCGCGAGCCCGACTCGCACTTGGCCGGTTTTTTATTCCAAGCACACGGCTCTATACATTTGTTAGCTCTATGATAAAATCGCGCGTGGTAATAACAAAGACTGTCGGCGCTCCGCGGCTCACGCCGTATCATGTTACGTCCACGGGATCTCGAACTAGACCGATTACGATAATTATAATTTCGTTTTTTATGTTGCAATCTATAAATGTTCTGTAATTCCATCACTTGTAGAGTCAATTGAGCTATTTGCTCTTGCAGCACGGAAACGGTATCAGCTGACGTCGACGGTTTGCTACTAACCTCCGATATTTGATTAGGTCTTATATTTTCCATAATTTTGTCTGCAATCGTAGCTAAATTTTCCAAATCTTTTACGTCGGTGACGGCGAGAACGGAGCGTACTGCAGCTGGAAGATGACCTTGCCACATGATACTCAGCGTTTCATCGGGAATTTTTCCGCGGGCCAAATCTCGCATGCGCCTCAAGAGTTGAGAGGGTTTTTCGTCGCCAAGGTCGATTTCGCTCAAAAGTTTTTGGAGTTGCCGGTTTTCTGATTCTTCATACACTGCTAATAATCTTGCTTTTAAGGTGTCATATTTCTTCGTTTGGGGCTGCTGAAGCAATATGTCGCTTACTTGTCGAATGACGTCTTTTCCTAATTTCGTGACGACTAAGTTAAATTTCGCCTCGTCGCTTAGTTTTTGAGGTGTTAAGATGGCTTCACACTGCACGAACCATAAGCGAGCTTGATCGCACCAAAATTCCGGTATTCTAGATGATACTGTTACTGTTGCTAACTCGGACGCTGGGCTTGCTGACGGAGCTCTATTTTCAGTTGTCATTTTTATATTCTTATGGCTTCGTGTACAGTCCGAGGTCATGAAATACGTTGTCAGGTTGTCGCGTTGTCAGGCGTTGTGGTTAGTCGGGTGTTGTTGTTTGTCGGGGTCACCAGATTGTAGCGGCTTTATATATTTTTGGATAGCGGAAATGAAACAACGGATTGACAACCTCTTTATATTGGAGCCAATTTACAACTGAAGTACAATTGGTAGAATACATATTAATGTTACATGATGCCTGACCTAATAAGTAACTGTAATGTGCTGACGGCACAATATTTTACAGGTAGTTTGAGAAGTGTGCCTGATTTAGTAAAAGCTAATTTTCACACTGTTTGTATATGCATTTCCTGAGGACATTTACTATGGTAATGTTTATTTTTTTACACCATATGAAAGTAGAGATTTCAATGAATAAAAGGCTCTCCAAGTTTTTGAAAAAAGCCGATATTTTGACGGGTGACTTTTCGATTGAAAATTAGGTTGTTTTTTTGGTTTTAATTCATAATAAGGCGAAAAAATAAATTTTTTCAATCAAATAAATTACAGTGTATTTGGGACATAATAAAGCAAGTTTCCACCAAATTTCGTAGAAAAAAAAAATTTTTTGAAGTAGATAAAAATAAAAAACCAAAAACTTGGTTTTTTGAATTTTTCACCTAAATTTTGAGGTTATGTGAAAAAATTGTCAATACAAAAGTTGTAGATCTTTTTATTACCTACAACTTTGCCATTGAATTTTTTTCCGTAGGACTTGTAGTTTTGTCGGAAATCGAGAGAAACCATTTTTTTCTCTTAAAAGCTCCCCCCTCCCACTTCCCGAACTCGGATTGACCGTAATTTATTTTTCCTTTTATTTTCATCATATTCCCCTCCATTTCTAATGGGTTTCATCCGACTGCGATTTTTTTGCACTTTTATTATTTTTAAAGGGATCTACCCCAGTCTATAAGGGTAGTATCTATTTATCTCCGGGTCAGTAATAGTGCACCGTACACCGTGACAATGCGTGACGCGCGGCGCGGCGGCGTGGCGCGCGGCGTGGCGGAGCGGGAGCGGCCGCAGCGTGCAGTGTGGCAGTGCGCGTGTCCCGCCGAGTGCACGCTGCACAGGAAATTAGCATAATTGCGCGGAGACAAACTCTTACAAACATACTGAGAAAAACACGATTGCTTGTTAGGTAGCTTTCAATAAATATCATTCTAAAGTTTTATGCGGTCTAACACAACAATATAACATCATACTTTTTTCACACCAACCCTTCGTCGGATATAATATTATACTTGATTTCAGAGTTTATTTCTTGTTCTTAATATGTACGAATAAAGGCGATCGAACAGGAAGCTATCAAGAATACAGTCGAAACCACTTAAAAAGTGGTTTGTTGTCGGTCGAGGCACGCCGTCTGTGATGTCACAAGGACCACTTTTACGTCATGTTTTCCGATTTAGCTTATTATTTATCAATTAATATAATTCGAATATTTATTAATTACTATAATTCGTTTTTGCTTAAATATATTCATGAAGCTAGGAATTCTTCTAAATGTTATCCATTCCAGGGAAAGAACTTATTCCGACTGAATGTTGGAATAGCTAGTCACTCATACATGATTAGTAATTAGAATCTTATAATTATAAGACTTGATAATATTGTCAAAAACCTTTGTTTTAACTAGAATAATATTGAATAAATAGTTAAAGTATCAAAGGCCCTTCGCCATAAAAATCAAAAAACTTTTCCGAAATGTGCGACCGTCAGATTTTTGGAGACTAACTTTTTTAAAATACACAATTAAGCATTTTTTTATGCTATATAACAAATCCCTACTTCCCTACTATCCCTATCCCTACTAATATTATAAATGCGAAGTAACTCTGTCTGTCTGTCTGTTACGCTTTCCCCTGAGAAAGAACATAGGCTACCTTTTATCAAAACACCACGCGGGGAAGCCGCGGGCGGAAGCTAGTAAAAAAAAAATATCGTTAATGATACCATCTCCCATTTCAATAGGCAGGGTCACTAAGCCAGTGTGCCAATCCTACTTTGGTGACCTTAATTCATCGTACGTTATGAATATTGACGGACGCTGCTATCGACATAGTGATACGAATCTGAAAACTATTGCTCTTCGGTGGCAACTGGCAGCGATAAAAAATAAAAATACGTGGCTGTTGAAAAGATGAACCAGTTTCCAATGCCAAATACTAATGAATATTCAAAACATAAATACCACAATATATCCAGAAGAATATAAAGAATTTAAGTTTCAAATACCAATATTATTTTTAAGTTATGTATTTATTTATTACAAAGTTTATATTCAAGCACCTGCTACCAGTCTGCAGCAGGCACATAAAACTATAGTTATTTATTATATTGCGATGGGCATGTACATGAGATATAAAAAGCTTTATATTGATAACCAATTTTATTGCTCAGATAATCCACCAGATATAAAACTCATGAAAAATTCATGAAATATAAAACTTGAATAGGGTGCTCTATGGTACATCCTTGGAAAATCTCTGTTTATTGTTGTAATTTGCTATCTCTTTTATCTGGATGGATGGAGAGGAGGGGGTTAGTAGAAGCCTTTATTTATTTTTAAAAGGTGATACTAAAGGCATTTTTTTTAATTTCAAATCGTATCTTGTACGGTTTTGTTTCTATTACTTTGTACCATCAAAAAGAATAGATATAAATTTGATAGTAGTAAACCAAAAAATTTTATTTACCAAATATCGGTCAAATCTGATTTGACCGATTTTTTCATGATGTCGGTCGCAGAATCTGTTCGGCGTCCGTAAAAATTTTAAGTGAAGCTTTCACCCCCATTACTACACACATAAATAAATCGTCCTGTGATGAAACTAATCTAAGGCCTCAAAAGAAACATTTTCTTGAACTCTATCTCCGGCGACTGCTCGCGAGCAGCACTACCACGATATTGTAAAAGCTTCGCACGTTACTATCGCGTCATACATCTAGATTAACAAATGTAATTTTTTTGTAGATGATTATCGTGTTATCGCACGTTAGTCGTCATCAGACTAATATCGATGTTAGATTACAGATAAAACGGCATGTTTATCAGTTAGTACTTGTTTGAAGTGCTAATTGTTTAATTGGAGATATCACTGTTTATTGACGCAGTATCACGGATTACTAAATAGTTACTGTAGTAGGTATGTCTTCCAGATTTGCAATCGCCAATTAATAGGTCCTGATAAATGTACGAGTGGCGTAGCATAAAACATTCATTCAAACTTTAGCTTGCACACAGTGCCGTAACGAGATTACCGGTAGTCTTTATTTCCCAGAAAACAAGACAGAATATAAATGAATGAGGTAGAGTAGGTGATAATATGCAATAATAAACTGTTGGTTTGGTGGCAGTGGAAAACCCGCAGTTTGCTATTGATTCCCTGAATGTCTTAGTAGTTACTAATAAGTGCAAGTCATGTGCAACTCATATATTATATCTTGAGCCTCTTTTTCCTGTTTCGTCAAATTTTATTGTTACGTTAATCTTAGTAAAGTAAACTCGTACTAAGTAACGGAAATGTTCTATCATTATGATGGAATACTAGTTCACAAAAAAAGTTTGAGAAGGTTTGGGAATATTCGTTGAAAAACCATTTTCATGTTGTGTCAAGTTGTGTGTCAATTACCACGGTGCATTTAAGTGACAGCAAATAGGTAAATAAACATAGCAGTGGCGTGATACCAAACTAAGTATATTAACATTAGGGCGCGGCGGTCCAACTAGGTATTCTTTTTTAGCAAGAGCTTTAAATTAATAGATAGGTATTGTATGATGCTCAAAGGATTTGTTTGAAATTGCCTTGCAATGCGTGTTGTTTGGGAAATCGGTATAACTAAAGAAACAACAACGGTGGTCGATTCTCGTATAAAACTAACTTGTTTGAAGGCCGTTGTCTGCTCTGCTGAAACTGTTTTCAGTACGAGTGATCCATCCGTAATTTTTATATGATATGCGCTTTCACAAATTTTAATGATCATTCACCTGGCTATTATTCTCAAGTGTTCGTACGTTTAGATCGGGCTTATTGATTGTCCGAGATAGTAAACAGCTAGTTTCAATTAGATACCCCGCTTCGCCTAATAACGAGCAAAACGCCTGTCGCTCGTTCGTAATAGGAAGTAGGATGGTAGCATTATCATTGAAAGGTTACCGGTGAGTCACTCGATATCGCAGTAACCTCAAGTATCAAGTATCGCGGCAGGAGCCGCCGGGAGAGCAGCGGCGCGGGCGCCGGGCTCGCCTGCCGCGCGCGAAGGTCGCTGGTCTGCGCGAAGCGGGCTGTGTGCGTGCGCGCGCGTGTGTGCGGGCGCCGTTAGAGGCAGGGCCTTGACCCCGCGTACCTGTCGTCGGACTTCGGAGCCGCCGGACAATTACCCGTGAGCACACCAGAGATGCAATGCATGCTTTCAATACTAGACCAGGGTCGATAATTTTTGAAACAGAAAAAAATAGTAGTAGGATGAAACCCATTAGAAAAGGAGGGGAATATGATAAAAATAAAAGGAAAAATAAATTACAGACAATCCGAGTTCGGGAAGTGGGAGGGCTTCTAAGGCTAAAAAATGGTTTCTCTTGATTTCCGACAAAACTACAAGTTCTATGGAAAAGAGTTCAATGGCAAAGTTGTAGGTAATAAAAAGTTCTACAACTTTTGTATTCGCAATTTTTTCACATAACCTCAAAATTTAGGTGAAAAATTCAAAAAACCAAGTTTATAAAAAACTTATATTACTTAAGTATATCTTTTTCAAAATCTCTGTAATTTATTTTTCCTTTAATTTTTATCACATTCCCCTCCTTTTCTAATGGCTTTCATCCTACTACTATTTTTTTAGGTTTTTATCATTTTGGAAGGGATTGGCCCTGGTGTATACCTCCACTCCACCGCGCCGCCGCGGCCGCACCGCGCATTGGAGCCCGCTAACTTCAATTATTTATGACTACCAAATGACTACAGACGAGTGACGACACAGTTGACGAGTGTTGAAAATATATCATCTCAAATTGACACTAAGTATTACAATACGGTTGTATATTTAAAATGTCAAACTTTTATACGAACAATGAATGTATACAAACTGTACATATAATATAGTGTTTGTGAGTGAGTATTATTACATTATATATTTTATTATTAAATAATATAAAATATATGTTTAAAGGAACGTGAGTTATTAATCATCGCATGGAAATATTACTTTGTAGAAGCTAACGCTAGCCTCTAGCTCACTCTGATTGATGTGCTACTCGCTAAGAAAACTGATTGTACTAATCCGAAGTTGATTTGCAGTTTGCACATCTAAAAAGATAATGATATTTGGTTGAGTGACCCGTGCACGGTGCACTGTACGCGTGTGATGGCGGGTGCAGGTTGATAATGTGACTAAATACTTGCGGTTTGGGATGTTTGTTGCAACTTGCAACCAATCATTTCGATTTCGCAATCAATGCATTTTTACGAGAACCCTCATCAACATACAGCCTTATAATTATGAATTATTTAAGTATAGCTTATTGATATTTGATGTCTCACAAGTGACGAGTACCTATTTGCTACAAATTGTTGAGTCTAAGGTTGCTTTCCTGTTGGATCTATACAAAAAGTGTGGATATTGTAATATCGAACACTAAACCCGGCCAGTGGCCAGTGCGTAGATTAGAACTCGAACACAACCGGCTGCGCAGTCGCGCTTCAGCTGTAAGTAGTAAGTACATACTACAATGTGACTGGTCTTTAATTTATAAGCAGGTTTAACTGGAATCGAGATATTTGGAGCAGTGGTAGTAATAAATACTATCAGCTGCTCGTCCAGATTTCGCTGATAATTCTGTATGTTTCTGAATGAAAACGATTGCAATAATTCAAGTTTTCGTATATGCCAGTAGCCACTTCATACATACAGTACTAGATACATCACTAGATTGAAGTATCGACACAGTTCTGTATACATTTCCGTCAGTCACGTAGTTTTTAGGTCCGTCAGGCAAGTAACCATTTTTGGCATTATTAAAAAATATCAAGCGACTAGATCTCCGCCCGCGGCTTCGCCCGCGTTTTCAAAGGAAATCCCGCATAGTTCCCGTTCCCGTGGGATTTCCGAGATAAAACCTACCCTATGTGTTAATCCAAGATACCTTCTATATGTGTGCTAAATTTCATTGTAATCGGTTCAGTATTTTTTACGTGAAAGAGTAAAAACATCCATACATCCATACATCCATACTTACAAACTTTCGCCTTTATAATAGTAGTAGGATAAAATATTGACGGTAACTTGTTGAAATTAGATGTATTATCAAGGGGTTAGCTCATGTCATGTCGAAGGGTAATTATGTTAA
Organism: Colias philodice; assembly: GCF_061535455.1. Taxonomy (NCBI): domain Eukaryota; kingdom Metazoa; phylum Arthropoda; class Insecta; order Lepidoptera; family Pieridae; genus Colias; species Colias philodice. The sequence goes on along the minus strand of NC_143107.1, from coordinate 8,522,215 downwards.
AAGTGGGAACTGTGCATTACGTGTAATCCATTATTCGACACGCGGGCGGGGCGGCCGACCAGCCACTGACTCACGTCACTGGCGACGCTCGCTCAGGAATTTCCGTCTTTGTCTTATTATATGGGATTTCCTTAGATTACAATATCGTCATTTAAAAAGAAAGCTTCACGAGTACAGAACCGAGACCCAATTAGGTTCGTGGGCGGGTCGATTGGTACATGCGAATGTCTTAGATGAATTCGCGATAGTTAGCTACGATTGCACAATAATTCACGTACTTGGGAAATATTTGAATAGGTATTTATTATTATTGGTTGAGTAAATCGTTCTGATTGCGACCTTCTTCGCGTTTTTTATTAGCACTTTTATCGTGTTAGTTCACTCAAGGTTTGGCAATCGATGCTTATCCAATATTAATTAGATGGAAATATTGGATTATTGAACATTTTTATTTGAAAAGCCGCGACGATGTACCTAATGGTATATAAACCAAGGATAATTCTGACTTTTCTGAGCTCTGACTCACTTGAGACCTGAATGAGAAACGGAAGGCTAATCGACACATTTGAGAAACATTGGCCACTGACACAAATGTGAATGCACCGCATCTCCCCTCAAACTTAGCAACTTATATTCTTGCAATTGGTCTTCTTCTGTTGTTTAAAATAGTACTTCATTCAATTCAATACAATTTAATCAAACGCATTCTTAATTTTAAACAATGCATTTAAAGTAATGTGATGAACAATTGACAGCTCCAATTACTCTTGTTAATTAACCGCTTGTTGAAAACGCTGCGTTGAATTTATGCAAGCACCGTAGGTACCTACTCTCAATCTAAATAACCCATTTATTTTGATTTAAATCGATTGAAAATATAACGTAGCTCGGAATTCCAAGTTCCAACTAACATAATTATGGATACAATATTTCCCGAAATAACAAAAATATAATTAGTTGCTTCTTTAACGGATTAATAACAAAAAAAAGGTGCCAGTTTAACGGATGTAAATTAAAATATCAAAGACGTGTAATTAAATCCTCAAGTTTATATTTTATATTGAAAAATTTGTCCTATTAATGCGATTTTGGGCTAATAAAAAAAATCATGAATGGATTTACCATCAAATGTATTATAAATATAAAAATATATGCTCCTAAATGTGTAGCATGAGCAGGCGCGGGAGATGGGAGGGCGCGGCGGGCGAGCGCTCGCCGTGCTCGCTCGAGCGGGTAATGTGTAGATTGGCGTTCTATTGTCGCCAGATGTACGAATTTTCCACACGCGACCGTCAACCGTTTTATAATTGTTTTATCACGCCCCATTTCAATTCAATATTTATCATGAATTCCAGAATTGAATCGATCGCATCGAACGTTGCTACAATGTGCGCAGTAAAATATTCTTAGACGGATCCATCTGCACGAGTCGCGTTACGTCAAGATGAATTATTAATTCGACGATGATGTAATTACAGGAAATCCTTTTACCCGTTCGCTTAGTAAAACATGGTGTAGAACATTATAAAAATGTAAAAATGGAATCATTAAAGGCCGAAACCAGATAGGTTATCAATGACAAAGCCGCCGCCCGGAAGATAGTCGTGACACGATTACAATTTAGATATTAATTACACTCGCACTGATTGGGCACCGGATTGGCAAGTCGTGGCATGTGTCGTGGCTCCGTGCGGCGCGCATCCTCGGCCACGGCCGCCGCAAGGCAGTGAAGGCTGTCGCTGTTGTGCTACCTGCTACCCCGCCGCGCCTGGGCCGCAACTGTTCACAGTTGAATGGATCCGAGCCGCGAGACCTTTCGTGCCAGGCTCTCGCGAGGTGCGTGATTCCTTTGTAATTATTGTTCTTTAATATCCGCTTGTTTCAATAAGGTTTTTTTATTTATTTTTTCTCAGGTACGATTACGTTATGACGCAAAGCTAATTGTTTTAAGAGAGATTTAGACAGACGTTCGCACTTATCTCAATTTTTATTTATTTATGGATCGCATGAAAGGCATCGCAATTCGCAGCGAGACTTTGACTCTGACTTTCTTATGTGCTGTTTGTAATAACTAGTAAATGATTTAATTATATATGATGTTTTAATGTTTAGGAATCGAAATTGTGTTGGAATCGTTTGTATTTTGGACAAGTGCCTACTTAATAACGAGTACTTATATGAAATCATTTAATTTGAATCATTTATAAAGTAAGTAATATAAATAATATTATGAGGGCAGCGGCGGCCTTACCCATTGCGAGGCTCCGGTCGGCAGGCCCTTTGCGAGGCCCTTTGCTCTTCGTAAAATGTATGTGATGCGAAAGTAGGTCTGGTTGTTTGGTTTAGGTATTTGTTTTGTTTGAGGAGAAATGATAAAGTTATACAAATGAATAAAATTTGAGTTTTAAAATATTTATATATTTATACATAGAAAGATTTACCAAATTAACAAATACAAAGATGATAAATTTTAAAATTGATGTTTGGCACAATAATCCAACGAATGAGCTACGTCATTTTCGATTGAAAGAATAGCAAGGGCTGAAATCCGATCTTGTGTCATCGAATTCCTCAAATACCTATGTTTTAATAATTTTAAGCCTCGAAAAACTCCTTTCAGCAGACGCAACTGTCGCAGGTGTGGTGGCAATAATTCTCAGGACTATTTTGATATTGGGGTAAACTTCAGTTAATTTGTTTTCTATTATGTATTTCTGATTTCAGCACCGAGATAATATCGTCCTTTATACCGTACCTTCATACACAGTACACACGCATGAACACACGCACACATTTTCATTTTTTAAAATTCGCTTGGGTGGGTTGTTGCGCGAGGCCCCTGCAAGAGCGAGGCCCCGGGCGATTGCCCTGTTCGCCACCCCCTAAGGCCGCCGCTGTATGAGGGTGATTTATGGCTCTTACATTTATTTTTGTTTGCATTTACATTCTGAACTTATTCTGATTTTATACTTGCTGCATTATTTCCTCGTTGACACGCTCTTAACCATTGACCGTGACCGTTGCTATCAGATATCAATGTGAGTTTCAGACACTTCTCACTGCTATCGGCTAGCTTTGTAGGATATATATTTTATTGCCAGTTGCCTACTGAATTATATTTAAAGTATATCTAGTACATCTTAATTCCCCACTGTCTCCGTAATGTGATTTTAAAATTTTATGAAGAACGATACTTAAAGAAATGCATAGACGTGTAGTAGTGGTGATAAATGATCCTCACAGTGTACCGTGCACGGTGCAGGTGAAGGAGGTAGGAAAGTAATACAAGTGACGAGAATCGTGATATATACAGACAGAGTAGTACATCAACAATTTAATCTAAAATATTATAATGTAACACCACGTAACGAGTTACGTTTGTTTACACAATTATATTTGAACGCGATGTGTTTTGTTCGATAGTGAGTGCAGGTTTTCCCTTTTTAACGCGTTATTATTTGATAAAGCCAGTGATATAATTTACAGTTAAAAATGCTATTCATTATCGACGCCAATTTATTAAACAACTTGTAACTATAGCGATTACGGTGGGTCTACTTTAATGTGTTTCTTAGACTACAATAATTATTGTGACTCAAGAGCAGTTTGAAACTTTAATATCCTTCTTTTATACCTTATTCAATAAGTAAAGTAGCTAATTGTGTAGTGGTTGCGTAAACAGTTACATGACCATTGGTATTTTATTGTTCAAATAGGTATTATTTCTTATTTTCTTTCTTATTAAGAAACTAGATTTCCGCCCGCGGCTTCGCCAGCGTTTTCAAAGGAAAACCCGCACAGTTCCCGTTCCCGTGGGAATTCCGCAATCTTCCGTATCTTCTCCCATCTCACGGAACCGTTGACCGTTGAAGTTCTCTTCAGAAATATTTCCGAGAAACACGAAATATAAGGTTATTTATTATTATTATGCATACCATGTTTAATATAAATTTATATTTGAATCGTTTCTATCGCCTTAAATACGTATTTTATCATAAGGGGTTTGAAACTTTTTGTATGGACGCTGGCATATCGACCCGCCGCCATTTTGATTTTTTTTCAAAATTGCGGCGCACGATTAAAGTGGATATTTACCTCCAAATATCTCGGTAATGTGACGCTTTAGGGTACTATGTTATTAGACATTTTTTGTTCGTCTATGTGTCCTCTATCCATACATACCACTTTAATAGTGCGCCGCGATTTTGAAAAAAAAATCAAAATGGCGGCGGGTCGATATGCCAGAAAGCTTCAATGCCCTTTATCTATAATATTATTTTTTATTGACTTATCGAAATTTTCCTGACTTATAGAAATTTTCCTGACGTATAGAAATTCTCCTGTCTTATCGAAATTTTCCCGACTTATGGATTTTTCCTGACTTATAGAAATTTTTGCGGCTAAGAGAAATTTTCCTTACGTATAGAAATTTTCCTGGCTTATAGAATTTTTCCTGACGTATACAATTTTTCCTGACCTATAGAAATTTTGCTGGCTTATAGAAATTTTGCTGGCTTATAGAAATTTTCCTGACGTAAGTATAGAAATTTTCCCGACGTACATAAATTTTCCTGGCGTATATAAATTTTCCGGACTTATGGAAATTTTCCAGCTCATAGAAATTTTCCTTTTTTATGGAAATTTTCCTGTCTTATAAAAATTTTCCTGGCGTATAGAAATTTTCCTGACGTATAGAAATTTTCCTGGCTTATAGAATTTTTCCAGGCGTATATAATTTTTCCGGACTTATGGAAATTTTACAGCTCATAGAAATTTTCCTTTCTTATGGAAATTTTCCTGTCTAAAAATTTTCCTGGCGTATAGAAATTTTCCTGACGTATAGAAATTTTCCTGGCTTATAGAATTTTTCCGGGTGTATGTAATTTTTCCTGACTAATACAAATTTTCCTGACGTATAGAAATTTTCCTGGCCTATAGAAATTTTGCTGGCTTATGGAAATTTTCCTGGCGTATATAAATTTTCCAGCTCATAGAAATTTTCCTTTATGGAAATCCTGTCTTATAAAAATTTTCCTGGCGTTTAGAAATTTTCCTGACGTATAGAAATTTTCCTGGCTTATAGAATTTTTCCGGGCGTATATAATTTGTGGCGTATATAAAAAGCATCAACGTGAATAAAATAGCACGTGCGGCGTCGCGACCACGTGCTTGAAGGTTAAAATTGTCAGGAAGGAAATTACTCGTCGGTTGGAACGAGGCAAGAAGAGGAATCGGTCAGATACAATGGATTCATTATTACACGGACAGGGAGCAATAAAATTGGAAGGCTCCAAGAATTGGAATATGCATATGGCGCTTTCAAACTACGGTCTTGCTGCGAGGCCAGGGCTTGTTTGACATAGTGAACGGCACTACAATAAAACCCGAAAATGTTGCCGAACGTACTCGGTGGATAACTTCCTTCATAATTTTTCCGGACTTATGGAAATTTTCCAGCTCATAGAAATTTTCCTTTCTTATGGAAATTTTCCTGTCTTATAAAAATTTTCCTGGCGTATAGAAATTTTCCTGACGTATAGAAATTATCCTGGCTTATAGAATTTTTCCGGGCGTGTATAATTTTTCCCGACTTATGGAAATTTTCCTGACTTATAGAAATTTTTGCGGCAAAGAGAAATTTTCCTCACGTATAGAAATTTTCCTGGCGTATAGAAATTCTCCTGTCTTATCGAAATTTTTGCGGCAAAGAGAAATTTTCCTCACGTATAGAATTTTTTCCTGGTTTATAGAATTTTTCCTGACTTATACAAATTTTCCCGAAGTATATAAATTTTCCTGTCGTATAGAAAGTTTCCTGACGTATAGAAATTTACCTGGCTTATAGAAATTTTCCTGACGTATAGAAATTTTCCCGACGTATCGAAATTTTCCTTGTTCATAGAAATTTTCCTGGCGTATGGAAATTTTCCTTTCTTATGGAAATTTTCCAGCTTATAGAAGTTTTCCCGATTTGTTTAGTGGGACACCCTGTATACAATACTAGTTCTAATTTGAACGATTAAAACAATATTTGGAATAACAAAAAAGAATATTTTCTGTACATAGTTGCTTATATCGCAAGTAATATGAGGTATTATTTCCATTGCAGCATATAAGGGCGTGAGTGTCGGGCGGCGCGGCATGTGGCTCGCGACGGGCGCGGTGCGGCGCTCGCACGCGCTGGCGCTGGCCGCCCTCGGCGCGCTGCTGCTGCTGCTGCTGGCGGCGCGCGTGCCCCCGCCCCCCGCGCCGCCGCGCCCCGCGCCCTACGCGCCGGCGCCCTCCGCGTCCGCGCCCTCCACGCCGCGCGCCAACACCACCACCGCGGCGGCGTCCAGCGCCACGCCGCGCCCCACGACCCGCGCCCCGACCCGCGCCCCCACCCGCGCCCCCGCCCGCGAGCCCGGCGTGGTGCTGACGCGCGACCTGTACGAGGCGGGCCACGAGCGGCCGCACCCCGAGCTGTGCCCCGCGCTGGGCGCGCACGTGCAGCTCGTGGTGCTGGTGACGTCGGCGCCGGGGCACCGCGCGGCGCGCGACGCCGTGCGGCTCACGTGGGGGCACTACGCCGCGCGCCGCGACGTGGCGTTCGCGTTCGTGCTGGGCGCGCCGCCGGCCGAGCTGCGCGCGGCGCTGGACGCGGAGGACGCGCTGTACGGCGACCTGGTGGTGGGCCGCTTCGTGGACTCGTACTCGAACCTGACGCTGAAGACGCTGTCCATGCTGGAGTGGGTGGACACGTACTGCCCGCGCGCGCCGCGCCTGCTCAAGACGGACGACGACATGTTCATCAACGTGCCGCGCCTGCTGCGTTTCGCCGCCGCGCGCGCCAACGCCACCAACACCATATGGGGCAAGGTGAGCTGCGATTATCATCGAACAGATTCTCATTCAAACGTATATAGAAAAACGAAAAGAAATATTATAATTTTGCTCGTGTGTACAGTCACCAGCATAAATAATATATTACTATTTGCAGATTAGTAAAAATATCTGTCACAAGAACGAGTTCAATAATATCTGTCTGCTATAAATTCAAATTAATTTATTTGCCAAAAAACATGGTTTACATTTGAGCATTTACGTTTACATTTGAGCATTTACACACAACAATTGAGTTCCAGCATGTTCAGCTGTTATTAACAGCATTGAAATTATGTCACTTAATTATAAATCAAAATTTCATTTATTATTTTCATTATCATTACATTTCACATTCTACAATCATTATTAACAAAGTCAATCAATCAAAGTCAAAATTTATATTTGAAGTATTCTGCCATTGTGTAAAAGGAACGCTCTGCGAGGAATTTCACTAGTTGCCATTTTAATTTATTAAGTGGCAGTGATCTTAACTCTTTAGGAAGATGGTTAAAAATTTTGATAGCTATTCCTGTTAAGGAGCGCAGTTCTACACAAAGGCATGCGCAAACGCGTCGGGTCTCTTGTAATGAAAAGCGAGCAATCCTCAAAGGTTGTGAATAAGTTATGATGCTTTTTGACGAAAATTATGGTTTCTAAAATGTACATACCGGGAAGTGTAAGAATTTTCAGCCGCTGAAAATTGGCTTACAGCTTACAAGAGGACCGACACCCGCTATAGCTCTTATACACTTTTTCTGGGCTAAAAACACTTGATTAATATTAACGGAATTCCCCCACAAAAGTATTCCGTATCGCAATATTGATGCAACGTAACCGTGATATGCCACTATAGCAGCTTTTTCAGATACAGTCTTACGGATACGCCGTAGTGCAAACACGAATCTATTCAAGCGCGTACTAACACATTCAACCTGTGATTTCCAACTACATCTTTGGTCAAGAACTAAGCCTAAAAATTTGGTTTCAGTAACTTCTTGAATAGTTTTACCATCATAGTGTATATTAAGATGAGTCATATTGTTTTTGCTTTTATTATAAAATTGGATGTAGTTTGTTTTTGTTAGGTTTACGTTTAAACCATTATCCTCTAACCATTGGATTACCTTAATTATAGTATGATTAATTGAAAATTCAAAGTCAGCTCCATTCTTTTCCGAAATAATAATCGAAACGTCATCAGCATATAAAACAGACTCATTCACAATTACATTAGGTAGGTCATTGATATATATTAGGAACAAAAGAGGTCCCAATATGCTCCCTTGCGGTACTCCATTCCCATTATATTTATAATCTGACTTCTCTGTGTTGTGACCGGAAGTATGAGAAATTTCAACTCTTTGTTTACGATTTCGTTAGTAACTTTCTAACCATTCCAAGGCAATCCTCGTATACCGTAATGGTTGCATTTGTAGAGAAGTACGTCATGGTTTACAAAATCGAAAGCCCGGGTCATGTCAAAAAATACAGCAGTTACCCGATTATGTTTATCCACCTGTTCCACAATGGATTTCACCAAAGAAAGTGCAGCTAGTGTGGTAGATTTATTTTTTTGAAAGCCACATTGCTCAGTTTTAAAGATGTTGAATTTTTTTTAGAAATTCGCTTAATCTGTGGTGCATAATTTTTTCATAAACTTTAGCCATGACAGGGATTAATGTATAGGTCTATAATTTGCTACGTCTTCCTTTTTACCTTTTTTAAACAGTGGTTTAACTATTTATTATATATATTCCTTCCTTGGTATATTATTATTGAACTTGTCCTTGTGACAGATATTTTTGCTAATCGCCCCCTTGTTACACAGTGTGGAAATTTTCGATGGGCCCTGGAGAGAAAATACTTGAAATACTGAAGATAGCAAATTTTGCTGAAAGGAAACGTTCCTTTATTTTTATAAAGAAATAGAACTCCATTCGGCGGCTCACACTAGATTGGCTGCGCGCGTCGCGCGCTAATTTCAAGTATTTCTTGTTTATTTCAAACCATCGCATATTTCAAACTTCTAACTCGGTACAAGTATAGGTTGTATCTATATTTTATAGCTAATATCCAAAAAGTCGTAACTTTACGTTTGTTATTTTGAAGATGCCAGAGATTTAAAAAAAATAACAATGAAAACTTTGTATTTTTTTTCTATAGAGAAAATAACATGGAATCATGTTACTAAAAAGGTACACTTATTGTGTTACTATTGAACTTTCTTGTCAAGAATTTTCATCACGACAACTTTATTCATATAAAAATTACGAAGGTTTAAAAAGTGTCGTAAACAGGTCATAAAATGTTAGAAAATGTGTCGTGATAACTTTTCGTAACAATTTTTTCCGTCTAGCCCCCTTTCACAACGCGTGATAAGGAACTTCGTTCCAAAAAGAAACTTAAGCAATTTCTAAACCTACGTCTAAGGACCTAAGTATGTTTTACCTAAAATTCATGTCTTTAATAAATCATCTTGAGTCATAAGAAAATGATAACTGGTTGTTCACTTGACAGACGGACAATTTTTCGTAGATGTTGATCAAGGCCCATAATGTACTCCATAATAAAGATTTAATATTTTAGGCATAATATGGTATTGAAAATACTAGTTTAAAGCCTATTGGATCGTTTTGAAGAATAAAATAACATTTTTTTTTAATTTTGAGGCAGTTCGATTCCCGGTCGATGCAAGTGAATTTTTACGAAAATCTTTGAACGCAGTTCTATTTCTTTTTAAAAATAAAGGAATGTTTCCTTTCAGCAACATTTGCTATCTTCATTATTTAAAGTACTTTCCCTCCAGGGCTGGTAGGTATTTTTAATACCTACACGCGGAGAGACACAAGCCCGGTGCCGCTATAACATTTTCAGTAACAACTAAGTTTTGTTTCCTATTCTGAAGGTACGAGGCTATGTGATGTCTCCTTTGATTCCATAGTGATCGAGTTTACGCATCATTGCGTGCATCATTCCTCTTCATAGAGGAACGTTCTACGCGGTCGAACGCTTCACAGAGCTCACAAAACATCATCACTTTTTCGCATTTTCCTACAGCATAAGACTACTACGTGCATGCTATCTTTTCGAGTGGACGTTAAGTCTCCTTAACGCTTCGCTTCGCAGGTGATAAAGAAGTCGCTGCCGAAGCGCACGACCAAGTCGAAGTACTACGTGTCGCCGGCGCAGTTCCCGGGCAAGGTGTTCCCGGACTTCGCCACGGGCCCGGCGTACCTGGTGACGCGCGACGCGGTGGGCGCGCTGCTGGCGGCGGCGGCGCGCGAGCGCTACCTGCGGCTGGAGGACGTGTTCGTGACGGGCGTGCTGGCGGCGCGCTGCGGCGTGCGGCGCCAGCACGCGCCCGAGTTCCTCAACAAGAAGGTGGCCGCGCACCCGTGCGCCGTGCAGCGCGCCGTGTCCATCCACATGGTGCAGTTCCACGAGCAGTTCGACCTGTGGCGCAAGCTGCTCGACGGCAAGACCAAGTGCGCCAGCTAGCCGCCACACTCCCCCCGCACGGTACGCCACTAGACTTCACTTTCCGGAACGACCCCCATTTGGATAAATTTCATTTTGTTTACAATTATTGACATCCGTTTGACTAAGTTTAATACTCAAAAAAGTGTCCTCGATCGCCATCCGGCTCGAAGGACCGACGGGGCCGCGGCGACCGAACGCAGATTAGATATCTGTCGATGTCTATTGAGTTGGAAACTTGATTATTTATCAATACTTATAAATAATTCAGTTTACAATTAGGCCTATTAGGCCTCGATGTGATTGCGTTTACTTAATTATCACACATCGTGATCTTTTAATTTTTATATTTACTCTTGTTATTCGTTGCGATATCAAACGAGCCGACGGATTATATTTTTGGTATAATATATTTTATTATAAATTTTCCAGTGTGATGCACGTGAACGTAGATTTTATGTTAAATTATTTTTTTACAATACTCGTCCTCCTTACGTTTGAAATAAAATTTTTCATATTTATAACATAGGTAAATAATATACTCGATACGGGGCACAGAATATTCGAAAATTTCGTACAAAAGTACGCAACTGTGAATCTAAAAGTGTCGTGTGAGACAACGACGGACTAGTCAACCGTGACGAATTATGTTCATCTTACCTCAAACACGACGAGCGTGGATTCTCTACAATTTTCCTCAAACTAGTTTGTACTACAGAAACTAGACAACTTGCACCGTAAACCAATATATTCAAGGACAGTTTGTAACTTGTATTTGTTTTTATGAAATGAAAAAAAAATATATATGAAGGTAGAGCTAACCTGAGGAAAGTCTGTTTAAACATTGCAAACATTCATTTTCACCAAACGATATTAGTACATTGTATTTTCTATCTCAAACCGCGTATGGAAGTGTGAGAGACTCGATCGATTTGACACCGATAATATTGGAAGCTCAAAGCCACGCTCTTGTGTTTGAATTTATTGTACTCTATTTCAATAGCGGCGGAAAATGTTAACGACGCTTCGTCTAAGTCGGTTGAGCTATGAAATATATTTACTCTTAGTGTGAAATTATAAACTCGTTGTCGTTTTCCGCCGCAGTCGGTAGAACCGTAAGTACGTTAAGGAAAGTGCCGTGACAGCAACAGCGATACAAACGATATGCCATAAAGAGATTTTTGTCCTGAAGCGATCAAATATTTTGATAAAGTTTTTTTTTTTTGCTACGTGGCTATGTTTTCGTCTCGATGGTTAGGTTTTCTCTGTATATAAAGTATTGTTTTCATGTTTTTGACATGAATAATTTTAAGTTATTTTCGTTCCGTCTCTCGAACTTTGTATAAAGAAATTATGATGATATTTTTTGGTTCTTATCAAATATGACAATGTACAATTTAGTACAATACGCATTTGTGTATTTCCAATTTTGTGACATTGAAATTTATAAATACTCACGGTGTATCGATATTTTTTATATTTAATTGTAAGTTGATGTTTCCACGTGTGAGTGAGAGAGACGGAACGACGGGCGTCTTGCTCCCCGCGCGTGTTTCACAAAGTATTTTATTTTTATAAGTTTTCGTTTTTAGCGCGCGCTGAGCGACCGAGCCCTTTACTGAGTTGAGTGGCGGCTGTCGAATTATTTTTTTATACTTACGTTGTACCGTAAATAAGCTGCAGTGTGTCTCCATTTTACGTTGTCTATGTAACGAATGTGTACGTAGATCGGTAATAATGTCACAAATAACGAAGTGAAAATAAAATGCGTTTTAAAGATAAATAATTACTAAGTAATAAAGACTAGTAGATCGAACCACTTCAAAATAGAACAAAAGTGTCTGTATAAAGTCACGTATATTTAGCAGAAGGAACAATGTATGTTGTGTATCATGTATTGTGTGTGTTCACTTCGGAGACAGCACAACGAATGTGTTCGCGTTGCGGCGACAACGATCTTATTCACTGTTAAAGGCAGAGCAAGTACATGTAAATGTATAGTTTTATTTTGTAAAATTTTACATTTTTATTAATACTCGAGTAGAACAAATATTTTTTTGAGCGCTGGGAACGGAGACACATCAGCTCCTCGCTGACACACGCCTGCAGCTTCGACAACGACCGCTACGGTATACATGCAAATTGTATTCATTTTAAAGTCTAATCATAAGGACCGTTCTAACTTTATTTCGATAGATATTGTCACAAAAGTAGTGTTATAGTGCTCAGGTATCGCGTAGCGGTGCGAGTGTCGCGGAACGTTGCGGGCGTCTGTACTCTGTATATATATAGGTAAATAATGTAACAGCGTTCTCACTTTCCGTTGAAAAATTTCCGCGAAAATCAGATTTACCTCAATGTTTTCAATGGAGTTCACTCGAGTGAGAGCGCTGCGTAACCGTATAGTGCAATCTAATGTTTATTGAACATTTATAAATTTCAGCTGTAATAATTCTGATGTAAATATACGTATTTTAATGTGTTTCTTGTTTCATTTGTGGCACTTACCATCTAGATCAGTCAGAATCGACATTGAAAATCGAGAATTTAACAATAATTCCAAAAGTTTTCAAACTTCGGTCAAGTAAATGGTACATTGGGACGACAATAAATCTCATTTTGCAACCTTGTCCGCAGTCCGGAACATTGTTAAAATTGCAATTAAATTATTTTTTTGCTGTATGGTCGTGAAAAAAATTCCAAAAGTTCTGCAAACTTGGGGAAGTTTTCGATATAATATTTCATATCACGTATTAAATTTGCAATTAATCTAAGTGTACGGAACATTGTTAAAATTGCAATTAAATTATTTTTTGCTGTATGGTCGTGAAAAAAATTCCAAAAGTTCTGCAAACTTAACACAGATATCGGAAATATATACCGAACGGTTGTATAAATTTGCAACCTTTTTCGTTGACCGGAACATGTTTATTTATAATTATTTTTAATTCGTGGTCATTTTTTCGAGTAAGGTGGTCTCGGAATAATTACAAAAGTTTTGGAACTTGGTTGCAAACTTCGAAAACATCTATTCTGGTGCATTTACAAATTTGCAACCTCATTCAGTTTAATAAAAAAAAAAACATTAATATTCAATATTAAAAGATGTTCCGTACACTGAGATTGGTTGCAAATTTAATAAGTGATATGAAATGTTATATCGAAAACTTCCCCAAGTTTGCAGAACTTTTGGAATTTTTTTCAGGACCATACAGCAAAAAATAATTTAATTGCAGTTCCGGACTGCGGACAAGGTTGCAAAATGGGATTTATTGTCGTCCCAATGTACCATTCACTTGACCGAAGTTTGATAACTTTTGGAATTATTGTGAATTGAATGTCTAGACTGACTGGAGTAATCTACCTAGCTAATTTAGGCGTCTATACAATAATCAATCAATTGAATCACACGGAATTTTATAAATTCCGATAGATGGCGCTTTATTCTTGAACACGCGAGCAAGGCTAATAAATATATACTAATACTAGCGGTCCGCCCCGGCTTCGCCCGTGGTACATATGAAAAATAGATGTTGGCCGATTCTCAGACTTACCCGATATGCACAGAAAATTTCATGAGAATCGGTCCACCCGTTTCGGAGGAGTATGCAGACTAACATTGTGACACGAGAATTTTATATATAAGATTATAAAACTGAAGAGTTTTTTTGTTTGTTTGAACGCGCTGATCTCAGGAACTACTGGTCTGATTTAAAAAAATTCTTTCGGTGTTAGATATTATCCTATTCATCTACGAAAGCTATAGGATGATAATATATACATATATCATCACGCTAAGACCAACAGAAGCGAAGCCACGTGGGTGAAACCGCGGAGTGCAGCTAGTAAAAAAGTTTATTTATTATAAAGGATACACTTTTGTATGGCATGCAAATATACGAATAATAATGAAGTTAAATAATAGGGTTGAATATTTTATCGACATATCAAGGGAATATGTTTAAGTTAGTGTTTACCACAGACATAGATAGACTACGCAAGTACCGCGATCTGTATGAAAACCAAGCGTGTCATATTTTTTGTACTGACCTTGACGCGTTATGACGTCACGAGCGCTTTTTAGTGATGGTAATTTCATTTTACGCTAAATCGATTAGGACGCCACTCGCGCGGCGATTCTAGTATCGTCCTATCCCATCGAAGTAAATCGAAAGAAATCAGATCAAACTAGATCTATGTCTAAGAGGTAATTAAATAAATGAATCGTAATCGATTACTAAATCGATTCAAGACAGAAAAATGATAATTACCATAGACAGAGGAATGATAAAATAAATTTATAAACCTTTTAATATTCTAACAAGTAAACTAATGTGTTTTAGCTTTTTCTTACATATGCCCATTGAGTTACCGTGTACTACGTACTAGAGAGGTCATCGAAAGAAAGTAATGAAACTGTCAATCAATCAATCTTTATGTCCCGTTGCATCAATCCATTTTTCTTTTATGTTCGGGTTACGTGGAAAACTGAAAAAACAAACATAGTCTAAGCAATAAGGAGTTTTGACAAAAAAAATCTATGCCTTTTTTTCTGAAAAATTGCTCCTTCAAATTATCATTTTTCTGTTCGATTATAAAATCGATTAGAATCGAGAACTGTTGCATCAAATGAACATCACTAACCACAAAATTGGACAGAAAAATGAGAACAGAAAAATGAGAAGACGCTATTCATTGCTTGTTATCATACGACTCGATCTTTACCGTGCCAAGTAAAAGCCGCAATGTATTCCGAATCATTTCGTATGATTTGGTATCCGTGTTTGTCACGATCGTTTTCCACCGATATTCTTTATTTGATTTTAAAATAAATAGTGCATATTCTGATTAGAAAATTACTAACCGGTGGAAGGAAACATCTCTGCTAACTTGGCCACTCACAGCTGTGGAGTTTCTACAGTTTATAACGGCGTAATTCGGCATTTTACTTTATTCAGCTTCACGTCTTTCCTTGGCGAACTGCAAGCGCGGACTGAGTGTAGGCCAGCGTCAAGTAAGTTTCATAATCTTAGTTTGGACACGGGAAGTACATACACTCGCTTAGTCTATCTTGATACATGTCTGTGGTGTTTACTCAATCTATTGAACTGAGTTCGCACTAACATAATTTCTTTTGATGATAATTCTTTTTTTAATTCATGGCGGTTCTAATTGTTAAAAAAATACTTATAAATCTTATATATAAAAATGAATCGCAAAATGTGTTGATAAGCGCATAACTCGAGAACGGCTGAACCGATTTCGATAATTCTTTTTTTATTATATTCCATGAAGTACGAGGATGGTTCTTATGTAGAGAAAACGTAAATATGTACCACGGGCGAAGCCGGGGCAGACCGCTAGTTTCTTATAAAATTCCTTTTGGGGATGTGTACATTCAGTTGTCGCTCGATGGCACTGTAATATAATCTTTTACGAGCAGGTGGAAGCTTGACACGAACTTATTCAGTGAAGAGGAAAAATAAATGGTAATAAAATGATTGAAAACGTGGTCGCGATAAGATTAGCCGCAGACGCGCTCGTTTAAAGCTATCTCGTAAAGGGGTGCGTGGCGGAAAATTGCGTTAAGGCGGATTACACACGCGCGGGCGAGCGCCGCTGGGCCGCGGCGTGTGGCCTGTGGGGCGGCAGTCGGCCCGCGGCAGTGTGACCGCGCGCGCCATGCAGTACGCGCGGCTCGGCGCGCCCGCCGCGGAGCACGCCGCCTTCCTGCTCGTCTACTTTACCTTCTTCCTCGACAATGTGCTGCTCACTGTGCTGGGTCAGTGCTTTCATAAACAATTATTATATTCCGTTTTTTTATAATTTCCTTGGACATATCGGCCCATTGTTTTTCAGTAATCAAGTTTTACAAAAAATCTTACCTTTTTTAAAAGATAACAGTGACCCACAATACTTTCGCATTATTTTCGAATTTTGTCAATTTTTTATTAATTCTCCTCTGATATGGCCGTATGCAATAGTAAATGGGCTAACTAATTGAATTTCAACCAGAATTTTGTGAGACATAAAAAAGTGAAGTCCCCTAGTGGGGTATGGAGCAAATGCATTGTACATCTGTTTCACTGATCAATTTTCTTTAGGAACAAGTAGTAGGTAGTTAATGAGACATGCTAGTTCAAAAATCTTTTCAGCTTCATCATTATATAATCTACAATAGCTCCTATATCCTATCCATCTTTTGTATATTTTCTTGAAAGCTTCTCGTCACCTCTTTGGAAAATATTCAATTGTTGTGAAATAACGAGTTGTATGAAAGTGAGGGTATATAACGTGCGGGGTGTGTCCAGTGCCGATAATCCCGGACTGGGTGCGCGGCGAGGCGCTGGCGCTGTGGGCGGAGCGCGCGGCGCCGCTCGCGCAGCTGCTCAACTGCACCGTGCAGCGCGTCGCCGACGAAGAAGGTACTCGCCTCGTGCTGCCCGCACAGTGTCGGACGTGCGATTACTGATATTTTTTACGAAAATCAATTTGAAAATTCGTTGTATAATATTTGTTATAATAAATTTGCGCCTTCAATAATCTGTGGTCACTTTTTATGTAATGGCAACATTTTGTTTTGAACTTCCTCTTCTCTGCGGACATTGCTCGTGTAACACATATGTTTTTCATCGAAATAAAGTTTTTCTTATTAAACGTGCACCTGGGTTTTTATTGACTATAGCAACAAGATAACAACAATATATTTTCTACTTCATATTTGTTTGGTGCTGCTGAAAGTCGCAGGTGAAACTGTACACAGTGGTGGACGTTTAATTAGAAACACGTAACACAATGAAGTAGTCTACAAATTTATTTACATTTGTGTATTAACGTATTAGAAATAAAGCATTATTTCATATGTAAAAGAACACCCGTTTATCTAGTTTTATAGGAAATTGCTTAATTTTAATGAAACGTCAGCTTAAATTAATAAAATTAAACAACTCTAAGTGAAGTCTGATTTCCGAGTATTTTCAGTCTGGACAACAAATTAGAAACAGTATGGTTCGAGTGTTCCAAAGTCAAAACCTGTTGAAATGCCGCCAATATTTTTTTCTTCTACAAATATTTGCACCGTTTTTTAAACATTCCATCTAAAAGTTTCTGAAAATTAATTTGCTTTGCAGTAAAAATGGGTAAAAGTAAGATTTGTGACCCATCAACAAGAAAAATAATTTTATGTTTACATTTTGACAAAAACTGAAGTTACAGGAAAATTGCAAATTATTTAGAGTGTTCGATAAAAAGATATTCAATGCTATAGTTTATTTAAAAGAGCATGGTACTTCTGATTAAGTGCCTAGAAAAGCTCAACCATGAAAAACCACTGCTCGCGAACATAGGCAAATGATCCATCTTTGCAAAAAGAATCATTTGCCTATCCTCGCGAGCAGTGGTTTTTCATGGTCGAGCTTTTCTAGGTACTTAATCAGAAGTACCATGCTCTTTTAAATAAACTATAGCATTGAATATCTTTTTATCGAACACTAAATAATTTGCAATTTTCCTGTAACTTCAGTTTTTGTCAAAATGTAAACTTAAAATTATTTTTCTTGTTGATGGGTCACAAATCTTACTTTTACCCATTTTTAATGCAAAGTTAATAAATTTTCAGAAACTTTTAGATGGAATGTTTAAAAAACGGTGCAAATATTTGTAGAAGAAAAAAATATAGGCGGCATTTCAACAGGTTTTGACTTTGGAACACTCGAACCATGCTGTTTCTAATTTGTTGTCCAGACTGAAAATACTCGGAAATCAGACTTCACTTAAAGTTGTTTAATTTTATTAATTTAAGCTAACGTTTGATTAAAATTAAGCAATTTCTCATAAAACTAGATAAACGGGTGTTCTATTACATATGAAATAATATTTAATCTCACATACGTTAATACATAAATGTTAAATGAATTTGATGACTACTTCATCGAGTTACGTGTTTCTAATTAAACGTCCACCACTGTATATCGGTAGGGTCGGGTATCGGCGCGTCGCAGCTGGTGGTGGGCGCGGTGCTGGGCGCGAAGGCGGGCGTGCAGCTGGCGACGGCGCCGGCGGCGGCCGCGGCCACCGAGCGGCTCGGGCCCGCGCGCTGCCTGCGCCTCGCCACGCTGCTGCTCGCACTCGCCGCGATAAGTAACGTCGCACACCACATACTATACACAGATGACATTATAGTAACAAGCAAACATAAACAATTAAAAACACACACTTTTCGAAGTAACAAGTACATTACTATCTGCGTAATTGCGTACGCAAATATAATTCGTGATAATTTAGGTATTTATGTATATTTTGAAAATAATGGGTTCGAGAATTAGACTACAAGCCCGCATAGGACAAAAATATGGGTCAAATGAACCACCAGGGGATATATCTAGAACGATAGCAGAGCAAAAAATAATAAGATTCATCACTATGCCGTCACTTGTAAGCTGTCCAACTGAGTGCAGATGAGAATTGAAAAGTACAGGTAGACTCGGTAAATTTTGGTCATATATTTTTGTACGGCATTCTTAACCATCGATAGATCCATTAAAAATAATAAGAAACCGCTCAGTGCCGTACAAAAATGGTGGTCCACCAAGTCGGAATTTTTATTTAATTTCCGAGAGTTACCGGGGGTAAATTTGGTCATTTGACCATGTACGGCATCTGTGTCATACTATTGCTATACTGCTTTTAATCCATTATTCCGCAACGCCGTACAAAAATCATGGGGACAAGGGGAAAAAATCGAGAGTTGCAATCCCCTCTCTTTCCCCACTCCAGGGGGTCATTTGACTAAGTACGGCTTCGGTTCCAAAACATTATCTAGCACTCAAAAGTACTATTAAAAGCAATGCCGTCAAAAAATAATTGTTCTTTTAAATGTATACCAATAATCATCTTAATTTCATCGAATTCTTGATATAAAGAGCTGTAAGGTCATTTGACCCTGTACGGGAACTTTTTTTTTAACATGATATTGTAAAATTCAATTGTTGTATAGTATTGCCGTTCAAAAGAAACCGTTCTAAAAAAAGTTATAGAGAAATGCAAAACCAGAAATTTTGTTAAAGTTTAAACATCGTAGATTAATGAAATATAATAGTTTTCTACACTTTATCCGTTGTTTTAAATAGTATTAACATAGATAAATTAGGAAAAAACGATGCCGTACATTTTTGTGCAGACCACATCTTTTAGGCTGATGAAAGCGACGAAAGCTACAATTTTAAGGGTGCTTTATGGCCATTTGATACAGTACGGCATTAACATATTTTTACCCAACTACGGCAAAGCAAAAGGAGGGTTATGGTTGTTTACAGGTCATGTATGTATGTTCATCTATTCCCTCGTAACTTTTAAACTACTTATCAGAATTCGACAAATGACATATCATTAGAAGCGTCTGAATTGTTCACTGGATAACCAGCGACCAGCTAGCTAAAGGCTATATGGGGTTTCACAAAATCTAATGTGGCGCCCTCTAGCGGACAAAACATACAGAGTAAAAAAATAAAGTTAAGATAAATATGCCGTGTTTGGTATCATTTGAAAGCGCTTTACTTGTACATTTTGAATATGTATATATTACTAGCATTTGCTTGTGACTTTACCTGTATTCATGGACTGATTGCATATAATTCACATCTTTTCGTTCATAGCTTTTTTATTAGTTCATCAATTTAACGGAGTCCATTCCACCTGACTCTGACTTTCCAAGGTGATAATTAACCACCTCGAGCTTCTTAATATTAATGTATATTTATATTTTATTATAAAAATATAAAGCAAACATTTCGTTATATGGATTTTTTTCTTTTTCAGATTTTTCCCCTTTGAACCAACGAAAATGTACGGCACATGAAAAAATATTATCTATGCATAAAATACTTTAAAAATAAATTTATTTCGTGTTGTGTCAAATGACCCCCTGGAGTGGGGAAAGAGAGGGGATTACAACTCTCGATTTTTTCCCCTTGTCCCCATGATTTTTGTACGGCGTTGCGGAATAATGGATTAAAAGCAGTATAGCAATAGTATGACACAGATGCCGTACATGGTCAAATGACCAAATTTACCCCCGGTAACTCTCGGAAATTAAATAAAAATTCCGACTTGGTGGACCACCATTTTTGTACGGCACTGAGCGGTTTCTTATTATTTTTAATGGATCTATCGATGGTTAAGAATGCCGTACAAAAATATATGACCAAAATTTACCGAGTCTACCTGTACTTTTCAATTCTCATCTGCACTCAGTTGGACAGCTTACAAGTGACGGCATAGTGATGAATCTTATTATTTTTTGCTCTGCTATCGTTCTAGATATGTCCCCTGGTGGTTCATTTGACCCATATTTTTGTCCTATGCGGGCTTGTAGTCTAAATACTACCTTGTGGTACGCCAAGAGCATTAGATGGATCGTCATTGAAATGATTATTACTTTTAACACAATGAACAGTATTCAAGTAGTGATTAGCATAAAGGTAATCAATAATAATTTTTAATTTTCATTCCCTCACTTCGATTTCTTCAAATTTTGTATCAGGATGGGTATAGAAACTGTATCGAATGCTTTTGTTAAATCCAGAAATAAAGTTATTTAGGATTTATATAGTATAATCAGACTATGTAAATCCAACAAGAACTACAACGGCAGCTTCTGTAGACGGTCCATTATGAACACTGAAATACTGAATAAACCTTCGAAATGTTTCTATCAGTAAGTTGAATCGCCGTGGACGATATTATATTATGTAAGATGGTGTTCGAGCTAATCGTCCTATGTCTCAACATAGTATAGCGCCCAGCAAATGAACTTCTTGGACAAAGTGTGGCGTAGCGTGGGAAGTTTGCGTATTAAGTTTTATGCGCAAGCATTCCCACCTGTATGTGTGTGTGGTGCAGTGTTCGCGTGCTGCGGGGTGTGGTGCGGGGGCGCGGGGTGCGCGGTGTGCGCGGGCGCGGGGCGCGGCGCGCAGGGCGCGGGCGCGGCGCTGGCGGGCGTGGCCGGCCTCGCGCTCGTCAGCCGCGCGCGCCGCCCCAACCAGCTCGCCGCGCTGCTCGGCGCCGTCGCTCTCGGTAAACGCTTTATTTCTAGATACATCATATACTTTCCAAATATATTTTTTTAACTATCTACATTGTATTGTTTTTATTATTTTCATCTTTAAAGTTCTGCTGAATTTGAAAAACAGATTATGCGTACTTTTACTCATTTAAATCTTGCTAAACACCAATGAGTTATCACCGACACCAAGTAATATTTATTTCCAGTTCAATAGTGATTGTGCAGGCTACTTGAGGACCATTATCAGTATTACTTGCTTGTTAGTAATACTTGACGCGTGCGTGTTACCTATCAGCATAATGTTATAAAAATTTATGCATATAAAAATTTTGTTTTCCCTGAAAAGTCTGAACACTCTTGAGAGCTTCGTTAAAAATTATCATAAATCTATACTAATATTATAAGGCTGAAGAGTTTGTTTGTTTGTTTAAACGCGCTAATCTCAGTAAATACTAGTCCGATTTGAAAAATTATTTCGGTGTTAGATAGCCCATATTTTATCGAGGAAGGCTATATATATATATACTAGATTTCCGCCCGCGGCTTCGCCCGCGTTTTCAAAGGAAAACCCGCATAGTGCCCGTTCCCTTGGGATTTCCGGGATAAAACCTACCCTATGTGTTATTCCAAGTTACCTTCTATATGTGTGCTAAATTTCATTGTAATTGGTTCAGTAGTATTTTTCCTGACGTATAGAAATTTTCCTGGCTTGTCGAAATTTTCCTGTCTTATCGAAATTTTCCTGGCGTATAGAAATTTTCCTGACGTATAGAAAATTCCCTGCCTTATAGAAATTTTGCTGGCTTATAGAAATTTTCCCGACGCATAGAAATTTTCCTGACGTATAGAAATTTTACTGGCTTTTTGATTTTTTCCTGACGTATAGAAATTATCCTGGCTTATAAAAAATTTCCCGACGTATAGAAATTTTACGGACTTATGGAAATTTTCTTGTCTTAAATTTTCCTTTCTCATGGAAATTTTCCTGGCGTATAGAAATTTTCCTTGTTTATAGAAATTTTCCAGCTTATAGAAATTTTCCTGACTTATGGAAATTTTCCTGACTTATATGTAGAAATTTTTCCTGACTTATTGTAATTTTCCCGACTTATGGATCTTTCCTGATTTATAGAAAATTTTGCGGCAAAGAGAAATTTTCCTCACGTATACAAATTTCCTGACGCATAGAAATTTTCCTGGCTTACATACATTTTCCTGACGTATAGAAATAAATAAATAAATAAATATTATAGGACATTATTGCACAAATCGACCTAGTCCCACAGTAAGCTCAATTAAGGCTTGTGTTGTGGGTACTAGGCGACGATAAATATAATATTTAATAAATACATATATAGATAATAACATCCAGACCCAAGAACAAATAATTGAGTTCATCACACAAATATTTGCCCTGACCGGGGATCGAACCTGGGACCGTCGGCTCAGTAGGCAGTTACTTTACCACTGCGCCAACCGCGTCGTCAAATTTTCCTGGCTTATATAAATTTTCCTGACGTATAGCAATTTTCCTGTCGTATAGAAATTTTCATGACGTATAGAAATTTTCCTGACGTATAGAAATTTTCCTTGTTTATAAAAATTTTCCTGGCGTATAGAAATTTTCCGGACTTATGGGAATTTTCCTGTCTTATAGAAATTTTCCTGTGTTATAGAATTTTTCCTGTCTTATATAAATTTTCCAGCTTATGGAAATTTTCCTGTCTTATAAACATTTTCCTGACTTATACAAATTTTTCTTATCTATATTTATTTTCCCGACGTATAGAAATTTTCCTAACTTATAAAAATTTTCCTGACGTATAGAAATTTTCCTTGTTTATAGAAATTTTCCTGGCGTATAGAAATTTTTCTTTCTTATGGAAATTTTCCAGCTTATAGAACTTTTCCCGACTTATGGAAATTTTCCTGACTTATAGAAATTTTTCCTGACATCGTAATTTTTCTGTCAATCGAAATTTCCCTAACTATTGTTAAAATCATTTTTCTAATCTTCCTAAAATTGGAAATTTTTACGACTGATTAAAGTAAACCCGCAACCCGTTTGTCAATTTATTTGAACGTAAACAACATTAACTACATAGAAAACAGTAAGTGCAAGTGACACATTAAGTACACTCAATTATTTAACTTTTTAAAGTTCTGAGTTATTTCAAGCTCTACGATTTTTACTTTTAACATTAGTGTGAAGATGAATGTAATAGAAGAAAAAGAATAACAAAAAATGCGATTCCCTGTAGGTGTCCTAGTGGGCTACCCGTTCGGTGGCGTGGCCTACAAGCTGTGGAGCGAAGCGGCGCCCTTCCAACTCATTGCTGTGGCCTTCGTGGTCAATATGGGTAAATGTTTACTTAATATTTTTTATTTTGGTATACCAAATTGATGTAAGTATCTACTATGTATATTATTCGTCGTAATTGAATATTTTGTTTGTATTTCAGGCATGCAGTACCTATTTTTGAACAAACCAGAATATAATGAGGTAATTTTAAAAATGTGTAATATAGTGTTTTTTTTATTAAAATGAAACATTAAATAAACATTATTTTTTATTGATTTTTGAATGACTAGTTCCTTGTTATTTTATTATTTCGTTCTTTACAACATCGATATATACAATGCAATATTTGAAGGCATTTTCTAACTTCTGCCATCGAGTAATGAACAAAATACGAATCGAACAGCAAAAGCAACTACGCATAAGTGCAGTGTCGGGCGGGTCGAGTGAGTCGATTATTCTTTCAAAAGTTATGAAACTTCAAAGTTTCATAAATTTTTCATTTTTAGACATATTTAATAGATTCTTTCACGCGATTACCGTATTTAACATATATATTTTCGTAGTTCATTTATTAAATGTTATCTCGCGTAGGTATGCTCGTCGGGCGTCACGTACCGCAGCAGCGCGCGCGAGGTGTGGGCGGAGCGGCGCGGCGCGGGCGGCGCGGGCGCGGGCGCCGTGCTGGCCGCCACCGCGCTGCTGGCCGCGCTGGAGCCGGGCCTGCCGCTGTGGGCGCTGCGCCGCTTCCGGCCGCCGCGCTGGGCCGCCGGCGCGCTGTTCGTGCCCGACAGCGCGGGCTACCTGCTGGCCACGCTGGGCGTGGGCGCGCGGGCGCCCGAGCGCGCGGCGCTGGGCGGCGCGGCGCTGGCCGGGCTGGGCGCGCTGCTGCTGCCGGGCGCGCGCTCGCTGGGGGCGCTGGCGGCGGCGCAGGCGTGCGTGGGCGCGGGCGTGGGCGCGGTGGACGCGGCGCTGGTGCCGGCGCTGCTGGCGGCCTGCCCCGCGCGCCGCGTGCCGGCCCGCGCCGCGCTGCTGCAGGCCGCCGCCAGCGCCGCGCTCGCGCTCGGTAACCCGCCCTCGCTCTATACGTAGCTCATTGTGCGGGCTAGACGTACATCAGTCAGCGATTGACACGATCCTATTATACATTACCGTAAAAACAACATCTTTACGAATCAGTCTGCGCTCGCAGATAGGCACATCTACTCAACTACTCGACTATCAATTATTATCATTATCGAGCTTTTATCGAGTATCAAATATCATTAATCATATAGTGATATCATCATTAGTTTAAAGTATACAACAGAATAAAGTGATCAAAAGCAATAACTGTTTTTACATCATCCTATCAAATTATCAATCTATCGACTTATCAAATAAAGGAATGTATGGAATATCATTTCATATCAACTCAGTAGCCCATACATCCCTCTTTTTGGTCCTTCGAGCCGGATTATTGTTACACTTGTTTATATATTTTGTGATCATCTTAATACTATTATAAAGGCGAAAGTTTGTTTGGATGTATGGATGTTTGTTACTATTTCACGTAAAATCTACGATTACAATGAAATTTAGCACACATATAGAGGGTAACTTGGATTAACACATAGGATAGGTTTTATCCCGGAAATCCCACGGGAACGGGAACTATGCGGGTTTTCCTTTGAAAACGCGGGCGAAGCCGCGGGCGGAAATCTAGTTTTTTTAATACAATTGTAATATATGAATATTATACTGTATTTTGCTATATAAGTTAGGTTTATCCCAATTTAAATCAGTAATATGGTTAATAAGATAACAAAAATTAAAATCAAAAAACTTGTTAATTAGCAAACCGATGTTGTATGTGTCAGGTCCGGTGTTGGGCGGCGTGCTGTCGTTCGCGCTGGGGTTCGAGACCGCGCTGCGGCTGCTCGCGCTCGCCGACCTGCTGCACGCCGCGCTGCTCTACCGCACGCTGCGCCAGTTCCCGCTCTCCGAGGAGGTTGCTTGTCTTACCAGTTTCTTTCCTAGTCTAATTGTAGATACGAACGCGCTTGAAAACAATTATAAATTAACAGTGTTATTGCGTAAAAATAGACGCGATATAAGTCATATAGTGAAGAGATGGAACCCCACAGTAATATGTATTATAAACTAGCTTCCGCCCGCGACTCCAGCCGCGCGGAAAAATTAATCACAGTAAAAACACTATAAGGAGGCATTTTCATGTATGTTTAGTTAAAAAGATTTTTTTTTGTTCTACATATCTCTGTCTTTTTCTCTGTTTGTTTTCCAATAAAGAAAATAAAATAAAATAAGACACTTCATATACGACACTTCAAACTCGACACTTCATACACGACACTTCATACACGACACTTCAAACTCGACACTACACACAGACACTACGAATACGATACATAACACCTGACACTTCAAAATCGACACTTAATACACGACACTTCAAACTCGACACTTCATACACGACACATCATACACGACACTTTAAACTCGACACTTCATACACGACACTTCAAACTCGACACTTAATACCCGACACTACACACCGACACTACGAATACGATACATAACAACTGACACTTCAAAATCGACACTTCAAAGTCGACACTTAATACCCGACACTACACACCGACACTACGAATACGACACCTGACACTTCAAAATCGACACTTAATACACGACACTTCAAACTCGACACTTCATACACTACACATCATACACGACACTTTAAACTCGACACTTCATACACGACACTTCAAACTCGACACTTTATACCCGACACTACACACCGACACTACGAATACGATACATAACAACTGACACTTCAAAATCGACACTTCATACATGACACTTCAAACTCGACAATTCATACACGACTTTCAAACTCGACACTGAATATCCGACACTACACACATACTACGAATACGATACATAACACCTGACACTTAATCAAACTCGACACTTCATACACGACACTTCAAACTCGACACTTAATACCCGACACTACACACAGACACTACGAGTACGATACATAACACCTGACACTTCAAAATTGACACTTCATACACGACACTTCAAACTCGACACTTCAAACACGACACTTCAAACTCGACACTTCATACACGACACTTCAAACTCGACACTTAATACCCGACACTACACACAGACACTACAAATACGATACATAACTCCTGACACTTCAAACTCGACACTACAAGAATACGATACATAACACCTGACACTTCAAACTCGACACTTCATACACGACACTTCAAACTCGACACTTCATACACGACACTTCCAACTCGACACTTCATACACGACACTTCAAACTCGACACTTAATACCCGACACTACACACAGACACTAGTACACTACGAATACGATACTCAACACCTGACACTTCAAAATTGACACTTCATACACGACACTTTAAACTCGACACTTCATACACGACACTTCAAACTCGACACTTCACGTAACACGACACTTAATACCCGACACTACACACAGACACTACGAATACGATACATAACACCTGACACTTCAAACTCGACACTTCATACACGACACTTCAAACTCAACACTTCATACACGACACTTCAAACTCGACACTTAATACCCGACACTACACACAGACACTACGAATACGATACATAAACGAATACGATACATAACATCTGACACTTCAAACTCGACACTTCATACACGACACTTCAAACTCGACACTACACACAGACACTACGAATACGATTCATAACACCTGACACTTCAAACTCGACACTTCATACACGACACTTCAAACTCGACACTTCATACACGACACTTCCAACTCGACACTTCATACACGACACTTCAAACTCGACACTTAATACCCGACACTACACACAGACACTACGAATACGATACTCAACACCTGACACTTCAAAATTGACACTTCATACACGACACTTCAAACTCGACACTTCATACACGACACTTTAAACTCGACACTTCATACACGACACTTCAAACTCGACACTTCACGTAACACGACACTTAATACCCGACACTACACACAGACACTACGAATACGATACATAACACCTGACACTTCAAAATCGACACTTCATACACGACACTTCAAACTCGACACTTCATACACGACACTTCAAACTCGACACTTAATACCCGACACTACACACAGACACTACGAATACGATACATAAACGAATACGATACATAACATCTGACACTTCAAACTCGACACTTCATACACGACACTTCAAACTCGACACTACACACAGACACTACGAATACGATTCATAACACCTGACACTTCAAACTCGACACTTCATACACGACACTTCAAACTCGACACTTCATACACGACACTTACACATAATTTCCAACCAGCAACTTTCATAGTGACTCGTTCATGTAAATTGCCTTTCGAAATTATGGTTAATTGAAAATCTGTTCTAAAAGAAATCAACCTGAATAAAAATGTTTGTTTTTGAGCTTATTTCAAACATAATTTTTTATTCAGAAAATGATAAAGTGATTTGTTAATATATTAAAAGTGTAAACTTTCTGTTACTCAGTGGGGAGCGCGGCCGCTGGACGAGCAGAGCGCGACGCCGGAGGACACTCCGCTGCAGCCCGCCGGCTTCACACACCTCCACTGATCTCTCTACGTGTTATATGAGTTATAACAATAATATAATTATATATTGTGCAATTTAAATGTTGTTGTTATTTCAATTACGTATGTATGTATGTGCATGACGTATGCCTAAAGTTACAAAGAAGAAAACAATATTTTCAATTAAAACTGGTCCATATTATGTTTGCGGGTAGAAAGCTAGTACAAAATAATTTAATGATGCATAGTGAGAACTGTTTCAACACGTGCTCTTTTTCTTGCACTATCAATTACATATTTAGATACCTGTTTGCTCTGCGCCTCTGGGTATAGGAATTAAACAATGAATACAACTTTAACAATGTTTTATTAACAAACATTACAACGTACATCAAAAGTGGAACAGTTACGGTGCGGATTCGAAAAAAATACAAACATTTCAAATCCAAAAGTCATCACAAACAATTACATTTTCTGTTCATTTTTACAATTTTTTTCACATTAAACGTCAGGAAAACCATTTCAACTCAAAATAATTGCTGATGTTTTTGAGTTGTCTTTTAAATGTAACCAAGACGTTTTCTTCGAATTGTTAATTCGGTCTGAGCGTCGATCATAGACAATCCATAGTGTCTTCCTTGATGATCATCGGTGGCGCGTAGTCTCCGTGCTTCGTGCCGAACGAGTAGGCGTACGGATTCTGCAATATATATATATATTTCTGCATAAGGAATTAAAGTTGTTTTCTAGCTCTACTTTTAGCGCTCTATATGCGTTATACGTAAGTGCACAATCATCTATGCAATATTTTAAAAGTTCATAAAATCATGCTTGTTACAGGCGACCGATAGACGACGTGTTGCAAATTGGGTGATATGATAATAGAATCTAGCTAACTTAATTGTTGGTTTAGAAAACATAAGGTTTAATTACCTACGTGTAAAATTTTTTGTGCAATTTAATGCACGAAGGATAAAATAGACAAAGGAATCAAGTTCGGTTAACGATTGATGTACAAAAAATGGAAAAAGAGTCACACGTGTACCTTCTTCGTGTTATATAGATTGGGCGGGTAGGCGGCAGGACCGGGAGTCTTGGGCCCCTTGCCGGCGCCGTCGGAGCGCGCGGCCAGCGAGTAGACGGGCGCGCGCGGGCGGTACACGTCCGCGTCGCGCTGGAAGTACACGGCCGGGCCCGGCGAGCGCGCCTTGAGCGCGAAGCCCACGCGCGCGCCCATCGTGTAGGCGGGCGAGCCGGGCCCGAGCCGCAGCGCGTACGCGTTGGGCGCGGGGCCGGCCCGCCGCGGCGCGAAGCCGAGCCGCGCGCCCATGGAGTACTGCGGCGCGCGCGGCTCGCGCGTCGGCGGGCAGCGCTCGGGGGCGTGCGCGCCCGGCCCCGGCACGCGCCCGCCCGCGCGGCCCGCCAGCCTGCCCGCACACCGGTCAAATGAAACCAACTAATTCCAACTCGACATTGACATTCGAACGACATAATATAATTATGTATAACATATTGGTTATGGGCTAAAAACAGAAAAACAGAGAGAGAAAGAATATAATAACAATTTTTCGATGCATTTGGAACTAATTCTTCGACGCACATAACTTTAAACATAACATAATAATACGGAAATAATATTGTAATACCTACTGTGATAATACCTTGTTTTGTTATTTATCATTAGATAAGATTTAACATGAAACATTAACATAACATAGTTATTACTTTTTTAGTTAGTACCTACCGATAACATATGATAATCAAAACTTTAAGAATATATTTTCGATTATTATCATTTCATAGAATAGAGCACTCATGACTCAATCGTTCACTGATCGAACCGACTTGCTCTACTCTAAGGACATATCAAGCGGTACCTAGCTCCGAAGCTCCAGGCGGGCGAGGACACGAGGCCGTCGCGCGTGATGCGGTCGATGCGGTAGGCGGGCCCGGGGCCGAGCTGCTTGAAGCGCGAGCCGGCGTTCAGCCCGAACGAGTACATCGGGCTGCGGTTGCGCGACGGGTCGTGCTCCGCGAACCCCACCGTCGTCGGCAGCCGGTACGCGCCCGGCCCCGGCCCTGCACATCATAGTACAGTGCAATACTTCAGAGATAGCTAGTTAGAAATAATAATACCCAACCTTATCGTAGAACCGTTCAACGGCGTATGATTAGCTGCGTGGAAAAATATATAGCATTCAAATTTATAACAACTAACTTCCTACCACTAGATGTATTACTAACTAGCTGTTGCCAGCGGCTTCGCTCGTGTGGTGAAAGGAACTTGACGATTGCCATTCATGCCACTTTTTTAACATAGCGCCATAAATCGGAATTTATCAATTTCGAAGTGATTCAAATCAGCATCATAATGAATCTTTGTATGGGAATGAGATTTTACGTCGCAACAAAGAGAAGCCTATATCCATTAGCCTTCTATCTTCAAACACATAAAACCATATTATAAAATCCGTCCGTTATTTTGTTGTTGACTGTACCGCTTTTGTACCGATCGCGATCGCGATATGCAATTTTTAAAAATACAAAAATTTTGATTAATTTTATCTTTCTACTTACCTAACGGTTTCTTACACGCCATTTTACACAATGAATTTTAATATATGCTAAGAAAAACACTAAAATTTAGTTAAAAATACATCAAAATAATTTTGTTGCGACTCTCGACCGCTTGATTGTCAAAATGCTTGTTTTATTGTCCTTGCTGAGTTGTCTTATGCAAAGAGATTTTATTTAGGATATTAAAGTCTAGTCTACATTATCGTTTTAATAAAGAGTGGCGGGCGTAGAGCATACATTAGCAAAGTGGCGGGCAGATTTCAGCGCCATCTACGGAGTCTTATTACATATATGCAAATTAAATGATTGCAAATAAATGCAATATAATTTTTACTGAATATGAACTGCATAATATGAACCCTTTTACAACTGTCCAAATATTATTTTTTATCTAACTAATTTGAGTATGCGTATGCTAATAAAGTCAAGAGACTTTGGTTAAAATAATACTGACAAAAATACACAGAATAAAAAACCTTTTTAGTAACAATTACAAATATTTATTACTAAAACGATTAAATCTAGTGTTCAGTCCAGCACATCACATCACTAACTCTACATTACACAGTATTCGCTAACATTGTCCAACCCACACAATTTCATAACTTATATCTGACACAATCAACTTGTAAAAACATAATCTACAACACAAGGAAAATTGTTGAATATAGAAAAAGAAATTATTTCCATACTTTTCAACCAATATGATTTATTACTAGGTATACAGATTTTAAAGCATGAGAAAATATGATGAGCATGAGGATGGATGTATATATGAATAAGAGTTTGTTTCTTTGAACGCACTAATCTCAGGAACTACTGGTCTGATTTGAATAATTCTTGCGGTGTTAGATAGTCCATTTATCGAGGAAGGCTATAGGCTATATCATCATACTAAGACCTATAGGAGCGGAGCTATGCGGGTAAAACCGCAGGTCACAGCTAGTCCATACTAATATTATAAATGCGAAAGTAACTCTGTCTGTCTGTCTGTTACTCAATCACGCCTAAACTACTGAACCAATTTTCATTAAATTTGGTATGGAGATATTTTGATACCCGAGAAAGGACATAGGCTACTTTTTATCCCGGGAAAATGACGCAATCCCGGAAATCCCACAGGAATGGGAACTATGCAGGTTTTTCTTTGACTGCGCGGGCAAAGCCGCGCGATGAACACTAGCTGCGCTCCGACAAACAAACTGTTCAGCTTTATAATATAAGTATAGATACTATGATTATTTAATAATACACCACCACACAATATAAGTTACAAAACATATAGCAGGTTGGATAATCAATCTATCTAAAACTTCTTCATGGAGCGCAGTTTATTGTTCCTCCTCATGCCGACAGCGCGCACCCTCTTCCAGTACTCCTTAGTGTCAGGGTCGAGGTCCTCGATGCGAGGGGGGGCTCCCATGTTCAGCTTCCACAACCAATCAGGGTACTCGCTGTCGTCTTTTATCTGAAATTTATAGATTTTCTTGTGTTTGGTTTGATGTACATTTAGAAATTAACTAAAACTTAAATTAAACCTCCCCGTGACCATGCTTGCTGTTAAGTATTTGAGAGGTTAATAAAACAATTAATAAATTGTGTTCAAAATCTGTTTAAAAAAACTGGTTGTCTGTAAAGTTGGTTTACTGACGATAGTTGAACGTGACAACGTCCGATTGTGCTTCTTTGTCGCTCGTTCCGCGCTCTCGCTCGCACTTCAAGCCTTACATGATTGAATTAATTTTAAATTCTTTCACTAATATAAAGCTACTTAATTTATGTGTAAAACCATTTCTTTTGTTTTTATATCTTGATTCAATTATGGAAGAGAAAAAAAATTATGAAAATATGTCTCTTCAAAAAAATTTTGCACACCATTTACAATAGCATTACTTATATGTGATATCAATATTGTGTATTAACACCTTTGTATGACCATATACTACAAGCAAATAAACAGATTTGATTTGATACAGTCTGCTCTGTTTACAACTTTTTTCGGAGTTCATTAAAACACACGGTAAATATGATAATTATTGACTCTTACAAGTTGACTGAGCAAAAGAATGCTCAAATTATGCATTGTTGTGTACTGTAGAATCCACTCATAGTCACTATGCTATATAGCAATAACAAGATCCTAGTCCAAAGCCATAAAAACCTTTGATAATTATTAATTACATAACATATAAAAAGTTTGCTGTGCCATGCAGTTTCAACAACAGACAAACATCCATCCTCACAAACTTACACATTATATTAAGAAAGCAAGAAACAATACTCACTTTGACATCTTCTCCAGTGAGGTATATATTGGAACCACACACATAGTTCACAAGCTTCTCTGGGTCTGTCTCCACGGGAAGTTCCTTCTTTTCAATGGCCGTCAATTTCCCACCCTTTTTCTTACCCTTTCCCAACCCCAGCACACCTTAAAATAAATAAAATTTATAATTACCTACATTATAATTTTAAATTTTAAATGAAAGTTCTGTTAAAATGCATAAAGAAAGTTTGTGAATGAGAAATGAAACCTACATGCAGTATGCATATAGGTACAGGCTGGAGACTCAAAATTTAATAAATATTGAAAGATTTACCTCCGGCAGCCGATGTTGTTTTTTTAACTGCATAGCTTGTAGCAGAACTGTGCAACTCCACCTTTAAGTATGCATTGTGTATAGCCGTGCGTTGTATTGTTATTGGAAATAATCTTATTAAATTATTAAACATCTCGTTTTTATTTTAGAGGTTATAATAAAGTGCCTCTTGAATTTTGATAATTTAATTTTTATAACATTGTCAAATGTCAGTGTCATCCTCTTTTGACAACCTCTGTCTCGGACCTCTGTTGACAACAAACCACAGCTTACAGCTTCAGCTTTGGCTGGCCAGACTCTAACTTCTAAGTACATCGAAAATAACTCGCAGTCTCATAAAAAACCTTATGAGGATATTATATGATTGTTTGCAGTATACTTTTATTACATTATTATTAAAAAAATAAGAAGAATTTACAATGTGCAAATGAACTACGTAAGTACGTACGGTAACTGAAAAAAATCTATCAAGGACGTTCGTGTCAACATGACATTTTAATATGGCTGACAAGTGACAGTTAAATTTGACAATTTCACACAAACAAAACGGGAACAGTGATTTAGGACTAGGCAACTAAGGTGGTTTTTGTTGATAATTCACTTGTGTATTCAAATACAGGTAGAATACGACTTACCTGATATATTTAGGAAATTATCAACTGCCAGTGCAACTTTACGTGGCTCATGTATTAATTTATATAAAGTATACAGTGATTTAGCATACGTAGCATCGCTCAATAAACAAGCCTAGTTGTTATCGGGGAAATCCTATTTTATTTTTGCATTCGTGATATAATTCAATATCGTCCGTGCTGTATCATCGTTAAAGATGCGATTCAGCTCGTACAGCTGAGCGTATTATGTTCGACAATAAAGAATTTGATGACGATTTTGATCGCTTCTTTGAGGTGAGTCATTTTGTGTGATGTATTTTTTATATTTTCACCGATGCTGATTTAATGTCGGGTGATTTATGAAATTAATGGAGTATAGTTTTAACGTCACGACAATAGTCATCCTTGACCTTGATTTGAGTAGTGCATTGAAGTTGAATAGTGTCGCCAATTCGTTAAGACGATACACAAAAAAAAATCCACTGCTTGGCGGGCGGAGTCTAATAGCTCGCTATCGCGAACGCGGTTGTGCGCTAAGTACTCGCCGCGCTGCCGCTGGCCGACTCGGGACAAACATGTATGGAGTCGTCATACAGTTATAATATTGTTATACTGTATTTATTTAATTGTTGATTTATTGGTTTTATTTTCTTGCTTATAAACAAATAATCTTCTTTTTAACAACTACTTAGACATTATTAATAATTATTATTATTTCGTAATGTTAACTTTATTACAAAATAATACAGGTTATAAATAATCTTTAAAATAACAAAAAATATTTTTACTCTGAAAAAATGAAATGGTACTCAATAACGCGGACTACTGAATTGATTTAGATAGAATTTGATGCTGACGTAGATATTACATCATGCCCAGAAATGAAAGGTACTATTTCTGAAAGAAGTTATAAACCCTAATTCTTCTCAGTCAAAGTCAAGAGTGGAAGATATCACTAATACAGTAAAACTGATGCGAAACTTTGGATGTTAATTTGTATATTTTTTGTTAGTTGTTACTTAATCACGTCAAGACTACATTACCAATTTTGATAAAATATAGCTAATTGCCTGGATTTACACATAGGATACTTTTTATCCGAACTGAACACTTATGTGGGAAAAAACAGGATTCACGATATAACCTAATTCCACGCGGGCAAAGCCGCGGTCGGAATGATATTTTTTTAAATAAAAAAATTGTTTTAAAAAAAACACAAAATATATTGACGCATGTAGTTATTTATTTTTTGCACTCTATTATAATTGTAATTATTCATTACAAATAATCAAAATAAAATAGCCAGAACAAAGTTAGGCCCTGGTAGGGTAGGTAGGCAGGTACAGCAATGTGAGACGAACACTGGCTTATTTATACCAAAAACAATGTATTATAAACATTAAATTAAATTTACTTTCTAACAACAAAAATACATAATATTAGCTAAAGTGAAAACGAATCAACCAATCATCCCACAACAATGAAATGTGCACACAAATATTCATCCAAATCGGTTCATGTGATTAGGAGGAGTGACTGCAGCGCCATCTTCCGGGCCCAATTGTGTTTCCAGATCACCCAGGAACTCAATTTAATATACTTACACAAAATTTTTCGAAATGAAAACTCACATTACTATGTAAATATGAATATAAACCTGTTTTAGTACTAAGCAATTTCCCGCACAGGTGTAGTAAGTATAAATGAAATAAATATCAACATAAAATTCTTAATTCTACTTAATATCTACCACCTACTAAGAAATGTAATTCTTGAAATTTTTTCGTATTTTTTTAAATATAATACTACTCCAATGAGCTCCTGTTCCATATTACATCCACCATACTTCCACTAAGTTCACCATGATTTTTTATTTCTTTGCACTTTGTTGCTTTTTGCTAAAAATGGAATCATGCGATAAAACCAGTAGAGCGTTGATAACATACATTTTTGACTGAATAAAGGTACTTACGAAGGAGTGGGTTCACATTGTGAACAATCAGTGGGTTTATTTTCCTTCTGGATTCCGGATTTCTGAAAAGATTATTTATGCTAACTATAAATGAAAAAATCTTACACATTCGTTATGTACTTAAAACAGGGGTACATATCAAATATCGTCTATAATACAATTATCATCAAATTTAAAATAAAACCAACTTACTTCATTAATTTGTTCCAATTGTAAGCATTCTTTTTCCTCCAACCTTTATGTTTCTTCTTCTTATTTTCTTTATTGTCCCCATTTGTCTCATTTTGTCTTATCGTGTTGTCACCCTTTTTTACGATTGCGCAAGCGACACAAGTTCCCCGTGTGACGGCCGTAGCGGGAATGACTCGTGCAGCGATCGGGGTAGGAAGGTACAGGGCGGCTCTCGCTATATTGGCTGGTCGCGCGCTAATTTCAAGTATTTCTTGTTTATTTCAAAACCATCGCATATTTCAAAATTCTAACACGGTAGACGTATAGGTTGTATATTTTATAGTTAATATCCAAAAAGTCGTAACTTTACGTTTGTTATTTTGAAGATGCCAGAGATTAAAAAAAAATAACAATGAGAACTTTGTATTTTTTTTCTATCGAGAAAATATCATGGAATCATGTTTCTAAAACGGTAGACGTATTGTGTTACTATTGAACTTTCTTGTCAAGAATTTTCATCACGACAACTTTAATAATATAAAAATTACGAAGGTTTGAAAAGGGCCGTAAATGTTAGAAAAATTAATTCATCACCTTAATTATTCGTGTGGAACCCGCGCTCATTACTCTTGAGTGCTAAAGCAAGGTTGGTCCTCTAGCATGACCCCATTTTTGTTAAAAATCTGTAAGTAAACACTCGTGCAATGAATGATTTTAATATATGAGTAGAACTGGTCCAGCAAGTTGTTTTATAAATATTGCAACAGTTTATGTAAACTTACTGTCGTGCATTGTATAAAATTGATGTTAATACAATGTAGGTACATTTGTAAAAAGTAGTTAATAATAATAAATGCAACAGTAATAGGTATCTATTACCGTTGCATTTATAAAAGTAATAATTGTTTTCTTTAAACCATGTTAAAGTTTATTTTAAACTCTAACTATTGTGAGCACATTGCAACAAGAGGAAGTTTATGTTATTCTTGTCATATACATTATATTATGAAATATCTATAAAGTTTAGTGAAGCTAAACAAAGAATAGTGGAAACTCTTTTTTTTATTATACAATCAAGAAAATCTTGTGGAAAAAATTTTAGAAAAACTCATAACCATTTAATCTTTGTACACATGTAAGTATGTGAGGATGATGTCTGTTTGGTCGCTAGTGTGAGATAAAATATCATTGTTTACATGCAAGTGTGATTCATGGAAACATCACAGGAAGTGATGGGAGATATGCTATTTTTTGTGTAATAGTCATTAATAACATGATTTCATATATAATATGTATTATATTAATGGAGCAAATTTCATCACACTCCAATGGAATAACTACTGTGTAAAAAGTAAAAACAAAAAAATCTTTAGCCAGGAGAAGTTATAACTGGTTCTGATTGATATTTTGGTTTTATGGCATTCAAATGCTTTATAAATATAAATTTATAAAGAATAGAAAAAATTCGATCACGAGTGGCTGAGTTGGTCAGGCATCCGCCCCGGTATGGCGCGAAAGGATGCGGGTTCGAGTCCCGCCTCGTGATCAAATTTTTTCTATTCTTTATAAATTTATATTTATAACTGGTTCTATTTAAATTAATAATTCCTCATTTTTGGTTACTTGTATGTACCCTACTTTATCTGGATACAAATTTTCTTAAAAGTACCCTATTTGTCTGGTTTTTTTTTAATAAAATCCATGTTTTGAAACATTGATATCTACTGATAATTCTAGTTAAGTAGTCCCTTATTATAAACAACACATTCAATCTTTTCCCTTTGCAATAGATAAGTGCTCTGACTGTCTTTATTAAGCATAAAAAATAGAATATATTAATTGGTAAATATATAGGTTTCTAATGGTACAATAATTTTTAAATCCGTTTTTTAAATTAAAACGTAGATAATAAAAAATTAAAACATTCCTCCATTTATATAACATTAGAGTACAATTAGAAACTACACAAATGTAGTTGAGTTTTCTTATTGTCTTCTAAAACCAGGAGAAGAGCCAGTTCAGCCGGCGCGCGATGAACATGTCGACGATCGCGTACGCGGTGGTAGGTGTGGTGCTGCTGCTGCTCGTGCTGGCGTGCTGCTGCCGCCGCCGCAGGAACCGCGGACAAGTGCTCTCGCGTATGTATACTTGTGCTTCTTGTTCATGGATGTCGTTAATAATATTTGATGGTACTTTTGGTGCTCAGGAGATTGACTATAGTATATTCTAAAATATTTACTTAAGTGAGAAAAATAAAAATATAGATTGAGATAAATACACAATGTTAACCTAACAACTGAATCGAAACTCTCAAATGTTTTATGACATTGTTTTTATTTTACATCACGTTCTTATCTTGTGGGGACACTATCGAAATTATGTGACAGACGCAAATGTTGACAGAGACTGATGATTTAATAAGTCTTTCTTTCCTTATTGTACAACTTTACAGTTACTTTTCTATTTTTTTCAATTGACTATGATGATAAGTAATAAGTAACGATGTATCCCGCCAGCAGCGGCCACAGTGACGACGACGACGATCACGACGCAGCCGGCGCCGTACCCGCAGCAGCAGTACGCGCCGCCGCAACCCTACCCCGGTGAGTGCACACTCTAACTCTAAGGGCGGCCGTACCCGCAGCAGCAGTACGCGCCGCCGCAACCCTACCCCGGTGAGTGCACACTCTAACTCTAAGGGCGGCCGTACCCGCAGCAGCAGTACGCGCCGCCGCAACCCTACCCCGGTGAGTGCACACTCTAACTCTAAGGGCGGCCGTACCCGCAGCAGCAGTACGTGCCGCCGCAACCCTACCCCGGTGAGTGCACACTCTAACTCTAAGGGCGGCCGTACCCGCAGCAGCAGTACGCGCCGCCGCAACCCTACCCCGGTGAGTGCACACTCTAACTCTAAGGGCGGCCGTACCCGCAGCAGCAGTACGCGCCGCCGCAACCCTACCCCGGTGAGTGCACACTCTAACTCTAAGGGCGGCCGTACCCGCAGCAGCAGTACGCGCCGCCGCAACCCTACCCCGGTGAGTGCACACTCTAACTCTAAGGGCGGCCGTACCCGCAGCAGCAGTACGCGCCGCCGCAACCCTACCCCGGTGAGTGCACACTCTAACTCTAAGGGCGGCCGTACCCGCAGCAGCAGTACGCGCCGCAACCCTACCCCGGTGAGTGCACACTCTAACTCTAAGGGCGGCCGTACCCGCAGCAGCAGTACGCGCCGCCGCAACCCTACCCCGGTGAGTGCACACTCTAACTCTAAGGGCGGCCGTACCCGCAGCAGCAGTACGCGCCGCCGCAACCCTACCCCGGTGAGTGCACACTCTAACTCTAAGGGCGGCCGTACCCGCAGCAGCAGTACGCGCCGCAACCCTACCCCGGTGAGTGCACACTCTAACTCTAAGGGCGGCCGTACCCGCAGCAGCAGTACGCGCCGCCGCAACCCTACCCCGGTGAGTGCACACTCTAACTCTAAGGGCGGCCGTACCCGCAGCAGCAGTACGCGCCGCCGCAACCCTACCCCGGTGAGTGCACACTCTAACTCTAAGGGCGGCCGTACCCGCAGCAGCAGTACGCGCCGCCGCAACCCTACCCCGGTGAGTGCACACTCTAACTCTAAGGGCGGCCGTACCCGCAGCAGCAGTACGCGCCGCCGCAACCCTACCCCGGTGAGTGCACACTCTAACTCTAAGGGCGGCCGTACCCGCAGCAGCAGTACGCGCCGCCGCAACCCTACCCCGGTGAGTGCACACTCTAACTCTAACTTCATAATAAAAAAAGGAGAGAATCCTTAGTTCCTAAAGTTTAATCGCGTATAGACGCGTCTTTGAAGAAAAAAAACAGATGAAACATTTTCAAACAAATTCGTAAATGAAATAAGAATGTCATCATTTTCATTGTGCCTAAAATAGGTTCCAAAATTTGACATCAGGAGTATAATTCGTCATATCTACGAACTAATGCAATGATACAGGATATTGTTTGTTCGAGAATAAGCGAGAAACTACAATAGTTAATTTTGTTATACATTAATAACGATGTTTTTTGAATTACTAAATACAGATAATTTAAAAAAACTGGCTAAATTGTTGGATTTCATTTATAAATTGGTCCTTCGCGTCTCGTAATACAATCACTTAATAATATGCACATGAGGTCATATCCAAGTTGCAGGGATCAAACACCTGTATTTAGTTTGTAGTTAACGATAATGTAGTAATGACATCTCTTTATCTTACACCATTTGGAACTCATTCCTTGAGTTGTCATTCCTAAGAATTTTTTTTGAATCTTCATTTATAAAAAGAACAAAAATTATAATTTGATAGTGGAAATAATTCCTGCGGACTGAGAAGGTAGACAGATTTCTGAGTTAGTTAGCACAGAAATGTATCTGACTAATAGTAATGTATTTGACGATAAAAATGTAGTAATGATTCCATAGTTCCAGCAAGTCCAATGGATTGTTAATAATTTATTGGGTACATTCACTCGAGGAGAATTCATAAGGAAAACAGTCATCGATATTGTTGAATAAGTACATCCAAATCGAGTCGAGGTCTTCTTTAGGCCTTGACTAAAGAGTTTATACGTTTACAACCTGTTTGTTGATAAAATAGTATATTAATCCACTTGAAGTAATTTTGAGGAAACAAGCAACATGGATTCAATATTTTTTACAAAAAAATTACATTCTCGATTATCGTTGGGATATAATATATTGATAGGAACGTATAGTATGTCTGCATTTCGATGGTGTATCCCAGAGAAACGGCAAAATAACCATAACAAGCATAATTTTTTTTAAACCCTCTACACGATAGTGTTAGTAGAATTAAAAACATCTGCGAATTATATTAATATTCTTCTGCCCTCCCAGTAGATCTAAAATTACTTCA
This sequence comes from Colias philodice, assembly GCF_061535455.1. Lineage (NCBI taxonomy): Eukaryota > Metazoa > Arthropoda > Insecta > Lepidoptera > Pieridae > Colias > Colias philodice. Next base: position 8,481,039 of record NC_143107.1, on the reverse strand, counting down.
ATTACTTTAAGTTTATTGTCTCGATAATATTACAATGAATATTCAATTAACAAACTTAACCAAATTGAATAATAATATCTATAAACATACATCTTGAGAAAGTAAAGGAAGCACCTAACAACTTGTAAAACTTAATTATGTAAATATCCTTGGACAAATCCGAGCGAGAGCTCATCGGCAGTAATACCCACTGAATATCACTAATTACATTATTATTAGTTCACAAGTCGCCACTAATTCCCTCGCATCAATCCTTAATTTGATTTGCTTTATTTTCGTTTGCGCCGAACAAAACAGAAAGACGCAATCGAATTATCGAAAGTTGTGAATGAATTACGTATTGACTACGTCACGATGGTATTTCTGATTATTATTATCACATGTTTGAAGTAAATATTCATTGTGCAATGGAATTCGATTTATTTTTATAATAAATGTCACGTTTACGATTAGATTTATTGTAATATGCGAACTTTATCACGCTGAACGATCGAAACTGTGATCTTAGATCTTGTCCCTACTGTCTTTGATCACGTGCATGATTACAAAGCGCAGCTACTTAAAATCACACAAAATACTTTCCTCACGGATCATACGCGAGTATTTGAGTTATGTGGAAACAGATAATTTAGTATCGTTTTAGTTACAATAAAGCATGCATATTCATGATCACACTACAACATAAATATTTATCGTTCCAGTTGTAACACAGTACCCCGCTCAAAATGCGAGCATGCCGTACCCGGCGGCGTACCCCACGGGTGCCCCGTACCCGACCGGCTCGTACCCGACCGGCTCGTACCCGGCGGGCTCGTACCCCGGCGGTACGGGCGCACAAAGCGCGGCCCCGTACCCGACTCCCGCGCCGTACCCCACTGCGGGGGCCCCGTACCCGACTGGCGGCCCCCCGTACCCGACTGGTGGAGCGCCTTTCGCACAACCCAGTGCACCTGAAGCTAGCGGTATGTATCACTAATCTTAGCCAATTTTAAGCTTTGTTTTGACTTATGTGCTTCGTGCTTTATTTATCATTATATCTTAATCATGTTGTATTAAATATTAATTTTAACAATAACAATAATGCACTTTTACAGCTTCTGAAATCGTTTAACTATATTAATTATTAAGAAATCGTGTCGATTAAAGTCAACAAGATTAATATTGTGCAAGCAAACGTTAATATTATGCAAAATATAAGAAAATAACTTATAGATTACTTGTTTTTTTCAACACGTATTTAAGAGATATCGTAAGAGGGATGACGTCATACATTAGTGATTAGAAGGAAATATAATCCCGTTAGCGAGTGGCGGCCGGAGCCGGTCGGTGATTCAGTGTTGGGTTTTACTTGTTATCTCGGTTGTTGAGCTTTCCTCGTTTATTTATACACGTATTATATTGTTATTAAATGTCAATGAATACACATGATGTATATTTTTATTCACTGACTTTGAGTTAGGTTAACTGATGTTGAATGATAAATGAATCAATTTTTAAGGGCATATTTTTAGTTCAACCTTTTCTGCCAGCATATCTTATAAAAATTTGCTATTTTTTACTAAATTGTATATTGCCATTTCAGTTGCAACATTTTTTTATTATAATCCATACTAATATTATAAATGCGAAAGTAACTCTGTCTGTCTGTCTGTTACTCAATCATGCCTAAACTACTGAACCAATTTGCATGAAATTTGGTATAGAGATAATTTGATACCCGAGAAAGGACATAGGATAGGTTTTATCCCGGAAATCCTACGGGAACGGGTTTTTCTTTGAAAACGCGAGCGAAGCCGCGGGCGGAAAGCTAGTATAGGAATATGTAAATAAATTATGTATAATTGTATTGTATTTAAATGTATACTATGTATATTTATGTACATGCTGTAACTAATACTATGGTTATACATTAGCTTTCATTGGTATAGCAGCGCCAGGTTGGCACCCTCAAGGTGGGTCCATGTAGTTAGCTTATTACATGTATTATAATATATAACTTGATATTTTTTAATATCAGATGTAGTCTTGTGATTTTTAAATATTTTAAGGTTTAGGTTTTTCTTACTTGTGATCTTAACCTAAAACATAAAAATGGCTAGAATGTATTCACTAAATTTCTTATACTATAACGAAATTGCACATTTTTGTTTTGATAGTGTATTTAGGGCATACTCTCACGAACTACCGAACACTAATTTTCAAAGATGTACGTATTATAAATGACTCTATTATAATTCATGAATAGCATACAATTGTCAAGTTAATAAAAGCGAAATGAAGTAGATTCGCTATATCAGTCCCACTACAGATATAGAGCAAATATTGACGAAGCGATACGAGCAGAGCAATGTAATTACACACTGCCGTGTATCCTTGTGATAACAACTGTGTGTATGGTAATAGATAATAGGACTTACATCATTAACAAATTTAGAGGTTTAAAACATGTATTTGATAATAAAGCTAGGGAGTAACGGACTGTTTTTAAAAATGTTTAAAAAACAGAAAGCTACATTAGTACTGAGTTACATAGGTTTTTTATAAATATAGTCGATGATGACAAAAAATAATAACTATCGTCAAAGAATTCGTATCGTAATGATTTTTAAGGGCATTTGAACCGCTGCTGCCGTTGAGTTAAAGGAACTATTTTTTTATCCTACTAATATTATCAATGCGAAAGTTTGTGAGGATGGATGAAGGAAGAGAATGGTTGTTTGTTACTCTGTATCCTAAAATCTAATAGACTGATTTAGATTCTACCTGTTTTGTGTGTGTATGTTTAATTGTTTTTATAATGTTCACAGCACTACCTCCATCGTACGACCAAGCAGTGGGCAAACAGGCAAACATATACACCGGGACACACTAGTTGAGTTACATATTATAATGATGTGATATTCGCGTGTACGTCTGTACGAACCTCCGTGTGATTCCGTTTATAAACTAAAGCTGGCCCGCATTTGATGATGTTTTTGTATTTGTGTGATGGATACCTATCGAATTTATTTTGGATCTTAGAAGCGTTTTTATGTTTATTGTTCGACTTGTTTATTTTTAATATTTGGGTAAAGGTGTACTGTGCAATCATACAAGAAAGTCTATTTCTTGTATTTTGGGTGTTCATAAAATATGATTTAATAATGTGCTAACTAATCGTATTATATGCCTCCTTTATATTTTTCAAGAAGAAATAAATATTTTGTTTTTGCATTTATTCATTTTTTTGCGCCCTGAGCCAGCTTTAGTTTGTAATAATTTATGTGAATTTAATATTAATGTTAGATATTATTTAGGCATTAAAAAAGCTAAGCGTTACTGTGAAATTTTACCTTATATTATGTATAAAAATGCTATGTACCTTTTTAAATGTGATTCAATATGTATGAAACAACGAAATTAAATTATATGGATTATTTCCTTATTCCTATGCTTGTATATCATATATGTAATATGTTGTATAAAGACGCAGGTTCGTATATAATATTTTATGATTTAAATTTAATTTCGTTGTTTCATACCTGTTTATATATAAATAAATACGTATATTTCGTATGAGACAGGAATTTAATTTGTCCAGCCATTTATGTATTAAAGAGATTTATACCCTCCTTTAAACATCGACTAAAAAAATAAAAGTAGTACTTATTTGATATTCCGATAAACGAATCCTAAGCTGTTGTAAAATCATTCTTTATTATAATTTTAGTGTAAGTAAATAATTTATTGTTATTTCCTGCATTTTAACGTAAAACATAGCTTAAACCAGTTGTAATAGAAGAGAAGTAAATAATAATGACATAAACTATACAAATACTAATAAAAATAGTTAATGCGTAGATTACGTGTTGAACAGATTATATAAAACTTTATTGTTGTCATTCTTCAGATGTTTTTACTTCCGTATTAAGTATTGCTCTATTTCAAAATAAACTAGCTCAATCGATCGATTTTATCTTCCGTAGTTGCGATGTTAACTTTATATTATAGAAGCTGGAACATGTCGACCACGTTTTTAGTGGTATGTATTGATTTTTAAGAAATATAATGTTTGAGTTAAACTACAATGAGTATTAATTTTGCATACGATTCATTTGATTTTGTTTTTTTACAGTGATGTTTTTTTGTAGCTAATATGCAATCTAACTATAACGTCCTGTTACGGTAGTCTCATGTCTGTGCTTAACAGTATTGGCATTTTAATACATTAAAATTACCTTCACATAATGTATTTTTATATTGATAATGTGTTACGATTTGTTCATAAAACATCGAATACGTAATGAGTAATTACATACAAAATAAAAACAATGTTCGGAAATTCAAGATCTTTTAATTCACCACAGTGCGTACCTAAATATGTAAACATTTTAGGGATTTATTGTTTGCATACGTAACGTTATCATTTAATTGTTCATACCGTTGTCTAGCAACGCGTTGTTATCAGGTGAGATAGGTACAATGGTACCTCAAAAATAAGGCAAATTATAGCTACTAGTTACCTAGTTATTTTGAAATTATAAAAATATCTATAATATCTAACTACACCGATCTAAATATAATATTATAGTTTAAACTCTAAAATGTAAAATAAATATTAAAAATACGTAACTAATACTACTAAAACTTAACACGAAAAATTGTATTCTGAACATTTGTAACTGTCAAATAGTTGAATGTTTGTCAGAAACCCTATTCAATACAAATGAGTTGTTTAATGTTACCATGATTAATAAATGCAATTCATTAACAGTCTTGTTATTTAAATAAACTAATTATTAGGAAATATTGATATTAGATTCACTGAAAAGATACTGCGAGAAAGATTCTGAATAAGTTTATAAATTAATTAAGACTGATTATATTGATTTATTAACTCTTCTTTTTTATTAAATATACAGAGTAACATTGAGAAGATTTTTGTGTTTTTATTTGAAATAGGCGAAAGTATTGTTTAAAAAGTTACTACTTTTTTAACATGAGTTTTTATCCTGTATATTTATATAATTAAAAAAAATGCTTTTAAAACTGTAGATGGTTACATCAATACTCTCATAGAAAAGACAAACTTATAGAAAAATATATATTGAGTATTATATAAGTCTACTGTATTAGATAACTTCTATAAATAAGATTCTGTTAATTAGTTACTAATTTTCAACAATTTTTGTAAAATATACGAATAAATCAATGACTTTTTTGTTTTATTTTAGTTATGTATTTTCACGCAAAACTATCACTTTGAAATGGGAGGCTAAGTATATGTATAAGGTATAATATAAATATAAAATCAAAACGGTAACCTATTAAAAACTCGAATTTCTATTACCCGAATCTTAAAACCCCGAAAACGGTTGTTAGAACTTTTAAAAGACAGATGTAATGAATGACAAATTTTTAAAATTCCTTTTTTAATTTCCCAGATGAATCAATTTCCAGATGCACCAAAACCTACTTACTTACTAGAGTGGCGCAGGGACCCAAAGTGAGTCTTGGCCTCCGACAATAAGAGCCTCCATTTGACTCTATCCTGCGCCATCTCTTGCCAGTTTTCGATCTGGAGGCTGCGCAGGTCTTTGGCAATTTCGTCTTTCCAGCGGTACCTGGGACGTCCAACCGGACGGCGTCCAGATGGCTGTCCCAGGTACGCTCGTTTCGCTGCTCGATCTTCCCCCATTCTTTCCACATGGCCGAGCCATCGGAGTCTTTGGGCTTTAATCTCGCCTATGACGTTTGGCTCGGACATTAGATCTTGAAGTTCTAGGTTTTTCCTCCTCCTCCAAACCCCTTCTTCTGTCAACACCGGCCCAAACATCTTTCTTAGGATCTTTCTTTCAGTAACTAGGAGCTTGTCTTCTTCTTTTTGTGTCAGTGTCCAAGTCTCGCAGCCATACATTAAGATAGGTCTTATTATAGTTTTATAGATAAGGATTTTTGTGCGCCTGCTGAGGATTTTCGACACCAGTACTTTGTGTAAGGCTACGAATAAAGGAAATGCGCTGTCGCCCATGCTGTTCAATTTAGCACTTGAACACGTTATCAGACACATTATCACACTCGATGGTGGAGTGCACCAAAACCAGATTTTTAAAAAGTATTTTTTTGTTTCCCGTATTCTCATAATACAGATCTCATTATACCAGATTCTCAGAATACTTTTTTTTGTTTCCCATCGTACCATTTTCCAAATAAACTATTGCCAAATTTTCATAATCTTTTTATTTGGTTCCCATATAATCGTATAACAGATAAACTATTGCCAGATTTTCATAATCTTTTTATTTGATTTCCATACAATCGTGATTATACCTTTACTATCGACTGAAAATAAACATTGTCAGTAAGTAAATTTATTGTTTTACTTGTCCATTACAGACCGGTTTTAGTGTCAAAGTCGACTCAGTAGGTTAGGTTTGAACTACGACCCCCACGCTAGAACTGACTCGCTATTGTTTTACTTGCCCATTACAGAAAGGTTTAAGTGTCAAATTCGACTCAGTAGGTTAGGTTAGGTTTGAAGTGTGACCCCCCATGCACGAGCCGAGCGAGCGAAGCGAGCGTGCCGCGGCAGCGGCCGGCGAGTGCCAGAACCGACTCGCTATTGTTTTACTTGCCCATTACAGAAAGGTTTAAGTGTCAAATTCGACTCAGTAGGTTAGGTTAGGTTTGAAGTGTGACCCCCCATGCACGAGCCGAGCGAGCGAAGCGAGCGTGCCGCGGCAGCGGCCGGCGAGTGCCAGCACCGACTCGCTATTGTTTTACTTGCCCATTACAGAATTCGACTCAGTAGGTTAGGTTAGGTTTGAAGTGTGACCCCCTGGAAGGATTTCGTTTTGCTGGATATCGTTTATTTGAATTTCAAAAATCTGGACATTGTTTGTCTGGATATCAATTAACTGTATTTCAAAAATTTGTGTTTTAAAAATCTGTCTTTCGTGCATATGGATTACGGTCATCTGGATTTTGTGCATTTAGATTTCGTATGTCTGGAACTCATTCGTCTGGATTGTAAAACGTCGTACAAATAAAGAAATGGGCAAATGAAATTCGGAGTTGCGATTATATGGCAAACAAAACTTCGAAATTTTAAAATTCGGGGTTATGAAAAAATGTCCAAACGTTTTCTGGATTATGATATTCGGAATATTAAAATTCGAGATTAAGATAGGTAACCAATCAAAACGAAAACTGTGTCACAGCCGCCCATAAAAGTAAAGTGGGTGTGGACATAAACATAGTAAAACCAGTAGGCTCTAATCTCGATCCTTTATAAGCTAGTACACAGTTTACTAAATAAGTAAACTGTAAATAGGTACTTGATAGTACCAAGTACGGAGGTTAAAAATCGTCCAGATGAGATGGCGCCACTGTAGCAAATTAATTGATTTATTTTAGTTTACATTAATAGATGAGGTTTAGGTATAATGCAGAACCAGAATAATTACACATAACAATCCTGCTGCATTAATGGATTATCTGAAGAACGAAAGAAAAACATTTCTGACGACGCGGTTGGCGCAGTGGTAATGTAACTGCCTACTGAGCCGACGGTCCCGGGTTCGATCCCCGTCAGGGCAAATATTTGTGTGATGAACTCAATTATTTGTTCTTGGGTCTGGGTGTTATTATCTATATATATGTATTTATTAAATATTATATTTATCGTCGCCTAGTACCCACAACACAAGCCTTAATTGAGCTTACTGTGGGACTAGGTCGATTTGTGTAATAATGTCCTATAATATTTATTTATTATTTATTTAATTCGTTCATTATTTATCATTTATTTATCCTCTCTCTGCCATAGAACATTGCGTGTAACAAATAATAAATTTAGCATAGAAATATGTGATAAATCATTCACACATATTACAAAGTGTATATAACATAAAAATAAGTAAAATGAATAGGTAAACATATTTCAGCCCTACTCGTTATCTTCCGTGAGGCTTCTGGCCAGTGACATGTTTGCCAAAATGAGATTATAGGTCAAACTTAGTCAAACAATTTATATCCCCATGAATCACAGGAACATCTTTTATCTTTGTTATACGTAGCGTAGCTAGAGAGAGAAAGATAAAAAGCATTATTAGTTGGTAAAAGAAAACATGCGATAACTTTTCCGGGTTCCTTAAGATTATACTACAATAGGTACACAATATACTGTATACGAAAATTCAGATAAAATTCGTAAAAGTATTTTGCTTGATAAAATTCAACAACACAAGCGGAAAATATTTTTAAAATAAAAATAAACACCTGAGTCATCGTATTCAAAAACATGGACTGAATCGATTATCGACTCTAATCTCACTCCAGTTTAATGTTGCATACTTATTCTTATAAAATATACATTCATGTGCTTGATAGAATATCCTAAATCTTCTATAAAAGGACTCTATTCACGAATATCTCGAAGGATTCCTAATGAGTCAGTTTAGCAAAGCTTCGCATGCGCCCGGGCGGGCGGCGACAGCGCGACGCCGACGACACTACCACACAATAGGGCTGCTGATTCTGTATTTAAATTAGTATATTTGCATAGCTATAGATTTGTGTCTGTCCCCTTTGACTGGAGATAAAAGTAGCTTAATGCATGAAAAGAAATAGGACAAGATAGAATATTACCAAAGTTATCACTGATCACTATGTACAAAGTATATTCAAAGGATGAACTGAAATCGTATTAAAGTTTCTTTGGACTGTCTCCAACTAACTAAACTTCTGCAGTGTGAATTGCAATAAGTAGTCGTGGTGATCAGAAGGGGGATCTTGACTTCCGATTTTGTTAAAATAGATAGGTATTTAACAGATATCTAGGTATTAACTAAAATGGACTTTAGGTAGTAAACGCTAATGCTAAGCCTCTCTGTGTGCATATTATGTACTTTCTCAGGTTTCGATCTATCTTCATACCAAATTTCATCCAAATCGGTTCAGTGGTTGAGGGAAGAAGAGTTCGGATTTGTCCAGTATGTGGTTAACATTATGGTAGATAATACTCTAAGTACATAGTTTATACATATAGGTACATCAAACCAGATAATTTCATGATTTGCACAATTTCATAAAAATAAACGAGAGGCGTATTTATCGAGTAAGCTACAGGTACTTCAGTCTGAACAAAACATGTTTGCAGTTTTCTGTATTTTGAATATTTTCGCTAACCAAAAACCAAGAAACGTCTTCCAGATTGATCAGCATTTCCATCCCCCAGCGACAAGGCAATAAGCCTTGACTTTGATCTCCGTATTCACCCCTAAGGGTGTCACGAGGCGCCGGAGTGTCGCCGCCACTTGTTGCCACGTCTCGGCGATCCTCCGCCACTACGCACTCTACGCGTGTTCCAACTACCGATCAGCCCCAACTATACACACCCTCTCGCAAGGACAACAGGACTCTGTGTCGCTCTGTGACCCTCTTGGAGACGGAAATCTTGGCGAAGCTCAAAGAATTCTCAGTCGCTTATCATTATTTAAATCATATCACACGGATGTTTGATTGTGCAAATCGGATGCACTTTTGATACTATTAAATCTTTTAAATTACGTGCCATATTGGGACTTTTAAATACATTAACAAATTTTTTCCTTGTAAGTAAATCGATTTTTACATAATTAATATTTTATTAGTGGCCTAAAAATGGGATTATGTGTTTGTTCGTAACGAATATCAGTGAAGATGGTGAAAAGATGTAGAGTTCTGTATAAAAATATGTTGGATTTGCGGACGTAGTATTGGTAAGTACCTATCTATACAATTACTTCGATCAATAGATTAAGGCTTAATAAGTTAGTTTAAATGAAAATAATAATATTTAGTTAATTTTATTAAGATTTTATTATTGTAATGAGTGATTCTCTATTCATTAAAATAATAATTTTAAACGTTATCAGAATAATAGAAACTAGTCGACTTTTACTCGGTACAATTGAATTGTGGAGCCTTTTTTAAGATTATTGGTATTTTTTAAATCATATATATATAGAGTTTTTTCGGAAAAATTCAATTTATGATACTTAAATGCTTTTTTTCGGAAATATAAAATATTATTCAACATTCATTCATTTCATTCAATTCGTTTATAATTTATGTACTTAAAATACCTAAGCTTTAACAATGGCGATCACTTCGATACCTATTTTGTTAATGTCCGTAAATTTACAATAAGTTATTGAGGAAGAATTCACGTGTAAGTATCTACATGGTAGAGACGTAATCTCCCTTAAGATCTTGATTAAAAAAATCCCGAATGTAGGTATTACTACGTATTTTACTGCCTTAGAAACAAACATCTTGAACTTAAAACTAAAAAAAGGAACTTTTAAGACCGTAAATTGTGTCCATGTAAGTCACTCATTATGGACGGGTATGATGTTTTAAAAAAGTTTGGAAAATACAAAAGTGTGCGCCTCCTGGCCTATTTAACGCAAAATATGTTTAAAAATATCATGAGTGTTAAGACTAGAGTTTTTTCTTGATAATGATGTTATTATTATTTTACGAGTTTGATGGAAAATAAATGTTCCTACTTAGTCACTTTTAGTTCAAAAAAATCATTTGATTTCTATAAGGCGGGAGTAGAGCACTACCTCATCGCTCCGATTTAGAAAAACATCGCAAGGATATTCGCATGTCCAAGAACCAATAGGTTCAGTCACATTTGGTCAACATGATGAATGGTGATCGTGTGATATTGCAAAACTTCATAGGAGTTCAATGCACTAAAATGATAACAAATTTTTATAGGCCAATTTTTACCGCGGTTAAATTACTCACTCTCATGGGGATTTCCCGGTTGTAGGTGGGCGGAGAGTTTGTTCACCTTTAATGATGTTAAAGATTTTTAAACACTATCTTAAGGATTAACTCTAGGATATCTGAAGAATATGGATATCCTTTCAGCAATTAGTGTGCGCGATGGGTGTGCGCAACGCGGTGAAGCCGCCGTCACACACGGCCTACTTCGTGGCGATGGCCGGCATCCTGGGCCTGCTGCTGCTGCTCTGCTGCTACTTCCTCTACTTCTGCATCAAGCGGGTTAAAGGTATCTTGTATTTTTCTATAATATAGTAGTATTTTCATCCTTTATTTAACGGTGCATTTACATCAAACGAACATAGAGCTAGAGCTAGAGCAAGAGCGTGAGCGTTTCGTGATCTTTTAGTGTAAACGAAAACTTATATTCAGTGTTGAACATTGCATAGAATCTTTTCGATCGCACTAAGAACAACGAAAGAATGCTCTACGCCTGTTTACAGTAAGAATTTGACATAGTGGGGTTAGAATGAGCATTCGCTTGTTTGATGTAATTTCACGGTGCAAACACGAATTAAATTCGGTTTTTGACAAAAAGTATTGTGTCAAATAAAAATTCAAATGAGATTTGTCGATGAAGTATCGATGATTAAAAAAATATCCAATTATGTGACCGTGTACCTAATATTATAAATTTATAATTTCCACTTTGAATGTAGCATGTAGCAGTGTAGTACCGTAGCATAGTTATAACTTATAAACATCAGTTTCATACGACAAATGTATGCTTAACATAAATGTTTGGACACGTGAAAATGCTATTGTTTTCAGAGTTATCTCGGCAAGGTCTGCCCGAGCCGGTGCAGTCGGTGCGGCCGCCGCCGCCCGAGACCGTGCCCTACCCCGTGCAGCCCGGTATAAACTGTCATAAATATTATATTATCTTATACGGACATTTGGAAGTTATTCCACAACCTATATATTGTGTGATGTTGTCAGTCGCGCAATTTTCTCAATAACTTAGAAACTTGTTAAGAGAAGCGTATCAGTATAGGCACGAAATTGCAAAAAAAAATAAAACGCTTGATTTTAATGTAAATCTTTGTTTCAGCCTTTAAAAAGGCCTATGTCCAGCAGCGGTCAGGATTTCCGCTGTAGGACATAGGCCTTTTCAAAGATGTCCGTTTTTCATATAAACGGATAAGTATACAGTAGATATTGCCAAGTATAGTGGGTGGTACTTAGACAATGTTATATGATTACCAGTGGTGCGAGCGAGCGCGTCGGCCATGGCGCGCCTGTGCCAGTCGCCGCGCGGGCCGCTGTCCCCCCGCGCACCGCTCTCCCCGCGCACGCCCCGCTCGCCGCTGTCGCCGCACGCGCTGCGCTCACCCGCCAGGGAACCTTATGGTATACTTATACAATAAAAGTGTTCCTTTCAAACACATTTCCCGCTTAAACCTACAGAATTTAATGCAGAACGAAAAAAGATAACAGATGTTACCATTCAATTCCAAAGCCAAGAAAAATTAACTTTGTTAGTGTATCAAGTTGAGATGCTCATGGAGTTTTAAACAGGTATAAATTTATCCAAAACCTCGTGATGAATTTAGCTGATTTTCAATTTTGTAATTTTGTATTGCCTAGTAAGGACATTTAATTCAAATATCAGACTGACTCTACACTCTACAATGCAGTGCCATTTTGATCAAATCGATATACACTAAACCTACCTAAATATAAAATTTTCATTTCTATTCCAATTTCCAGTGCACGCGCGCGCGAACTCCCTAATCCCGCACACGCAGCACACGAGCACAGTGCACCCGCACCGCGCCCGCACGCTCCCCCCTCCCACCATCCTCCCCCAGCGCCAACATGAGCCAACATCTCTCGCCATTAAGAAACACAACGCGCCAGCACCAAAATCCCCCGCCCCAAGGAGAAAGCAAGATGAAGTCGTCAGAAGAACACGGGATAGATCCGCGAATGATGTCGCGAAGAAACATCTGTCGGCCCCGCCTGAAATTGTAGTTGGGGACTCTCAGTAGGTGCTAATGTATTGCCCGAATTGTGGATAAATGTTATATAGGTGCTAATTATCACAATGAAAGTAGTTAGAAATTAAATTTTGTGTGCATTTCTTGGCGCTTTACTTGAAGTGGAGCATATAAAAAAAATGTTACCTCAATTGATTGAATAAAATCGTGATTTTGAACCACCGATCTTTAATTAGTCAAAATTTGCTATAGGTACCAAGTGTGTTTGGAATGAATGTATTTTTACTACTGTTTAGTCATAAGCTGTGTCCAATAAAATGTATGTAATGTTTTTAAATAAATGTTTTCGCTAAACAACGATGTATAACTTATAAGAATAGATAATAATATAATATGAGCATTGTATTAGATTAATAAATATTTCTATATAGGTAGAATTTAATAAAAGCATTGAATTTGTAAATAATCTTAACAACGCCTTATGGCTAATGCCAAAGAATTGTGCCAAATATTATCGTGCTATCTAGTTAGAGATTAGAGAAATATCAAATACTTATACAGTCGTTTATTAGTTTTTGCTCGATTAATTATTACGCTCAAAGACCGAAAAAGCTCATTGAGTGAAACAATGGCTCACAATGCGTCGTGGTCATAGTAAAAGATCCGAAATTTGCGTTATAAAGTAGAAACAGCCCACGACGCGTCGCGTGGTGACAATCGAATCATAGAAAGACCACAGTGGCACAGACTATAAAATTATGTTATGGCGTCGAAATAAAGAAAGAGCTCTAGCTCACTTTAGAGTGCTTTTGATGTCATAAAATAACTTATAAGGAAAGTTAGAGTTTCCTCTTAGATATATCAAATACCATCATGTTCATATTATATCCTATTATAATTGGATTTTTATAAATGTATAAATAGGGACTTACCTACCTTCTCTATAGTACAATTTTTGATGGCTGAAAGAATTTTCTAAAGGTTTAAAGTATTTCCATAGCTAGTTAATATTGTAAAGGAATTGCTATAATATTATTATTATCAAAATTATATCGAGCGTTGGCTCATATATACTGTAAATAAAGGCTGCGTTTGTTACCGCTTTTACTGTTATTATATATGTACAAGTCTTGTAAACGTTTGTAATAAAAAGCTTCTTGTTTTTAAACAGTATTTTATTTTACTTTTACCAATGATTTGTCCTTACATTATTGAAAATTTGTTATAAATAACTTGAATAAAACAACATTTAATTTAATCCAGTTTTACACCCAATAATTTCGTAATTTATGTCAAAAATTACAATTTCAATATTATAAAATTATGTACCTACATGTAGGTATGCAAAAACTATTTTTTTTTTTTCAGATTCGTGTATAATTTGCTATTTTATTAAAAAACCTAACCTAACCATTTAAACTTTGACAGAAACCTGACTATCCAGAAAGTAGAAACCCAACATTTACAGAAACCTAACCTTACCTTTCCAGTAACCTAACTTTGACAAAAATCTAACTTTTAACAAACATAACTTTTACATAAACCTAACTTTGACAAGAACCTAACTTTTTACAAATTTAACTTTGACAAAAAATTAATTTTTATAGGTAGGTACCTACGATGTTATTTCATTAAATACCTGACTAATGCACGACCGAGACCGCCGCGGTTTCTTAGGCTATAGGTAAATATAAAAAAATAAAAAATAGATAAAAACGATACGCGATCTTTCGCAGAGCATAATTAAATTTTCAATGCTTTTGCCTAACGCGTATGTTATGGCAATCATATTAAAGTTGCAGCTCTACCACGCTATATGAATTTGAAGTAGTAGCAGGAAAAGTTTCTAAATAATTTTACTTATCTCTTTGTTGTTTATTATGCTCTGTGTAAACTTCGTAATGGCCGGACTGAAGTTGAAAGGAATTTCACTAGCAAATAGCGAGTGTTGAAATAAAAATACATGAAGAAAAATAAAATATTTATTTTTAAGCGAATCACATACAATAATTCTGTTGGAACAATAACAATGACAATTTTCAATCTTCTATTAACTATAACTATAAAATATATTTGCGTTATTTTTTTATTTATAACATTATATTCGCTTACACGGACAATAAATAGAATATCAAAATACAATAATTTTAGAAATGCAGAAGATTATTAATCTTTCTGAATTGTAATACATATTTGGGAATAGGTACATTAAAATTATATTTCAAAAGTAAAACCAAAGTACTTAGAGCTAGTTTTCAAATTCATAAAATACACAATAGATATAATATTATTTTACAACGATAGCTTTTTCAAAACATTTAATTTTAAATTGACTATTAATTAACTTTTTTAAACAACTTGTAGTATTTAATATCACAAGATGGGATGTTTATGTACATACAACTAACTGTTTAAATGTACATGTTTATGTAGATACATACACAGTTAGTTTGAATGATTCAAAAATAAATATAATTTCCTAAAAAAATCATAGATATACGCCATAACTAATTTTGCTTGTTTATCGTATCAAATTAAAAAATATAAAGAATATAGGTATCTACAACATACTATAGTAAAAAAATATACTACGAACAAAATTGCACACAAAAATAAACATGGTTTTAAACTTTTTAAAATATGTATTTTCTTAATTAATGACTAGACAAAATCACGTATAAAATAAAATAATCGACTAGAATATAATCTATTGAGCGCTAAATAATTATAATTTCTTAAATTGATTAGTCTATGTAAAATTAATAAATGCACATAATAAGTCTCTTAAAACATTGTGGTTGCCAACATTAATATCAACGAAAACATTTATTTATTTATTTATTTATTTAGCCCTTATCTTCCATGACATTTAAATACAATTTATAACAAAAGATACATAGTACATGAAAAAAATTAATAGTGCAATTCGTTTAAATGTCCTGGCCCCTTTCGGGTATAGGCCTCCTCCAACTGTCCCCATTTCCTCCATACGAAAACATACGCGAACTTTAATATCATGGAAGTCGTACACAGGTCACAGTCGCTCTGCATTTAATTGTTTTAATTTCAAAACATAAGAAATGTGTGACGAATATTTCGTTCTTCGACTTTTGGATTAATAATGTCTACGTATTTAAATATTGCCTGGCAGAGATCGCTTGAAAGCGATAAGGCCGCCTATTAACATGTGTTATATGTTTTTCTCTTTTCTTTTTATTTTCTTCGTGTGTGTTAAATATGTTTGTTTGTTTAATGTTTTGTTGGATGAAATCGAACTTTCAAATATTTTAAGCTCTATCCTGTCACAATAATTGAAACTAAAACATTAACAAAATATTTGTTAACTTTACAATCAAATTAGCAATCTTATTTTTGTGTTAAACTGTGAGGTTTTATGGAAAGTAACTTATTTACTAAAAATTTTTCAATTATATAGCAGTTTCCTTTCTGTCCATGGTGAGTCGCACCTCGTGGTAGGCGGGCGGCACCTCGTCACACGCTTCTAAATCGAAGTCTAAGTCACTTTCTGCAAAATAGTTTTTTTTTAAATATCGTTGATATACAAAACTGCTCTAGTTAAATTACTAACCACTGAAATGAAATGTCAACTAAGCAGTAATTTATGGTAGAAAGTATAGGAACACATTATTTTGTCAGCGGATCCAAAGGCTCTTTCTCTCTAATATAACTAGAGCCGGTGCAAAATAATATTTTATTTATCATGGTGATTCGAAAACGCTTCTAAAAGAAGTCTTATTGAATAAATTTTAAATGAAATTGACATGGACGTTGGAGATTGAAAACTGAAGATAAACCGAAGGTAAACCGCTATCTTGTTTTACTTGGTGATAGGAATAGGCATTAATGAAAGAAAAAAGAGAAAGATACCAATCTAATGTAGATACAAAAACAAATCTGACCAGACAGCGCGCCGGACTGCGGTCTGATGACAGGCGCTAGCACGTCCCCCGCGCTGGCGTGGCGCGCGCGCACGAACCCGTCGCCCCACGCCGCGGCCGCCACGCTGGCGTGGCCCACCGCCGGTGCACCCGCCTGCCAACCCTCCTCCTCGGGGTACGACGCTTCGGAGTCGTAGCCTATCGCTTCTGGAATAATTGTACAATATACACCATCTCTAATGGTGATTTTTTTAACTCTACACCACTGTGTCTACACTATCGACGTAATTAGGAATTTATGCATTGGTCATTGTACGCATCGTGGATAAAATAATAAAAATAAAATACATAATCATTCTTGAAAAACTGTCATCTGGAAAGCTGCAATATTCCTGACTGGCATAGACAATACCTATTTCTATTTTTGTTTGCTAAACAGGAGCTGTGCAGTGAGGTATTTATTTATGATTTATTATATTATGTATAGATACTCACCTACAGACGGTGGTGGGACAGGCATACCATGTGAATTATACAAACTAGAGCGTGACTCTACGCTGTGGTGTATCGCTCCCGATCTGTCCACCTCGATAACAGCTTCTTCAAACCGAGACACTTTGAATTCCTCCACTGGTACTAAAGTTTGCTTCATTCTTTCCTTACTTCTAATAGATTCATTTAGTGATTGCTTCGTTTCCTTTGGTTTAAATACTTGTGGCCTATCATTACCGTCGTCTGTTACAATAGTTGGTGTATTATCTCCAATGTAAAATGAAGATTCGGCTTCAGTAGCGTCATAATCTTTAATATCCTCTGATGCTTCTGCGTTCTTCTTTCTTGACGATTTAATATTGGTGTAGTGTTTCTTGCAAGTCCTTGAAACTATTTGCTCGTCACTTAATGGTACCTCATCATGTTCGTCAGTGTCAGGAGTTATTGTTCTTGTGAATGAGACGCTATCGCCGTCTGGTTTGAGAGGAATGTATAATTCTTTGGTAGATCGTTCCCAGTCCCTTCTGTGCAGAACCTCGTCAATGACGCTGGGGGCTGAGTGGTAGCGCGCATCGTTTTCTGCTGCTTCCAGTTGCGATTTGCGTCGACTGCGAATGTCTTCGTGACTTTTGTGCGCTGATAGCGATTGCTTTGTGCTTCCTGATATAAACAAACATAGTTAATATTCGATATTTCTGTAAAGTGTTGTAAAAATTATTTGTAAAAGTGTAGCTACTTACCAGAAGTGCTGGGCAGGTGCAGAGACACAGCACTGCTTCCAAATCTTCGTCCAAATAGCTCAGTCGAATGGCGGTGCGAACCTGCTTCTGTAAATGTTATTATTTATTGTGTTTCAATTACCATAAGACTTTGTTGCAATTAGTGATAAATCAGTATGTTTAAAATATCAGCCTTAATTCTCTACTTGTTTGTAATTTCACTTACCATGCGTTATCACACTGGGTTTCTGGGGATGCTTGCCGGAGCTTGTATCTAAAACATCAAAATTAAAAATACACCCCTATCCTATACCTACATAATTTGACAAAAAATAATCATGTGTTGTTATGTTGATCCAATATAAAACAGCACAAAAATTATACTTCATTTCAAGAAAAGGAAAGTTATTTAACGTATACAATTTTCAGAAACATTCTCAACATCACTCATTGCATTTATAGGCGTAAACGGGTCACCGACCACAGCCACCGGTGATCAGCGACAGCCATTTGATACGTTTTTTTTTATATTTTGTCGCGGACACTTCGCGACCACTATACCAAGTATGTGTACGGTACCAAGATATGTGTATGAAAAAACGTGTTCTTTAAGTGGCTGACGCTGGCCACCGGTTGCAGTGGTCGGTGGCCCGTTTGTGTCGACCCTGCGAGCGTTTATAGCCATCACTAGTGATCTCTAGTTCAAGAGCATTGCAGCATTATACCCGAGGCATCGTCAGGCCAGCAGCACAGCCAGCACAAGAGCAGCAGCGGCGCGCACACCTCCGCCGCCAGCACCGCGCTCGCACCGCCCAGCGCACTCGCACCCGCCATGCTAAATAACATTATGAACAATCTCATAAAATAGTACTTACTTGTATTTCATTTTAGTATTATACATTTAGGAATTAAACACTTTTAACGTAAGTTATTCAGCTGTATCCCTGTGAAGTGTGACCACACTCGCTGTAATGTGTTCGAAACGTCGGGTTAAATAATATAATACATCACGAAAATGCGTTAAAAAGTCTTTACTTTTCTAAATAGTTAACTTGATTTTTTTAGGTTTCTAATGCAACAATGTACCTATATAAAAGTACGTAACCGATTTTGAAAATTCTTACATGGTAACGTCGCTAAAAGCGTGGTTTTTTTTTATGGGCATGTAATTTAGAAACAAAAATAGTGCATCGGTGCATACCAAGGATGTAGGGTATATGAAAAGCATAGGTATACGTGTTATGTCTAGCTCATATTTCGATCACTGGGCGAATATTACTATTAACTTAGAAAACGCCTAGCCGATATATTTGAGCTTTGTGAGCTTTCCAATAGCAGAAGAACTTCTTTGTATTATAGAATGAAAAGTTACAAAATAATGTTTTACAGAATTGCTGTCAACTATAAAATAAGAAGAATTTAATGGGATTGTCAAACTATAGAGAAGAATTTTAAATGTTATTATTCACATCGATAGAAAAATAGAAGGATTGTGAAACTACAAAACAAACGCTCCTATTTCTCACACCGTGGTCAATAAAGGCGGAGTTATGTTTACCTATACTAATATCACACCAATATCTTAATAGATTTGCGTATTAACTTGTACACATCACTTTAGTAGATAAATACAAAATCGAACTCACGTTCATAATTTTAATGGTTATGAAATTAACTTTAATAAAGCTGAAACATAAAACGGACAAAAAAGTGTATCGTTTTCTTGCGACCTTGCCCAGCTCAACACTAGATCTTCATTTGATTTAGAGGCTCTAACAATGGAGCAACATAAATTTTATATCCAAAGCTTACGGAGCTTTTATGTAGCGTCGTATTCGTGTCTTATTTATTATAGTTTTCGTGAAATTTTTTTAATAAATGACGGCTAAACATGTAGAACTGTATTGTAACTCGTATAAGTATCATATGTAGGTACCTACTTGCAAGTAAACTATTTATTTATCTAATAAATCAGTGATATTTAATTAAACATTTTGAATGGTTAGAAAAAAAGGTGTAGGTACACAAAATTGAAATATTGTAGGTACCAAATCCATTATACCGGCTGTCCAAGATTGATTTACAGCCCTGAATCAATAATTATTTGTTATTATTTACACTGTAATTATAGTCAATTTTTCCTACCTTTAATATAAATACCCAAAAAAAATAATTTCTAAATTACGAATTGTATTTACTAAATAAAATCTACTATTAGGTACACAGAGCCTTTACTTTTTGTCATTTTTACAACTGCCAATTTAAATAAAAACAAAAATAATCGAAAATAATTTCAACGCTTACCTATGAGATGATGGTGTAGTACAACTATAGCATTGTCGGAGTAGCACAGCTAGTAGTGGTGTGTGTGTGTTTGTTCCCGAGAGCCGCTCACTCACTGAGGCGCCGCTTGCCATCCGAGCGGTTTTAGCTCGGGCCAGTGGCACACTGGGAACTAGAGAAATAAATTATTAGTACTTTTTTAGCACTTATAATTTTAGTTACAATTTTAAGGATTTATAAATATTATGTACATATTGGCGTTAAAACTTTGATGAATTACTAAGATATTACGATAAAAGTTTGCTGATCTGTATATGAAAATAGTAGTAACAACTAGCGGTTCAGTGAAATTCATTTAAGTATACAAAAATTGATATTTTAAAGGAATAAGGAAAGACCTTTAGTATAGTCTATCTAAGGTTAGTTCTTATTCATTATATATTCAGTTATTAGAACGTAATCATAAGCTGTAAAATAAAAATATGTTGCAGCTTTAAAAATGTTCAACTGTATAAAAGACGTATGAAGAGGCATTGAATAAACTATAAAGTATTTTTATGAATTAAAGCTCCTTCGTAACAGATTAACCGATTTTTGTAACTTTTTCAGTAGGTCTATAAAGAGCTTGTACGCTGCATATGCTTTATAATTTTTTAAAGAGTAGGTAGAAAAAAACGATCACATGGTGGGATTCGAACCCGCGTCTTTCACTTTGCCGGGGCGATGCCTGACCATCTCGTTTTTTTTCTATTCTATTATTATCATATAATACCATTAGGATTATAGTATAATATATTCTATGATAATACGGAAATGTTAAAAAATAAGAGTGTTCCCATTGTGCCCCGAGCGTTGCCGGCGCCGGAGTGTCGCGCTGCCATCGATTGGGGCAGCCTCCGGCGACCTCTGTCCTCTGAGGCACCAGCACAACCTTGGCTTACTCCAAATACCAAGTTTCATCTTCTTTTCGGGAATAAACTATGAACTACTTAATAGATTGATGGGTAAGGGTTAGATAGGTCAAGCTTTATGCCTGGTAATAGTGTATTTTTTTATTAAAATATTATCTATAAAAATAATGTTTTTACAACAAAAATATCAATGAAATTAAAAAAAAATAATATACTAATATTGCACGGCTTTTCAAAAGCTTGCGGTGAGCTTTTGAATTTGTATAGTTTTAAAAACGTTTAAATTATTGTATCGAATACGTAATGCAGTGTATAAATTTAGTAGTTAAGTATTATATAATACTAGATTTCCGCCCGCGGCTTCGCCCGCGTTTTCAAAGGAAAACCCGCACAGTTCCCGTTCCCGTGGGATTTCAAACCTATCCTATGTGTTAATCCAAGTTACCCTCTATATGTGTGCTAAATTTCATTGTAATCGGTTCAGTAGTTTTTACGTGAAAGAGTAACAAACATCCATACATCCATACATCCATACATCCTTACAAACTTTCGCCTTTATAATAGAATATTAGATAAAGTGTTATAAAAAACTAGAGCTATTGACAAAAAATATAATTTAAAGCTGCAATGCTAAATATAATAATATCATCATGAATCGCAGAACTTATGCATTGCACTACTACCATCAGGGTTACGGGTAAAATAAAGACTGTTGAGACAGAAAAGACTGTAAAACAGACGGAGCTTTTTTAAGCTTTTTGCAATTTTTCCCATATTTAGGACAAATTACAAAAATATAATAATACTAGCTTTCCGCCCGCGGCTTAGCCCGCGTTTTCAGAGAAAACCTATCCTATCTCTCAAGTTGGATCGAACTGCACATGGTGTGCGAATTTTATTATAATCGGTTAAGTGGTTTAGGAGTCCATTGAGGACAAACATTGTGACACGAGATTTATATGTATATATTAAGATTATATTATGGTGTTTTTGAAACTATCAAACTATATTTTAAGTACATAATTGAAATGATAATTTTTGTATTTTAATTATGAAAAATCAAACTGAAACGTTTATTCATTGAAGTAGACTTCCTCTAAATGCACTTTTGAATCGTCATAACATTTTTGTGCAATCGGTTCGGAATGCAGTTCCTATAGAGAGGAGCCTTCCACTTGAAGATTTTCAATAAAGTAAAGAGGGCATAAAAATGAAAATTTCATTGTACATTGAATAAGATCAGTTGAATCCATTATAAATGTAAACTAGGGGTGAGTATCCACGGTCCACCCTCTCTCGGTATAATAATCATGGCAAAGTATAAAGTAGGATGTGTTGAATGGTATTTTTATCTTCATTCGTTGCTAAGGAATCATTTTATTGGGATATATTATATGAATCTACACTAGGTACTACAATAACGAAATTTTCATAAACAATATATATGTATTTCAATAGATAAACTTCAAAGCTCCAACCCTATATTCAAAATGCTTTCTCCAGTAGAAAGTATTATTCCTATGTGATATATGCTATATTTAGTTTTTCTCCCGGGTCAGCCCAGACAGTGCCGGGGCGACGCGCTAGTATTTCAGCAAAGGACCGACGACGCATGCGCGCGCCCCCCCTCGCACAGCACACGCCTGCGTAGTGCAGTTAGAGCAATGTCTCGTGTACTGTATTTACACCTTATTTGCGTATTATTCGATAGAATATGTGTTTAAATATTCATTAGTACCTATTTAGTGTATCTGTTTAGTGTTTGTTATTCATGGTGAGTATACTTTCGTGTATTTAGAGATTATCTAATTAATGTGAGATATATGGCTTTAGAAATAGGAGAGACATAAACAATATTGTATGCATGATAAGCCTACATTTAATGAAATATATAATTTAATTAATTTTGTTTTAGTTCTCCGTTAATTTTGAATATTGTGGGTATTTCCATTACGATATTAGATCACATAGAAAATACTTCACAAATTAATAATTAAATTAATTGTAAGTGAAAAGTTATTTTTTTTACATATTTTAAACCCGTAACCAATTCTCGCAATAAGCGCTATTTCGTAATTTTTTTTGAAATAGATTAATTTATAAAAAATGTATTGAATACGTAGATATCTAATCATTAATAGGCATGTAGAGCGAATTACTATTTTTTCTCAACCCTGTCAGCCACAAAATTTTCCAAAGGTTTTAATGAATAATAACATTATTCTTGTTATTGTTATGATACTTAGTACTCATAAGTCATCATAATAATATTATTATGACTTAGATATTACAACTATACGATCATATACGACCTGAAGATTTCGTTCGATTAATGATAAAGCAATACACACTATCTCTAGCTCCATAAATATTGAAATCAAAATAAATTTCTATTTTCATTTCTATTTTTAGTCTATCGCATTATTATAAATGCATAAGTAGATCTTAACATTTCATAATGCCTACAAATATAGACGTATCTAGTTAGACTGATAATCTAGTCTAGATAAGTCCGACATGGCGGGTTGCTATGCAGTCAGCAGTAGTAAGTAGTGACACAACCAAGTATACTGACATAATAAGTCACTCAGAAGGAACGTGGTAAATATTGCTTACGATTACTGTATAATTACTTAATTGCTGAATTATAGCAAAATAAATGTTACCCGATAAGCATAAGGTTTCATTTTTCGTAACACAGCGAAATAGGTACACTTAAAATATAATGGACGGTTTAATTGTGAAGTGCATTATTGACTAATTTTATGAACTTGCGAAATCGCAATCTCCACGTTTATGTAGACGAATTTTCGCATAAAACAACAGTTATAATCAAACGCAACAATAATGTTTAGGTATGAGCAATTATTGTGACCAATAAAGTCTTGAAATAGAACTGGGATATTACACGCAGTATAGTTTACAGGATGTATGTTGATGCTAAATCACATACAAGTACACAAACATACTTGTTACGAGAGTTTTTTATCATTATGTTACTTTCATCATAGTTATCAGCTCTATTTAGTTCTTACTTGTTAGTTGTTACGAAGAACATTGATACAAAACGATTTAAAAAATTCTAACAGTAACTATTTCCTTTGGTTCCTACATAACTAATTACACGGTTCATGTAAATAGGTCTCGTATATAATAATGATATTATCCTATATTCGATGTTTCCGGTGACATTCTACGACCTTCAAAACAGTAATCAGGATACTTAACAATAAGTAATCAGCTAATCAGCAATAAGATCTTACTATATACTTAAAGTTCCAAATACCATACAAATTCATTTCATATTTATTAAAATAACAATCGAGACTCTACAATCTAAACGTGATTGAAAACATTTTTCACAGCCCGCAGCCACGTGCATTTAAATCGATTTGAATTACCTACATTAAGTACTTCTGGAGCAAATTTATTAATACTTAGAAACCTAACTGTCTACGTAATTATAATAGGTACATAAACGTACGATGTGAGGAAAACACATTGTAAACACTATTATCAATAGCGTGAACCTGCGGCGACACTCGTCACTCGTGTGGACTGTCGTACTCAGGTAAACAGTATTCTCTAAGCAAGTCCAGACTATATCTGTGTAGGACGTAGGTACTAAGTACCTACCAAATTTCAAACAGATCTAGACTAGGGTTGTTTTTATGTGAATATACATATTATATTTAAGTACGTAAATCGTACATACCTTTTTAAAAACTTTCGCGTTTATAATATTAGTCAGATGTACAGTGAAACCGTACAGAGCGCAACATCATAATTTTTTGCATGTTTCATCATTTTCATTTTCCATATACTTTAGTTTACCTATAATTTAAAAACGCTGGGTACGTGTGCTCGTAGCATTATAGCATAGCATAGCAATATTAAAGCATTTATATTAGCAGCTTAGTTTTATTACCTACAGCAGCAGCATCCCCAGGTGTACAAACCCTACATCTCTATGGTCCTTCGAGCGGGATTTGAACCAGCGACCTATGGATTAAGTAGGATAAGTTTGTCAAATTTCACATGCCTAGGTGTTCTTTAAGGAGTACAAGTTTATCATAATTCCAGATGCAAGCGTCCCCCAAGCCAATGAAGGGTCTGGACCCGTACCGCATGCGGCAGCGGCCGCTCACGGTGGAGGAGATCGCAGAGATCGCAGCGCACCTGCACATCGCGCACCTCACGGAGCTGCAGCGCCTGCGCGACCTGCAGCGCCGCTTCCAGTGGCCGCAGGACAGCGTGCCCTACGTGCCCAAGCCCAGGAAACAGGTCGTCAGGTACGAGCTTTCAACCACTTTCTTAAACATGATAATATTGTATTGCAATGGCACTGCATTTGTGAAGAAGATTAATAAATTAAGAATTTAACACATAATATAGACTAGCTGTGCTCCGCGGTTTTACCCGCAGAGCTCCATTCCTATTCGTCTTAGCGTGATGATATAATATAGCCCATAGCCTTCCTCGATAAATGGGCTATCTCACACCGAAATAATTTTTCTAATCGTACCAGTAGTTCCTGAGATTAGCGCGATCAAACAAATAAACTCTTCAGCTTTATATCTATAGTATAGATTATAGAGTATAACCAGATAATAAGTAGAGCTGAGGAACTACCTACTGTTTAAAGCAGTATTATTTCCAGTATGGATACTTGACAGTTGACAGTGCTTTACAGGTCCTCTAGCGCCAATAATTTCCTACAATGGAAAGCATACTGCTGTAAGACATCATGATAACGAATAACAACCATTACGAGGTCTTTGGAATAAATGCTTTTATTTTCTTATTTGATACTATTATGGTAAAAACCACTAAATATAATGAAATAATATACATATTCCTACAATTTGTATGAAATCCAAATCATTTTAACTCAGCAATTGACATGTTTGTCCACTTGGTAGAGTTGATACCACCTAATACATAATAGAATATTCTAGGAATTAAGGAAACAATATAATGATTTCCTTTAATTACTCAGCCAGTAATGTTTGTTTTGTTCGGAAATCTTACTCGCATTACGGTTTATAGTTATATAGTGGGATGTATACAAATCGGATTAGAGGATTGTCTAACGTAGTACTAGTATTGCATGTCATAATATACTAGTGTAGGTACTTATTTAAGTATCTCTAATCTCTATATTACAAATTGCTACAAACAAAAACACGTAACTGGTTAGGCATTATTTATATCGCGTTTTAATTATTCATTTACGTGGTGTGAGCATAAAGGGTTTTAAAATCATTTTGATATTAACACAAGTCAAACAAACACAAATCTCGCGTTACATAATATAATATCGAGTTACATTTTGGTCCTTCATTCCGATTGTCACAGTGTGTAGCACTTTTCCCGTCGTCGCTCATATTCATCTTCAACATTAACTATATAATAATAAAAATCGATTTAGCTCTTTGTATATTTATTTCAACAAAAACACGGGCATGATCGAAGATCGTCAGACATAGTTTCATTTTAAAGACTCCTATCAACTTGTTGTTGTTTAAAGTGATTCTAATATGAACAACACTATGTTCCAGAATGAACAGTCGCCTGGACCACCTGCCGCTGCCCACGCTGGTCACGTGGCGCCCCGTCGTCGTGCCCAGGAACCTGCAGGAGCTGTTTGAGAATGTGGTAATTTCAGTAATCCATATATTTTTATCATCCTTGTTTTAGTTTAACAACCATTATGAGGCCTTTGGATTTGGAGGCTTAATTGTGATAGCATAATAATGACGGTTTAAATTGGTGGTGATAACAACCCGGTATATATTTTAGTGTGAGCGATACTTCGCTTAACAACTGATGTAAATTGTAATTATCCACAATGCAACGTGCAGCTCTATGCACCTATCTACACCTTTTTAAATCGCTTATATCATATATGTATTAGCTTCACCTGTATTTGTATTTTGTGTGTAAGTAGACTCGAATTTGACCCACTTTTAATGGATAGATTTTAATCAAACTTTGTGCACTGATCAAGGACCGATGACAATAATTTCATGAGATTATCTTGAATACTAAAAGACAATAATTAAGTAATAATGTTTAAAAAAATATATTTCTGTTGATTCTATTATTAAAGCGTGTTGGATTATGCTTATAAAATTTCAATTAAAAAGACGTGTGGCACTCGGGGACTGCCGCGGTAAAGCTATTGCATGCTATGCCTTCAAGCCACACCTCCGCGCCCGTCCCCGTGGGGAGCGTGATATTTTTTCGTTATGGAATTTCTGGATTCGGTCCCCGCGCTCAAGGCCCGCGATAGAAGCTATGCAATAGCACACCCCGGACACTCCATACAAAATTACCGTTTTGACAGTCACACTATAGAGACTGCAAATGTGTGTGTTAACGCTTTATGGTTGGCACATTTGTGACTAGCGTAAAAAAAAATTCGCGTTTTTCTGATGAAATACATCCGTAAACAGCACAATATCTATTTGCTACAAAAAACGATAGTCACAAATCCAAAATAATAAAATTACTTTGATTAATGTTGTCAATCTTCGTTGCGTATCATCCAAGCATCCTTGTAGAAAAATGCGGACCATTTAAAGCATGATCGTGCGGGGTGAGGTAAGTGTTTAATTTTGGCGGGAGGCGGAGAGTGTCCGTTCTGTAGCGTTTAGCTACTATTATGTATTTTGTGGCAATAGCTTAATAAAATGTGGTTGCAGCCAAGGACCCCCGCGCAGGCGGCGGCGGAGAGCGCGGGCGCGTGGCGCGCGGCGCGCGGCTGGGCGGCCGGCGCGCTGCTGCTGCTCGCCGCGCTCTTCCTCGTAAGGGCCACCGACCGGTTCTTCACTAAGAACTACCTTAGATGTACGTACTAGCTATAACTTCATGAACAAGCTCCCTGAGTTTCATGTTCCCCGACGAGTACAATATGGGGTTCTTCAAGCGTAGAGTGAACAGGTACCTTCTAGGGAAGCGCGTTCCATCTTAGACCACATCTCAGCTTAACATCAGACGAGATTGTGGTCAACCGCTTCCCTATTACTAATTAAAAAAAAACTGTTTCATATGTGCTGTAAAACTATTGCGTAGTAATTCATTAGGAGTAGCCACTTGTCTTAATTTCGCACGGGATAAAAAATGTAGAAAAATGTGTATTAAAGCCGGTAAAGATTGATCAATGGTAAATTAATTGTTAGTATTTTTTAAGATGTTTCGTATATATTTAGAAAAATGTCTCTTTCTTGTACTGCTGCCATTTGTGTAGCTATTTAACAATTGAAGAGAAAATTATTTCGAATTGAATTTTGTTTTGTTTTCTTGCTCAGTCTTGTTGTCAATGTGTTATTTTTATTATATTGCTTACTATTTTATTTTTCAGGGCGAAGAAGTCGTTCAGAAGAATGGCCAACACCAAATGTCTTAGCTACAAGTCGTAAGTCTATAATTTTCATTAATTCATAGCATAGAATCTGTTTAAAAAATACACTAAACGAATAAAATTACCAAAATTACAGATCGCTCAACATTCGTCGACATGGAGTTACCGCCATACGAGCAGGAGCCAATCCCCTCAGAGTCCAGCGGATCGAGCCAAGAGCTGCACAGTAACGATCTACCGCCACCTTACTCAGAATGCTCTACAAGTGCCAACAAACACAAATACGAAGAGCCTCCGCCCCCATACTCAGCATGTTACGTCGAATTCAGTAATCCAAAAGATGGCATCCCCGCTGTACATTTCTTCAACAGCCAACGACAGAACATTTTCCAAGATCTAGATGCCGGCACTTCGAGGAGCGACGCGAATACACGCAACGATCCAAACGTGACAAATGATGCAAGCGTCGGAAATGAAGCAAGTGCCACAAATGAAGCAAGTGCCACAAATGACGCCAGTGCTAGAAATGACACAAGTGCAAGAAATGAAACTCTAAATGATACTGGACAGGCGAGTTCAAGCATCGATCATGAAAGCAGTGAAGCTAATGCAGCTGGTGGTAGTACGAGTAGCTGTTCTGAAAATATTAGGGCCGGCTCTTCTAATGTAGCAGAGGTGTGTTGATTTATGATCGAGTAATTGTGATGAGTATTGATATGAAAATTAAATTAATTTCTTGTATACCATTAAGATGCAGGATCATATTGTAATGAACTGATTTACAAATCTTCGCTCAGATGGTATTCAATTGTAAAAAATGCAGAATTTACATACGGTGTGACAGAGATCGACATAGCAAAAGCCTTAGGCGGGGGCATGTTTTATTGCTGTCTAGCCCTGAAATGGCAACAGGAGAAATTAATCGACACACGTTTCGATGAGTTTCTAGAAGAGGAATAGCAGAATATCTGACTCGACATTAAACATTATTTATGGGATAGTAACTAGCGGAATCAAAATGATTGATCAAGCAAAAAGTAGATAACAGAATACAAACTATACGTCGGTACTTAGAATGGAAGTTGAAGTTTCTAGACTGTTCGGTAAAGAAAAATATCAAACCCACCAGGACAACTACTGAAATAATTTCGACTATTCTGCCGTGATATTCATTTAAAATAAAAAGTTTTGCCATTATTAAAGTTCTTAGTCATTAAAGTCGATATAAGTTTTTCTTTGTATTTAACTGAATGTAAGCAAAGTCTTTTG
This sequence comes from Colias philodice, assembly GCF_061535455.1. Classification (NCBI taxonomy): domain Eukaryota; kingdom Metazoa; phylum Arthropoda; class Insecta; order Lepidoptera; family Pieridae; genus Colias; species Colias philodice. The sequence goes on along the minus strand of NC_143107.1, from coordinate 8,451,342 downwards.
AAAAATAGATACATATTAAATTCTTTTATCTGTCTACTTTGGATCTCAAATTCGCTAAGAATTGTATCGAAAATGTGATAATCGAGTGATAATGAAATAATTGGTTGGAGCGGTTACAATACAGTTAATAATAATTAATGTAAGTAGTATTTTTGGTAATACGATTAATGGAATCGAATCGAGCGAGTGTGAATATTGTTTCGAGTAATTCAAAGTCTTTGAGTCTACGAATAAAAGTAGACTTTAATAAAAAGCACTTTTGAATACTATTATTGCTTATTATACGTTCAAAATATTATTTATATCTCACTTAACCTTATTTGGTAATACCTAGTATATTATTATTAGTCTGTGGTAATACTGTAATCTATAAAACTATCACTTGAGCAACGTTTTCTTTATATTTTATTTAATTAAATTATTTTATTTTATTTACTTTTTAATACATAATATTCATTTCTCTACTATGTCCATACTCGCAGTATTTGATATACATTTTTGAAATTTTTAGAACTATAGGTAGATAGTCTAGACATTATTGCACAAATTCTTAAGTTTATTTAAAATTGTTTATGTATTTAAGTTGAAAGGAGATAATCACTGCTCGCTGTTCTTTACACAAATATATTTGCGTAAAGAACAGCGAGCAGTGATTAATTTAATTTTAATTTTTTGTTTCAATGTAAATAAACATTTCTAAACTTGTAATAATTACAACTCGCTGACAAATTAACCTGAATTGACCTTAAAATTGTTTCTGGTTCAAAAAATTACGTTTAAATGCACGTATTTAGTTAGAGTAAGTTATTGAGCTTGATAAACTAAGTATAAGACTTAGGTAAGTCGTCAAGTTATCTTGAATTAAATACATATTTGTGATTAAGAATCATTTCTAGACTTATCGTGTATCTTATACTCCAAAACCAAAGATAAATCTAATAAATTTATTTCAAAATATTGTCTGTTTTAATTTATTTACTAGCTGATATGTTTGTTTTATCTTACCTACTCTTACATAAACGTAACTAACCTTATAAAGTTGCCTAATAAAATTTAAAACTTACCATTTTCAAAAAGATGTAATACAATTTTGTAAGATAACTAGCTTTCTGCCCGCGGTTTTGTCCGCTCCGTGAAAAACCTTATAAATTGTAGATATTCATACTAAAACCTTCCTCTTTAATTACTCTGTCTATAAAAAATCGCATCAAAATCCGTTGCGTAGGTACTTTTAAAGATTTAATTTTAAACATACATAGGGATATTATAGGAAGGACAGAGAAAGCGACTTTGTTTTACACTTAGAATACAAATAAACTGAGTTAGAAGCGGCATATTATCTTCCGTTTGAAGTCAGCTAATAGCCGGGATGCGTTTAGTCGGTTACGCTGCTAACTCTTTTCGGCTAAAGGTTCATAACAGCTTTAATATTCGTATAGACCGCTTCTTTATTTTTATACTAACTATGTAGTGATAGTGATAATAAATGAAACACATTATTTGCTTATAACACTTTATTAAACGTCATTGTATAACAGTTATACGAGAAACTTATTCTAGGACTATTATATTAATAAATGCACATTGAGCTAAATATTTTTACTAATTATTAAAACTTTTTCCTAAATTGTGACATAAGTTTTGATACAGTAAGCGCCAAAATTTCAGCTTTGACACGCAAAGTATTGCCAGTTTAAAACATGGCGACTACTGTATCTAGAAAGAGATCTGAAACGCACCTTAGAATAAAAATACGCTTATTTTAAAGTATTTAAATTATATAAAATTAATAATTAAAAATACACGACAAATACGTATTTAAAAATAATTTAAGACAGTCTTAGCTTATGTATTACTAGCACCCATTATTATAAAAATACAGTGAACTACATCAATATTTTACGTGGGTACCTACCTATTGTATGTACAAAACATTGTTATTTGCTGATTCAAACGATATTAATTTTTAATTGATTTAACTGCTACATTTTTACAATAATGTCTGAAATTTAACATAATATTATTATGTGGGTTTATAAAGTATACATAATTTAATACATTTTGATAGTGCGATTTAAAAGTTACTGTAACAAGCTTCATAATTTTAATAACAGCATTAATACATAATAATATTATTATTTTTGTTCTATGAAACATTCTTGCTGTTATTTAGTAAAGGCTTTCTTTGGAGCGCGTATTACTTTAATTACTAAAAAAAAGCAGTCTGATAATTTAAAGTAAATAAACATTCTTATTTCAAGCATGAATTAATATTGCGATTTAAAATAACACCTACGTATTTCGGTCATTTTACCGTAATTTTTAAGTTTCAATTTTAATTACACAAAACAATTCGATAATATTACTTCAAAAATTTAAACATGTAACAACAATTGGATTATTATAAGGCAGCGAGCAATAGAGCTGATTGCCTGCGTCGAATGGAACGTAATTCAACATTTTCACAAATAGCAACACATTATTGAAATGTCACTTTTTATTTTTTTTTTAGTAGCATTGCGCCAGTAAATATTATTTACCATTCGATACAACAAAGAATAGGATGGATTCTGCGCGATAAAATAAGTAAAATTGAAGTAAATAATATTTTTCAAAAGTAATTTGTCACGTAATTGACTCATATAAAGATTTTGTCGTTCCTATTCTTTAGTTGGATCGCATAGCAAACAGTTTTTGACATAATTTAATAATTACTGCATCTAACAAAATAATTAACAGGTATTATTCATGTGCTATAAACAAATAGACTCACAATCATCTGTTAATCATCAAAAATTGTACAAAAAAAATAATTCAAATTTACATCTTATTTCGCGGTATTAACGTTCAAAGTCCATTGCATGATTAGAAAACTCTGCTTTTTAGGTGTATAGGCAGAGTTTTACTTCGGACAACTTTTGAGTGTTAATGTTTATCTATTTGTTTATTTACGTCAATGCCAGTTACATAGGAATCAGGAGAAATGATATAAAAGTAAGGTTTAAAGGAATTTATAGTTCATTATGCTTGCGGCGCACATACCGCGCGAAGTAGTCCGGGCGCCAACACTTGCACGAGCCGGGGACTAGGAACCAGTCGTAGTACAGACGGACCTTAACATGTTTATATATAGTTATATATTTTATTAGGGAAAGGCAAGTATTTATAGATATTCGTTATTTTAAATCATTGCCAAGTACTAATAAAAAAAAATGTATGCGTGTACTAGAGAACACACGTAAGAAGTGAAACTTCTTTATGACCTTAAAAATGTCACGAGTATGGCGTAACGCAAAAATATCACGCGTACGGCGTAACGCAAAAATGTCACGCGTACGGCGTAACGCAAAAATGTTACACAAAATTTTTGTCCAACCCGATAAAGAAGTTTCACTTGAAAAATCCTTTCAGTGGTTTTCGCGTGATAGAGTAAGAAACATACATACATCCATTCTCACAAACTTTATATTCTAAAAGAAGTTAGAAATAATAAAATGTCACTTAGCTAACTAGCTTTTTGCTGATAAAAGTATCTTGAATCTTAGGTATTTTATCTTTTATCTGAATTTGATTCAGTTATTTTTAAATTAAATTAATACGCAAAACGATTGACAATTAGTTTGAATAAAAAATACTAGATCATCTTAATTTTTTTTGCGAATATAATGTACACTAGAGTATTTACGTTATAGTAAATTAATAGAAAAAGCTATAGTAAGTAGTATATAAGTTCATACCTGATAGCAACCAAGCTCGTCGTGTCCGTCACAGTGCAGCGGCTTCTCAGTCGTCACTTCACCCGTTTGACGAGCGAACTGTTGGTACTGTTCTTGCTGTGGATATATTATCATTTTTAGTATTTTTTTAAGTTTGTTTGCATAAAAGGAAAATGGTCTAACTTTTGACGTCATCACTACATAGTATAAAACAAAGTCGCTTTCTCTGTCCCTATGTCCTTATGTCCCTTTGTACGCTTAAATCTTTGAACTTCGCAACGGATTTTGATGCGGTTTTTTTTAATAGATAGAGTGATTCAAGAGGAAGGTTTATATGTATAATAACATCCATTAAATAGCGGAGAAGTACTGTTATTTTTGAGGTTTCTAATGTGATGTCGTAAAAAATTACATTTTTTCCGCTTACATTGCAAACGCAGGCTGAACCCTACGAGTTTCATCAAAATAATGTACTAAGTATTATACACATTGAAAAGGTCTACAGAAAAGTCCGCGATGGTATATGTCTATCTCTTATGGATAACCCACAATAACTTTTTTTTGTCATTAACTTTTTACGACAAATAATGGCTAATTTTCGAAGCGATTTTAACCAACACAGCATTAATCATTAACCAATTAAATACCTTGAATACATTGTTCATTTAATATAGATCTATATGGCCCTTTACACCGTATGATTTAAGTGAATATTTTCGAAGATATTACAGATTTAAAAATTGCGGGACGTAGCGTTTGCGGCGGCACCGGCCGGCCGCCCGGCTATACATGTATTTTATACCCGTGCGAAGCCGGAGCGGGCCGCTAGTATAGAATAAAAAAGAATAACTAAGAGTTATCGTATCGTGATGTTCGAATTGGATCGACAGCCGCGGTCCACGAAATTATATTTCTACATATTATTATATTATATTTCCATATAATAATTAAATAATTAAATATGTACATATATACTGCTAGTGTCTGTGTACGGCATGTACGGTATGTACGACATGTACGGCGTGTACGGTATGTACGACATGTACGGCATGTACGGTATGTATGGTATGTACGGCATGTACGACATGTACGGCATGTACGGCATGTACATCATGTATGGCGTGTTCGGCATGTACGACATGTACGGCGTGTACGGCATGTTCGGCGTGTACTGCATGTACGATATGTACGACATGTACGGTATGTATGACATGTACGGCATGTACGGGTGTACTCACGCTTGCGTCGGGCGGGTAGTGCAGCTCGGCGACGAGCAGCGACACCCAGCGCGGGGAGCTCAGGCACCCGCCCTCCAGGTAGTGGCAGCGGGACTGCATGCAACTGTACATATTACGTTATTAGTGCAAAAACAATATGGGAAAATAATAATTAATATAAATAAGCAAAATAAGAAAAGTGTCTCATAAAAAAGGACGTGTGTGTGCACACGTGTCAGAAGTGAAACTTCTTGAGCAAGATTCAATGATTCCTAAATTTTAGCCTTTAAGCCTTACTTCATGAGTTTTACACTCAACGTGCTTAAAGAAGTTTCGCTTAAAAAAAATAAAAAAAATGACAAAGAACAGCTATAATCAAAAGAAAGACTCTTAAATCAAATCTGACATTAAATCTATACTTATAATACTTATAAATCTATACTCATTTGTTTGAACGCGCTAATCTCAGGAACTACAGGTCCGATTTGAAAAATTCTTTCGGTTTTTGATAGCCAATTTATCGAGGAAGGCTATAGGTTACATAATACATATCATTACGCTAAGACCAACAGGAGCGAAGCCACGCGGACGAAACCACGAAGCGCGGCTAGTCATACATATTAATTGTTTTGAATTGACAGCTATGACGTCACAACATGGCGCTAAACTCCCCTATACATACCGTGTAACTTCCACAGTCTGTGTGAAGTACCCCTCGTACGGGATCTGCACGACGTATCGCCACACGCCCTGGTAGTTGCGCGCGAACACTGGGGTTGCGTACTCCACGCGCGCGGGGCAAGGGGTGGGGGGGCCCTGGGATCAATTGCGAGTAAAATGTAGTGCAAAGGAAAGAGACAAATACACGAATAAAGAACAGTGCAAAAGAAAGCGGAATACATTTTGATACAAATAAATATTGATAAAACACAAAAGACACGAAATATTGAAAGCTCTAAAGAAACAGATGAATTAATAGCACAATCAAAAAAAATGTGTAACTAGGATAGAGTGGTACTATACATGTACATTGTACAATCAGAAAAGTTTTGTCATTTATATTTTTTTCCAGCTCGAAGGACCAGATGATTGGGCCCACGTATTACCAGTACAGAAAATTAAGAAGATGGCTGATAAGATAAAATTAAAACAGAGCAAGCTGTAAAAAATATCAATATTTTAAATCTCACTATAATTTAAATGAAATGAAAAGATAGAATAAAAAAATGTATGCGTGTACTAGAGTACACACGTAAGAAGTGAAACTTCTTTATGACCTTAAAAATGTCACGAGTATGGCGAAACACAAAAATCTCACGCGTACGGCGTAACGCAAAAATGTTACACTAAATTTTTGTCCAACCCCGATAAAGAAGTTTCACTTCAAAAAAATCATAATAATTAACCCATTGAGCCCCGAACGGCCCGATCAGTCCACGACACAATAGATTTTCTATTGTGTCTGTGATTCCGGGGCCTGAGTTATGTACACCTGCTGGGTATCATTATAGCATCAATCGCGTATAGACGATACTTAATTAAAAATACATTACAAAATATATTAATAGCTAGCGGTCCGCCCCGGCTTCGCCCGTGGTACATAATATTTACGTTTTCTCTACATAAGAACCATCCTCGTACTTCAAGGAATATAATAAAAAAAGAATTATCGAAATCGGTTCAGCCGTTCTTGAGTTATGCGCTTACCAACACATTTTGCGATTCATTTTTATATATAAGAAGATTACCTCATATCTGTGTGGTCCTGGTCCATGCGGTGTGTGAGGAATGACTCCAGGGTCCTCCCGCCGTTCGGGTCCAGCACTGTCTCCGTTTATTGCGCGGTATAACATGCAGAAACTGAAAGAATGGTATTTTCTTTAAGAAGACAGTAAAAAAGGTACAGTAAAAACGCTAAACATAAAAATAATAATTAAACAGATTGTAGATGCGTTACAAGAAGATTAGAAAGAAGGTTTGAAATATTATTATATTTTAAATGATGCTATTTCATGCAACAACTGGAATATACATTATACATAATATTTAATTTACGAATGTTTTAAGTGTTTAATTTCTACATTCTACTGCAACTAAATTAAGAATCAAACGAGTATAACGAAACACTAAATAGCTTTTACCCAGTGAAACGGAACGCAACACGGACGTCACACGTATGTCAAAACTCAATGATATTTTTTTAAAGTTTGACATTTGTCATTTCAATTCGTTGCCGTGTTTTATAGGTTATGAGTGTTGAAAAATTATTGTAAATGTTCTTTTTTAGTTTGTTTGATGAAAATGTCCTCAGTATTAGTTAGAGAAGCGTTGGCATTTGTTGATCCAGAAGGTAACTGCGATTTCCATGTGTCTTTGTTTTTCTATACGTCATTTTACAGTAATTCATGTTTTGGTTATTTGGTTACAGAAAACGAAAAGAATAAAAACAAACGATCGCGGAAGCGTTCGAACCCAGGTCAAGGTACGTCACCCTAGATCACACTAGTTACGTCATTTTACGATTATACTTACGGTATTCAACTGCGCCCGCAGTTTATGACCGCTATCGTATTGCCAATTTACAACATGATAAGTGATTGTAAACTCATTGAAATTCATTTCTATTGTGTGCTCATGCATGCTATTTGAACTGGTTGGTAAGTTACATAATTAAGGATTATATGTTCTCTTATGTATCGTCATTTCTGCAGCAATGTTTATTTATTGATAATTTAGTTTTCCTCATACAATCTAGATAAATTTCTGTGTTTTAGTATGTTAAGTTATCGGTTTTCAGTTCATACAGAAGTAAAAGAAATATAATTTGCATGGGTAGATACAAAGTTTGAACTGTTGGTGTATTAAAGTACTAACTTGTTAAACTTTAACATGTACACAGTAAAAAAGTAATCTAACCTATTTAATCAAGTGTATCGCCAAATTATTCCATCATAATGCAATATATTATGAGAATTTTTATGTTTCCATGTTTATACCATGTTTTCAGGTAAAGTCCATCCATATAACAATAAAAACAAAAACAAAAAAACTAAAGAAAATAAATCACAAGAAGAAATAGTGGACAGTAATATAAAGAAGCTGTTAGCTCTTTCCGCTCCTGTGGCCAATACAGAAATAGCTGATAAAGTGAGTTACAATATTGTTCTGCATTTAATCATTTAAAGTATTATTATTTAATTAAATAATTAGTCAAGTTTATGTTGAAAAGAACTTAGTACAGTAATACCAACTTATGCTTCTCCAATTACGTAAATTGGAATTTACGTAATACAAATATAAATATGCGGTTCCTGTTACGCACCATCAAAAAGGTCATTTGAACCTAACAAATGACTTGTTATATACCTTTTTTGATGGTGGTGTTTTTTGAAAATTGAATATAACAAGTCATTTGATCCTAACAATAATGCAAAATACCACATTTCTAAAGTAAACGAAATCAAAATTGAATGATTATAAAAAAAAACTATAACTTGCTCCCCAATCTAAGCAAATTCAACTTACAAGGCTATCGCTTGATGTTGCAGAATTTTAATAATAGTTAATTTACAATTTTATTACAGATCATTGAAAGAGCTGTAAAAGGAAAACCGTTGTTAGAGAAAATTGAAAAGAAAGTGGAGGAAGAAAAATCTATTTTATTCCCGGAAGAGAGCTTCAAAAAGTTTGAAAAAACCTACTTCTGTAGTTAATGTTAATGCAGTTTAGATCTAATTTTAATTATTTGGGAATAAATAAGTTTATATAGCTAATAAATATTGATAAAGGGAAAATCAATTCAAGAGTTTTAATACTGTTGCTATAAGAAATTAACAGTAGTTGTTATATTTTTATATAACAAAAGGACAAACTATGCATTTATGGAAATGCCAGATGCTCTGTTGGGGAAAGTGGGTTTGGTTCTGACTTTTACTGTCTTTGCTTTATTTGTGTTTTGGGTCAACTCCTACCCTTTTATTGACGACGGTGAGTGTTACTGCTTTTATTGTTATATTCGTTTTTTTCATTAACTTGGATTGTTTTTTTTTTTAAGTAAAGATATACTTTAAACGCGATTTACTCAACCTTATCTAATATAATCAAATAAATGTGTTTAAAATCCGTTAAAACGTCTTCAATTTTTAAAAGCTTATACTGTATTAACAATCATCTATCGAAGCATTTGCTAAATCATGCAGTACTTACAACTTGCATTCATACTATTAACTTTATTTGTTTTTTGTTTCAGAACTAACAATCTACAAATATATACCGAATCCACAGTGGGCGTTACTATTTTGCGCAGTTTGGGGCCTGTTCTTTATCGGAGGGCTCATGTCCTTCACTCTATACCACTTGTACCCCTATTTATAAGGAAATATAACCAAGAAAATCATCAATTTGTGCTCGAATCAAAATTCCACAATAAAAAACTTAGTATACAAGAAGAATCTAAGCGTAATCGCGAATCTAAGACATCAAAATCTAAAAATTTAGTTTCAAATAAAACTGCAGAGGAATCTAAAAGAAAAATGTCAAAAGACTGGATTGTAATCGGCATATCTGGTGTGACGTGCGGTGGAAAGACGACATTAGCGAATAGATTACACGAGAAATTAGTACCAGTGTACACTTTTAATCAAGACCATTATTTTTATCCGGACGATAGTGCAAAGCATGTGAAATGCGATAATTTGGATCACAACAATTACGATATACTGTCTTCATTAGATATGGGACAAATGTATGAGGATATAGTTAAAACTATGAACGGAGAAGTGAAGGCACAAGCGTGTAGCCTTGAGGCGGATCGCGGCAAGTTACAAGTGCAAGGGAAAAAGTTCTTAGTTGTGGAGGGATTTACAGTGTTGAACTATAAACCTATTATGGAATTGTGTAATTTAAGGTGAGATTTTTTAGTTATTGTGTCATTTGAATTTAATCTGTACTGTTCTTTGACAAATATTATTTTAAAACTCAAAGCCCAATAGCCTAATAAAAATCATGTAGATTTGACACACTTTCACATCGTCATAAAACACGAATTTTGCCTTAAACTACTATTATATTCAATCCAAATTCAAACTTAAACATTTATTTTCAATTCGACTTCTAAAACCACTTTTGAAACGTCATAACATAGTTTTACCATTTACCACGGATTCGGAAAGCAGTTACTACGGAGAAGTACTGACAAAAAACTTAATAGTTGCCTTTTTTAAAATAATAATATGAATTATTTATATATTTTAGGTACTACTTCATATTAGAGTACGGCGAATGCTTCGCACGGCGCGTGCACAGACTGTACGAGCCGCCCGACGTGCCGGGCTACTTCGACACGTGCGTGTGGCCCGAGCACCTGCGCTACCGGGCACAGGTGTGGGATACGGTGATGTGTGGGATACGGTGATGTGTGGTGATGGTGATGTGTGGTGATGAATCACATCATCACATCGTATTTGCTAAATAAAAAGACGTGTGGCACTCGGGGACTGCCGCGGTAAAGCTATTGCATGCTATGCCTTCAAGCCACACCTCCGTGCCCGTCGGAGCGGGAGCGTGAGGTTTTTTTGTTACGGAATTTCTAGATTCGGTCCCCGCGCTCACGATAGAAGCTATGCAATAGCTTAATAAATAAATAAAAACGTGACACTAACACGAAGTGACAGTGACACTGATACTGCGTGACACGACAACAACTGACTCTACGTGATACTGACACGTGATACACACGTAACACTGCCACGTTGATAAACTTATTTTTATTACATCGTCTCAAACTTTTTGGTCTGTGTAGCGCATGTCGCGTGTATCGCGGCTGCCGAGTAGGTATACCTACTCGGCAGCCGACCGTCACGCGACATGCGCTACACAAAGCAGTGTTCGGAACCGTTCGAACAGTTTCACTTTTACCGTGGTTTCATAAAACCACACAACATTCTTTTTATTTTGTATCAAGAGTTAGGCCTACAAAATCGGAACCAATTCTTACATTTACTCTGTCAGAATATTTTTTCAACTTTTTGTACAAAATTATACAATAGTAGGATTTTTATTTTGTTTTTTTTGCATTTATTTTATAGATTGAGAAAGATGGGCGAGTAAAGTTACTTGACGCGACCAGACCGGACGCGCTCGAGGTTGTGGTCTCGGATCTGAAGGAGCTCGGCGCCACTGAGCTACTGGGATAAATTGTATTGTTATTTATATTTAAGAATATATGTTTTACTACTTAATGTTATTTCACAGATTTTATTTTTTCTGAAGTCGATTTTCATGAATCGAAAATTCACCTATCAAACGTAAATAAATATAATAAACGTTTTTTAAAATGATTTCCTATCTGATATGATATTTATTGTAAATTTTCTGTTATAGCCAAAATTAAAATAAATACCATAAATTTAATCTTAATTATTTATCGGTATATTAAGTATTTATATATTAAATACTTCTGTATAAATAAATTTCTAAAGTATATACTATATACTCACACTCCGCCTCCATCGCAGAACTTCCTGCTCTCTCTGGGCACGGCTCGCTTCGCTTCGCTCGCGTCCGGTTCGCTCGCGGCGCGCTTGCCGCGCTCTTCTAACCTATTTATATTAAAAGTCACACACATTATGACAAAATATACTTGTCTGTGGATAGCTTTTATAAATATGTAATTGTAAAAACTGAACAAAAAATACCAAAAAAAAAGTCAAAACTAGAATCATTATATTTTTAGCCTAATCTTTTTTCGTCTAATTAAAAAGTATTAACGATAAAATATACAGTAATATAAACTATTATCAATTATATAGACTAGATTATAGATACTGTTTTAAATCATTACTTTTCAGTATAATAATTTTATATGGCCATCCTTACCTTGGCCAGCGTGGTGGATTATGGCCTGTACCCTCATAGGAGGCCCGTTTCCCAACAGTGGGAACTGGGAACGTATAAAGGCTGATGATAAAGATGATGATCCTTACCTATTATGATGCATATCGGGCACAGCCTGCGGCATCGGCGCGCCATACGTAGCAGTGGCGGGCGTAGCGCTCGTAGCGCTGTCCGTAGCGGCCGGCACGTGCGCTACGCGGGGCAGCGCGTCGTCCGCGCGTAGCACGGGCAGAGTGCGCGAGAGGTAGCGCAGTGTGTGGTTGCGGATTAGTTCGCTATGGGGTGAACAGTTCGGAATTTGTTTAAGTACTTAGTTAGTTAGGGAAATGTCTTTACTCTATAGAATGGAATTTGTAAGCAACGATTTATGGGGATTGAAACAATTTCAATAATTGAATTCTATAAGATTCTGTTTCAAAGAGACGCGTGCAGATTTAAATTCAAATTCAATGATAGTCTGTATGATGCCTGGGACTAGTTATAAAACAAAAAAGTGTTGTCAAAATCCGCCCGTAGTTTTTGAATAAAAGATTGCATGATTTCTGCAAGTACCTACGTAAACTTGTGTTTAAACTTCACTTTAAACTTCTTAGGGTTAATCATGTTATATGCTTTTTTTATTCTAAACATCAATGATGATAAAACTGTATTTCGTTACGGTAATTTTATGTTCTCACGCGTTTTGAATAACTTAAATACAAGAATGTACAAAGTAAAAATGGTGTCACTTTGTACTGTACGACGTACCTACGTGATGGGTTGACCTCTACATAATTGAAATAATAAACTATTTAGAACAGCTTTGTTTGTCTCAGTTAAGACCATAGATTTTAATAAAAAAGTTGTGGCTCGAACCCACTGTTTGGTTTAAACGTTGAGAAACCTAAAAAGAGTGTAAAGCTATCTAGTCGGTGAATAAAAACAGTTAGGTATAGAAGTCAGTGTACTAAAAACTGAGAATAATAATCATCCTGATTTATCAATAAGTTCTGATAATAATTATTTATGTAAATATAGTCTACCGTATGAATCATTTGCGCTGATTTTTAAACTCAAAAAGATAAATGAAAGCCTCAACATTTTCAAAAAGCAAAAAAATAATATTATTTCTGAGCTATGTTTGAATGAAATAAAAAAAACAAGTGGGTTGAAATGTTGTCATTTTAATTACACTTACAAAGGATAAGGTTCCCCATTAGGGTTCTGTCCCATGGGGTTCCGTGGGATGAGTCCCCGGTTGAGGTCCCCGCACAGGTTGTTGGCGCTCACGTGCGCGCGGGATTCCGTAGCTTCGGCACACTCGCTTGCAACCTGACGGTACGGTGGGGGACGGACTCTGGGGGAATAATATTAATGATTATAATTTTTTCATAGTTATTTTTTTAAGTATTAAAATGCGTATAAGTAGTTAGATGTTTAAAAAAACCGATGGTGACGCATGATTCGAACGTACGAATTCAAATAAAAGGTACGAACATTTTGAAATAGTTGAGTGCTTAGGTTGAGTGGGTATTTTTTCTTTATGTAGTCTATGAAAATATAATCTATGAATGAAAAGATAATAATAGTTGAAATAAAAAGGGAAATCTTTAAGTCTCTACTCTCTACCATATAAAATATTTGTTGGGATTTTATATTATTGCGTATTTGCAATTTGCATTCCTTTTTATTTAAGACTAGCGGTCCGCCCCGGCTTCGCCCGTGGTACATGTTTACGTTTTCTCTACATAAGAACCATCCTCGTACTTCCAGGAATATAATAAAAAAAGAATTATCGAAATCGGTTCAGCCGTTCTCGAGTTATGCGCTTACCAACACATTTTGCGATTCATTTTTATATATAAGACTAGCGGTCCGCCCCGGCTTCGCCCGTGGTACATATGAAAAATAGATGTTGGCCGATTCTCAGACTTACCCGATATGCACAGAAAATTTCATGAGAATCGGTCCACCCGTTTCGGAGGAGTATGCAGACTAACATTGTGACACGAGAAATTTATATATAAGAAGAAGATATAATTGACATCCACAATATGAACTCTTATACGAAAATGGATCGAGACGTCGTAACCAGAAGTAGAGATATAAAAATAAGAAGAGCTTTAAAATATTGTAACTAACATTTAAATTTTTAAATAATAGAAAAAAATCGATCACGAGGCGGGATTCGAACCCGCGTCTTTTTGCCATTCCGGGGCGACGCGACGTCTATTTATAAATCATTTGAATTCCATAAAAACCCAAACATCACAAACATGTTTGATTGACAATAAACGCTTTAAATTTAAAAAAAAATTGTTACTTTTAAAGTTAACACAACTTAATATACACACCGGCACAATTAGCGGAACAGAAAAAAAAGTGAGACTATGAGATAATAACGCATATATTTGACGAAAATGTAATTAGACACAAAATAACAAATTGATTAACATCTTTTAACAACGACTTTGAAAAGTCTTCGTTATTTTTTATTGAAAAATAAAGGAATTTGAAATAAGTGAAATTTTTAGATGATTATGAACCATCACAAAAAATAAAAAAAGTGAGCATTAAATGATTTAACAATAAAATTAAAGCAATAATAAATAACGAGTGTTTCCCCCTCTTGCTCTGTTTACGGTTTCCATTCGTCTGGGCATGCTACAGATTATGTTATCGATGATTTCTTGAGGCAACCGCTCCCACTCCTCAAGTAATGCGTTTCCAAGTTCATTCAGATTGTTGGGGGCTGGCAGTCTGGATTTAACCCTTCTTTTTAGCAAGTCCCAGACATGCTCTATCGGATTCATATCGGGGGAATTTGCTGGCCACTGCATCACCGGTATACCTACGTGGCTCAGATATGCCTGTCCCGATTGTGCACTATGAGTACGAGCATTATCTTGCTTTAGAATAAAGTCGTCACCAATAAATGGGACAAATGGTACAACATGTTCTTCTAAAATGTCTCTGATGTATCGATCTGCTGTCATGGTCCCTCCTGTGACTATCACTAACTCCGTGCGAGCTCCTAAACATATCCCTCTCCAAACCATAATCGAGCCGCCACCATAAGCCACTGTGTGTTCCAAATTAGACTGTATGTGGCGTTCTCCTTTGCATCTCCATATTCGCTGTCTCCCATCGATCTGTTTTAAAAGAACTCTGCACTCATCAGTAAAGAGAACCTGCTGCCATTCGTTCAAATCCCAGACGATGTTCTCGCGCATCGGTTTCTGTTCCGCTAATTGTGCCGGTGTGTGTATATCTTCCTAAATCTGTATTACAAAGTGAGAGTGATAATCCATGTAAATATTTAGTGACCAGATGCGAAAGAATTTAATGCTAGGTAGTAAAATTGGAGTGAACTTGTTATCTCGGTTAATCGCAGCATAAACCAAATAATTAATGTTATATGAGGCCGTAAAGCGGCCGGCGCCGGGTTGCTTTCTCTGTCTGTTTGTCTGACACCAATAAATACATCCACATTAGCTAAATACCATTAAATTGCGTTTAAAGCTTTTTACCTCTCCTAATTCTTTCTTTTTAAATACTTAACTAAAAAACAGATGTTAATAAGATAAATGCATGTTTTGTCATAATAAGAGCCTAAACTGGTATTCAGTTACATACAAACATACGAGAAGCTAATGAAATCGTGTTAAAAAAAAGTTATATTTTTGTTCTATTCAGACTATAGTAGATATTGTATAATGTAGAGATAAACTACGATAACATGGCGCGCCCCTCCAAAATTCAAAACGTTTGAAAGTATTTGTGAAATTCATAATAAATAATATAATAATATAATATAATAATAAAAATTAATAATTTAATTATTATATTATTATAAATAATAATAATATAATATTTAAATATGTATTTGTATTTCACTACACACATTGAAACAGTAATTTGGAGGGGCGCGCCATGTTATCGTAGTTTATCTCTACATTATGTATGTACCTAATCTATCATAACCTCTGGGAAATCTTCTATAAGGTAACAATTTTCCTTCCGCATTACGCTCGCGCTATGTGAATCCTCGATTGAATTAGATAATGGCGTCTAAAAACTAGAGATATTGGCTTCTGCTATTGTCTTGTATTTTATGTACCTATCTAATATACAGAGTGGAAATTTAGGCTCTGGAGTAAAAGTAATTGAAAAAATGGAGTTCATGGAGGTGACAGGTGAATTTTCGAAAATCTATAAATGCAGTTCTATACCCTTTTAAAAATTAAGCAATGTTTCCCTTCAGTAAAATTTGCTATCTCCACTATTTCAAGTACTTTTCTCCAGAACCCATGCAAAATTTCCACATATAGGTTTAAAACTTAACAGGATTAGGTAATTGTATTTCATTTTCATGAAGCATCAACTTAAAAGACATCATTTAAACAGATCTAAGTTTAAGGTTAATTTAAAAGTTTAAAATAAGTAATTTAGTTACTTTAAAGAATAGTATAAAATTAATTCACTTCAATGGAAATTACCTTGGTGGAGTAGCGTTAGGTGATTCGACAAACGCATAGTATCCTTCAGGAGGCTCCTCCGGGTCTGCTTGTGTGTCTGTGGGCAATGCTTTAGGCTCTGTCGTGGGTTCACTCGCGCACAGCACCGCGGATAGCGTCTGAAATAGGTAAAATAAACATAGGTACATAATCGAAAAAGATAAATTAATATCTGATGATTGAAAATAACTGCTGTTTAAAAAGTGTATCTACTACAAACTGTCTTTCGTATAATCCTATTCTTATTATATGAAATGAAATTGGGACCTATGTCATATTTTAGCGTTTCTAAAGTAGTTATTTCTAAAATAAATTTGACATCACGAAAGTTTGATACCTACCTTCAATTTATCTACTTCATGAACAACGTTATCGGGTAGTTATATTTTTTCCAAAAGTACGCGGGTAGGTTACAAAATATATTAGTTACAACAAAATAAGGTAAATTACCCGCATATTTTTTGGTAAAATTTTTGTACCTTATGTATTAGCAAGTTGTTTGTGTTTAACTTAAAAATTAAATAACAAAAAGTTGGGCAAATGATGTAAGTGAACTTTTATTATTAAACCTTATCGTTTATTACATAAAGTAAACATTGTGAAATTCCGAGATGTTTACAAATATACTTAACCATTTAACGAATACAGAAACGGTTAACTCGTCTATCCAATGGTTACGGTTAGCCGTTATGCTGACCTGCATACCGTGTCAATGATACAGGTGCCATGCCATACGCATCACTACACTTCTAATGCAATTAGATGCTTTGTTTTAAAACATTACTTGCCATTTATTAGTTAGATTGGTAACTGGTATAATAATAGGCGCAGTGGTATTATAAAAGATGTATAAATAATAGCATTCGACGCGACGAACGTAGTTTTAATATATCACTGAGCTGATCGGTATAAAAACGTAAAATAGTTTATGTTTTTAATATTTATTAATGTAATTAGTTACTACCTCTTTTTTAGAGTATAAGTATTCTTTGGTTACTACCTACCAAAAAAAATAAAAGAATGCTCTAGCCGCTTTGAAGGAGTTTTGTTATACTTTGAATAGGTGCATAGAAATACATATACTTATGTAGACTATTTAGATAAAACAATTCAAACATAACTATAGTAGAAACAGATTTCCAACTTAAAGTAGGTAGTACCACAGACTAAGTAGTACCTATCAATAGTATTGTGAGTCGATAAAAGTGAAATGTATGCCATTCATTGGGAGTTCCATCAAAAGAATTGCTGAATTATAGCATCATCGTACCCATCCAGCTATTTGCCATCATTACAGTCATTACATACACAATACCGCTATTGTAATTCGCCAAATTATTAAGAATTTTATCTAGAAATTGGTTCTTGAATGAAATAATAGATTTTTAGACGTTCTAAGCTTTTTTTTCAACAATACAAAAATTTACTGGGAAAGTTGCTACAATAAATTTTACGTAGGTATTATTTCTGGACTGTATTTGTTACAGAATTGAAAATACTGACATGTACCTGAAGCATGGACCAAAAAACATGACCTGAAGGCTATGGCTACTTCACAATCGTCCTATGCTAACAGACTCACATTACTTATTTTCAAGTAAACTTCCAACCTTCACTTGTTTCATTTGTTACTTTTACCCGATTCTTACTTGGTATTCGGTACTTTAACCCAATTCATGAACTTTAAATGCTTGCAATCAAAATCTAAACCCAATTCGAAACAATAACAGAATTGTTGCGTGTTCTCAACCTCATTTCACTTTCCCAAACAATTTGGGAAGAATGTCGGTCAGTCGTGGGAGTTTTTATCCAAATTAGGAAGTAGTTTTTGTGCTTCACACTGTCAGACTTTATAGATTTGCTTTCACAGCTAAAATATAAGTTTTGGAACAAATAAAGCCGTGCGTAAAGCTACGTTGTTATTTTAAAGTATGTTAATTATGTAGGTCGTTACTGGAATGGACAATGCCCAACCAGCAAAGATGTCCTATAACAATAACTTACATCACTAAAAAGCTTTTTAAATGACGTATAACAGTGTCGCGGTGACAAGCTTGTTGTATAATAGCGTTTAATGAGATGATTTTGCTCTTCATACCTACACAGCAAATTTGTCCCATAACAAGGTGATGTAAACGTTTATATCACTATTTTATACGGCGTTTATAGAGCAGCTCTTATCCAGATTTTGGTACAGCAATAACAGGACGATATTATCACATAACAGCGCTGGTGGTCTCTTTTTTACAGCAAATTAGTGCAATAAACGATTCTAGGGTAACCTTTATAGTCCCATGCCTATAGAGGCGTAAAAAAATCTACAATATGACAATTTAGTGTAGTAATGGTTTTCCTTATTACTATTATAGCGCTGTGAATCTTCATGGATGCTGAAACTCCATAATAGAGCAATTAGGTGATATATCCGAGTTTTATATCACTTCTTTGTAACCTAATTGAATTATATTAGTGTTTTTCTGCCCATTATAACGCAGTGGTTTAATAGCTGAGTGGTCAGAGTTATAGGACTGATTTACTATATAAAAGGGTTAATAACTCTGTTATGTAACAAAAACAGCCTATTAATGTAGTAAAATGCGACACTTACGAGAGATATACGGCCTATAAGAGAGTTTCTTTCACTTTAAAACAACAAAAACCTGCCATATTGTCAGCACCGTCTCGTAAATAATTGAAGGGTTCTATTTAATAATCATGGATTGAATGAATTAAAAAAAATTGCAGCTTCAGTAACGATTGACACCAGACAAATTCAAGGTGAGGCTTCGAATACGGACAATGATTCCGTACAATCTGTTACATCCTATGAACAGAACCAAGTTAACAGCCATCATGTGGTTTGTGATAATTCAGAAGCAGACCATTCAGACACTAGTGTTTTGCTTGACACTTCGGGATCGGAATCTAAAAATCGGAATTTACACTAGAAAATACAAAATAAAACATGTTATGGGTTTTCTATTTACATCAGGGAACCCTACTAATTTAATCCAGTATATGGCATGACAGTTGTCAAAACTACGTTCGTTTGCGGACGTATAATAGCCACGGAGTTGCTATTTGGCATCCTATACAGCAATTTGGTGTAAAATTAGTTTTTTAATTACTTAAAACTCAATAATTCGAGGGGGGCATGAAAAAAACAGCGTAATTATGCATATAATCTATCAGTAAAATTTCATTCACAAGTCAGTTTATGTATCTAACATAATTAACAGTGTAACAAAAATTAATACTCGACACCACGATGATGGTTCCTATAGTCATTTACTCGTATTATCAATTGGTACACGATTTACCATTTTGTATTATAATTATAGCGTCGCAGTGACTTGTACATCGCAACTTCGTGCTACAAAAGATTTGCGGTTACTCTTAAAACACAACTTCGCGCTGTAACAGCATCGCGGTTCCTTTTATATCACTACTTCGCTCTATAACAGCATCGCGATTCTATAAGTGTACTCTTCTATAGGTCCAATTGGCATCTGAGTTGCTGCTACAGCAACACAATACCATCAAATGGCTTTATAAATGCGCCACTTTGGGGTTTATACAACGTTCTTATCACCCTTATAGAACTACCAGTTAGCACCTCTGAAACGTTCTTATCCCTTCTATAGAGCAACGATTTGTTGGTTGGGTGCTCTACATAATATACATATTTGAAAATTTTTTCTACAAACATATTGCATAATATCTTCAAAGGGTCGCTATGGACGACACGATCTACCAGACTGTACGTTATCTCTTTATTGTTTATAAAAACAAAAAGTCAAATAAAATAAGTTAGAACAAAAGTCAGAAAGACATAGTCAAAGAAATATTACAGAAAACAATATTACAATAGGTACTCTACAGTAGTTATAATTTCGACAACCTAAAACTACGAGATAAGTTATATAATATAAAGCTATTGTTTGGAAATACTTGCAAATTTTAGACAAGTCATTATCTTCACCAAAACACAAATATATGTAAGTACTCTTATTGTTAAGTATCACTTAATATGTGGTTATCATTAAGTACACTTCTACGTAACAATAGACTTATTTTCATTTTGTGAAATATAAGTTTACCAAGCTTACCAGATATTTGCTCTATATTTATGTAGCTATATTACTTTACTTTAGTTATTACATACAGTGTATTACATATTTTATTTGAACCTACGTCTGTTATTATGAATATGTGTTATAAAGATTGGTTATCAAATAAAACAAATCCGTTTACAATTGATGTAAAAATTAACAAATACATATTATATAGCCCTCCCACTAAGAAGCGAAACTTTAGAATTTAAACGTTTATCTGAAGACATTCATAAATTCTGTTCAATATATTAGACAAATATAAATATAGCAGTGGCAGTGAATAAGCACAGAGAACTATATCGCTATCATGTCATCTACGATCTACAGGAGATTCTGTCACGTCAAAGTGCCCCGAGTGCGTGACGCGTGACCCAGCGAGGTGTAACCATGTGAGCAGGGTTATCATCATCAAAATAAATAAATTGAATATCGGCAAATATGTAATAAGTAAAGGAAAAGAAAAGTGTATGGTTTATTTTTGTTTTTCGGCCTGATTAAGCATTTCCTGAATAAGCCCCTGAGCCTACTTAAAAGTTTTTGGCCTATTTTTATGTATCATTTTTAATTTTACCTAAATGAGGTATAAGTTAAACTATTTTAAGGATGTTCCCAACTTTTGTTGCTTTCTCTGCCTACCTACTTTCAGCATGTGCTTGGTGTTAGACATTTTGATGTCTGGTAAACAAGGTTTTTCGTAAACCATAACATAAAATATAATACGCTAACGGTAGGTATAGCCACAGATATATAGCTGAGAACCCTACGCGTGAGGAACATTAACATCTCAAATGAGTTGTCTTGATATTAACTAGGTAGTTCTGAGTTCTATACATAGTTGCTTGAACTTTGAAGGCAGTAGCGCTTTGATAACAAATACCTATCAGATTAGCTATAGATAAGTTTTACCTATCCGAATGCAAATCTCGATTTTGTTTTGCGTTTGAATGCATAAACATAATGCTAGTTATCTCCTGAATCAATTAGGTAAATATTATGTGATATTAAATAATGTTATGAAAGTTTCATAACATTATTTAATATCAATAATTCAACATCAAAAGTATCAATAAGGTGCCAATTTCACAGCTTCTTCTTCTTTCGCAATTGCACGCCTCATAAGCGAAGCGTTGAGGTGGGTACTACTGTCGCTTCGCGCAAAACATCTGATTTTTCAAACTTAAAATGTCTTTATGTATCATACATTGCACTTGTAAGATAATACATACACACACATATTAAGAAAAAACACTATTTTTAACGTTCATGATATTTTTGATGTCATTTTTGTTATTTAAACTAGTTAAAAAACAGTTTAAAAAAGTTCTGCCTTGGACGTCCGTGTGTCTGTATGTGCGGATCCTTTTTCTTGTTAACACGATAGCGACCGAAATACTTTACTAATCGAGTCTTTTTTTTTCTCTTACGCTTGAGTATGCTCAGGAATAGAACCCTTTCATTTTTCAGGGTCTGATTCGATGTGGTTTAATTGTTATTAAATAAACAAAAATAATAATTAATAAATATTTATTAAAAAAAAATTATGAGTGTTTCCAAACTATTTTAAATATATTGTTTACTTTCTCTAGCAGTCTAGTAAGATGTGAGATGCTAAAAGAAAAGTCTTATCTTTCAAATGCACTAGGACCTAGAAATGGTATATTATCAGCTCTTATAGAACCTATAAAATAGCAAACAATGCTTTTCTTCCAAGAATTCCAACCTGTAACATAGGTATTCTGGTTTTAAATCTTACTATACATCTTCAGAGCATCACATCCGGTTACGTTTGAGTTTTGACCCATATTCCCACAAAAACAGAGAACAGGCTCTACGCGAACGGTATACAATGACGTCACACACCGTTATACGTTTGACCTTCACCCAGTGGGGAGGTCACTCACCTGATTTGGGACTACGAATTCTTGACTAATTTATTCTAATTTATTGGAGATGGCTGTTACATTTTTATTATATTATGGTGTTTATAATCGATTAACTGTGATGCTACTGAATGTTTACTGAGAAGGCTATTTCGGAAGTAGGCGATAAAAGCTATAAATTAAACATACGAATTGAGGAAATCTGTTGGAATTGATAGATAATATGGTAAGGCTTTTGATACACCTACGTTCATTGAAATCACAATAAAGGTCTAAAAATTAGTATTCAATAGAATTTGACTTTGAATTTTATTAGTGAATTGGATCTCAGCTGACAAGTCGCTTTCGGCCAAAGCTCTCTTTATCATAGAGCCGATTTTGTATGCTGAATGCTGATAAAACTATTTTATTGTGTTTTGCAATAAACGTACCGTCTAGCACAGATAATATAATGTCTAGTAAAAGTAATCTCAACTTTCCTAGTAGTTATATGAATTATACGTCATGCACTGTTTACTTGTTAAATTCTTTAATTTCTTCAAATCCGATAAAATTTGAAATTTCACAGTGGCAAGTGGCAACATCTTGGCTACACTTAATTTAGCTTGAAATGTACTTAACAAGGCATTTATAATTATAAATTATAATAGACACTGGTCATTTATCTACGGCTAATTTACATGTTTTAATAAGCCTCTTGCATTTAACGACTATGGAATTTCTAATAATTTATTTTACTGTTTTAGGTCAAATGGAAAATGCCGGATTTCTTGTTTTACCAAATTCTTAGAATTCTAAGAAATTATAATACATGAACGCATTAACTACCTAACTACCTATTAAAAATTATATAATATGTAAATGAATAAAAATCTATTGGTAAGGTAGGTATTATTTATTGGATCTTCCAAGCCACAGATCACAGAAACTAAAGGGAGATATGGTTAGGGGGCGGGGCCGGTGTCGCAGCAATATGCCCAAAAAAAGAACACATGCTGTTTGTTGCATTCAGTTGACGTTCGACCGTCGGCCGGGTATTATTTGACAATGCCGTGTTGTTCCGTTAAAGTTTGTAAAAACCGAGGTGAAACCAGCAACTTTAAGTCAAATGGAATCACATACCATCGGTAAGTACTGAAAATTATACGATTTTCTTACTAAAATTTCAAAAACAATATTACGTAGAGTGATTTCTTGCTTTCATTATGTGACAGAACGACAGTCACAATAATTTATGTAAATAGTTTACAATGCTTCTTCTGTACGTGACTCTATTCAAACGCGAAGTTCGAATACCGCAATGTATAATGAACATACTAAAGCTAACAAAAACGTTCGATCGTGTAGTACGGGGTCTGTACGGCCGCTGCTCGCGGTCGTTAGTTGAGGATGCGCGTCGAGTGTGTCCATGTCGATAAGATTCGGATTTTTTATCGTATTATGTATTATTTTACTACCTTATTTTTATATCATAATGTATTACTATTAGCTTAATATCTGATTGTATTATTATTATTTGATAGGTACTCGAGCAATAATTTTATAGTAATTATTATACATGGATTAAAAAAAGAAGTCACTTATTTCATACTTATATTACTTTACAATAAGTCAATAGGCAATGCTTTATGTACTTCATCACCATGAATGCTACCATCAAGGTGTCCATTTCTATTTTCTACCTAGTTACTGTATTGCCTATAGGTAAATTGTTTTAATTTTAACGTTTCTCATTTTATCGACAAGCAATCCCTATCGTAAACGCATATCTTGCGGCTGTGTGGTGCTGTATACGTACGTTACTTACAATCTAGTGTGCGAACGAATAGTCGCTCACAAATTTTTGTGTGATGACACGCACACAACGCGAAGTATTGTTTTTATTTGTTTACTGTTGTGTGCGTAAATTTGTTATGAGACACCAGACCCCCTAGTCAAGTGGCTTTCTGTTAGCGTAGCGTTCAATAGAATAGACTACGAATGTATGAGATTGACGTAACCTGTAGATACGTTTATCTACAGCCTACGTCAATCTCATACATTCGTAGTCTATTCTATTGAACGCTACGCTAACAGAAAGCCACTTGACTAGGGGGGCAGGTTTCGTACTCAGCGCAAGCGATTGGCATCTCTCTAGATCTCTATGTTCCAAGCAGTTTCACTTTGAAAATTTTACACAAAATTTTACATTTCGCCGCAGCTAAATATTATTCTAAGTTCTAACCATTGCCATTACTTGGAATCAATATAATTAAAATCTATACAGCAGTTTTATAGATAAATGTTCTATATGTATGTCACTTTTGTTATGTATGTACATATATGGGTATCAATTCGTAAAAAACGTCTCAATGTAAAAACGTGAATCGTGCGTAGCGGGACCGCTAGCGAAGCACATTCCGTGCCGCTCAAGACGATTTCCGTAGAAAAATGTTTGGTGGAAACTAAGAGGTAGAATTTAGTACACTTATTTGTATAGGTTGAACTGTTTACGGGTATTTCTGTAAACATACTTCTGACAGTAATACGTGCAGATAGATAATTATTATACACTATATTCTATAATATAGTAGCTCTACCATAATAATTCTACATTTAATAAATTTAATAATGAATAAATTGAACAGTAGAAATAATGTATCTATTTTAAAAGAAAGTGAATAACAAGTCAAATGTAAAAGTATAAGTTTCATGAAATGATTATTCATATATTCATTATTACAATTAATTTCCGGAAAGTAAGTACATATCTGTTTCAACTATATTGTACATAAATTAGGTACCTATTGTTCAAATATATTTCCGTACTAACCAAGCTGAAATAATACATATAATATGTATCAAATATACTGCTATTACGTTTTCTTTACATTTTACTTTGTACGTTTCACGTAAATATTTAGTAGTCTGTGGTTTCACGTCAATGAAAAACGTAGCAGAACATTTCTTTTGTAACACATTTTCCCTTAAATCTGGTAGGTCCATTTAAAACAGAGTTACTCTATCTGCTCTCTCGTCTAAGTTATACATTGAAGTGCTCTGTGCTTACTACAATAGCAGTGAAACCGACCTACTGAACGACTTGTCATGGAATAACCATTGTAATGTGTAATGGGAGCCTTGCGTGTTCCGACTTCCGCCTAAGGCTATGTTATTTTGTGTTAGATACTTAAGATATTTCGACCTATTATTATTGACCTACTCAAAGAATCTTCACTTTTAACGAAATTAAAGTAGACGTACATTTTATAACAAAACTGATTTTATTTTATATTGTAGTTGTACACCTTGTAACATTGAAGATAGAGCCTAAGTAAAAATAATTTTGTTTTATTGTGTGTGAATAATTTTGTGTTGTACCTACTATTACAGAACGACAGTACCTAGTGTGATGTGATGATACAAATAAATCTTCTTAAATCCTTTTTTTAAATATTATTTCCGATCTGTAATCACTATCACTTAAGCTATCACTACATAGTATAAAACAAAGTCGCATTCTCTGTCCCTATTTCCCTATGTCCCTATGTCCCTTTGTACGCTTAGATCTTTGAAACTACGCAACGGATTTTGATGCGGTTTTTTTTAATAGATAGAGTGATTCAAGAGGAAGGTTTATATGTATAATAACATCCATTAAATAGTGGAGAAGTACTGTTATTTTTGAGGTTTCTAATGTGATGTCGTAAATAATTACATTTCTTCCGCTTACATTGCAAACGCAGGCTGAACCCTACGAGTTTTATCAAAATAATGTACCAAGTATTATACACATTGAAAAGGTCTACAGAAAAGTCCGCGATGGTATATGTCTATCTCTTATGGATAACCCACAATAACTTTTTTTTGTCATTTACTTTTTACGACAAATAATGGCTAATTTTCGAAGCGATTTTAACCCATAGAAATCTAAATAACAAGACACATAGAAGTGCTATCTAATACATATTATAAAGGCGAAAGTTTGTAAGGATGTATGGATGTATGGATGTATGGATGTATGGATGTATGGATGTTTGTTACTCTTTCACGTAAAAACTACTGAACCGATTACAATGAAATTTAGCACACATATAGAGGGTAACTTGGATTAACACATAGGATAGTTTTTATCCCGGAAATCCCACGGGAACGGGAACTATGCGGGTTTTCCTTTGAAAACGCGGGCGAAGCCGCGGGCGGCAATCTAGTAATGTCATAATTCGTATGAAAACCGCTGTCGCCAAAATCAACACATTCAAACCGAAAGCTAAACAGTACACACAAGTAAACTATGCCTTTTATTGGACAGCTTGATTTTAGTGAAAACTAACTTAACTATTAAATTAAGCTTTTGAATATGTATCCTAACGCACGAATTTACGGTTTATTTTAGAATAACATCCCTAAGTATATGAGACTTTTTGCTCCAATACGAACAAACGTGATAATAAGAATGGTCGACTGTGTCATTCATTGTTATTTCGATTACTATGGTGACACTCGTAATACTTGTAAATATTCTATAATTTTAAGGAAAAACAGCATTATTTCTAAAAAAAAATATTTTCCGATGAAATATTATTCCTTTATAAGTATAATTACAACTTGTGGAAGAATTTCCGCAATGGGAATTGCTGAAACACACCATGTATACACTCATACGTCTCCAGAGCAACTGAACAGCGACGAATGCACTGGTGATGTGAAAATCACCTGAGTGGCGACAAGGTCACGCACGCTTACGACTTCTAGTGTCTTGTTATTTTGATTTCTATGATTTTAACCAATACAGCATTAATCCTTAACCAATTAAATACCTTGAATGCATTGTTCATTTAATATAGATCTATATGGCCCTTTACATCGTGTGATTTAAGTGAATATTTTCGAATATATTACAGATTTAAAAATTGCGGGACGTACCGTTTGCGGCGGTACCGGCCGGCCGCGGCCGGGCCGCTATGTTTTTATATACAACGTTAAAAGTTTTTCTGAAGTGTATTATTTTAGTATCAGCATTGCATCCGTGCGAAGCCGGGGCGGGTCGCTAGTTTTTAAATAAACAGTAAACTGAAAATTTCCAAAAGTATAATCAGCTTCTCAGTCTAAGTTGAAAAAAAAATGTAATAGGAAAAAGCTTAAGTTCACAATATGACGAAGGTAACAATCATCATCATCATCATCATCATCATCAGCCTTTCGATGTCCACTGCTGGACGTAGGCCTCTCCTAATGCACGCCACTGAGCCCGGTCGTTGGCTCTTAACAAGATAACAATAGTTATATTACCACAAATAATATTATTCTATTACGGGGACATAACGATATATTGAGGCATAATACACCTCATTATTATTTGAAATCAACGTATTATTTGTCCCGGGGAAATACCACCACGTATTATAAAATATACGCGATCCCGGTTGATAGAGCACGGCAGCCACCTAACTGTGTTACTTGTTACCTTATTTAGTCCCCCTGCTTTCTAACTAGACCATAACATTACTGTTTTCCATACATTTTTAATTTACAGTTATGTGTAGAAATGGCGCCAAGAATTTTGTCGTCTTCGAGTGTAGGATATTATTAAATTGCATACTGTCTCATAATTTCCGATATATGAAGTAAATTTATAAAAAGAAGATATTATTTCTTGCATTTTCTGCATCACTTTTTAAATCTAGAAAATGTTTAAATTATTGTAGTTTTGCCTGTTAAAATTTTGCGAGTTTTCAACTCAACTACTTACCAGAAAAACAAAAAATGGTAACATTTTTGAACTTGTCCCAAATACGCACACTGCACAAAACACAATAAATAAAAATAAAAATAAAATGCAACTTTCTATTTTGGCGCGGTCACCGCATATTTTTTTAAGGCAATGGCTGCGTTCTATACAGCCGGCCGATTGGAGTCGACTGAATCACAGATACAAAATATGGAAGAACCGTGGAGAGAGTCCGCGGTGAAAGGACTGCATTATTTCTGTTCAAAAACTATTTAGTGAAGACTGAAGTTAATTCTTAATAATTACTTTCATCGAAAGATCTAAAAAGACAAACGATTTCGTACCGTTCTTTAAGTTATTACTATTGAGTTTATACACATTCCTTATTTTCGCTCTTTTTTTGTTTTACGTATATTTTGCACCGATCGGTATATCGACAAATAATCAAAAAACAAATTTTTTCATGCTATCACGGTGTCCATAGAATTGTTATGACTTTATTTATTACTAGGTTTCCGCCCGCGGCTTCGCCCGCGCAGTCAAAGAAAAACCCGCATAGTTCCCGTTCCCGTGGGATTTCCGGGATTGCGTCATTTTCCCGGGATAAAAAGTCTATGTCCTTTCTCGGGTATCAAAATATCTCCATACCAAATTTCATGAAAATTGGTTCAGTAGTTTAGGCGTGATTGAGTAACAGACAGATAGACAGAGTTACTTTCGCATTTATAATATTAGTATGGATTCGAAACGAATAATTATATTTTTATACATTGTAAAACCTTATTTTTAAAATGTGAACAGTATGAAGTGGCGTGGATTTCAATTTTTTTATACGATATTTATTCTTCAATAGATCATTAGTTAATCTTATTAGAAAATATTAGTTTTCACGCGCAAACTAAGTACATGTACATTTTATAAATTCATAAAACTACAATATATTATTACAATTATTATAACTGTGTTATAACTGAGCAATTTCACGTGGAAGAATATTCACTTGGTTCTTTATCTCCAGGCGCGACATAATGATAAATTAAGTTGTAACTATCGGTTTGAAAACATAACATAATGATGATTGTTTTTATTGTGTGAAATATCCATGATAATAATATAGAGTATTAATATTACTGGCATGTTTTAATATTTATTTGGCGGCAAAAGTAAACATTAAAAAAATATGTTGCGTAGAAAAAAAATATCGTCGTTCTTAATTTGAAATTTGAATTTACTTAAATTTGCAGTCGAACACGCACGCAACCTTTTTACCACCTTAATAGATAAAACGGATAAGAGTATTTACTAGTAAAATTATAAAGCTGTAGTGTGTTATTTTGAATGATCAAGGAAAACTCTTAGCAAAAACACTATTGTGTATTTTCCTTTTAGCTTCTCAGTCGTTCGTGAACCGTCATGGCGATAATATTATTTCATTGTGTTTTGTTTTGTTTCGTTTGTGTATTTGGACAAAAAGGTTTGTAGAAAGATTTTGTATAAATCATCGTATTTTGATGGAATATTTCGTTATATCTGCACAGTATTATCTATTAAAGTTCGTTTTTTCGAAAATTGTTCGTATGTTTGCCTAGAGTTATTTTAAGAAAATATTATCTTATCTTCCGTAATCTTCTATGAAATCTCTGTGAAACATAACAGACACTTTTGCATTGAGATAATATGTACATACATCTCAATGCACTTTTGTCAATAAACGTCCTTTTAGACTGGGGTAGAAGCCTTTGAAAATAATGAAAAGATAAAAAAAATCGCAGTCGGATGAAACCCATAAGAAAAGGAGGGGAATATGATAAAAATGTAAGGAAAAATAAATTACGGTCAATCCGAGTTCGGGAAGCGGGAGGGGGGAGCTTTAAAGAGAAAAAAATGGTTTCTCTCGATTTCCGACAAAACTACAAGTCCTATAGAAAAAAGTTCAATGGCAAAGTTGTAGGTAATTAAAAGTTCTACAACTTTTGTATTCACAATTTTTTCACATAACCTAAAAATTTAGGTGAAAAATTCAAAAAACAAAGTTTTTGGTCTTTTATTTCTATCTACTTCAAAATTTTTTTTTTTTCTACGAAATTTGGTGGAAACTTACTTTATTATGTCCCAAATACACTGTAATTTATTTGATTGAAAATATTTATTTTTTCGCCTTATTTTGAATTAATACCAAAAAAACAACCTAATTTTTAATCGAAAAGTCACCCGTCAAAATATCAGCTTTTTTCAAAAACTTGGGGTGCCTTTTATTCATTGAAATCTCTACTTTCATATGGTGTAAAAAAAATAAACACCACCATAGTAAATGTTCTCAGGAAATGCATACAAACAGTCTGAAAATTAGCTTTTACTAAATCAGGCACACTTCTTGAACTCTATATCTTCTCTTGTATCGGCTTTTCGGTAATATTTCAAAAGAAAAATAATTATCTGTTCTAAGTTTAATATTTTACAGCATATTCAAAAGCAAAATGATGTCGATAAAAACATTTCAGGTAGTTCGAGAAGTGTGTCTGATTTAGTAAAAGCTAATTTTCAGACTGTTTGTATGCATTTCCTGAGAACATTTACTATGGTGGTGTTTATTTTTTTTACACCATATGAAAGTAGAGATTTCAATGAATAAAAGGCACCCCAAGTTTTTGAAAAAAGCTGATATTTTGACGGGTGACTTTTCGATTGAAAATTAGGTTGTTTTTTTGGTATTAATTCAAAATAAGGCGAAAAAATAAATATTTTCAATCAAATAAATTACAGTGTATTTGGGACATAATAAAGTAAGTTTCCACCAAATTTCGTAGAAAAAAAATAAATTTTGAAGTAGATAGAAATAAAAGACCAAAAACTTGGTTTTTTGAATTTTTCACCTAAATTTTTAGGTTATGTGAAAAAATTGTGAATACAAAAGTTGTAGAACTTTTAATTACCTACAACTTTGCCATTGAACTTTTTTCTATAGGACTTGTAGTTTTGTGGAAAATCGAGAGAAACCATTTTTTTCTCTTAAAAGCTCCCCCCTCCCGCTTCCCGAACTCGGTTTGACCGTAATTTATTTTTCCTTACATTTTTATCATATTCCCCTCCTTTTCTAATGGGTTTCATCCGACTGCGATTTTTTTTTGTTTCAAAAATTATCTACTCTAGTGTACTATTTAACTTTACTATTTGAAACTTTTCAGTTTTCATACAAGTATGACTTTGCCGCCTCTTTGTAGAAACTGTTTTCCGAAAATTTCAATTTAAATTTCTTTTTCTTCTGTAATCCGACGATCCAAAGCGCTTCAAAACGAAATTTAGTGGAATACCTAAATACATTTTTTGTATTCAATGAAAATACCTATTGAATGTTTATCAATTTATTAAGAATACACGTAAATCCATACTAATATCGTAGTATATTATTATTAGTCTGTGCTAATATTATAAATGCGAAAGTAACTCTGTCTGTCTGTCTGTTACTCAATCACGCCTTAACTACTGAACCAATTTGCATGAAATTTGGTATAGAGATATTTTGATACCCGAGAAAGGACATAGGATAGGTTTTATCCCGGAAATCCCACGGGAACGGGAACTATGCGGGTTTTTCTTTGACTGCGCGGGCGATGCCGCGTGTGGAAAGCTAGTAATAATATACTATTTACAGATGATATAATAACACAGACGTCTTCGGGCCGGTTCGTGGGGTCGCTGATGACGTCACGGCGGGGGAGACCCATACACGCGTACCGCGGTATTCGGTACGCGCAACCACCTGTGGGGGAACTGCGGTTTCAGGTAATGAAATAAATAATATGTATGTCAATATTCCTTTTTAATATTTATTTATTTTTATATTTATCATATCATATTATTTATACATTTATCCTTCCTTGCCTACTTAACATTACACCCCTACATAAAATATTGTAAATGTGAAAGTAACTCTATCTGTCTGTCTGATCTTCACTCTCAAATCACTGAACCAATTTTGATGAAATTTGATACGAAATTACAAATATATTTTGAGATTTTAGAAATCCCACGGTACGGGAATAGGCATGACGACAGTATCCATAAATGATCGTATTAGTGTTTTTAAGGGAAAATGTATAATAAATAAATTAAATATAGTGACTTAGAAATCTTAAAAACATTAACATTAATGAGATAATCAATAAAATAAAACATTGAAATTCTGCAGTTGGCCATTTTGACTAAAACACGCGTGACGTCACGCTTAAGTAAACAACTCACGTCAGATGTGTTTTGTTGTTATATGAATATGTTGAGAATACGCATTTTTATTTATTTTCTATTGTTTCACGTATGCTTTATCGACTCAGAACAGAAATATAATTGCGAATTCACGAATACATGGTTCGGGGTTCTCCGCGCCAACTTTATACAATAATTTCTTTTTATGTTCTCGCATGAAATAATTACCTACTAGCACATTTTTGAGCATTATTTTCATGTAGATTCACACTGCAATACTGCACACCACTTATAAACTTTGAAATTCGTTTCTGTAACACATATTAAATAAATATTTTTTTAATTTTCTTTGCAATGCGTACAAATAATTACTTATTTACTAAAGAGTGACGTCACGCCTATTTGGACAAAAAGGTTTGTAGAAAGATTTTGTATAAATTCTCGCCTATGTCTAATGTCTATTCGCCATGACACCTGCGAGCTGTTTTGGCACGGTTAATAAATATTGTTTGAAAAATGGCTTTTATCTTCGTTAAATTTAAGTATATTACCGAAATATAGGGTTTTTCTTGTATAGTAAACGTATACACACATTATGGAAGAGGATTTCAAAATCTTTCGTCATGCCTATTATGCGAGTTTTCTTTTGCTTACGATGTATAATAATTTAACATTGAACAGTGTTATATGTACTATAATTTAATGCCTAAGCCCCCAGTCCCCATAAAACATTACCAAAATGACGTAAACGCGACGGCTGAAGGGCCGGCGTGTCCTCAACCCGCGCCGGGATACTTGCTAGATGAGGACTGCTTGAGACTCAATGTGTATACCCCGGGGAGACTGGGCAATGGGTAAGTATTATTTATTGTTGAAAAATTGTGTGTTTGTAAGTTGTGAAAAGTAAAATCGTATTTTAGTACGTATGTAATATGTACTATTATAGTATTGTGGGCTAATAATGGAAATTAACTGCAATTTATAATAAATAGACGCCTTATGCTTTTTTATCGCGCTTTTGTAAATAATATATGTAATATAATTGACTTTAAGACATCATTTAATACTTCGTTTCCAAATCTTATATATAAAAATGAATCGCAAAATGTGTTGGTAAGCGCATAACTCGAGAACGGCTGAACCGATTTCGATAATTCTTTTTTTATTATATTCCTTGAAGTACGAGGATGGTTTTTGTGTAGAGAAAACGTAAATATGTACCACGGGCGAAGCCGGGGCGGACCGCTAGTTCTTTATAAATGAGAAATCACCGAGTGGCTAGGCGTAGCCCCGGTATGGCAAAAAGACGTGGCTTCGAATCCCACCTGATCATTTTTTTTATTGCTTTATAAAGCACTAGCGGTCCGCCCCGGCTTCGCCTGTGGTACATATTTCGCAATAAAAAGTGGCCTATGTCCTTTCTCGGGTATCAAAATATCTCTATACCAAATTTCATGCAAATTGGTTCAGTAGTTAAGGCGTGATTGAGTAACAGACAGACAGACAGAGTCACTTTCGCATTTATAATATTAGTATGGATGTGCTATTTATTAAATAGGTTTGAAGTTGGTGCCGAACATTAAGCACTTAGTATTAAGCCCGTGCACCGACATCAAACCTTTTTAATAAATAGCACATATAAATAGTATGTAGTAAATAATAATGTCAAATCTTTTTTATTTCTTACTTTTCCGTTTTTGAAGTCGGTTGTTTTTAACGCAGTTATTTTTATTAGTGAATATTAAGCTTTCCGTGCGATTAGAGCTTTTTATGAAAATTAAGCTCTCCGTGTGATTAGAGCTTCTTGTGAAAATTAAGCTCTCCGTGCGATAAGAGCCTTTAATGAAAATTAAGCTCTGCGTGCGATTAGAGATTTTTGTGAAAATTAAGCTCTCCGTGCGATTAGAGCTTTTTGTGAAAATTAAGCTTTCCGTTCGATTAGAGCTTTTAATGAAAATTAAGCTCTCCGTGCGATTATAGCTTTTTGGAAAATTAAGCCTCCGTGCGATTAGAGCTTTTTGTGAAAATTAAGCTCTCCATGCGATTAGAGCTTTTTGTGAAAATTGAGCTCTCCGTGCGATTAAGAGCTTTTTTGTGAAAATTTAGCTTTCCGTGCGAATAGAGTTTTTGTGAAAATTAAGCTCTCCATGCGATTAGAGTTTTTTGTGAAAATTAAGCTCACCGTGCGATTAGAGCTTTTTGTGAAAATTAAGCTTTCCGTGCGATTAGTTTTTTGTGAAAATTAAGCTCTCCGTGCGATTAGAGCTTTTTTGTGAAAATTTAGCTTTCCGTGCGAATAGAGCTTTTTGTGAAAATTAAGCTCTCCGTGCGATTAGAGCTTTTTGTGAAAATTAAGCTCTCCATGCGATTAGAGCTTTTTGTGAAAATAAAGCTCTCCGTGCGATTAGTTTTTTGTGAAAATTAAGCTCTACGTGCCATTAGAGCTTTTTTTGTGAAAATTTAGCTTTCCGTGCGAATAGAGCTTTTTTTGAAAATTAAGCTCCGATTAGAGCTTTTTATGAAAATTAAGCTCTCCATGCGATTAGAGCTTTTTGTGAAAATTAAGCTCTCCGTGCGATTAGAGCTTTTTATGAAAATTAAGCTTTCCGTGCGATTAGTTTTTTGTGAAAATTAAGCTCTCCGTGCGATGCGATGAGAGCTTTTTGTGAAAATTAAGCTCTCCGTGCGATTAGAGCTTTTTGTGAAAATTAAGCTCTCCATGCGATTAGAGCTTTTTGTGAAAATTAAGCTCTCCATGCGATTAGAGCTTTTTGTGAAAATTAAGCTCTCCGTGCGATTAGAGCTTTTTGTGAAAATTAAGCTTTCCGTGTGATTAGAGCTTAATGAGAAAAATTAAGCTCTCCGTGCGATACTACTAATATCTAACATTTTTTTTAATCCTACATCAATATCCTTATTATTTATATTTAAACTGTCCCCATATAATATAATTACAATATTATTCTTATTAAAGCTGAAAATATTATTCTTATTGAGCATATGCTCAACAACTTAGGGCTTAAAGTTACTAATGTTTGTACGCCTAACAGTTCATTTAAATATATAATCAAATCACTGGATCATTTCAGCTTTAATAAGAATAATATTGTAATTATATTATATGGGGACAGTTTAAATATAAATAATAAGGATATTGATGTAGGATTAAAAAAAATGTTAGATATTAGTAGTAAGACTAAATGTAAATTTATGTTGTGTACCTTGCCATACCTACCTGGTTTGACACAAGAACAAAATAGATTAATTCATAATATGAATTTAAAATTGTATAACCTAACAAATCATCATCGTGATGCATTTATTTACTTTGACATTAACTCATGTATTAAATCTTTTACTTTGACAAAGAATACAGTGTATCTGCCATATAGATATAAGCGTGAACTTGCTATGTTAATAGCATATAATATTAACCAGTCTGGTACATGTTCGGTATCAGACCATCGATCTACTATAATTTTATGTAGTAGTAATTTTATACATCAACCTAGATTAAGTGTAGACAGACAATCTAGCCCTAAGCTAGATTTAAACTAGTATATAAGACAACAGCTAAGCAGTCTTTTTCCATTGTGCATCAAAATATTCAAGGCTTGGCTAGCAAATTGTTAGAAATAGAATTGTTTCTGAATGATAACAATATTAAAATATTTTGTGTAACAGAACATTGGCTTAAACAATGTCAGTCGTTAGTAAATATTGAAAATTACAAATTAAAAAGTATATACTTTAGGACACAGGCTATTCACGGAGGTTCTGTTATTTTTGTACATGATAGTGTAAAATGTAAAGAACGAACTGACATTGTTAGTCTTTCTGTAGAACGGACCATTGAACTGTCCTGTGTGGAGCTGGAGCGTTATATTATTGTTTGCGTTTATAGACCCCCTTCCAGTGACTATAATATGTTTGAGACAGTCATGGAAGAAATATTAAAGCGTCTAAGCAGGAGTAAAAAAAAAGTTATAGTATGTGGTGATTTTAATATTGATTTACTTTTACAAACACAAACGGCTACACGAATTGTTAATTTGTTTCAGTCATTTAATCTATATAAACTTTTTAACGAACCCACACGAATTACACCTACTTCTGCAACTTGTATTGATAATATATACTGTGACTGCATCTGTTTAGAGAAAAATATTCTCAATACATTGACTTCGGATCACTGTGGCCAGAAAGTAGTTTTTGAATGGGATTGCATACCTACATTTAAAAGGATTAATGTTAGGCCTATAACTAAAAAAGGCATTAATAAATTTAGGAATAATATTAATAAAAACCTGCCCGTACTAAATGATCAATCCTATCCTAATAGTCCTTGTGAAATGTTTAAAAATCTTTTTAATTTAGTACATAAAGAATTTGAAAAAATATTTAAAGTTAAATCTTTAAATATTACCAAGGATTTACCATTTAGTAAATGGGCGACAGCTAGTATACATAGGTGCAGGAACATTCTTTATGAATTATATGGTATGAAGCAATATAATAAAGACCCATCTTTTCTTAGTTATGTTAGAAATTACTCAAAAATTTTTAAAAAAGTTTGTTTCACTGCAAAGCGTTTGTATATCAAAGAAAAAATACGCGACTCTGATAATAAAGTTAAAACAGTTTGGTCAATTATTAATGGTGAAATGGGTAAAAGCAAATCAAGTAATACCATAAAACTAGTAAATAATGACAGGGTTATTGACAAAAGTGCTGATGTTGCGCTTGCTTTTGAAGAATTCTTCAGTAGTGTCCCTGCTACTATTACTAATAGTTTAAATTCGTCTTCAGCACTCGCAGAGACCTTTTTGAGGGACCATGTTGCGGAGTGCAGTACATTATTTGAATTACGACACGTAACTGCTAATGATATTGTTACTGCCTTTAAGACGCTTAATCTTAAAAATACTTGTGATCTTTGGGGAATGTCCGTAAATTTAGTTAATAATATAATAGAAAATATTGCGAAAAATTTAGCTTCCATATTTAATAAGTGTTGTGACTATGGTACATTTCCTAATTTACTAAAGCTTAGTAAAGTTATACCTTTATTTAAGAAGGGCGATCAAGAAGACTGTAACAATTATAGACCTATCTCTATTTTACCAACATTAAGTAAGGTATTCGAGAAGTTAATATTAAACCAATTGAGTAGTCATTTTGCAAATAATAATTTACTGCACACCAAACAGTTTGGTTTCACAAAGGGGCGCTCAACCACAGATGCTGGAGTTGCACTTCTAACACATATATATAAGGCATGGGAAAACTCAAAAAATGCTCTAGGGATATTTTGTGACCTCTCCAAGGCATTTGACTGCGTTGAACATTGTACTTTGTTACGTAAACTTAATCACTATGGAATTAAAGGAAAAGCCCAGAACCTCATAGCGTCATACCTGCATGATAGGATACAGACTGTAGTTGTTAATGGAGAACGTTCTAGCGGTGCGTCAATTAACATTGGTGTTCCACAGGGGTCAATTTTAGGTCCCTTCTTGTTCTTGGTATATATCAATGATCTTCCCTATTATTTGCAGGATAGGTGTGAAATAGTTCTGTTTGCAGATGATACCTCATTAATTTTTAATGTGGATAGGCATGACCCAAATGTTGACGAAGTGAACAGTGCTCTTTTACACATATCTGAATGGTTTACTGCCAATAATTTATTATTAAATGCCAAAAAAACCACTTGTGTTGAATTTTTACTTCCTAATGTAAAAAAGTTGAACAGAGATATTACCTTGAACGGGGAGGTATTGCATCCTACTGAGTCTACTGTATTTCTAGGGTTAACATTGGACGAGAAACTACAGTGGGGAGCCCATGTCAACACCGCTGCAGGTAAGCTCAGTTCTGCTGTATATGCAGTCCGAAAAATAAGGCATCTCACCGATGAAGATACGGCCAGATTGGTTTATTTCAGCTACTTTCATAGCATTATGTCCTATGGAATTCTACTGTGGGGCAGGGCTGCAGATATAGAAACTATATTTATCTTACAGAAAAGAGCCATTCGCTCTATATATAATTTACGTGCTCGGGACTCACTAAGAGATCATTTTAAGAATACTGGTATCCTTACTGTACCATCACAGTATATATTTAATAATATTTTGCATGTACACAAAAGCTCTGACTTACACACAAGAGTAGGAGATAGACACGATTATGGCACAAGGAACAAGAATAGAATTGAAATGCCATTTTTCCGATTAGCTAAAGTTAAAAATTCATTTATGGGTCAAGGTATACGCTTATACAATAGAATTCCTCATAATATTAAAGAGTTTAGTAGTACTAAATTTAAAACTTACATAAAAAATGTACTAGTTCAGAGAGCGTACTACAGTATTCAGGAATATATGGACGATAAAGACCCATGGAGGGTTGTCGCGTAAAAACCACAGGACAGTTCTTTGGCATATTATGTAGTTAGGTAGATATAAGTTACATATTATGTAAATTTATTGACATTATTTAAAAGAGCAACTATGGAGTTTCTTGCCGATTCTTCTCCATAGATACTGCTTTCCGAATCGGTGGTAAATGTTAAAATACTATGTAATGACGATTCGAAAGTGCTACTAAATAGTAGTCTAATTGAATAAATGAATGTTTGAGTTTGAGTTTGTTTGAGTTTGATGAGAGTTTTTTGTGAAAATAAAGCTCCGTGCGATTAGTTTTTTTGTGAAAATTTAGCTTTCCGTGCGAATAGAGCTTTTTGTGAAAATTAAGCTCTCCATGGGATTAGAGCTCTTTGTGAAAATTAAGCTCTCCGTGCGATTAGAGCTTTTTGTGAAAATTAAGCTTTCCGTGCGATATGAGCTTTTTGAGAAAATTAAGCTCTCCATGCGATTAGAGCTTTTTGTGAAAATTAAGCTCTCCGTGCGATTAGAGCTTTTTGTGAAAATTAAGCTTTTCGTGCGATTAGAGCTTAATGAGAAAAATTAAGCTCTCCGTGCGATGAGTTTTTTGTGAAAATAAAGCTCCGTGCGATTAGTTTTTTTGTGAAAATTTTGCTTTCCGTGCGAATAGAGCTTTTTGTGAAAATTAAGCTTTCCATGGGATTAGAGCTCTTTGTGAAAATTAAGCTCTCCGTGCGATTAGAGCTTTTTGTGAAAATTAAGCTTTCCGTGCGATATGAGCTTTTTGTGAAAATTAAGCTCTCCGTGCGATTAGAGCTTTTTGTGAAAATTAAGCTCTCCATGCGTTTAGAGCTTTTTATGAAAATTAAACTCTCCGTGCGATTAGAGCTTTTTATGAAAATTAAGCTTTCCGTGCGATTAGTTTTTTGTGAAAATTAAGCTCTCCGTGCGATGAGAGCTTTTTGTGAAAATTAAGCTCTCCGTGCGATGAGTTTTTTGTGAAAATTAAGCTCTCCGTGTGATTAGAGCTTTTTGTGAAAATTAAGCTTTCCGTGCGATTAAAGCTTTTTGTGAAAATTAAGCTCTCCGTGCGATGAGTTTTTTTGTGAAAATTAAGCTCTCCGTGCGATTAGAGCTTTTTTGTGAAAATTTAGCTTTCCGTGCGATTAGAGCCTTTAATGACAATTAAGCTCTCCATGCGATTTTATGCGGTTATCAATTCGGCCGGTATATTTTTTTTTATGTATGTACACCGTACACCGTATGTTTTTTCGGATAGGCCCAGTAGTTTTTATTTTATGAGCATTTTTGTCTGTACTCGATGACTAAGTTGATATGTAGCAAGTAACTTTGATTCACTTCCCGGTAACCGATTGAGCTGAAATTTTGTATACGTATGTAAATTTGATAGCGATGAAACATTATCATGACATAAAGCTGATTACACGCTTTATATTAGCTTCACCTGTATGTTTGTATGTTTGTAACCGACTTCTTTGGGCGCGATTTTGACCCACTTTAAACGGCCAGATTTCGTTCAAACTTTGTAGATTTATTTAGGACCGATGACAATACACTAATTTGATAAAATAATTAATAATAGTTAAAAAAAATAAAAAAACACGCGTTTTATAAAAAACCGAACTAAAAGCGTGTTTTTTAGTTTTTTTAAACTATTATTATTTCATGATGGAATCGGAAGGTGGCCATAGGAACTCAGTAATATATTGACTCAACTTTATCGAGTTTGGGCTCGTTTGATTCGTGTTGAAAAATACACTAAAAAGTATTAAATAAAAATAACTGCGTTAAAAACAACCGACTTCAAAAACGGAAAAGTTAGAAATAAAAAAGATTTGATATTATTAACTACTACATAATATTATTGTACATATTTCGCAATAAAAAGTGGCCTATGTCCTTTCTCGGGTATCAAAATATCTCTATACCAAATTTCATGCAAATTGGTTCAGTAGTTAAGGCGTGATTGAGTAACAGACAGACAGAGTTACTTTCGCATTTATAATATTAGTATGGATTTGAACACTATAACTTAACTAATTCAATGCATAAAAGCCATCGTGGTAATCAGGTCCCTCCCTGTAGTGGTGTACATCCACGCGGGCGGGTTCTACTCTGTGTCGGGTCGGTCGGACGTGGCCGGTCCTCAACACTTACTGGACAAGGACCTCGTGCTTGTTACCATTAACTATCGACTTGGCTCGCTTGGTAATGTAATAGAGATACATACGCACGCACACACATGCACTGACACTTAATACGCACGTACACACACAAACACACACACATTGATATTGAAAACGCGCGCACATACACAATATTATGTACACGCATAAACATACAAGCGCTTCAAAATTCATATAAATATTATAATGTATGATATTATGCACATTTGAATGACTCAACATTATAATTTTAAGGCTATATGTATAGTAACTATTTAGTAATATGTGGTAATACATAACTTCCATCACACAGGCTTCCTAAGCACCGGCGACATACACGCGCCCGGCAACAACGGGTTCAAGGACCAAGTGGTCGCTTTACAATGGGTTCACAATAACATAGCGTCGTTCGGTGGAGACGCGAACTGTGTGACACTCGCGGGGTACAGTGCGGGGGGGATCAGTGTTGCCTTGCATACCGTGTCGCCTATGTCGCGGGGTGAGAGACCTAATTTTAAAATCAGACAGCTTATAAACTAACGTGTTAAAGTCAGACAGCTTATAAACTAACGTGTTAAAATCAGACAGTTTATAAACTAACGTGTTAAAGTCAGACAGCTTATAAACTAACGTGTTAAAATCAGACAATTTATAAACTAACGTGTTAAAGTCAGACAGCTTATAAACGAACGTGTTAAAATCTGACAGCTTATAAACTAATACGTTAAAATCAGACAGCTTATAAACTAACGTGTTAAAATCAGACAGCTTATAAACTAATGCCTTAGAATCAGACAGCTTATAAACGAACGTGTTAAAATCAGACAACTCATAAACTAATACGTTAAAATCAGACAGCTTATAAACTAACGTGTTTAAATCAGACAGCATATAAACTAACGTGCTAAAGTCAGACAGCTTATAAACTAACGTGCTAAAATCAGACAGTTTATAAACGAACGTATTAATATCAGACAGCTTATAAACTAACGTGCTAAAGTCAGACAGTTTATAAACTAATGCTTTAGAATCAGACAGCTTATAAACTAATGCATTAAAATCAGACAGCTAATAAACTAATGCGTTTAAATGTAAATGGTTTGGTATACAAAACAAATAATTAACACCTTATTTAATATCGATTATAGATTGAACTATTTTTTGATGTGAAACTTCTTAAGGCGCGTTGAAAGTAAAATTTCAAGGTCGCATTATGGCACAACCGTCAAGCGAATTTGTTATCTTTGAATCTCAGCAAAGAAGTTTGACTTCTGACACGTGTGCTCGGCACACACGTTCTTTTTTTTTATCTGTCAACTTTTTTTTAATAGGTCTTTTCCACCGCGCGATATCAATGAGCGGTTCCCCCTATTCCCAAATACCCTTTCGTTCCAATCTGTTATCCCTCGCGGTGAAACAAGCGCGGCTCGTGAACTGTTCCGTTAGTTCCACGGCGGAACTTGTGGAGTGTTTGAGGGCTGTGCCCTGGAGGGTACTGGGGGACTCGCTGAAGGGCTTTCAGGTGAGATCTGTAATAATTAATTAGGTAATTAATCTATACTATAAATGTATACTATATACTATTTATAATATTATAAAACTGAATAGTTTGTTTGTTTGTTTTAACGCGCTAATCTCAGGAACTACTAGTCAG
This sequence comes from Colias philodice, assembly GCF_061535455.1. Taxonomy (NCBI): domain Eukaryota; kingdom Metazoa; phylum Arthropoda; class Insecta; order Lepidoptera; family Pieridae; genus Colias; species Colias philodice. The sequence continues at coordinate 8,408,882 of NC_143107.1, read as the reverse complement.
ATTAGAAAAATTCTTTCGGTGTTAGATAGCCCATTTATCGAGGAAGGCTGAAACCGCGGTTACAAGCAATGCGGGTGAAACCGCGGAGCATAGCTAGTACCTAATATTGTTACTTCTTGTCTTTTGATGGCTACATTTTACAGTTTTATCTTTTGAAATACAGTAACAATTTTGAATTAAAAATTAGTATATAAATAATTCATTTCTGTGTTGTAACGATTCAATTATGCTTCTTAAAGTTGTATTAAAATAATGTTGAAGTGTAGGACAGCTGGTGGTTTACTCAACAAACATTTATTGCAGACTACTTTGGTCCGGGAGCCAGCAGCAGATTTTATGACCAAGTTCCTCTCAAGCGGTAATTAGTAAAATGCATCAAAGTATAGTATTATGAAGCCTCGTGAACGTCAGCTGGAGCTCGGTTGGGGGAAAGAGCGGTTGTAGCCTCCCGTATCAGCTGACGGTTTTTCCACCAAGATACAGCCAGCTGACATATATATTTATCCACAGTTACATATAAGCTATCATCAGGTAAATTTTTGTTTGAGAGGAAATAACGGAAAATAAATTTTTCTTTAAATTTAACTTTCATGTTCAAGACACCAGCTGACGTATAATACACCATGTTGTAACCAGCTGACTATTTTTTTTCGTTGAGATATTGGGTTAGCTACAATTTGACAAATTTTTAGCTGAGAGGAAATGAATGAATGAATGAATGTATTTTTTTTCCTATGTGCGTGGGAGGCTACAACCGCTCACCCCCCCAACCGAGCGCCAGCTGACGTTCACGAGGCTTTATAATACTATACTCTCATGCGTCTGACGAATTATCTCTTGAGAGGAAATAGTTAACCAAATTTGCACCTGGCTCCCTAACCATTCAATATGGCCTTTGCCATATAAAATAGTAAAATTTGTTCACTTTAACCCATATAAAAAATTCAACAAAATTGGTTTTCCCTCTAGGAATTTTCGATAGATCCCATTCTAATATGGACTCCAGTGATAGAAGGGGACTTTGGCCAAGAGCGCTTTTTGCCCGAACACCCGCTAGAGATCATACGAGCGGGGAAACTGTACTCTGTGCCGTATATAGTGAGCCAGACTAGAGACGAGTTCTTTTGGGAAGCTTTCCGTGAGGTTTTTTTTTTTAAAATCGCTTTTTACAATATTGATTGATTGAATTAATTTAATTGACAACATTTCATTTTTTATAACACCATGAAAGAAAAAAAAAATCTTATTTTTTTGCTATTGTAACAACATTCCACTGATTTTATGAAGTGAAACTTCTTTTGGCGCGTTGAGAAAGCGTTGAGAGTAAAACTTCAAGGTCGCGTCGTGGCAATACCGTCACGTCATAGATTAAGGCGACAATTTCGGTATCTTTGAAGAAGAAGAAGTTTCACTTCTGACACGTTTACTCGGCACACACGCTCTTTTTGTAAAACTTACTGTTTACTATTTATTTAATGAATCGGTTTTCCGTTTTTGGCTCATAATATTATATGGGCTGATGATGATGTATATTTTTTTATTTGCAGTAGTGCTCAACAACTCAATATACCGTACTCTTATAAACGAGGACTATTACAAATTTGCTCCATTAGCATTTCTCCTCCCCTCTCCCTCCGACCTTTCTGCTAAAGCCCTTCGTAGAGAATATCTAGGTGATAGGGACTTGGGAAATAGAGACAAAGATTATGTGGATTTGGGGAAATTGTATGGAGACGCAGTTATTGGTTTTGGTGCTCATAGGTAAGATTCGAAAAACAAGCTATCTTCAAGATAGCTTTACGGTTACGGATCACGGGTGGCTGAGTTGGTCAAGTGTCCGCCCCGGATTGGCTTGAAAGGATGCGGGTTCGAGTCCCGCTGAGTGATCGAATCACTATAGTTAAATAAATAAGTTTTAAATAAGTTAGAAGAGAAAAAATGCAATACGGTTATGCAAAATTTTTACTTTTCCACATTCTGAACTTAAATAAATCCCCGTCAATATTATTTCAATAAAATATGACCGATATGACCATAATATGATTTTTTTGATTAATTTTTAAATAAAAGTTTTCATCATTAATTGTATTTTTATTATTTACTTTTTTCATTTATTTCAGGTTAGCGAATCTACTGGCACACAATAACAAAGAACCGACGTATTACTACGAGTTCGATTATATCGGAAATCAGAGCCATTATGTAGACCCGACTACTGGAAAACCCACTGGTATACTTTATTTCATAATACATATTAGGAAAACTAGAATTATATATCCAGGAGTATTTTAAATTTAACTGACATTAAACTTTTAAGCTTTTTAAGACTATTGACCTCAATAATTTATTGGACTTTACAAAAAAATCATCAAAATGACAAAAAAAGTATTGAAATTGTAGTTGTAAGTTTGTTAAACGTAGTACTTCTTAGACTAAATTTTCGCTTTCATGGCAAAAACATATTTTTTTTATATTAATATTATTTTTGCTCCCCACCACATAGTTTTATTTCCATTCAATGTGAGGGTTGCCTGGTAGAGATCGCCACCTAGCGATAAGGCCGCCCTTTGCTGTTTTTGTTAAGTCTTGTCTTTATTTGATGTATTTACTAGCTTTCCGCCCGCGGCTTCGCCCGTTTTGTCTAAAACATAATAAATTATATACTAAAACTTTCCTCTTGAATCACTCTATATATTAAAAAAAACGCAACAAAATCCGTAGCGTAGTTTTAGAGATTTAAGCATACAAAGGGACATAGGGATTAGGGACAGAGAAAGCGACTTTGTTTTTATACTAATACTAGCGACCCGCCCCGGCTTCGCACGGGTGCAATGCTGATACTAAATACACTACAGAAAAACTGTGAACGTTGTGTATAAAAACATAGCGACCCGCTCCGGCTTCGCACGGGTATAAAATATATAGCCGGGCGGCCGGCCGGTACCGCCGCAAACGCTACGTCCCGCAATTTATAAATCTGTAATATCTTCGAAAATATTCACTTAAATCATACGGTGTAAAGGGCCATATAGATCTATATTAAATGAACAATGTATCCAAGGTATTTAATTGGTTAAGAATTAATGCTGTATTGGTTAAAATCGCATCGAAAATTAGCCATTATTTGTCGTAAAAAGTAAATGACAAAAAAAAGTTATTGTGGGTTATCCATAAGAGATAGACATATACCATCACTTTTCTGTAGACCTTTTCAATGTGTATAATACTTAGTACATTATTTTGATAAAACTCGTGGGGTTCAGCCTGCGTTTGCAATGTAAGCGGAAAAAATGTAATTTTTTACGACATCACATTAGAAACCTCAAAAATAACAGTACTTCTCCACTATTTAATGGATGTTATTATACATATAAACCTTCCTCTTGAATTACTCTATCTATTAAAAAAAACCGCATCAAAATCCGTTGCGTAGTTTCAAAGATTTAAGCGTACAAAGGGACATAGGGACATAGGGACATAGGGACAGGGAAAGCGACTTTGTTTTATACTATGTAGTGATAGTGATGTAGTGATTTTCAGAGCAATAAATAAAGCGTTATCACTTATTCATTCAAAACTTGCAGGAGTGGCCCATCACGACGAATTAATATATCTGTTCTCGCTTCCCGCCGGCTTTGAACAAATCCCAGTTTCTGACTCCAGAGACTCCTTCATGGTGGACAAATTAACCGACATTTTCTACAATTTTGCTCGCACTGGGTAAGTTTGATGTTAAACAACTTAAAAAATGAGGTTTTTAATTCGACTGTATTGTCTCTGTCTCGGTTTGTATTAGAACTTTCAACTGGATGAACCGATTTTGATGTTTTTTTATTTGAAAGCCGAGTGGTCCCATTTAAATTTGGTGTAATTCTGACCATTTCAAGGCATAATATTTTTTTATTAATTTAATTTGTCTATTAATTATTAACTAATTCATTTTATAGTTTAGTTTTTATTAATTCAGTTTAAATTATTTTTGAGAAAATTTTAGAACAAAAAGAAAATTCAATCATGTCACACCTCGCGAAGCCGTGGGTTCAAATCCCACCTCGTGATCTAATTTTTTATTCTTTAAAACATTCTCATCTATTAAGCATTTGAATGCTATAAAACTAAATATTTTTTATTTATTTATTTATATAAAACTTAATTCAATGATTTTATTAATTACCCCCAAGTAAATAAAATGACGGATGAAAGTTTTACCAGAAGAAGCGTGGGCCGCGTATCTATGCTGACAACAGCTAATTATAAAAGATTACAGCACTACTCCTTATTTTATCCCTGGAATTTAATTTTTCATAATAAATTTATAATTGTATTTATTCCAGTAACCCAAACAGTCTATTGGACGACAAGCCTGTCACGTGGCCTCCCATACACCCCTCTAACAGGAAATATTTGCGAATCGGAGACCGTTTCTCGGTTCACACAAATCTATTTGAACACAGATTCAGAGTGTGGGAACACCTGTATCCTATTGAATATAATTTAACGAAAATTTAAAAATAAATGAATTTATAAATGAATTTTGTTTATTTTTTCCTAACTACAACCTTTTCTATTCACTCACACCTGACACACGTGACTCTCACACGTGACTCACGTGACTCTCACACGGTGACTCTCACACGGTAGTAGTATGGATTCCCGGACTCTGCCTCACTGCGTGAGGCAGAGTCCGGGAATCCAGTGAATCCAAACGAGAATCCAAACATACCCCGACTAAAAAAAAAAAAAAAAAAAAAAAAAAAATTCTATTCTGAATCCTATCAACATTCCAGTCCCATCTCTTACAATTCCTTTTCAAAAACTGGAGATGATATCGCTCAGGTGTTCGTCCATATGAATCAAAATATGCCATTCGTATCGATATGTACAGCTACCCAGTGTGAACCTGGTTTATCATCCACATCCAAATTGCATATTATATACGTTGGTACATGGGTATACATAGGCAGTCTATTAGCAGCATAAACATTATTTTCTAGACTGGGATGAATCTTTTTCATATGTTTTTGTAATTCTAGTGTATCCATGATATTACTGTTATTAGCAGATTATTACAGTACCAATCTATTCAATGGTTGTCATAGGAATGTTCAATTATAGTGTTTTGTATAAGATTAAATAGGAAGTTTGTAAGGAAATAAAAAATAGTAAATTGTATACAATTTGTTTTATTTAATTTTATAATGTTTCCTTTAGTTACATATACACAAAATGCATTAAGCATAACACATAAATCTAAAACATAACACACATTATAACCTTAACTACTATAGTCTACAGTAACATTTCTATTTTTATCTATTTCAATAATATTATCAAACTCAGCATAAACAATACAGTTAATTGTTTGTATTAGTGAGGATTCAAATCGTACTTCTAATCTTACACTACCATGCTTTATGAGATTCCAATGAGCTGACGAGTTAGCTGATAAATCAGGAGTTAAATCAAATGCTAAAAGACAGTAACCTTTGGCATACTGTTCACGAGAGATTGCATTTCCTTCATTAAGAAAGTGAATACCAGTCCCCGAGAATAGAGTATGATATGCTGATGTAAATATATTATTATTAAAAGATGGTTGCAAAGCTTTTGAAGGTATTTGTTGACCATCAATATATAAGCTGAAAGAGTTAATGCCATAGTTTTCAAAGTTAAATGGATTTTTAGTAAGTGAGCCATTAAATGCGGAATTGTTCACAAATCCAATAATACATCTTTTAGGTACCTGTCCTAAGAATATATTATCAAGAGTTTTTCCTTGAACACCTGATGGAATTGTTAAAACTTTAACTTCAGCACGAGTAATAGGATATTTAGCAGTGGTAGAAGCTAAAACTTTCTGATGTGCGAGTAATACACTTGGATTAATTCGTGCTCTTCGAACAATAAGAGTTGCATCCGTAATGCAAACTTTAAACTTTTCATCATTTGACCCAGCAATTAAATTAAAACTCTCTCTTGACCGAACTAATTTTACACTCATTTCAACACCATTAATTAAAAATTTATCTTGATTGAAAATGTCACCATGAAGATGACCAATCATTTCTATTTCCCTACTTTCATTAACTAATTCCTGTCTTTTAACAAACCCTATGTTTTTACCATCTGTGGAATCCATTTTGCCTGCTGTATCATCATACCAAAGACTACAAGTAAGATGAGATTGTTTAGCAGCAGGAGCATAGTTTAAAAGGGTTTCCATGTATGCTCGATAGGCATAGGTATTATTAGGTGGTGATACAAGTTTTTGGTTTAAATAAACATCGAGTTGACTAAAAAGTGAATGCAACCAATTATTTACAGGTGCTACTACTGTAGCTGATGTCAATTTTGTTGAATCTTGATTTAATACTTTTGCCTTTATGTGGAGTAATGTATGAGACAAATCTATGTAGTCATCGCCTGTTCCAGGAACTTGAAACTCGATAGGTCCATCATCAGCAAGAGATGAAATTGGTTTATAGTGAATCCACAATCCATTTTCAATGCTTGTTTGTGTAGACGGTAATGCAAACAAATCTAATTCTGACTTAACGCACTCACAAGAATGATTATGAAGGAAAGACATACTTAATTTGAAAATATATCTTTGATGTTTTTGGGTTTTAGACCAAGTTTTTTCGTAGCTTTCACTTTAGCTGTTAGTGGTGGAATGAACGAGGCCAATCGTTTTCTTTTAGTTATATACCCAGATCCTGTCATGTTTAATCGATCAATTTTGTCATCAGCCTTTCGTTTTAAGTTCGTACTAACTTGCTTTAGACGATCTTTTATTGAGGTTTCCATAGGACGGGCTTGAATCATATCCGATAAAAGTCCTACTCCAGCGTTTAATGCCTCCTTACCAACCACTCGAGCACCACTTGAAAGTAAAGGTAAAACTGATCTAAATAACCCTCCTAAGAAGCTCCCAATACCATGACCGCGTTGGTATGGTGAACCCTTATAAATTACTCCAACTCCTGATCCAGCTTGATGTGAATAATAATTTTCATATGGACATTTATGATGATCATGAGGAGAATACATTATTATAATTTGCGGAAATGTAGTTTAATACACACGGTTCCAAACTGGAATGGTATTTTTTGTCCTGCGCTGGATCTTATATCCATTTCCAGCGTATCGAACTCTCTTCGCATAACGGGTAAGTAGTGAGGTGGAGAGAAAACGTGCATTTTATACGCACCATAAATGTATTTTGAAGGATCTAATGAAATGACTCTTAATAGCGGAGTCATAACATCACCCACAATCTGAGGATCGATAATGTCGCAATATAGAAATAGTTGAGATGGTAACCCTAAGTGTAAATTAGCAGGACACTTCCCAAAATTTCTGTCTAGGAGATTTGTATTTGGTTCATAACCTAGTTGTAAACTTAATTTGGGTGATAATGTTACGGATGTTATATTTTTATCCAAAACAGAAACAGACACAAATTTTGTTATTTCATCATAACGAAATTTCAAGTTCTCTCCGATACCATTTAACGCTCTCAAAATATGTTCAACGTTATCGTAGTTGGTAGCGGGAATATGTTTTTTGTAGTACACTGTTGATGGTTTATCTTCATTAGGAATTAACATGGTTTTTGTGATGTATACAACATTTTCATGATCTTGAACAGTAAACATTGTGCATGGATATTGAAACTCGACAACTCCAACCAACCATTCACCTTCTAATTTCATAGCTTTTGGTAATTTTGTTGAAAAATTTGTGGTCTTGTTATCAGGAAAGTATTCCATTGAACTATTGCTGAGCAAAGTTAAATAAAAACTTTCTTTATTCATATTTCTTTTAAACTAGAAGCTAAAATCCAACTGTTAAATTTATCTGGATAACCTCTCCACTTCACTAATACTTCTTTTCTGTTGCCCGAATAACGAGTGCCAATTATTTTATCTATTTTATATTGTGAGGTGGGGTTGTAAGTGACCTTCTGTAATTCTCTTTCATAAAAAGTACCAACTATTGGTTCATTTTGTAAATCTGTAATTGTATAAACAACCCATGGAGATCTATCAATTATTGAAGATATAATAAATATTTCATCACTCCAATTTGATTCATATCCTTTTTGGAAAACATGTTTATATTTAGTTATTCGAACATAATCACCCACGTTGAAATTTGGTTTTGAATTTTCTAAAGAAAGTTTGTTTGACCCTCTATCATAAAGATTAGTCCAAACTGTCATAATATTGTTGGAACTTACATCACATGGGCACATCTTAATACTCGAGTGAATGCTGTGATTATAAGAGTATATTAAATCTTGTAAAACATCTATATATCTATAAGTATTATTATGAGTGAAATAACGCCACATTTTCATTTTTAGAGTTCTTTGAAATCGTTCAACAATACTTGCCTTAATATCAGGATTGTTAGTGGTATAGTAATTTATCTTTTTGGATTTAAAGTATTTTTGTACATCTTTTGAGACAAATTCTGTACCTTTATCAGATTGTATGTGAGTAGGTGTTGAATTACTTTCAGTAAATATACTTTCAAAACATTCTTTAGTTGTTTCTGAGTTTTTCTTTTTCATTGGTCTTGCAAAAGCATATTTACTAAATACATCAATAACACAAAGTATATAGTTGAAACCATCATTATATTGAGAATAAGTTCGCATATCACTTAAATCAGCTTGCCACAGCTCATTAATATTTGATAGAATGTACCTATTACGCGGGAATTTTTTCCGAATGGGTTTATGTAATGTATATGTTTCTTGTGATTGTAACCATTCCTTTACTTGCTTTTTATCCATTTTACCCTTCATAGCTTTTGATAATTTATCAATACTACCAAAACCAGCGGGGTTAGATGGATCATAATAAATCCTGTTAATTTCTTCTAGTACGGGGTCCATTTTTCCCAATCGATCTTTTTACGTATTTTAGTTATATATCTTTTATCTCCACTGCTCGGTGTAGAAAATTCTTGAACTTCAATCTCAGAGGTTTTGTTCAGATCTTTTGCTTGAAGTTGGTTAATAAACTCACATCTCTTTGGATTTCCAATATAAGTAAGTGGTACTTTAATATCTTTTAATGCTTTAGCAAATCTATCCCACCCTATCGGATCACTTTTTTTTAAGGGTCTAAGTGAATCATTTATTAAATCAACAATATTACTTCCTGGAATTTTTTCATTATCAATTATGACTGTGCCTTCATTATCCCAACGTATTTTACTTTTACTTATTCCAATTAAGTTTAATAATGATTCACCTTTTTTATTATAAGTTTTCGGTATTAAACTGAGTATTTGTGTTGGTGAATACAGTGGATTTGCCTCACTTTCTATACTTTTAATGGAACCTTTCTCCCCCAACAAAGATTCAGCATCAACTGAACTTTTTTGATCTCTATCTTTATTTTTAAAACCAATTTTAGACTCATTTGAATATTCATTAGATGTATCAGAATAAATTGGTAATCTGAGTGGTTGACGATCCTCTTCGGTAAAGTGAAGGTATCTTTGTAGTGTTTGTAAATATAGCATCCACTTCTTTCGGTCTTCCGTCTTACTATTCATAATATTTTGCATTTCAATATCTAATCGAGACAAATTACTTGTATCCTTATTTTCTTGTTTTAATTTTTCAATCAATCCAGGTTCAATAAGTATCATTTTCTTAGCATTTTCCATGTTAACTGGCTAGTCCACTTACTAATCCACTCAATATTGCACCTAATATTATTGGTAAGAAAGCCCCTCCTTTTTGTATAATAATATTTTTTCTTAGTTTATGTTTACACTTACGCACCAGTTTACGGAGTATATTTTTGTGTTTATTCAATTTTTGTTTATCTTGATCTTTAAGTGGTATCTTTCCTTGTAAAACGTTATGAATACATTCACAAATACAATTTATTTCTTTTTCATCACACGTTTTAAGTAACGCTTTTTGATATTTTGGTTTAAGCGTATGCAAAGCATTTAGCAAATGTTTATGCGTTGTAACTCGACGAAGCATCATTTAGAAATGATTTGAATTGTTTGATTCTTGGTGTATTTAAACTCTTTCGTGGGGACGTAGACTGTGCAGTGACCATTAAATGGGAATACATGTGTCTTGATACGACAAAAATCATTTGTATTCTGTTTTAAATCTACCATTAAATATCCATGCGCTTCTAAAGTTGCATCCCTGTAGGCGTCTTCAATGAATTTTGTGTTATCTGGTGACACTTGTCGTGCTAAATATCTTATTTGAGTTTTATCTCGAGGGTTTTTAAAATAAATTATATAACTTGAGTTTAAAGAAATATCTCTTTGACCTTTACCTTGATGAAATAAATTTTGTGTTAAATAAAATACACTAAGATTCCTGTGATGACTACCTTTTGTAAATATATCCACAATTCTTCCATCAGACTCTCTCATTAGATCATCAATAATAATAAGGTGTGGGTTTTCACCATCAAACATATTAAGATTTGGAATTCCTTGATGATACTTAACATTTGGTAAATTATATAAAGGCTGCATTTCGTCGTAGCACCATGTGATTTCAGAAAAAAATTCATTACATACACTACTCCTATGTTTAATGAATTGAGTAACAAAGTTAGATTTTCCACATCCACTTGGACCTGCTACGATGGCAGCAAATGGATGAATAAAGTGAATCATTTTTATACTTCTATCTTCTTTGGATGTAGCAATAAAACTAAATATTTTTCTCTTTAAACATTTTATTTATACATTAAGGTTACAGTTTAATATAAATAAAGTAATATATACAAATAAACACAACCTTAAAAATTATTACAAAGCACATATATCCAAAAAAATAAATAATAATAATAATAATCAAATATATTCATAACTAAAATTTTTGAAATATAAATATCGTTTTAGCTGAAATTGCCATCGAGTTTATAATGACCCAACGGTAATGTATCTATATTGTTTGGTAGAATGTACCGCTTGGCATCATTAAAGGATAAACATGTTTTATTTATTTCTTGTGTAAAAATTGTATGCTTTAATGATTTAAATCTATACATTTTACAATATTGAACGTTTTTATTAAACAAACATGACTTATAATTATCTAAAGTTAATTTTTTTGTGACACACTTATTAACACCCTTTGCCTTAGTAATAATTTTATCATCAACCTGTAACGCATACATTTTTGATCGCAGACCTACAAATTCCATAAAAATTCTACCACAGTTTTCATCTTTGAAATAACCTATTTTTTTTTTATTTAGTTTAGGAAAATTAAAAACGTTGTTAGCATCATAATCTGATGTATCGAAATATGTATTAATGTCCAGTTTTATATCATTATAAAAGTTACTCGTAAATATTTGATAAATGAGACTGTCGGTATCGGTGTATAGCAATTTCAAATTGGAACCAAATTTATCTTGCATGTAATTGTAGTGGAAATCATACATAAGCGTTTTAGATATATCTAATATACAAAATCCTAGATAAATAGGTTTATTATAAATTAACTTTGTTTTGTTTAATTGAATTGCAACAAGACTATCAGAAAAAATTGAAACACTGTGAAAATGTGGTTGAGCAATTAAATCTCCAGCTCCCAATACTTTACCCCGATTTTCCCAATGAGTTAACAGTTTAACATTTACACGTTTTTCAATATTTTCCATAGTCTTACCAAAAACAGCGTTGTTCATTAGTTTATAAAAATCTTTCTCAAAATCTGAAATAGCTTGGGTTCTCAATTGTGTATTTAAGTCTATATATTCTTTTAACCATGGAGTCTGATTAAATTTTAATATTCTATGAATTTTTAATAATTTTAACCCCATTTTTAAGCATTGAATTAAATTTCTATAATATATAATATATTTGGATTTGTTTTTTAAGTTTGGAATCAATCTAATTTCTTTAGCGTCACCTACAGGTATGTTTTCTGGACAAAGAGGTAAATCGGAATGTTTATCATGCAAATCAACCGGATACTCAAGATCTACCTCCAAGATAAATCCTATCTCTGAAGAATAACTAACATTAAAATCTGTATCGGGGGAAGCCCACTCAAAATTACCTGTAGGTAGATATTGGGACATAGCCCAACCATACAGGTTATTGGCATCGAAATACATTAAAAATGAATCTTTATCTTTTGAGTTATAGTTGGACATATAAACATTATTTGCTTTTGCATAGCGAGTGCTACACTGTGAAACACCTCCACGTATTCCTGATTTAATAAAAGCAATCATCTCAATATCTGTAAGTAATTCTAACTCGATTCTAGTATGTTTCAACATAGCATCCCAACTTAATCCAGGAGCTGTATAGTAATGGGCGGGATCTAAATCATAAGTTTTTATGCAAACACATCTAAAATTTTCAAAAATATCTGCTAACAATAATACATCGGTTTTTAAATAAAGATTTGAATAGTCCATCATATTTTTACATTTAAAATGATTCCAAACGTCTTTCGCATGGTTGTAATCTTCATTAGAAATAAAAGAATCTGTGAGAGTACTGTAAAATTGTGATTGCATTGGAAGTTGATATTGGTTTAATGCATCAAAATCTTTAACAAATTCATATGGAAATACACCTTTTTTAGTTAGTCGTTTAAAGTCTTCTAAATTAGGGAAACATTTTGATAATTCTTTAAAATCATTATCGTTTAAATTTTTTGCTAAGGTATCTAAGCTACTGGGTAAAAATTTAAGTGAATCCACAAAACGTAAAGTAACATTACTGTTATTGATTTTAATTATCTTTGAAAATGATATATATTTTTCTTTATTTTGTGGGAGAACTTCTACCTGACCTTCATCAAAGTTTAATGCATGTACAATGAAATGTGCATCATAATGACTTAAATTGTGCAAGAAGACTGGTATAGTGTAAGGTACTCTAAATTTTTCTGAACAAACTTTATGCACGACCCCAATAAATTTCCCAGTAAACCAATCATGGTAAAACACTGAATCCCCATTCAAATTTTTATTACAAACATAACAGTGTTCAAATTTGCTAACTATATCTTGTTCTATTTGTGATAAATTATTAGAAGCTTTTTGAAAACCAATTTTCTTCACAATTATTTTCAGATTATCTTTTAACGATTCCATAAATTTTAAAGCACAATTTTCACCAGTATATGTTACATATTTAGACAATTTATCATCATAAGAACATTTAATGTAATATCCAAAACTATAAACATTGTGTTTTTGTACATTTATCGTATGTGATTTTGTAGGGTCATTTGAACACGATGCTAAAGGACTTAAAAAAGCCTCAAAATCCGCATATATAACAAAAGGTAACTTCAGTTTACGTTGGAATTTATCAAAACTTAATTTACTTTCAGATACAATATCACCCCACCAATTTCTTTTATTTTTATCAACGCTTGGTATTTGTGTACATATATGTCTGCAATCATTTTTTTGATGGTTATTCAAACGTTCATATGTTGAAAAATATTGTAAACAAAAGTCACATAGATATATAGCTTCCTTCGATTTTGAAATTTGATGACTTATTAATCTTGACATATTTTTTATGTAACAATAATAACCGATTTTACCCTGTGTCAAATATAATAAATTTATATGAGTCTGCATTTTGTTCTTTGTAAAATACAAGGGTCCGACAATACTATTTTTTTTTCTTTGTTCATTATATTCTAGACCAAAAACATTAATACTAATATTGTTAAGACTTTCAATTTTGTGAATATCGTTTAATTTAACTGGAAATGTAATATTACCGAACTTCAATTTATGAGTGTGTTTGGTGTATGATGATACTCTATCCGAATTTTTATGTATTGGAAACAAAGCGGATAACAGTGCCCACTTAAAACAGGCGTTATCTGTGTTTTTAACATTTATAACAGCTTTTTTTATTTTTATGTCATGTGGTAACTCAATATAAGATTTTCCTCTTAAAGGGTTAAATTGATTTATATTCATATCCAAATGTAAAATTTTTTTCAAACTCCACCCACTATCCTTTTTCTCGAATGAATTTATATAATTAATAAGAGAATTCGTTACAGTAGTATAAAATATATTTAAATCATCACCGGTGCAAACAATAAAATTCATTGATTGAAAATCAAAAGTGTTATTTATATTTTTTGACTCCTGCACAAAGTCACCATATAAAATAAAATTGATTTTTAAAATTGTATGCTCTTCTATGGACTTATTTATTAACGTAAATATTGTATCTTTGACTGAAGCAAGAAATAAATCTGGTGTCTCAAACTGTAAAAAATTTTGATTTTCAGAAGTTACTCTATAAGTTATTATTCTATTACCGAACGCAGTCTCAATTATCTTAACATTAGGTTTTATTGAATGTTGTATTTTATCTACATTATTTTTGTGTACGTTGCTTCTCAGATGATTAGCAAAATATTTTTTGGAAACACTTATATTACAAATACTACAACATTTCGTCTTGGAATTAATACCTTCATTCGATGTTGATGGTTGTTGTGAAGTCCGTGAAAAATCAATTTTAGTTGCAGATTTTATCCTTTTGATGTCATCAGAATTAACATCAACTTCTGCTTTCCTTTTGGTTCCCCGTCCCGTTTGTTCCACCCTAAAAAAAAAAAAAAAAAAAAAAAAAAAAAAAAGAAAGTTGTTTACTTCGATTGCTTAAAATACAAATAAGAAAGAAAAAAAGATGATTATAAAAAATATATACTCACAATTTTCCATCGAATTCATCACATAGCTCCATCAAACTTTGATCATGAAATGAGTGATTTAATTCATTTCTTTCTATTTCATCACAAACGTTTAAAAGTTCATTTGTATCAATGGATAGGCTTGTCAATTCAAGATCCATTTCATTGAAAAAAACACTAACACATTCTTCAGACATTTTAAACACTATATTTGTTTCACAACTGCTTTCTTGTAACACACTTTTTGCCTTAATGCTCAATGGTCTTCAACATAATCATTGACTTTATACATTGCAACGTACTATTTATACTAGTAGATAAACTAATTACTAAACTACCACATGAAGCCGAAAAATGAATACATTAACATACTTAGCTAACAACTAATACACATGACATGACACAACAAACACAAACAAAAACAACAAACATAGTTAAGCAATCACTTATGTACTTATGATTATATTGACAATTTGGGAATCATTATCTTTGGACTTCAGTTTGTGGTGAATATTGCTTAATGTATGCTTAATGCATTTTGTGTATATGTAACTAAAGGAAATATTATAAAATTAAATAAAACAAATTGTATGCAATTTACTATTTTTTATTTCCTTACAAACAATAAATAATATACTATTATAAAGGCGAAAGTTTGTAAGGATGTATGGATGTATGGATGTATGGATGTTTGTTACTCTTTCACGTAAAAACTACTGAACCGATTACAATGAAATTTAGCATACATATAGAGGGTAACTTGGATTAACACATAGGATAGTTTTTATCCCGGAAATCCCACGGGAACGGGAACTATGCGGGTTTTCCTTTGCAAACGCGGGCGAAGCCGCGGGTGGAAATCTAGTATACATATAAAAATATTGCATATATTGGGATGACAATATAACATGATGTTAGTTTAGGTTGATGATTGATAGAAATTGGATGAGGTCAAACATGTAAAAATGAATACATTAGACCTGCAAATGAGTCTTCATAGAATACACCCCAGCCTCCAGTATAGCGTGTACCCCTCGAATCGCCTGCCAATGCATATACACATACCTGCATTTATTATATGCAATCTCGACCCTGACTCACAGCCAGGTTCTCATTGGGTAGCTATTCATATCAACCACGAAAGAGTTGGAGAATATTTTGATTCCTTTGGACGTAAACCGATTAGAGTAATAGCGGAATTTTTAAGAAGAAATTGTCGCATGTGGGACTATAATACTGCTAGAATTCAGGATATCTATTCCACGTTTTGTGGAGAGTATTGCGTGGTATATTTGTACTACAAGTTCCGAGGCCTGAGATTGGAAGATTTCCTTACAAATTTTTCGTATGACTCACCAAGAAATGATATGACACTTGTTAAATTGTATTGTAGTGTAATGCGGGTGTAAATAAAGAAATAATATATGGAAATAATATGTTTTATTTTCAATCAACTCTTTTACAATCCTTGTCCTGCCGTAACAAAGTTCGATACATCAGATTACCCGGAAAAACAATTAGGTTAGGTTAGACTTTGATAAACAACGCCAGAAGCGAATCGCTTTTTTAAAAAAGCAACAATTAGGTTAGGTTAGGTTAGACTTTAGGTGCGTATAAATTAAGCGCGGCAGCCGCGCGAGCCAATGTTCGACCAGAGTTGACGTTCATTTGCTGCGCGAGCCAATATGTAGATATATTTTAAGTTGAACGTAGTTGCCGCGCGCGGCAGGCGATCCATCACGAACATCTCTTCTGTAGGATGCCAAAAGTGTAGAATTTTCTTTTTCAAGTCAGGAATAGGTATATCCATTTTCTTACTGATTTCTACCCACGCATCATACCTCAGCGATTTATTGTGGTATTGGGAGGATTTGCTGTTCTATAAAAATTCATTAGCGCCATACAATTGTATTAGTAAACGGCACTTTTCGTTGTCCATTTTTACGTATACGCCGCGCGAGCCGAATCACCAAAACTACAAACCGTCCACACGGCGCGCGAGCGAACGCCTGAAGTTCCTTTGATGCGGTCTCAAAAACCGACAGTGAGCGGATCGCCCCGCGGCACGTTCGAGCGCGGCAATGTTCGGGTCGCCGCGCGCGGCAATCCCGTCTAAATAGTGCGCGGCCGCCGCGCGCGCCTATGTTCGATGGTTTGCCGCGCTTAATTTATACGCGGCTTTTGATAAACAACGCACGAGCCGAGCGAGCAAAGCGAGCGTGCCGCTGCAGCGGCCGGCGAGTGCCAGAAGCGAATCGCTTTTTAAAAAAGCAACAATTATAATAATATAGTAGGATAATATATAAATATAGGATTTTAGACGTATTTTTTCTTGAATATAATAATACATCGTTTGGTTAGAATAGCGAGGTAGGTCGTAACAAAGAAGTTTAATACAAAAGCAGTGATAAGCGAGGTGCACAATGAGTAATAGATATGAACGCCGATAGATAATAGGAAAAGGCTAACAACCGGTGGGTCATTAGCGTCCCATTAATGACCCATCGATTAATTCTTATCTAATTGATATTTGATAAGAGTTAATCGATCTGCACACCTCAGCTATCTTTGGAACCGTGCATCCTATCGCTTCGGGAGTGAGTGCTATCGACTCAGCGTGGCCGCTTTAGTGGGAAAAGAGTCCAAACTTTTTTTTTTTTTTTTTTTTTTTTTTTAGTCGGGGTTTTCAATCAAGTCACGTCCTCACCGTACCATACAGTGAGGCAGCATAGAGTGAGGCAGTACCCGGGAATCCATACTACTCACGGTGACTCTCACTCGTGGCACACATGACTCCCACACGTGACACACGTGACACTCACACGTGGCACACTTGACTCTCACACGTGACACACGTCTTCAGTTGTTCACGTCCAAAGTTCAGGCGAACGAAGTCGCGGGCATCAGCTAGTTTATAACAAAGGAGATTGCCCAAGTGACTATGGCACTTGGTATCGCAATCAAACTTATTGTGTCAAGATGAAATATAGCTCAATTTAAAGCTTGATGTTATACTTTTAGATATGATTCAAGTTTTTATGTAAATAAGCCGCAGTTCGGGACAATAAAGGTTTAGCCTGTAAAGGTAATTTGATGTAATTATAAATAAATAAATAAAAATGAAACAATACTCAAGTGGCTTCCTATAAGACTTCGCCGGAATGCAAATGCGTTGAAGTTGTTATTTTCCATCCTCTTTGATCCCAATTCTCCCTCCTATTTAAAAGAACAATTTAATTTCCTAGATTCAGGTGTTTATACTCTTCGTTCCGCTGATAACCTTCTCCTTAGCTTTCCTTCTCACCACACTAGTTTCCTTGGTAAATCCTTTGTAATAACCGCTATCAGACTTTGGAATTCTTTGCCTATAGCTGTAAGACGAGCTTCCTCGAAAAGTTCCTTTAAAACTCTTTTAAATAAACATTTATCTGATTTAGCTTTTCCTTCAAAATAATAGTATGTATTATATTTTCTTTTATTATTCCTATAATATGTATTTTATTTACTCTCTTTTATCTTTATTTTCATTGCCACCCGTGTACCCATTTAACATCAATCTTTATCCTTTACCTTGGGCAGTCTGGAAGAGATCGCTTATAAGCGATAAGGTTGCCTTATGTGCTGTGAATGTTTCCTTTTCTGTTAATATTATATGATTGTAAAATTTGTAATGGTACATAAAATTGTTAAATAAATAAATAAATAAACAATAGTTTTATTCAAAACTTCAAAAAATACTTTATCGAGTTTTACTAACGATGAACGATTTACGAGAGTAGTCTGCAAGCAAAAGAGATAGCTAAGTATATTATGTTTCACAACAAAAACTTTTACTTTTATTTCAATTTATCCGGTATAATTAAGACTTATTAGTGATACATATGATCATCTTATATATAAAAATGAATCGCAAAATGTGTTGGTAAGCGCATAACTCGAGAACGGCTGAACCGATTTCGATAATTCTTTTTTTATTATATTCCTTGAAGTACGAGGATGGTTTTAAATTTTAATGTAGAGAAAACGTAAATATGTACCACGGGCGAAGCCGGGGCGGACCGCTAGTCTATACATATAATAAAATCGTAGGAAAGTCAAAACTGTACATTGAATATTTTTTTAAAAGAATACATAATCCATGATCTATAATCGATATAGAAGCCAAAAATATAGTTTTTAGAATTTTTGTCTGTTTGTCTGTTTGTCTGTTTGTCTGTTTGTCTGTATGTTTGTCCGAGCTAATCTCGAAAAGTACTGCATAGATTGACTTCAAATTTTGCATGAATATTACTAACAGGTCGTGTGAGGTTTTTTTAAACATATTATCATGCTATCACCTCCGGGGGAGGAGCTGTGAACCTTTACTTTTCTTACGTATTCCGTGAACTACGACAGCGTACAATCTAAAGACTCATGTTTAAATGTTGTTTTTGAGTAAGCCATGCTATTATCTAGCTTTACACTATAAAAACTACGTCATTTACGTTATTTGGGCAGAGAAACTGTTTAATGAATCTTAGTACTATAAAGACAAATTTGATTCAGCGCCATCTATGAGATTTCGTAAAAATCAAATCAATTTACATGTTAACACTACTGAACACAATGTTAAAAATTAATAATTTAAATATAATTATGCTATTTATTTATTTAACTCTTTAACCCATAATAAATCTTCCCTTCCCTATAAGGTGCGCTTATATAATTCGTGTGAATATACTACATTTTTAAAAGTGAGGGTAGATGTATATTATTTTAAGTCAAACTAGACACCATTACAGTTAATCTAATATTGATTGTGTTCATTGGTTACATTTTTAAAAATCTTCGTGTTTTAATAATTCGATCACGAGGCGGGACTCTAATACAAAAAGGTTAGTTCGTTGATAATTATTATTCCTTCATCATTTACATGTTGTTAGTAAAAATATACTTTGACTGTTAATACTTTTGTTCAGTATTTATCTGTATGATTATTGCTTGGTAATTAATATATTTTCATGTCGTATACCTAATTATAAACATAAGTGTGATGTGAAACTAGCTGGATTTATTTTTACACACTCACAGTCTTATATTTTGTGTTAATGTTAAAATAGTATTAATAGTGTAAATCATAATATTTTTTCAAAGTTAAAAATATTTCCTTTTTTCTGATGGTGTTGCCATCGAATTAAACCGCGCTGTCGTTTCGTTCACAAAAAGTCATGTTATTAGGACCGAATATGTAGCCGCCTCAACTTACGGAAACGAGAGTAACCTGCGTTGTCTGTTAGTTATTATATAGTCGAATTTAACGTTACATGGAAATTGGAATCTAAATATATGTATACCTACTTATATTAAATCTGTAGAGGTCAATTCTGCACATGAAATATATTTCCTAAATAACTATCACGAGGTGATTAGAGATCGACATCGACGTCAAAAATGTTTGTCCGTCTGTCTGTCTGTATAACCGTTATAGAAACAAAAACTACTCGACGGATTTAAACGAAACTTGGTACAATTATTTTTCATATTCGTGAGCAGAGCAGCAACTCCATTTTTAAGCTTTCGTCGCGTGTGCGTTCTTAATGCGTGTATCTTAATGGTTAAAGCTACACAGAAATCAAGTATGAAAGAAATGTTCTCCATATTATATAAAAAATATCTCCCGACATCATTAATGTCTATCTTTTATGGTTGAGCTTAGGAGTTCAAAGCTTTCTGATTATATTTGTCTACTAGCTGTCCCCGCGACTTCGTTCGCGTGGAATAGTGACTATGGGACCTATGACCATGGGCTCAGGGTGGGGCAACAATAAAAAATCATTTTTATTTTCATGCTCCCACTCCCGCACCCACTCGCACTCCCACGCCATATGCCACGTTCAGTCCCAATCCCACGCCCACGCCCACTCCCCTTCACAATTAGTACCTACCAGATCAAAGCCAGGGTAAGCGCCCCACCCAGCCCCACCGTGGCTACGCCCATGCTGAATTACTACTTAACATACAATTATTGAGTAAATACGTACAACCATACTGTACTGTTGTACTACCATAAATAATTAAAAGAATTGTTATTAAAATTTCTTACTAAACTGAGCTAAAAAACTTACGTACCAAATTATTAAAGAAAATCAAGAAATGAAATGCCTAACCTATACCAAATAGTTACTACATATTGTAATTAAAAATTATGATTAGTATATAATATCGAAAATCAAAAAAGAAATGCCTAACTAATTCTACGTAAAATTTCTTTTAAATTATGTCATATTATTTTTTAGGAACCAGGGGGGGGGGGGAGAGGAGCAAATTCTATTTCCTTCCTTTCTTAAACGGATGTTTTTAATAATCTATGGTGTAGCCAGTAGCCACTGATCAGCTTAATCGATACTCAGTTTTTATCAAATCCAGACACAAATCCAAATTAGATCTTTCCTGTCTCACGCACGTAACTAAAGGCTGAAGAGAGAGAGAGCACGTAACTAAACCGTTTAGACGAAGAAAAGTGTATAGAAAAAGGAATAAATAATTTCATAAACTTCCCGACGATCTTTAAAAATAAATTATAACTTTCATTTTTTTCATTCCCACTTTTACCCCTATGTAGGTATAATAAGTGGATGAACCAATTTTGATACACTTTATCTAAGAACCAGCGTCGGAAAATATTCTGCCTAACAAAAAAAACCGCATCTAATTCGGTTTACCTGTTAGCCAGCTACGGTGCCATAGACAGACACACACAGAAATACATAGCGGTCAAACACATAACACCAGTCTTTTTGCGTCGGGGGTTAAAAATATAATACGACATAATTTAAAGGACATTTTATGTGGAAAATTTACCTATACACCAGGGTAGATAATTTTTGAAACAAAAAAAAATCGCTGTAGGATGAAACCCATTAGAAAAGGATATGATAAAAATGTAAGGAAAAATAAATTACGGTCAATCGGAGTTCGGGAAGTGGGAGGGGGGGAGCTTTTAAGAGAAAAAAATGGTTTCTCTCGATTTCTCGATAATAATAACACCTGCTAATTTTTTTCTACATATTTTAATTGTACAGACATCACTTTTCCACAATTTTATTATATGTATTGATGATGATGATTGAGATTATAACACTCTTAGTCCGTTTTAATTTTTATTCACCCGCATCAGTGCCACCTAAAAAATCTTTATATATCGAAATTCGAGCAAAGTTAAGAAAATGAGAAATAAGAGTTCTCAAGGATCGTTAGAGATAAGAGGCTTACTATTGACCGAAAACAACATGTGTTATGCCGAACCTGAAACCGCTTCACAACGAGAATTGCGTCTCACAGCTGACCGCGAACGGCATGTACTATCCTGTGAGACCGAAACCTTCACTGAGGGTATATATAACGTCTCACAGCTGATCGCAAATGGCATATTGTACTATCCCGTGAGACCGAAACCCTCACTGAGAGGGAATTACGTCTCACAGCTGATCACGATCGTCATATTTTATCTCGAGAATTCTGAAACTTTTACTCAATATGAAGACCGTTTGACAAATAATAGGGTGCACCATAATATTATTCGATCTCTCGAAGATGAACATGAGCATAAGCAATGACTAGACTAGGGACGCGAATATTACCATTATTTGAGACAAGAACGATTAATAAGTTTGTTTAATGAAAGATTAAGAATTGAAACTATTGGTCTCTTTAAACGGACGAATAGCGAGAGGCCCGTCTTATTGCAAACAGATTTCGACATAGTCTTAATGACTTAGAGGTAAACATAGAAGATCAATCTACAAATTCGGTGGTGTGGTCCGACAAAATAATATAAAAGTGGGTTTGCTTATAACCTCACAATTGATTACAGATCATCTTCTGTATAGGCGATATTAACGTAGTATGTTCTTTTTGTAATGCTTTAAAGTGGAGTAAGGAGTCGGCTTTCGTTTGAAGATACGCCGGAACCTTTGAAATCACTACTTTTAAGTTTTAGAGGAACATGTGCAATCTAAACAGTTCTTAGACAATATAAGCTCTTATAGTATTGCGTTTTAAATGATCCTTTGGTGCTCAACAATTATTAGATGCTCCTTTCATTCTTACTTTTAAGATACAAGGTCAAGTTTATCATTTGATAGGATCCCTTTTGCCTGAAGGCCAACCTAAGTTTCTTTAAATATATTTTGTATTCGACTACGACGAATAATCGAATACAAGAAATCAATATTTCTCGAATTTAAAACTGAACTCATTTCACAATTTTAGAACATGTTAATTCATCAGGTTAATCCGTATATATGCGTTTTAAATCGACATTAGAAGCTTTTCCTCAAGATGGTGATATTAATATAAAATTGGTATAAATGCCGATAGACGGAAGTCTATCAGCACTCAGGAATTCCCTGAGCGTTTTATAACGCCCAGGCCGCAGTATTACAATTTTTCCTACAGTAGGGCGACGAATGTATTTTCGCATAGCAATTAGCAACGGAGGGGAACATGTTTAGTTTGTGGTACCGAGCGCGAAAGAAAGTCATCGTGTTTTTAGTAAAGTTACAATGTAAACTAACGTAATTTATTACTTAGGTACATATTCTATAATGGTGCGCTCAAACTGTTAATCTACATTTAATTTAGATTATTATTTTAATTACTAAGAAATGTAGAATTTAAATCACATTCATTCATGTTTTCCTCAGATATTCGATGTCTATGATTTTCGATGATTTTAAGATTTTCTTATCAGAGTATTCAATTTTAATGTAGTTAAATTTTATAAGAGACAATTAAGAACATTCAAAAATAAAGTGTCACGTATTTTTTTTAAACGACGAATGACGAAAAACGACCGAATCGTGGACGAAGTCGCGGGCAACAGCTAGTTATTAATACAAATAGGAATTAACAAACGAATACGTTGCACGACTAAAAATTTACCGATACCACGGTCCGTACTCCGTGGTCATTCATAAGGGAATTACAATTGAATATAAATATTGTTATTTTCCTTGCCTTTAAGACACATAAGATCAGTGTAAATAAAACGACACAATAAATCTTCGAATCAACTTTATTACAACGAATATTTTCAATTAATTTTTATTGAAATTAATATTGAATCGGATAAAGTTCCTCCCATGTTCCAGCGAATTGATCGAAAAGGTTTTCATGTATAGATAATTGTTTGTCTATCTGTAGATACGGACGAGTGGTGGGTGATGTCGCGGGCCAGTGTATGTTAAGATTTGGTGTGTCTCCGCGGTTGTTGGGGTCTCTGGAAATATAAATAATTTTAATTAATAAAACTTAATTGATCGTAGGAACATGGTTTCGTAGTATAATCTAAGAATTCAATATTATCAAATCAAATCTGTCTGTTCTACGTTTCTTGCTAAAATTGGTTGCAGAAACAAACTTATCGGTGTCTCATCAATTTCAAATACAAAAACAACTGGAAATCAATAGCCGCTATTAATTAACTACTTTATGATGCTCGCAAACTTTCATCACGTAAAATCTACTACGACCGCCTCAGCGTAAAACCGTGGGGTCCTGGGTTCGATTTCTAGTGGAGACGAAGAAAAAAAAATGTCTCGGTCTGGTAGGACACAGAAGGCTGATCACCTACTGACTTGTCCCTAAAGAAAATCGATCAGTGAAACAGATGTATAATGCATCTGCCCCGTACTCCACTAGGGTCACGGGACTCCACTTTTACGTAAAATCTATCTTTAACCAAGAAAACGTTACAAATTTTTCAATAATTTACCCGTATCTCGCGAAGTTGTGCCAAATATCTATCATTTGGTCGACCATATCAGCATCAGTTCCCTGTGTGCCGATCTTTGGGAACCGGTACGCGATATAGAACAAGTATAGCAAGTCGTCGTGGTGGGCGATGCCTGGGATAAAGGAAAAAGGAATATTATGGAATATTTTAAAATTTTGATACTATTATAGAAGTCTAATGACTGAATCTAATTACTATAATGGTTGGTTAGTTCTGGTTCATGTTCACCCAGAAATGTGAGTTTTAATACAAATGTAGGTACATGTACCTTGAACAAATAAATAAGAATAAAACCAGAAATGGTAAAAGTTCATATTTAGCTAATGTGGATGATATTTTTACCAAATTTTGAAAATAAAGCATATACATATATGTCAAAAACTTTATGAAATTTTAGTATTTTTGTTAGATAATAAGTCTCTCTACACGCCATACTACTGACGGGACACCCTGTATAGTAATGATAGGATAGTAATGGTTTGAATAAGAACAATTTTTTAGCGCTTTACGGCTAGTAATATATTATGAAAAAAGGATATTTCAGAAAATGTAATTAAGGACATTGCCAATTTAAAATCTGAAATAGAGCATGAGATTAGAAATTGAAAATGGTCATAAATCAATGTATCTTATAAAGAATAATAAAATAAATTAATTAATTAATATTTTTGATGATATTTTAATCTATACACACGAATTTTAATCTACATCTAATAATACCAAGAAATATAAATCTACTAATAAAGAAAACACACATACCGACAGGTTTCTTAGTGCCAGGATCTTGATAGAAGCTGTTATTGCCGATATAAGTGAAGAGACAACTCCATACAGGAGCGGTCGAATGGATGCTCATTAGTTTTGTTAATCTGGAATTTATTTAAAGTTACGTAACTAAAAATCTGATGATTATTATAGAAGTATTTCAAATTGATCAAAATAGTGTAAAGTTTCATATAGAACTTCACAAGTTAACCGAACTAAGTAAGATGATAGATTAAAAATTGATCGAAAAGAAATTTATAACATTTTATCGACAATACTTGATAAATACTATTATACTACATATTGTACACTAATTATCATTTTAACTGACAAATAATTTAAACAGAACATAATCAGGAGGTTTCGGCTATCTTTCCCGTTAGATATAAGTAAACTCAGGCGAGGATAATGCCCATGTAGCTAATCACTATTTAAATATAACTTTTCCACAATACCTGTAAATAGGGAAACTTTCTATAGCATCTACATACAGTCTTCCCAAATTATACGCTGTATCGGAATCATTCTTCAAGTCAGCCAGATTATATTCCTGTCGTAGTCTCTGTGTAGCTAGAGATGAATTATCTCGTGGTAACATGAACGATATGGGAGCTATGTCCTCCCAGTTCTCGTTCATACGTCTTAAAAGTGTTTCGTTCTTTAGAACAGCTGAAATATAATAATTTATTAAACAGCTCAATCTATATATTTTATTTGTATCGGCATCAGTATCTATATTAGTGTCAGTATGTGTGTCCGTAAGTGTGGGGTGTCAACACTGACACCCCACATTTGTGTCATTATCAGTTTTAAGTGTGAGTGTCAGTATCAGTGTTACTTTCAACGTCAATAATTTTAAAAACAAATAGTTATACTGTCGGGATCGATGTCAGCGACAAGGTCTGTGTGTATTTGTACAGATTGAGATCGTTTTTTATTCTAATGTGAACTTTTAATTTTAAAGGAGCTCACTAAAAGCCTTCCAAAAGAATTCATCCTTAGTTCTGCTAATAATGAAAGGCACGGGATGCATCTTTCCCTCACGGATGGCGTCGATCGGGTCGACTGGCAGAAACCGCTCCTGGCCGAAGTCGGCTTCAACTACTGGGGTCCATAGGGTTAAAGGATCGTAGCCGAACTCCTATAGATAAAGAAATATAATTTTAATACTGAAATATGAACACTTTAAATAACAGAAGAAACTGGACTAGAAAATTATATCAGGTAAAACAGCTAATCGAAATTTACAAAATTTTAAACAGTTAGATTAAAGCCTAAGCCTAACATGAAAAAGTTTTCAAAAGTAGTAGCTTTGTTATTGACGTGACAACGTCTTATAATTCGATAGAGCCGGCTGCACGCACGAAAAAACATGACTCATGCGGCGTTACCTCGCTCTGAGGCGTTCCATGTGAGGCTTGAAGTGTAAGCGAGAGCGCGGAACGAGCGACAAAGAAGCACAATCGGACGTTATCACGTTCAACTATCGTCAGTAAACTGACTTTACAGACAACCAATTTTTTTTAGTAAACAGATATAGGATTATAAACATTTGTATAAAATTTTGCAATTTGTATTAAAACTCACATAAAACCGATTCAGTGAAAGCCCCAGATCCCTCCACGGCACAGTACTCAAACAATTAACGATATCACTAGAGGAGTTAGTGGGACATCCCACCAGTTCCGCTTGACGCACCGCTAGAGGGTACAAATGTGTGGGACTGCGGGTCTTGCGGACTGGGGAACCGCTTAGTGAAATGGCTCGGTGGAATAGACCTTAGAAGATATACAAAAGTAAATAAGTACTGATGGAATTGAACTAATTTGGAATGTTAGTTTTGACATACTACGTAAAAAACTGGAATCACAATCTATTAGAACGTCGTGACTGATAATATTATAAAGCCCAATTAATCGTGCCTTCCCATTATTTATAATCACAATTATGAAGAATCTGGTCAATAAACATTAAACAATCAACAAACTAAAAAAAACCTACCTGAATAGTAGGACTAACTAGATAAACAAACAAACAAGAAATCTGCTAGAATATCACTAACTTCATAACTTCATAAACCTGTAAATGTCGTCTACTCACCCTTCGACATAGGCGATATCATATGCAACATGACACTAACAGCCCCCGAACTACAGCCAGCAATAGTAACACATTGCGGGTCTCCCCCAAACGCGGCTATGTTCTGTTGGACCCACTGCAGGGCGGCCACTTGGTCTCTGAGACCGTTGTTACCGGGAGATAGTGAATCACCCGTGCTAAGAAAACCTAGGAAAGTGTTGTAATGTGGAATGTATCATATTATATCATACAAGATTTCTGCCCGGGGCTTTGCCTTTTGAGTTGATGTATCACAAACAGAAAACTAAATATTATAAGGAAGATGTATAGATTGTAAAACTTGACAGTCCACCGGATTCTGGAACATTTAAATTGACCGGAAATAATTAAGGAAATATTTTCAAAAAATTTAATCAGTCTCCTTTTGCCAGTAGCATTTAATCATTAACAATGATATTTTAGAACAATATAAAAGATGTAGGTATTTCATAAATTATCCTTGTTTTTTACGGCACTTACCATTTATTTAGGTATCTCTGTTTTACCTAAAACAAGCGTAATTTACGACAAGCGTTTTACGGCTTTACGGCGTGACAAAGAAATATTTAATATACATACATGCATACACACAAAAAACATTACCCTCCTGTCGCAGTCGGGTAAAAAGCCTACGTACCCAAAGTAGCGAGTCTATAATTAATAGTGACGACAACAACATCTCTATCTAGCAAATAGTCTGGTGCGAACAGATCGCTGCGACCCGTCATGGAGTAGAAACCGCCTGGGTGGATGAAGAAGATCACTGGGAGGGGTGTCTTTCTAGAAATAGTTTAGAAATTGTGGTAGTTATAATATACTTTAATGTTTTTCTGAAAAAGACATTGTAATCATTAGAAATAACTATTATTTTTAAGCTGCATGCACCGTCTTAAATTATTGCTGAAAATAAATAGGTAAAAGCTTCTTGAAGTTAGATCAGTAAACTGATTTTATAACTGTATACGTTTATCATCATTCGATTATTTCACTAGATTGCTTTTAATTTTAATCATATCAAATCCTATGGCTATATACTTTATTCAAAAAAATCACCACATCAAATGCTCTTGGTTATCTTCCAGTTATGTTACCTTTCTGCTTTCACCGGAGTATACACATTGATGGTGAGACAGTCTTCATCCACATAGTATCCCGGACTCGAGGGTTGAGGACACGCTGGTCCGTTCTTAGTGGCGTCAACTTGCTTCTCGTATCGTAGTATTGGTACAGGTGGCTGTCAATAAGATACATTTTTACTAGGGATGTAACGATACCGATACCGATACCGATATATCGGCCGATATATCGGCAAGCCGATATATCGGTATCGCCGATAATAAATCAACCGATACCGATATTTTTTTATTAAATTCTTTCTTTTCTTTTATGTTTTTGCATTGTATTCATTCATATTGTTTTATTTCTGTTTCTGTAATAGTGTTAAAGAAGAGCGGAACCTCCTGACACAAGCATTTTATTTGCTTACTAGGAGTGTTCCAATCACAAATTTGTTTATGTAAAGGAAATAAATAAATAATTTTGAATTTTTTTAATTTTTAACGTGATAACGTTTTTAAAATCGTTTTAGTCGGGTGACATGTTCATAAACTTGTGTCACACCAAAACCTCACGAGCGCGATCGCAGTTATAACGAGAGAGAGACGGACCGATCTCCAGTTTCATCTCGAGCGCTGCCACTGCATTATGTTATCACGTAAACATCTCGATCGTAAACCTACTTTACAAACAACCAATTTTTTTGATATCAAATAATTCAAAAATCCGCGCCCAATGAACGATGCGGGAGGCCGCCCGCGCGTGCGCACTTTGTTTTCTGAAAAAACTCTACCAATATAGTAAACTTTTATTAGGTACTGATTGTATTTGTATTACTTAAAGTTTAACTGACTTCGTAAAATAATAATACTAAAATAAATGGTTTTGTTGTTTTTTGATTTGGCATTTTTATTTAAAAGAATACGATTAACAGTTGTCTCTGTTAAATGTTGGTAACTTTTTATGCATAATTCACTATTTATTTTTCTACCAAGCCATCGATATCGGTATCGGTATCGGTATCGCCGATACATTACTACAAATATCGGTATCGGTATCGTATCGGCAAAATCATGTATCGTTACATCCCTAATTTTTACCTTTAGGCTAGATGCATCTTTTCGATTAGGTACGCGTTGATTGGCTCATATGGCCTAGTGATGATAATATATTGGAGTTAGTAATGAATTTATTTACTTTGGAAACACAACAATAGCACATCAGTACAATTTTTAAGCTCTACTTCTTTGGACTTTAGTAATTATACTTACTAATTAATTAAAAGGTTACAAAAATTAAATCATCTTTCAGTAATGTATACAAAGTTAGTTTAATTCAAATAAATATAAAAAATACTGATGATTCTAATTGAGTCTCTCAAGCCAATTTCGAGCAACAATTTGTGGTTTTCAACCTTATTTTACTTACCCTTATGTTACTTGAATTTTGAATTCATCACACTAAACATTTAACAAGACTAGATCATAATAATATCATACCTGAAACCGCAGCTCTCCAACAGGCGGTTCAGCATACCTAATACCGCGGTACGCCTCGTAGCTGCGCCCGAGCCGCGTCACATTGTAAATGCCGAGGAATTCGCCTGATGGACTGCGTACTTTTGGGTTTTGGGCAGCTGTTATTGAGAAGGAATACCAAATAAAAACATTTTATTTAAGTCATTTAATCTTTTTTTTCTTCTTAAATTCTTGATGGTATCTACTTAATGTAAGGAGAGGGAAGAAATTCTGTTCTTTTGAAGTGAAACTTCTTTAGGTGCGTTGAGAGTAAAATTTCAAGGTCGCGTCATGGCAATACCGTCACGTCATGGATTAAGGCGACGATTTTGGTATATATTTCAATCTTACCAAAGAAGTTCCACTTCTGTCACGTATGCACGGCACACACGCTATTTTCTTTATTCAGAAAAAGATGTTGTTGATTTTTACTAAATTGCTTGAATAAAGATTGAAGAACAAAAAATTTGTCTTGTTTACGAGAAAGCTGTCTCAGACAGCAAGCAAGTTATGGGTTGTTCGTACATTTACTTCAAGGACATCTATAATCAGCTGCGATCAAAATTTTCCTTATAAGTAAGTACTCGTATGCAAAAGTAGTAAAATTTATTTAAAATATCGTTAATTCTATAAATAAAATATATCTCTTGGATAGAAATAGCTTTCTTAATACATAGATACCTACTCATTCATTCCGTACAACAGCTATAGAGATTTGGATAGGACTTTTTAGTTTTAAGGAAAATTATGTAGTTTTGGTGCATTTACGATATCGATGACATATTCTGCCTACATTCATAATAATATATTAATGACAACATTTTCCTTATAATACAATTTACATATATTGATGAGATTTTTGTCAGAAAATATAATATATTTTACTTGCCTTTTCCATCGCTCGCATTAGCAAGCACACAGCACAATATTATAAACAGTAACATAATCCAACTACTAAGAACAACGAAGCGGGACTGACCGTGTGTACCATGCGCTATCCTTTTTTATTTTGTCGTATGGTTATTCCAAATTGAAAGAAAATGGTCGTCTATAAGGAAAAATGGAAAATTGACAGAACGTTAGCGCTTTCTTTATGGGGACAAGCTTGCTCTCGCATCGCCTGAAAAAAACAGCTAACGGTTTACAATCAAAAGTGTTTAAAAATCTTGGAGTTAGGTAATAACTAAGAACCTCCAGACAAGATTTAGAATAAAATCTTAGACAGATAATTTATTGAAAAATAATGAATTTGTATATTTTTACGCTGAGTTTAAAAATATGTCGAAATGCATACATGGAATTCAATATGACTTCCTATGAGGTTAAATTACCAAGAGAAACAAAAACAATAAAAAAATATTGAGATATATCTGAATAAGGTTCACTTTACCGTCCAGAAATATTTTCGTATATTTTTTTTTAATTAAACCAGTTATTGCGGTTTTCTACATTGCGCAATTAAATTGTAATTTTAGCCCGGACCTACGACAATGCAGAAATCACTTCGTGGCGCTTCTTTATTGCATTGAAAGAGAAAAACACAAACGCGTTGTGAGAAAATACGCATTTTCGGTCTTTGAGCGTAACATAAATAAACAGATAAGTATACAAATATAAAATAAAAAATGAAGTTTTAATATCTCTTTAGTCATCTTAAATAATCAATCAAAAGCTCGTATAATACAATATATCCATAAACATAAACAACATACTATATTTATAGTTAAATTGAAAATAAATTAATAATCAGTCTCTTATCGAAGAAACACGGCTCTACATTTTGCCGAGGAAATGCACTAGTTACATCGGGGTTTCCTCATATAAAAATAATAAATAAAATGTGAATCTTGAATATTTTTGGGTCATCTTCGGTCATCAAAATAGATTCGTGAGACAAATTATATAATTTGTCTCGCGAATCTATTTTCTAAAGATTAACAAAACCAATTAATTCAATTGAACCCAAGATCAAAACTATTATTCGATTATGTCATCACTCATCAACTGTTATTATGAACCATTAAATAGGTACTAATTTATCTTTCTTTGTAGATTTTATTACACGTATAAAGTAGGTTTCATAAATCTATAATATGACTAGCGGTCCGCCCCGGCTTCGCCCCACGGGCGACCTACATGTTTAAACTATCCTATCTCTCAAGTTGAATCGAACTGCACATGATGTGTGAATTTTATTATAATCGGTTAAGTGGTTTAGGAGTCAATTGAGGACAAACATTGTGACACGAGATTTATATATATATTAAGATATCGAAAGTATAACACAATTAACATTGTACGGTCTACTTAATTAGCAAATACATTGTTTATTCTTCTTTTGTTGTATGAAATGTTTATGACACTATAAAATCTTATCTGTCCTTTTTTATATCCGCCAATTATTTTATTTGTTTCTGTTCTTACTGAGCTTTATTAAATGCGATGGTAAGAATATACAAAATCCATTGATTTGGCCAAATATTTTTCACTTATATCCGAATTTTTATATCTTATTTTTTTGTTTCAATTGCCGATGGAATATGGAGTTTTCTGCTGGTTCTTCTCCATAGACTGCTTTCTGAATCGGTAGTAATGTTAAAATATATTATGATGATTCAAAACTGCTTCTAGAAGAAGTCTAATTGAATAAATAAATGTTTGTGTATGAATAAAAAGTAAGGGCAAAATGAAACAGGTAAATTGAACAGGAAAACATGGCTTAACGTAGGTACATACGAGATCTAATAGTCATTCATACGCAAATATTATTACCGGTAACATGTAGGGTTGCTAGATGTACCAAATAATTACCCAATGTCATCAATTATTATAAACATACATATTAAATGTAAGGTTTCAATGAAAAATAAATAAATATAATATGTATAGTATGGTTTTATTTTGATAAGTAGTTACCTATGAAAAACTTAAAAAATATGAACATTGAAGGAATATTAAAATGCATGCTTTAGTTAAATTAATTAAGAATTAATTTAAAAATACATAGCATTGACTATATTATATAAGTAAATTCTATTTTTATCGCAAAAATACAACTTCAGAGCTTGGCTCGCCTTTCGCCAAAAGCCGACAGTAGTGATAAATTTTTAAAAATTAATTTATCTTTTTTTTTAATATTTAGAACAAAGGAGGTGAAAACAACCTAAAAGAGTGGATTTATAAAGTTGGCAACCCTATTTACAGCAGATGCGTAGTATAGGAAATTAGTAATTCACAAACTGTTGAGGAAAATGAAATACCTACCGCAGTGAATGGATTACTTCTTTGTTATGGAAAACTGAATCACCATTCAGGTTACATAATGTTTATTTACATTGGAAAAACCTAAACTATGAAACAAATAGTTTTTATAGTAACGGGAATTTGGTTATGGACAAAATATATAGATTATACTAGGTATATGCCAGTCATGCTGATTACTGTGTGAAATAAAAATATACAAGTTATTATTAAATAAAACAAACATGATTACTTGAACTCATGATATAATTTAGCCAAATTATACGCAAATTACAAATTTTCTATTTAAATATTTCTATTCACTCTCTATAATAAGTTTTTAGTTCATAAGCTACAGCATACCATATTTTATACATCCAAAAGTAGTACCTAGAGAGTAGAGTTGTATTTTTTCGTTTATACCAGTCTCATATGAACATGTTTATAAAACTTAATATAAAGGTATGTATGCCACATTCTACATTTTGCCGAGGAAATGCACTATAGTTACATCGGGTTTCCCCATATCTATTTTCCCTAACCGATTATTTTTTAACGAGTAACAATTTGTCAATTCATTTCTTAGTATGTATCATAATCTACTATAAACTATTAAGAATATATTAACATGTAGGTTACAATAACTGATAATTCTCTATATTTATAAAGAGAAAAATAAGATTGCTTTTATCTGTATTTTTATTGCCAAGATATTTTAATATTGCACATAGTATGTGAAATTTGCAGATATCATATAAACCTATATATTATTGTAAAATATATAGATTAAATTACTATATTTCATATAACAACTTCTATTTTTGGACCGCTTTTATAAGCTCAACGTACCTACTTGTTTATTGACAAAATAATGTTCACACATTTTCAAAAGTTGTTCTTTTAAACTGAACACGTTTCAAGAATCAGTAATAACAAATAATAACAGAATAATAGAATAGTTGTGAAAATACATACATCATTTCGTGATTTTGATTTCATCAATATTAACATCAACGATCATACAAAAAATATGTAAAAGTATACAGGGTTAGTAATTCACCAGCAACCTCGCAGGACAAGATAGCTAACATCATAAGTAACAACATTTGTTCTACGACTTTTGATAATTTGTGAGATTTTATTTTCATACAAAAATAAATATAAAATATTCATTTAATTTTCCGTTTGAATATTATAAACTCTACGCGCCTCCCAAAAATTACGTAAACAAGAAGCGAACGAGAGGGGAAAGGAGGCGTCGCGTCGTCCTTTCGATAATGAATAGAACATAGACTTACTAATGTTAGGAGAGTACAATAAAAACTTAAAAAAATCATTTAAAAATAATGTATTGCGTTATGCCAAAAGTCGTAGAACAATTAATGTTGTTACTTATGATGTTAGCTATCTTGTCCTGAGAGGTTGCTGGTGTTTTACAAGTAACCCTGTATACATAATTCATTATATGTATAACTGGAAGTTAATGATATACCTATTTGAAAATTTTCCTATTCAAAAAATAATTAACATTAAAATTATTATTATACAAAATATACATTTTAACAAATAAACAATTACCTATATTAATTAGGCACCTAACAAAAACAATGAACAACATTGTCATACATATCGAGTTCCCATCCCGTTACTATAAGGAAACTTTCCGTCCATTCAACAACAAAACGATCAATTACTAATGTGACCTTTGAAGAAATGTAAATCTATGAGGAAAGTAAATAATGATAACAATAAATAACATTACGATAACAATTTCTTTTATCAATTGACATACGGTTCAAGCATTGACTCACTTTCAAGTAACAACATCCACAAAACAGGTTATTTAAAAATAAACAAAGATTTTTGAAAGGAAATGTTTATTTATTTAAAAAAATGTTTACAAACCGCTCCCCGAAATGTGCAAGGTCTCAATGTAATGACGTGAATCTTGCCCTATAAGCTCTGATTGTTATTATTGAGAGGTAAAATCGAAGTACATATTTACACTTTTAAAATACGTGGTTAGTACACAATGGGAGAATAAATTGCAAGCAGTGTTATTAGAAAACATCGTATAGTTTTTTATTTGCAGATCGTCTTCATCTACATTCATAAAATCTTGTTTGATTATACTAGAAAAAGATTTAAAACAAACAAACTAATTAAGTCATTAACTGTGTCAAACGAAATTTAAATCTATTGCAAATATTTCAAATTGAAAACATGTTTAGCCCGCGCTCTATTTACTCAGTACCGCGGCGATTATCAATCTGTAGGTACTTTATTAGGTAAACTAGCTTACCGCCCGCGGCTTCGCCCGCTTCGTCTAAAACCTAATAAATAACTACTAAAACCTTCCTCTTGAAACACTCTTATCTATTAAAAAAAACCGCATCAAAATCCGTTGCGTAGTTTTAAAGATTTAAGCATACAAAGGGACATAGGGATTAGGGACATAGGGACAGAGAAAGCGACTTTGTTTTATACTATGTGTAGTGATAACAAATATACATTGAACTTTATTAAACTTTTTTATTTATAATATTATCAGTAAAATAACCACTAGACCAACGGTCTCACCCTTCGATGCGAAGCTATATAAGGCGGAAAATAAACTCAAAAGTTCAGTCCAGTCAGAACGTTGGTCATGAAACGTTTCATTTTATTATGTCTGGTGATTGTGTGTGCGGCTCGTCACAACCACGGCCGTGACCGTGACCACGACAGCGACGAAGGCGATCACGACAATCATGGGCGTGACCACAACCATGGACAGAACCACAACCATGGGACCGATTACTATAGCTACAAAAAAAAATATTATCATCACGGTCAGCGTGGACGCCTCAATATTAGTTCAGGTACCTACGTAATAGTGATTCTTTTTAGTGGAAATATTTTGAAAATGTGGTTTTTTTTATTATAATTAATCAAGTAAAGATATTATTTATAGAGGTCTTGTAATAGAACAGTTAACGAGACTACGATAATTATCGTATTTAATAACATTAAACAAACATTTTTAAATTCAATTTTAGCGTGAGTAAAATTTAATATAAAAACTATCATTATAGAGTACTTAAGAGAGCATTTAAATTTAAATATTAAGTGGACACAAATTAAATATTTTAAAAGTCGCTTGCGTGCACACTTAATGCGACTAGCTATACCTATTACTTGCTCTGTGGCGACTACTAGGGCTTCATATTAATTTATTAATGTTGACAGAATAAAAATTATGTGAAAATGACGTAAAATTATTGTGGATCACAGATCTAGTGCTAGATCTGTGTTGTGGATTAATGGAAAACAAACGAATAAAAGTCAATGCTACTATCTAGTGCATATACCTATATATTTAAATTAAATGTAAAAACAAAATTATCCTTGACTTCGATATCAGTTCTCAGTCCTACCACGTCCTACTTAATATTTATAATATGGGTTTAAAATATGTATTCTGTAGGTATGAATTCTTAGGTTTACGATAAACAGGGAATGAATCATAATATCTCTGCTGTTAATAATTATCATGTATAATAATAATTATTATGTACACCATTTTTGACAATATCTTTATTAGTCATAGAGAGTAAAGTTTGTCTAATTGGGGACTCATTCAGTGTCCAAATTCCAATTAATAAATAATAAAACTATATTTTAAGACGATACAAATGTATCTACTTCTAGAAGAAGTCTCATTGAATAAAAAAATGTTTAAGTTAGAAATAAAAACATTAACTTAATATAAATACACCTTATAAGCATTAAATACACAGTGCGGGTTGTCTTATCGTAGGTATTTTTATTTTATGCACTTAACAAGGCATGCAATTATGTTAACAACATACTCACGAACGCAGAATACATATTATATTAACGATATGAATTCTAAGATTAGAAAACAAAAACATTCTTGATTATTTTGCTCTGATTTTGAAAGCTTTCACCAGCAAAAAGCTGTATAAATTGGTTAAATGTATAGTATGAAT
The DNA here is from genome assembly GCF_061535455.1 of Colias philodice. Lineage (NCBI taxonomy): Eukaryota > Metazoa > Arthropoda > Insecta > Lepidoptera > Pieridae > Colias > Colias philodice. The sequence continues at coordinate 8,371,721 of NC_143107.1, read as the reverse complement.
ACCTAAAATTAAATGTTTTGCAAATTATAATATGAATAAAGATAAACTCCAATTCCTTCCACAGAAGACCCCATAGTCCACAGTTCACCGGGGGTGTTCGTGGGAGGGTACAACGTGACGAGGCGCGGCAGACGCTTCGAGAGCTACCGGGGCATACGATATGCTCAGCCTCCTGTGGGGGAACTGCGGTTCCAGGTAATGAAGGAATGAGGAAAAATTGTGAAATAATTTTAAATATATCATTTGGTTGGCTCCACTGGCGGAACTTCTAAACATGCCGTTACCAAGCTCTGCGCAGTGTTGCTGGTAGCTGGTAGCATGATGACAACAACACCGGAATCCATTCATACAACTTTTCTGTTATGCTAATATGTATGACTTATGTGAATACGAGGTTTTTTTATTATTACGGACATATTAGTCCATTGAATGAATCCCTCCAAGGGGAGTCTAGAGTGCGTGAGTAAGTAACGTAAGATGTTTCTTCGGAAACATGTCAAGAGTCCCTAGGTAATAAACATACTAAAACCCCGGGCCACTAGGAGGAGCCCCGGAGTGGGGGGAGGGGGGAAATGGGTCCATTTTTTCATTTTTCGCTTAAATCTCAAAAACGGTACATGTTAGAGAAAAACTTTCAATGAAAAGTTGAAAGGCCATAAAATTATCTACAAGTTGTACCTAAATCATTTTTTCCTATATCCTACCGTTTCTGAGTTATACGCAGTAAAACATGATTTTGGCTCAAACAATTTCCACATCAATCGATAAAAAAATATTTCTTTCTTCCAAAAAACTCAAATGTGCAACTTGTGACCGGTACTGATAGATTGCTCTTAATTAGGTCTATAATTTGTAAAATAAACACATTCCTCCATGGAAGCCTTTAGGAGGAATCGATTGTCAAAATATTATATTAGGGCAGTTTGAGTTACTGAACTTGATCTTTTTATTTTTTTCTTCCAAAAAACTCAAAAGTGCAACTTGTGACCGGTACAGATAGATTGCTCATAATTAGGTCTATCATTGCTAAAAATACCAGATTCCAACACGGAGGCGTTTACGGGGAATTGAATTTTATCAGGGTAGTTACGATATATTATGAACTTTTTATTTTTTTCTTCCAAAAAGCTCAAAAGTGCAACTTGTGACCGGTACAGATAGATTGCTCATAATTAGGTCTATCATTGATAAAAATACCAGATTCCACCATGGAGGCGTTTACGGGGAATTGAATTTTATTAGGGTAGTTAGTTAAAAAGTTCATGTATCGTAACTACCCTAATAAAATTCAATACCTCCTAAACGCCTCCATGGTGGAATCTGGTTTTTTTATCAATGATAGACCTTATTATGAGCAATCTATCGGTACTGGTCACAAGTTGCACTTTTGAGTTTTTTTGGAAGAAAAAAAATAAAAAGTTCAAGTATCGTATCTACCCTAATAAAATTCAATTCCCCGTAAACGCCTCCGTGGTGGAATCTAGTATTTTTATCAATGATAGACCTTATTATGAGCAATCTATCTGTACCAGTCACAAGTTGCACGTTTGAGTTTTTTGGAAGAAAAAAATAAAAAGATCAAGTTCAGTAACTCAAACTACCCTAATATAGTATTTTGACAATCGATTCCTCCTAAAGGCTTCCATGGAGGAATGTGTTTATTTTACCAATTATAGACCTAATTAAGAGCAATCTAATAGTACCGGTCACAAGTTGCACTTTTGAGTTTTTTGGAAGAAAAAAATAAAAAGATCAAGTTCAGTAACTCAAACTACCCTAATATAGTATTTTGACAATCGATTCCTCCTAAAGGCTTCCATGGAGGAATGTGTTTATTTTACCAATTATAGACCTAATTATGAGCAATCTATCGGTACCGGTCACAAGTTGCACTTTTGAGTTTTTTTGGAAGAAAAAAAATAAAAAGTTCAAGTATCGTATCTACCCTAATAAAATTCAATTCGCCGTAAACGCCTCCGTGGTGGAATCTAGTATTTTTATCAATGATAGACCTTATTATGAGCAATCTATCTGTACCAGTCACAAGTTGCACTTTTGAGTTTTTTGGAAGAAAAAAATAAAAAGATCAAGTTCAGTAACTCAAACTACCCTAATATTATTTATTATGTATTTTGACAATCGATTCCTCCTAAAGGCTTCCATGGAGGAATGTGTTTATTTTACCAATTATAGACCTAATTAAGAGCAATCTAATAGTACCGGTCACAAGTTGCACATTTGAGTTTTTTGGAAGAAAGAAATATTTTTTTATCGATTGATGTGGAAATTGTTTGAGCCAAAATCATGTTTTACTGCGTATAACTCAGAAACGGTAGGATATAGGAAAAAATGATTTAGGTACAACTTGTAGATAATTTTATGGCCTTTCAACTTTTCATTGAAAGTTTTTCTCTTACATGTACCGTTTTTGAGATTTAAGCGAAAAATGAAAAAATGGACCCATTTCCCCCCTCCCCCCACTCCGGGGCTCCTCCTAGTGGCCCGGGGTTTTAGTATGTTTATTACCTAGGGACTCTTGACATGTTTCCGAAGAAACATCTTACGTTACTAACTCACGCACTCTAGAACTTTTTATTCAATGGACTATATGTCCGTTAATATAAATTAATATGTAAATCGTTTATTTTCTACCATAATTTGCTACATACATTTAATGACTTGCTCCTAATATAGTTAATAAATCCTCGTCCTAAATATTAAGGCCAAATGACATAAAAACAGCAACTAAAGAGTTTTTACAGCCCAAATGGTAAATAGCATAAATAAAAAGTCTAATTGAATAAATAAATGTTTGAGATTGTAATTATTTACAGCCTCCAAGACCGATCCACTACTACCCGGATATGGTGGACGCACGAGAGGACGGACCAGCGTGCCCTCTCCCCGCACCGCCTGGATATCCCGTAGATGAAGATTGCTTGACGGTCAATGTGTATACCCCCTTGAGGAGCGAGAGGTAATTGAGAAGGAAATCATTATTGCAACTATTATTTATTCAGTTCTGATCTTTAAAATAATGCTCCATAGTTATTCTCTATGGACTATGGTTATTATGGAAGTTGGGGGGTTTAGACTAGGTATGGCTCAATATCTACACAATTAAATCTATATAAATTGGAGTAACTAAATACTTATTCATTTACGAGCTTTTGCATTTGCATTTTCACTGCTCTCGTTTTTTCTCTTACGTATTCTTGCACTTGAACGAATCATCATAATTATGTGCTTGATCTAGCACTTATTTACCACTAATTGTAAGCTTCTGTCTATTGTATATTCCAGAAAAGGAAAACTCCCAGTGATCTTCTTCATCCATCCCGGAGGTTTCTACTCCATGACGGGTCGCAGCGATCTTGCTGGACCACATTATCTCCTGGATAGGGATATCGTGCTGGTCACTATTAACTACAGACTCGGGGCTCTTGGTAAGTTCTCGTGTCATAAAACTATCATATTGATAATAAATGTGTCACTATAATAAATTGTTTAACAATATAGTTTTACTTCTTATGATTGAACCGATTTATATTCATAATATTATCTATTATGAATAAATCGGTTACTGACGATAAAACAAGTTGTTTAACAAATCAGGTTATAAGTTTAACCAATCTGCCCATATCCTATGAAATCTTTGCTCATATCCCACCAAATGTTTTGCAGGATTCCTCAGCACAGGAGACGAGTTGGCTCCCGGCAACAACGGGTTAAAGGACCAAGTGGCAGCTTTATGGTGGGTGCAGAAGAACATCAGAGCGTTTGGTGGAGACCCTGATAACGTGACGGTGGCGGGGTGCAGCGCTGGCTCGTTCAGTGCTATGCTGATGATGATGTCGCCTATGACGCGAGGTATTTAAAAACAACTTCAATATTATTTTGTCATGTAAATTCATCTAATAATTTATGTAGGTTCCTATCTAGTGATGTTACACCATAAATTTGCTCAACATTTATTTGAGAATCTTTCTGGTGATGTCGTTAAAGGGTTGAGAAGTCGTCATGTGTTGCACGTTACGAGCATTATTTTTACTTTCCCTTCTTTATATAATATCCACTTACATACTTACAAAAAGCACCAAATACCCTTTTCAACAAAATGGAGAATGTTCACTAATTTTGATTATTAGCACTCCATATTCTCTGTCAAAAATAAATAATACTAGTGAAAAAATTACTTCGATACGTCAATTAGTTTCCGATTTAGAAGTAAAACAAGTTGTAAACGCCCGGTGATGGTGTGACGTCACACCACAACACGCTCAATCTGGCTCACTGTCCGCTAGCGATCGCGCGCCCGTGCCGTCGAAATTATAATTAAATACTTTTAAAAATGTCCAATCCAAATACCAGAAAATCATGTGTTGTTCCTAAATGTAAAAATACAACTACCAATTCGCCGGATAAGTTGTTTTTTATAGTTGCAAAGGACGTAAACTACATCACTACATAGTATAAAACAAAGTCGCTTTCCCTGTCCCTATGTCCCTATGTCCCTTTGTACGCTTAAATCTTTGAAACTACGCAACGGATTTTGATGCGGTTTTTTTTAATAGATAGAGTGATTCAAGAGGAAGGTTTATATGTATAATAACATCCATTAAATAGTGGAGAAGTACTGTTATTTTTGAGGTTTCTAATGTGATGTCGTAAAAAATTACATTTTTTCCGCTTACATTGCAAAACGAATTTATCAAAATAATGTACTAAGTATCATACACATTGAAAAGGTCTACAGAAAAGTCCGCTATGGTATATGTCTATCTCTTATGGATAACCCACAATATCTTTTTTTTTGTCATTTACTTTTTACGACAAATAATGGCTAATTTTCGATGCGATTTTAACCAATACAGCATTAATCCTTAACCAATTAAATACCTTGAATACATTGTTCATTTAATATAAATCTATATGGCCCTTTACACCGAATGATTTAAGTGAATATTTTCGAAGATATTACAGATTTAAAAATTGCGGGACATAGCGTTTGCGTACCAGCCGGCCGCCCGGCTATGTATTTTAACCCGTGCGAAGCCGGAGCGGGCCGCTATGTTTTTATATATAACGTTCACAGTTTTTCTGTAGTGTATTTAGTATCAGCATTGCACCCGTGCGAAGCCGGGGCGGGTCGCTAGTATTATAATATTTTGAGAACATTGCAGCTGTTTTGCGTTATCCTTTGTTTTCTATACAAGTTTTAATCTATACTAGACTGTGCTTCTGCTCTGCTCGTATGGGCTAAGTATAGGTAGATAGTAAGTAGAGGCTAGTACGATTTTTTCTTGTTTTAAGTTGAGAATGATATGGAGAACTATACTAAAATATAAGTTGGTCGGGGGAAGAATTAAACAAAAACAGGGTATAGTTCCACACAAATTCAAATGTCAACAGGAAAATGAAGATAAACCTCAGAGATCAGCAGTGCAAAAACGCAATCGTATAGAATATTTTGAGAAACTATTAAATAAAGATGAAACTTTGGCATGACTGTTATTTTATTAAACGAATAATAATTACTATTATTGGACTATTAACGAAATTCGCGGACGAAAACCCATCAAAATACTGCGCAAGCTATAACACCTACTACAGCGCTGCCGACTTGATACTAAGCGCGGGGGCGCGGCCGCGCGGTGCGTTGTGACGTGACGTCACAAGCGGTCACGTGACTATTAGCGGGACTCGATATTTTTCGAAACTTTGAATGCGTATAAAATCAAAACTACTTGGTATTTTTGACCACGACAAAAACTAGTGTATTTGTATACATACAGGCTTTACTGAGACACAATTTCAAGGGATTTGGCATACCTAGTAACATTCTTCATTGTATCATTCACTCATTCCTTTCAAACATAACCAGGTCTCTTCCACCGAGCAATCTCCATGAGCGGTTCACCAATCGGCAAGGAGCCACTCCCAACGGAACAGAAACACCTCGCAGTGAAGCAGGCGGAACTTCTGAACTGTCCCACTAACAGTTCAAAGGCTATTATTGACTGCTTGAAGACAAAACCTTGGAAGGAACTGGGCGACTCGCTGCCTGGATTCTTTGTGAGTAACAAATATGCAAGTTAAATGGCTCGTATTAAGAACTGGACTTAAATTAAACACAGTAACATTCTTAGATGCAATATTGGCCGAAAAGCTAAGGCTAATTCGATAGCAATATTGTCAGATATATTACCATGCTATATTATATTACGTTTATATTTTCAGTGAATATATCATTATAAACCGTACACCGATATCGGACAAAATGTCTTATCATCTAAGTTTTAGTCGATAGATTTGAATATGCATTTAAGTATATCGAAAAGTAGAACGGTGCCCGTTTTTAAAACCTGCCCGTACTAACGGTGCAGCTTGCCGATAGGATTGGATTGCCATGTATGACCTGACCTTCCACTATAGCCATTTTTGTGATATATGAGTCACACGGATCAAGTTTCGATCTCGATCAAGTTAACTGTTTACTTATAAGTACGAGGATGACACATTAGAAATAACAGAATACTGATCGTTTCACAAAGAAGAATTTTTTTACACTTTAAATAATTTCCTATAAGTACGTTCGTAAAGGCCAATCTAGCACACGCCGAGTACTAATTTTTAGCAAAAAATCCTCGCTGTTATATGTATGCCAAATACTTATTAAAATGTATATTAAGGTACAATTTAAACAAAAATAAACTACATAATAATTTCCAGGAATTCGGTCGCTTCGACCCCGTGCTCCTGTGGTCCCCCGTGGTCGAACCCGACTTCGGCCAGGAGCGGTTCCTCACTATACAACCAGACGTGGCCATTAGAGAGAGGAAGTTACATGCCGTCCCTAATATTATCAGCCAGACACAGGATGAGTTCTTCTGGTTTGCGTACTGTGAGTACTTACATTTTTTTTTGAAGTGAAAACTTCTTTAGCGGCGTTGAGCACTTTTTCTGTAATGGGTATAAAATCTTAAACTCGCGTCAGGACACGTGACCTGATCGAAAAAGCGTAAGACGGATACCATTCCAAAATATCAAACATGCTCAACGTTAATAATCAAGTTTTCACTTCTGCCGGCACTCCCGGAGTGCAACCCGTCTTTTTTTTTATATCAGTTTTCTGGGTATGTGAACTGCCATTTTTAAATAAGCTTTGTTGACCAATTGTAAAGTTGTATTTCATATTACATTCCTGATATTAAAAAAAAATAGCGAAAATTGTACCTACTGCTGACGTATATTTTAACGACAAAGCCAGAATTAATATGCTTTTCTGATTCAATACTACAAGTATATACCTTGGCAGGGTACAAATAGACAGTAGGCTTCATTCAACTAATAACATCACTAGAAATGTGAGTTACTTATTTTAAACTCTTCTACACCAGTAGGTATTTCCCATTTGCAATTTACAGTCGTAATATTCATATTATAATCTAAATTAATAACAATTTCGAGTCTACGCGGTCTTTTTGACGTGACAACGATAAAGCCGGCTGAACGCACGAAAAAACATGACTCATGCGGCGTTACCTCGCTCTGACTCATCTGAGGCGTTCCATGTAAGGCTTGAAGTACGAGCGAGAGCGCGGAACGAGCGACAAAGAAGCACACTCGGACGTTGTCACGTTCAACTATCGTCAGTAAACCGACTTTACAGACAACCAATTTTTTAATCAAATTATTTATTTTCAATTCCCAGACGTAACCACCAACGAGACACTATACAAACAAATGAACCAAGACTGGGACCGCATAGCTCCCATAGCCTTCCTCCTCCCGCGCGACAACGCGACTCTCCCCGCTAGAGCACTACGTAAGGAGTACCTGGGAGATCAACCTTTGAAGAATGATGCGAGTAGTTCAAGGAATTTGGGCAGGCTGTATGCGGATTCTATTGAGAGCTTGCCGGTTTATAGGTAACAAGAATATATATATTTTTTTAAAACACGTCGTAAATAAATAGCCATTACTTCAATCGCTTTCGAAGTATTACATACTAGCTACGCTTCGCGGTTTCACCCGCGTGGCTCCGCTCGAGCACCTGTTGGTCTTAGCGTAATGATATTATATATAGCCTATGTGCCTAATAGCCTTCCTCGATGAATGGGCTATCTAACACCCAAAAGAATTTTTCAAATCGGACCAGAAATTGCTGAGATTAGCGCGTTCAAACAAACTCTTTAGCTTTATAATATTAGAATAGATTCTGTAAACCAGTGGTGAATTATGACCTAAATTCTCATAGAAGACAAAATATAGGCTGATGATAAATTGGTAATGTTTACGTTGAGTTAATAAATAAATTAAATTTCAGAATGGCGAAGCTTATGACGAACTACTCTCCAGAACCAGTGTACGAATATGAATGGGCGTATATTGGAAACCACAGTCACTTTGAAGACCCTAACACTAACAAACCTTTAGGTAAAAACAGTTTTTTTTTTTTCAGTTTTATTATACAATCGTTAATTATTAAGGTAGTAGATAGGGTATGTTAAAAAAAAGTACTTACAATTGTTTCCTTTATATTTTTATGAACATAATTGCCTAAGATAATTGCATTTTGTTAAAAAAGATCCCTTGTCAACATTCTTTTTTCAAAACGTTGCATTTTCAAAATACATAATATGTATTGAAAACAAACCACTATAAAATATAAGTACTGAAACAATTTTTTAACTTCTCTAATATTATGTGCTCTAAAGATATTTTCACTTTACAGGCGCGGCTCACCACGACGATTTAATTTATTTGTTTACTTTGAGCTATCGGTTTCCCGCCATCGGTCTAGAAGGAGAAGACGCCAAATTGGTTGACAGGATGACAGCAATTTGGTACAATTTCGCAAGATACGGGTAAGGCTGAGTCTATATGACAATTTAATGAGAAAACGTATTGTGTTAAAAAAACGTAGCTATTGTAGGTACATAAGATTTTACCTGATTATTTTTAATCGATAAAAGTAAAGTTCCTATAACGAAGCTATAACATTTTATTAATATTATGTTCTATGAATAAGTCTATAATATACCTCTAAATATAGTTTTACGCCATAGGCGATATCACAAGTGGAAAGCATAATTAATCGATATTATTTTTACATAGCAAAATAAATATTAAATATTTTAAATGTTTTAGTAAATAACAGTAATTAAAGGCGTCCACTAAACACAGACTAAATTCAGAATAATTTATACTTCTGAACTTCTCTGTTTCATATAACAATATTTTAATGGTTTTTCAGTGATCCAAATCCTCGTGAAGACACACCAGAATTGGAAGGACTTAATTGGCCAAGAACAACGCCCGAAGATATGCCGTATCTGCGAATAGACAACAACTTTACACTTAAAAAAAATCTGTTCAAAGATAAAGCTGTTGTATGGGACTCCCTGTATCCTATGGAGTATTAATTTATTATAATTTAATGTATGTTTTATAAGAAACCGTTTAAAATATAAATAAAAGTTTATTGTTGCAAAATGTGTACATTATTTAAAAATATCTCACTTATATTACAATATCATGATCATGATATCATTCTCTAAAAGGTGTTTAAATTATACACCAGCTCCTCCAACTCCAGCAAATTTTTGGATAATTTTGTGTGCATGTAGGAAAAGTTGACAATAAGATTTTTATAAGTAAAATTTCAAAAATAATATTACATATTTCACCTATCGTACCGTACCGTTAAATCTGTTTTGCGTTAGACTGCATTAATTAGTCTGATTTTTTTTATTTCGATCTATGAAAAATATTCTAGGCACGCTTTTATTACTTTCAACTACAAAAGCCCAACCCCTCCAATGTAAATTAAATGCCACAGAATATCCTACTAATACTACGGCCACACTACCGTGATATGCCAATAATTATTGCCACAACTTTAACAACACCTAGGTGTAACCACGACTTATGGGCTATGGCCATAATTCTACAATGCCAATCAATATGACAAATGGCGGTAGGCAATAGCTCCGGCGGCGGTATTCTTTCGCACATCAAAGAAGATTACCGCCGTAATTATTGCGTATGCGGCCACACTACTGTTTGTCCAGTGTGCAATATGAGCTCACCGGCGACGCACGTATCGACATGGAGTGGTCAAATGAAAAAGCGCTCGATGGCGCTCGAATTTTTGGAATTATATTCTAATCCGAACCGTCTCTTTAGGATACCCGACAGAAGAACTATAAAAATAGCAGTGTACCTACTACACATCGATTTTTATGTCGGATCAATCAAAATTTATCATTTCCAAGTATAATAGATGATTTGAAAAAGAAAAAAGAATCCTTGATGAATTATTACAGAAACCATATTATATATTAATTAACTAATATTTTTTGCTGCGGTAAATGCCAATAATTACCGGCATATCTAGGTAAACTCTAGTGTAACCACACCTTCATGCAGTAATTTAGACGGTAATTTTATGCCATAATTATTGCGGTAACAGCCCGGTAGACGGTAAGGTAGTGTGGCCGTAGCATAATGCTATCCTATTCTTTCACGCAAATACTACTGAACCGATTAAGAATCTGTGATTAAGAATGAAATTTAGCACACATATAGATGGTAACTTGGATTACACATAGGATAAGTTTTATCCCGAAAAACCCACTAGAACGGGAAATACGCGGGATTTTCTTTGAAAACGAGGGCGAAGCCGCGGGTGGAAAGCTAGCGAAACGCGTTTGAGTAGTAGCCACGGTCATCGGCAGGCGATCATTATCGGCAGGTAGCGGCAGTATTTTTTGTGATTTTTATAATAACAATAGACTACTCTAAACTCTTTGGTTTTATATAAATAAAAATAAAATAAAATAAATAAATAAATAAATATATTAGTTTGATAGTTAGTGTCAAAATCAATATCAAAATGTCAACTGTCAACAGTCAAGTGTGAAAATGTCAAATTCTCGCTATCATTTCGTGTTTGTTGCTGTTTTGCGGCTTACGCCTTCCAAGTAAATAATCAAATTATTTATACTTACTTTTGTGCTCTTACATAACGTAGCTTGCAAAAGATGTACATTTACAGATATATTTTACATTTACTTTCAAATATTCGCGTTTTAAATCAAGGTTGCGGAGAGTTCTGTGGAATTAAACATTGCTTTCTGCATGCTGTTCATGAACCTTTTAACCTACTTAAATGAAACTATTTATGCTATATATTGCAGTAATGACTGAATATGATATATTTTCAGAAACTAATTTGTGACAACATTATTTTAACGGAGGAATTTGGAAAGATCGGTATCAAGATGCAAAATATTGCAAATTGGTGGACTCGAGCCGAATTACTCGCGGGTAAATATTATACTTTATATAACAATATGTGACGATAAATAGCAATAACTAAATCAAACTTTTTGTTTTCTACTCTTATTAGTATGTTTATTCCAAGAAAATTGTTTTTGTAACTATATTACTCAAGATATTTTACTCATAACCTGAGCTTTTGTACACTCTATTTGCTAATACAATAACCAAAATATTGACATAAATCTTATTAGACTTTGAATATATTATATATATAGAGACTGTTCATCACTACATAGTATAAAAAAAAGTCGCTTTCTCTGTCCCTATGTCCCTATGTATGCTTAAATCTTTGAAAAAAAAACACTTTAAAATAAAAGCTTTTATCATCAATATTGTATTTAACTTATACACAAATGACCAGGAGAGCATGAAGGCTGTGCAGCGTCTCGAATGTGGCGTAGTGCATGTGCCACACTGGTGGCTCCACATTCTGAAGAGGCCTGGAATGAGATATCAACTGCCTCGCCTCCCGACTCTGTCTGGCATTCGTTGAGAAACTGTGTCGCTTATCAGGTTGTGTTGTATGTTACCATTTATTATATTTAATAGTTTTTTTTACAAACATAAACAGTATAAATGTAAAAATTATTCCTTTGATCACATTATGTTCATAATAAACCATTATTAAGTACTAAGAATTTTGCTTTTCAGCATAGAATTCACAAATTTTATCTGTAAGGACTCGAACAGAGGGTATCATTTAAACAGCAATTTTCATCCTCAGCATTGGTTTTAATATTTACAATATTCAACATAACATCTACCACATTACTTATAACACCATTAATAATATGAATAATCCAATTCATTTTAGATAATTTTCATTTCCATAAGTGGAATATTAGTCTTGTTCTTCAAACATGCTACCAACAAAAATTTGCATATGCCACAATTCTCAAATCAATTAATATACAGTTGATGAGTCTAACTAAGTTTAAATATTGTACATAAAAAATTCTGTCTCTAAATACTGTTAAAAATATGCTAAAAACTGTTAAAATCATATAGTTAAAAATATGCTAAGCCGACGGAGGTCACTGGTTGACCCCACACAGGTTTTTCCTAGTGGATTAACCAGGGATTTACAATTTATATGAGTTTGTAAGAAAAAAAAACATTGTGAAACCAAAATAAATAAATTTTGAATTTGAATTTGATACATAAATGAATTCAATCACTTTCAGGCCGGTGTCTGGCACAGTATGTTGCTCAAAGGTGTTGACGATGTTATACAGCCCGCTGCATTCAAATTAGCAATGGTTTTGAGACATACACCTTCTGAACTGACTGTTAGGTTGCTTGCCGAGTTGCTGCAGTTACATCCACAATCGGTAAGTCATAATAATATTTATGGATACACTTTTTTCTGTATGTGTTTGTCCCTGAATTCAAAATAGCTGCAAAAAAATTTGGAGAAAATAGCTTTGAAATTGAATGTATTCAGGATTTGAGTATGATATAGAATTATAATTTGAATGCAAGCAAATTACAAATACATGTGTGATAGCTATTCCATTTAAGTACATAAAAATATGCGGCATTAGTTTCACCACTTATAAGAATAACTGAACAGATTATATAACTCAAACTTTTTTTTTAATCAACCAGACTTCGTTTAGAAGCTTCAACAAAATAACGAAAAATAATAATAAACTTACCATAGCATCTTCAAATGGAAATAATGATGAGCATATTTTATAAAAAATATTGCAGATGCAGAAATTATGCATGAAAGATAAAATTATTACCTATGTAAAATAGAGAATACATATGAATAACAAAGAGATTTTTATCAATGGTAATGAAGGAGACTATTGATATTGATATAGGATATTGGTTCTTACAATAACATGGTATTATTATGTTAAAGTTTTCTGTTAAATATTTATTAGACTGCACCATAGTTCAATCCTTGACCCTTTTGGCTGCACGTTTCAAAAATAGTAGCTTCCTTTCATTATGTTGTCATTGTTTAAAATCATGTATTTTTGCAATTGATATATATTATTTAAAGTTTCGTTTCACTCTTTAACTACTCAGAATAGCCAATGGATTTTAATGATTTTTGATTTGAATGATTTGTCTTCATTTGGAATTTCTTCTTCCTATATTTATTGATTTATTTCTAATTTATATAAATAGGTAATAATTCTTACAGAAAACATAGTGTACCATACCCAAACCTGAATGAAAAAGCTAGCTATTAATGAAAACATTAAATTACAGCAAGACCTAACATCCTACATCCTAGCGCTGCTAACAGACGACGAGGCATTTTGCAGCAGTTGCAACGACAGCCCTTCAGAGCCAGAATCAGACACTCCTATAGGAGCCAGTCCTACAGAAGAGCCAGAAACGGACACCGCTATAAGTGTCAGTCCCATAGAAGGGCCAGAAATGGGCTCCGCTATAGTCAGCTCCACAGATGAGCCAGAAATAGGCTCTGCTATAGTCAGCTCCACAAATGAGCCAGAAATGGACTCCGCTGTAGTAAGTTCCACAGAGGGGCCAGAAATGGTCTCCAGTACAGGTATAACGGTACCTCTGCGAGATCTACAGTTATTCGGAGACTGTGAACTTGCAGTATTGTCAGCTTCAAGGGAGGAATATGATGCTCATGCCAAATTGGTGCGAGCGGAGTACTCGAAACTTAATCAGAAAAATTATGTCGAGTTGAGGATTAAGGTTAGTTTCTATTATTTGTAAAGTAATAAAAAAATATTTCACTCATATGAGCAGGATGATTCACATAAAGTTCTACTTTCTGAACTTACTATCTACTTTCTACATCTGAATTCGTCCGTTTGAGGTTGTTAAATGGTGATCAGTAATATAATTTTTTTTTTCGGAATTTGAGTGATATTATTGTGAGAAGACTGTCCTGTTCATATTTTTATTAATCAGCCCAGAAAAAAATATAGTAAAGGCAATATACAACAGTTGTATTACCGCTTAATATAAACAAATTGACAGGCTATTTACGTACCTACTTATTCTACATTTCCTACTACACATTTGATTCAGTAAATTCTAATACTATCTAACTTGTACTTTAAACATTACCATTTCCAGATACTAAACCAACTTATACAAGTACCGAAACTGTACCAAACCCCAGAATTCGAAAGTTTCGAAGGAGCAGCCCGTGAAAACATTGACCGAGAGATCTGCACATTGCGGGAACATTTGCTCACTGGAAGGCATGACTAGGGATGGGCCGGGACTAGTTCCCGTGATTATGAATATGAATAAACTATTAACTAGTGACTGTGTTGTTTAAAGTGTAATTTGAAGGTGTTGGACTATACTGTGTTGGACTGTGCTATGTTGCGTAAAATGTGTTGGACTGTACTGTATTGTGTAAAGTGAACTATGAAGATGTTGGATTGCATTTGGTTTTTAAAAATGTGTTGGAACACCAAACAATATTGAAGTGTGAGGTGTTCTATTAATACCGATGGATGTCTATGATATTAAAATCAAATGAAAATATTTTTTAAGGCAACAGTGTAGTGCTTTTGCCAGTTACTTCTGTATCTAACGAAAATCCTTTTTTTACTATGTATATGTGTATGTACATAATACAACTGAAATTTACAAAATTTGCACTGCTGCGTCTTTCCAAACTATACAAGGCCAGTACGCAACGGTGTGAAACTAATCACGTATAGTTTGGAAATAACTTTTTTACAAAGTTCTTCCAATCTATACAACAGCAGTACGCAAATACTCGCGTATACTTTGTACTGAAGTATCGGTCAATTAAGGAAAGCTGGCATGTTCACAGTACTCACACTTATGCAATTTCACTTACAGTATGTTCAAAAATAAATGCGACTCTAGTTTCATTTTAGACTTGAATTGTAAAATGGTGCGTTGTTGATAAATATATGCAAATATAATTATGAAAGCTCTCATAATTTACCTGTAAAATTATAATTTAAAAGTAAATCAATTGATGAAATTAATTATTTATTCTAATAATAATCAATTGGATAAAAGAATTAATAATCATTCAATTATCAAATAATAATTAAATTTCAGGTCATAAAAACAATACAAATAACACGTGTACGCTCACTCCCAACACACGGATGGTTATTTTGATAATGATTTAAATAACGGACGTTTTCTTATTCAAAATCAAATTCTTTCATTTACTGTATCACAAAATTCTTCATAGATTTTTAGATATTCGTACTACACACATCACCCTGTATTTATAAACAATTGCAAAATAAAAGCTACACATAGGCCGAGAGATACTGACACAAAATTTCGGGTCATTTGTAACAGAATGGCGGTTCTACAGGGGTCTTATTACGCAATGACAAAAAGAAAAATGATGGTCAGAACGCTGGTACCGGCGGACTAGTCGCGTGGGCGTTAGTCGAACTCGTCGGATAAATAGCGAAAGTCAAACGATTTGTAACACAAAAATTTTAGAATTTACCGATAGCCCATAAAAAAGATGTAGGCGGTAGTGTCATGCCATACTTTTCCGGTGTAACTTACAGCCCCCCATACCGACGCGATGCGTTGATTTAAAAAAACAATAAAATAAATAAAAAATAAAATAACGCCCACTGACGATCATTTTTCTTTTTGTCATTGCGTACTAGACCCCTCTAGACCGCCATCCTGTTACAAATGACCCGAAATTTTGTGTCAGTATCTCCCGGCCTAACATGTGCAATGTGTAAATGTGTTGACGTTCCAGCTCTTCTTAATATAGGTATAAGTAAGAATAGCGCTCCAAAACATACAGTGCCAGTACGCATGCGGACTAATCGTGTATGTTTCGGAGTAAGCGCGGCGTCTTTCCATTGCTCGCGTTTATATTATTGTATTGCTGTTTTGAAATCTATTATTAAAATGCATGTGTATTGTGTATATGTCGCAGGTTTTTCATAAAATTAGGTTTTTGATCAAAAACCAAGGTTTTTCATTAAAAACCGGAAGATGACACATTTTAAACTGAATTTCATCAAAAACCTGTAACAATCCAGATTTTTGATCAAAAACCTGAACTAGTTTGGGTTTATGATCAATCTGATTGGATTGAAGGAGAATATTGATTGGATCATGGATGTAAAATTTTGATAAATCAATGATTGTTTTCTTTCTACTAAGTTGCAAATGATGATGGATTGTTTTATTTATTTCATTTAAATTTGTCATAAAACAAAGCAAACCCGTGATTTTGTCAAGAACTTTATCATACTATTTCAGGTTTTTTATCAAAAATCTGGATTGTTACAGGTTTTTGATGAAATTGAGTTTAAAATGTGTCATCTTCCGGTTTTTGAAGAAATACCTAGGTTTTTGATAAAAAACCTAATTTTATGAAAAACCTGCGACATATATAATGTTGCGTACTGATCGTATATTTTTTTTTATCGAGGATGCTTGTGTCTTCATTCCCGACTATACTGCACGACTTACAATTGACAATAGTGCTAAAATGTAAGAATCTAATAAGTCTAGAAGAAGACGGTTGCGAGGCGACGGAGCCCTGCGAAGCGGGGCTATTTTTGTGTAGTTAAAAAAAACACGAACCTAACCTAGCCCATAGGTAACCCTTATATCTGTTACCTATTTACTTTTCTAAGCTTAATTAATAATATTTTTACTCCATATTTTACTGAATCAATCAAGAAGAATAAAAGTAGATAGATATAGCTGTACAAGTCTTTGATTGCCTATATATTTATTATTTCGCTCAAGCGTAAGTGGTGTAGTAGGTAGCTATATTTATGTTTTTGCGTACTGATCGTGTATAGTTTGGAACAAAGAAGCAAGCATCCGCGTTACAAAGTATACACGATCAGTCCGCAAAATTCGTGTATATATTGTAATAGCAAACTTAAAAACAGCATTACAAAGTATACACGAGCAGTTTCCTATGGTTGCGTTCTGGCTATGTATAGTTTGGAAATACGCTGCACTGCTATTGCAGATGTATTAGTGAAATAAAATTATCATTTGGTTCCTTTATTTACACACATTAATAAAGATTTAAGATTTTGAGTTATTTCTGAAACTAGGACTTTGAACTATAAACAATAAATTAAATAAATTGCTTAGAGAGGACACCACAAACAAAATCTGTGCGACAATCGCAGTAGCACGGAGCGGCTAGTTAGTCATTGATATAAGCGATGTTTGAGTCGCTTGGCTCTAACTCGCGTTACAAATAGTGTAGTATCGATGCCCTCTCTAGTACGTAGTACATAGTAACTCAATGATAAATTACTGAAATATTCACCTTAGATTATAAAACAGTTGTCTCTTTCTCACTATTCTTCTTTATTAAATGGTTAAGGGGTAAATTATGAATAGGTATAATATGTTAAAACTGTGCTGTGCTTATTATTAAGATATACATATTAGCATGCAGTAGTGTGCAGTGTTTAGCTTAAGAACCTTTTTAAGTTTAAGTAAAGTGGCTTGAAGTCAAGTTTATATATGTATATCCAAAGCATTTGTGATAGTGACTGCTGTGTGATTTTATAGTTTAAGAAAATAAAGTTTTATAAGTTTTTTTCTTTTTTTTTGTATTTGTATTTCATAGCATAGTAGTGTTTTTTTTTTTATGTAGAACTTTGATTTTTATTTTGACTAACTACTATGCTAATCATTTCTTTAACTATTATTTTAAGAAATAAAGGTGTTATTGTGAATAAGTTTTACCATATTCATAGGATAACCTAAGTCATAAGGATTATATTCATAGAAGTATATTTAATTAAGTAGATAGTGCATTTTTTACGAGAAATAGGATATAAGACAAGTAAATTATTGTTTGTAGCTACTGCAGCCTTATATATGCATAATTAATAAGTATTAAATAAAAATGTAAAATAATAAGAAGTTTATAGATTACCTATGTTGTCTTAAATTAGATAGGAAATTGTTATTATTTAATTTGTAATGAACTTGACAATATCATGTAATCTTTATTCATTATTATATTTTTTACATGGGTAAAAAAATGGTTTATGAGAGTAAGATTGATTGATAGTAAGAATAGTTGCGCGTATGACCAAAAAACAACTACAGATCTGTAAAAAGTAATAACTAATACATATTATGTTATAGCCTTAAATATAGCAATTTCGATAACTAGGATAACTAAGATATCAAAATTGGATTAGTTAGCCAAATTAAATTTGTAAAAATTCTAAAAGTGAATAATATATCGCAACATTTGTATGTTTTTCAGTTACAAAAATTTGAAATGTATATAATTTTAATAAAGTATATCAGGCCTTAATGTATCGTTTTTATTTAAATCTCCATTTTATACAATACTCCGGTAAGTACTTACTCATGTAATTTTTACGTTATTCCTTTCTGAAATTAATGCTTTTTTCGCAAATCAACAATACCAACTCGTTTCGCATGTTTGTGCGAATCATAAGTACAGTAAAATTAAGTTTTAATGTAAAAAGCTTTTAATATTTGTTACAAAAGAAAAAAATGCTATTTCAATTTCACTTGTATCTGTTATCTGATAGAACAACGAAAAAAAAAAAGTTAGTCTATGATTTCTGATCTCTTGTCTTTGTTTAGCATAGGGATGTGCTGGTTCATTCGATTCAGAGTTCGAATGGAAATCGATTAGATTATAATTCAATTAATTTTCATATAAAATATTATAATATTGTTGAAACAGCAATAACGTTAAATATTCAATTCAATTTATGTGCAGTAAAAAGACAAAGGTAAAGACCGTCCTAAATTATAATACGATTGCAATTCTAAAACATTTCTGACTTTTCACTCAAGTTGATACACAATTTTTTTTATCATAAGAAAAAAAAATCTTGTTATTACTTATTATATGTTATATGTTAAATTAGTTCATATGGATAACTTTTCAACGTTTAATTTCCGGATGCACCACAATACTAATCTTGTTAAATTGACCTCTTAAAAAAACTCGATTAATCGATAGTTCGTTATTCTTTATGCGCTTGACAACATCGAAAACTCTTCGTAGTTCGTATACACGTCACTATTTTTTAAAGAAAAATTAAAAATATGGCGCACAGAGCAAGATATGGCGATTGTCTGAGCTCTGATAACTGTTTTTAGTTTTTAACTTTGATTTTCATGGTGAAAATACATACATTTCTAGGAATAATCTTATAATTTTCAACTGTATCTACATAAGGACATTTTTGGCGTAATCTACAGCAGGTAAAAAGTACAGAACAATGGAGAAAGGTCTCGATCGAAAGGGCAAGGCACGAAGCGTCCGAAGGGTTTGTATCATCGTTTCATTAACCATGATGTTCGCAGGCTATGTCTTGGCGCGGAAGAGAGGATCGCGGGAATCGTTGGGCTGAGAACCGCCCGCGGTCACCCGTTTGGGAGATGAGGCGCAGTTCCAGTCCAGATAGGGGCCACCAAGCGTCGCCTCGAGACAGACACAGAGAGCGCCGCGACCGCGTCGACCGTTACGACCGTGACCGCGATCGTCGTGATCGCGACCGTGACCGCGATGACCGTTACCGCCGTGATCGTTACGACAAACGTGACCGCGATCAACGTGACAATAGGCGTCGTTCTCCGCGCCGCATAGACGATAAAGACATCCCAAGCGCTCCGTCCCCTCCTAAGATAAGTAACGACAGACAGAAGATTGACTCCCAGTCTAGAAGTAGATCCCGTAGTAATGATAGACAAGAGCCTATCGTTGAAACATATGAAAATAAACACGAGAACCAAGATACGCAATCAAATGCATCTCCTGGTGACTGGATATGTCAATGTGGCTCTTACAATTTCAAACGGCGCCAAGTATGTTACAGACGAAATTGCCAGGGTAAGAGAGGAGATGGTGTGGTATATGGTGGTGACGATAGGAATGGCTCAGAAACAAGCCCCGGTATTACTAAGAGACTGTTATTTAGAAGATTAGATGCATTAACTACTGAGGAGAAAATATTAGAAGCAATTAAAGATAGGTGTACCAAGTCAGTGCTCGATTCAATAGCTGGTATAACAATAGGTAGAGAGACTTTGACTGGAGCTTCAAAATGCTTAGCTTATATTAACTTTAACTCAATAGCGGACTCGACAGCGGCACATTCAGAATTATTAGCTTTGGATCCTCCTCTTAAGATAGATGGACGAGAAGTGTTAGTTTCATATTACAATGAAGTGCAAAAGGTTCAAAAGAATATGTCAAATAATTCAGATTATTCGGCATATTATGCTCAAATGTCATATAACACCAGTCAAGCGCTTTCCGAAGCAGACAGGGTAAATGCGGCAGCTGCAGTAGCTCAGTCTGCTATCTCTGCAGCACAAGCTCGACAGCTTTCATGGACTCCGGTATCTGTTCCAGTTTTTGTTACATCTACCTCACAAAATGCAGCTGTAACTAACATACCTACTGGTGATGGTAAAACAGTGTACAGCCCACCAGACGTGAGGACTTTCATGTACGATGAAACATCAGGTTACTATTACGACCCTGCAACTGGGTTATATTACGATGGCAACACCCAGTACTTCTACAACAGTCAAACTAGCCAGTACATGTACTGGGATGCAACAAATTCCACATATATTGCAGCCAATCAAAATCAACAAAATACCAACCAGCCAAAACTCCAAAACCCACCGACTGCTACAGTAGAAAACACAATACCAAAAGAACCAGAAGAGAAAAAGAAAAGAGACAAAGAGGATAAGGTTAAAGTTGCGAAAAAGATTGCAAAAGATATGGAAAGGTGGGCTCGGACGTTGAACCAAAAGAAAGAAAATGCTCGTAGCAATTTTGTTATGGAACAGCCACTAGACCATGGAGCGAGTAAGGGTTCAGCAGACATAGGGTTTTCTGTTCTTGGAGCTGGCCCCTCTATAACGCCGCACATGCGAGAAATATCGCCACCGCCGAATACTGAAGAATTTCTTATTAAAAGTCTTGAAGTTCCAGTTGACTCTGACGAGGACATCATTGACTGGACGAGGCTAACATGTTTAATTTGCAAACGGCGTTTCCCATCTGCAGAAGTGTTAACGAAACACAAGACATTGTCCGATTTGCACAAGCAGAACTTGGTAGAATTTCAGAAAAAGAATGATTTGTTGCCGCAAACAAATGGGTATAGGGATAGGGCGGCGGAAAGGCGATTAAAGTTTGGTGAAGATGAGCCTACTCCGATTCGTAAGCGATACGAGAATGATATGCCGGCGCCTGTCGTTTCACACCCACCTCCGTCAGTTGTAGACACGATTGGTGGTAAAATGCTGCAGAAAATGGGTTGGTCTGAAGGTCGAGGATTGGGAAAGGAGGAACAAGGGAGAATAGCTCCAATAGAGGCGGAACAAAGGCCTAGCTTGGCGGGACTAGGACAGAAACGCGGAATATACACTCCTACACCTGGCTTAACATATAGAGATACTGTAAAGAAACTTATGATTGCGAGATACAAGGAAGTTGTCGGTCAAGAGGAGGGAAATATTTAGGTGAGCTATGCTTTTTTATTTTCATTATAATCTTCTTTTGTTCGCAGGTTTGGATCCCAGGTCAGTGTGATTTATTAGAATTCTAAAGATAATAGTAGATTATTTTTTTTGGTAAGACTTGATTTTAAATGACTGCAGTTTATAGGTATTCAATAAATGCTATATTGTTTCTTTATGTTTATTTTGTTTGTTGTGTTTTATCCTGTTGGATACAGTAGACAACAAATATCATGCTGTATCTTTTGTTATCTTTCAAATAATTGACTGCAATCGCATTTATGCATACAGTTATTCTTTTTTTTTACAATAAAGGAGTTATGTTATCTATGAGCTATAAACCTATGTGTGGAAGGTGCAAGGGTACTTTGTCGATCCTATCTAATCGTTTGATTCTATTACCCATAATAGATACGGCGCTACCGATGAGACGCAACCATTAAGATGTGCCCAAGCCATCTTCGGTAAGTTTCTACTATTTTCTACCAATTTCTACCTAATCAAGCTTTCTCAACAGGTTTCACAGGTAATGTATGTAAAGCCCTGGATGATGAAGACATTTTTTTACAGCTCTAGCATAAACATAATTGTTTTTGCTAATGACTTCACTATTCTGCGTTCAATTTCGCTTAACTAACAATGAGCGCAGAATTTTGACAGTTGACACTGACATTGACATATTCTAAAAAAGAAGAAGAAGATTAATTAACAACAGAGTTAGATAAAATCGAACATATACTAAAAATGAACGGTGGACTAAATCGGATTTTGTACGAACTGTGATATGACTGTGATATTGTGCTGCCAAGAAATGGTGAATGTGTTTTTGTTGTGATTTTACTGATGTATGTGACTATTTACCTTACAGAATGCTTCGCGGGGCTGCCTACGTCCATACAAAGATGTATAAAGTTATAATAGTTATGCCCACTTGTAGTTTTTAGCTTAAATTAAAATACGTAATGTTCAAGACTTAATAAAGGCACATTGTTTATAAATTAGTGATTATTGAGGATCTAACAATTTTGAACAATTAATTTAATTATAATATTTTTAACAATTTCTACTTATTATTTGGTAAATTGATTATTTAATTTTTTTTTTATGAATTTCATCAAATGTTTTTAGGATCAAAATAGCGTAATGGATTTCTTTCTTTAAAATTTAAGTTAAAAGATAAATTAACGCACCTTCACTGCATTTACAGTAAATTTTTAAAATTCATTCCAATAAGATTTTCGGATTTCATGTATTATTGTTATGTATTTTTTTGATGATAGAATCATTAAGCTTTAGAAAGTTAAGTTGAAACGAATATAGAGCTACTTGATATTTGTAAATAATTAATTTTAGTAATATTAGTACCTAGATTATTTAATAAATAATGTTTTTTATTGTAAAGAATGCGATTATTAGATTTAGATACACAAGTTGTACAAAATATATTTTATAATAAACAGGTGTTATTAAAATAATTTGCGTTTTATTTTTCACCTTCATAAATAAATATCTTATTGAGGCACAATTTATTGTGTCTTTAGTCTTCATAAATTTCATAAAAAATCACCGAAAAGTAACCTATTTAATATTTTTTGAAGACTGTATCCTATGTAACCTACTTATATTATAAACGTGGATGTTTGAACTCCCACCTAAAAAGGACTGAACCGATTTTCATGAAATTTGGCACACACAACTAATAACAACTTTGATTAACACAGAGGATCTAAGACATAATTCAAACAACAGGTTACAGATATATTTTTTTATTTAAAATCAGATCATATGTATGTAAATAGCAATTTATAATCAAAGACAGTCAGCAGGCGGCCTGTCTAACTACCCCTGTATGTGGAGTATCCGTAGGGGGTGAGCAGGAGGGGTATGTGGTAGTGTTCATCTTCTTTTGTGTTGAAAACGATCTGGAAGAAATTAATTTTTAGTTAATCGTTGCTAAAAATGTGTACTACACGCATATTTATACCTATAAAAAAGCAGAAGAGTTTGAATGTGCTTTGAACTAGCTGTCAAGAACTAGGTACTGGAACGATTTCAAAAATTACATTCACTCTATATTAATTCATTGTTGCTTTATATTATGTTGCATATGCATGTGATCCTTGTGATCATGTTGTGATCTATATTCTATAACATTATGCAGGTACTACAAGAAGTCGGGTGAATAGCTTACAAATAAGAAGAAAGGTGGCATCTTAATATCGAGAAAAGCAAGCGATTATTTTTATCCGTTGATAACATATTGTAATTAAAATATATTTATCTCTTAGATAGTTTATCATGAATTTGCACATATAAAAGTTATATCTGTTTTTGTGATAAATAATAATATTGGATTCCACCGTACAAACTACAAGTCATCAATTTTATCAAAACGTTACATCCGAAAGGTCACAAAAACAAATTTTTATTCCTATTTGCATAATTACATTATTTTTATATAACATCGCGGATATTGCGTTTCTAAAAATCGGTCAAGCTCCCTTCGAGAAATGGAAACTTGCTCCGAGACACAAAAATTGTATAACTAAGTATTAATATACAACGATGACTCACTATTTCATTAATATTCTTTGCTAGTTAATAAAAAAAAAACAAATACCTCCACATAGGGATACAAAGTCTCCTTATTAAGTTGTTTATAATAATCCTCGACTTTGAATTTTAATTTATAAGTTCCCACCGCCATAGAATCTTTTGTAAATGGAAACTGAATCCGCCCGTCGCTAGATGTCACTGTATTGTGCCATAATGTCCAAGAATCGTCCTTTTTCTTGTATAATTCGACGAAAACACCAAATGCTGGTCTTCCAGTCGATGTGTCGAGCACGTGGGTCGAAAGCACAGGCCGAGACATCTTTGTAACAACGTCAAAACGTAACTGTTTGCGTGATATTAATATATTTATAATAATTGTTGTGTTTTGAGGTTGGGTTACATGAACAATTATGTAATTATCTCGTTTGCCTTGATTTTACGGATTAATTTAGTAATTTGTATTTGTGTAGATCATTTATGGATGGGTTCTTTGTTTACTAATATCATAATTAATTAATTGCTTCTTTTATCAATTGGTTTCCTTGATTAAATCTTATATGTAAAATTCTCGTGTCACGGTGTTCGTAGTTAAACATCTTTATTCTCATGAAAAGTTGTGTGCATACACCAAATTTTATCAAAAATAGTGCAGTAGTTGTGTACCTATATTTTGAAAAAAAAACGAATACGAATGTAGTCCCGCCCTTATATTGCTGATAACACTATCTCTGTGAGAATAGCGACAAGACATAAAATTATTTATTTACATTTTTAGGTGAACCGCAGTTTCTGTGATTTCTTATAATAAAATGACCTACCTTATGTTAGAGGTTACCAACCGAGGTACATATAATTTAAGTACCTACCTAATATTGTCCATTAATAAATATATTGTTATATCCACGAAGGCGAAGTCGCGGATAACAGCTTATATATATAAATGTTAGAAAAAATAGGTACTTATCTCTTAAGCTAGATAAAACTGCATAATTATTATAGTGGTAAAATTTTATTAAAATCGGTTCAGTAATTTCGGAGTACAAAGCGGACAAACAATTTAACATAATATATGTAATTTATAGTTTATACCTAATTACCTAGGTATATTAAGATCAAAGATGGATGATACGACTAAAGCAACAAACACTCAAAGCGGATTTTCTAATCTAATATGTATCTGTAGGCTGTATGGGTATCTTAGCATTAGTTATTACTTATTATTCCCAGTAAAGATAAAAGAATATTTTTAAATACTAAAATCTATTCGAAACGAGATTCATATCATGAGACATGAATGACTATAAAACAACGCTGTTATATTTATGTAACTAAGTAATTCGGGATTCATAACATTGCTTTTATGAAGGAGATAACTAGGTAATAAAACTAAGATATCTTTAAATTTTATTCAACAATATCAGAATCAAGATTCGCATTGTCTCTCCTAACGAAATTCTTATTAACATAAACATCGTTTCGGTCAGGCGCTTCAGCGACTGCTATATTTGGACTCTTTATTATTTTGTCTTTTAGTCTATCTTGAAAACCGAACATGTTCAAACTAGGATCACCGTGTTTCATGTAATCGATTCGCCATACTGGCGGATCAGCTGGTTTCACCTTATAAGAAAAGTGCTGGTGTCGTTTCGTCAACGTCATATCTGGTACTTCAACTGACATAGAGAGTTTATCCTCAGAATAATCACCGAAGTCCTTCTTTATGTTTGCATTTTTGTCTTTATATTTCACTTTATGCGGATAGAACTTCCTCATCTTCTTTCTGTTGTAAACCGTTCTCGTGTCTTTGCTTTTGTAGCTGTGTTTTGTTTTGCTTTTCCTCGCGCGGGTCTTCTGTTTATAGTTTGTGTTATCGTCGTTAAGAATGGGGAATAGTGTCAGGTATGTTGCTGGTGACGTTGTTTTCTCCAGCTTATGTTTCTTGTAGTTTATTTGTTGTATCGATTGCTCTATCAGTCTTCGCAACGCAGTGTCTTGTGTGATCATCTCGCAAGGGACTGATTTGAAGTTTTTGCACAGGAGTGTTTGCATTCTGTTCAAAACTGATTCAGGGTTTATGTCCTCTACTGATGGTTCTATCTCTTTGTGGAATTTTGACACCATTTTTGTCATAAGCGCATTGTTCCGCATCACTTTTGCGTTGGCTGATAGGCAGAGTGTGATGATGATGAAATAAGTGGCCATCTGTAAAAGATAAAGAAAACGCTTAGGTATTTTCTGGAAAGTTTTCATAC
The DNA here is from genome assembly GCF_061535455.1 of Colias philodice. Taxonomy (NCBI): domain Eukaryota; kingdom Metazoa; phylum Arthropoda; class Insecta; order Lepidoptera; family Pieridae; genus Colias; species Colias philodice. The sequence continues at coordinate 8,345,082 of NC_143107.1, read as the reverse complement.
ATTCTATTATTAGGTAATATTGTTACGTGCTACAGTAGTCCACAACTGCAATAACATACAATAAATGGAAAGTCAGGCCAAGACTAAAAAAAATTGAATTGATAAGTTTTAAATTCTTCTTTGCAATTCCTATCTGCTACACTTCTATATAAAAATTAAAAATGTTGTTTGAAGCCTACCTAGGATGTTTTTTTCGTAACTTAAAAAATTAAACTTCAAGACAGAAACATGGATAGTAAGTATAAAGTCCTACATTATAAGTATAGTACCTACTACCTACCTTATTAGTGGAAAACGTAACTTGCACTTACAATGAGTTTTCAATTTATAAGTTGTTCTTGCTTTGACTGTTTCTTCAGAATGAAACTGGAAAGTCAAGTTGAACAAGGGATGTTGATGTAAATAATGTAATTGTTTATAAATTTGTGTGTTTGTTTGTGTTTAACTCACGCGATTGGAGTGTACACATGTTACTTATCGGTAGTAATTAACAATATTAAATTGAATCTGAGCAAAATTCTACCGAAATGACTATGTACATAGGTTAGATATAGATCTAAGCTATAGGTACGTGTGTACGAAGGTTTGTATTTTGTAGGCCTGTATATAATATTTAACTATGTAGGTATGCTTGATTATTTGGAATCACCTTTTTTATATCAATCAACACCAACTATATCTCTACTGAAGTTAAATAAAGGTTTAATTCTGATTAATCAAAAATAAATGTTTAAGTAGGTATTCAGCGTTCATTGGACTGAAGAAATATGAGCATACTAACATATATTAGTCTGTTAATATAAAGTTAAATGAGGTAGTTAGGTACATAGTTAAGACAGAGTTAAATCTTAAAAAATGAACCAAATCTAAGATGATAAATAAAGAGATTTAAAATATATGTCGCGGGTACAGCTAGTAAATAAAGAAAATATCATAAGTATGTATAATGCACATGTTTTATATAAAAAAATATCAAATAAACAAAATTATGTGAACCAGAAAATATACTCTTCTGCCCAAATGCAAATTAACGAGCATACCTATATATACGATTATCTTATTAAGTTGAGCAATGAGAATATGGATCGTTTACAACTAGTAAGCAAAACATGCAATTTATCTAAAATGTAAACATTTTTCATAGCAGAGCTATCTAGTGATAGTAATTCGAAATATCTGTGCAATTATTAATATTAGCGACATCTTTTCGTCAATAGCAAATCTACTTACTGCCGTCTGTTGATATTACTAATTCCTTCTATTCGACAATAGATGGCATTATGTGTCATACATTACAAATTAATATGAACGCTTTTATAACAGCGCCATCTACTGAGAGAATAAAGAACGATTTGAACAATTTTTTATATTAGCGACATCTGTTCACAAGTTGCTAAACTATGTTTTACTGCCACCTAGTGGCCAGTAGATAAAATATTTCGTTCTTGCTTTAATTGTTCTATTCGACAATAGATGGCGTATTTATTCTTCATTACATTTTAAATGAAAGTTGAAAATTTGATTTTATGTTACCTAATATGTTTTAATGAATATTTAAAATGCAATATTACACGATGCAAAAATATAGACCTTGTGTTATTACGTTTAGCATTTTTGGTTTTGATAAAATTAATATTTATAAGTTTCCAAAACACATGGACATAAAATACCCATTATAATTTGGATAGTTCAACTTCATTTCCAGAAATCATCGTTAAGTTAAACAAATTTACTTTTCTAGATATAAACGTAAGTTGAGACGAGAGAGATGAAAAACACATACCTACCTGTGTACCTATTTGACTTTTTATTTATTATTCACACAATTATAGTTACCTACATCTTACCATATCTAAGAAAATGGAAGATACCTACCATTTTCCATTAACGTATTATGTAGTTAGCGTTAATTATCAATATACCTACAGTCGATAATGGTCGATAACCATCTAACACAATCCATACTTTCCATACTAATATTATAAATGCGAAAGTAACTCTGTCTGTCTGTCTGTTACTCAATCACGCCTTAACTACTGAACCAATTTGCATGAAATTTGGTATGGAGATATTTTGATACCCGAGAAAGGACATAGGCTACTTTTTATTGCGAAATATGTACCTACCACGGGCGAAGCCGGGGCGGACCGCTAGTATTCAATAAATATGTAATCCACGTTCAATTCATTCGTTCCTGAGACGTAAAAACGCAGCAAAGCGCTTACCACGCTTTGCAACACAAACATAATTCATCCATATAGTACGAGATCCGGCTGCAGGATCAGTGCGTTCATCGGTTTTTTGCTGAAAACCGAATTTTTATGTATATTTATAATTAGGAGAATATATATCGACTAGGTTGCCAGTCAAAATTTGGCCGCAAGCATGTTTAATTAAAATTTTTCTAATCGATTTTTGGGAAAAATATTCCTTCACTTGTTTTTTGAATAAAATGTAGTCTACATCACGTCAAATGATATAAAAATTCTAAAAAATCACGGTTGCCGCTTTTCACCTGGCCGCAACATCTTGGCAGCCTGGTGCAAACAGGTATGATTTCGATTTATTTTTACGTTCATAACGCACATTTATGAATCATATATCAAATTAAAGCTAATTTTTTTCTATTTATTATCATATATGGTTGCATAATTAAATCCGGCCGCAAATAAGGGTTGCTGGCTTATAAATATTATAAATATAGGATTAGTGCGTTCATCGGTTTTTTGCTGAAAACCGAATTTTTATGTAACTATAATTATTTATAATTAGGAGAATATGTATCGACTAGGTTGCCAGTCAAAATTTGGCCGCAAGCATGTTTACACTCAACCTTAAATATTCAACATCTTTAACAGCCGGCAACCCTTATTTGCGGCCGGATTTAATTAGGCAACCATATATGATAATAAATAGAAAAAAATTAGCTTTAATTTGATATATGATTCATAAATGTGCGTTATGAACGTAAAAATGAATCGAAATCATACATTTTATTCAAAAAACAAGTGAACGAATTTTTTTCCCAAAAACCAATTAGAAAAATTTTAATTAAACATGCTTGCGGCCAAATTTTGACTGACAACCTAGTCGATATACAGGGTGTCACACTTTCAGTATACTAAGCGCGAAGGGACTTGTAGTTTTGCATACACTGATCACGTAAAAAATACTCAAATAACAAAATTACGTGAAAAATTTTTCGCCAAATTTTTCCTTAAAATCCATGTATTCTTCTCTAGCTTCGCGCAGCCGGCATATATCGCTTTGCTAATATGAGCATTTTGTCTATGAAAACATAATCTTAAACGATAGCTCACGTGCGGGTGGCCAAGTTGGGCGGGTTGCTTTTTAGGGGTGTACACATGGAATTTTAAGAACTCCTCTATTTGAAAAAAAAATGCGTCTGGAATTTTATAAGTATTTTTTACGTACTCAGCGTATGCAAAACTACAAGTCCCTTTGCGCTTAGTATACCGAAAGTGTGACACCCTGTATATTCTCCTAATTATAAATATACATAAAAATTCGGTTTTCAGCAAAAAACGATGAACGCACTAATCCTATATTTATAATTTTTAAAAGCCAGCAACCCTTATTTGCGGCGGGATTTAATTAGGCAACCATATATGATAATAAATAGAAAAAAATTAGCTTTAATTTGATATATGATTCATAAATGTGCGTTATGAACGTAAAAATGAATCGAAATCATACCTGTTTGCACCAGGCTGCCAAGATGTTGCGGCCAGGTGAAAAGCGGCAACCGTGATTTTTTAGAATTTTTATATCATTTGACGTGATGTAGACTACATTTTATTCAAAAAACAAGTGAACGAATTTTTTTCCCAAAAATCGATTAGAAAAATTTTAATTAAACATGCTTGCGGCCAAATTTTGACTGGCAACCTAGTCGATATATATTCTCCTAATTATAAATATACATAAAAATTCGGTTTTCAGCAAAAAACCGATGAACGCACTGATCCTGCGGTGGGATCTTAGACTAATATTGGTTGTATGCCAAAAAAATGACCAAGAAACTCGGTAGGTACGCCGTCAATCACGTCGGTATAAAACATCGCTTCAATACGGATTGCTTGGTCATTCGGGACCCGAAAAAACTGCACACGACTTGCATAAACCCTCGCAAACGGGTTGAAGAAAAAAAACCGCTCGCGTAGGGATGGGATGGGAGGGTTAGTCGATGTGATTATGACCACTGTGTGTTTAGGTCAATTATTTGTGTTATACCGATTATACCTACCTCATAATTGCCTCATAATGGACATAATGTCAAGTTTTTCTTAACCAAATAAGCATTTTTAATTTTGAATCTAAAACTTATTTTACTATCCTTAGGTAGATAATATAATATTATGATTTATTAATAAATATTTCTTCTTCATAATTTTAAATATCTAGAGTACATTCGAATTATCTCACCAACAGGAACCTTCACAAATAGCGTCTAAATACCTACAATCCTACATTTTAATGAACTTCACATACTTAGATACACAAACATACCATACAATATACATGTATTTAGTGAAGGCAATCTAAGTTTAAGTAAGGTATCTTGAACAACGTTCCAAAGCTCCAAAGCACCAAATATTCTATACCTACAGCTTTTTTTTTTTTATTTTTTATGTTAGGATTAGGCAAGCATTTGACCATCGCTTCGCCTGATGGAAAGCGACAAGCGTGGTCTAGGATGGAGCATGTTTGCCTAATAAGTGTCTATTCACATTTCTCTTGAATAAATCCAGATAATAACAGCTAAGCAATTCAAGAAGTTTAAGTAATTTTTATCTCCAACAAAGTTCTGAAGCACCAAATATACCAGTCGAAACATCGACTACGACTAACCTAGCACACTACACATCCCTACCGCTGGCCGGCAGAAGGCCGTCAAGCGCACTCGTCGTCACAGTAAAAGTGAAAAATACGAACATCAGACGGGCTCGACCGTTTTTCTGTTTTTATTGGGTCCGAGCCGGGTTAAATATTGTACTGATTTACATAATCACTGCTTGCTTTGTACTGCCGCGGCCGGGTGAAAAATACCCGGTGCGTGATTGAAATGTTCTGTAATTTAGTTGCTGGGTTTAAAATACCCATTGAAGTTGATGTTTTATGGATGGAGAGTTGTTATAAAGAGGGGTAATTGATTCAATGATAGTTACTTAAATAATTTTAAGCGCGTAAAATTAGTAATAGATATTTTTAAATATTAAAGCTAAAATCCTTCTAGGATTTTAGCTTAAATACCTATTTAAAACTGAACTTTCAAAACTGAATCGAATTTATAGAAAAGATGGTTTTGTTATTTTGTCTCATTATAGATACTTTAAAATTTAAATGAAATTGCCTAAATCGTACATTGATATGTTTCTCTATAGGTAGATATAGGTAGATTATCTCCTAGATGCAGAGGCAGACGAAAAAATGTGTTTTCTTGTTATCTCATACCTAAACTGAATTGCAGCAATTATAAGCACGAAAACTTATTAGCTTATAATAAAATCACAGATGTTATTGTTTATCTACTTATATAATTTTTTAATGAAATATGTAGGTAGGTACCTATCTATAGATTAGTAACAAAGTGCTTTTATCTCCTAAAAAATGGAAACTGTATCAAACGACATGTAGATTAATTATTAATTATTATTACTAGTGTAGAGTCATAAGAAAAACTTTGTACCTATGTAGACACTGCTTTAAGTAGACACAGAATAAGTATTTTAACAGTTTTGAGTTTATATCGTTATGCTACGGCAGTGTATTTCCTTCAAAGAGCTGTGTTTTAATTGCTCTTTGAAATACCAATAAATATATACGTAGGTCGTACCTACGTACAGTATAATAATTTCTCTTTTTCTTTTGTAATCTAAAACAATAATTAACCTACCTTCCATTCGTTTGTGAAGCCTTTCAAGACTAATTAGTATCTAATTGTTAGGCAGCACCTATAAAAGAAGGAAATTGTAACATTTTATAAAGAAAAGCCTCCACAATATGTTTCACATGCCGAACGCAGGCGCGACACAACCCGCGGGGTGTAGTTAGTGAAAAAATGTCACATTTAGTACATAAAGTTAATGAAGAGGGGGCGTGTATCAACCAATGGGAGGGCTTGAAACTGTTGCCAGTCGCGCGATTGGTCAATGTAACGTTTGTTACGATGTTATACCTACTGTTTTTGTTCGAACATCTAATGAATTTGTAGGAAAGTATTATGTGCTGTTGTTTAAAGTTTGTTTTATATTTAGTTAATTGTTAAAAGGGGTAATTTTAATGGAAAATAAAAGATTCGATAAGAATGAAGATTTTCTTTTGTTTGCGTTATTTTTAATGATTTTTAAACCCTCATGCAAATGAAATCAGTTAAAAAAATTTACCTATGTGTCAGGCAGGTGGAAAGATGACGTACGTAAACCTTTTTTAAGTAGGTAGAGCATGTTGCTCTTACAAAATTTTTCTCTACGAATAACGAAATTAATTTGCAATAATTAATCTATTTTTATAAATTGCAATTTTGCAAATTGCAAGCTCGATCAGATTCCTGCCCCCCTATGCAAGTGGCTTTCTGATAGCGTAGCGTTCAATAGAATAGACTACGAATGTATGAGATTGACGTAAGCTGTAGATACGCGTATCTACAGCTTACGTCAATCTCATACATTGAGAAATCGTAGTCTATTCTATTGAACGCTACGCTAACAGAAAGCCACTTGCATAGGGGCCAGGGGGCTGTTCCTTCCTGAATCGTGTTTTTTAAACTAAATTAAAACCAAACAAAAATATATTTATTTATTCAACTAGATTTCTCACAGAAGCGCTTTTGAATTATAATATCTACCTACCATTGACGGTCCTATCTATTAGGTATTATTAGTCTGTGGTCCTATTACGATTTTAAGTAGGTAGAGCAAGCTTTGTAGGTAAATACCTATAGTGTTTATAGTTGTTACTCAGTAAAGACGCAGATTTTCAATGGTAAAATCTTTTAAAATCAGTCGAGTTGTTTTTGAGTTAGATACCGACCCTGTATCTACCTATTACCTAGAAGAAATAAAGTCAAATCTAGTTTAGGGACTTTCTTACCTCACTTATTTAGGTAGATACTTACGTATTTTTAAAGTTACATTACATTTTGACAAATAACTCTACGCATTACAAAAAGCCCATAGGTAGGTAGGTATATAATTACCTAATACCTATACGCTCGACATACGGCTCATCCTGAATAATCAGAAGCTTTAGGTATCTATCACAATGTCACTCACTATATTAATAAGCATTAATTATTAACAACTATGATATAATAGTTAGGGTAAAGTTACACCAAAATGCTCTAAAGCCACTTATTCTGTTAGGTACTAAAGTTACCAAAGCACATGCGGCGATTACACCTAACGAGTACAGTGGCGAGTCAGTGTCCTCGGCCGAGTGCTCGGTTGGTATAAACACTTCAACGAGTGCTCGGCCGAGTACTCGGCCGAGAAGAGCGGCGAGACAGTCACTAGAATCCCAATTTGTTTACTCGGCCGAGTACCCACTCGCTATCCCGCTCGGCAGGTATAAACACGCACTCGTCGCGTCACTCAGCCACTCGCCACTCGTTCGTTTCGTCATTGTATTTTTTCAAAGAATTATTATTTTTATTTATTATTTCTAATAAATCCTACAATTCGTTAATAATATCTGGTAATAGCCGATTTAAAACCCGTTTAAATTCTTTTTTTTTTCGATCCATTGCAGACGTCCGCGTCGTGATCAAAACTGAACTGACTCGCCACTAGTGAAATACGTGTAAACACCGACTCGGTTCGGCAACTGTCTCGGCCGAGAGCGTATTTACTGACTCGCCACTGTACTCGTTAGGTGTAGGTAATCAGCGCAACACATTTAAAACACTACTTTCATATCACATAATAAATGAATAAAACAATGACACCACTAAAGTTAACTCTATAGTATGTGGGGCGAGGGGAGTGAGGGGGGTGCTGCAGGGAGGGGGAGGGGGAGGGGGGGTGACACGGACGATATTCAAATTGCGAACATTTCATTTTAACGCTTTGCGAAGATATTCGCTCGGTCCCACGGTTGTAGGGATGAGACAGTGACAATGGATGTATCGATGTTTTTACTTTCTTAATATTACTAGTTTAGTAGCTAACTTGGCACACATTTTAAGGAAGTAATTGGTAAAATTTATATTAAGAATTTATAATTAACAAATTGATATAGATGATGAAAAGTAAGAGCTGTTATAACTTTTAGGTACCTACCTACCTACTAACTGCATATAATTAGCACTTTTTGACATATCTATAGAAAACAGCACATATTTAACATATTACCTACTTGTCAGATAAACTAAGCAAAAATATAGTTATGAATGGCTGTAAATGAAATATTTTTATCCGTAGCCGACGGCCTCGGCTGGTTATTAATTGTTGAATAAACTTTAATTAGCAGGAACAAACAGTCAACCATATTTTATTGTTGTTTGCTACTCTATTATTGTAGGTAACTACAACCTATATTATTTTATATACTACATATTAACTCAGTGCATTTTCCTGGTATTTTCGTACATATTATACTGTAGGCACTGTAGTTAGTTTGCCAACAATAGTTTAATATTGATGTTGTAATTAACAACACAGACTCTTCATAATGCCCTGATGTAAAGACAGCCGTCTAAAAAAATCTCAATATGTATACCTACCGAATATTTTATCGATAGTAAATAACATCGACACAACCCCATCACTACACGAAGTTGAGACGTTTACGAAATGTGAACATTTTACGAATTGATCCTAGCTGCGGAATTCCCATTTATACCTCCCCCTCCCCCTCCCCTAGGGTGCACCCCCACACCCCCTTACCTGGGATAACGTGCGACTTTAAGTGGGTTTATATCATTTATATGATAGTGTATATTGATGTTATTTTATTTCATGGCTGTATTATGTCTAGTTAGTGTTTTGTTTTAGTAGTACCTAAGTAGTGAAGTAAAATACCTGCATCGGATGTAGGTACCTATCTGAAACCTATGGGTATTTAGGTTAATGTGTCAATTTTGTAATCTTCTCGTCATCTTTTATTAAAGCGAAACTTCTTTAGGCGCGTTGAGAGTAAAAATTCAAGTTGGGGTCATGGCAATACCAAAGTTTCACTTCTAACACGTATGCTCGGCAAACATGCTCTTTTTATTTTTTGAGGTCCTGAGGCTTTTTTTAAATTCAAGTATTTTCTTATATTATTTGGTAAAGGAGCGATAATAGGTTATAGGTATCTAAGTTTCGATTCTTAGCTACAAAAATGTATTTATTCATATCCTGACTCCTGTCAGTAGATACTTACTTATAGGTAGTAGAATATAAGAGCTGGCATTAGAAACTTAAAACTAAAACTAAAAATGTGTGTGTGTACCTACTAGTGTACACACGTAAGAAGTGAAGCTTCTTTATGACCTTATTTTTCAAAAAATAATTTATATACTATATGCAACTTTACAGAAATACGTCGAATCACGCGTGGTAGGGATGAGAAAAAGATGGCGCGTAACGGAAAAATGTCACGCGTAACGAAAAAATGTTACACTAAATTTTTTTCCAACCCCGATAAAGAAGTTTCACTTCAAAAAATTTCTCAATAGGAAGATTCTTGTATCAACACAAAGCTGTTATACCATCAACAATATAATTCATACAATTTAACACACAACAAAAATCTCCAAAAAATTAAATTAATCAAGACCTACAAACGTATGGAGCTCCCAACATAACTTATTAAATTCGATATCAATGTATACAGGGTGTCCCACTGTTGGTATACTAAGCTCAAAGGAGGTTATAGTTTTGCATACGCTGAGTACGTAAAAAATACTTAAAAAAATCCAGACGCATTTTTTTTTCAAATAGATGAATTCTTAAAACTCTATGTGTACACCCATAACAAGCAACCCGCCCATTTTTGCCACTAGCACGTGAGCTATCGTTTAAGATTATGTTTTCATAGACAAAATGCTCACATTAGAGAAGCGGTATATGACGGCTGCGCGAAGCTAGAGAAGAAAACATGGATTTTCAGGAAAAAATTATCAAAAAAATTTTAACGTAATTTTGTTGTTTATGTATTTTTTACGTGATCAGTGTATGCAAAACTACAAGTTCCTTCGCGCTTAATATACCAATAGCGGGACACCCTGTATTGTATAGCCCTGCGGAAGGTGCGATCGGAATATTTCAATTTGTCGCGGGGAATCCATTTAAATTACAATGAGGGGTGTAAGGGTGGGGGGAGGGGGTGACAGTTATTAATGTTTGACTCAATGTCTGCGATGGGAATGGAAAGCAGTTATTAATATAGGTACTCATTTATTGATGTTATTGTAGGTATGTGTAATTGGTTGTGGTGATAAATTGTGTTTTATTGTCAATATTTAATTATGTTACTATGTAGGTAATAGTATAACTCTATATTGTAGCACTTATCCTTAAAATAAAGAAAAAAAAACTATCTATATCAGATGCATATAAACACTAAACAGCACACAATTATTTCTTAAGAAACTAATTTTATTCTGTAGGTAGGTAGGTACATCTAATTTTTGGTAGAGTTATCTTTCATATCAAAATTAAACCCTCAAATAACTCTATAAAGCTTTCCAAACATATGTAAATTCTAAACAGTTATCTCTACATCAATTTAATTCGCTCTATCTGTACTTGTACAAACATACAAAAATAGTTTAACTCAAATAAAACGTCCCATCACATCAAGCGAGCACATGTTCATGTGTCAGTCGCTTCCACAGAATGTAATCTACGATCTCATTAAACGAAAGCCCTCCACTGCGGCTATACATTCACATTAAAACACTGGAAACAATCCAACAATATTAAAAAGCGTATCCACGACTCGAATAACAAACATAATTGTGTTTTTTTGTACTTTATTCAATAGAGCTTTGTCCGGACGAGAACTGGTTCTCAAAAAAGTCACCTTTATAAATTAAGTTTCATAGCTGGCGAGCCAATCGCGGGCCAGAGGCGGGGTCTCCGGCCTCCCCATTGGCGGCCCATCCACTCCGCTCATAACATTTTATATAACCGGATGATACAACATATACAGTTAACACTCCAGCCAGAGAGGGATGGAGAGAGATCTTTTGTATACAGTGTGTCGGTCCGCTCTCGGATGTCCCTCTCGCACAGCAACTGTCGGCGTTCCACCAAAAATGAAGCAACAGTGTTGCTTACAACTTGGCGCGGAGCGTTGTGTACGCGGCCCGCATCCGAACGCGAGAGACTCGCGAATTTTAAACAATTTATTACGTTTTGTATCAGATTGTAAGATTGTTGAATTAAATATATTTGTGGCGTGAATATGAGAGTTGTTTTCGCGAGTGTTTGAATTGTTTTGAGGTTTTATTTGACTGCTAAGATGTCTCTACCGAACGGTGTAGACGTGTCCCAGTTGGTGCAACACCCCGTGCTGGCGGCTCTGCCACCCTTTTTCTTGAGAGCCTCCGAGAGATATCAGGTCAGTAGGTTAAACAAGAACTTCTTGTAGTAGGTACCTATTTATTAAGGTATTATGCAATTTTAAATATTAATTAGGTACACAATACTGTGGTGATATATTGGTAATTTTTAAAAAGAATATCTCGGTGTATCGATTACCTACAATTAATTTGTTAGAAAATTTTATGGTAAGTTGCAACTGTTGCAATAAATTTACACAATGCCTACATACCTCTTTTTTAATAATGACACATTGTAATTCAATTTGTGCCACTTTGTGGAAAGGTTTCTAGCCTAGAGGTAATATTATAATTAATTAATATAAATTATTTTATATTATATTTAAAGAATACAGTTTTTTTGCAACATTATAGGATCATTATTTTTATAAAATGCAAGTATGTAGGTACGATAATCTTGTAAGAAACACAATTTTACAATTTATTAGTATTAAAATATTTTATGTAGAGCCTCTTAGATATTACATATTAAAAAATAAATGTTACCCATTCAAATATGTTTCCGATGAAACAGATATAGAAAGAATAATTATTTAGGTAGGTAGTAAATATTTTGATTTTGATTTTTTTTACCGCAAGCGGCGGGTCTTTTTCAATTAAAGCTCTATGGTTGTAAGTAATAGTTAATTATTAATTAAATTGTTATTTCTATTTTTGACTGAATTTTGTTAATTGTTCAGGTGTTTTTTTTAATTTATTTTTAGGCTTATGAGTCGTAATTAAATAATAATATATTTAATATTTATCTACTAATTCAAAATTTGATAATAAATAAATAATAAGTACAATTACCTACCTAGATACTCTTCTACAATACGTTTAAAATCAAATCAATTGTAACTAAACCTATTTATAGTTATAGAGTTATGAAAAAATACTCTTTAATAATAGAGTCTATAATATAACACATTCTACGAAAACAATATTATAATAACCATATTACACAGTAACAAATTACCACGTATGCAATCATTGAAAGGACAATATAATTCATTCATTGAAAATAGCAGATTATATTACAAAAACATCGGTTTCTTGTAACACTTCCGTGTTGTAAGATTATTATAATTATACGTTATAATGTATACTAGGAACGGAATTAGTTATCAAATTACGTAAGGGTCTTGGGTCCTCAAAATGTGTAACTGTTCCTAAAATATGTATATTTTTTATTTAATAAAGATCTTTACATAGTATTAAATATGTATTTATTAATTTTAATGTATCTTAGTGTTAGTTGAAATTTTTGAATTCGTACACTTAATTTTAGGAACTTATACGCCGCTTAGGTTAAAGTCAAGTTTTAATTTTTAATGATTTTATTCGCTTAGACTTCACATTGGCTTATAATCGAATTCAGTGCGGTCTAGGAAATAGGTAGGTACTTGAAATTGTTATTGTTAAATTTTAGAGAGAAATTAAAAAAATATACCGGCCGAATTGATAACCTCCTCCTTTTTTTGAAGTCAGTTAAAAATACATACAACTGCATAATATAGCATTTATCAATGTAGGTAATCTACGGAGAGTTATTTCTCTATTTTCTTCCATCAGTGCTCTGATTGTTAACCCCTGATAGCATCTTTCACGGTGCCCACATATTTTTTAAGATGACAGAGATCCCTTGAAAATAAACATTCGTCAAAGCAACTCCGTTGAACACTGGGGGTCGATTTAAAAACACTTTGAGAATCACTCGTGTATTTTTAGTAATGTTACACTGTATTTTTTACAGTTTTATGAATATAGGTCAGTGGAACAGGGTGTAAGTGAAAAGTGAGTAAGATAAGTTAATTTTAAACAAGCTCCGTTCGCGGCTGCGCTTGCGTTTTCTTTCTATTAGTTTCTTTACTCTATGTTTTATAAGTAGGTAGTTATTATTATTAGGTATAAGTAGGTAGTCTATGCCAAGTTCTAGTCTATACTCTAAATATATTATTTAGGTACCTATGGTCAGAATACAAAATATTTTATAGTCATTTGATTTACCTACTATCTCCATAAACACAGATTTAATCATTTAGTTCATGTGTTCATGATAGAGTTCAATCTTGTTCTATTTTTCTTGATGTTCAGTTTTTGTTTCTCTATCAAACGTCTAAAATTGTTTTATACTTAGTCCTTTTTTGTTTCTCGTGATAAAAACAGTTTAGGTATATAGCTATTTAATAATACAGATAATAGGTATTATGCAGATAATAGAGATTTCAACCTTTTTTGGGATTGCAAATAAATACCTATATGTAATTTGAATTTGAAAAAATAACGACTATACCTAATAGGTAGGTAGGTGAGTTCAATAAAATATCTTCTGTTATTTTTATTGCGTTTTAATTAATTTCTAATTATTTACATATTGAAATACACCCAAATATATAAAATTTCCTTATTTCTTTTAGAACCGCGCTATAGGTAAATTGGTGGAAATAGAACTATAATCTCAGGAACTACTGGGCCGATTTGAATAATTCTTTAAAAAGTAGAAGCAGTGCCCTGGAAGATATTCAGTTTTCATCAGAATTACTGTCAGTATTTCAATTTCAGCCATTGTTATAGTTTCAAATTTAGTTCACTACGATAATGTTTATTTTTTTACACCATATGAAAGTAGAGATTTACTTAAGTAGATACATTGCATTGATTAAAATTATGTAGGCGTTTGGAAAATCATTCTGGTGACATTTTCTAAGAAAAAACTACGCTGATTTTCATACTTAATTAATTCAATCTTCTATAATAATATGAAAATTAATCGCAAAATGTGTTGGTAAGCATAAATTTTGTATTGTATTACATATATTGTAAAAGTGTAGTTGAAAATGTGATCGTTTATCTGACGAATTAATTTTGTCGCGGCGTACCTACCCCGTCTATGTTATTGATTACAATCACATTACAATGATGAATGATTAGATTTCTATGTTCATAGAAGCGTTTCTAAAAGTAGTCTAGGTACTCATTTATTCTAAAAATATTTAGATGTTGACTGATAAGTCTATATTTATAAAATTAATGTTGGCTGATAAATGAACTTTTTTGCAGCGTCGATCCTTCCACGTTATTGGCGATTTAAATAATGATTTTATGTTAGGTAGGTACCTATAGACGCGTTTCTTAAAGTATTGTTATTGTATTAATTTATGATAAAAGAGCTATAGGAATAGATAAATGTCTAACTAATATCAATATATAGGGAGAGCGGGGATGAAAGTCACATTTTTAACTTTTTTTATGTAACTTCCAAAATACGTTGTTTAGGAATGATATTTGTATATCAAAAGATAGTGTAATTATTCTGTTACAAAATAAATAAACGTATTTTTGTGTAATATTATCAGTTGTAGAAATATTTTGTATTTTCACTCTAAAGAAAAATGTGACTTATAACCCCGGGTCAGGCATGGTTGTCACAATGCCTAGGGTAGGTAGTCACGTACTAAATAACAGGCAATTTATACATAGAAAGTCACACTTTGGTCTTATAATTTTACGGAATAATTTTTAATTAAGAACTCTTAACCAAATGAAACCGTGTCTACGGTCTTTATTTCAGTCTGAATATTAATCAATCACAATTTAAGCAAACAATAATAATCGTGAGTCAATATAGAGTCATCAAGGACAGATGGACTTCCAGCAGGTTTGTTAGGGTGATTTTCCGGTGTTGATTGAAAATTTACGGCTAAAACAAACAACCTCAAAACGCAATTAAAGTCATCTCGCATACAGGGGGCTGGTTGATAGGTGACAACCAGCCCCCGAAAATTTGTGACAACGAGCCCCATAACACGTTTTATGAAAATAAAATTGAAAATAAATTCCGATCAATGAATATCTAAAAAACTATACTACGATATTATAAAACACATTTCATCATCATCAAATGAACTGAAAGATTATTACTGTAAAACAAGAACGTATAATTACGAGGTTCGACACAGCAGCACAAAAATTTACTTTTGCTGTGCGAAAACAATAAACACG
Source organism: Colias philodice (assembly GCF_061535455.1). Taxonomy (NCBI): domain Eukaryota; kingdom Metazoa; phylum Arthropoda; class Insecta; order Lepidoptera; family Pieridae; genus Colias; species Colias philodice. The sequence continues at coordinate 8,329,529 of NC_143107.1, read as the reverse complement.
TGTGAGGCCCTCACGGCAGATCGGAGCGGTCTGACGCGAAGTTGGGACAGCGTTTTCACTGTATCGCTCTTGCCACGCTGTTCAACAGACTTATTGGATAGTTCAGTTTTGTGTTAAGACCGCTGTGACAAACAACCCGTGAGACAACCAAACCCGGTCTCCCTACCTACGAAATAAGAATAATTAAATTTGTTGTATTTTATGTTAACGTCACGTTTTGAAAACAGCTATAAGTATTCATCCAAGGTTTCATCCAGACTAATACTCGGTACACCTTACCGAGTATTAGTCTGGATGGAACCAAAATACCTTTGTCAAGAACCTTGGTATTTACTTTGATAGTAACATGAATTGGAAGGTCCAGCTGGAAATGGTCCGTAAGAAGTTGTTCGGAGCTGCAGGCTCGATACGCAGATTACGAAATTTCTTGCCTATCCCCACTAGGATCTCGCTTGCAGAGACCCTACTCTTCCCTATCCTTGATTACGCCGACTCCTGTTATCCCGATTTAACCGAGTTACAGCTCGATTCTCTAGATCGCCTCCAAAATCTCTGTATTCGATTTGTATTTGGTCTCCGCAAATACGATCATGTTTCCAAATTCCGTAATAAACTCCAATGGCTCCCTATCCGCTTCCGTCGGTACGCTCACATGCTGCATTTATTGTACCTACGGTGTTTTATTTGATCCTAAGACTCCCTCCTATGATCCTATCTTAAAGAAAATTTTAAATATCTGAACGAACATAGTATCACTCTCCGTTCCTCTAATCTGCTAACTTTAAGCATTCCTCCTCTTCGGTCTAACTTCTTCCACTCCTTTACTATCACTGCCATTAATCTCTGGAATTCGTTACCCGAAGAGATAAGACGTGCTGAATCGATTTTCATTTTCAAAAATAAAGTTAAAAAACATAATTGAACACTGTCTCAAGCTCGCTGTTAATTTTGCTACTTTAACGTGCTCATATGTATATGTCGTGGTCATATCGTAGATTTGCTCATTTCATGAAATGGCCAATTTAGTTTGGCCAGATCGTTAAATCGTCAACGTTTCACGATTTGGTCATCCACATTTGGCCAGATCGTCGATCTGGCCAAACGTGGATGGCCATTTCACGAAATGCGACCATTTTTGTTTCTTTTTTAAAAAACGATTCGCTTCTGGCACTCGCCGGCCGCTGCCGCGGCACGCTCGCTTTGCTCGCTCGGCTCGTGCGTTGTTTATTAAAGTCTAACCTAACCTAACCTAACCTATATTTTATACGATCTGGCCAAATGTCGATGGCCAAATCGTGACGTTGACGATTTAACGATCTGATCAAACTATGTTGGCCATTTCATGAAATGAGCAAATCTACGATATGGCCACGACATATACGTATGTATGTACATTGTAATTATGTGTGTATTTATTATATGTATGTATATATTATTATGTATTTATTTTATTTATCCACGATATCTGTTTACATATATGTATTTATTAGTAAGTATCTATATATAAATGTTTATTAATATATTATTATAATAAAATCTTTAATTTTTAATTTATTATGCACCACTGTCCAGTGTCCACCATACTCAGCATTTATCCTAGTCAAGTGGGTTGCCTGGCAGAGATCGCTGTCAGCGATAAGGCCGCCCTCTGTACATTTATAAAGTTATTATGTGTTTTAAATTGTCCTATATGACAATTGTCCTAGATAAATTAACTATGTTGCAGTAGGGTACACAGTACCTACACTGCATATTACAAACATTTGAAAACAGTAACATTCAATTTAATTCCATTAAGGGCCGATTTTTCAATGCTTGGATAAAACTTATCCGTCCAATAAAGTATTACACGATAATATTAAACTGTCAAATACGGGCAATTATAATACGTTTTTAAAATGGTAGTTTTATACATTATTCGACGAATAAGTTTTATCCAAGCATTGAAAAATCAGCCCTAAAACAAATGTAGTTTATCAGATGAACTCTGTTGAAGTGTACCCTATCCATATTATTGACAATTAAAAAGCGCTTGCCTTTGCAAGACCAAACTTGACTGATAAATGATTTGTGTTGCAGTGTAACCTATACATTTTACCAACATTTGAAACGAGCTATAGGTATTCAATCTAGTTACATAAACAAATGTTGTACCTAATTTAACTGATGAACTGTATTGCAGCGTACCCTATACGTGGTTGTATAAAGCTTTGTCTCTGTATTTAGTATTTATTACATCTTGTGATACCTATATCCACGTTAATAACCTTTGAAATCGGCTACATTCCATCTATTTGTATAAGTTAACGTATTAACTATGTTGCACTGTACCCTAACCATATTATCGACGTTAGATAACAGCTATCTGTATCTGTTGCAGCGTACCCCAAAATGCGCGCGATGCAGGAACCACGGCGTGGTGTCTGCGCTCAAAGGGCACAAGCGATACTGCCGGTGGAGGGACTGCGTGTGTGCAAAGTGTACCCTCATAGCTGAACGGCAGCGGGTTATGGCTGCACAGGTAATGTAGAATTTTCTGATCATCTCTCGCTTTTATGTCCTGGCCTTTTCTTTTCAAGTAGATGATAAAAATTAAAAACCTTTCCGAATCGATGGTAAATGTTAAAATATGCAATGACGATTCAAAAGTGCTTCTAGAAGAAGTCTAATTGAGTAAATAAATGTTTGAGTTTGAGTCCATCTTGTTAATGTAAGCAAATAATTGTTTAGAAGTAGAACGCGTCATGGTTTTTTGCTTTATTAAGGTAATCATTCATAGATTGAAGAATGGCTTACCATCAGGTGGGGTTGCCGTCAAATGTCTGGGTATCTAATGTAAAAATGGCTTTTTTTCATTGCCACAACGCTTTGTGAACGTTTTTATTAGAATTATAACAAGAAATTTCACGATGTGAATATTTCACTGCAGCTATTTTTCCACTAAATGAGTGTTTTCTGGTTTTAACATATCTTGATGTTATTTTAAAATAACAGCAAGTTTGTTGGGGTTGGCCTTATTTCCATGACTGCTTTTTTAATGTATGTGTGTGTATATATGTGCAAAAACGTGCGTACCTACATCTGTTTGTGGGTGCGTTTGTGTTTGTTACATAAAATCCTGATATTAACAAAGTTAATAATTAATTAATTTAATCAATGTTCTTCACCACCAGGTGGCGCTCCGTCGCCAGCAGGCGCAGGAAGAAAACGAGGCTCGGGAACTGAACCTACTGTATGGAGGACAGCCATCATCAGCGTCACATTTCCCTGAATTGTCTGATGAAGCACCAGGTATGGATACGTTGTGAATAAGCTAATAAAGGAGACAATAATTTGATTTATGAAAGTTGGTTGATGAAATGCAATGAAAGATATTATGTTTGTCAAACCGATGCGGACATAATGTCCGAGTCTTTGCTTTTTGAAGTCGGTAATAAGAAGGTAATATTGTGTAAAGGCAAACGATAAAGGGAGGAGAATTATAATTATTAATATGATATGCATTAACCGATTAAAAAAAAGTTTTCCAAGTACCAATAGTAATAGATACGTACTACAAAAGCTGTTGATAGACCTATGATACGTGTTCGTTCGGAAATACGAATTATTGGCGCTTGAAAAATGTTCGATTTATGTCCGATGTAGGTATATGTCTTATGTATTTTAACTATTTTAAGCATATTATTGTAAAAACGTGCTAATTTACATAGTAGGTATTTAGTTAAACTCAATAAAATACGGAATATTTCCCCAAACTAACATCACTAAAAACTAATTTATTAGATACCTACCATTTTAAAAGAAAAATCAATACGCACCTACTTTAAGAAAAGCGTTAATTAAAGTAAGTAGGTACACATACAAACACACAAACATAATAACATAAAGGATTGAAAACAATTTTATTTCGCCAACTCACTCGGTGGGTGTTGAACGAATACTGTACGGGGTTGTAGTTGTATGGAGAAACGGGAGATTTTAGAAATGGCTGGTTTTAATTTTTTAATGCTTTTTATCAAAGCTATAGCATAACACAAATCGCTTGAATGGCGTATCATAATACGCGTTATTCTTATACTTTAATATTTAAGTCATTGCTACAGCTATCAAATCGATGTGCAGTCGGTATCTAAGTATTAAAAAAATTTAATGCGTTTTTACGGCTTTAAACGTGTTTAATGCATAAAGTAGGTACACGGTTGTTAGACATTCAATGTTCACACCGTGTTAAATACTTAATACAAAGATTTACGAGCTTACAAAAATTTACCTTTTGAGTAGGTACATAAATTCTAAAAATAAGTAACAATACAAAGTTAATAACTATTCATCATTCTTAATAGTTATTTACGCAATTAAAAGTCATTTAATATTTTGTATTCAGTCATAAGGAAGGCGTAAGAATATAGAATATTACACACCATAAATCTGCGTATTTTTTTCTGAACCGATATTGTGTATATTGTGTGTTTCATTTCAAATTAACAGCTCCTGTATTTTCCGGCTCTTTTATATAGAAATTGCTATTTGAATTGTTAGTATTATGACAATGTAAAAGCGCTTAAAAGTTATTTAATAAGTTGTGACATCGAAAATGTGTTATTTTCGTAGATAATACCTCCAACCTCGATGAATAACCCAGAGCAATAACATTTTTTTAATTCAAATCAATACTTGATACTCTTATAATATGTTTCTTAATATGGCTATACGTAGATCAAACATAGATTATAATATGTAAAGAAAGTACAATGTATGGCACGTAATTTTTTTTATCTAAAATTTCATTCTCTATTCAAAAGAAACCTAATTTTATAGTAAAATTACACCAAACGTTTATATAAAAGACGGAATAGCCAACTTCCCGCGACTTGCACCTTTTGAAGTGCGCGACGAACGTGTGATGTTTTTTTATACAGTTTCTAACGAATTTCAGTATTTATTTAATTGCACCTTACTCTTACAAATGTTTATAATTCGCTTTGCGTCATGACTGAAACATCAAACAAGGCGGTTTCACGGAATTATAGTCTTAAACGTGTAGAATATTAGAGCGAGATTAGTTTGAATAACCAACCCTTGCTACTATAACTGTTCAGAATCCGTATGAATATTAAGTGCCTGGTTTTCTTTTAATTAAATGTTTTGAAAGACGTGTATACGTTGACAATGCTTGGCCGCCTTCTCAATGGTTTATTATTAATATTTATTTGTTTTTACAAGATTTACGTGTTTTTCAAATGTTCACTCATAATGGAAAACTACTGGTTAATTAATTTGTAAAGTTTTTATGAGTTTTATGCGTTACAAAGAAGTGTTATGCTTATAATAAACTTAAATTATTTGAATGAAATCTTTAATTCACATCTTTTAATTTAGTTATTGAAAATGATTTTGATGACAGTGAAATAAATAAATGGAATGTTGGACAAAGATATGCATCCTACTTTTATCTCTAAATTAAATGTTAACGGGGTGAATTGGAAGAAAATTTGTATGAAAATCTGCGAGTGATGTCGAAGGAAAGCTTGGTAGTACAAGCTAATCTCTACATTCATGTTATAAAGAGGACGGTGTAGATTTTTGTAAGTTTGTAAAACTGAAAACACTAAATCTTACGCAATTAAGAAAATTATTTCACTTGTAGCCACATTATTCCTGTGTGACATGGACATTTAGACTGTAGACATTTTTCAATTAGATAATAGACATTTATTTTGGATTTTCCGAGTAAAGACGGGGCAAACAGTATAAGATAAAGAAATAAGCAAAATAATAAAATGAAGGGTACAGAAGCAGCAAGTGAATATGCGGTATAATATAAGTACAATATAAGTTAATGACTATTATATTGCCCCTGACGCTCCCCGCATTGTATGGAATAACTTGTGGTGCAAGTTATAAGCAGATAGAGATATTAAAACTGCTACAATTTGATTACCTGATTACATTTTGATAAATTTAAATTCAGTTACAATTATTATAGTTCGAAATCTATCATAATTTTTTTCAGTATAGTTTTCTGCGCCAAAAGTTGTTAAAATATATTCATGACATTATTTTAACTAGTGTTTTCAAATTCTAAATCTGCTCCCAATTCCCAGTCCTGTGAGGTAGGGAAGCAAAAAGCAGTAGGTACCTAACTACAATCTTTTCCTATTCAGACACTTGCGTGTTTGTACTCATTTTCCTAAGCGCTTTAAGCACCACTTGTTATTCAAATAATTTCCCGCTACATCTTATAACTTGTACGCATCACATGACATCACACCCACGCTTATTGCGGCTACAGTAAATATCTGTGTAGAGGCTGTACATTCTTGTGCTCAAGTAATGCAATATGAACAATAAAAGCTCATTTGACGCTCCTTTGAAGTGTGTGCGTATTTATTTGTATCGAGAAGGTTGTGCCTTTTTAAAGTTGATATTTGCTTGCAGTTGTAATGTAAATGGTTTTTCGTCTGTTACATAGAAAAAGATACTACTCATATTCTTTGCTACATAAATATGTTAGTTAATATCTCTAAATTGTATTCAAGTCAAACTCAAAGATAGGAGAGAAGGCTCGATCTTAATTACATTGAAGGGATAAATAAATTTTAAATTACCTTCCTGCGCTATATTCCATATCAAACTTTACACATTTTTCTTTGTCATTTATCAAATAATAGATAGCGCTATAGCGTAGCTATAGTTATGTTTTTAATTTATGTCTGTTCATTGAGACCTGCTACATCAAAAACCTACTACTCTTCAACAAAATACGAAACAAAATCGCTACTATTCATAATAAAACCTCTCGCTTTTGTCACTTGAACCACACATTCCGTCACGTTGCTGCTACACTCGCACATTCCAACACTTGGACCATATTATTACTCATTTTATTTGCTCATCGGGTTCAAAACCATATAAGATACTTATAAGAATGTAAAGGTTTTATATCTAAAGACGTATATTTTATAATTTTATTTTATTTGGTAAATTGGTAGTATGTTGTTATTTCAAATTTGCATAACAAAATATTTATTTTAAAGAAATTTGTATCAAATACCTAAACCAAGTACATACCTATATATATTATAGGTGCTAAGGCTTCTATTCTATAGAAACAAGACCACAGATTAACCACTATACGTATATTTATTTTTAGAAACGTTATTGTTTCGCGATCTATTCTTACAAACTTTTAACCTCCGTAAGAGACGAAATTAAAAAAAAATATTGCGTACCTACACTATAAAATGAAATATAGTAAATGTTTAGTTTCTTATCTTAGCGGTTTAGACTTAAAATTGGTATATAAGGCACCAAAAAGGTACTTATTTTTCTATAAAGTCAGTTTTCCTTTTTAGCCGCGACGCGACGCGACGTTATCAAAAATCACATTTTTTTATCTACCTACATATTAGGTACTATGTATATTACACTAGCGACCCGCCCCGGCTTCGCACGGGTGCAATGCTGATACTAAATACACTACAGAAAAACTGTGAACGTTGTATATAAAAATCATAGCGGCCCGCTCCGGCTTCGACGCACGGGTATAAAATAGATAGCCGGGCGGCCGGCCGGTACCGCCGCAAACGCAACGTCCCGCAATTTTTCAATCTGTAATATCTTCGAAAATATTCACTTAAATCATACGTTGTAAAGGGCCATATAGATCTATAATAAATGAATAATGTATTCAAGGTATTTAATTGGTTAAGGATTATTGCTGTATTGGTTAAAATCGCACCGAAAATTAGCCATTATTTGTCGTAAAAAGTAAATGACAAAAAAAAGTTATTGTGGGTTATCCATAGGAGATAGACATATACCATCGCGGACTTTTCTGTAGACCTTTTCAATGTGTATAATACTTAGTACATTATTTTGATAAAACTCGTAGGGTTTAGCCTGCGTTTGCAATGTAAGCGGAATAAATGTAATTTTTTACGACATCACATCAGAAATCTCAAAAATAACAGTACTTCTCCACTATTTAATGGATGTTATTACACATATAAACCTTCCTCTTGAATCACTCTATCTATTAAAAAAAACCGCATCAAAATCCGTTGCGTAGTTTCAAAGATTTAAGCGTACAAAGGGACATAGGGACATAGGGACATAGGGACAGGGAAAGCGACTTTGTTTTATACTATGTAGTGATAATGACACGGTTGCCATGGAAATGCACGTAAAAGTTAAAACCCATCGAAAAGCCGATTGAACTCTAATTATACATTTGAATAAATGCACTAATTCATTAGTCAATTTGTAGTGAATGGCGAATTGAGATCGAAATCCAAATCGTGGCTCAATTGCGTTTTCAATATCGAAATATGTTTAAATTTACGTTAAATTTTAATGATTTTGATATTAGGGTTCCGTTTGAAGGTTGATATCTTCTAACAAATAGTTTAGGTATACTAGAAGTAATTCGAGAAGTTTCTACAAACGCTCCTCTGTAAAGTTTAGTATACCTACTTTTTTTAAGTTTTTCAAATAGGTTTTAAATTTTATAAAAATCACGATCAAACAGTAGGTAAAAATTAACCCCAGTGCTATTTTTTTACTTATTAAGAATCCGTTTATGAATTGCCCATTTTCTATATTTACATCCAGGAAAAATGTAGCTATATTTAGTTTATTTTTCTTATAAATCAGGGATATTCAACCATGAAGATCGTGTGTATCATTAAATGACACTAAACGTAGAATCCTCTACAAGTGCCCAACGGTTTTCCTTTCCACTTATTTTGATCTTTTCCTTGAGTTGGATATGATGCTGTCTCTCTCACACCCACACATAAGTGTACTTGCATCTCTGTCGTGTGATTTCGATACCATTTATGTTTGAAGCGCTTTGAGCTGGGATGGTAAACCATTTAATATGGATATTATGAAGAAATATTTATTTTAATTTTGGAATAAATATTATAAAACATTGATATTTATGTATTGTTTAATTCTATTACTTACAAGAATTAATTCAATACGTATCAGTAGACGTATGTTTTCAAGATTATACAAACTAGAAATAGTATGACACAGATGCCGTACAAAATCAAATGACCAAATTTACCCCGGCAATTGTCGGAAAATAAAAATAAATAATAAAATTCCGACTTTGTGGACCACCATTTTTGTACGGCATCTAGCTGTGTCACACTATTTCAATACTGATTTAATCCATTATTCCGCAACGCCGTACAAAAATCATCGAGACAAGGGGACAAAATCTCTACCTGTACTTTCGAATTCTCATCTGCACTCAGGTGGACAGCTTACAAGTGACGGCATAGTGCTGAATCTTATTATTTTATGCTCATATATCGTTCTAGATGGGTCACCTGGTGGTTCAAATGACCCATAAATGTGTTGCGTTGCAGTTGTTGTTACAAAATTACAAAAGATAAACATAGAATATTTTTTATAATTAATATCTTACGCATAGCGCACATAATTTGTGATAAACGATATTAAATATAATTTTGTCATATCCATTATACGATACATCCACATTAACTCAAGAACCTTACAAACGCTATAATATTATTGCCACAAGCTCGAGCCAAAGGTTTGTAAAACCCCACTCAAGCTACATCTATCTCTGTCCCGCACGGCACAAGCACATCTTCCATCTCTCGTCCACTCGCGGTCAGTATGGGATGCAACTCGACTCATTGTAAGAGGTTATAATGAACTGCCTGTCCATAGAAAAGGGTTTCCTATTTATTTTTACAGTTTATTGCTAAAGTATTTCATTGAATGGAAACGCTTGAATGCTCTTTCAAATCTTTATAAATGGTTTATATTGGTATTTCGCGTTCGCTTCGCTTCGCTTTTGTTGAAAATTGTGAAGGTAATTTTGTTGTTGCTTGTTTGTGTTGCTAGTTTTTACGAAAAATACGATTAGGGTAAAAGTGTAAATAATAAGTGTTTTTATACGTACCTATGTATGTATTAGATTGTCCGTTGTCGTTTGTCACGTAAGTTTTTTTTGAAGTGAAACTTCTTTATCGGGGTTGGAAAAAAATTTAGTGTAACATTTTTTCGTTACGCGTGTCATTTTTCCGTTACGCGCCATCTTTTTCTTATCCCTACCACGCGTGATTCGACGTATTTCTGTAAAGTTGCATATAGTATTTTTTTTTTAAATAAGGTCATAAAGAAGTTTCACTTCTTACGTGTAGTACTTACTATATTATAATTGAAATTTGAAGTTGAATATGTTACGTAAGTTATTCAGCACTGAAAACGGTTCTTCCGATAAAATAACCAATAAGGATAGTTTCTAAGTAAAAGTTATACTAGAACGAATGTTAAAAAAGTTGTATAAAGTAATGAAATTGCTGAAATTATTTATTTCTTTCTGAAAATCATTGAAATGCCTACTTTATTAGATTCTATTTCATCTGCAAAACATTATTATACCTTGTGTTCATAACAGTGTTTGGGATAGCATCTTAAAAGTGTATAACATTCACGGTTCATTGTTAAATAGTTCATCTCAACTGAAGACACCAAATTATCAACAAATAACCCAATATCTTACCCCAAAAGTATAAATTCTTTATTAAAAATACCAGATGTCCTCAACCTAACGAAATTAATAGCAGTTTATTTGTTAAACTCTATTAATATCGAAATTAACCCTCAACCCCTGGCTATTCAAGTGATTAGCGATACTAACAATACAACCCCGCTTCGCTCGCTACGATTGTTCGCGACACCTATTATTTACGACCATTACCATCATATAAAAACCAACCGTAACTCCACTGGATACGACTCAAAATCCATTGCCACCAAAGTTTCAAATTGCTTGATAGAGTTTTGTCATTCATTACAAAGTTAATTGTATTACCATATTATAAAGTTGAATTTCGAACGCGGTTGGCATTCAAATTTCCTACCACCGAGTTTGGGGGAAAAGCAACGGTTTTGCTTTAGTAATAAGGTTGAAATTTCACGGTTCATAAAGTTTAAACTTTGATATTGGATCGAGTAACTTTAAATCGGCGGGTGGTAACAATAAAACCAATTGTTGGGTGCGTCTATTATTAAAGTTTTCGCGCTAATTCCGACTCTATTTTAATTGATATAGAGGGTAAATTCCTGTTAAATGAAATGTACGCGAAAATTCATTCGATTGAGGAATTAGTATTCCATTGCATTGCAATCATAGTGGTTCAGGGCTGACACCCGAGCGTTATTAATTTGGTTAGTTGATAAATAACTCAATAAAATCAATTATATCGTATCACTGACCGTTTAGGGAGCATAGAATATTAGGAAAGTATTATGTATGATGTTAAAAATATGATCTCCTTTCAAAAACTACATTTGTTATCGATTCGCTAAGTTTTATACTAATTAAATTATTTTGACTCGTGCTTGAGCTTTTTTTTAGCTTTAAAAGCTTCGAGAAAAGTTTTTAAAACTTTTATGCATTAGGAAAAAGTAACCTTCGTACCTACACAAAATATCTTGGACATTTAATCGTTCCTTATATCTTTAACTAGCTGCTCCGCGCGGTTTCACCCCCGTGGCTCCACCCCTGTTGGTCGTAGCGTGATGATATATAGCCTATAACCTTCCTCGATAAATGGGCTATCTAACACCGAAAGAATTTTTCAAATCGGACCAGTAGTTCCCGAGATTAGCGCGTTCAAACAAACAAACAAACAAACAAACTCTTCAGCTTTATAATATTAGTATAGATGAACACAGTAATAATTTTAGATCAAACTAAAAACTTAAACTACTATAATTTAAACCATATTACATCGGCTTCCTTACACTATCACAATCGAAGATCAATTTAAATACATATTAAACGAAGTAGCAGCCCTAGTCAATGAAATTACTTCTGTGTTTAATATGAGGCAGTCGGGATTACAGACACAATGAATGAATGAAGAGGAATTCATTCCATATGTCGGGATGCTTCGTAATGACACTTTATTAATGTTTTATTGGATACTTGCTAAACCATGCAGCCTTGTCTGTTCTCAAAAGGAATATTTTTCATTTGTTTCATTGCTGCTCGGCTCTTATAAAATTACTTGCCCATCATTGATTCGACTTGTTGAAACCGAGTCCAAAAGAGGCGATTACATACAAATATACCAGTGTTGAAAAGATTAAAAAACCATGTCAATCTAAAATAATGTAGCTTTCTATTGGTGAAAGAATTTAGGTAACTGTTGATTTGTTGAAAACATACTTATAGCAATTAATCAATGTACTTGTTAAACTAGGATTAAAACTAAAGATCCTTATCTAAGAATAGAGCCCTATTTATATTTTCTTACATTTTCTTTCGTTATCACGACTTCTAAATGTCAAACAATAACAAAATACAAAAGGGCGTGCCACAAACAAACATCAAGATAGGCAAATTCATTTACTGTAGTTATCAGATGTCAGATAAACAGATTAATTTTAAACAATAGTTTTGTACGGAACGCTAAACCCGCGGTTAAGGGTTACTTGTTGTCAATTTGCATAAAAAATGTATTTTGTAGCCAGTTGGTTAAATCAGTCATTTCATTAAACACCTAGGCTCTTAATGAAACGGCGACCTATGCTAGGTTATTTCACTTGTGTGTTTCAAACTTTCAAGTGTGTTCGTGCACGTACGCTCTTTTACTTTTCGATAAAACCATACACAATCATTTTATTGAGACGAACTTGAATAAAAATTCATGATACCAAATATGAAATAATGCTCTCTTACAATATTACACAAAAAACAAACAAATACTTGCAAATTTAATCAAAGCCACTACTAAGTATTCGATGTATCAGCGTCAGGTATCGTCTAATGAAAAAAAGAGAAAAATAAATAAAAACAAATAAAATTTCGCGAAGCCAGCGGTGTAGGGTTACAATCTATTGCATCCCGCAAGGAGAGGGATGCTATCCCGACTGTGAAAAGGAGGGTAGTGTTTTACGTGGGAATGTATGATATTCTGTTGAGGTCGTATTTTTGTATAATTTTAATTTTATTTCTTGCCTTCTTTGCATATATTATAATATGTATGTTCATAGCGAAAATAAATTACCTACGTCCTACACGAAAACATCTTTATTACATTTTTCACAATTTAAAAACAAATGCGAAATACCTACTTCAATAATCCCTTACAAATTAAGACGTAGAAAACGAATGTTAATAGATTAACCCATTTCTAATGATTAATTGTTGTTTATAAATGAAATATTCACACTAAACCAATAATATTAAGTAAAAAACGATACAGGGAAAAATCCCAATATAAAAGAGTACTCAGGTGGTTGTGATACCGCTCTTGATATCAAATTAAACTGATATCCTTTTCAATTATTTTTAAGACGTTCTTAGATAGTCGCGAGCTAAAAGCGTTGGGCCAACCCTAACCCTAAATTAAACATTAACAAACAATATTCAACCTCATCACATAGACATAGAATACATTTTTAAATAACACATTTTCACATCGCAATCTAAAGCGATTTTGTATCATATTACCTTCAGATAAGGTTCGAAATTGAATGCTAAATGTTCAGCTCTTATCATTTATTTTTAAATTTCGTCTATAATCGTTGGTCATCACAATAAAGTTTTTATAACTTGTTGAGTTTTCCCTCCGTAATTCTATACATTTTTTTCCGCTGAGTATCAATTATTATGTTACGAGTGGTCTTGTGTACAAATATTTATCTATTGGTAATGCCCATAGAAATCTAAATAACAAGACACATAGAAGTGCTATTATGTCATAATTAGTATGAAAACCACTGTCGCCAAAATCCACACATTTAAAACGATATCTAGACAGTTCACACAAGTAAACTATGCCTTTTATTGGACAGCTTCATTTTAATGAAAACTAACATAAATAATAAATTTCGCATTTTAATATGTACCCTAAATCACGACTTTACGGTTTATTTTAGTATAACATCCCTAGGTACGTAAGATGTTTTGTTTCCTTTTGCTTAGAAACTTCAAATACGAAAAAGTTCGGCTACTCGACAACAAAGGGCGTTAATTTTTGATAGATATAACTTTTAACCTCAACGCATAGAAATAAGGTTGAAATTTCATTAACGTTCATTCAACGCTTTAGTGATGTAAGACTTCATCAGCCTTGTTATCGATAGTTAAGTGATAGTTAACAAGTAAGAAATATATAGTTGTTGATTTTAATACAGTGGTAGGCTCATCTCGTGGGCCCACGGCAGACTGTAGGTACATATGTGGCTAACACACGATATTTTAGTGTATGTATTTTATCATACGTATATATTACACACAACATGTATTTAAATATTTTATTTCATATTTATATTCGTATTTAATTATAACACTAAACATTCATTACACAAAACACAAAAAATACAGACATGCATTACACTCATACAAAATAATTATAATATTTATTATTTTATGACGGAGTCGCGGTATTCGCGTAGTATGCGTGCCGCGACGAAATTATCACGGTCCCAGCGGGTAGATCGGAATATTTCTTCAAGTTTCTTCACAATTGTAAAATTAACAGTTCGATCTTAGTTACCGAATGCGCATCTAGTCAGTGTCTTTTTGTTCTTGTATTTTCATGCCCAAAGTGTTGCTTGTATCTGATAATTGTCTCTCTCCTTCTGTGCGGAGATAATAAACGTTAAAACTGTGAGTGTGTGGTTATTTGTGCATCACCCAAAGGTACTGTACCTAGTGTAATTAATATCCATTATCACGCACCCCACAAATTGGTGACCCCTCTGAACACTATATATATAAAAACTATGTCCAGTGCAAGTGATTCCGAAAACGCTGATCGAGTTAATACTCAAGCGCGAAGGTGCGTCAAAATGGCGGAACGACCGTTGCACGTGTCGCCCGCCCAGCAACCATCTGTTAATTTACGGATCCCACCTTTTTGGCCTGAAAAGCCTGCAATATGGTTTGCACAAGTTGAAGGGCAATTCGCTATAATGAACATAACTGACAATACTACCAAGTTTTATCACATTCTGGCCATATTAGATCGACAGTATGCGGTCGAGGTCGAAGACATCCTTACCGGCCCTGCTGATTATATTAAATTAAAATCGGAATTAATAAAAAGATTATCCGTGTCTAGAGATAATAAAGTGAAACAGCTGTTGATGCACGAGCAGCTGGGATTACGCAAGCCGTCACAATTCCTGCGGCATTTGCAGCATCTAGCTGGTCCCGAAATTCCAGAAGATTTCTTAAAGACAATCTGGACCAGCCGATTACCTGCTGGATTGCAGCCGATCGTTGCGTCACAACCTACGCTGTCCCAGGACGCCCTGGCTGAGCTGGCTGACCGCGTGTACGAGATCGCGGCTCCCACTACTCATGTTGCAGCGACTTCTTCATCGTCATCTTCGGCAATGGACGACTTGGCACGCCAGGTGGTGGAGCTGACGCGCCAGGCGAGCGCGCTATCCACCCAAGTAAGCAGTTCCCGACCCGGTCCCCGTGTGCGCAGAGATCCCTCTCCCCATCGTCGTCAACGGTCTTCTTCTCGACGGTCCCACTCTAATTACCGGCGTTACCCTATCTGCTGGTATCATAATAAACATGGCACAAAGGCTAACAGATGCATTAAGCCATGCGACTTCAAGGCATCGCACGACACGAAACGCGTACGACACTCAGTGATGGCGACTAACGCCTGCCCCATTTCCCCCGGTCGTCTTTTCATTACGGACCCCACTCTTAATGTTGAATATCTAATAGATACTGGTAGTGATATTTGTGTTTTCCCTATAACCGCTGTGTCTGAAAAAAGATGTAAAACTAATTACCAACTGTGTGCTGCCAATGGTTCCGTCATCGATACTTACGGTTACATTCAATTAAACCTTAACTTAGGCTTACGTCGCGTATTTCCATGGCGTTTTGTTGTAGCTGACGTCACTAAAGCTATTATTGGTGTAGATTTTCTTTCACACTACCAAATTATTGTTGACGTAAGTAAAAAACAATTGATCGATGGCTTAACCAATGTCAGCAGCTCAGCAATAAATTGTAATATGATTAATTGTAATATTTCTAGTGTTAAGGTTGTAACTGGTGGTGATAGTAATTATCATAAAATTTTAGCGCAATACCCAGAACTAACACGCCCCGCTGGTACTCCAGGTATTGTCAAACACAACACTACACACCACATTCGCACAACTCCTGGCCCTCCTGTCTCCTGTTCTCCTAGGCGTTTGGCTCCTGACAAACTCAAAATAGCAAAGCAGGAATTCGAGGCTATGATAGCTAACGGGACAGCCCGTCCATCTGACAGCCCGTGGTCGTCTCCGCTTCACCTCGCATCGA
Organism: Colias philodice; assembly: GCF_061535455.1. Taxonomy (NCBI): domain Eukaryota; kingdom Metazoa; phylum Arthropoda; class Insecta; order Lepidoptera; family Pieridae; genus Colias; species Colias philodice. Next base: position 8,313,190 of record NC_143107.1, on the reverse strand, counting down.
AGAAGGACAATGGATGGCGTCCATGCGGTGACTACAGACTGCTCAACGCAAGAACGATACCAGATAAGTATCCAATCAGGCACATACAGGACTTCTCACACTGTCTGTCTGGTTGTACTATCTTCTCTGTCATAGATTTAGTTAAGGCCTACAACCAGATTCCTGTTTTTGAAGGCGATATCCCGAAGACAGCAATCACCACACCCTTCGGTTTGTACGAATTTCCATTTATGACCTTCGGACTTCGCAACGCAGGTCAAACTTTTCAGAGATTTGTCGATGAATTGACGCGAGGCCTAGATTTCTGTTATCCTTATCTTGATGACTTCCTGATATTCAGCAGATCAGCACAAGAGCACGAAGACCACCTGCGCCAACTCTTTACCCGTATGAGAGATTATGGTGTTCTTATTAACACAGCCAAGTGTGTCTTCGGCGCTCCTGAGGTAACATTTCTAGGCTACGAAATCTCTGAAAAGGGAACCAAACCTTTGGACAGCAAGGTGCAAGCCATCGCCGATTTTCCTGTCCCAAGAACTGTTCGAGAGCTTCGAAGATTCTTGGGCATGGTTAATTTTTATCGACGTTTCTTGCCCAATGCTGCCCAAATTCAAGCACCTTTAAACGCCTTGCTTGTAGGTTCCGTCAAAGGTTCTCATCCCGTGGTCATAGAAGGGAATTCGCTGCAGTCATTCCAAGACTGCAAGAAAAGCCTTTGCGAAGCAGCCCTGCTCGCTCATCCTGCCAGTGAAGCTAAATTAGGACTCGTCACTGACGCTTCAGATACAGCGATAGGTGGAGTCCTACAACAGCTGGTGGACGATGATTGGCAGCCGCTCGCATTCTTCTCGCGCAAGTTGAGCCCGTCACAGGTAAAATACTCACCATGCGATCGAGAGCTCCTTGCCATCTACGAGAGCATAAGGTACTTCCGACACATGCTGGAGGCTAATCATTTTACGATCTATACTGACCACAAGCCGTTATGTTACGCTTTCCACGAGAGGAAAAGTAACTGCACGCCGCGTCAGTATAGACACCTCGACTTTATCTCGCAGTTCACAACCGACATACAGCATATATCAGGTGCAAATAATGTCGTCGCCGATACTTTATCGCGCGTATGTGAACTGCAGAGGCCGGTCGATCTAGAAGAGATGGCAAGGTTGCAAGCTACAGATCCTGAGCTCACTGCGCATCTCACAGGTGAATCATCTCTTCGCCTAAAACGGATGAATTTACCTGGAAGTCGCACTCAACTGTACTGCGACGTCAGTACACCGACTCCCAGACCTTTCGTCCCTACACAACTGCGTCAGCAGGTTTTCAATTGTCTGCACTCATTGAGTCACCCAGGCGCAAATTCATCAGCCAAGCTCGTTGCACAGAGGTTTGTCTGGCCCTTAATGCGGAAGGACTGCCGCGAATGGTCTAAGGCATGTTTGACCTGTCAGCGCTCGAAGGTAAACAGGCATGTCGCGTCACCTATTGGTACGCTCGCTTTACCTTCAGCGCGATTCAAACATGTCCATATAGACCTAATCGGCCCTTTACCACCTTGCGGTGATTATCGGTATTGCTTAACAGCCGTCGATCGCTTCACGCGATGGCCGGAAGCTGTACCACTTACCGACATCACCGCAGAAACTGTCGCGAAAGCTTTTGTGTCCTGCTGGGTAGCCCGTTATGGTTGTCCAACCGACGTCGTTACCGACCGCGGTGCACAATTTCAATCGGCCCTATTCCAGCAGCTCGCTAAGTCTATCGGTTTCGATCACCGTAAGACAACCGCATATCACCCGCAGTGCAACGGCTTGGTGGAGCGCTCCCACAGACAATTGAAAGCTGCAATTACCTGTCACGCTGACGCAAATTGGGTAGAAACACTACCTCTCGTGCTTCTCGGCATAAGAAGTGCTGTGAAAGAGGATCTGCACTCCTCCTCAGCCGAGCTGGTTTTCGGTGAACCACTTCGCCTACCAGGTGAATTTTTTGGTCACGACACTTCGTCTTATACTACCGATATCACCGACTTATCAGCTCGGTTGACAAATTTCGCCAGGAATATTCGCCCAGTACCGACTCAACACCATGGTAAGAAAAACATATTCATCTACAAAGATTTAGCCTCATGTGGTCACGTATTCCTTAGGGAAGACGCACTGCGCGGCTCTTTACAACCCGCATACACAGGGCCACATGAGGTCATTTCAAGAGATCACAAATTTTTCAAAATTAAATTAAAAGGAAAGTCAACGACAGTTAGCATCGACCGCCTGAAGCCAGCCTATTTACTGTCGTCTTCTCCCGAAATCCTTCCTTCTCCCGCTCTTCCACCTCCCGATCCTCCCCTACCTCTTCCCAGTGCTCCCGTGGCATATACCACTCGCTCTGGGAGGAGAGTTCACTTTCCAGACTTTTATCGCCCTTAACCCGGTCTCTGGAGGGGAGTGATGTGGCTAACACACGATATTTTAGTGTATGTATTTTATCATACGTATATATTACACACAACATGTATTTAAATATTTTATTTCATATTTATATTCGTATTTAATTATAACACTAAACATTCATTACACAAAACACAAAAAATACAGACATGCATTACACTCATACAAAATAATTATAATATTTATTATTTTATGACGGAGTCGCGGTATTCGCGTAGTATGCGTGCCGCGACGAAATTATCACGGTCCCAGCGGGTAGATCGGAATATTTCTTCAAGTTTCTTCACAATTGTAAAATTAACAGTTCGATCTTAGTTACCGAATGCGCATCTAGTCAGTGTCTTTTTGTTCTTGTATTTTCATGCCCAAAGTGTTGCTTGTATCTGATAATTGTCTCTCTCCTTCTGTGCGGAGATAATAAACGTTAAAACTGTGAGTGTGTGGTTATTTGTGCATCACCCAAAGGTACTGTACCTAGTGTAATTAATATCCATTATCACGCACCCCACACATATAGGTATAAGAAATAAAAACATGTTATGTACTTAAATATTTATTTATCTATATATACAAACTAGTATATACAAATAATAAAACAGTGTCTGTACATTATATATTAAAAAAAATGGAGGGGGTTTAGAAACTGAGAGTTTAAATTTGAAAATCTCGAACACCTGATGCAGAACCGCGCCAGACCACCAAAAATTATAAGAGTTATAACAATTACTTAATGTACGTCTTTTTGTTGTGACATTGAAATCATCTTGTTTGAAATGTTTTTAACATATCCTACTATAGCCTGTAGGGAACCAATTTCTTTTCCCAGTCGCGGATATCCATTCGTCCTTAATGTCAGGACGGCGTTGTGGAAATCTACAAAGAATATATTTAACATAAAATAGTTTTGTCAACCTAAGCGAAGAATGTCCTTTATTGTATATTTAATTAATGTGATTCTGTATCGACAGTAAAATTGTCCGAAAATGATTGTATCGATGTACTTAGTTTAAAAAGTTATATATCAGTTATAAAAATAAAATAGAATTCAAATTAAAATATAATCCAATTATTCCATCAGTCGTCATATTACGCAAAAAAACATCGTATTACGATATCGAAAAATTTTAACACATCACATCACTAGCTTGCGACTATTTACTCTTTATCGTTAACAATGCAGTACATTGCTTCTTGTAATTGTCATTTGATAACATCTGGCCGTTATAACAACCGACCTGTCAGATGTTGACAATAGTAAAAGGCAATGTATAGCTAAACGTGATGAGAGGAACGGTTGACTGTGTCATTCGTATTGCTTGTAAATATTGTTTAATTTTAAGGAAAAACGGCAATATTTATAAACAAAAATACTTGCCGGTGAAATGTTATTCCTTTATTAGTATAATTACAATTTATGGAAGAATTTCCGCACTGGGAAATGCTGCAACACACCATGTTTACTCACGCACGTGTCAGAAACAACTGAACAAGCGACCACCAAGCGACGAACAGACTTGTGGAATGGTAACCACCTGAGCGGCGACAATGTCACGCGCGCTTACGACTTCTAGTGTCTTGTTATTTAGATTTCTATGGTAATGCCCTTGTAATTTTGAATGGGGTTTTATATTGAACACTTTTTATTTTTGTTAAAAAATGCTACTGCTTTTTTTCTTTAATTTTATGTGAAGAAAATATTTTATTTTTAATATGGAGTAAGTCTTATTTCTTTATTTAGAGATTTATTACATGAAAAATACCATATTTATTATCTACCTACTTAGTATCTTGTTCAGTAACAAATTTTCGAGAAAATTTATGCTATTTGTAATCGATGTTCCTAAAACGATGGAAGGTTCTCAAATCTCAATTCGTAGCGTATTATTTTGAATCAGTATTATCAGATAAATAATTGTTTATTATTACCACAATCATAACAAAAATGTAAATAACTAAAATATTGGAACAACAAAGAGGGGTCGGCTACAAAATAAACAACAACAAAAGCCTCAAAGTATAATGTGCCAACTTTTTATAACTTTATTACAAAAGTTTCCGGCTCCCCCTGCAAATGACCCTTAATTATTTGATCACGACCATAGCCACTGGCTAATTGGTGTTTTTTTTTTTTTTGAATACAAATAAATACTTAGGGTGAAAGAGTTATTGATTGCGAATTAATGTCTTTTAAATTTGATATGTTTGGTATTTGATGCATAATTTATAGAGTCACGCATATGCCTTAGGTACGTCAAACGTACAAGCTTTGTAAAAACGTTTTAAACAAATCACTAGTTATTTCTCTTCGTCTGTCATCGAGTGTATTTCGTAAAATTGTAAATGTAAATACATACATTAAATATTACAAATTAAACACACGTCCTAACTCCTAATAACTAACACACCCCTTAACAAAAAGTATATGATATATCTATATAAACATTTTTCACTATGAACTATTGAAAATTTAAAATTTTCCTTATTAAACATCTTTATTAAAGCATCAAACACTACCAACACGGTACAGTCGCATGCAAATGTCATTCGTATATTGTATAAATGGACACGCCGCGCGTCGCCGCCAGATGGCGCGTAAATCGACGAACAATGGCCGACGCGTATTGTCGTGTGATTTAGTAGTGTGTAGCTGGTTAACATGTAATGTACCTTTATGATTTTGCGTTTGATGGTTGTGGGTTGGTAATTTTTCGTGGGAAGGAATTTGCATGGATTTTATGGATGGATTAACGCTTCAGGTGTATGACATCGAAGATTTTTTCCTTGCAAAACTATCACATAAATGAAGAATCATATAGAATCTGCATATAAGGGTTAAAACACTTCTCCCAGCTTAAGTTACATTTAAATTTGAATGAATATATTTATTTTTCTTTATCACACCAAAATTGCTGAATCAATTTGGATTCAAGTCATCATAATTTCTGAAAAAAATAAAAGAAACAAAATACAAGCGAATGTAACCATCAAAGCTAGCATTTTAATAAAATACACAGCATCTTGACTCCCTTAACTGTTAGTAAAATCCTCCACTCGTCCACCCTTCCCTATTATCGCTTATTGATGTACCTTCGTCACTTTGAGACTTTATTTATATCGTTTAATATCAGGTATTGGGTTACTGTTTAAGTTTTTAACTGTTTTATGAAAGAATAAGTGGTAGGTATATAAAGAGAGCTATTGCTTTAGGTATAGTAATTTCAGATGTGTGCTTACGAGTTACGATAATCATTAATCACCGATAATCAAGAAAAAATTTCAGCATACAGTTTTATAAAATAATGCCGTTCCAGTTATTTCAATTTCAATGTAATATATGATTGCAGTCTTATTTCGCATGATTATAAGGCTGCAATCTGCACCTACCAGGCAACAGAAGTGTTGCAAATGGCTTTCTTTTATTACAACACTTAGGCTTTATTTCAGTCCATGTTACTTGTTGATAAAATATCTGATAGTCGCAATAATTGTGAAAATCGCGAAGGCAGTTTACTATAACAGACATAACGATGAATACTTAAAAATATTAGTGCAAATAAGGACTGTCGGTCATTCAGAATAAAACATTTTGATAGACAAAAGCAAAGTTTAAAAAACAAATTCCACATAACTCTGAATGGAAATACGTTCGCATAAGAAATACATTCAAACAGATATATAATAGCACAATCAAATAAATATAATTCAATCGAGTATCATTGAATTGATTACAATAAAGCTCACAATACACCCACGTTCAAACAGTAAATACGGCCGCTACATGAACAATACATCAAAAATATCATATACCCTCATTTACAAGCAGATGTCTCTATTAAACGCAATTCAATACGGAACCATGGGGATACAACCCTCCCTCTCGCACGCATGCAGGTCCCTACTTCTCTCTCTTTCACTATAATGAGGATCAAAAAGGCCAGAATTTTTATAAGTGTGTTTGTATTGAATGCATAATAGTGTATTATTTTAATGAAATTCAGTATGTTTTGTGGAGCGGGCTTTTATTACTTTTTGTTGGTTCTTTGTGTTTAATCATAAGTTTGTTCATTTTATATTTAGTTTTGTTGTAAGTTGATTTAATCTATGCGTTGTGGCCTGTGGGATGTTTTTTGAACTTTGGACTTCATATTAATTAAAAAGAGACTAGCTAAATTCTTATAAGACTCTGTCGTTCATTGGATATCTAATAGGCTGACTACCTAAAAGTTTTACTTGCAGTAAATAATTTCATTCCAACGATAAATTAATATCTACTTTTTTTATAATACATATAATATATTATGTTTAAGTTTAATCATACATAAAAATAATTCCCATGTAATAATTTGAAAATTGAAGCAAAACAGAACCTGTCCTATCACTCATTAAAAACAAAAAAAAAAGCATCTGACCGTACATGCGCAAAACAAATTCCAACACCGAACAGCACTCGACAAAATAAAACCTCAAAAAACCCGTATCGAAAACAATTTCGTTAAAAATAAGAAACAAAAAATGTGCTTTCACGAGACCCAAGCACATATTGAGTCGAACTACTCGCACGATCAAATTGTAATCGAATTCATTTGAACTGTAGGGCCTTCCTCCCCCGCTCGCTTTCCCCACCGCCGGCCCTTGATCCTTAAAAAAACAATAAAGATCGACCATTAAATTCGCACACGTCAGTGAAAACGAGGCGGTTTCTAATTGCACGGAACACAATGACTCAACGCAACTGAACAACTCCGCGTATAAATTGTTTCCATTGTATTTTTAAACACATTAAAATTAAATAGGAGTGTGTTTACTAACCGCTTTATATTGGATTTCCATTTTAACGACAGCGCACTCATTGTTTGTGTGTTTTTTTAGCTTTAACGTGTACTTTGGCTTTTGTTTACTAATTGTAGGTAATCAGTTTGTGGTCGCATAACGCATTTTCTGGACTAAAATACGGTGAATCATAAATAATTTTTAAAGTTATAAAAAAGCTTTAGAATTATATGCAATAAGTTCGTTGATAATTGTTATTGATAACTGAGTCGAGTTTTTCATTTCTTTCTATTTTCTTACAAGTGCATATTTCTATTATTTTCATTTGACAACCCAGAGTTTATTTCCATCTAGCAAATTATGCTCACAATACTTTCAATTATGCTGTTGTAATCGTGAAAAGATTCCACTAAACTTATTTGCATTATAATTTAGTTATTTAAATAACGTTTCTTCCACGAAATTCAAGTAGGCTAGTACCTCAATAATCTAACAAGCGTAACACTCGTCGATGTGCGAGAATCATTGAAAATTATCAAATTTCAATCGTCGCAAATGTTTGCGCCACAACCACTCAACGCTCAAGCTTTGTTTTTATTGATTCCTGCGCTTTTATACGCGACTGTACCTTCAGTTTATTTTGTGATACAAGGAAAATGTTTCAAAAAGACATGATTTTGTTTCGTTAGTGTTTTGTTAAATTGTCCGTCTGTTTAAATATTTAAGATGAATTTTAATGTTATTTATACAAAACCAGTTTTTGGAGTCTTTAAGTAAGATTTGCGTTAAAATTAATGAGTGGAATGTGTAATCTATTGTGCAATGGAGTTTTTAGCAAAATATTTTATTCAAATGAATCTACGAAACACAATTTTTATTATATAAAAACTACGAAGCCAGTTTAACTTATTTTCTTTGTCCACAGTTCAGAAACGAGCTCGCATCACCGAAGTGTGTTCCAGCCCATCACCACCAGACATTCAGGAATCGAAGACACCAGTCCAGTCGCCGCCTCTCTCCACACCACCCCCCAGATCCCCATCAGACCACGAACTAAACGTAGAAGAAGAATTAGACCATTCTGAATCATCGCTCACACCAGAAAACTTATCCCTTAAAGAACAGAGACAAGATGACGTCAAGAAAGAAGAAGATGACAAATGGGAGAACCCAAATTACAAATACAGACGCGGGAAACCAGAAACCCATATGCCTGAACCTCTGGAAGATTCTACGCCGTTCCAGAAGTCGCCAGTCGACGTGCTCCTAAAGGTATTTCCACGGCGCAGTCGCCAGGAAATAGAAGCGATTCTGGCTAGGTGTAAAGGTGACGTGGTAGCTGCTATGGAAATGATGGTGAATGGTCCTGAATCCTCGTATAATTTAACCCCTGAGTCTCCGTACATGCAGAGCTATCAGTCAAAGTCAGCCTTCTCCCCGCTGTCAAATCAGAGTTTTAAGTTTTCGCCGTCAAGAAGATTTCTGACACCTCCGTACAGTGGGACAGGGTATTTGCCCACTGTGATCCGACCACCTCCGGAGTACTTATCCTCGTTTCTGCCACCTTCTGAGCTAATGTATGGCCGTCAGCTGCAAGTGCCATCACCTGGAACATCACCAACCTCAGATAATACGAATAATGAAGGGTTTTCAGATTAGGGATCGAGATGGACGGTGTTGTAATGCACTCTTGTCCAGAATTTACATGAAATCTTCAAATTTATTGTGAGATGTATCATGAATAGATAGAAGAATTGAAAACACTGCGCGAAAACGTAAAGCTTAAAATTATTGTAAAGACTTTTGTCTGTTGCTGGAAGAAAAAAAAATGTGTGCGTGTACTAGTGTACACACGTAAGAAGTGAAACTTCTTTATGACCTTATTTTTCAAAAAATAATTTACTATATGCAACTTTACAGAAATACGTCGAATCACGCGTGGTAGGGATAAGAAAAAGATGGCGCGTAACGGAAAAATGTCACGCGTAACGAAAAATGTTACACTAAATTTTTTTCCAACCCCGATAAAGAAGTTTCACTTCAAAATCTTTTGTTAATAGATTCAGTCTATTATTATGGAAACTGTGTACCTACTTTTGTTTTTCAAGGTATGTAAGCCGCTAGTTCTAAGAATACAGGTTGCAACATTTGACCATTTTTGTATGGACACAATTTTATTTCCATTACGAACTTTTTGTCTCACTGTACCTGTCCATTTATTACAAGATAGCGTGTAGATAAACGGTAATTTCAATCGATTCTTTCGAAATTAAAATATTTTTAATAGGATTTAGCATTATTGGTAGCTACCATGACTAGTACTTTTAAATGTAAATAAAATTAACTAGTAGGTAATCGATAAAATGTATACGATAACTATGGAAATATTAGAATTAAAGACGATTTGATGAAATGCATTGTGTACTTAACTGTTCTAGTTGGATAATAATAAATCTTAATGGACAGTCTTGAAAGAAAATAAAAACGCTTCGCTTTGTTCAGTTGCTTAGGTACGTGAATAAATATAATAAGTGAGATACATAAATACGTACATACATTCGCATTTTTGATGGAATAAATTTTACGTCAAACGTAGTGTAAATGTAACATACTTACTTAATAGTTCGAGAAAATCAGTAAAATTAGCGGAAATAAATAGTTTAGCCCTAATGGTCCATTTTCGGCTTAACTTTCTCGGGCGATATGCGCAAGTCATACATAATTGAATATTCTATGAATTAAATACTCAATATCTAGTATATTGCGATTATTTTAAGTGAAATAGAAAATAATTTGGAAAATCCAAAAGTGCACGCCTCATAATTTTTTTTTAATAAATATTTATTAATTCTTCGTATAGACTGCGATGACTGATGAAAAAAACCACACTCATATAATGACCGACTGACTTACTTCAACATGAACTCGCTCGAAGATCGAAGAGACATTATTGATCTACTTTTCGTCTCTAAACTTTTTAATAATAAAATTAACTGTCCCCAATTACTAGCAAGATTCAACATTCGTGTACCGGCTAGATATCCCCGCTTTAAAATAACCCCCTTAGCTCCTCCACTCCGCAAATCCGTTTCCGGGGCCAACTCCCCACTACCCAGACTATCAAAAATTATCAATAAATACAGTGATAAAATCGACATCTTCTTCCATACACCCAACAAGCTCCGTTCTATAGTGAAGGATATACAAAAATTGAAACCTTAAATTGTTGTCATCATCTATCATCTGTTAATCAAAAATTCTTATTCTTTTAATAATAAAAATAATTTTGTATTATACTCTTAAGAATAGCTCTGTATAATTGGCGCATGCTGTGTTGACCTCTAATTATTTGTTACTTTATCGCAAGAACTATATGTTATATAATAATTATTATATTAAGGAATCATTGTAAACAAATGTTGGTTGACCAAATTAATAAATAAATAAATAAATAAATGACCATCCACGGGTCTATGCGTGCGTGTACAGGTCGCATAGTGGTGATGCTGAAACCGATCGGCTTATGGAGCACCTTCAAATCACAGCCGACGCAGTACTCGAACAGATCCCCTCTGCTGAAATTATCGTCTTAGGCGATTTCAATGCCCACCATACTCAATGGTTGGGGTCACGACTTACTGACCATGCGGGGAGATCTGTTTACGACTTTGCATTGGCTAATGGTCTAAGACAACTGGTGACTTCGATCACGAGGCTGCCTGATGTCGTGGACCATACCCCTTCCATGTTAGACCTCCTGCTCACCTCCCATCCAAATAACTATCAGGTCAATACTGATGCCCCTTTAGGCACATCAGACCATTGCCTGGTCCGCAGTGTGGTGCCAATCTTGCGCTCAAGGCGGCCCCGATCTGGTGGCTGCCGTCGCGTTTGGCACTACAGAGCGGCTGATTGAGATGGAATGCGGGAGTTCTTTTCATCCTATCCCTGGAGGCAAGTTTGTTTTGCACACGATCCTAGTGCTTATGCTGACTCTGTCGCGGATGTGGTTCTGCAGGGAATGGAACTTTTCATACCGAGTTCTGTAGTACCCATCGGCGGCAAGTCTCAGCCCTGGTACGGTCATCTTTGCAAAGAGGCATTTCGCCATAAGCAAGAATGTTTCCGTAACTGGGCAGATGCATTATTAAAACAGGATCCGAATGCCAGTGCTCTTAAAAAACAATATAACTTTGCCTCCAGGCAGTACAAAAGGAAAATGAGCATAGCAAAGTCCGAGTTTATACGCGATATTGGCAAAAAACTGACACGTTTCCCATCTGGTAGCCGAGATTTCTGGTCGCTCGCTAAAGCCATCCAAGGAAACTTTTGTCAGCCGACGTTCCCACCCTTGCGCCGGGAAGATGATACCTTAGCCCACTCGCCCAAAGAGAAAGCCGATTTATTGGGCGCTCTCTTTGCGTCCAATTCCACCTTGGACGACAGGGGAAAGGTACCGCCTACTATCTCGCGGTGCCAGTACTTTATGTCCGATGTACGCTTTACTCAACGTGAAGTGCGTAAAGTACTTTTCTCTCTTGACACCCATAAAGCGAGTGGCCCTGATGGTATCCCTGCAATTGTTTTGAGAACGTGTGCTCCAGAATTGGCTCCCGTTTTTGCGCATTTGTTTCAGCACTCTTATGATGTCGGCATTGCTCCAGCTTCGTGGAAAACCGCCGCCGTGCACCCGATCCCTAAGAAAGGCGATCAATCAGACCCCTCAAACTACAGGCCCATTGCTATTACCTCTTTGCTCTCAAAAGTCATGGAAAGCATAATCAACCGTCAGCTCTTAGGTTACCTGGAGGAGAACCAGCTGATCAGTGACCATCAGTATGGTTTTCGCCATGGACGTTCGGCTGGTGATCTCTTGGCCTTTCTAACTCACCGATGGGCTGCGGCTATTGAGAGTAAAGGGGAAGCATTAGCCGTTAGTCTTGATGTCGCAAAAGCCTTTGATCGGGTGTGGCACCGGGCTCTACTATCGAAGCTAACATCATATGGACTCCCCGAGAAGTTACGCACATGGATAGCCAGCTTTCTTGCAGCACGAAATATTCGGGTCTTGGTTGACGGATCGTGCTCGGAGCTTATGCCCGTAAACGCTGGCGTCCCCCAAGGCTGTGTTCTTTCACCCACACTATTTCTTCTGCATATCAATGACATGTTACAAATTAGTAACATTCATTGTTATGCAGATGATAGTACTGGTGACGCCTCTTACCCTGGCCATGCTAACTTCTCGAGAGAAAATGTCGATGAGTGCAGAAACACTTTGGTGTCCAAGATTGAAACTCTTTTGGAAGAAGTTTCAAAGTGGGGTCGTAAAAACCTCGTAGAGTTTAACCCCACTAAGACACAACTATGTGCATTTACGGCCAAAAAAAAGCCATTTGAATCAGCATCGCGATTCTTGGCGTCAATATTTCTGACGATGTTCAGTTTCGCGATCATTTGGAAGGCAAAGCTTCTCTAGCTTCAAAAAAACTGGGCGTCCTATACAGAGCGAAGCAGTATTTCAGGCCTGACCATCTTCTATCACTGTATAAAGCTCAGATACGGCCACACATGGAATACTGCTCACATCTCTGGGCCGGCGCCCCGTTATACCAACTCCTTCCACTTGATCGCGTTCAACGTAGAGCAGTCAGAATGGTTGGCGACCCAAGACTTAGCGATCGGCTTGACCCTCTTGCTTTGCGACGAGACATTGCTTCACTGTGTGTCTTTTATCGCATATACCATGGGGAGTGTTCAGAGGAGTTATTCGAGCTCATACCTGCAGCGGAATTTCACCACCGCTCCGCCCGTCACAAAGCATACTTCCATCCACACCATTTGGACCGCTGGCGAACGAGTACCGTACGCTTCTCGCGACACTTTTTACCCCGCACTACCACCTTGTGGAACAGTCTACCCTCTTCTGTATTCCCGCACGTGTATGACTTAAATTCCTTTAAAAAGAGAGCCTACATCCATCTTCGACAGCCGGTAACAGCCTCACAAAGGTAACTTTGTCAGTGCTCATGGGCGGTGGTGTCACTTCATTAGGTGATCCACCTGCTCAGTTACCTGCTCTTACATAAAAAAAAAAAAAAAAAAATATTATTTTTGTTTATTTAATAACAATTAAACCACATCGAATCAGACCCTGAAAAATGAAAGGGTTCTATTCCTGAGCATACTCAAGCGTAAGAGAAAAAAAAGACTCGATTAGTAAAGTATTTCGGTCGCTATCGTGTTAACAAGAAAAAGGATCCGCACATACAGACACACGGACGTCCAAGACAGAACTTTTTTAAACTGTTTTTTAACTAGTTTAAATAACAAAAATGACATCAAAAATATCATGAACGTTAAAAATAGTGTTTTTTCTTAATATGTGTGTGTATGTATTATCTTACAAGTGCAATGTATGATACATAAAGACATTTTAAGGCGAAATGAGACCCAAAACAGACGTTTCGAGCGCACGGAGTATTAATTTTTTTCTTCAAAAACTTTGAATTTGATTTTTTTTATTTATCGATTTATTTAATTGAAGAGTTTGTTTAGTGACGTTTGGGAACCGAAACACGATTGACAAAATTTGCCTCGATAGAAAAACGTTGTGAAGTTGGCCAAAAATTAAACGGAGAATCAATTTCATTTGGACAATAGTAAAGTAATATCAATGAAATTTTATCCACATCCACTTCCATTCAATTCTTGAGGGACGTACGGGATTAGATTTTTCAATTAATACATCAGTAATTTAAAAAAAATATATTTATAAACTATGAGCAAAAAATTGCGCACAGGCCGGTCGCTTCCGCCGTTCCGCCTCCTGTTAGTCGACGCCAACGCGTCTTAGAGAGCAGTCCTGTACAACTTTTTCGCGCGGTGCCGTTGTCTACTCGCATACGTGATTTAGTGTTAGTGTTACTAAAGTTTTTCATAAACATGGTGAATTTTGGTGGCCAAAACATTGATGGTGAGAACATTAGGAAGAAAATGTTGCGAAGGCAGATGAAGAAACTACAGTTATTGAATCTAAATAGGTAAGTTTAATGTTTATCATGCTTATTTATATTTATTATGTGTTTCGGTCGCTACAAGTCTAAAGATTTCAACTTCAAATATTTTGATTACTAGGTATACTTATGTTTACAAGTCTAAATTGAGAAACGCATAAATGAAAATCTGATAGTTATTTTTATTTGTAATAAGTAATATTATTTTAGTCATATTTTGAGATTTCATTACCTATTTATGATTTTTGTATTAGTACATATATGTTTACAAAGTCTGAATTTAGCAACGCACAAATCAAAATTTTATAATTTTATGCACTCTGTCTTTATTTTTATTTATAATTTTATTATTGGTATAAATAGGTAATGTTTTAGTTGTTTTTTTGAGATTTCATTTTCCAATAAATATACTACTGATTTGTGTATGTATGTTTATTTCTAATAGCAAAGCGCGACCACGAAAAATCCGATGTGCAGCTTGCAAGCCAGGATGCAATAAAGACACGTTGGTCTTTTAGACCAATCATGATTACCAGAAACTGATGTGGATCTTCAGACAGTTTCACATAGTACTTTTTTTGTGTAAGTTTATTCTTATGTCATTTATTTATAAGTCATAAGATTGAAGATAGTGGAATATTTCAGACTAGTGTAAGTTATCACTGACGGGTAGGTAAGGTGAGATCAGAAACAATTTTTATTTCAACCCTATTGCGTATAACTTTTTGTTTTATTTTTTATGGTATTATAACTATTGTTGAGGTCTTTCACTGCACCGGTAATTGTATTTTTTTTACTTATTAGATATCATGCTATTTTAGGCTTATTGCTGATCTACTAACAATTCTATACACATGTGAGCAATCCCAAGACAAGGATTAGATAAAGGATATTTATTTATACATTATATCAATTCGAATGAATGTATGTATGAGTAATTTTTTAATTTGTTTGTATGAATACTATTTGCATATTATGCATAAGCATAATGACTTATAAATTTTATATAAAAAATATTTGAAAAATTTGTAGTTATGTAACTATGATGCCGACTTTTTTACGAGATAGGACAATAGAGCGATAAACGAACGGACACAGCTGCGAAATTTTTTACTAATTGTTAGAATAATTGCGGTCAACCGTAAAATTTTGCAAACAAAAGAACGATTTTCTCAGAAAGTTTGCTATGTAAGACGCCGACAATCGAGTTTATTACGGGCTAGGATAATAAAGCGACAAAGGAACGTACACAGCAATTTTTTCTAGTTTTGATGACAGTATCTTTATAATAATCGTGGTATTATAAGAGGTATTATCAATTAATTGTTCTCCTATTATAACTTATTATGGTTGTTTCAGCACCTCAATGTACAAGGATAGCTCAAAGTAACGGGCAAGAGACATATTTATTTACGGAACAAGGAGAAGAAGTCGTATCAAGAAGATAAACATTGGAACAATAAAATGGTAACAAAACCAGCATTCGAAAATATCTGATGTTAAGTATATCAAAATGTCGGATATATTTATTCAAAAATAATCAAAATTGTAAATAATATTTTTTTTGTCTATTATTGTTCTTTTTTTTCAATAAATATGATATAAAAACAAAAACCCGTTTTTTAAATCTTTTAAAACCGATAATAATGTAAAAAAAAAACAAACGTAAATAGCATTATTCTATTATGTATTTTTATTATCATACTAGCAGTCCGCCCCGGCTTCGCCCGTGGTACATGTTTACGTTTTCTCTACATAAGAACCATCCTCGTACTTGAAGGAATATAATAAAAAAAAGAATTATCGAAATCGGTTCAGCCGTTCTCGAGCTATGCGCTTACCAACACATTTGGCGATTCATTTTTATATATAAAGATTGTACGTAAAGTCCCCATGTCGAAAACCTATAAAATTTGTTTACAAAGATTTGCAAATAAGCTAGTAACGTAGGTAGCGACAATTCTAACAATAACAAATAATTACATCATAAAATAATTTAGTCACAAGCTCATTTTTTGTAACCAGATTTGTACCAATTAAAAATCGACCTTCGTGCAAAGGAACAAAGGTCGATTTTTCTACTTCGATGGGCCCGGCAACGAAAAGACGTTGCCGGATCGCTTTACTCAGCTTTAACCGCGCGAATATAAGAATATAAGTAAAGTTCATTGAACCTCCGTTAGTTCCGTATGTTTCCGTCATCTATTCAGTTGTGTGGCGTGGCGAGGGGATTTTTGTGAAGCGTCCCGCGTGCTCTTATGCTCCACCCAGGGGGCGTAGCCCAAAAGGTGCACAAGCATGATTGTATGTCGCCTTAAGTTTGAAAAATCAGATGTTTTGCGCGAAGTGACAGTAGTACCCACCTCAACGCTTCGCTTATGAGGCGTGCAATATATGTATTATGATAGGTACTATTAATAATATGTAGTTGTAAATATAATGCAAATATATGTAAATAGTTTGAATCATTGTAGACATGTTTTGTAAAAATAGCTGCTTAAATAATTAAAAATATCGTGTATACCTTAAATACGTAATAGTGAATTTGAATAAAAATAATAAATATAAGTAAATGACGTCGAGATTTATGTGTTTTTTTTAACTTGTAAAATTGTGTACATCTTTTTCGTCAGAATTAAATAATTGAAATAAAAAATGTAGGTATGCGAATTATTATCATAATTTAAACTTAGATAATAGATTAGAAATCACTTTGAAAGGTATTTTATAAAGTTCTCAACTGAATAAAATCCTTAAAAAATAATAAGACAGAAATTACTAGAAATTTTTGTGAATACTGTGTTTAATATCAATCAAAATTTCATGAGTGTTTTATTAAAATTTAAGTATTAAATGTGAATATTAATGTAATATTTTTATATGTATATTAGTAGTTAGAGTAGATTATAATACATCGATGTCTTATGTAAGGTCTAAGTTAGAAAATTTTAAATTTATTTAAAGAGATAAACATCTAGACTTAGATTAAAATACTATTGTAATCTGGGGCCGTATTATGACCTCTTATTTCCAGACAGTTTATGCCATGAATTGAACAGACTGGCAAATTCATATAGGTACATAATACCATAATTAACCATGGCTGGATATTGCGATCATAATATGAATTTGCCAATCAGTTCAATTCACGGCGTAAACTGTCTGGAAATAAGAGGTCATAAGCACCTAACAGTTAAAATAAGTCGGTCATTTACTTAAATAATTATAACCAATAAAACGAAGTGCTATTTATCCATTTTCTGAAAATGTGCATTTTACTTAGTTTTAATTCGATCACATTAACAAAATTATAGGATTTAAAATGCAATTTAATTACATATACTTAATAACAATAAAATTTTACTGGCAACTACCTATCTACCTACTTAATAATTTTTGAGTCAAAAACAACAAGTTTTAATAGTTTAATTAAGTAAAGGCCAAAGGGTATGGCATATTATTGATATTCAAGGATTTTAATATTTCGAAATTTTAAACTGCGTCTTAAATCCGAATAGGTAACCCTTGTATAAAGTTTTAAATATAATAAACATGATAAATACTCGATTATTTAGTGTTCAATAGATGATAAAGATGTAATTGTAAATAGAGACGTGTAATCTCGTAGATTAGATGATATCTAATTGTAAAAATTCCTTACTTATTCAATAAATGCAGTCATTATTCAAATTTGTGTGTGTGTGTTTTTTTTTATTTTTAACTAGCGGTCCGCCCCGGCTTCGTCCGTGGTACATATTTACGTTTTCTCTACATAATAATAATAGTTAAAAAAACTAAAAAACACGCTTTTAGATCGGTTTTCTATAAAACGCGTGTTTTTTATTTTTTTTAACTATTATTTATTTTATCAAATTAGTGTATTGTCATCGGTCCTAAATAAATCTACAAAGTTGAACGAAATCTGGCCGTTTAAAGTGGGTCAAAAATCAAAATCGCGCCCAAAGAAGTCGGTTACAAACATACAGGTGAAGCTAATATAAAGCGTGTAAAAACCATCCTCATTATGGACCATTATCACTACATAGTATAAAACAAAGTCGCTTTCCCTGTCCCTATGTCCCTATGTCCCTTTGTACGCTTAAATCTTTGAAACTACGCAACGGATTTTGATGCGGTTTTTTTTAATAGATAGAGTGATTCAAGAGGAGGGTTTATATGTATAATAAGATCCATTAAGTAGTGGAGAAGTACTGTTATTTTTGAGGTTTCTAATGTGATGTCGTAAAAAATTACATTTATTCCGCTTACATTGCAAACGCAGGCTGAACCCTACGAGTTTTATCAAAATAATGTACTAACTACTAAGTATTATACACATTGAAAAGGTCTACAGAAAAGTCCGCGATGGTATATGTCTATTTCTTATGGATAACCCACAATAACTTTTTTTTGTCATTTACTTTTTACGACAAATAATGGCTAATTTTCGAAGCGATTTTAACCAATAGGTACAGCATTAATCCTTAACCAATTACATAAATACCATGGATACATTGTTCATTTAATATAGATCTATATGGCCCTTTACACCGTATGATTTAAGTGAATATTTTCGAAGATATTACAGATTTAAAAATTGCAGGACGTAGCGTTTGCGGCCGCCCGGCTATGTATTTTATACCCGTGCGATGCCGGAGGCCGGAGCGGGCCGCTATATTTTTAATTTTTATACCTATACAACGTTCACAATTTTTCACCCGTGCGAAGCCGGGGCGGGTCGCTAGTGGACCTATAATTTATTTAACTTAGGTAATAACTAACCTTTATTTAGTACCTAGCTCCATTCGAATCAATTTAACATACAGAGCACAGACATGTATACAGAGATATACCAGTTCAATTAGATGATAGATCACACAACCATCTAAGACCTAAGCACTAATTCAGACCACCATCAACTTGACGTCACACTTCACAGTCGGCATAAAGGACCATCATGTCGGTCAGTGCGTGTCGGCGAGTGGCATTCTGAAGTCGGCGTGTCGGCCAAATTGAGATAAAGCATGCTGATTGCTGGCGTAATCTTTGAATGCTAGTTTTGGAATTTTGAAGGAAACTGCAATAGTATAATTTCTGTAAGGCAAATAAATTATATAGTAATATTAAGGAATATCAGTAATCACCTGTTTAGTTAAAAAACCAAGAGGTCACAAATCTAATTACAAAAATGTTCAAACTTAAATTTAGAACAACAAAGTAATAAACCAATTTTGCCGCACTTGTATTTAGTTTCTGTGCATTTAATTCACATAAAAATTTAAATATATTGTGTAAGTTTTACATTATGTCATGAAGGTACCTAAGTATCTAGATGAATTATTTTGAAGTAAGAAGTTTAAATAGTGTAGAAATAAACTACGATAACATGTCGCGCCCCTCCAAATTACTGTTTCAATGTGTGTAGTGAAATACAAATATTTAAATATTATATTATTATTATTTATAATAATATAATAATTAAAATTTAAATTATTAATTTTTATTATTATATTATATTATTATATTATTTATTATGAATTTCACAATTAATACATTCAAACGTTTTGAATTTTGAATTTTTTTTTTCTATATACCTATTGACTGTATAGTGAAAACTCGAAAGTATAGGTAAGTATTTATAACATACCTAGTTCCATTTTTTATATTTTGCTCTTATTGGAAAGTTTTGTAAAGTTTTTAAAAAGAAGATTGTATTAGTTCTGTGATAGTTGAAATTATTCTGACCCACAACTAAGATTCTGTACCAACCATTTTCAACAGTACTAACATAACAATCAATCTACCTAGACAAGCAATTATAGATAAGCCTAGGTATCTGGGTACCTGTCTAGACCGAGCCCCTATGTCTCTAGACAAAGCCTTGATTTGTGACCGGTCACTAATTGTTCCTGAATGAACTAATTGGGTACACGCATGTGATTCTATTGATTCCTAGTAACCCATTATTACAATATTATGTATAATCTATAGTCTATGCTAATATTATAAAGCTGAAGAGTTTGTTTGTTTGAACGCGCTAATCTCGGGAACTCCGAACTAGGTACTTGTCCGATTTGAAAAATTCTTTCGGTGTTAGATAGCCCATTTATCGAGGAAGGCTATAGGCTATATATTATAATATCATCACGATAAGATCAACAGGAGCGGAGTAGGTACTGCGGGTAAAATCACTAAAAGCGCAGCCCGCAGGTCATAGCTAATTGTTGATAGGTATTATTTAGGTACTTGCCTCTACCGCTGCGTGTCTGACTGCTGACAACATAGTAAACAAAAGTTATACCACAATACCTACCGTGTGTATTTACGTCACTAAGGAATAACATTCTGCAAAGTTTAAATTTAGAATATTTTTAATTAAGTACCTATGACTGAGACCGCGTTTGTTCACCTTATGACGTTAAAAGCGTCTAATAGAGCAAATAATTCGGTACACCATTGCTTGATTAAAATGTTTATACCAATTCAAAGCTAATACGCAAATAATAAGTTGACACGCATGCGAATTAATTGATTACAAATCACACAACAATCAGAAATCACTGCAAATGACGTAAGTGTGGCAACTCACTTGAAAGCGATTAGCCTAACCAAACGTCAAATTGAAAAAAAACTAGTTACTATTAATATCAAAGGAATTTTAACTTGAGCTATAAGGCATAAAGTTTAAAATCCAATAAATTCTAATGTCACTAAAACAAACCTCTGTCGACCACCGTACATTATTAAAAAGTTATGCGTGGCGAATAACTAATTGCTATTGAAATACAGTGTATATTTGAATGCATTTCGTGGATACCTTTCGAAAATTCGAATCGAAATAGAATTTACATTGTTTATATTGTGCATGCCAAAATAAAGCATACTAATTTGCAATAAGGTTTATTTTTGTGCAAATACATTTTTAATTACGCGTACAACTTTGTCGCGATTGTATGGGGATTAAAATTCATGAGATTTGAATTTAGAACGCGCGTCGGCCACGTGACCCAAACAAGATGGTGGTCGCTTTTAATTTGTTGGCAAAGGGTTAGGTTTGTCCGTTTGTCGTGAGAATTGGTCAGATTAATCTGATTATGGATTTGATTTCAATGCTGGAAAAATATCATTTCGTGGGAGTAAGTAATGGCGAAATTAATTTAAGGATTTATATGGTAAGTATAAAAAATAAATTACTTTTATAGAACCTATACCTAATATTTAGATGTTTAGCATCATTGATATGATATCTAAGTAAAAAGGTGCTAAACTCATAAAATTAATACGCAGTGGGTTGTCTTCTCCTACTAAAAATATAATATATTGTTCCCTCCACGTATCGCGATGATACCTACCTACGTACCTACATATTAATAAGTATGTAATTTTATTATCATGAAGATTTATCGATTATGATTTAACAATAGGTACATTAACAAGATACCTACTGTAGGTACCTATAGGTAAGGAAAGTAGGGAGACCTTAAAAAGAGAAGAATATTGATGTTTGTAAATAATGAAATTTGTTTGTATTGTAAGAATAGTTTTTAGGTTCTTATACGAGTGAATAGTGTTAGTGATAGATAGTCAATTTCCAGCGACCGCGTGAGGTCTTTTAAAAAAAGTTATATTTTAACTTGCGGTCCACCCCGGCTTCGCCCGTGGTAGGTACCTACATGTTTAAACTGTCCTCCTATCTCTCAAGTTGGATCGAACTGCACATGGTGTGCGAATTTTATTATAGGTAATTATTGGTTAAGTGGTTTAGGAGTCCATTGAGGACAAACATTGTACGGTGTACCACGAGATTTATATATATTAAGATTTACATGAATTTAATTAACGTCTACTACAATGAGATGGTTAGCGTGTAACTGTCGAATATTAAGCTTAAACAATACCACGATCTGGATTCTGGAGATCGCGTCTTCTTAGAAATGATTAAGGATGTCGTCGCGACGGTTATGTGGGCGATTCTCTGTAATCATTCGCTTACAATTCATAACAATTGCAACAACGTGAATACATTGTTGCAAGTATTAATATTTACATAGACTGTTAAAATATTGATTCAGCGGGTTTTGAATGTATAACTAGATATACTTTGATAATATACTGTGGTCTAAAATTTATAGAGAAAATTTACTTTCTTAAAATATGTCAATACAATAAGAAAGATACAAGATATTACATTTGGCCAAGTGACGAAGCAAAATTGGTAAGGTAGATAGTAATTTAACCATGTGATGAAATAAAATTTGACTTTATAGTTTACTATCTGCAACCCGCGGCTTCACTCGTGTTCAAAAAGTAAGCATAGGTATACTGCATGCATGTGTGCTAATCTACGAATATATTTAAGATGATAAATCTCTGCACCAAAGCTTTCAGTTGATTCCAACAAAATATCCACAACTAAACGTTCTTAATTGCGAGTCTAGTTTGAAAAATACAGAAAATTCTGGGAAATTAAACCGCAATCTGACAGCCCTTTCCCCACAATAGCGTCCCGAGTGCAAGTTATTGGGCAACTTTATGTATAATTCAAATTCAAATACTGTCGAGTTTCGTGTTCGCAGTTCATACTCAGGTAGGGTTGTCAACTGCACAAAAATGTTCGTTAAATTATATTATCTCACTTTTATGTTAAAACACTATTGGTTGGTGTGCATTATTATAGACTTCTAAAATGTTGATATTTCACACAATGAACATGATTGTAGGGATTTTAGTAAGATAATAATCAAAAAGAAAGGTCTAAAATAAGTACATACCTACTTCTTTGAATTTATTAAGTAGTTTACAAACTCGTGGCAACTGGCAACCAAATGGGCACATAATAAATGTCTTTTAAAATGATGTCTACGTTTTAATATCGAACATTTAAAATTTAAAAACGTAGCATCCCTTGTTAATAATTATTGTTATAGCACCAAAAATTAAGAATGTGTTTTTAGAAAATTTTCCTTCATATTTCAAGCCGCAAAGGGGTAGTGTAAAAATTGCTATTACAATAATAGTAATCAAAATAGGTTATCTA
Source organism: Colias philodice (assembly GCF_061535455.1). Taxonomy (NCBI): domain Eukaryota; kingdom Metazoa; phylum Arthropoda; class Insecta; order Lepidoptera; family Pieridae; genus Colias; species Colias philodice. The sequence continues at coordinate 8,289,914 of NC_143107.1, read as the reverse complement.
ATAATATAGAGATACGTATGAAACTGTACTAAAATATACATAAACGTCTTACACCTGCTTAGTGACTTTTAACATTATTTTATTATTATAACGAAGCCGTTTTGCCGAAACCGATGTAGGTAACATATCATTCAAAAACCACACAAATTTAAAAACATTCACATAAATTAATAATTCTCATTTCTCACAAAAAACACAAAATATTAAAGTCGTACGCCAATCATTTTTAATTAAATCAGTATACATCGATCAAATAAAAATAAAATATTGTCAAGTTCCACTGTGGGGGGAGGGGGTGGCGGGGTGTGATCGAGAGGGGAGTGGGGGGAGGGGTTCAATAATAAAAATAATTACAGCGAGTGTCGATGACAGCGGGTAGGTTGGAATGGGTGGAAGAGGCTTTTATTTATACGTATAATATCGTAAGAATTATACGTAATAGTCACAGATTAGATACTGTACCAGAAGCCATTTTTCTATATCAATTTTAATTTTTTAGTAATCTGTGGTAAAAATTATTAGTTTATTGTGGTAAAAATTATTATTATTAATTATTAGTAATCTGTGGTGTTATTAACTTTGTTTGAAGTGTAGGTTAATAGAAGTTTGTCATAATTGTATTAATTACTAATAATTAGGAAGTTAAAAAATTAGGAAGTTCATAAATTTTGACCGTGAAATGGGAGGCATGATTTATAAATTAAAAACAAATATATATTTACTTGAATTAAAAGTATTTAACCAAATTTAATCCGATCACTTAACGATGCGTTTTTGCATCTTATAGGAAACTGCTAAAAAAATGGTACGGTAGCGGTGGTTTTAAAAGTTACAAGTTAATTATATCACCATTTACCACTGATCCAATTATTATGAAACCGACATACGGTCTATCGAATCTAATAAAAATAAATAATAATTCCATCTCCACACTAAATAATCCTTTGAATACAAAATATATGAAGCGGCGCACAAGTATTGCGAATTAATCGAAACACAATCCGTGTTGGTCCAATGTGCGGAAAGCGCTTTATTGCTGGTTCATATTTATCGTATTTTATATGAGAATCTATTTGTATGTTTGGTCTTTTACCATCTGTAGCTTATGGTGCTTATGTTTTCGTCGTTTGTTTAAGGCCTGATTTTTCAATTCTTGGTTGAAACTTATTCGTCGATTAACGTTTAAACTACCATTTCAAAATGTATTTTAATTGCCGATTTAATATTTAACAGGAGGCATTTCTATATCAATGTGTCATCATTTATTGGTCGGATAAGTTTTAACCAATGATTGTGAAATTGGCCCTAAAGGCCGTTTTTTCAATCCTCGGTTAAAACTTACCCGTCCAATACAGTTTACTAGCTGCGCTTCGCGGTTTCACTCCTGTTGGTTTTAGCGTAATGATAGCCTATAGCCTTCCTCGATAAATGGGCTATCTAACACTGAAATAATTTTTCAAATCGGAACAGCAGTTCCTGAGATTAGCGCGTTCAAACAAACAAACAAACTCTTCAACTTTATATTATTCCTATAGATTAGGTACACGGGTCTGATGATCTGTACAAAACTGGACACTGACTGAAAAAGAAACAACATAGTTTTCTTGTGAAATAATTTTCCAAATTTCTTCACTATTTCCCTATGCACTTTCTTTATATAAGCATAGACTGACTAACAAAGCCACTTGTAAACCACCTGCGAAACATCGTGGGAGAGATCGCAGATAAACAATTTGTAGTATAGATGACGTTTTTTTGTAAAACCACTACAAATATAAAGGATTATCTTACAATCTCAATCTAACCAATGTGATAGGGTTTTGCGCAATTGTTAAACTATCGTTCTATTGTGTATGTGAATCGATTTTGGTTGCAAAGAGTGCGTTTTAAAGGATTTGTGGCTGTTCTGTGGTCAGGTGACTGCTAAATATTTGTTTTTTGTGTGATATTTAAAATAATATGAAATGCTGAATATCCTAAAAATATATTATTCGTGTCTAAATAGGTAGCTATTATTTTATACCTATTTTAGATGAGGCACATTAAAAGGAATATCTACACTAAATATTATGTAGGATTGTACATTTACCTTTTTAGCTGGCCCTTCGTTTTTTTATTATTGAAAAATTAATGATCATAACGTTCTATCTTTATCACAGAATAATAACTAGGTAGTAGCTATTAGCTATAGCTATACAGGGTGTCCCACTTTTGGTATACTAAGCGCGAAGGAACTTGTAGTTTTGCATACACTGATCACGTAAAAAATACTTTTAAAAAAAATTACGTCCAAAATTTTTTGCTAAATTTTTCCTGAAAATCCATGTTTTCTTCTCTAGCTTCGCGCAGCCGGCATATACCGCTTCTCTTATATGAGCATTTTATCTATGAAAACATAATCTTAAACGATAGCTCACGTGCTGGGGGCAAAGTTGGGCGGCTCGCCTGTTATGGGTGTACACATAGAGTTTTAAGAATTCATCTATTTGAAAAAAAAATGCGTTTGGAATTTTTTAATTATTTTTTACGTACTCAGCGTATGCAAAACTATAACCTCCTTTGAGCTTAGTATACCAACAGTGGGACACCCTGTATATACCCTCGTTTACAATACCTAGGTTCTTATATATGTTAGCGCGTTCAGATTTCAATTCAGATTCGAAATTGAACTTAAAATACACACATAAATCAATAACTATTTAGTAATTTGTACTTTTATTAAGAAATTTTTTTATCAAGCCACAAATGTGTAAAACTCAATGAAACGTATGCAATTTCACAAAAACCAAGGGAAGATTGGTTACGGAGAAACTTATAGATAAAGGAAGCCAAACAAAAAAACCATTTGAATGAAGTAATCCGATAGTTTCAAAGCCTACACTTTTTGTGTTATTGTGTGAAATATTTTGCAAATAAGGTAATGGATTGGAAGTTTATTATATTGAACATATAATTTCGTTATTTAGAACTAGCTTTTGGTTATTTGTATTATGTATATGAAAAACACGCTTGCAATGAGGATATCAGATAAATATTCTAGTAAGTATATACCTACTATACCTACCTATCTCATCGAAAATTAACGAAACGGCTTACGAACGGATCAATTTGCACATCAGCTATACTAATATTATAAAGCTGAAGTGTTTGTTTCTTTGTCTGTTTGAACGCGCTAATCTCAGGAACTACTGGTTCGATTTGAAAATAAATCTTTCGGTGTTAGATAGCCCATCTATCGAGGAAGGCTATAGGCTATATTATAATATCATCACGCTAAGACCAACAGGAGCGAAGCCACGCGGGTGAAACCGCGGAGCGCAGCTAGTTTATAATATAAGTAACGATGGTAAATCGTTAATTTGTAGAATGGTAAAATAGAGAATTTATAAATTGTTATCTGTACATTTGTAATAAATATAGCTACAGATACAGAAATACTTACGCTTTTTTAAATTTCACATACGGCCACTGCTTTTGCGATATCAAGCAAATCTCTCACAATGGGAAAAGTTTTCTGATCGATTACTAAAAAGATAAGAAATATCCTGCCACACCCAAAACTAAATTAAGACATTTCACAACTTTCTCTATATCCGCTTTTATACAATAAAATCTTTTTTATAATAAGCATAATCTGTGCTTTAATTATCTGTGGTTTTAAAAAAAAATCTGACAACGGGTTACTGTCACATAATACTACAGAAATTCGTCTGCAAACCACAATATTAATTGTTCAAATAAAAACCAGTGGAATTTGAAGAGTGAAACGGATTCATTTTATTGGGTTCCGTATTTAACAAAGTACCAGCCTACGTATACTTATGACATTTTAAATTTTGAAAATATTCGACAAGTGTATTTTGTAGAAAATCTAAATTCTTATCTACCTAAAATTATTGACAACATTATCAGTTCTAAACGGGATTTGATATATTCAAGACGGCTTCTAATTATTGAGATTTGAGAACGTAGATAACAGATTCGATTAAAAACTAGATTTAAAAGCCAACAGACATACCAATTATCTACTATATAACAACCCTCATTCGTTTTCAGGTTAAATGAGAAAGAAAAACTCATAACAGCAAAGTAAAACATTACTAGACAACGTTATTGGTCCATACAAACGGAACCCTAAAACACTAGAAGCATTCAATAAAACTTCAACATAATAGCAGGTAAGAATTCTCTCAACGACCATTCTAAGTTGACCTCCCGTAACGCTCATCATGTCTAAATCTCAAACCAATTTGAAATGAAAATAATGTTACCAGAGATCAACGTACACTGGTCGCTTCTTTATTCGAAACTAAAGACATATCAATTACGTATTGTTGAGAAATTATTGCAGAATCGACCGAATAAAAACTTTTTATTATAACCTTTGTGCTTTTATTTATATTTGTACAGTCTGTGGTAAAAGGAATAAAGGCTATTTTTGTTTATAATATTGCGTGGGAGATAGCTCAAGGGATTCATTGTTTGTTATTATAATTTCTTTTTGTATTGGCTTCATTCGGGATTGACATGTGACCGGTAATTTGGTATTTCTATGCGTACTTGAATAAACTAAATACTTGAAAGGGTAATAAAGGTTATTGATACGGTTTGAGATTTGAATAAAGGCTCTGTCATGCAAATGAAATTTATAATTTCAAATTGAATCAAATCAAAATGTTTACTAGCATGAACTGTCACAAAGTATAAAGATGTATTTTTTTTTATAAGTCCAAAAGTGACAAAGGTATCGAACTGATAGAATGTAAAGATTGGAGATGAATTTGGTCATCGATAACGAAGTCTTTGATAAATTGATTAGTATGTATATAGAAATGGTTAAACAAATAAACAACTGTTAATCTTTCCTTATTTATTAACTTGGATGCAAACTGCAAAAGGTAAGATATACAAATAAATAAATACATAAATAAATATTAAATTTAAATTGATATTAAAATCGATATAGTTTTTTTTAGCGTTAGTAGCTAGCTACTATAGTTATTATTCTGTAGCATTAGCTACTATTATGTATTCTGTCGTTTTGTTGGAGATATTTTTTCAAGTGTATATTTTAATAAGGTACATCAGGTGCAAACACTTCAACTTTATTTATAAAGTAAGACAGCATTAACACCTATTACGAGAAATCCTTACAAAACAGCCCCAAATCTTCTACAACAGTAGCCTAAAATCTCTTACGGTTTTTTCAACAACAAAAACGCAAATTATTGAAGCGTTAAATCCAATTGTAATTTGTAACACAGGTTTGTACAATTTACAATTATACGCATCGTCAACTACATGTGCCTTGTGGTTCTGTGAGTTCCAAATGTGCGACATTTTGGAAATCGTATCGTATGACGGAAGCGTTTAATTGAGATGGTTTATAAATTGTAGAATTGTAGATAATTGTTAAAATGGACATACTAGTGTTACGCAATTTAAGGTGAGGAGGTTGGGTTTCAAGTGAAAATGGCAAAGTTGTTTTGATTTATTTGAGAAGAGATATAAATGTTGTGGAGAAAAACAGACTTCTAGTAGCAAATGTAAAACTTAGAGCTGAAATAATGAATGGATTTTGAAACGGATTGATACAACGTGGAACGTGAGTAATAAGCGAAATCTTATTAGAATATCTACGCAGTAGTTTAAGTTATGCATCGATACAAATACATATGTACATCTCGTCTTGTTATAAATAGTGTTATGACAATCAAATAGAGTGGAACAAATCGAATGCTTGAGTGAGTTTGTCGTGGAAGGTTTAGAGTTTAGACTTCTATCCTAGGCTAGTGTAGGCTAGTGTCTTTTGCTTTAGCAAAAGACACTAGCCCAAATTCTGCAATATAATTTATTGTATATTCCGCCCCAATTGAAAACTAACCTAAACCACACATAATTACCGTTTAACTTCAATCAACGGTTAAACTTAACTACGTTTAAATGTTTCACAAACACAATAAAACTCCACCTCACATAGTATAATACTTAATTAGTGTATAACAATGAATTAAAGCCCACAAAACGGTCCCCACAAGGCACAAAAGAATCGATCGTTAAACCATTAAAAAAATCACTTAAAATACGTATTAATTACAGTACCTCCCTTATTACAAGACAGTGTTTAAAACGCAGGGGTCATTTTAAATTGGTCGGGTTATTCGATAACAATTATTAAGCTTTTTATTAATATAATAATGGGAATAATAAAACAATTATGTAAGAGCTCTCACTGTGAGTCAAGAGGTATCGTGTGGCGTGTTTTTTATGTTTTTTCCATTGTTTAAAGTGATCGATATAATGCCAAGTGTACTTTATATTATGTAATGGAAAGAACATACTTTCATTTGGCACGAGGTAAATAAAATCATTACAATAATGTAATGGGTGGCTTGGAATATAATGTTAATTGTTCTGGTGTTTTCAATAAAACGTTTATTTATAGGGACGTGATTGTAATACGTTCTTTATATTTTGCGAAACTGGTAGTTGTTAGTGTGTAGGCATGGACGAATATAATTTGTAGGTAACATCTTCTTACATATAAAAATGAATCGCAAAATGTGTTGGTAAGCGCATAACTCGAGAACGGCTGAACCGATTTCGATAATTCTTTTTTTATTATATTCCTTGAAGTACGAGGATGGTTTTTATGTAGAAAAAACGTAAATATGTACCACGGGCGAAGCCGGGGCGGACCGCTAGTATTATTATAAAATACTAAAAACTTAAAAAGTAATAAAAAATTTTATGTATTCAGTTATTTTTGCGCGCATCTGCAAATGCGTATTTTTTGAATGGTTGCTTTTATTAGGAGATGCTCTTCCAATTTACCACGCAGCACGCTCTTTTGTGTTTTTCTTGAAGACTGTAGCTTTCGCTTACACCGCTACTTGTATTTAAATTGCAACATACTTATAAGCACTATCGTATAAACAAAATAAATTGACAGTTTCTAAAATACCACATTCCATGTTTACCCGCAACTTCACGTACAAAAATACTAAAACCCCAATCAGTGTTGCGTGGTAACTCGATAATTAGTCAAATAATGACTTACAAATCCCAAAAACATTACAACGTAATCCTTATTACAATAACTTAGAGGTCAAAATGATAATTCTTATTCAATCTAACAACTTGCCGACGAATAGAATGGTTCTTATTAACATAGTAATAAGGTACAGTTCGGTAGAGAAGTTTTTAAATTATAAGTGTACGTGCGTAAGAATGGAAATGTGAGTTTCTAAAAATGTTCAAATATTGTGTCTTTGGGTAGTGGACAAATATGGAGGACAAATAGTCGCCGCTAGCCGCTAGGTGATCAACCGGAGAGCGATCGAGTTACCCACTGTACAGTGTACAGGTGAGCAGAGAAACTGTTGCAATATATCCATAGACTATATCACAGATGATATTATTACTATAACTATACATATAATATCCTACTAAAGATGCAAATGTGTCATCGACCACACAATGAAATGTGTGGAGGAATGGGTGTATGTTTGTTACTCTTTCATGTACAAACCATCTGGCATCTGCAGATTTGCATTTTGCGCTCGCTCATTATATCAGCATTCAGCACTGTTCGCATCGATTTAAGAAAATAAACATATACATATGTATCGATGTGTGATAAATGTTAAAAATGGGTGGTAAATGTTAAAAATATGTACTTAACGACGTTTCAAAAGTGCTTCTAGAAGAAGTCTAATTGAATAAATAAATGTTTGAGTTTGAGTTTGAGTTTGATGTCTACCAACTTCTACTTGACCAGCATATTCTGTACTGAAGATGATGTTAAAAAAACTATATCTTTAAGGTTCGGTTAGTACGTAAAATTACTTCTATGACTTCTATCCTATAACATACCTTCTGGATATTAGACAGTATTGGCACAGATAATAATATGTATATATGTATTCTTTTTCGACTTCCATACCCATATAATATGTACAGTCAAGTGCATAACATAACTGACATAACATATTACGCACTCGACTGTACCTAAAAAGTTAAAACCTACTGATAAGCCGAAATTGCGTCAGCTATTTATTATAATAACAAAATACTTACGTGCGCGGGAACATTATCTCGCTAATGTGTTTTCCAGTTTTACAACATATTATTAAGATTTTTCTTAATTTTGGTATGGTCAGCAGAACAGATGAAGTGGGGCAATCGGTCAGTATATTTTGTCTTTAATTTTACAGAAATAAGCAGATAAACTTTGTATGTAGAAGAGAAACATCTAAATTCAACAGCAAATAATGTCGTTTTAAAAAAATGTTATTCTTTGTATTTAAGGATCTTATTGCATGATAATCAGTTATAGATAATCAGAGTTCTGTCTGTGGTTATACCTACCTACCTTCCTACATTTTTATCACAGCCTATTTACGAATAATGATGATTTATATATTCCCGATTTAAAATTAGGAAATCCTGTTATAATAAATTGTATTCAAGCATTTTTGCATTATTTTGAAAAAATATATTCGAATCCCCCTCTTTCCACTTTTTTTGTACAAAATTTTTCAAAAATATGTATATGAATGCTGTTGCTGACGCTACACCCAAGTAGCCAAGACAAACAGTTGCCTAATCGATGATACGAAATTCGTATGATTATAGTCTCGCGTTGACATGACGCCATTTTAATTAAACCAACAATCAAATTAACAGACACACGCAATTACTGACCTTTCATGTTAATAGCATTAGCCTTCTGAGTTCTGACGTTTTTACGTTGAAATAATAATTAAAAAAAACACGCTTGAAGTCATGAAATTATTGTATTGTCATCGATCCTTGACAAGTGTAAATCCCTTAAAAGTAGGTTAAAATCGAGTCTAAAGGAAAACTAAAGATAACCTACCTAATAAAAGCGTGTAAAATTAGAAAAATAATTTGGAAAATCCAAAAGTGCACGCCTCATAATTTTTTTTTAATAAATATTTATTAATTATTATTTTTGTTTATTTAATAACAATTAAACCACATCGAATCAGACCCTGAAAAATGAAAGAGTTCTATTCCTGAGCATACTCAAGCGTAAGAGAAAAAAAAAGACTCGATTAGTAAAGTATTTCGGTCGCTATCGTGTTAACAAGAAAAAGGATCCGCACATACAGACACACGGACGTCCAAGACAGAACTTTTTTAAACTGTTTTTTAACTAGTTTAAATAACAAAAATGACATCAAAAATATCATGAACGTTAAAAATAGTGTTTTTTCTTAATATGTGTGTGTATGTATTATCTTACAAGTGCAATGTATGATACATAAAGACATTTTAAGTTTGAAAAATCAGATGTTTTGCGCGAAGCGACAGTAGTACCCACCTCAACGCTTCGCTTATGAGGCGTGCAAAACATAAAAACATAATAAAATTTACTGATCTCATTTCTCTTGTTGTTAAAGCACTTTAATTTATAGATGGATCATAATCATAGATATTTTAACAGTTACTATTACGACAACAATATAAAAAATAGATATAAGTAATTACAAAACATGAAAAAAAACGCCACAAATGTTGTAACCGATACCACGAGTTGTTTTAGTGAAGAATTCAAAAAACCGAACTAAATTCTCCACTGAAAGTGTACAAATATTAATTTTTTGAACCCATTGTAGCCAAGTGCTTAAATATTGGCTAAGTAAGTGTCCCATAGCGCTGTCTCACTCTAACGTAGGGTATGTGAGAGGGATGCAGTATGTAGGCCAAATGCTACAAAGCTGCCGACTATCAAAATACTAGCATGGTGGCAATGCAGGGACGGATTTAAATATAATAAGTATAAATTTGTTTTTTTGTTGTTTTGTAGATTTTAAGGAAAGGATCGTAAAAGCTGGACGTCTTTTACAAAGGATTTTTTGATGTATACTCATTAAGATGAGGTGTTGAATGAATAAAATATTTTTATTTGTTTTCAGATATGCCTGGAGTTCATTGCAAGGAATGTTTTTTTTAAATAGCTTAGTGCGAATTAATAGCGGCAACTTAATGAAGAAATTGAACTGTATCTAAACACAGAAACGATGAAATTAACAACTCTCCTTTTGAATTTATATTTTTGGTTTTATGGCATTCAAATGCTTTATAAATATAAATTTATAAAGAATAGAAAAAATTCGATCACGAGGCGGGACTCGAACCCGCATCCTTTCGCGCCATTCCGGGGCGGATGCCTAACCAACTTAGCCACTCGTGACCCGCCAGAGCAATCGAACTTATTCTATTCTTTCAGTTTTATGTGTCTGGAGGGACACACCGCGCGCCATCTATTGAGATGATTAACAACCATTTCAACCAATATGAACCACTTTTCAGTGAATAATAAAAACAATATTGTAACGATGGAACACGACCTTTTTTGTTGAATTTATATTTTTGGTTTTAAAAAATTCGATCACGAGGCGGGACTCGAACCCGCATCCTTTCGCGCCATTCCGGGGCGGATGCCTAACCAACTTAGCCACTCGTAAGTGGGGATGAAGAAGTTGAACTTGAAGGGGATGAAGAGGTTGAAGGGGATGAAGAGGTTGAAGGGGATGAAGAGGTTGAAGGTGATGAAGGGGATGAAGAGGTTGAAGGTGATGAAGGGGATGAAGAGGTTGAAGGGGATGAAGAGGTTGAAGGGGATGAAGGGGATGAAGGGGATGAAGAGGTTGAAGGGGATGAAGGGGATGAAGAGGTTGGAGGGGATGAAGGGGTTGAAGGGGATGAAGAGGTTGAAGGGGATGAAGGGGATGAAGAGGTTGAAGGGGATGAAGAGGGTGAAGAGGTTGAAGAGGTTGAAGAGGATGAAGAGGTTGAAGGGGATGAAGGGGATGAAGAGGTTGAAGGGGATGAAGAGGTTGAAGGGGATGAAGGGGATGAAGAGGTTGAAGGGGATGAAGGGGATGAAGAGGTTGAAGGGGATGAAGAGGATGAAGGGGATGAAGGGGATTAAGGGGATGAAGAGGTTGAAGGGGATGAAGGGGTTGAAGAGGTTGAAGGGGATGAAGGGGTTGAAGAGGTTGAAGGGGATGAAGAGGATGAAGAGGATGAAGAGGTTGAAGGGGATGAAGGGGATAAAGAGGTTGAAGGGGATGAAGGGGATGGAGAGGTTGAAGGGGATGAAGGGGATGATGGGGATTAAGAGGTTGAAGGGGTTGAAGAGGTTGAAGGGGATGAAGGGGATGAAGAGGTTGAAGGGGAATCGTGACCCGCCAGAGCAATCGAACTTATTCTATTCTTTCAGTTTTATGTGTCTGGAGGGAGTCCCTCCAGACAATCTCAATTAGATGGCGCGCGGTGTGTCCCTCCGAGGGACACACCGCGCGCCATCTATTGAGATGATTAACAACCACTGAAAAGTGGTTCATATTGGTTGAAATGGTTGTTAATCATCTCAATAGATGGCGCGCGGTGTGTCCCTCCAGACACATAAAACTGAAAGAATAGAATAAGTTCGATTGCTCTGGCGGGTCACGAGTGGCTAAGTTGGTTAGGCATCCGCCCCGGAATGGCGCGAAAGGATGCGGGTTCGAGTCCCGCCTCGTGATCGAATTTTTTCTATTCTTTATAAATTAATATTTATAAAGCATTTGAATGCCATAAAACCAAAAATATAAATTCAACAAAAAAGGTCGTGTTCCATCGTTACAATATTGTATTCACTGAAAAGTGCTTCATGTTGGTTGAAATGGTTGTTAATCATCTCAATAGATGGCGCGCGGTGTGTCCCTCCAGACACATAAAACTGAAAGAATAGAATAAGTTCGATTGCTCTGGCGGGTCACGAGTGGCTAAGTTGGTTAGGCATCCGCCCCGGAATGGCGCGAAAGGATGCGGGTTCGAGTCCCGCCTCGTGATCGAATTTTTTCTATTCTTTATAAATTTATAACTCTGCTTTTATTTATATTTTACACCGAAGCAATTATTACATTTACGCAGCAGGTCATCATTTAATTTAGTTTTATAAATCAAAGGCATCGTAATAACTAATAACATATTTTTTTTACTTTTTACGCATTTACTTTTTACAAACTTGAATTAAATATTCATCTTTCTTACCTGATGATTCAACTCAAGCGTGGCCCTTCCAAACAGTACACAATAAAAATATTTATTTTTTATTTAATTCTAAATCCGGCCCTGTAGCACTTGACAGTCTAGTCCACTAGCTCTGATCTGCCGACTGTCTACACTACACTACACTTTACTATACTATAACTTTCTTCAACTGTTAACAATAATACTAACTGGTTTTTATTTTTGACTGTTTTGGTTGTGACAGTGGATTTTTTATAGATTCATAATATGTAAAAAGGTGATGACCACGTTGTTTTTAAATTCAAATAATAAATGATAAGTTACACAACTTATTAAAGTACTATCCACTCATCCTGACTATCTTAATTGATTAGAACATTTATATTGTCAACACCAGAAGAGAAACTTCTTTGGCAAGATTCAAAGATACCAAAATCGTCACCTTACTGCCATTACGCCATTGCCATTGTGACTGCATTGCCATGACGCGACCTTGAAATTTTACTCAACTGCAACTCGCCTAAATAAGTTTCACTTCAAAAATAGTTTGTACTTTGTACATTGTTTGAACATAAGTAATAATTTGTTTACTGCACTTCAATTTACAATCAGAGTAATCGTTTGTCAATCATATGAAAAACATACATGAATACAAAATTGATAACTTCTTTTTTGAAGTTGGTTAAAATATCGTATCAAATACTGTATCTAAATACATTATTTCTAAGTGTCAATAAGACTGGGCGAACCCTTCCGCGTGCTTTTTATAGTGTATTGCGTTTTATTACTTTTTTATTTCTTTTTAACAGTCTAGGGTCACTCGCGGCTTTAGGGCTGTCATGTGAGAGTTTTTAATATAGATTTATTTTTCATAAACACATTATGTAGAATGTAGATATTACTTAAAAAAGATTCGCGCAAATGTTTGAGTTTGAGTTTGATACCTATAATAAAGTTTTATTCGATATAGTAACAGACATGTTTTCGATTTTGCCGTAGGTAGGTTCGTAGGTATTATAAGTAAGTAATAAATGTGATAGTATTATTTTATTTCATAGTTACTTGCTTTTCTTTATTATTTTTTTAAGTTTATTATAGGTAGTGGGTGCTGAATTAAATGTGTTTTCTTTCTTTCTAAATGTATGGAGGAGTATCCCGATGCACCCAATAAAGTTTTTCAATTGACATTATATATTTTTACAAGTATTATTGAAAAAAGAACTTGAAAGTGACAACCCTAATCCACAAGGCGCATCCATCACGCACAGCGCGGCGAGGGGCGATGCAATAATCGCGTATTATTCGCATTTTTAGACAAATTCCTTAGCGGTTAGTGTGATACTCGTTATAGGGCTGCATCTTAATGGGTTTTGGGGGGTTACTGTGAATTTTATTTTTGGATTAATGGATCTTTTTATTGTGTGGTGTTTAAGACAACTGTTACTAAAGGAAAGGTCAAATAATTAAGAAATAGGTTAGGTTAGTTTAGTTTTTGTAAGTTTATAAATACGAAAATGTTTGTGTTGCAAGTACGTTTCATGCCTGGATTTCTGAAAAGCAATTTTGTTAGCGGCTATAGGTACCTAAGATTGAGAAATATATAGCTCGTATAGCTACTTATTACAAAACATAATATAATAGAAAAAAAGCTGTATGGATAACTAATACACACACTCATCCATGCATAAATATTTTAAAAACTTTGAAAAGTGGAGAATATCTAACATTAGTCTCCCTTTTTAAAGTCAGGCAATAATAAACGATAAAAAACCAACGCCATAATCATATTTCTTTAACTAATTTCCTCTTTTCCCTCCAAAATATAAAAATGAAAACAAACCGAACTTTTAAAGCTTCGCAAGGATATAATTAAAAAAATCTCCGAAACATTACAACGGAAGAAAATCAAATTGGAATTAGAAAAGGATGGCGATATCGACGAGTCAACGTGTGCGAAAGAGAGGGAAACACTTCACAGCACAAAGCTGAGTAATTGTAGACAATACCAACTGAAAAAGACGTTCTTATAACAAGATCCTATCTTAGTAGGTACATTTTGCCCGAGGACCTTACGACAATCTTAGAAATACATCCACAGAACACTACTAACACCCTTATTTCTTTAAAAATAGAGTTCAGAATTGCTTGACGAATTGTTTCGTATACATGGGTATAAGTTTGTAAAATGTAAGAGACTTTGTGAAGGCATGCCGAGCGTAAAACTAGATTTTGTCAAAGTATAACCGTCCAGTGTTATTTGAGCTCTAATCGTATGTTATTCTTATGTGCGGAGGAGTCAAGTGTCTGGGCGGCTTCTGAAAGTTGTATGTTTGATCAAAGTGTACCAAAATTACTTCTTAATGTTCTGTTTAATTTCATTGTGGGCCTTTATCTTATACTTGTGTAACTGTCAAGTGTGTTGTTTGAATTCAACGAATGTTGTATGTAGGTACTTCTACTAGAAATGGAATATCGTAGAATTTTAATTGTGAAAATGACTAATGAGAATAGATATATTAGCAACGCATTTAAATTATTAGATACTAGGAAAATTATGAGATAGAAGAAAAATGTTTTTCATAGAAAGGTACACTTTCATGCGAGAACGGCTGAACGGGTCTGGGTACAATTTTTACAATGATTTAGATAACTCTATCACAGTAATTAATAGATATACTTTTTTTAATTTCAGCAGATATTATGCACTTACTGATTGATACGAGTTTATACATAATCAAAGGTTTATATAAATACTAGCGGTCCGCCCCGGCTTCGCCCGTGGTACATATGAAAAATAGATGTTGGCCGATTCTCAGACTTACCCGATATGCACAGAAAATTTCATGAGAATCGGTCCACCCGTTTCGGAGGAGTATGCAGACTAACATTGTGACACGAGAATTTTATAGGTATATAAGATGTACCTAGTAGCTATTATTTTTGCTTATAAATCAAAGGATGTGATTTTACCTAATAATGCTAGTAGTTGTCTGCTGTCCCTATGTAAATCCATACTATTATTATTATATATTATTTTTTTTAATGCTTTGCATTCACAGCTTATGATCAGCTGGTAATAATAGAATACACGGGCGTAAACCAAGTGTAAGCTGTATAATTATATTTTTAAACTGGTTGTGTGTCATTCATTCTCTGTCTGAAGAAACTTGCGTACTATTCTACATGTATTTAATATTGCAGCTTTTTGTAATTGCATGTATGTATGTTTTGGTAAATGTAATAATTCTATGTATTTGTGAAGTTGAGTGGGTATTACACCTATAGTGGAGAGTACTATGGGCACTATGATAACATTTTGCAGTTTCCACATTTTTGTAATTTCTTGTTTAAGTTCTGTGTATTTAGTAAGTTTTTCAGTGATGGTATTTGGGAGGTTGTGAGTATTGGGTACAGCTATATCTATTATTAGTGCATTTTTTCCATGTTTATCAATGAGTGTAATATCAGGTCTGTTGTAATGTATGGTTTTGTCCGTTAAAATAGTTCTATCATAGTATAATTTATATGAGTTGTTTTCTAAAATGGTTTCTGGTATGTATTTATAATATGGTGTTTTATCGTACGAAATAAGTTTGTATTTTTGTGCTAATTTTTGATGGATAATGTTGGCTATCTGATCATGCCGGTGTTTGTAATCGGACTGGGTTATTGCTTTGCAAGCTCCTGTTATATGTTGAATGGTCTCTGGGGCACTATTGCATTTTCTACAAATATCTGATGGTAAATTTTTGATAATATGCTTCTGATAATTACGTGTCTCAATAACTTGGTCCTGTATAGCTAGCATGAAACCTTCAGTCTCAGGAAAAAGCTCCCCTCTCTTAAGCCATGCATTTGATGCTGCCTTATCTACATGAGGCAAATTAAGGTGTTGTATATGCCTTCCGTGGAGAGACTTTTGGGTCCATGCTGCTAGTTTATTACACTTACTGATTAAGGTCTCATTTCGTTGGGTTGTATTATCAGCTAAATTAAGTGGAGTTAGTTTTTTATCATTTTGAACAATGGCATTATGTAACATTACTGTGGGTGCTTTAGTATGGAAAAACTTTCTGAGAGTAGTTATTTGCTTATTGTGTAGGTTGACAATATCTATAAATCCTCTGCCTCCATCAATTCTTGGTAAAGTTAAGCGCTGAATGCATGATCTGGGGTGATGTTTTCTATTTTTGCTCATATTTACGTTAATAATGCGTTGGATGTTTTTTAATTCTGTTTTTGACCAATTTATTATGCCAAAAGAATAGGTGAGAATAGGTATTGCGTATGTATTAATTGCTTTTACTAAATTTCTTGCGTTTAACATGGATTTTAGAAGTATATTCAGTCTGTTCTTAAATTGGTTCGTTAGTTCTATTTTAGTTTCTTTGTTCAAAATCTGTTTTGACTGATTATATCCTAAATATCTGTAAGTGCTATTTTGGTCCAGTGGATCTATTTTCTCTCCTGTACTTAAAAGGTAAAAATGTTCATGATTGCGACCGGCTTTGACAGAATTTATTTTGCACTTATCAATTCCAAATTCCATACAAATGTCTTTTGAAAAATTTTCAGTCAATTGTGCAAGCTCATCCATATGGTTTTGAGAAGATGCGTATAGTTTTATGTCATCCATGTAAAGTAGATGCGTAATTTTTAAGGTGTTGTTATTTCTATTTGAACATATTTCTGTATTTATATCAGGATTACATATGAGAGGAAAACCTAAGTCGTAGGAATTTAAAATGTTTGAGAGTGGGTTGAGGGCGAGGCAGAACCAAAGTGGGCTGAGAGAATCGCCCTGGAAAATGCCACGTTGTATTTTAATGCTATCTGTTAGTTGATGTCCTTTGCAAGTGTTAATCTTTAAGCGGGTTGACCATTGTTTTGTAGCAGCTGAAAGAAAATCTATTAAAATTGGGTTTACTTTATATATATTTAAAACTTTAAATAGCCATGAATGTGGGACAGAGTCATATGCTTTCTTATAATCTACGTACATTGTGAATAAATCTTGTTTTTCTTTAAGCACTTGTTTAAGTATAACGGAATCAATTATCAACTGCTCTTTACACCCTTGACTGAATTTTCTACATCCTTTCTGTTCTTCGCTTATAAGATTATTATTCGTCACATGTTTATTAATATTTTCTGCTATGCAAGAAGTAATTATCTTATAAATTATTTGTAGGCAAGTAATAGGTCTGTATTTCGCTGGGTTCAGTGGGTCTGTAGAATCTTTTGGTATCATATGTGTTATCCCTTCTGTAATGTATGGAGGAATTGTTTCAGGATGAAGAATAAAGTTATTAATATGATCTAATAAAAAGGGATGAATATACGTAAATTTTTTGTACCAGAAACTATGAACATTATCTGAAGCTGGCGATTTCCAATTCTTTAGCTTCGATAGTGTGTTTACGAAAATTTCAGAGTCTATATTTTCAAATTGCATAGTTTCTAAATTTAAATATCTATTTTCTTCATCGGTAATCCATTCGGCTCTATCATTATGTTCAAGTGGTTGTTCCCATAAATTAGCCCAGAAGTTTCGAAGGTCATCGGTCGTCGGGTATCTGTTATGGTGATGATTGGCTTGTTGATTATGTAAATTTCGGTAAAATAGTTTTTCATTATTAGAAAATTGAATATTTTGTGTCTTACGGAGGGTACAGGTAGTATATCTTTTTAATCTCTGTGACGCTACTGATAATTTTTGTTTGAGTGTATCTAATACATGTACTGGTTTATTATTTTCTGGTTCATAAGTTGCGTGTGTTTTATAGTCTTCTAGTATTCTATTTACATGTTTCATTACCTTTCTACTTCGATTGTTATTTATGTACTGCGTCAATCTGCCTATTTTAATTCTCAAATCTTCTATCTTCTTTTGTAATCTCCTTTGCCATGCTGGTTTGTGGGTTTTATTTCTAACTTGTGTAATATCTATAGATGGTGTGTGTATTTTAGATCCATTATACTTCGCCGCTGTTAGTGCACTACAGTAAATTATTGTTTGTAAAGAAATAAAATCGGTGTTGCAGTCTATATGTTTGGGCAGGATAACTTGGTTTAGATATTGCACAGCTGTTTTTAATTTTTTAGTAACTTTCTGTTTCGGTATATATGCACGCTCTGTAGGACTTGTTTGTAAATAAATGCTGAGGTTTTCGTTAAATATGGTATCTATTTCTTCAATCGATTCCGGGTTATTTTGTTGTTGTTCTTGCGTTTGACCTGTGGGTTCGTCATTCAAAATACTATAGATAAATGATAAATTATTTTGTTCGTTCAGTAATTCTACAGTGTTGGTTGATCTAGTTTCTAGTAATTGTGATGTTATATTATGTGTAGCTTCTGTTTCGTTGGTAGCAATAGGCTGGCTGTTTATAAATCGGTCGTGTGACACGCGGTTGTCTTTGTTCAATACATTTGTCTGTAAAGTTAATATATTGGTATTTTCAAAACTATTTTCGTTATAATTAGTTATTCCTAGTTCCGCTGCAACTTCTTTCTTAATACCTGCAATTTTTTCTTTAGTTAAGTATCTATTGTTGATGATAATCCTTCTCTGGTCAGCTACTCTCTGTTCTGATATATGCTCCAGGTGTGGGAATTTTGAAATAAAATCTTGATGCATTTGTTTCCTGTATGATGTTTTATTGGTTTCTAAATGTGTAACCCTAAAATAGCTGCGAATTATGGCTTCGTTATATTCTTGTGTCCATCTCATTCGTTGTGATTGTTCGTGTGTAGTTGGTTCAGTAGGCTTTGAGTATTGATTATTATTAGAGTTTTGTGTTAGACTATTTTGTTGTTGTACCTCTTTAGTTATTTCGGCTATTCGTTCATCTGACAATAATTTATTTCGGACTATGGCTCGTCTTTGGTCTCCTATACGTTGACGGCTTACTTGAATGTGAGGATATCTGTTAATGAATTTATTGTAAAGTGGCTCTAAGTATGTTCTATTGTCTGTTCCTAATGCTGTAATTTCTAGATAGGTGCGCAGAATGAATTCATTCATTTCTGTTGACCATTTTCTGCGCAATGTTATTTCACTTGAGGTGGGCACAGTAATACCAGCGCTATCTGCTGTCTGTGCAACATCCACGAGTGATAAAGAGGGATTTGATAATGAATTTGCGGTGATTAAATTCTGACTGCTGGTGGTAGTTTTATGAATAATATTGGGTTGCCTTACTTTGTGCCGATTACGTAACTTATATGAGAAAGTTGATGAAGCATTGGTATGAGATGAACATATTGATGAAGGTGATGTTTCTTGTAATGAAATTGGCGATTTAGTGGGACTGTAAGCTGTAGATGTCGTTATATTAGAGATAGGGGACTGATTAGATGATAAAGATAAACATGAAGGTGATAATGATTGTTCGGCTGTCGTCAATTTTTCGAGGGGAACCCGCCTGTTCAGTTCCTCTTCGCCAACGGTTCGCATGCTGTAGCATCCAGCGTTGGCTCCAGATGCACCCCGGCGCCCTCCGGGTAGCGACCGTAGGTTGTATCTTCGTTTGCCGCCTACCTCCTCCATATTTGGTACATTATGTTCCCACGAGTAGCTAGGGACGATCGGTCCACCACGGCAGAGCCCCGCGTTCACCGTGGTAAGGGTAATTTTAAACCGGATTTCCCCTAGTCTCCGGAGTTCGCAAACTAGCGACTAAGTTCCCCTTAGCCATGCATCCTTCGGCGCTTGCTGTTGCACCTTGGATTGGGCTGTATCTCGCTTGGTCTGGTTTCTCGTCTTGGGCCTATCCGGCATGAGTAGCTCTACCGGCTTAGCCCCGAGAGTCATTGAAACACACAAGCCCCATCACGTCGTCAACGTAGAGATACGGTGATGGGGATATTATTATTATTATTATAAATGCGAAAGTAACTCTGTCTGTCTGTCTGTTACTCAATCACGCCTAAACTACTGAACCAATTTGCATGAAATTTGGTATGGAGATATTTTGATACCCGAGAAAGGACATAGGCTACCTACCTTTTATTGCGAAATATGTGCCACGGGCGAAGCCGGGGCGGACCTCTAGTTGTATATAAAATCGAATCAATGCATTAATACCTGGTGCAGTTTAATTGTACCTAAATTATCTTTTTCTTTTTCTGTATGATTTGCTTTACATACCAGAATAATTATTATCTCTTTAATAACTGGCTAATTTCTATCATAATTCGCAATCAAATTCGATCAAAACAATTTTAATTACAATTGAAAAGCCAAACATACCTATTATAACAGCTCTCAAACATAATGACAAACACAAAAATGATTTAAATGTTAACTGGTCGCCCCTGTCAGCGACACTCCTCTTAACTGTAAGTACAAATTAAAAATCTTTTTTTCCACCCTTCTGTAAACCATCCCTGGTTGAAGCGGGTTCATATGAGCTGCGTTTACGATAAAATATTAATTATCGTGTTAAATGTGAAAACTTAATGTTAATACGATAGGTAATTAAGTAGGTATGTTACGAGTAGTGTGTGTAATATAGAAATAAAACAACATTGCGTATCCTACATTTATTCACACTGTATATGATAACTATAGCTTCCGTCCGCGGATTCGCGCGCGTGGTGTTTTGATAAAAAGTAGCCAATGTTCTTTCTCAGGGTCTAAAGATTGTCTGTGCCAAATTTCATCAAAATCGGTTGAGACAGACAGAATTACAGGATTCTTTATCTGAAATAGTTTAAACACCACTTTGCATGCGTTGTATCTACCTGCTACATAAATTGTATTGTTTATTTTCACAGATCACAGAAATCTCTATGTTTATTTTATATTTTTATCTATTTATAAGGAGTGAGGACATACCTATCCTAATTTTAAATCAATGTAACTAGACTAGGTATGCCTTGAATGCAGGCTTTAAGTTAAAAAAAAATTTCGTCATGGCTTTTCTTCATTGGCACAACGCGTCATGGTCGAGTAGCGTGTTGGCTACTATTCAATTTTGATGCTGTTATTTTGTGTGTCATTATTATAATATTTTAGGTATTATATGGTATTATGTAGATGTATTGTAGACTAGCGTGCAAAACGTCGCGTTCAAACCGCCGCCCGTCTGAAGGAAGACATTAAGCAGTCACGTGGCACAGATTAGTGTGGCATTCCGTTTAAAACTAATTAACGCGTCGGGTGTCGCCTGCCTAATTGGGACACTTTGTCTGTTAATTGACTAGCAGTGTGGAAAAATTATTCTTTCTTGTAAATTGTTAAATGCAATTGAAATGAAATTAGGTTTGTGTCAGTTTATGGACTAGCTGTGCTCCGCGGTTTTACCCGCAGTGCTCCGCTCCTGTTGGTCTTAGCGAGATGATAATATATAGCCTATAGCCTTCCTCGATAAATGGGCTATCTAACACCGGAAGATTTTTCAAATTGGACCAGTAGTTCCCGAGATTAGCGCGTTCAAACAAACAAACAAACTCTTCAGCTTTATAATATTAGTATAGATTGTTTATGTTGGTAATATTCGTAGGTAGATAAGTAGATATATAATAAGTTATAAATAAGAACCAAAATATATGTAGGTACCTATACTTAATTACTTACCAAATTAATAGTGTGTTTTATTATAGGTAAATGCTCCCCACGTTCTGAATTGACCCAGGATTAAAATTAAAATGAATATTATTTTAATAGACATCGCCAGGCATAATTTAACTTTCAACTACCAAAAAACCTATTTTTTTTATAGATAACATATTGTAATCATTAAAGCGACTTATTTCGGGGGCCCATACAGTGAGAGGGCGAGTCACCACCTGCCAACATATTTTTACTTTCTTTTAGTAGAAAGGCAGGTGCCATAGTTTCCAATAGGTCCCAAATACCGGCCCATTTAACATCCCACTCCATAGCCCAGTTTATTTTGATTTCCATTACCTACTCGAAATAGTCCTACATCGGCCGCGGACTGCCTAGGACTGTATCTCTATAGTGCACTCATGGGCAGGCTGCGGCTGGTGTCCCACAACACAGTAAAGTTCTCGAAAGGGCCTCTGCGTGTTGGATCCGTGTCCCCACGTAAGCCTTCCAAAGGACCGGGTAGGGGAGACCGGGTTTGGTTGTCTCACGGGTTGTTTGTCACAGCGGTCTTAACACAAAACTGAACTATCGAATAAGTCTGTTGAACAGCGTGGCAAGAGCGATACAGTGACAACGCTGTCCCAACTTCGCGTCAGACCGCTCCGATCTGCCGTGAGGGCCTCACACGTGTTTATTGTTTTCACACAGCAAAAGTAAATTTTTGTGCTGCTGTGTCGAACCTCGTAATTATACGTTCTTGTTTTACAGTAATAATCTTTCAGTTCATTTGATGATGATGAAATGTGTTTTATAATATCGTAGTATAGTTTTTTAGATATTCATTGATCGGAATTTATTTTCAATTTTATTTTCATGAAACGTGTTATGGGGCTCGTTGTCACAAATTTTCGGGGGCTGGTTGTCACCTATCAACCAGCCCCCTGTATGCGAGATGACTTTAATTGCGTTTTGAGGTTGTTTGTTTTAGCCGTATATTTTCAATCAACACCGGAAAATCACCCTAACAAACCTGCTGGAAGTCCATCTGTCCTTGATGACTCTATATTGACTCACGATTATTATTGTTTGCTAAAATTGTGATTGATTAATATTCAGACTGAAATAAAGACCGTAGACACGGTTTCATTTGGTTAAGAGTTCTTAATTAAAAATTATTCCGTAAAATTATAAGACCAAAGTGTGACTTTCTATTTATAAATTGCCTGTTATTTAGTACGTGACTACCTACCCTAGGCATTGTGACAACCATGCCTGACCCGGGGTTATAAGTCACATTTTTCTTTAGAGTGAAAATACAAAATATTTCTACAACTGATAATATTACACAAAAATACGTTTATTTATTTTGTAACAGAATAATTACACTATCTTTTGGTATACAAATATCATTCCTAAACAACGTATTTTGGAAGTTACATAAAAAAAGATAAAAATGTGACTTTCATCCCCGCTCTCCCCTACCTTCCTTATGATGGTACCCGAGTATTATGGATGAGATACACATAAAAAATAATAGATAATATATAAAGAAGTTATAGTAACGATTTTGATGAAATTTTTATATAAATAGGCTACTTTTTAGAACTTGATAAAACCTCGCCATAATTATTATGCCCGGAACAAACAGACAGACGGACAAAAATTGAGAAAATTACTATTTTGGTAGGAAGTACAGTGCATAATGTATAGTGTAACCAGGCCAAGGTGTAACCATCCATATTATGCATTTAGTAAAAATTAAAAACAGACACTATTGAATTTTTACGAGTTTTAATTTAATTTTTTTTATAACAACAGATAAACAAGTGATTTCGTATCGCGTTCACTTTTCGTGTTTGGCTAGAAATGCAACGGGTCTATAGCGCCATCTAGTATTGAGTGGCATAATATATTGAAATAAAAATAAATAGTTTAAACTTTGAATTAATAATGTGATTTGCTTAAAATAATATATTTTAAATAAAGCTTATAAAATATAAATTACTAACTTATTTAAGAAAGAAGCACATTATTTTTTAGAAATTAATTAATATTATTTTTTAGTACAGCGCCATCTAGTAGAAATATAATACAACATTTGAAAGCATAGGTTTCATGCTCTACAAGAGAATGCTCCACCTAACGCTAGATGGCGCTAATATTAATTTACGTACTGATTATTGAGATACATTTTAGAATTTTAGATGTTTTCTCAAGTACTTATAATAATAACACGATTTAAATAATAAAGTAAAAGTATCAAACATATCTTAGTATTTCCAGGATAATTTTTACGGAACGGTTAAACCAATTTAACGAATCTCAAAGTAGGTTACTACTTACTACTTATATCTTTATAATACTTACTATTATCACAGACTAATAATAATATATGTACTACGTATCTATTATAATACCTGTCCTTAGAATAGTGCATATTAATCTAAACTGTTATTTAAATTTCTATGTCCGGTATCAACTTCCTAAATACATAATATTATAATAGCGAAAGTAAGTTTATGTGTTTCTTTCACATCGCGACTGGCAACATTAGCGATTTTATGACATGATTTTTGAGTCAAGAGATATTAAAGAATCTAAGGAATGGTAAATATAGGCTACTGTTTACCGCGGTGAAACATTTTATCCCTACGGGAATTTTCCCTTTACCACGCGGGTGAACCACGGGCTGAAAGCTAGAATAAATTCGAACGAAATCTCAATTACAACTAGTAATATGTATTATACTAGCTGTCCGCGCAAATGTTGTTCTGACCTACTTTTATCACTTAGGGCTATGAAAAATAGATGTTAGCCGATTTTCAGATCTACCTACAGTAGTGATTATATCCTCTTTGTCTACCTACCCAATAAACAAAATTTCACGAGAATCGGTCCAGTAGTTTCGGAGGAGTATGGTAACTTATATTGTGACACGAGAATTTTATAGATGTTTACTTACCTACATAGGGTATATAGAAGAGATTATATACCTACCCAAGACCTACCCTATAATAGTCTGCATTCGTTCCTAATCTCTGGTCATAAATTTCATGATCAAGGTCACCTACACGACCTGACGCAAACCAGACCATAGATAATAAATATATCTGATCTAGACCACTGCACTCAGTACAAATCCTACAATCATTCATCACACTGTCAGATAAAAGGTTATTGAACTGTAAACATTTCCTAAGATGAAACTACGATGAAACAATGATAAGAAAGCATTGTGATGTGACCTATGTTTAATTTATTACCTCTATTTGAGAGGAATTTCAAAACATTAAAAAAGAGCTCACATGTCAGAAGTGAAACGTCTTTGCCCAGATTCAAAGATACCAAAATCGTCGCCTCCCCATGACGTGACGGACGACGGTATTGTAATGACGCGACCTTGAAGTTGTACTCTCAACGCGCCTCAAGAAGTTTCACTTCAAAAGAACGAGTGTGCCGAGCTCACGTCTCAGAAGTGAAACTTTTGGCAAGTTACAAAGATACCAAAATTTTCGCCTATCCATGACGTGACAGTTTTACCATGACGCGACCTTGAAATTCAACAACGCGCCTAAAGAAGTCTCACTTCAATAATATAATGAGGAACAGTTATTTTTGACGGATAACCCACATTATCTACTTAACCAATTGTGATTTGATCTCAACCTGCCAAATCAAATTAAATCGGATAACGGAAGTTTTTTTATTTCTGACCTCTCAGTACTATGTACGAATAAAAAATATGTATACTTATTTGTTTTATACCCACACAAAAAAAAACTATTACTTGTATACGTAGTATATTATTATTAGTCTGTGCTATTGGGCATTTTCACAAAAATGTACCCCCTCCTTGAAAAATATATTTTTTTTGATAGTATTATATTTTAAACTTTTTTTGGTCTCTTTAAAACGGAAATTCAATATACTTCAAGAAAACATATAATATGATGGGTTTAAAATGAGAAAACTGTAAAAATAATAGGACACAATGGAAAGTCTCGCAATTTTATATCAGTTGTGTGACTATATTCAGTAGCTGGAAAAACAGTGCAAAATATAAGAATTTTTAGATATTGTTTATTTATTAACTTAAAATCGTTATTTTGTATATTTTAAACACTCACTATTCCCAACTTTTGGATCTAAGCTAATTAAAAAAAACAATAGTATATTCAGTATTGTGACTCTGGTACTTCAACTGTCATTATTATCTTTACATTTAAAATGTTAGATACTTTTTTAGAGAAAAGGCAACAAATATTACACTTATGTATTATTCTCCATTAAAGAGACTGATTTGAAGGGCATTAAATGTAAAATCTACTGAAATATTTAAAAAATTCAGCTCCGTAATATAGGGACAGTCACACAACCGAATACCTAAAAAGGGAAAGGGTGCGTTTACATGGCGAAAAAAAAGTACGCAGGCACACATAATAAATATAATTATAAACTTAACTTAACTTCAAACTAAATTATCACAATCAGTTCGGGCTTAAGCCATCACATTATTATTATTTATCTAAAGGGTAAATTACTATCAAGATTCAAGAATAAGAAGTCTCTTTTATGTTTTATATTGGCACTAATCAAATTAATCAGTCGATAATCAGTCTTCGTGATTCGTTTATTATTAACCTTAAATAATCTCAATCACCATATTTGATAAAAAAAATCTTGTTTCAGTGGACGCTGCAAACACGAAGGTTAATCTGTAAATAAAAAAAAAACCAATGAAAAATATCGTGAAAAAAATTAATTTTTGTTCCATTATTATCTTTCGTTGTTATACAAGGCACATTGTCTAGATTCTTAGTTCTGCTGGCTTATTTTGTTTCTTTTTCTGCATAATGCTTCTTTTTTTTTTCCTCAAAAAAAAATTTTACTTCCTCATGCAAAATGATCAATCAGCTGTTGCGATTTGGATGGGGAAATAATTTTTATTTTTGAAATCTACTTTTTGCCGTAGTTTCCTACTCAGTCAAAAATGTCTTAGAAAAATATTTTTATAGCTCAAGAAAATCGCCATGTAAACATTGCTTTATGTGTTCAGGCATGTTGTGACTTTTCGTTCAGCGTATATGTGACCGCTCAAATAGTCACACAGCGGAAGTCACATTTGATAATCCTCTAGTAATAAAAACGGTTTAAAATATAACCACAACACTTATATTCATCAAAACTTTTGATCAACTTACATATAAAACATTTAAAACAAAATTAACTAAATACTACAAGATAAATAGATAGAAATAAGCCAAAATATGGTCACATACCTGAATGAAGAATTTGGTCCCTGCAGCTTGCAAACACGCGTGCACTCCTTCTAAGCAGTTTTTTGACCCTGACGGCTTCTAACCTGATAAGTTGCATAGCAGTAGCTATGGTGTTGACAGTAATGCAAAATTAATTGAACCACAGTAATTTTCTTTTTAGAAAATCGGTGACACAACTGAATGTTCCGGGAAGGACAATTTTTTTGATTTTCTTTTTTATTTTTTTATCTTTTATTTTGTTATATAAGGTTATTATATTTTAACTATTATCACAGTAACTGATTATCCTGGACCAAATAAAACCTTAAAAGATGGTACCTTTCTTACAAAAAAGTTAAGAAATAATGTAATAAACGCGTAAGAGTAAGCAGGGGACAGCGTAAAATTACCCATTTTTCGATTGTTATTTATAATTAACTTAACTTTATTTTAGATTTTGTCATAGTTTTTGTTAAAAAAACAAAATATTGTATACGTATAATCACTTTGATAACATATATAAATAATTCTGGCAACTACTTCATTATATAGAATTTAATGAATTCGAGGGACAGTTGAAAATCAGGGGGGTATACATTTTTGTGAAAATGCCCTATTACATATTTCCATAATACTCGGGTACCATCATAAGGAAGGTACCCGGTCCTTTGGAAGGCATACGTGGGGACACGGATCCAACACGCAGAGGCCCTTTCGAGAACTTTAATGTGTTGTGGGACACCAGCCGCAGCCTGCCCATGACTGCACTATAGAGATACAGCCCTGGGCAGTCCGCGGCCAATGTAGGACTATTGCAAGATAAGGGAAAAAAATAAACTGGGCTATGGAATGGGATGTTAATGGACCGGAATTAAGGACTATGGAAGACTATGGCACCTGCCTTTCTACTAAGATATAGCAAAAAATTGTTGGCAGGTGGTGACTCGCCCTCTCACTGTATGGGCCCCCGAAATAAGTCACTGCAATAGTGCGACAAGGGGGCAACATACTATTACATATTATTATTAATTAATCATCATCATCATTTGCATGATGAACAACTTGGAAGAATGCGAAGATGGTAGGGTAAGATTTTCAGCAGAGTTCGTATTCCTATATAGTTAGTGCCAAGAAATTGAAAATTACCTAGCTTTTAAGAAAGAAGGTAACGTGGTATTAAATATAATAAGAATTTGGGGCTGATTTTTCAATCCTCGTCGAATAAAGTATAAAACTACCATTTCAAATGTATTCCTTGCTCGTCTTTGACAGTTTACGGGTGACATTTTAATATTATCGTGTAATACTTTATTGGGCGGATAAGTTTTAACCTTGAATTGAAATATTGGCCCTAAAGGATAGGTATGTGTATTCCGGCGAAGGCGAATTGGGAGTCACTGAAGTCGTGACCGAAATTCCGAAACATGGTCATACTTGCGCAGAATTTCGAGCAAAATTATTTCCGCTCAAGTTTATTTACCTAGTTGCTCTTGAGTTAGGTTAGTAAGACATACGTATCTTTATATTCATGGAGAGGAAAATCTTAAATTATCTTGTTTATTTGATTTATCTTATCATATTTATATTATATTGAAATAAAAAGCTAAGTGCGAGTCGGACTCACGCACCGAGGGCTCCGAACAAACAACATGTACATAACTATAAAATTTATGTTTTTAGCGATTTTTACTTTATCTGTGTTTTAAGTTAACTATAAGACATTGCTTTTTACAAAATTTAAAAATTCTGTGTACACGGGAAGTACTCTGTAGGTTTTGATTTCCTTGCGAATGTCGAAATTTGTGTTTTGCAGCATAATCTTTTGACTGCGTTGGCTTAAAATTTTGATTTTTTCACAGCTTCAAGGGACCGTAGAAATGAGTAGGTATTCGATATAAATTTCAGTCTTCAGATTGATCCAGGCGTTCCTAAGAAAAAGGGTGTTGACAGACAGACAGAAGGACAACAAAGTGATCCTATAAGGCCAAGGGTTCTGTTTTTACTTTTGAGGATCGGAACCCTAAAAATATAAATGTTGTTTGTTTTCTAAAAAACTATCTTTATCTCTCGGCTTTGTTCGAGTTTAATCCTGATAAGTAACTTTTTGGTTACTCATAAAGATAAAAATTAACAAATAGCATCAGTAGTGTTTGCTTGTTTGTTTGCAAGTGGCTGTGATTTCAAACTTTATTGTAATTTCATAAGAGTAATGATGTAATTACACGATACTAGAGCATTAAAATAAATTAAAATAAATAAGAGCGTGTGTGCAGATCACACGTGGTAGGAGTGAAACTTCTTTGGGAAGATTTAAAGATACCAAAATCGTGTTATCATGACGTGATTGTATTGCCATGACGCGACCTTGAAATTTTACTCGTAACGCGCCAAAAGAAGTTTCCTTTCAAAAATTGCTTGAAAATTTTTCTGTTTGTTTGCCCGCCCGGGTCAAGTAGAACGTCTGAAACAATTTTGATATGGCAATACTTTTGGTCGTACAATATAGATTTGGGTATACTTTTTACTTTTTACGATTTTCTGTTAGGTTTTAACTCAAACTCAACCACAAACATTTCTTTATTCTTCTAGACTTTTCCTAGAAGCACTTTTGAATCGACATAACATACCTATTTTTAAGATTTACGACCGATTTGGAAAGCAGTAGGTAGGTATATACGGAGAAGAAGGGACAAGAAATTCCATAGTTGCTCTTTTAAAATCATGTCAGTATTAGAATTTAATTTTATAAAATACTAGCGGTCCACCCCGGCTACGCCCGTGGTACATATTTCGCAATAAAAAGTAGCCTATGTCCTTTCTCGGGTATCAAAATATCTCCATACCAAATTTCAAGCAAATTGGTTCAGTAGTTTAGGCGTGATTGAGTAACATACAGACAGACAGAGTTACTTTCGCATTTATAATATTAGTATGGATGTACAATATCATAAGCGACTTATCCATTATATTATACTAGCGACCCGCCCCGGCTTCGCACGGGTGCAATGCTGTTACTAAATACACTACAGAAAAACTGTGCGCGTTGTATATAAAAAGTAAAAACATAGCGGCCCGACCGGCCGGTACCGCCGCAAACGCTACGTCCCGCAATTTTTAAATCTGTAATATCTTCGAAAATATTCACTTAAATCATATGGTGTAAAGTGCCATATAGATCTATATTAAACTAGCGACCCGCCCCGGCTTCGCACGGGTGCAATGCTGATACTAAATACACTACAGAAAAACTGTGAACGTTGTATATAAAAACATAGCAGCCCGCTCCGGCTTCGCACGGGTATAAAATAGATAGCCCGCGGGCCGGTACCGCCGAAAACGCTGCGTCCCGCAATTTTTAAATCTGTAATATCTTCGAAAATATTCACTTAAATCATACGGTGTAAAGTGCCATATAGATCTATATTAAATGAACAATGTATTGAAGGTATTTAATTGGTTAAGAATTAATGCTGTATTGGTTAAAATCGCATCGAAAATTAGCCATTATTTGTCGTAAAAAGTAAATGACAAAAAAAAGTTATTATGGGTTATCCATAAGAGATAGACATATATCATCGCGGACTTTTCTGTAGACCTTTTCAATGTGTATAAATACTTAGTACATTATTTTGATAAAACTCGTAGGGTTCAGCCTGCGTTTGCAATGTAAGCGGAAATAATGTAATTTTTTACGCCATCACATTAGAAACCTCAAAAATAACAGTACTTCTCCACTATTTAATGGATGTTATTATACATATAAACCTTCCTCTTGAAACACTCTATCTATTAAAAAAAACCGCATCAAAATCCGTTGCGTAGTATCAAAGATTTAAGCGTACAAAGGGACATAGGGACATAGGGACATAGGGACAGGGAAAGCGACTTTGTTTTATACTATGTAGTGATGAACAATGTATTCAAGGTATTTAATTGGTTAAGGATTAATGCTGTATTGGTGAAAATCGCTTCGAAAATTAGCTATTATTTGTCGTAAAAAGTAAATGACAAAAAAATGTTATTGTGGGTTATCCATAAGAGATAGACATATACCATCGCGGACTTTTCTGTAGACCTTTTCAATGTGTATAATACTCAGTACATTATTTTGATAAAACTCGTAGGGTTCAGCCTGCGTTTGCAATATAAGCGGAAACAATGTAATTTTTTACGACATCACATTAGAAACCTCAAAAATAACAGTACTTCTCCACTATTTAATGGATGTTATTATACATATAAACCTTCCTCTTGAATCACTCTATCTATTAAAAAAAACCGCATCAAGATTCGTTGCGTAGTTTCAAAGATTTAAGCGTACAAAGGGACATAGGGACATAGGGACATAGGGACATAGGGACAGGGAAAGCGACTTTGTTTTATACTATGTAGTGAAGTTGTCAAACATTGTTGTGATTGCTTATTGACCAAGTCGTGGGCTCTATATTTCTACGAACTAGGACAACTATTCTATACTTCATATTTTATGTCAGAGATAATAACACTTGCAATGACCGTTATCGTTAAATTATATTTGACCAATACAAATGTATATGTCAGTATTTGTATAGTAATTAGTAACATGTACCACCACGTTGGAACTAAGTGCTTATCACTAGCTAGGTACATTAATATTGTTACATTACTAATTACTATATTTATATAAAAATTATAATTAATTTTTATATAAATAAAGTAGTAACTACTAACTAAGTAGTTACTTAATTGATTTTGAATCGCCTTGTGAAAAATCTCATACTAATCTATACTAATAAATTGAAGAGTTTGTTTGTTTGTTTGAACGGCTAATCTCAGGAACTACTGGTCCGATTTGAAAAATTCTTTCGGTGCAGTTAGATAGCCCATTTATCGAGGAAGGCTATAGGCTATCATCACGCTAAGACTAACGGGAGCCGGAGGAGCACTGCGGGTTATACCGCGGGGCACAGCTAGTTAATATCATATTTTCTAAATAACAATTTCAAATACCACGTAATATAGGAAAATCTTGGAAATTGTGTGTATTATTAGAACGAGATAAGAACGTTTGCTCATTGATTCTAGCATTTATCTGGCCAATACATCTTATAGATATATTTATCGATCATCAACCTGTGAAGTTGTTTGTGGAAATTCCGTAAAGTAAACATGACTTTCTATATATGTATTACAATTTATATACACACATCATCAAAGTTTAGGATATTTTGATAAAATTATGTAGACGTAATATAAATTAATCAATCACTATATAGATCGATATCGTCAAACTGATGTAAGAAACATATCTTAAAATAAATGAGTTTTAAAAGATAATCATAGCATAAAGTATAATATTTCCGATGTAATAGAGTTTATACGTTATACACCAAATTGGTGACAAGTATACAATCACGAGTGTAACTACGTGTGTACTGTACGTGCTTATTACGTGTAGCGAAGGCTATTGCCATTGATAGCCATAATTTTTTATGAATCTAATTATCTAACTAAATCGTTGTCTAAATATTGATAAGGTAAATATATCTACTAATTTACTTTTTAAAAAGTAATTGACTTACTTAAAAAAAGTGATTTACGTTTGTGTTGTCACTGATAGAGTCCTGTATAGCTGTTTATGGTCCTGTTGGCTTCCGGGCTGCACAGAAATAGCCCTATAGTATAGTTTGGTCAAAGTGGACAAAATATTATAGTCATGAAGTTATCTTTATTCCCATGCACCCATGTATACCCTACACCTATTAGTAGTTAGCTTAATATTCATAATTCTCAACATTTAAACCTTAAGACAAATAATTCAAGACCAAAATAAGTTAACTTTTCGAGTTTTTGTGAGAATAACTAGCACAATGCTGAAAAAATTTACATGTCAATGCCGGCTGCTCAGGGCACAGTTAAACAGAATCCTGATTAAAACGGAGACAAATCCAACAAAACGAAAATTATTTAAAGTTTAATCCTATAGCCTTCCTCGACAAATGGGCTATCTAACACCGAAAGAACTTTCCAAATCAAACCAGTAGTTCCTGAATCCTGAGACTAGCGTGTTCAAACAAACAAACAAATTGTTAAGCTTTATAATATTAGTATAGATATAGATATACATATAGAATAAACATCGTGTTGGTTCCACATGAAGTAATATGTCTCCTATATGATGCTCTTGTTATCGATATAAATAGAGTCTGATACGTGATAAGGCAGTTTTGTCGTTCCGATGAGTTTGTCTCATTAATATCAGTTCATCTCTGATCGGCGCTGTGAAGTGTGGTGAGATGTGCTTTTAGTTATTTTAGTGTTTATTTGTGATTTAAAATTTGATTGTTAGTTTATTGAAGATTTAGGAATTTAAAATTTAGAAATGGTGATCTATGCAGTTTTAGATTTATTGATTGATTTTTTTGACAAATTTAATGAAATAATTTAAATAGGGGATTAGGTACTTGAAGTATTAAACAACTAATCTCCTAGTTTTTTTTAATTTACTATGCTTACGTATTAATAATATTTATAAGAATATTTTATTTCGTAATATAAAAGACACACTTAGTTGCTATTAGCAGGTCTGTTACTCCAGATTTATCTTGTTTACTTCAAAATGATAAACAAGAACAATATTTGTCAATGTTTTATGAAATAATGTAATATTAAAATAGTTAAGTCAATATTTTGTTTAAAAATTTTCCCGCGTCATGTGATGATGGTTTTGCTTTTCCTCCGCTAGAGGGAGACATATCGTCACATTGTGTTATGAACATAGATGTAAAGCCGGTTATTAACTATTTTAACCGTGCGGTTAAAAATGCATTTTTCGTTATTAACGGTTAATTAACCGTTTTTTTGCTTTTTACGGTTAATAAGCACCATAAGATGGCGCTAGTGGCTTGAAATGCGCGTTGCGTGTTACGCGGTGATGCCAATTGCCAGCTAGCCGATTTCAATCTATAGTGATTTAAAGTTAACTCAAAAATGGAGCATTTTCGTAAATTTTCTAAAAAATCTTAGAGAAAGTGTAAGAAATGTTATAGTATGCTATATATTCGTGATCTACTCAATAAGCTCTTTCATTTGATACCCCACACGGCATGTTTTGGAAATTTTTATTTTTTTCTTTATATGCCATATTTACCTAATTACCGGGGTGGGGGGAGGGGGACCACAAAACTGGTTGGCAACATCTGTCTATAGGATGTCTGGGATCTATACAATATATATCAGAAGTCAGATTTAGGTCCGCTATTTTTGCAAACGAAACTCCACTGAGAGTCCGGTCTATTATAGGTATAGGTTTGTAGTATGAATATTTTAGATACTTAAATTGTGTTTAGTTTACATTAAGTGACTTACAAAAAAACAAAACACAGTACCATTTTTATAGGTCGCAGTCGGATAACTAACCGTTATTTACCGCACTTTATGGGTAGCTAACCAAAAATTTAGTTAAATAACGGTAGCTAACGGGTTTTTCATAACTTATGAATAAGTAATAAAATATTATTTTAAATAAAGTTTTAAGTGACCTAGAGCTAAATAATATGTGGAAATTTTTATGTATATAAATATGTTATACATAATTATTTCTCAATCCTTGAAAACTTAACGTTTTTTCGAAATTTAACCACATAAGTACCTACTTACTTACCTAAGTAATATTTCAACTTTGATATCTTGTAGCTAGCTAGTACATTACATTGTAGTGCTTGTACATTACGGTCTAAATTGAAATTTTATGTGTAAGTTAGTTTCAAGTTGTAAGGTTTTAACTTTTAGTGTAGATTAGTTAACATAATTTAAAACTTTAGTGCAAGTTTTATACTTGGAGTTTTTTAATTAAAACAAGTAGACAATTTTTTTACAGGCGATCACGATCAGTCCCAATTCAACAGTCAAAAATAGTTTAAAAATAAAAATATATTCCACAGATAAAAAAATGTCAGATCAAACAGTACTACAACCGGGCTTGAACATCAAGCCGGTGATCGACGACGAAAGTGTAAAACTCCTCGTGGAGCGGCTCTATGGCATGTCTGTTCTCGAGTTGACTGAACTAAATGGTTATGACGACAAGAACTATAAAATTATAGAAGACCCTAATGTGAAGAATCCGCTAATAACCAACCATTGCCCTCAAGGGTACGTCTTGAAGATTATGAACTCTATGGACTCGAAGAATGTTAGTCTCGTGGAGGCGCAGAATGAAATTATGAACTTTTTGTGTAAGTATTGTGTGTGTAGGTATGTGTGAGTGTTGAAGCTATTAAAGTAATGGACTGTTATTGATGCGGTTTTTAATAGTAAGAGCAATTATTGTTTGTAGTAACATTGAAAGAACGAAATTTTTTGATATACCATAAGAATATAATATAATTGGCATTGTAGATTCGCCAATGTTCTCAAATAATTATTGTTATGTTCATTTTTGAATTTAAAACTAATATAATACAAACAACTCTACGTAGTCTTTATACTCAAATTAAAATTAAAACAATAATAGGTACCTATACTGGTTTAAACCAGCTGGATTCACATACCTACTCCTATATAAAATGTAGTAAGTATAATTATTGTGTCTAAGCAACTCGTCAAATATTCACGATCTTTTATATTGCGTCTGAAACAAAACCAACTTATTTTGAAAGACTGTGTAAAATTCATTGTGCTCGTGAAATAAGCATTTTAAATTATTCGTGTAAATGACAAACCATATTTAGAAACAACCTAATTTTATGATATTTCTAGCCGTGTTGTGCAGTTTTACCCGCAGTGATCCGCTCCTGTTGGTCTAAGCGTGATGATATACATAGCTACAGCTAGGTATAGCCTTCCTCGATAAATGTGCTATCTAAAACCGAAATAATTTTTCAAATCAGACGTTCCTGAGATTCGCGAGTTCAAACAAACAAACAAACTCTTCAGCTTTATAATATTAGTTAGTATAGATTTAATTTTTTCTACGTCAAGCTATTTATTAACAAAATAAGTAATAAAACAACATCACATATCATTTCACCTTTCTTTATTCAATCATTTCCTTCCAGTAACGCGCTCAGTAACCTGCCCCAAGCCGATACGCAACGTGTACGGGCACTTGCACTCAGTAGAGACGATCGGGGGCAAGGGGCACGCGGTCAGACTGCTGGAGTACGTCCCCGGGGAGCTGCTGAAGGACGTGCCCCAGAGCGAGGCGCTCCAATACCAGCTGGGCGAGTTTGTTGCTAACCTGGACAATAAGCTGCAGGTGAGACTTGGATTTGTTTATTTACAAGCTTTCCGCCCGCGGTTTCGCCCGCGTTTTCAAAGAAAAACCCGCATAGTTCCCGTTCCCGTGGGATTTCCAGGATAAAACCTATCCTATGTGTTAATCCAAGTTACCCTCTATATGTGTGCTAAAATTCATTGTAATCGGTTCAGTAGTATTTGCGTGAAAGAGTAATAAACACACACACCTAAACATCCTAACAAACTTTCGTAATATTAATAATTATAAAGTAGGAGGATAACACTTTATTGTACTAATAAAGTATGACAAAAATGACAAAAAATACATCGTTTGTAAGAGGCGGCCTTATTGCTTAGCAGCAATCTCTACCAGGCAACCCGAGAGGAATTGTATGAAGATCGATCGATCGATCGATCGATTACAATGAATCTATACGTATTGCACGCCTCATAAGCGAAGCGTTGAGGTGGGTACTACTGTCACTTCGCGCAAAACATCTGATTTTTCAAACTTAAAATGTCTTTATGTATCATACATTGCACTTGTAAGATAATACATACACACACATATCAAGAAAAAACACTATTTTTAACGTTCATGATATTTTTGATGTCATTTTTGTTATTTAAACTAGTTAAAAAACAGTTTTAAAAAGTTCTGTCTTGGACGTCCGTGTGTCTGTATGTGCGGATCCTTTTTCTTGTTAACACGATAGCGACCGAAATACTTTACTAATCGAGTCTTTTTTTTTCTCTTACGCTTGAGTATGCTCAGGAATAGAACCCTTTCATTTTTCAGGGTCTGATTCGATGTGGTTTAATTGTTATTAAATAAACAAAAATAATAATTAATAAAAGTTTCACTTTAATAAATATTTACTAAAAAAAATTATGAGGCGTGCACTTTTGGATTTTCCAAATTATATAAAAATTAAACCCGTTTTCCTTGGTCACGGCATCACGCGTGAACGGGTGGACCGATTTCGATAATTCTTTTTTTATTATATTCCTTGAAGTACGAGGATGGTTCTTATGGAGAGAAAACGAAAATAATAATATATAGTATATACGACGGGTGTACCGCTAGTATTAAATAAAATATTTCATTAAATGCTGTAATGATAATTTATAGGTACCTACTGATATGAAATACACTAATACAGTATTAGATAATTTACTGTTTATTTACTAAGCTAATAATAGATAATGCAGTATTGTTTGTTAGTTATCGTGTTTGCTCTTTAATTACCTAGTTTCTTGTTCTGTTACATAAGTACCTAATATTAGAAACTTATATTGCCTTATTTTTATGTACTTATTATTATAATCTTAAAGTAAAGAAAAATTTCCATATACATATGTACATAATGAGTTCATTACATACATTAATCTTTGATAATAATAATCTGTAATATTATACATGAAATAGAAAATGTTTGTTTTGTTCGTGATATTTACCTATTTTCATAGACTTTCCAAAATAGTATACATATGTACATATACTTAATCAAATGTAAAACGGTAATTTTACTGACTCTACCAAACATTATTCTTTCCCTAAAGTAGTCGCACTGTGTCCTAAATAGCTGTTGTATCGTTTAATTAAGCAATTAACAGCAATTAAAAAATATGTCAATGGTAGATACATATCTGAATATTTTTCTTGAAGCAAGATTTGGTTAGTTGTAGATCGTATTTGTTCACCATATGTTTTATGTTCAAACTCAACATCTTGAACGCCTCCTTGGTACAGTGGTATCTACCTACTTGGTACTTGGTGACGCGTGAGCGTAGCACGTGAGTGGTCCTGGGTTCGATAATCGATTCCCGGTGGAGACGAAGAAAAAGACAATATCTCGGTCTGGTAGGACATTCTGTGTCCTGCGACTGATCTTGTCCCTAAAGAAAATCGATCAGTAAAACAGTTTTTCTACATCTTTAAAAATCACGATATTAAAATTTCGTTCCTTAATATTCTCAATACATTGGCCTACAAAATACTTTTTAAATCTTCTTTCATATATTAGAATGTAGATATAGATCACTCTTCGCTAAAGACTACTTTTAAAAGATAATTTATATAGCAAGGTAGTCACAAAAAGAAAAAATATTTCTGAACATAATTTAATGATTTACTTGAAAACAAGCATGATGCGTGAATGTAATTTGTTAACATAATATTACGTCCAAGGTCTTGCCGTGACTGTGACGTTAAGTGGGACAAAATTGTAACTCACAGCATGTTATATTGTACAACATACTGTAATCTATATCTAACTATACATCTATACTAATATTATAAAGCTGAAGAGTTTGTTTGAACGCGCTAATCTCAGGAACTATTGGTTCAATTCGCAAAATTCTTTCGGTGATAGTCCATTCATCAAGGAAGGCTATACTCTATAGGCTATATTATATCGGGGGGAGCACTGCGGATAAACCCGCGGAGCACCGACAGTAAATAAATTCAAAAAAGATAAATTAAAAACTGTACCTACATCGAAAAGAAGGCAAAAAATTTAGAATTTTTGTCTGTATGTTTGTCCGGGCAAAACTCAAAAAATACTGCATGGATTTACTTCAAATTTGGTACAGCTTGAGACCTGAAGAAGGACATAGTATGCGCTATTTTTCTTTACGCGGCTGAAGCCGCAGGAGGAAAGCTAGTAAAATATAATGGACTAGTTTTCCGCCCGTGGTTACGCCTACGCACAGATTCTCATAGGAATGATATGTTGTAACTTGTAACGCGGTAATAGTAGCCTATTATCAATTATCATCACCAGCCCATATACTGCAGGGACACGGGCCTCCCATATAGGGATCAGGCCATAAAACACCACGCAGGCCAGGTGGCCGGATGTCACATGTCGTCGAACTTTTGATTCGACATGTCGACTTCCTCACGATGTTTTCCTTTAGAGCAGTGGTGATGTTATAACATGCGCAGATGAATTGAAAACTCAATTCATTTCTCTAACGCTCGCCTTGTCTCGAACCACCGACTTATTTTTGAAGTCCGAGGTCCTTGCCTCTGTGCCGTAGTAAAGTAACCTATTATCACTGTTTAATTTTCTATCTCCAGGCAGAAAAATCATTGTATAAATACATATCTGTGTTGCGACGTGAAAGGAACAGAAATAGTCGCACTTTTGCATTTATAATATTAGTGCCTAGGTATATGTATAAGGATGTCCTAGTGTATAAGAACGCGTTAGAGTAGGTTTATTATATTATATGTATTATAAGGATTAGCTAGCTCATAGCGGTTCCCTTGACTTCGTTGCGTGTAAAAATGAGAAGTGATAAAAATCCAGATTAAATTCTTTAAAATAAATTATAGTAAAAATTATCTACATAGAGGGCAGAGGCTCTACTTACCTACAGCTGCATAGCTGTGCCTGCAAAATGAGAATTAGCTGAAACAAGCAGACAGACACAAATATTGTATAAATATGTATTTATTTACGTGTCATAACTCATATGCATTAGTAAAAGCGGTTATTTCAACGCGAACGTCACAAACAGACACGTCATATTCGTTTGTATACATTATTACACCAGTCTTTCTTTCCAGAATTTCAACCACTCCGGGCTGGTAACCAGGGAGCACATCTGGATGCTCTCGAAGGTCCCGGAACTTGAGAAATTCAAATATGTTATCAAGGATGCCGAGAAACTAGATCTGGTTGAAGAGGTAAGTGCTATTTGTAATTAGGTTATAGACTATAGCTGTTAGTAGTAGCACTATGAGTAGCACAGATAATATTATAATACTAATATACACTTAGAAATATACATCACAAATAATCACTACATAGTATAAAGCAAAGTCGCTTTCTCTGTCCCTATGTCCCTTTGTATGCTTAAATCTTTAAAACTAAGCAACTGATTTTGATGCGGTTTTTTTAATAGATAGAGTGATTCTTGACGAAGGTATGTAATTCATTAGGTTTTAGACAAAGCGAACGAAGCCGCGGACGAAAAGTAGTAAATAAATAATCCTAGACTTTTGTATCTATTTTCTAGATTTTTTGTTGATGGAATCAAAGCTACAATAAAAAGATTGTTTATTTCATTGAAGAAGAGGTTTTATCAAATGTAAGATTGTTTTATCTTTAGTGTTTGTAAAACGAGATTTATTTGAACAGCGATTACAGTACTGAGTAGGATGATAGGGGTTATGCTAGTAGGTTTTTGACTGTGTTATTTATAAAACGTACATATGATATAATATAGTTTGCTGTAACAATTGGGATAATGGGGATAAGGGACAGATGCCTGTAATATTTTTCGTATCAAGTAGATATATATTATGTTAGGTACACGAATAATCAGAGGGCCATATTATGACTTCTTATTTCCAGACAGTTTACGCCGTGAATAATTGAACTGACTGGCAAATTCATATTACGAATGCAATAACCAGCCATGGTTAATTATTGTATTTTCCAGTCAGTTCGATTCACGCCGTAAACTGTCTGGAAATAAGGGTCATAATACGGCCCCTGATGAAATAAAACAAATGTTTCCTCTATATAATATTTATTAAACATAACAAGTTACTGACTAAAGAATCCATTTCCTTTTCAATCTTCATAATTTTAATAAACTTGCAGGTGATCGAGGAGTTCAAATACGCGGTTGTCCCTCATCTTGAAGAGCTGGAGAAAGGCGTGATCCATGGGGACGTGAATGAGATGAATGTTGTGGTGTCTCCTAAACCTGGAGCAAGGTAATGATTTAATTGGTTGCACTATTTACTGTATTGTGCTTTTCCACTATATGCAAATAACCAATCATATCGCTTCATTTAGTTTGAAGTTAGAAGCGTTTAGCGTTTAAAACGATACTATTGGTACACATTCCTTGAATTATTTTATTCAATAAATCGATTAAAATTTAAAATTATTTCATATCCTACATTCTTAGATCATTAAGTATTTATTTATTTATTTACTCTTTATTGTACAAGAGTCTTATAAAATAGAAGTACAACAAAACCATTCAAAATGTACAAATGGCGGCCTTATTGGCTCAAAGCCATCCCTGCCAGGCAACCTTCAATTTTAAGTAATGATCTAAGCCTACATTGCATTAAATAAAATACATTAAATTAAATAAAATACATCTACATTAAATAAAAATATAGGTAGTAAACGAATGTAATCTAAGCATTCTATGAACAGCAGCTCTGAATTGAATCATTGATATTATCAAAAAATAATTAAAATCATATTATATTTAGGGGTTTAACACCAAAACTCCTGAGGGTCTGCAGTCAGATATTAGATGGCGTGATTCTCAGGTAAGCCAATGGTGAGTGTACACTAACTTACCTTGGCTTACCAGGTTACGGTTGATATTATAATATTAGTGTCTAGTTTTCTAAAACCTTGTATGATATGGTGTTTTATATCGCTAAATTAAATATCAATTGGTATTTACACACTAGTTATTTGTAATTATTAAAAGGTGTTTGAGTTATTTCGCTTTCATTATTTTATGTGAATAGGTTTATCAATTTCAATAGAGATCTTTGGTTTTATGAATTATGACGTAAATCACACTAAATAATTTGCTTCGTGACAGAGTAATTTTCATATATGTATATCTCTCATTTAAAATTACCACGTCCGCGTGATAATAAACATACTTTGTAGATAGGCAATATTTTAGCACTGAATACTTAAATATAAAATAATTTATTTCAACAGTTTAATAACAATGAGTTCTTAAGTGTTTTTCATAAAAATATGATTAAAAAAAACAACGTCGAATCAAATTGAAGCAAATACGATTTTTAATTTTCAACTTTTATCGTGGTCAGTTTAAATGAGGTAGCTAGGTACTAGCTAATATACATGTTAATATTATTAATTTTCTTCGATGCTTTCTCTCTTTTTGTAGATAATATCCTTATACATAATATATATCATATTATTATTACGGCGCAAAATAATAAACTAAAATCACAATTGCTATGCGCGCCATCTAGTTATGTATTTGTAAACTATTAAAATGTTGATAAATTTTAATACAGGCCTACATACTAACACGAATTCTGGGATAACGACTTGACTTTTTAAATAATTTATTATATTTATGTCTATATTAATGTATTATTTATAAAATATTTTTCTTACTGCATACAATATATATATATATATATATTATATATATATTGCAATGGTAATGGTAAGATCCACGCCATCTATTGACAAGGTGCAGAACCACAACAGTCCAAAAGTTTATTATATTTTTATTTTTAAAATCAAATTTTAATACATGTTTCTTAAAATTTCATAGACATATATTTTGATTGTTAAAAAAATGATGTTTTTATTGCCATATGCGGTCATGAGCATGTTGTAAGAAGGT
Organism: Colias philodice; assembly: GCF_061535455.1. Classification (NCBI taxonomy): domain Eukaryota; kingdom Metazoa; phylum Arthropoda; class Insecta; order Lepidoptera; family Pieridae; genus Colias; species Colias philodice. Next base: position 8,247,449 of record NC_143107.1, on the reverse strand, counting down.
TTAGTAGGATAGTTAATTTAATTCATATCTGCGCCATCTATTGACAAGGTGCAGAACAATGAAAAATTGCTATGCACGCCATCTAGTTACGTATTTGTAAACTATTAAAAATATCCACGCCATCTATTGACGAGGGGCAGAACTACAACAAAATAAGTGTTTATTGTTTTGGAAGTCATAAACATTTTATACCGATAGATGGCGTGGTATTAAAATTTGAAATGAGTCAATTTTTTTCAAAACGGCATGATAATAACAATATCTCTTATAATATATAAAATTCTCGTGTCACAATGTTAGTCTGCATACTCCTCCGAAACGGGTGGACCGATTCTCATGAAATTTTCTGTGCATATCGGGTAAGTCTGAGAATCGGCCAACATCTATTTTTCATATGTACCACGGGCGAAGCCGGGGCGGGCCGCTAGTCTTATATATAAAATTCTCGTGTCACAATGTTAGTCTGCATACTCCTCCGAAACGGGTGGATCGATTCTCATGAAATTTTCTGTGCATATCGGGTAAGTCTGAGAATCGGCCAACATCTATTTTTCATATGTACCACGGGCGAAGCCGGGGCGGATCGCTAGTTATTATGTAATATTATCTGAATTTTAATATATTCCTTCTATCTATGCCCCGCTATGCTCCGGCAAGGCGAAAAGACGCGGGCTCGAATCCCGGCTCGTTATCGATTTTTTTAATTATTTATTTATTGTATGACCATAATTATACGAGCAAATAAACAGATTTGATTTGATTTATAATTTATTTATTCCAGCCAAACAGACTACCGCGTAACGGGTATCCTAGACTTCGGGGACATCCAGTACTCCTACTATGTCTTCGAGCTGGCGATCACAATGACATACACGATGTTAATGAGCGGCGACCTGAGGAGCGGCGGGATCGTGCTGGCGGGGTACTGTGTGAACAGACGCCTGCCTGATATGGAGTATCGGCTTTTGAAGGTAAACTGTTTATTTGAATAATCAAAGGAAAACAAAAAAAAAAAAATTCAAAGTAGATAGCCCATAATTCAAAACTACATATTTAATATTTATTTATCACATAGGTAGTTAATATTATTATTAAATTCAATGCCCACAAGCTTAAACGAATAGTGGTCTATCACCATGTAATTTTTTCTAATCTGTCCAATGATTTTTACATGATTAATGTACATAACAGCCAAACACAAAAAATTACTAACTATCCAGGGGCGTATAACATATCCAATTTTATTTAAATAATAATGAACTGATTACTGTTTTTTTATTACATATTTACGTAAAGATAAATAGATGGGTACCTACACTACTTAACACTAATGAAGTGTAATTATATCATTATATAGTAATAAGTTTTATTTTATTTTTACAGACGTTAATCTCAGCCCGCCTAGTCCAAAGCCTCACTCTAGGCGCCTATTCGATCGCCCAAGACCCAAGCAATACCTATGTATCATCTACAGAAAAAGCAAATGGATGGGATTTACTGAAAAAACTGAGGAAAACCAAACCCGACCCTGATGACGATCCTACTGACTGGAAAGCCATTGCCAATGAATATTTGACTAGAAGTTAAACATAAAAAAAAAACGAAAATACATTTACAATAAGGTTACATGTTATCTGTACTGTATAATTAAAATGTAATAACTGTCAAATAATTCATTTTAATAAGAAATAAAATCAGAATAAGAAACAAAATCGTTATTTTATATAGTGCCACAAACTTATCTGACCCGGTGACGGTCTCACTGATGTCGATTTCTTTTTATTTAAATTTTAAACAAAATAGTATGAAAAGTCTGTGAAAATGTGACATTTCAAAAAGGCGGCACGTAGTTTCAGTTTTTGCCACCGGGTCAGTTAAGTTTGTGCCACTGTAACCTAATGTTAGGTGTTTTAAAACATTTTATGAATATTGTCAATATAGGTAACTTAGGTCCTAGAACTTAGAAGTCTATATTATGTATTTTTTGAGTATATATCAATTTTAAACGTAATATTATTATGTAAATAGTACCTACTTTAGTGGTTTGTTAAATGTATCACTTAGCTAAATAATGAATGTATTATAAAAGTATTATTTTTAGATAGATGAAAATATTTTGATTTGATGGTTCTCAAATATTAATTACTAACTGAATGTTTTTTTTTGTTCAATCTCAAGATAATTATCTAAATTATTCGAAAAAATATTTGTCCTACAAAATCTATGGTTTGATCAAAGAGTCCCCCTTTCCAATGTGTATCGATAACGAAGTCATCATAAATGATTACTAACAAGCTGATTTTTTTATTTTCACATATATTTAATACTTATATAATTCAACAGACATATTGTCCTACAAATTGCGTAATAAATATTTGAGAACCGTCAAATCAAAAATTTTTATCCTTGTTACCTCTGTAAGCTACCACAATCGAGAGTTTCGTACATGAAATTATTGGGCATCTCATCAAAATAAAGCTACTCACGAAAAATTAGCTTGATAGTAATCACTTGCAAAAATGGGCGATGTATCCCGGACTATTGGCTAAAGATATTTGTTTTAATTTGTATTTGAAAAGGTCAGTTTAAATAACATGCTCTCAATAAAAACTACTAAATTTGATTGATTCACTGTATTTTGCTCGGAGCGGTCAATGACATCCTTGTGAGTAAAATGTGGGCAAATTAAATTGTAATTATTGCTTCTCACAGGTCAAATGATGTAATGTGTAAATATTATTTATCTTATTTTTAAATTTATTTATTCTGTGTGCTTGTGACTACTCCTAAACAGCTGGACCGATTTTAATGAAATTTTTAGTTCGTCTTTAGGTGGAGTCGAGAATGATTTTGAATTGCAATTCGAAAGCGAGAAGCCGCGGGGACAAGCTAGTATAATAAATTATATTTATAAAAAAAAAAACTTGTATCACAGTGATTTTTGAAATATTTTATACTAGCCTTCCGCCCGCGGCTTTGCCCGCGTTTTCAAAGAAAAACCCATAAAGCATAGTTCCTGTTCCCGTGGGATATCCGGGATAACACCTATTCTATGTGTTAATCCAAGTTACCCTCTATATGTTTGCTAAATTTCAAAGTAATCGGTTCAGTAGTATTTGCGTGAAAGAGTAACAAACATACATACACTTAAATATACATTACATAATATATCCTCACATATTTTCGCATTTAAAATATTTATTAGTAGCATAGAATAGTAGGATATTATTATTCAGTTCAGGTGAGAATAAAAGGATAAAACAGAGAACTTATTGTAAATAAGACAGAAAAAGACATGGCAGAACATTGTAATTTGTAGAGTTACCTAGGTAGATATCAAAGCATCGTGTTATTAACCCAGATGTTACTGAAACAATTTTTGTTATCATATTAAGGTGAAATTTACATATTGTGTCCATATTGCAAAAAGTTTAACTGGAAAAATAGTATAAAAATTTTATCTATCGTGGAAATCTCGGAAAATGGTGTCCTTTTAAAAGGACGGTAGTAATATGTACTACTAAGTAGGTAGACTATGATATTAAAATGACAACATACATTTCACATATTTTTATGTAGCAATATGAAAGTTTTCAAAACATAATTTAGAATGCAAGGTTCCATTACATTTAGGACAATAGAAATTGGCTTTCTTGTGACATTCTATACACCGAAGCTGCTTGTCTCTGTACCTAATGATGTGATCTTTTCCATCAAATCCAGAGGTTTCACGGAAACTCTAGCACCTTTACGTTCCTCATTCTTATATGTTTCGAGCAGAGCAGTTCCAACACTTCTACGAATGTGGAGATAATCATAATGGCCCCCTTTTACTTATATATTTGCCAAGAATTATGTACTGCCATATCTAGTCCATGACAAGTCAAAGAAAAATACCACTTCTTGCCTCTGATAGATGTCTTGTACAAACCGATGCTCTGGTCGGATCTGTCCACCCCTCCCATCCCATTTTCTCGCACTTTTTTTACGACATGTATATTTTTCTTCTGTTGTTGTGAAAATCTCTTTACCGTAGACACAGGCTGAATCGTATCAACGTTTGATGCAACAGTCACAACACTGTTATCATTCCATTTGCAAAATAAATTTGTTCTGCTCTGGTCGATTGATGCTTGAATGTACCTCGTGGTGTCTTTTTCAATTCTCAAAGGCAGCAGGCAAAGGGCATTTCGCGACGCGATTTTCCCGTACTGTGCCAGTAGCCTTTATTCCTCGTACTCGAAGTTCATCAATGAATGGACGTAAAAAAGTTGTTAAAAAATAAATGGAATGCAGCTTTGCCCTATATTTGTCGCAGTACATCGGCATACTGTAATACAACGCTTGCACCCAACCCCAGAGGCATTTGGTATTTGTGTTGATTACCAACATCATTCGATTGTTCTTGGTATGGATCACACCAAACTCTGCAACCTAACCGTGTCGCTCCCACCCAAAATTCATACCCCCATCTTATTGGTTTCCCTCTTATGAATTGCTTGCATGGATGGCCGCCATAGTAGAGCACCATGGCTTCGCCGATGCTGTGATGCTCTTCAAAGAGTGCATGCGCAAAAAAGTACTCTGTAGTAGTACATATTACTACTGGCCTTTTAAAAGAACGGCAATTAAAACTGCATAAATATCACAAATAAAATGTAATCTAATAGTAGGTAATTTAAAATTTAATTAGGTAATTTTTCTGATAAAACACGTTTCAAATTACGTGTATTTAAAATAAATCAAGTAATTTGTTGTAATTTATTGATAATACATTTAACTTGATTTATCAATGGAAAATGACTGAAATTCTAAAATAATTTAAAAATATACCACTGTTATAAAACGACACAACACTTTAATTTTCCAATTCCTACAACCGTGAGGTTTCAAACGAATATAAACATTTTTTTCAAAAATGCCCTCATTGTTAATAACAATTTTATTTATGGTGCGTCCTTTTAAAAGAACGATAGTAACAACTGGGTTAATAAAAAAGACGTGTGGCACTCGGGGACTGCCGCGATAAAGCTATTTATTGCATAGCATGCCTTCTAGCCACACCTCCGTGTCCGTCGGAGTGGAGACGTGAGGTTTTTTCGTTACGGAATTTCTCGATTCGGTCCCCGCGCTCAAGGCCCGCGATAGAAGCTATGCAATAGCTTAAAAAATGTTATTTTATAGTTATAAAAATACACATACCTACCTATACTTCAATATTCTTTACATATTTTTCAACCAACAAACACAAACATTGATTAAAATATACTGTTATTAACTTATCAAGTTAAAAAACTCCAAATGCACAGGAAGTTCGGTTTACGCTTTGACATGAGTGACATACAGACACCTTCGTTAATTATCGATTTAATATATTATTGATTGAGATGATATTTGTCTAATTAACGTCTGTCTGCTTGACAGGATGTGTGTGATGTGTGGCTGATAGAATCTTTGGTTTGAATCATGTTACTATAATATAAACATATCTAGGTATTATATATACGTAAAGCTGAAGAGTTTGTTTGTTTGTTTGAACGCGCTAATCTCATGAACTACTGGATCGATTTGAAAAATTGTTTCAGATGTTTAATATATCATCGCGCTAACACCAACAGGAGCGGAGAACTGCGGGTAAAACCGCGGAGCACAGCTAGTGGATTATAACTATAAAATTTATGTACTTATATTAAAGTACTTATTGAAAGACGGATTTTTTTTTAGCCCTTATATTCCATGCGTAAGACGGATACCATTCCAAAATATCAAACATGCTGAACGTTAATAATCAAGTTTTTACTTCTGCCGGCACTCCCCCAGTGCAACCCGTCTTTTTTTATTTTATCTTGGGTGGATTCGGGGCGAGTAGCTAGTTTCATAATTTTGTTATCTCCGTCGTTCAAACAATTAAAATGAATCCAATGACACCTCTCAAGATAAAATCAATCAAAAAGTTTTCGCTTCAGAGCCTGCCTAAGAAAATAATGAGTAAAAGAACATTTTATTTTTAATAATTTGGCGTTGGCATCAAGGTTGGCATCCGTGCCAACTGCCACAGTTCTTATGCTTTTACGGATGTCATCGTAATTTAAGTTTATGTACAACTAGGTTTCCGCCGGCGGCTTCGCCCGCGCCGTCAAAGAAAAACCCGCATAGTTCCCGTTCCTGTGGAATTTCCGGGATTGCGTCATTTTCCTGGGATAAAAAGTAGCCTATGTCCTTTCTCGGGTATCAAAATATCTCCATACCAAATTTCATGAAAATTGTTTCAGTAGTTTAGGCGTGATTGAGTAACAGACAGACAGACAGACTGACAGACTGACAGAGTTACTTTCGCATTTATAATATTAGTATGGATTTGTTATTATGTTCCAAGAAAATTTTTGAATTCTGTTCGATTGTCATTTTCTTTCAGGTCGCAAAGGAGCGATTTTATGATATTACAAGCGGTCCGCTCCGGCTTCACCCGTGGTACATATTTACGTTTTCTCTACATAAGAACCATCCTCGTACTTCAAGGAATATTATAAAAAAAGAATTTTCGAATTCGGTTCACCCGTTCACACGTGATGCCGTGAGTCGTGACCAAGGAAAACACTGAAAAGAGGTTTCATTTTTATTTATATAGATGATGTTTACAATAATAAGGAGGCAATAGTATGGCTTATGCTACTTTTAACATGAACATCTCATTCCCATATGTGAAGTCGCGGGCGGTAACCTAGTTATAATATTACCATAAGTTAATTAGTTAAGTTACTACAACTTTCTTCCGACACGATTAGACTACAGGCCCATTTGACCTATCTAGAACGATATAAGAGCATAAAATAATAAGATTCAGCACTATGCCGTCATTTGTCAGCTGTCCACCTGAGTGCAGATGAGAATTCGAAAGTACAGGTAGAGATTTTTTCCCCTTCATGATTTTTGTACGCCGTTGCAGAATATTGGATTAAAAGCAGTATTGAAATAGTATGACTCAGATGACAACATGGGCCTGTTATAGTCTAGATAACCTATAACAAACTGAAAAAGAATTAGTATTTCTATCTATTCTGTTACAAAATGATCCAACTTATCGTCTAGGGTGCACTTAAACTTAAAGCTCACACAAGCTAAGGGCACACACATGTAGTGTGAACAGCTGATCCGTACGATACGGCCGTGCGCGTGCGCATGTCGCAGTGAAAGTGTTTCATGTAAGCGCGGAATTAGTGTCCTTATTTGAGTGTCAAGTGGAAAATATATTCATAAGTGAATAAAAACTATATTCCCTTAATTAAATTAATCTGGTGAAAAAAATATATAATAATAACAGCTAACAAGTCCTTCAGGATCAATATTTAAGGAAAAATAATAAAAAGAAATCAATCGTTAGTGCTTTACAAAATAATATAGCTATAAGTAGGTATAAAAATTATGGCCCCCATTATTAAAAATAAATATTTATTTTGCTTTAAACATGGTATTAAAATATGGTGATACAATTAATAAAGTCCATTATTATTTATTACATTAAAAAATAAATTCAGAAAAAACTTAAAATTTTTTTTGTATCTAAATACTCTACAATCCCTACTAATATTATAAATGCGAAAGTAACTCTGTCTGTCTGTCTGTCTGTTACACATTCCCGCTTAAACCTCGCAACCGATTTTGATGAAATTTGGCACAGGCAATCTTTAGACCCTGAGAAAGAACATAGGCTACCTTTTATTGCGAAATATGTACCTACCACGGGCGAAGCCGGGGCGGACCGCTAGTAAAAGCATATTATGCTTAAAAATATATGCTATTAAGTACTTGAATACGAAGTCAGTGTCGCAAACTTGTGAAAGTCTATTTTATTAGTAATTTTCTAAAAATTAAAAAAAAATCGACTTAAATCTTTTAAAATAATTATTCAGAATATTAATTTAGCCTTATCAGACATGGCTACGGTACCTAAAGCAAAAGACGTGGGATCGAAACCCGACTAGCGATAAAAAAATATATTATTCAATACTTTATTGCAGATTAACATACTTCAGATATTTTCTATAGAAACATATAATTTCTGTTTAAATCAAAAGCTATAAATTTTTCAAAGCATTTGAATGGCTATAAAATCAATTTAAACTAATTTTTAACCAACGTTTCCAAAAAGAGTAATTTTTAAGTGTTTTTAAAATTCGTAATATTAGCATTAATATTAGTAATATTTTTAATTTTTTAGGTAAGTGTTTTTAAAATTCGTAATATGTATTACCTAGTAATATTTTTAAAATTTATAATGTTAGTAATATTTGTAAGTGTTTTTTAATATTTGCATTGATGACTTTTAAAAACACTCAAATAAAATTAGGTCAAGCTTGTGCCGGATGTATAATATCAATTTAATTAAGATTTTTTGTACTCAAGGTAATGTTAAAAGTTCGAATGAGATATAAAATTCGCAATAGGTGTTTTTGAAGTGATGCCGCGGGCTGTTGTTTTTAATAAATTATATTTGGTAATCCTTGGTAATTGCGATTAATAAACTAATATTAGTTGACGCCTGACTTTGTCCGTGTTATTGAAACTAATTTATAGAGAAAAGATTTGATTTTACTATACTCTACGATATTTTTACCCAAGAAAATATAATAGAATTACATATTATTATAGTTTTAAAAGTTTTTATTTCTTATTTAATTGGACTTTCATTTTGTAAAAAAACTAGTATACCCCCGCAACTTCGTTTGAACTCAAAATTGATATTTTTGCTACAATTTTTTATTTACCGCTCCGATTTTATTAATTGTTAAGCGTGTAAGCTTTTTCGATAAATTTTCTACCAAACACAAAAATATTTTTTTAACTTGAATCAGTACTTCCGTATAGCGCTACAAGTTACAACCAAACAAACAAACTCTTCAGTTTTATAATATTTGTTTAGGCTATAGAAATTAGAAGTACCTATAGGCATGATTGCGCAAAAATTCAATACGTAAGTATACAAATTTGCGAAGTTAATTATCTATATATCCATACTAATATTATAAATGCGAAAGTAACTCTGTCTGTCTGTCTGTTACTCAATCACGCCTAAACTACTGAACCAATTTTCATGAAATTTGGTATGGAGATATTTTGATACCCGAGAAAGGACATAGGCTACTTTTTATCCCGGGAAAATGACGCAATCCCGGAAATCCCACGGGAACGGGAACTATGCGGGTTTTTCTTTGACTGCGCGGGCGAAGCCGCGGGCGGAAACCTAGTTCAATATAAAAAAATATATTGAACATTCCATACCTTACATTTACATATGATAATTATTCATTCAGTTTATTAATAAATATTAATTTACATAATGACGTAAAATGAATGAATCGTCCAAAATTTTATTAGTAGTATCTGTAATATAGTTTAATAATTTATATTTTGTGAATTAATGAGACATTATATAATATAAGCCATAAAAATTCGTCAAGGTAATATTTTTAAAACTCTATCTTTAGCACGTATATACAGGGTATCCCACCATACTTAAGCGCGAAGGAACTTGTAGTTTTGCATACACTGATCACGTAAAAAATACTTTTAAAAAAAATTACGTCCAAAATTTTTTGCTAAATTTTTCCTGAAAATCCATGTTTTCTTCTCTAGCTTCGCGCAGCCGGCATATACCGCTTCTCTAATATGAGCATTTTATCTATGAAAAACATAATCTTAAACGATAGCTCACGGTGGCAAAGTTGGGCGGCTCGCTTGTTATGGGTGTACACATAGAGTTTTAAGAATTCATCTATTTGAAAAAAAATGCGTCTGGAATTTTTTAATTATTTTTTACGTACTCAGCGTATGCAAAACTATAATCTCCTTTGAGCTTAGTATACCAACAGTGGGACACCCTGTATATAACTAGCTTTTTGCCCGTGGCTTCGTTCGCGACATCATTGTGATAGCAACTTCAATACAAATTAAGGATATTTAGTATTGAAAACAGCCTTTTTTCATTAATATGTATTTCTTTAAATGAATCAACATATTATTTTTAGATACAGGCGCAAACAGACCAAACAAATTTCGCATATTCTATACTAGCTATTTTTGCCCGCGGCTTCGCCCGCGTTTTCAAAGAAAAACCCACCTAGTACCCGGTCTCGTGGGATTTCTGGGACAAAACCTATTCTATGTGTTAATCCAAGTTACCCTCAATATGTGTGCTTAATTTCATTGTAATCGATTCAGTAGTATTTGCGTGAAAGGGTCACAAACACACATACATACACATACATATCCATCCTCACAAACTTTCGCATTTATAATATTAGTAGGATCTTAGAATGTCATAATATAATAAAAAAAAGTTTAGTAATCTCTATATACAAAGAAATTTATTTTTGATTTAATTAATGGATAAAATAAATAATTGATACTTCAATCATTATGTAGACGTTAATTCGATATTGATTGTAACTTAAGTAACATTTTGAAAACAAGTTATCAAGTTTTGGTACGTCATGTTAAAGCTACTTTCATTTTAATACAATGTCTAAAGGTGAATCGATTTTACTATAATAGGGTTCCGTAGATTATTATTTATTTATAATTGAATTTGTCCTACTGAATTCTTAATCAAATGCAAGTTAAGAAACATTTTTAAACAAAATACCAAGAGGTTTAAACAAAATAATATTTATAACTTTCGCGTAACTACATAAATTAGAGTTAAAAATATATTTACCTAAACTAATACAAGCCCTTTTACTCTTCAATCAAGTTTTAAATTATTATAATCAATCAGTAGCTTTTGCGATAACCCTGATAGAAACAATTTTCTCGTTAGTGAACAAAATATGCAAAGAACCTATAATGTAATAATTAAAATAAACAACATACAAGTTTGATATAATCTAAGCGCGTAATATTCAAATTATGTTCATCAAGTCTTTATTTTGACGTCATTTGTGATTGATTACAGGCCTTAATAACTCGGCTATCGACGGATTAAAAAGTAATTAATATTATAATAAAATATTAAATACACGTATACATTTAATCGTGTGGAAATTGAACAATGTTAATGTTAGAATATAAAAAGTGATTGTCAAAATGTCGACCGACGATGTGACGATTAAAGTTGACAGTTCGGAGGGCGGGAAAAATGACAGTGACATATCAAAGATGGCGGACTTTGATAGGATACAGAATGCGTCGAAGTATCTGCTGGGGTTGCCAAGGAATGGGCACAGGAGGTCGTTTATGGAAGAGGAAAGCGCAAAGGAGAGAACCAGAGCTGAATTATTGAAGCAATGTTCCGCCATTTTGAAGCAGGGCGACCAGAGATATAATAAGGATAGCCTGCATAGGACTTTTCAAGATGAGGTTTGTGTTTTTTTTTATAAAAAAGTTTTTTTCAGCAAGGTTTATCTTTGGTAATGTAGCCTTATTTCTATGAATAAAACATCAAGTGTAAGGTACATACTTATTGTGTATTTTACATTATAAATTCGAAGGATATAATATTATTTAGCATGAGTATGGGGTGGTATGGGTATGTGCTTAGAAAGCTTCGAAAATAATGAACCGATTTGAGTGTTGTTTTTTTAATGTAGGCATTTGAAGAGAAAGTTAAAACAGTCAATTATAATTGCTGTTTGCAGTCGTCACTAATCTGGAATATTATAAACCAAAATAAAGAAGAAATACGAAAGATGACATTTCGATACAATCACAAAGCACATTATATTATTATTTTTTCAAAAACTTTATAATCAAAAGATCAAGAAAAGATTATCGAAAACAGCACTGTATACAAAATAGCTTCAAGCCTTCGAAACTCGTTACATAACATGTAATTACAAGTTATTTTTGCAACTTCAATGTAAAATTAAATGGCAGTTTATTGTAACAAATATCGGTGTTAAAGCTCATTAGCCTTGAGTGTTGAAAGCTTACGTGAGGTCACGAAACAAGCGACAAATTCATTTATATGTTTAGTTAGTACATATACGGTAACCTTATCATTATAAAACATTAATTTTTAATAAGTCAAAGTCAATTGAATTGACATGATAGAGATGAGAGATGATAGAGATAGAGTGTTTAATATTTTTTCATTAATTAAAATAAGTAGGTAGAACATTTTTTTAAATCAAATTTAGTTATTTTGAGAATATCAGCTATGCTTTTATAGTTATAAAAGGAAAGTACATATTATATTCATAATTAATCAGGATTTAAACAACTTAACCATTTCTAAAATCGGTTATTTTATAGCCCCACTTTCAATGACATTATATGTATTACAAAATCTAGATAGTTAGGCTGTTTTGTAATATGTTTTAAAAAAACATTTCTGTTAAAATTTTCAATAAATGACTTTTTACAAGGACATGTATTTGATCATCCAATTTTTTTTCAAAAATTAGCCTATTATATGGCCTTTTAAATTTTGTATGTTTGGTAAATTTTAATTTTAAGTTAATGTTTATGAGTACCTACATACTTACATGGTTCCTATTTGTTTTAGCAGTTTTGGCATGATAATTTAGTAGAAAAACTTTCGCGCTAACATAATAATTTACCCCGTGGGTTCACTCGTATCACCTGCATACAATACAAGTAGCGAAAATGCTATTTTATGAGCATGACTTAATATAATTGTATGAGCGATTTTTGGGTGATAGGGTAACCAATTATATCAATTAATTGTGAAATATTATGGCATTCAATAGACAATATAAACAGGATTGTATATGTAGGTACATGTATTTTTCGATATTCACAATATTTGTATAAAATTATAATGGTATAAATAATGAAAGACATGAAATTTTAACCGGTTTAAAGCAGAAAAATTGCTTTCGAAGTATGAGGTTTTTATGCAAATTGATTTTAAAATTATGGTTCTGAACTTCTGACATTTCCTCGTACAATGCAGTTAATTATACGATGGTAATTAGCGGTAATGTTTATTGTATTAACTGAATTTTTATAATATTTCTTTAATTAAATTTACATACTTTTACAGCATGTATATTCATAATGTAGTTGTTGATGTTTTGTGTCTGATCTGAGTGTGTATAATAGTGAAGAATTTTCAATTTTGGTTTATATTACACTAGCTTTCCGCCCGCGGTCTCGCTCACTTTGTCTTAAATTTAATATATTACATACAAACACCTTTCTCTTGAATCACTCTATCTATTAAAAAGACCTCATCCAAATCTGTTGCGTAATTATAAAGATCTAAACATACATACACACAGGCGGCGGAAAGAGAAGTTTCTTCATCGATTCTGACATGAATACATATATAAGACTAGATTTCCGCCCGCGGCTTCGCCCGCGTTTTCAAAGAAAAACCCGCATAGTTCTCGTTCCCGTGGGATTTCCGGGATAAAACCTATCCTATGTGTTAATCCAAGTTACCCTCTATATGTGTGCTAAATTTCATTGTGATCGGTTCAGTAGAATTTGCGTGAAAGAGTAACATACACACACATCCTCACAAACTTTCGCATTTATAATATTATTAGTAGGATTTTGTGTTTATTTGACCGTTTCAATATATGTAACAATTTATATAACTAATGCGTACTTAAGGTAATATAATAAATAATTTATTTTTTGCCCATAAGCTCTACCGCATGAATTATTGATGGATACAGGATACATAGATCATAACCACGGTCATTGATCTATAAATCATTATTATAGATCAAACGAATATGGAATGACACCGATGTTGGGTACAATTTGTATTGAATGGTTGCTATGGAAACGTTTGTATGTTTGTTTATTCTTAAATCGATAGATTTGGATTATTTTAATTGGCCCAATTTTTTATGTGTATCATGTACAATTTATTACTTAGGTTGAAAGAAAAACGGTGTGGAATATAAGACAAATCTTTATATAAGTTTATGGTTCGATTTCCGATAGAGCATTCATTTGCAAATATGGTAATATTTTTAAATATAAGGTTCATTTTATGTTGTAAAATATAATCATAAAAGTTTGAGATGATACAAAATAAACAAAAGCAAGCGAACCTTTAAAATTTGTTTTGATATTTGCGCATTGACCTTGTCCTTTTAAAAATAAAATGTATTTTATTTAAAAATCTTCTCGTTATGTCACCAGTCTTTATTATTTGGCAAATAAATAGGAAGGACAGAAAGTAAAAGAAACATAAGTTGCCCATCTCCTAAACACAGGTTGCCCAGTAACCTAGCTAGGGAAACATTGGCTTGTATAAATTGTTTTGGTAGCCTTTTATTTATATAATTTTACATGAATATTAATTGTATATTGTAATAAATTGTAATTGTAATTATATGTATGTATGTTTAATAATAATAATAAATAAATTTGAAATTTGAAATTTTGAAACATTTATTTTTAGACACACCTGGGGAATGCATCCCATATCCGTTTCATACTTAGTTTCATACATTTTCTTTAGGGACAAGTAGGCAAAATTAGTTTATTTGAATCTAGGATTCTTGGATAAAAGATTGTTACCACAGATAATATAATACTATCTGTTACATTCTAATTAACTATTATATTCAAAAATTTTAATATATTCAACTATGAATTTTGCTTGATCAACTGGTGAGGTATTTGAAGATCATCATCAACATTAGCTGAATGTTGTCCCTGAAATCTCAAACTTACCAAGTTTGTAGCTGTGTGTGTTGTAATGATCCTTTAACGACGGCCTACTCACGAAGTTTGCCTTCAGAAATTGGAGCAGTGGTGATAAAATAGTATCTACAAAACTTTAAAAGCACTTCTAATGTCGAACTATGGAGTTGGAGGCCTATGGAGTTTCTTGCCGGTTCTTCTCGATAGATACTGCTTTCTGAATCGGTGATAAATTTGAAAACTGTTATGACCATTCAAACGTGCTTCTAGAAGTCTAATTGAATAAATAAGTGTCAGAGTTTGAAGAACCTTAGAGTTTCAAGCGGAGGCTTTAACCACTGATCTTACAATTTAGTTACTGTATTTTCTCGTCAATCATTCACTATACAACATTGAAACTATCAGTCGTGTCTAATTAATTCTCGTGACATGATTGGTTAGGCCACTGCAATCACTGACCAATGGGAGTGATCTATTATCTACACTTGACCCACTTAGTTATACCTACCGGTAGTGCACCAGATATGGTATTGATATAATTAGTTATATTATTGCGTTTATCGAAGTGTACTTGAACGACTAATTTAAAATATGCCCGCCCAATGTTTGTGGCTAAATGGGGAAATTTAATTAGTCTTATTGGTACATGTACACGGCAATTATAAGAAATCAATAATTATTATAATTAATGCACCGGAAAACTTACATTAGGACATACTAAGGATTTTCTCATGAGCCGGTAAATTAACTGGGACTATAAAGTAACTTTATCTGTTTTTTGCCAATAGAGTTAACACTAAAAAATCGTTTTAAGTAGCTATAGTTGGTCCTCAGCAATACAAAAAATAATTAGAACGTCTGTCGATCAGAGAAAAGCTTTTTAGCTATGTTTCTCGCTGATAAGACCCGTAACATGTTTCACAATAGTTCAGAAAACTTATATGTAAATGAAAGGAACAGATAGTAACTACACTTTCATACCAAAAGAAGAAGGCAAATCGCCACTAAGCGATTCGATAGAAAACTATGGAATTTATTAAGTTTTGCACTAAGCACTGTCGAAAAAGGAAGGTCCTATTCCCTAAGACCTCTGGCCAAAAAGGCTGCAAGTACAAGTCATCAACAAGGCTTCAATCTATCTTTAATACATGAACCTAATTAAGTTTCGTCATTGTTTTAACAAAGTCCTATGAAAATGCAAGTAATAACGGTCAAGCCCTAACTTACACAAGCGAAGCATATGTTAGCTTTGACTTAGTGCTTCTATTAGCGCTAACAACGTCTGTCTGTCAGTGCGCACCATTCAGATGCCTATCAAGTTCTGAGTAACGGCCTACAAAACTAGATCTTGAGATAGGCTATATTTCAAGTGCATTAAACATTTATTTGTTGGGACTATCCTTGGGTACGACATAATGATTGGAATTTCTTATTACATACTGTGTGGGTCGCCTGACTTTGTCTGCGTTTGAGAATTAATTCCTCCAGAATGTGAACCTATTTTTCTTAGAAGAAATCTTATAATACCTTAAAATTTAAATTGTTTCAACTTGGAAATGAGAGATGAATTGTATAGCTTATTAAGAAAATCGAAACAGATGTTTCAGAAATCGGCTTGAATATTTAATTACAAACTGCATAAAATATAAATAAACTACCAGTGTACAAAATAAAAAGAAGCAACAACATTGCCCATAAAACTTAACTGCAAAATTATGCAACGACCAAAGAAAAGTAAGACCAAAATTTGCATTATAAATTAACTGAATGTTAAGTTTTTGGACATAAAATTAATCCCGTTACTGCTTGAGAACTAGACCCCATGTGGTCTGGAGGTATGGAGGAAACGTCAATCAAACTGATAAAAAATTTCACCGCAAATCTGCTCTCTTAGATGACATTAAAGACGCCATTAAAAGCGCGATTTTAAGCTTACGTGTGGGGCGTTCTTTGATAAGTTTAATTGAGTTTAATGCTATAGAAATAAGATACTTATATTTTTATTGGTATGTTACGTGTAAGTTTGAAGCCCTTTTTTGTGTTTTCACTGAATAAGAACCGTACTTGTGCCATTATAAAATCATTAAAAAATGATTAAAATATGTCTTTCTCGAGTTTTACGCATATTAACAAATATGGCGGTTTATTTCTATTACATAGTAGATTATGTTTGCTGCGCAATCTCTTCCTTGTTGTATGACATGTTCATGAGAATTTATCTCGCTTCCGCTTAGCAGATGTTTACCCGCTATTTTACTAGCCACTGTTAAAAACAATTCTATATGGTCACGTGATTAACGTTGTTTTTCTGGAGATTCGAGTTGTTCTTAAAAGGTATTCCTGTGTTTTGCCTTGTTTTAGTATTTGTTGATTACCTGAAATATGTGGATGAGATGCAATCAGGATTAAGAACTTTATAATTAAAGAGTTAAAGGTGTATTTGCTTTGTGTTCTTAAAATTGTAAATTAAATATAGACATTTAAAAAGAGCTTGTTGTATGTGAGCCTATGTTTCTCATACCTAGTCCCTCTCTGATAGGTATTTGAGACAAAAATAATTAATATTTTATTTCATGTTTTTTTGAATATCTTTAGTAAGTAATGTGTAATTAAAACACCAGTTGAATGTTGAATTAATAAGTTAATTTAGTTTAGATTGAATATACAGTTATGAAGTTTGTTGTTTAGTTTTTGGATCATATAAGGTATGATTAACACAATATAGTATACCTTCTATCTACATACTGAATAATTAAAAAGTGATTTGAAAGTTTGTCTATCTCTATCTCTATCTAACAACTGATCAATCGATTTTCATAATTTTCCATAGTAAGTAGCTCAAAATTTACAATCTAAGTTTTCTAATTAATAGGGACTGATACGACCATACAAAAAGCATCTAAATTTCCAAAGCTAGTTTAAAAACAACAACATTCCCCAACAGATGGCGGTGTCATCTAGCTATTTACAACGATTTCCATATAAGTGAATAATAAAAACTACGCGTCTGACCGTACAAGCGATTAACATACTATGCTAATTTAGATATGCTAACCGTCTTTTTGCTGAACTTAAATAGGTATGATTGATGCAGGCATGTTGTTGAGAACATGTGACAGTTCTTTATATGCTTGAGTATTTAACTATACAGAGCCTTTAAAGAAAATTAGTATTTAACTATGGCTATAAGATAGGAAAGACATTTGATTTCTGTAATGCGAGAGTAGAGCCTTAACGCTCCGCTTATGAGGGGTACAATTAATTACAATATACCACAGTATTACCATTTACCATGTATAACAATCCCTAAAAATTGTAATACTGTTAAATATACGTTGCAATAATATTTCAAATTTAATTTTCTTGAATTTATTGCATGACAATATTACATTTTACTATACTTGTGCTTTTGTCAGATAAATAGAGGAATTAAACTTTTTTTTGAGTTTATGTTAGTCAAATTTTATTACGATATTGAGATATGTAGATACTATATAGATATTAGATAATATTTATGTGCCAAATTTTATCTGGATACAATGAATCATGAACGAATGAATGAATCCGGATACAATGTATGAAACGAAAACGAAACGAACGAATGAGCTAGTTAGCATCCGGACTTTCGCTTATTTTGTTATTGTAACACCTACATCTGTTTAAAATATTATTTGTTGTAAAAACAAGTAAAAGACGGATCACTGCTTATATTAGTTGTTGTAGTACTATGATTATTGTAAAAAAAAACAAATTGATATGGGGACAAATTGTATTCATCTGACGAGATAAAAAGTTTTGGTTTATGACTTTCATGCAAATTTTAAGCTTATTTCACATAGTCAGACTTTTCTCGACAATCACTTTTAAGTTGATACTTGATACCTATTAGATAACAAGCGAGTCAAAAGATTATTTTGGCTCGCAAGTTGTAAGGTCGACTGATGACTATTAACTAGTCATTCAAGCAAATAGCAGGTTCAACCAGATGACTGTGACATACTTAAAGGTACTTACATACCTGAGATATTTCGTAGTCACAAAAACGGAGAACTTCCAGGACGGATGCGAGCTTATCACACCATCACATGCCAACACCTTCCGTTAATTCTTCATTCCTGCAGCTTGTAAAATGTACAGACTAAAGTTTCTTTCCTCATCACATAGTATAAATAACGTCGCTTTCTGTGTGTCTGTCTTTTAATTACGCAACAGTATATGTAGGTACATACAGGTACTTCATAATACCATTTAAATAGATATTTATCTTGGAAACTGTATCATGCTATAGCTTACTTAAGTTTAAATATAAACAAAGTCTAATATTATAGTAATCATGATTACTTACATCAAATTATGTTCAATATTCTTTTGAAAGTGTCTAAGTTTTTTGCATATAAAATTAACAATCCAAAAAGCAATTCTATCATCAGTCTAGAAAACAGACAGACACATAACACAGGATTATAATGAATATTAATAAATCCTGTTCTTAATCCGACGTAAATTATTTTCAGAGAATTAATCAAATGATAATTTCGCCTTGTACATTCGTTCCACATAATTACATAAAGATAACACAGATATAGCCTTCAAAGCCTCCGCCGAAAACTGCATTAGCATAATCTCTCGAATATTTAATACGATACTTGTGCTTTTGATTTGGGATTAAGTACACTTGTACGCAAGGAATCGTGAGGATTGGTGCGGATTTTTTTGGTATAGGTAATGACTGGTATATGTATGAAATTGTGCGACTATAAATAATGGAATTTTTCATGTAGGTAGTAATTAATTAATTTTAAACTATCTGGTTAAATTTATTAACTTTGTAGTTAGGTAAAATTTTATATAGTCAATAGGTACAACGTGTACCTTCAACGTGTCAAAAATTAATATACTTAAGTATTTCTTTTTTTATATATTTCTTTTTTATTCAATAAATAATGTGTCGTGTTACATCGTATGTAATTTTGAACTCATGTGTTCGTAGATAAGTATTTAGCTATAGTAAAAAAATATCCACGTACTCAGGTCTCAGACGGGAAAAGTATGATTTCTATATGTATAAACATAAAGTATTCATACTGAATGAATTAAGTATGAAAAAATAAGGTTATGAAGTGTGTATAGTCCCATCAAATCGTGATCGGGCCTTCACTAGCTGACGGCACTTGAGTGTACAAATATTTTGAGCACGCTCACTATAATTTAATTATCTATAAAAAAAACTATAAGTATATTCATAATGTATAAAGTGTTAGTCACACTGTACAAGTATACAGATTGATTGGAAGTGGAACACAGCATTTTTAATTTAAAATATACACTAAACAAATTAGTATTATTGAAGTAAAACTTCTTTATGCACGTTGAGAGTAAAATTTCAAGTAGGTGTCATGGCAAATATTATAATCATGGTATTTTGAATCTTGCCAAAGAAGTTTCACTTCAGACATGTGTCCTCAGCACACACGCCCTTTTTTGACATTATAAATTATTTATAAATTGAGACTAATAATGTTATAAAAGCAACATCATCAGTCATTATAACATTATTAATATCAATTACCAAAATATAAATATTCATATCAACGTGAAATGTCACTTTAGCAAAGAACAATAGGATTTTATCAAATACAATCTATTTAAAGGTCTTCATTGTAGTTAATAATAATAATATTCAATTGCACATAATGCATGGTCAATTTAAAACTGATTAGATTAAAAAAATATTAATGAAAATTTAATTCTTCACAAAATGGATAGGAGCAATAATATATCTTCTTTAAGTACAAGTAGAAATTAAAACCACCCATTCATTTCACTTATTACTATTCCTATGAAATTCTTATTACTCAATTGAAAGTCATTATATTTTACGACAATAATAATGACATATAGCTCGTCAAAATACATATAAATACATTATTTTAACATCTGTTTCATTGTAAAAAAGGCCGTCACACTCGTAATAACATAATAGGAGAATATAATGAGTGGATATCTAGATTTATTAGTTTCCTTTGGTTTAATAAAATGCAATTATCGACTAATGAGCGCCGGTAACAAGCTGGGCCTGGGCCGCAAATATGTCGGTGCCGTTCGAAAGGTAGCGCCACATGGGTATGATATCATTCGCGAATAACTGGATGAATGAAAGAATAGTTTTAGCCTGTGGTTTTAGCATTCAAATGTTTATTGAATATAAATTTTTAATAAAGACGCGGGTTCAAATAGATTTTTTTTATGTATAGGAAACTAGCTTTCCGCCTGCTACCTCGCCCGCGTTTTCAAAGAAAAACCCGCATAGTTCCCGTTCCCCGTGGGATTTCCGGGATAAAACCTATGTTGCTCAGTGAAGATGCAACTTTCTAATGGTGAAAGAATTTTTGAAATCGGTCCAGTAGTTTATGCGTGAAAACCATACATAGGGGAGACCGGGTTTGGTTGTCTCACGGGTTGTTTGTCACAGCGGTCTTAACACAAAACTGAACTATCGAATAAGTCTGTTGAACAGCGTGGCAAGAGCGATACAGTGAAAACGCTGTCCCAACTTCGCGTCAGACCGCTCCGATCTGCCGTGAGGGCCTCACACGTGTTTATTGTTTTCGCACAGCAAAAGTAAATTTTTGTGCTGCTGTGTCGAACCTCGTAATTATACGTTCTTGTTTTACAGTAATAATCTTTCAGTTCATTTGATGATGATGAAATGTGTTTTATAATATCGTAGTATAGTTTTTTAGATATTCATTGATCGGAATTTATTTTCAATTTTATTTTCATAAAACGTGTTATGGGGCTCTTTGTCACAAATTTTCGGGGGCTGGTTGTCACCTATAAACCAGCCCCCTGTATGCGAGATGACTTTAATTGCGTTTTGAGGTTGTTTGTTTTAGCCGTAAATTTTCAATCAACACCGGAAAATCACCCTAACAAACCTGCTGGAAGTCCATCTGTCCTTGAGGACTCTATATTGACTCACGATTATTATTGTTTGCTAAAATTGTGATTTCTTAATATTCAGACTGAAATAAAGACCGTAGACACGGTTTCATTTGGTTAAGAGTTCTTAATTAAAAATTATTCCGTAAAATTATAAGACCAAAGTGTGACTTTCTATTTATAAATTGCCTGTTATTTAGTACGTGACTACCTACCCTAGGCATTGTGACAACCATGCCTGACCCGGGGTTATAAGTCACATTTTTCTTTAGAGTGAAAATACAAAATATTTCTACAACTGATAATATTACACAAAAATACGTTTATTTATTTTGTAACAGAATAATTACACTATCTTTTGGTATACAAATATCATTCCTAAACAACGTATTTTGGAAGTTACATAAAAAAAGATAAAAATGTGACTTTCATCCCCGCTCTCCCCTACATACATACATAATTACAAACCTTTCCTCTTTATAATATTAGTATAGATATCTGTTACACAGAGAAACACAGGGTAAACGTGAACGTTGTTAAAAAGGAAAGTAAGTAAATAAATTAAACTTTTAGGTTACGTGCCTAGTGTTTCTTATAATGTGGACGATTAATTATTTTAGGCTTAGTGTTTTAAAAAAAACGGAAGTGCCTAATACATAATAAAAAAGAGTATTCGTTCCATTCTAAATTTCTACTTCAAATGATAACTACTAAAAAATACCTATCATTTATTGTAGAAAATCACTTTGTGTCCATTCCACTCCAATGTGTAAACACCTTTACAAAAAGCTCTAAGCAACAGTGATAGATGCTTTATTTACTTTTTATGGAATTTGCGGCTTGTTAGCTCAGTATAGACATTAGAGTTATATATAATATGGTATAGATCTAGCTTACATTGTGTATGTTCACTAAAAGTTAAATGCCCTTTAAAGTATACCTACATGGTAACTGGTGTTGCACCACCTTTGTGAAATATGCGAGAAATAGTTATGTTAGGGAATATGTTTCCGATTACAATGAAATTTAGCACACATATAGAGGGTAACTTAGATTAACATAATATAGGATATTATACCGGAGGTTTTATCCCGGAAATCCCACGGGAACGGGAACTATGCGGGTTTTTCTTTGAAAAAGCAAAGCCGCGGGCGGAAAGCTAGTATGTCATAAATTGGCATTTAATAAACGATCAATTTAAATAGGATTAATAATCTACAATATGTTGCGATGTCGCGCGCCCACGCAACTTGTTGCGCGACTTGTCTGACCACTATCACCCACGATGTAAAGTGTATGTGATAGCTTGTGATCAAGTGTTATTTAGATCAAATTATACATGGATTATATTACGTTTTGTTATTATAATTGACACACCTGCGGTTTTCTTTGACTGTTATGGTGTTGTTTTAAATTTTATTTTTATGTGGTCTAGTAGGTAGTTACTGCACAGAGTTACTGTATTAATTATTTGATAGGGAAAGGATTAGAAAAAGTATTGAGAAACTTTGACTAAAATGTGTAAACATAATGTTATAAATGTATAATCGGTTTAATAATTATAATCCTGTGTAAAACATTTTTAAAAATTGTACGCCACATGGCAGATCACAGCGGATCACATAATGTATTAAATAATAACCCATAATACCTGTGACTCACAATAAATAAATTTTGAATTTGAATTTGAATTTAGATACTATAAACTATTCGACATTTACTTAGTGACATTTTTCGATGTACCTACACATGGAAATAAAAAAAAATACGTTACAGTACAAATACCCACTACTAAAACACCGTTTCTATATTAGGTACATATTAAATGAAGTCTGTTTATTTTTGTAACGTTTCCCTAAGTTGTGTTCTTTCTTCTACTTCAAAATGGAAATTTCATCAAAACCATTCGAGCACTTAAATGTACAAAACATTTCTTCTTACACCAATTATATCTATGTAAAAGTTACTTAGTTACAACTTAAGTTTCTAGGTACAAATACTTAACCTTAGCGTCACTCCAATGCTTTTGATTGGACTAACTTTGACACGAGAGGTCACTTCTGACCAATGACTGACATTTATTTATTGTGCCCCGCCTGTCAGATTTAACCTAGGTAACCTAGCCATTTGTAATGCAAGGCCAATTTAGATTATATGTGCTATGATACTATTTTTAAACGTAAGAAATGAGTGGAGTCGCTTGTTACTTGTTTAATTTTACTTGTGTTTTTATTTTTAAATCTTAGTAGACATGTTTTGTAATGCAGCTAGGTAACTTATTTTTGCATATTTGTATATATCGTTTATAATACAGGCTTTACTTGCTTTTTATATTCGACCATCCGGTCATCGATGGTCATGGAACTGTATATTATTTAAAACCAATACCTACTATAAATATTTGTGATTTTCCAATATTGATTATGTATTCATTTAAATACATAAGTACCTAATAAATTATATACTTGCATGTCATAAACATTATAATTAAATGATGAACCTGCATAATATGAATAATACAGAACAGGAAGGATTTATAAGATTAAACGTTAGAATATACTACATATAGTACCTACGTATTATTTCAAAATAAATTACTTTTTTTTATTGCAGCGTTTTTCGTCCTTGCTTTGCCCCTTTAATTATCATCTTCGTTGTGATACAATATCGGAGATACTGTAGATATTTTTTAAACAATAGATAAAAAAACGTCTAAAACATCTAATAGAAAACACGTCTCCTGTACAAATAGATTCAAGTTCATATTATTTAGGTTTCCATAGTTTTAAAATTTAGGACAATTTATTGTTAATTACAATAATGTACATGTTGTATATATCTTCCTATATTGATTCTACATACCTACAGACAGACAAAAAGCAGTCCTTTGATAGGATTTACGGAACCCTAACAATAAACCATTGTTATCAAAAGATTATAAAATAAATACCAACCAGTTCTGGAATAACTTGATTTTAAAACACCGGTGCTGATAAAAGCCAGCTATTAATTATTATATCTAAGAGTCAATTACACACGTCGCGGTCGTTGTAACACGATTATCTGTTTTATGTAATATTTCATTTGCGTAATTTTAATGTTTATTAAATTGTTAAAGTAGAAAGTAGGTACTCTTTATTATTTTGTAGGAGTACAGGGGCCAGATAACAGCTTATACTACTTAGGCTGATTTTTCAATCGTTGGTTAAAACTTATTCATCGAATAACGTATTTTAAACTAACATTTCAAAAATGTATTCTAATTGTCCGTATTTGACAGTTTACGTGACATTTTAAAATTTTCGTGTAAGTACCTAATACTTTATTGGACGGATAAATTTTAACCAAGGATTGAAAAATAAAGATTAAAATCGAAATCGAAAATAAACTAAATAAACAATAACAACTATTTGTTACGGCTAAATCACCGCACCGATTTAGACAAAGTTTAAATTTAATAAAAAATATCAGTAGGCTTATTTTTCTTCCTAAAATTATTTCATTAATTATTCAAATCCCAAAATCTCAAATTACACCCTTTTAAGCACGCTTTTATTAAATTCATCTATATCTTTGTTTATATTACAGAGTACAGACGCCATCAAACTTTGTACATCAGTGATCGGTGACAAAAATATTATTTCATGAATTTATCTCATTGGAGACTACATTTATTTTTAGTTGTTGTTTTCTACATTTAGTTTTAATAGTCTATGTCACAGAACTATATCTCGATATAGTTCTGTGGTCTATGTCTTGCTCATAAGGCGCGGTCGTACTATGTATGTGCAAATTCACAAATCCTTTACCTTGTTCCACAAAACATGAAATCAAGTTGATTGTTCATTGTACCAAATTCTTGGCACTCACGAATCTATTTGCATATGAAAATGTTAAATATGGGCTGTTAGGTTTAACTGAATTGGAATTAATTATACGTGTAAGCTTGTATTTTGTGTATTTAAATATTTTATATAAGAAAATAAATTTATTAAATATCCTTTTTGAATTATGAAGTTCTTTTGTATGTTATGACATCTATTATAATGATATTTGTTTGGAACTTTAGGAATAAAACAATAAAAATTAGAAGCAAGTACGTTTTATTACAATAGGAATTACTGTCCTTCCTTCTAATTTGAAACTAAGAAATAGCAGAAACGTTTATTTGAAGGATTATTTTATTTTTTTTACCCAAAATTAATTTGCTTATAAAAACAGCATTTCGTCTAAAATGTTTTTATTAACCTTTAAGAAGGACACAAACAAACTCCTCCTATCCTTACAATGTTAATCACACAGTACATCAATACAGTAGGCAAAGTATCAAATGAACTATCAATCAAACTATATCACTTGTTATTAATGATCATTCGTGTTCTGGACATCAATCTTCAAAATTACCTGTCAATTGCTTGCTACACTTGGGTTTATAATTGCTTTGGTTAACCATATCTAGCCTACAGGGCTATTGGGATTATGTTTTAATGACTAATCTGCTCTTTTGTGAAGTAATTGTTAGGTAACAAGTTGTAAAACAACGTGTGAAAGTGATTTTATTTCTGCATGTTTGTACCTACATGATATGTATTTCTCACGTTTATGTTTTTATCAGATATCTTATGTGAAAGTTGTTGTTTTTTTTTTTTTTATTGGCAATAGGGAAGCGCTTGACCACAATCTCGCCTGATGTTAAGCTGAGATGTGGTCTAAGATGGAACGCGCTTCGTGTTGTGTTCGCAACAAGCTTATCAATAACTGCTGTTGCTTATATCAGGGTTGCTTTATTTCCTGTGATTATAATAGATAATGAACTCTGCAGTATTGATAAAAAAAATGTGTGCGTGTACTAGTGTACACACGTAAGAAGTGAAACTTCTTTATGACCTTATTTTTCAAAAAAATAATTTACTATAATATGCAACTTTACAGAAATACGTCGAATCACGCGTGTTAGGGATAAGAAAAAGATGGCGCGTAACGGAAAAATGTCACGCGTAACGAAAAAATGTTACACTATTTTTTTTCCAATCTCGATAAAGAAGTTTCACTTCAAACAAATTTATGTATTCCGACTGCATTAAGGCTTTAATTTTATTCTTGACTATCAGGATAACGATTAACGTTATGTTATGTACAACTTCGAAAATGTCTATGTGCTAATCCAGTCTAAAATCTAACTTTGTACCTTCACACGGTCAAGTCAATCTATGTTTGCGAAAGAGCGTAATCATTCATACTTCCATACTTCCAATCTCCCAAACTCAAGCATTTATTTAGCCTATTACACTTTGTTTAGAAGAGCTTTTGAACCGTCGAAATACAGAACATTAAACATTTACCGCCGGGTTTTGAAAATAGATATTTCGTGTAGGTAAATAATATTAGCACAGATCACTAAATAGTATAAGGAAGTAGGATGTTTACCCCCTACTGTCATTCGGCACGTCCCACAGATCCAATTAGTGTGTCATTCCGTACCTTCAGAACGGCCATTAACTTCAGGAACACCAAGTTTGGTACCAAAGCCGTGATAAATAAGTTAATGAACACTCATTATGGCCTAAAGGGGCGATATGAAAGGTACAGCGTCTTGTACAGCTTTATATGGATTGGTTATTAGCTTAGAAATGATCGGGAATGTGGCGGCATTAATATACAGGACCGTACTTAAAGGAATAATTAAGGGCCCCGGGAAACTTGCAGGAACTTGACAATGTTGCTAATTATACTCATATATACTAATTACAAACCGAATAGTTTGTAATTAATATATGAGAATCCTTTATAAAACTTAATTCATATAAAGAAAGAACAGGACATCATCAATAATTAATGATTGATAAATGGTTGTGGCATTATCATAGAAAGCGATGCCTGTTAAGAAAGATACCAGAAAATAAAGTTTTTCGGTCATCTGTTTGATCTATAAATGCACCTACATGGAAACTAATTATTTTACTTATTGCTGTTAAAGTTCTAATTCATCGTACCACAGTATCTTTTAATTAAAAGTGGCTTTTTGGTGTTATAAATCCGTCCCTGCACATAACACTTATAGTTTGTAACACAGAATCTATAGAGATAAATACCACGTGCCAGGTAATGCATAAATCCTAATTTTCTATGAATTGATTATCTCAATTCCTCAAATATTTTTACATAATTCAGAATTCTATATTTATATCTATCTTTATCTCCGTATTCGTGTGAAAGTCGCATCAATGAAGCAGCAAGCTCAAAAATTATTAAATTATGAAGAAACGGGTATAACAATTTTTTATATTAAATTAATTCCCTATTTATTGGCTCGTCTTATCCACGGTTATTTTCATCAGTTGTTTTTGGCCAACTTGTCGAAATTGCAAAAGCGTTGTATTTTCATTTGTGATTTATAGACATACAAGTAAATTAAGAATTTTGATGGAATCTGTTTATTAATAATGTGATAATTTTCAACCGTTACATTCACTATTGTTCTGTTTCTGCATTCTATAAATAAAGCACGTTTTTAATACCTTTGACTATATTCGACATTAAAGTTCGCACGCCTGACAAAACAAGTTTCGTAATAATAATAGTTTCATAATTCCTAGTGATGCAGGAGAAAAAATAACATACATATATGCAGTGATTTCCGAAGGAATTTTCACTATTGTGAACATTATAAGTTTAACATGTTTTTCAAGAAATCATATTTCTCCAATTTGTAGGTAATTAAAAACATCTTTAAAATGAATTAACGTTTCTGTAATTGAATTTATTTTCAGTTCAGTCAGTGAGATCATATAATCATTATACTATTATAATGCGTGAATGAGTAAAAACACAGATTTTCACGGGATCCATTTTAGTGAATGAGTTACAAAACAGTTATTTCACAGCGAAATAACAGTGATATCACGTCCATGCAATGCGTCCATGCTATTATTTTTCACCGGTAATATTTAACGACACTAAAATACTACAGATAGGTATTTCTATACCGATTAGTGAAAGCACGTACCAAAGCTTTATTAGGAGTGAATATCGTGGTAGTGATGTTCTTGGGTATAAAATACCGTTATAGGAAATTTAACGCATTAAAATAATGTGGCGGATATTGTATGCGTAACTAAATGGAAATTATTATCTTTTATATTTGTGTTTGCAAATTGTTGCATGGATTTATATATGCTAATCGGCTTCATATTATATTAAAATATTAGAAATATGTTATATTGCCTGATACCTAAAGATGAATTTTTTGGATTTTTTGGTCTGGCAACAGAATATTCAGATTCCATATTATATTAATACCACAGACTAATAATAATATACTACGTTAATACCTTAGTAATTTCGTTATAACATGATGGATTTAGATTTATAATATGAAAACGGTTTAAATTACAGGATGGTATAATTTATTGTTATTCAAACAATAGTTATAATGTTATGAATAACTTAGGTATTATTTGTTACTAATATGTAGGCAATGTAATAAATAACATACCTTGATAGACCTGTTGGGACAATGTTGTGTCGCAATGTATTTGATCCGGTCGCGATTGTTGCGGAGTAAACGGGCGACTTTTAGTCGCACGTAGGTAGAATTAGATATTTCATCGAACACGTGGTGAGTGAAATTCTATTTCATCCTGTTCACGACGAACCACAAGTACATAATATAACGAATCCGCATTGTGATACAAAATAATATTGTGTCATATGAGTTACCATTATGATACTTTTTTCTATAGCTTCAGTTTTCAATGAGTACGAATATTTTACACTGTCTGGTCGCAGGCAAGTTTTCTACGTTTATATTTATGTTTTCCAGGAATCTGTTGAACGCGACAATTATATTTTGTAAGCTTAAACAAAATCTATCTCATTCGAACCATACCAATGCGACTTTTAATCGCACCACGACTAAAAGTAGCACGTCTGCACTACCCCGGTGACAGACGCGCGATCTCAATCTGAGCGTCACGAAATAAGCATTAGGCTCGATTCTTCGATTACGATGTACAGATGACATTGATATACTGGTCTGATAGTATCTTGCTCGACTGCGGCGACAGAAAAGGGGATTATGTTTTGATTAGATTTAATGTATTGTAATTGGGTCAAGGTTGATTTGTTTGGACGGAGAAAGAATTTAGTGAATGAATGAATTAAATAATGAAAACTTTATTGTAGGTACACAGCACAAACACACCACATCAAATTGCTGTTAAAAAGAAACAATTTGAATGTATAGGTACTGAGAAATCACGTTATTTACGAAAACATTATGAGGTTCTGTAGCTAAGTATAATATATATTTAATCCATACTAATATTATAAATGCGAAAGTAACTCTGTCTGTTTGTCTGTTACTCAATCACGCCTTAACTACTGAACCAATTTGCATGAAATTTGGTATAGAGATATTTTGATACCCGAGAAAGGACATAGGATAGGTTTTATCCCGGAAATCCCACGGGAACGGGAACTATGCGGGTTTTTCTTTGACTGCGCGGGCGATGCCGCGTGTGGAAAGCTAGTAACTTATATATATTAAAAGGTTCTTAGAACCTGAAAATTCGATCTTAGCTATAAAGTTTATAATATTCACTTGTTTTTCACTTAATTACGTGAACAAATGGAATATCATTCAATTTTTGAGGCAAAGATCTCAAAGGCAAAGACCTATGATGTTATTTACGTTTAAATTTTTTGTCTAAATCGCTCAACCAACCAAATGACGCAACCCTTGGAACAATTTTACGTCACGAAAACAAAAATAACGAGGACTGAAATGTGGTATGAAGATTTCTGTCAAGAATGTCTTATCAATGCTTGCAAGACCTAGTTAAAACTACGTAATCGAATCCTAAACTTTTGACGATAGGAAATAAGCTTTTAAAGGCAGATATATTGCTTCAACCTTGTTAAGTAGATCAATGTTAACACCTGGCTATCTGATTTATCGATATTTGCATGTAACAAGCAATTAGATTAATTGCTATAATTAACAGAAATAAACTTCACGATTTAGGTGTACAATTTGTTAATATTTGCTTGTAACAGAGTTGTGACATATATTTGTTGCAACTTTTTACCGACTTAACATAAAAGGATTATCAATTAGAAGTTAGAATTCGACATAAGATAAGTTTTTTAAGTCCCTTCTGTAAACCGGGTTTTTGATGAAATTGTTAAATAAAGTTTGTAATAACTGAAATACAGCAAAGCGTTTTATTAACTTGTAATGTAGTTTTAAATAATATAAGCCTACGAGGTATAGGGTGCATTTACTTACGATACTTAATTTGAGAAACCTTTAGGCTATGTTGTGTGTTTGTATAATTATAACAGATTAACTTGTCAGACGCGTCAGACGCGTCAGACGCGTCAAACGACGTGCTATGGGCGTTAGTATCTGTGTTTATTAATCGGTACCTATACATATTATAAAAAAGGAAAAGTTTGTAAGTTTGTTTGTGGGTGAAGAATAGGTACCCACAGCTTTAAATTGAACCACTCGGTTATAGAAGTCTGTTTTTCTTTCGAAATGACTCACACAAAAGTTGCAGACAGTAACTTGAAAAGAAACTTGCGGAAAATAACGCTCATTTTCTAATCTAAATATATTATGTTTGTTTTCCTCTGAAGCAGAATATATCGCGATTTAATATATTTGTTTTATATGAAAAAAACAATTTTCATGTGGTGTTTATTATGGCTTATTTATTTATAATTTTCCCCCCAAGTGCAGGCAGCTATAAAGTTTAGTTAAGAAAAATAATTACATAAATATAAATAGTCTTTGAAAGTGACTACATACATGCAATGGGCGTCTTATTTTATTTAAGTACAAGAGTAATTGAAACTTGTAGTAAATTGCTGGTTGTTACCACTAGAGGCAATTTATTATAATAAAATATATTGATAAAGATATCAAACTAATAAATAATTGTAGTTTTATTTGAAGTGTATTAAATTGGATTTTACGGCGCTGAAAAAATTACGTGAACACCGTCGAGTGTGAGAAGAATTATTTGTTCAAACAAGTGTGCAAGTGTTCATTAGTGCCTAATTCTTCAACTGATGATAAATTTTTATTAAGAATTCAATACCAGAATCAACTAATCTGCTGTTGATTGTCTTGTGCTACAGAATAACTAAATATCGTCGAATCTCGATAAACCTGTTTATTTTTTGTAGAATTTTACTTACATGCTATATTTCATAAACTAACTAGCTGTGTTCCGCGATTTTACCTCCATTGCTTCGCTCCAGTTGGTCTTAGCGAGATGATATATAGCCTATAGCCTTCCTCGATAAATGGGCTATCTAACACCGAAAAAAAATTCAAATCGGTCCAGTAGTTCCTGAGATTAGCGGGTTCAAACAAACTCTTCAGCTTTATAACATTAGTATAAATAATAAAGAATATAGATAATAATGATTACTGAAAATCACATGAAAAACCGTTGTCAAAAACGAACAAAGCCATACGCCAAGCTAGTTTCACACATTCACACCTATCCCACGATGGCTGATAAGAGTGTCGTGACATCTGACGCCTTGACACGTCACGAGGAACACATGACTGTAATTACATATAACATGACTTTGAAATTTACCTTTAGCAAGTGTTGGATTAAATATTTCTTCACTATATACCTATTATTAACCCGCACTTGGCCAGCGTGGTGGATTATGGCTTATACCCTCATAGGAGGCTCGTGTCCCAGCAGTGGGAACGTATATGAGCTGATGATGATGATATGCCTATTATAAGTCTTCCGTCGTGTTTCCAAATGTCCGCGCGTTCCCATATCTATACTTAATATTATAAAGCTGAAGAGTTTGTTTGTTTGAACGCGCTAATATCAGGAACTACTGCAACTGGTCAGATGAAAAATTATTTCGATGTTAGATAGCCCATTTATCGAGAAGGCTATAGGCTATATTAATATATAGCCTATAGCCTTTACGCTATCTAAGACAAACAGGAGCGGAGCAATGCGGGTAAAACCGCGGGGAACAGCTAGCGTTCCATAAGTACGCGGGCGAGGCCGCCGCGCGGGTGGAAAGCTAGTTATGTATAACTTACGTTGTAAATATTTAGTAATCTGTATAACTTCATTGATGAAGATGCCGTAATTTAGCTCATTTCATCGTGGAAACTGGAAACATCCTATGTTTCTTCTTGAATGCTGAAACAACACCCCCGATGAACTTCTCGACGAAACACATAGTTAATTACGCACTGCAAGTAACAAAAAACTTATAAAATTATAAAACTTACTAACAAACTCATTGAGCTATTATTCCTACGTAGTAATAGTATCTCAACGAGTAAACTTCGAGAATTTTATAAACAACTAGCGGTCCGCCCCGGCTTCGCCCGTGGTACATATGAAAAATAGATGTTGGCCGATTCTCAGACTTACCCGATATGCACAGAAAATTTCATGAGAATCGGTCCACCCGTTTCGGAGGAGTATGCAGACTAACATTGTGACACGAGAATTTTATATATAAGATATAATTTTAAAATTTGAATTTGGAATCGTTGTAAGCCATCTTGATGTTAAGGTTTGTAAACTGATATAAGTTTGTTAATAAAGTCAAATCAAGTCTACTGGAAAATGTAATAAAAATAATGATTGTAAAATTAACGACAATGTTATTGTGATTAAAACAAAAAATATATATGTCACATTAGGCTATCACTTAAATCGTTTCGACATAATATAATCATTCACGGATCCCGCCCGCGCGCCTGTCAACTGCAATTTTGACAGCGCATTGACAGCTGTCACCTGTCATCCATCTGACAGCGCGGGTAATTAACGTTCCGCGGTTTTTCTTATCCGATGTGAATGTGCTCATTAATATGTTAAATGTTTTCATGTTCGATGTCTTAAATTA
This sequence comes from Colias philodice, assembly GCF_061535455.1. Lineage (NCBI taxonomy): Eukaryota > Metazoa > Arthropoda > Insecta > Lepidoptera > Pieridae > Colias > Colias philodice. The sequence goes on along the minus strand of NC_143107.1, from coordinate 8,213,972 downwards.
ATTGGTTTGTTGTATAATTATTAAAGAACCTGATTGCTAAATTTATATGAGCTTTAATTATTTATTTAACTATTATTGAAATTTGGAATGATAATTTATTAATAATATTAATTCATTTAACTATTCTTAATATTAATTCATCCGTGACATTTATATAATATTTCTTTCTATTTATAGAGAATAAATTCATCAATAGTCTGGTAACTAATCGTATAAAAAAAAATTATAAAACTTAACGCGGGTAAATCAAAAACTTATGCTGGCTGTATGACAAAGTTTTTTAAGAAACATAAATGTGTTCGATTTGCATTTGAATTTTTATCACAATCTGCCGTAAGCCGTAAGTAAGTAATATTTGTTTAGTAATAATTGTAATTAGCGTTGAATATTTTAATTTTAAGATTAATATATTTATTTTAGAAGAATATGTAGATATAGTTTTGAATTTTAACCAATGAGTATAGAAATCACTATGCAAGTAGTGTTACTACTATTACTTTATCGACATCGTATTTATTATTTTTGGAATATTTTATGAAATAAATTACTTCTAGTTTCAAATATTTTTTTATTCATATAAAATATTGCAAGTGTTCATGAATAGTCAACTTCTTTTGAAGTTGCTAGGGCAATGGATATTTTTATGATTAAAATTATTGTTGTTTTTATTTCAGGACTTCTTGGACAGAATATTTCGACTCTTTGACGTGGACGGGAATGATCATTTGATGCAAGAGGATTGGATAGAATTCTTGAAGGCAAGATTAACGTAAGTATTTGTTAGTATTTTCACTTATAATACCACAAGAGCTTCAAAATTATCGGGTATTTTCCGATAGGTTCGTTGCAAACAAATGAAGGAGTCAAGTTTTTAGTCAAGGTTAAAAAATCACGAGCACGAAGCGCGAGTGATTTTTCCTGAAAAACTTGACGACTTTATTTGTTTGCAGGGAACCTTGAGGGAAATGCCAGATAATTTAGAAGCTCGTGTGGTATTCGGGGGATTATTTTTCCGTCCCAAATGTCGGTCAATAATTTCACAATTGAATTCAACCTGTCAGTTTGACGTCAACGACCAGAGAAAATTTTCAAAAAATTATCAGTATAATACCATGTAGGTTGTACCACGTGACGTCGAATGGTGCAATTCTATTGGTCGATATTTGGGTCGGAAAAATAATCTAGAATATTTTTAATTAGCTACAAAAAAGTACATAATAATTGACATTTTTCACGGTCAAGTTATACTTTGAAAATTGTATGTTTGCTTTGAGCATAAGTTGAGCATTAATTTAAAAATATATTGCATTTATTTATCATTCGTTAAACATATTTTTATGTTGAAAAAAAAAACAGCATTTTACTTATTTCAGCATCCATACTAATATTATAAATGCGAAAGTAACTCTGTCTGTCTGTCTGTTACTCAATCACGCCTAAACTACTGAACCAATTTTCATGAAATTTGGTAGGGAGATATTTTGATACCCGAGAAAGGACATAGGCTACTTTTTATCCCGGGAAAATGACGTAATCCCGGAAATCCCACGGGAACGGGAACTATGAGGGGTTTTCTTTGACTGCGCGAGCGAAGCCGCGGGCGGAAACCTAGTAAGTAATATATCTTATAATAATAAAAGTTTTGAATGCATTGTATTGGCATATACCTAGGTACAGATAGAAAAACAAAATGCTTATTAGTAATTATGATAGCTAAAAAGTACGTTTTTTTAACAATTTCTTATATAAATGTAAAAATTATTTATTTCAGGGATGAAAAACAATTGGATTTCGTAGAACAAGTGGAAAGCGTGGCGTATGTGTTGTGTGGTGATGAGGTGATCACACCTGAAGCTTTTAAGCTTATCTTGAAGAACAAAGTTGTAAGTATACTTTCTGAACTTATTTTTGTATGAATACTTCAATTTTAATATTTGTGTGACTGTTTGTCCATCTTTCGCGTTTATTAATGTCAATACGTCTTATAAAATAATCTGGAAAAAACCGCTCGAATATTTTTGTGTTAGATAGCGGATTCAAGCTACTTGGTATAATTGAGTATTTGTTTTTTTATATGACTGCGTGTGCTTAATACCACACTTACCTGATTATAAGAATAAACCCGATTTAATTGTAAATTAATACGATTTTAAGCTATTATTTTTTCTTCATTTTTCCGCGAGAATACTATTTTTATAATTATTTTCTCTTTTCTAGCAGTTTTTAGTTTATCATCTTCACTTATAATGTGAAAGTAAATATTTGGAACTTAAATAGAATAAGGGCCGATTTTTCAATGCTTTGATAAAACTTATCCGTCCAATAAAGTACACGATAATATTAAAATGTCACGTAAACTGTCAAATACGGGCAATTAGAATACGTTTTTAAAATAGTAGTTTTATACATTACTAGCGGTCCGCCCCGGCTTCGCCCGTGGTACATATTTCGCAATAAAAAGTAGCCTATGTCCTTTCTCGGGTATTAAAATATCTGCATACCAAATTTCATGCAAATTGGTTCAGTAGTTTAGGCGTGATTGAGTAACAGACAGACAGACAGAGTTACTTTCGCATTTATAATATTAAGTATGGATTCGACGAATAAGTTTTATCCAAGCATTGAAAAATCGGCCCTTATTAAAATTGCAGGTAACAAAGAAGTTCTTACGCGTCGTCGACACGGATGGTGACGGGTGGGCGACGGCTGAAGATATCATGGATTTTCTATCCGCTGTTACTACTAATCGGTATTTATTTAGTGGTAAAATCGATTAAAATCCGTTTAAAAGTTACGAATATTCAGATTTTTACTTTTTTGTTGTTGTTTTGTACGCACTACAGGCAAAAAATTTCAAAAGATTCAATGGTACTAATATAATAAGGAATTTTATAAACATTCACAGAAGAAATAATTAGGTACATTCGGGAAAAAATCAGAATGTATTGGGTTCGATGTGTGTTGAAGACTAGTTATTACACTTTATTTTCTATTTGTCATGTAATAACCTATTAGCTTATAAACTAAAATCAGTGAAATCCATACAAATATTATAAATGCGAAAGTAACTCTGTCTGTCTGTCTGTTACTCAATCACGCCTTAACTACTGAACCAATTTGCATGAAATTCGGTATAGAAATATTTTGATACCCGAGAAAGGACATAGGATAGGTTTTATCCCGGAAATCCTACGGAAACGGGTTTTTCTTTGAAAACGCGGGCGAAGCCGCGGGCGGAAAGCTATAGTAGATCATAATTATGAAATGCATCTGTTCATTCTTTACTGATTTTCAATTTTCATATTTATGATGTAAACAATTGAATACATTTACAGTTATAAACTTTGCATCGAATGAAACGAATCATAATATTTTGAGATCGCTGATATTTCTATTAAAAGTCAATGAGAGCAATAATAACATTGTGTACTGTCGTTAGATTAAACTCAAAACTTAAATAAAATCGATTAAGTACAAGGCGGGATTCGAACCCGCGTCTTCATCCCTGGATCGAATTTTTTATTCTTTAAAAAAATATTTTTATAATGCTATAAGTAAAACTAAAATATCACATTTAATAAAACAGTCCAATTCAAATAAATTTAATTTCAGACCTCGAGCAGGTATAGACAAGCCAAGTGTAGACAGACTCGAGAAATTATTCCGCGACACAGTGGGAGATGGGAAAGAGATCACAAGAGAACAATTCCAGAAGATTGTCGTTTCTAAGAACGTAAGTATCTGTTGTTTTTTGTTAAAATAAACATTGTAATTTTCATAATTGCAGCTATTCCTAATTTTCAACAATGTAGTCATTCTTTCTTTTCATCATTAAAACCATTTGCAATTTTCAACAATGTTGTAAGTAGCCATTCCTAATATTCAACAACAGTGTAGCCATCTATAGTTATTCCTTACTAGCGGTCCGCCCCGGCTTCGCCCGTGGTAAATATTTCGCAATAAAAGGTAGCCTATGTTTTTTCTCAGGGTCTAAAGATTATCTGTGCCAAATTTCATCAAAATCGGTCCAGTAGTTTATGCGTGAAAACCATACATACATACATAGGTACATAATTACAAACCTTTCCTCTTTATAATATTAGTACAGATTTCCAACAACATTGTAGTCACCTGAAGCCATTTGTAATAAATCTTCTCAAATCGTATTTTATTTTGTTTGTTACCTCCGCTTTGATGATGATTACCTTATTTATTTATTTTATTTGGTCCCATTATTTTTTTGTGTCGTTCCGAATTTGGAACCGGATAAATTTTTGTAAAAAAAATATTATTTTATATTATAATTTTAAACCACATTGCAGCCATTTTTCACGGAACGCGTGTTCCAAATATTCGACGAAGATAATTCGGGAACAATATCGCAACATGAGTTCATAGCGGCAGTACATCGGTTCGGCAGACAGGCGCCGGAGGAGAAGATTCGATTCCTGTTCAAAGTTTATGATTTGGATGGTAAGAATTCTAATCCTAATACTAATTATAAAGGCGAAAGTTTGTATGTATGGATGTTTGTTACTCTTTTACGCAAATACTACTGAACCGATTACAATGAAATTAAGCTCACATATAGAGGGTAACTTGGATTAACACATAGGATAGATTTTATCCCGGAAATCCTACGGGAACGGGTTTTTCTTTGAAAACGCGGGCGAAGCCGCGGGCGGAAAGCTAGTATTTAATATTTCGTTTTTTCTACTAATATACAATTGCGAAAGTTTATATGTTTATTTGTTACTCCTTCGCGAAAAAACTGCTGAACCGATTACTGGAATACAAAAAATAGGATCACTCAACGGGATTCGAACCCGCGTCTTTTGCCATTCCAGAGAGACGCCTACGGCCTGACCACTCGACAACCTGTAATCCCACCAGAGCAATTGAATTTATTCTACTTTTTCAGTTTTATGTGTCTGAGACACATCGCACGACATCTAGATTTAATTGATATAATTAACAACGATTTTTTTGGGTATCATTTAAGCTATCACCAATTTAATTAGTTTTGTGTTTCTTAAATAATAGGGTTTGTCCTCAAAATAGTAGATCTGTCACCAAAATGTAGTCACCAAACAATGCAAAATCAGTTCCACAATAAATCACCTAAAATCCTGAGATATAAGGTCTAGTACCAAATAAATGTTTTTGTATGTATTATAATAGGTGTGTCCTAATAAGTATTTAAGCAAACTAATTTAAAGAGATCACCAATAAATAATATTATGTTACTAGAAACCAAAAGATTCTGCTACTTAACTAGACTCCCAAGGTTCTAAATTTCCACTGGTCCTAGTATAAATTATCCCATCAAAAACATCCTGTAAAAAACCCAAGTCTCGCAGCTCAGTCTTTCTACCGTCAAAAGTTGTGAGATCCATGTAATACCAAGTCGGTTAATCTATTTAGTGTCTACTTGAAGGACCTTCTGTCTTAAGTTATTACATAAGTTATTATCATGCCAATATTAAAAATATTTAACGTTTTAAACAAATAGATCGACTTGGACATCGCTTGATTTGATTATATGTATCACACTACACAGCACGACGGGCCAGCGACCAACAGGAACGAGAGTTTCAATCGCGTGAGGCGCGAGAGACTAAAGAATCTAATATAATATTGTAATATTCATTTTGTTTTCATGCGATGTCCAAGTCGATCTATTTGTTTAAAACGTTAAATATTTTTAATATTGGCATGATAATAACTTATGTAATAACTTAAGACAGAAGGTCCTTCAAGTAGACACTAAATAGATTAACCGACTTGGTATTACATGGATCTCACAACTTTTGACGGTAGAAAGACTGAGCTGCGAGACTTGGGTTTTTTACAGGATGTTTTTGATGGGATCTCACTTCTTTTTGTAGAGCCTTTCTTTTTGATACCACCACCAACCACCAACTGCATAAAAAACTTTGTAATCCCATATATTTATATGGGATTACAAAGTTATTGATGCAGTTGGTGTATTTGGAAAACTGGACCGAAATTACAAAATATTTAAGTTTTCCCATGATTAAGACACTAAACTCTATATGTATTCCAAATATGAAGCTTCTAAGTCTGCTAGAAGTGCCTTGGACTTTTGATGATCGGTGAGTCAGTGAGTGACAAAATTTAGAAACTTTAACAAGTTGTCATTCTTAAACTACTGGTTCAAATTGACTGAAATTTTAAATATTCCGTGTTTATACAATGCCGGATTAGTTACTGAAGATTCAGGTTTCTTGCTTTATCCACAACCGAATTATAGGGGGTCGAAAAAGGCCCGAATTGCTTCGAGAAAAGGATGGTACGGCCGTGCCGCTTTTTTTTTGCTCGACTTGGCGGGGGCACTGCCGTGCCCCCAGATATTTAAATAAATTTTTTAGCAGAGTAGTAAATAAAACAATTAAAGTCAAAATAATCAATATTTATTGTTTAAAATAATTACCACTGAACAATCAGCGCTGGTTTAAAATAGCTGGCTTATGGCTAGCAGAATAGTAGATAAAACACTTAATTAAAGTTAAAACAATCAATATTTATTCTTAAAAATGGTCAAATGGTGGAAATTAAATCATTTGGTCATCATTGGTCAATTTTTAAAGCGCGCCAATTTGTCTCCGCCCCTTTGATCATTTTTTCATTAAAATTATAAATTGATATATTAAATTGGTAACGAATACTATTAATTTAATATCTGAAAGAAATAAAATGTTACTACCTACTGTATTGGTGACAAAATATCAAATAAAAAGGAGTCGCAGTCAGGGATCGATAATCGATTTATTTGGTGACAGATCTACCATTCTGAGCACAGAGCTATTATTTAAGTAACAAAACTGTTATTATAAGAACGAAGTTTATATTCATGTAATGCAATATAATTTTATTGGTAATTGATCTCTTATTTTACACATATATTAACATTAATTTGATAATTCATACCTGGGAACAATTTTTGTTTATCTGAGAACGAAAATATTTCGTGGCGATAGATCTATTTATTGATGAACTTGATGACAAATATAAATTTTGGTGATAGAAAATATAGTTCCCATTTTTTTTTAATTTATAATAGGTTAACGATGTAGCGCGGCCATTTTTGAATTTGATATTTAGTTTTCTAACATTCAAATGCTTCCCAAAAAAATAAATTTATAGTTATAAAGTATTTGAATGCTTGGTTACACGTACACCCAAGAAGCTTAGGTGTATTATATACACCTAACTTAGCAAGTGGGTGTGAAAGGGATAAAAAAACATACAGGCGTCATTCAAGGTCATATTTTCTTGTTTCAAGTTAATGTTCATACTGAAATCTTCAGATATAAGCTTCTTGGTTACACCACATTTTACTTATAGTTAAGAATAATGTCAAATTTTTAAAACGTTGCACCAACCCTTAACATTAAGCCCTTCAACAGGGGATGGTCTAATCCAGCACCGTGAACTCCTTCACGTAATGCGCGCGTGTATGCACGAGAACGGCATGCGCTTTAGTTCGCAACAATTACTCGAACTTACCGCCGCGTTGTTTGATGACGCGGGGGGAAGTGAGAGGGGGGCTATTACCTGTGAGGATTTGAGGGATCAGCTGATGAGGCACCCGGGGCTGATTGATAACCTGTCCATTAGGTAAGGAAAAACACACACAATTGACAACACACAAACTTTAACTTAACTTTATTAAATATAACTTTATTAAACTTTTTTGTACACATACAATAAAAATCTTACAAAATAACAATGCAATTTGTCTTTCTTAATGCCTTATACATAGTATATAATATTATAAAACGTCTTTTTTTATGATTTAAACAGAAAAAATTCTTTTTTGGAGATTACATTAAGACAGTTTATTTTAAAACACAAATAGACCACACACAAACATGGTTATGTGTACACTTGCACCAGGTGGGTCGCATACACCCCATACACTCAGAAAATTTTGGGAACTGCAGCTGTTCAATTTGCTCGTCATTCTTGCGATAGCTGATGCATCGAGAGATTGGTAAACTTGTCCATTAGGCTTAGGTCCACATTTAGGGGAAAAAGAAACATTTAACTTTACAAAACAAAAAATTCCCACAAAAGAAAATGCAATTGACAATACAGAAACGGTTCACTTGATATTATATTGAGTAGATACATTTGCGGAAACTGTCTGTTCAGTTTGCTCATAATTTACTTTTTCAGTCATCACGTGTAATGATTGGCTACCAAGTCTACATTGTGTCGTGTTTTTTTTTCAAACTCAAACATGTAATACCTCATTAACAATTTAAAATATTTTATTTATTATATAAACAACTGTGATACGAATAACATTACATAAAAAAAAAAAACTACAAAAGACACTATTGGTCTTACCACAAAACAATTTAAACACAGTCTTACTTTAAACCAGGGATCTGTCACCTTAATAGTTCTGAGTGAAATACGACAAAATTAAAGAGAACCCGCGCTTAAAGATAAACCCTGTCTAAAGTTTTTTTGTGGTAAGACAGTATAATATATTAACTCATATTATCCAATATGTCCCCAGTATCGACCGCTGGCTAGTCCCCCCCAGCCCGCCCCCCACCGCTCCACTCTCAACCCGTCTGCTCACACTTTGGCCGCACCAACTCACACTCGCGTACATCCGCAACAACTTCGCACTGGTCGGCTATTTGCTTGTGTTCTTCTGTGTCAACTTCGCACTGTTTGTTGCTCGGATCGTGGAGTATTGGGATAGTAATGTGTTCGTTATTTTCGCGAGGGCTTGTGGTGAGTTTTTTTTTTTGTATATGATTAATAATATTAAGTATTGTTATTGATAAATATTCATATTGTTGTACTAGTATCTATTCGTATAAAGTTGTTATTATGTTGAAAATTACATCCGCTACTTAGTTTTATACAGGAGGTTGAAATACTAAAAAAAAAATCGGTTCTCTTACACTTTACCTAGTTAGATTATACCATATTACATTTTTCTGAATAATTTTTTCGCATTATCTGTTAACGAAATTATATTTACATCGTTACAAAATCGTTCGAATCGATCATAGGGCCACACAGTAAGGCGAAAACTGCTGGTTCAAAACCTGTCTCACGATATCAATTTTTTTTAAATTTCAAATATTAATAATTTATTGCTTTATCTAAAAAAAAATATTTCCCCCAGGACAATGCCTAAACTTCACATGCAGCTGGCTCCTTGTCCTAATGCTCCGGCGTTCCCTCACCGCACTGCGTTCCCGCGGTTTCGCGGCGTTTCTACCGATAGACCACCACGTGTACTTACACAAACTCACAGGTGTCGTGGTCGTGGGGTACAGTGTGCTGCACACTGCCATGCACTTGTGTAACTTTGGTGAGTTGTGAGTTTGTGAGTTGTGAGTTTGTGGGTTGTGAGTGTGTGAGTTGTGAGTGTATGGGCTGTGAGTTTGTGGGTTGTGAGTGTATGGGTTGTGAGTTTGTGGGTTGTTTTTGAGTTGTGAGTGTATGTGTTGTAAGTTTGTGGGTGCGTGAGTTGTGAGTGTTTGGGTTGTGAGTGTGTGGGCTGTGAGCTTGTGAGTGTATGAGTTGTGAGTTAATGTTGTGAGTTTGTGGGTTGTGAGTTTGTGGGTTGTGAGTTGTGAGTTTGTGGGTTGTGAGTTTGTGGGTTGTGAGTATGTGGGTTGTGAGTTTGTGGGTTGTGAGATTGTGGGTTGTGAGTTTGTGGGTTGTGGGTTTGTGGGTTGTGAGTTTATGGGTTGTGAGTGTGTGAGTTGTGATATTTTGAGTTGTGAGTTTATGGGGTGTGAGATTTTGAGTTGTGAGTTTATGGGTTGTGCGTGTGTGAGTTGTGAGTGTATGGGTTGTGAGTTGTGAGTTTATGGGTTGTGAGTTTGTGAGTTGTGAGTGTATGAGTTGTAAGTTTGTGAGTTGTGAGTTTATGGGTTGTGAGTGTGTGAGTTGTGAGTGTATGTGTTGTGAGTTTTTGAGTTGAGAGTGTATGGGTTGTAAGTGTGGGTTTGTATTTGCGTGAGTTTTAATTTAAATGAGTTTATAATGTAATTTTGTTGGGTATTTTTGTTGGTTTGGTGAGTATTTGTAGGTAAAATCGCGCTGGTGCAGTGTATTTGTTTGTTGGTGAGTTTGTATTTGTTTTGTGTATGTGATTTTGGTGAGTTTTTATATGGTATATTTATTTGTAAATACATAGTATATGTTTTATTTCAGTATTTTGGTGTAAAAGCCAGCGTGCTGCAAATGACCCGCAATAAAATTATAATTTATTACAGAATTCTATTGTGCGTCATTATTTTGATAGCATTTTTGTGAATTTAGTTAAAAAATTATTATATCTTAAATTCCAGTACAATAATTAATCCAGCACATGTTCTCTTTACGTTTTGTCCAATTCCACATTAATTATGTACACTTAAAACAATTTTGTTGACTTCTTTCAGGCCTAATAGTAGTTAACGACCCGCACTTAAACGCATATAACTACACAACATGGGAGTGGCTCAGTTCTACAAAGCCGGGTTTGTTCGGTCTAGTGCCGGGTGCAGCAAACCCGACGGGATTGGCGCTGTGTGTTATATTGCTCGTGCTGGCCACTTGTAGTAGAGCTGCTGTGAGACGGGGCGGGTGTTTTGAGGTAAGGAAGAATAGTTTGTTATTATGAGTGATGCTGTATTTTTGGTTTATTGATTTTGTGGCTTTTGTAAGGAAAAAAAAAGACGGGTTGCACTCCGGGAGTGCCGGCAGAAGTGAAAACTTGATTATTAACGTTGAGCATGTTTGATATTTTGGAATGGTATTCGTCTTACGCTTTTACGATCAGGTCACGTGTCCTGACGCGAGTTTAAGATTTTATACCCAACGCCGCTAAAGAAGTTTTCACTTCAAATTTTTTTTTCTGTAGTTCGATGGAATTATCCAAATGTGCTGAACATTTTTATGTTTTTGCCAATTCGTAGTTTCACCGGATTTATAAAAAATTTCCCACTTTAACAACCTTTTTCATTGTTGATACACTCATATTGGTCGCCTATGCGACCAATATGAGTGTATCAACAATGATGTAATCAACAAGTATGAGTGTATCGATATAGATCGATAAATTAATTATTATCTATCCAGCTTAAACATTTCATTTCGTATCAGTAACAACAGAGCTTTATACAAACTGCCCTCAAATGTTTAGAAAATAATTTAGAATAAAATAAATTCGATCACGATACTTCATACACCGTACCAAGGTCACTGTAGGTGTACAAATCTTTGAACAAATATTTAAAAGCATGTTATTCTTTTAGAACTAAAAATGACTATTTAATAAATTCCAGATATTCTACTTCACCCACTTGCTGTACATTCCGTTCTGGACCTTACTCATTATACACGCGCCAAACTATTGGAAATGGTTCATCGCACCTGGTACTATTTATGTGATTGAGAGGATTCTAAGGCTTAGCTGGACGATGTAAGTGTGAAATATTTGATTGTTTGTGAATTATCGAATGGATAGTAGGAAGTACGGAAAAAGTTGAAAGAAATAGCAACAAATTCGCAACATTTGAAAAGTTGGAGCAGATTGGAGCTATTTATTACTTACTAGATTTCCGCCCGCGGCTTCGCCCGCGTTTTCAAAGGAAAACCCGCATAGTTCCCGTTCCCGTGGGATTTCCGGGATAAAACCTATTCTATGTGTTAATCCAAGTTACCCTCTATATGTGTGCTAAATTTCATTGTAATCGGTTCAGTAGTTTTTACGTGAAAGAGTAACAAACATCCATACATCCATACATCCTTACAAACTTTCGCCTTTATAATAGTATGTATTAAGATAATCTTCCTTCCCTCCAGTATAATATACTACTGGTTGTCATCACGCGCACGTAAGCGCAAGGTACATCTTTCATCCTAACTGATATACACTGATAGTTGCCATTACTTATTTTATTTTATGATTATTTAGCATAGAACTCGGATATCGCAGATCCATTTGTTAGTAAAAAAAAAAGACGGGTTGCACTCCGGGAGTGCCGGCAGAAGTGAAAACTTGATTATTAACGTTCAGCATGTTTGATATTTTGGAATGGTATCCGTCTTACGCATGGGATATAAGGGCTAAAAAAAAAAATTCCGTCTTACGCTTTTTCGATCAGGCCACGTGTCCTGACTCCTGACGCGAGTTTAAGATTTTATACCCAACGCCGCTAAAGAAGTTTTCACTTCAAAAACTAAATATTAATGTTAGTAATTACATCTAAGCCTAACCAACTCGTGTAACATGTAAGTCGTAGCGTGGCGTAACAAGGGACTTTTATTTTGTAATCTAAGGGCCGATTTTTCAATGCTTGGATAAAACTTATTCGTCGAATAATGTATAAAACTACTATTTTAAAAACGTATTCTAATTACCCGTATTTGACAGTTTACGTGACATTTTAATATTATCGTGTAATACTTTATTGGACGGATAACTTTAATCCTAGCTTTGAAAAATCGGCCTTGCACATACATTGGTAAACAAGCCCCGTTACCATGGCAACCACTCCCCAGGTCGGAGCGCGGCAAGACGTACATAGCGTCAGGCGTGTTACTCCCGTCCCGCGTGACGCAGCTGGTGGTGCGCCGCCCGCCGCTGTTCCAGTTCCGCGCGGGCGACTACGTGTTCGTGTGCGTGCCGGCCGTCGCGCGCTACGAGTGGCACCCCTTCACTATCAGCAGCGCGCCCGAGCAGGACGGTCAGACATACACACATACACGAGCTATTCACGTACAAACACAAACATATGCATGAACACAGACGAGCTCACACAGACAAACACACAACACATCACACATTCAAGCACAATGTATACAAATTATCTATGCGGATGCACTCAAATGTTACAACACGCAATAATTCATAATAACACGTGGCAACACGCAGCAACACGTAGCAACACCCATCAATACGTAATAACACGTGGCCGTTTGCCACATTACGTATTTTACTTTTACAGACTTTTACTGATATAATATTTTCTGTTCATTTCAAACTTAAAAGTGATGTGATACTCAGAAATATCGCACCTGACTAACTAAATATTAGAAATTTTATTTTTTAGGTACCTACTTCTTAAAACGTTTAAAATAATTAAGTACAAAAATTCACCCTACAATAAATAATAATAAAATACTATTCCATACAGATTACATCTGGCTACACATCCGCGGTGTGGGCGAGTGGACCAACCGCCTCTACTCATACTTCGAGCAGGAACAGATGCGCTTACAGGGACACACGTGAGTTGGAGTGTGAGTGAGTGTGAGTGTTGTGAGTGATATAGTTCGTGAGTGAGTGTGAGTTAGTGAGTTAGTACGTGAGTGAACGTGTGAGTGAGTTTGTTAGCGTGTGTTTAAGTGTTTTTTAAGTGAGTGATATAAGACAAACAATAATTAATGATATTAGAATTTGTTGTTGGCTTATGTTTTGTATTGGACTCTCAAATTACAAAATAAAAGGATTGGACTTAATTTATTGTTGTATTTGATTTTATGTGCATAGTATTTTAATTTAATTAATTTCATTTAATGTTATTAATGAAAGTATGTAACTATAATAAAAGTGTTAAACACGTGTTAAATAAATAATTCCGCATCTGGTGATTTGATAATTCAAAGGACAAAAAAGACAAAACAAATTGTACTTATGTAGTAAATTGTACTCGTGTAATTGACAATAATTATTCAGCAATGCTTTTGAAAATCTTTCAAACATTACTTTTAAATAATAATTTCAAAAACATTCCAGAAAATGCCGTACAAATTCCACTCAAAGCGGCAAAAGCAATCGCAAAGGTTCGAACGATGTTCGCGATGTTTCACCACTCGCGTTTGACAATGATGCGTTCTGTTGTGACGATGGTAATGGTTTCAAAGGTTTGTATGTTTGTTCGTGTGTATATCGGAAATGTTAATTTGAATTTTGAAAATTTTGTGATAGGTGAAAAATATTTGTAATCAATGTTTTGTGTTATTTATCATTATGGTGGGATTGTTTTATTTTTATCATCTTGATTTGTTAATTGAATTTAAATAGGAGTTTTATTTTTATGGTTTTTACAATAACCCTTAAATTGTAGCTAATACAAATTTCCAGCTAAAAAAAGTTTAGAAGAGGTAAACAAACGTATAAAAAAATCTTAAAAACTTCACAGCATTATCGCCGATGCAAAACCCACGTCCAAGCTTCTTGTCGCCTTTGAAGGTGATAGAGAAATCTAACTCGATGCCCGATGTCTTCAATAATGTTCAGAATAAACAGAAAACTAATACGTAAGTAGATATTTTAAAGAATGCTAGTTTGTATAGGGTGTACGGACCACCACCGGTGTATTTACATGGTGCAAAACAAATAATTTTTCCATTTCTATCGTTCTAACTGTTTCTATAAAATATGACCTTTTCTATTGTTATTTGTGTTTTTGTTCCTATTTGTGTTTAAATTCGTATTCCTATTTTATTTGATTTTGTTTGTGTATTTTTTTAATATTTCCATTTCCACGTATGTTTACGTCATTCTCATTTTTATTTCAATTCATCCAATCTCACTAAAACTCACATTTTGATTTCCATTAATTCAATTTTGATTTCCTATTCCTGATTCTATTCTTGTCCGTATTTCTTTTTCCGTTTCTATTCCAATTCCTGTCTCTATTTTTTTTAACATCTTTTTATGTACTAGCTTCCGCCCACGACTTTGTACGTGCATCCCCGTTTTTCCCCGTTCCCGCAAGAATTTCAGGAAATCCTTTCTTAGCGGATGCCTACGTTCTAACATCTGCCAAATGCCAAATTTCAGCCCGATACGTCCAGTGGTTTGGGCTGTGCGTATATAGATCACTATATCAGTCACCTTTGAGTTTTATAAAATACTAGATTTCCGACCGCGGCTTCGCCCGCGTTTTCAAAGGAAAACCCGCATAGTTCCCGTTCCCGTGGGATTTCCGGGATAAAACCTACCCTATGCGTTAATCCAAGTTACCTTCTATATGTGTGCTAAATTTCATTGTAATCGGTTCAGTAGTATTTTTCCTGACGTATAGAAATTTTCCTGGCTTATAGAAATTTCCCTGCTTGATAGAAATTTTGCTGGCTTATAGAAATTTTCCCGACGCATAGAAATTTTCCTGACGTTTAGAAATTTTCCTGGCTTAAAAAAATTTTCCTGATGTATAGAAATTTTACGGACTTATGGAAATTTTCCTGTCTTAAATTTTCCTTTCTCATGGAAATTTTCCTGCCGTATAGAATCTTTCCTTGTTTATAGAAATTTTCCTGACGTATAGAAATTTTCATTGTTTATAGAAATCTTTCTATACAGGGTTACTTGTAAAACACCAGCAACCTCGCAGGACAAGATAGCTAACATCATAAGTAACAACATTTGTTCTACGACTTTTGGCATAATGCAATAAATTATTTTTAAATGTTTTTTTAAACTTTTATTGTACTCTCCTAACATATTTTGTAAGTCTATGTTCTATTCATTATCGGATGGACGACGCGACGCCCCCTTCCCCCACTCGTTCGCTTTTTGTTTACGTAATTTTTGGAAGGCGTAGAGTTTATAATATTCAGACGGAAAATTAAATGAATATTTATTTTTGTATGAAAATAAAATCTAACAAATTATCAAAAGTCGTAGAACAAATGTTGTTACTTATGATGTTAGCTATCTTGTCCTGCGAGGTTGCCGGTGTTTTACAAGTAACCCTGTATATTTATACAAATTTTCCTTACCTACATTAATTTTCCCGACGTATAGAAATTTTCCTGGCGTATATAAATTTTCCTGACGTATGGAAATTTTCCGGACTTATGGAAATTTTCCTGTCTTAAATGTTCCTCTCTCATGGACATTTTCCTGGCGTATAGAAATTTTCCTTGTTTATAGAAATTTTCCAGGCGTATAGAAATTTTCCGGCCTTATTCCTGTCTTATAGAAATTTTCCAGTTTATAGAAGTTTTCCTTATCTATATTAATTTTCCCGACGTATAGACATTTTCCTGCTTATGGAAATTTTCCTGACTTATACAAATTTTCATTATCTATATAAATTTTCCTGACGTATAGAAATTTTCCGGACGTATAGAAATTTTCCGGACTTATGGAAATTTTCCTGTCTTAAATTTTCCTCTCTCATGGTCATTTTCCTGGCGTATAGAAATTTTCCTGTCTTATAAACATTTTCCTGACTTATACAAATTTTCCTTATCTATATAAATTTTCCTGACGTAAGTATAGAAATTTTCCTGATGTATAGAAATTTTCCGGACTTATGGAAATTTTCTATACATCAGGAAAATAATATTACTAGAGGTCCGCCCCGGCTTCGCCCGTGGTACATATTTCGCAATAAAAGGTAGCCTATGTCCTTTCTCGGGTATTAAAATATCTCCATACCAAATTTCATGCAAATTGGTTCAGTAGTTTAGGCGTGATTGAGTAACAGACAGACAGACAGAGTTACTGTCGCATTTATAATATTAGTATGGATTGTCTGTTTCTTTTTTTTACATGTATTTACTTGGTGCTGAATAAAGTGTATTTATTTAATATGTACACTGCCACTGTCAGGATGTCAATGTGGTGTCCACTGAAAATCAGTGGAGAATCTAAGTGTCTTATATGTCCTTAGATTCTCAAACCACTGAGTGGATATTATCCATTTTGTTTCGTTGTAACTAGTTATAAGTTAATTTGATTTATTTTTTATGTATTAATGACTAATGTGTATCGGTACAAAAAAATGTATTTCCTTTCTTTCTTCTATTTATTATTATTATTAACTCCACGTCCCAGTCCCCCCGTATACCACCGCTCGGAGTCCGCACAGTGCATGTCGGGCGGTGCGGGGCACAGCGTGCGGCACATGAGACTCAAACCCGCGGTCATTGAGTGTGCGCCGCCTGTGAGACGCGGCTCGGGGGATAGCTTGTTGGCGCTGGGTGAGATACACACACATACAGATACATAGATCATATGTACAGATACACACAGACATATTCAGTCACGGCATATATCAACGCTCAAATCGCTTTGTGCATGGCACATGCATACAGAAACACAAAAATTTTGATGCTACACAGATCTTCAGTGCAATGAGTTTAAAGGGCGATTTGTAAAAAGCGGCGATTACAATAGATATTTTCTCATACATTGATGATAATGACACAAAAAATATACATACACGCACAAGGTCGACATACACGTAACACGATACATATAAATACAAGTAAACAGTTACATGCACGAAAACAAACACATACAAAATTATGAAAACATGATTATATCTCATTGAAAAAATGAAAGCGAATTATTCAATCCAATAAATAAATATCATTAAAAAACCATCCATCCAAACAACTATGATTACGATGTGGATGCCTTCAAAAAAAAGCCTATGCTTCTCTCAAAGGCCGGCAAATCGCAAGGTTACATGACGTTGTAATTGATTATGGGCGGTGGTGATCATCTTACATCAAGTGCACCGCCTGATCCTTTGCCGGTTGTTGTATGAAAAAAAAAAAAACTACATAGAAATGTACAAATAAACACTCACATACACATAAATAGATATATGAGAAAGACATAGAAATGGACAGATAAAAGAACGTAAACAGATAGAGATACAAAACAGAAACACAGAGGCTTAAACACTGCACTTCTTCAGTTCCATTGCACTGAAACTGATCACAATTGATCTTCTCGGACACAGTTATATGACATAAAAAATATACATACACGCAGGTTGATAAGTAGACTAACACAAATACATGCAAGAAAAGAAAAAAATATTAAAACCTGTTTATAGGTAACTATTATTGATAATAAACCCAACAGTATATTCAACCCAACAAATGTATCATTAAAAACTATTCAAAACCAAATTCAGCTCGTCGTCGCTTCTCCAAAAGTCGTTCACCAGAGCGAGACGTGGAAAATGAAATGCGCGTCCACACTGAAGAAAGTCCTTCTGAAGCTGGCAGTAGCGAATATCCAGTGGGAAAACCACTTGAGGTGAGTCTGTAGTATGTATTTTTCATATAATGTAGTTTTTATTATTTGGATCAATTATTCTTTACTAGAGTTCCGCCAGCGGCTTCGCCCGCGTAAAGAAAACCCCGCATAGTAATCGTTCCCGTGGGATTTCCGGAATAAAACCTATCCTTTGTCCTTCCTCAGGTCTCAAGCTATCCGTGTACCAAATTTGAAGCAAATCAATGCAGTACTTTTTGAGATTAGCCCGGACATACATACAAACAAACAGAAAATAATTTTAAAACTATATTTTTGGCTTCGGTACCAATTGTAGATCTCGCCTCAAGTATTCTTTTAAAATAATTAATATTCAATGACTTTCCTACGATTTTATTATATGTGTAGAAGATAGCATATTTGTATAGTGGATTTCCGTTTTGATGTAGATTCCTTATTTTTAAGTTCAAATGGAATCGACTTTGCTATGAGCATTTATCGAACGAAAACCTGTAAAATGGTAGTGGCATCTGTATGTAATCAAAAATTATTTTAGCCTATTGATATAAATAGTGTTGCTAAAATAAAATTTAGTACTTTATACAAGTAAAAAAGACAATATATTAATAGTGTAGGTCCCAATACATAACCTTGTGGAACCCCAATCTGAATCTATGTATATCTGAATATTTACAAAACCAGTTATTTTGCATTTTTTTGAACGGCCAAATATGTTTTAAAAATGTTTGGCGAAAGTTTCCCTGATATTTACATTTTGAAACTTTTTCATACGAATGATTTGAGAGACTGTATCAAATGCTTTGGTGAGATCGAAAAATATAATAAAAGCTAATTTTAAGATCAAATTGTTTTGTGTAAATTTTTTGAAGTGAAAACTTATTTTGCGGCGTTGGGTATAAAATCTTAAACTCGCGTCAGGACACGTGACCTGATCGAAAAAGCGTAAGACGGATGGATATCAAACATGCTCAACGTTAATAATCAAGTTTTCACTTCTGCCGGCACTCCCAGAGTGCAATTTGTATGTGAAACCATTTAAACCTACACAACCGATTTTCCTATACATTATTCTGAAATAAATTATCCAGATCTATTTGGACGGTCCGTATGGCGCGGCATCCTCGAACATAATGCGCGCACAACACGCGGTGCTCATTGCCGCCGGTATTGGAGTCACTCCCTTCGCCTCGCTGCTGCAGAGCGTGCTGCTGAGACACGCTAGAGCTAAAGCCGCTTGTCCAAGGTGTGGGCATACTTGGCCTGATCCAGCTAGACATGGCATGAGTTTGAAAAAGGTTTGTACACAACACATAATATACGATCAGACATGACGCACAACATCGCATCACAACACATCACATTACATTACATCATAACATATCATATTGCATCACATCATAACACAACACATCACATTATAGCACATCACAATACATTGCATTTCATCATATCATATCAGATCACGACACGACACGATACGATACAAAACAAACGCCGAAAAGTGCCTTTACAAGCATGCAAAAACAACTCTTACATTTGCACATAATATCACAGCACAGTAGACACTTTTCTTATGATATGCTTTGTGTAATTGTTCAATAATTCCGTTTTCAGGTGGACTTCTTCTGGATAAATCGCGAGCAGCGTTCGTTCGAGTGGTTCGTGTCGCTCCTCTCGCAGCTGGAGATCGACCAAGCGGCCGCGGGCGGCGAGCGGTTCCTGGAGATGCACATGTACATCACGAGCGCGCTGCAGCGGGCCGACATGCGCGCGCTCGGCCTGCAGCTCGCGCTCGACCTGCTGCACGAGAAGGTGCCCACTGCCCACACTGACACTGACACATGTACATCACTCGCTCGGCCTGCAGCTCGCGCTCGACCTGCTGCACGAGAAGGTGCCCACTGCCCACACTGACACTGACACATGTACATCACTATAACACAAAACAAAAACAACAAAAAAAAGACGGGTTGCACTGGGGGAGTGCCGGCAGAAGTGAAAACTTGATTATTAACGTTGAGCATGTTTGATATCCATCCGTCTTACGCTTTTTCGATCAGGTCACGTGTCCTGACGTGAGTTTAAGATTTTATACCCAACGCCGCTAAAGAAGTTTTCACTTCAAAAATCGTGTGCAATGTGTGCTGAGCACACGTGTCAAAAGTGAAACTTCTTTGACAAGATTCAAAAATAACGAAACCGTCGCCTTAATCCATGACGCGACGGTATTTCCATAACGCGACCTTTAAATTTTACTGTCAACGCGCCTAAAGAAGTAAAACTTCAAAACCAACAAAATAAATAATTGATACGATCGACACTAACACATACATAATCAATACTAATACTATCATTAAAAATGTTATTAAAACAACTAAAACAAATATTTCCAATCAAAATTCTACTACTGGCATAAATAACACACCCCCTACATTATCAATGCTCATACTAACATTGTTATTAAAACCACCAATAACAAAACACTCCATTAGAAAACTCTGCCTAAACGCAAAGGCAGAGTTTTCTAGCCTAGTCTAGTTGTTTTTCCATTAATATCTTCGGACATGATTATGAGTCTAATTGTTTATTCACGTTAATGATTCTTATATTACAAAGAATTATTATTAATTATACTGTTTTTCCCTTATTTCAGGGCAAACGAGATCTAATAACCGGTCTAAAAACCCGCACGAACGCGGGTCGACCAAACTGGGACAAAGTGTTCCAACGTCTCGCGTCTCAACACTGCGGCAAAGTGTCCGTGTTCTATTGTGGTCCGCCATTATTGGCGAGGGTTTTAAGGGCTAAATGTGATCAGTTTGGCTTTCATTTTAGGAAGGAAGTGTTTTAAAGGAAGAACTAAGGTTAAAAGAAGTTCTGAAATATACCGATAACATCGCTCCTACTTCAAACATAAAAAGAAATAGATCTTAATTACATTTCCAGTAGACTATTTCAATTAGTAAAAGGAATCTTAGAACATTATTTGCCAATGTTGAAGGAAGTCTTAATACGAATTTAACTTGTTATTAAAATTCAAATTCAAAGTGTAGTTATTTTATACTCTAAAATGTGTTGCTCTTCTAAGAAAATCACACTTCTGTATAGTTATATTAGTACAACTAACGCCATCTAGTTATAAGAGTTTTCTTGTATGTGATTAATTTATTCTTAGTTGTAAATTGTAATTATTCCAAGGTATAACAAAGTGTAATTTGTAGTACTAAAGACTATTCTTCATGTTTCACAATAAATTGCTTTATTTAGAATAAATATAAGCTTGAAAACTTATTTTTCTTAGCAATGCCATCCATAAACCAAAATAGACAGGCAAAGGAAAAACGAAGTCAAACTGATTTCGCTGTCATAATTAGTGATATTGCCACTTATTACCAGTTATAAGTAATTATATGTGATTTTTACTAAATTGAATCTGTGGTATGCCGTATGAGTAAAGCTGGGATTTACTTGTATCATTAATTCTTTTCCTGACATTAATAACTTTTTATACAT
Organism: Colias philodice; assembly: GCF_061535455.1. Lineage (NCBI taxonomy): Eukaryota > Metazoa > Arthropoda > Insecta > Lepidoptera > Pieridae > Colias > Colias philodice. Next base: position 8,192,422 of record NC_143107.1, on the reverse strand, counting down.
GCATGCTTAAATACTAAAAATAATTTTAAATATTGACATAAAAATAATAATAGTAAGTACCTAGTTAATTTGTAAATCAAATTAATTTTAAGGATCATTGATATATTTTTAGTATTTTTATTGTTAGTGTAGTTCATTTAAACTGTCATAATCTAATAATTTGTTAAGTTGTATAGCTTGTTCATGTTGTGTTAGCTTTATTGCCATAATTTATAATATTTTTAATTTATTACAATGACTAATTTATTACGAAGTTACCGAACAATGTTGCATAAAATATTAATACAACCTACCTTTAATTATACCGAATAAGTTGTAGAATTATTTAATTATTTAGATAATATTGCATTAATAATGAAATAATTACTATTTTGAAAGATTTCATTATTACCTCGATAATGAATCTTGTGAATTACGACATTTCCTTGTTAGTCACTAATTAAGTAAATTATAATTTTGTACTTTTATACTTTTTTAAGGACTTTGAATATAATAAAATGATTATATTTTGCACCTATGTTGTTTTATTTCCCTCCAAATATATTTTATACCCTATTGAAATAATGTTGGCAAGATTATATGAAATGCTAGTTGGAACCATTGAGATAATATGAATATGGAGCAGACACCACGAACAAAATCTGTGCGCCAAGATGGCGGCGCGGGGCGCGCGAATGACGGCTAGACAGTCATAGATTATGCGATGTCACTGACTCACCGCTATAGAGGCGACACTTTGTTTCTTTCTGTCTATTTTATTGGGTGCCACTCCTTACATGCACGTTGACTTGAAATTTTCTTTGTACTTACTTAATATTTATTTTAGATATAAACTGACTTTACTACGCGGGGCTAACAATATCTGGCATATAATATAGGATGAGGAGGTTCAGTCAGGGCTATGGGAAGTTTCATTCCTTACAAATTGAGCCTTTTTTAGAAAAAAAATAAAAGCCGTGTAAAAATTGTGTTTATTTATATTTAGTTCATCATCCTCAGAACATGTTCCCGGCTCAGAAATTGCTTGTATTGTTCCAGTACTATTGTAGCACACCTTCGGCTAAAATAAATATAATAATAATAATGTAAGTGATGGCTAAAATAATATTTTATTTGTTATACAAATCCGTAAAATTTTATTATTATTACTAACATCAATACAAGGAACAGCAGACTTCTTTAGAATACGCCTTCCCGCTTTTGTGGTATATTTATCCTCATCGCGAAAATGCAATGAACAGACGCAAGTTCTATCGGATGGTAACCAGGTTTCTTCACTGCGGTTGTTTTGGACAAATTTTACCCATTTTTCCCTTTCTTCACGGCCCAGACATGGAAACCTTGAATAGAAAAAATATTAATCTCTGAACTAGCGGTCCGCCTCGGCTTCGCCCGTGGTACATATTTCGCAATAAAAAGTAGCCTATGTTTTTTCTCAGGGTCTAAAGATTGTCTGTGCCAAATTTCATCAAAATCGGTCCAATAGTTTATGAGCCTATTTATTACAATCAAACAAACAAACAAAGTTTTCCTCTTTATAATATTAGTGCAGATAAATAAATAATAATTCAATTATACGTTCAAGTCAGTAGCTTATACAATATCAATTAAAATTGATTAAAATCAATTAACAAAAAAAAATTGGTGATTTAGTGACATATCACACTAGCGGATTGCGAGCGGTTTCAAAGCGGAGCGGGTGCGCAACGAATACGTTGCGGTTGCGCAGCGAATTCGTTGCGGACGCGTGGCAGATGTGCAACGTTTACGTCGCAGTCATGTACACTCATTAACAAAATGGAATCCGTGCTGGTTGTTACTTATAACTTGTGATAGTATAATAATTATGAGATCATTATTTTTTACGAGTTTCATAACATGTTAATGTTTAGGGTATTGTTTTATCTATTAAATCTTGGTCGAAATGCAATCAGATAACTTAATTGCTCATTAAGAAAGTTCATTAGTGAAATAAATGTTAAAGCTCCTTAACTAAAACAGGGCTATCTTATTATTAGATAAATAGCAGTGAATAGAAAATTTTATCAAGCAACCAGCAACTCACTATCACTTTGCTCATAATTAGGTTCACAAAATCTCTTTATAACATACGTTGCTATGGGAGAGATTATACTGGTCAGTCGTTACATACTTTTGGAATGTATGGTACATTCTAAAAGTCCTAGTAATTCAATTTTATAGCACCTTTTTTTAACAACTCCAGTTGTTATTACATCTTTAGTTAACTGTTAAGTAAGTGCATTTCCACAGTACGGTTAAAAAATTGAGTGCTACAGAAACGATGGAAATATTGAATGGAAGTTAGGCAAGGCGGAAGGGCTGGCTTTTGTGCGAGAGTATACAAAATGACGCGTCCGCAACGAATTCGCTGCGCAACCGCGGCGTGTTCGTTGCGCGCCCGCAACGTATTCGTTGCGCACCCGCTCCGCTTTGAAACCGCTCGCAATCCGCTAGTGTGATATGTCACTAAGTAATTGATTTTCATATTTCATGATTTCACCTTTTTTCAATTAACAACCAGTCTATGCTTTTCTAAATATGTAAAATTATTATTTTATACTATAAAAATATACGCCAGCAAATATTACTAACAACACTTATTTCATGCCCAATGTCATATCTTAAATTTTTAATCTATGACAAATGACGCAAAATGTCGCCCGCCAAAAATTTTGTTCTAACTAAGTTTTAAAAATTATTATCTAGTTACTTACTGATTGAAAAGTTATTCCTTTGCACTTTTCCGTATTATTTGTATTATTTGTGCAATATCGTAACACACACGTAGGCATATTTGATGCGTTTCACTTTAAAACAAATAAAAAATGAGCGTGACGTTCGCGCCAATGAGCGAGCAAGCGACTGAGTGCAGTTACGCCACATGACGTATGTTGAGTGGAACATAAGTGGTGTAGGCGGTATCGACTCCATATTAATATTATCTCAATGGTTGGAACATAATATATATATCTTTGAGCTTGAAATAGGATTTTAAAATTTTAAAATCTAATAAGTAGATAATAGGAGCTAACTATAGTCAATGTCCATGAATCCTACGATTTTTTTATGAATATGTATTTCGACTTAAATTTTCATCAAATTTATCGCCTAAAATAATTTTACAAGCATATTGTACAAACCGACTCGGACTTGAGATAATATAAAAATGATTACGTCACACGCGCGTCATTACAACGCAAGCGATACAATAATTATCAATTCCGAGAATATGCGAAACGGTAACCTTAGCAAATGGAACCTTGAAGCCAAGGTTCGCGGATGGCCCTGCCCGTAACCTTCTGAACGAAGGTTGCCCTTGTTCTGAGGCCGTAGCCTTGCGGGAAGGACAAATCCTTGAGGAACAAGGTTGGCGCAAGGCCGACGGTTTGCAATGTCAAAAAGGCGCGCGAACTATCAGTGCGCGAATTTTTTTTTTACTTTTTTTAAAGGCGCGCGCTTTCCTGTCAATTTTGACGTACGGTTTAAAAAAATAATTTTAAATTAAAAAGAAACGAAGTATATTACTCTTATTAATTATTGTTAGATTCAATATTGAAACTACAGTAAATAATAAATATTATGTAATTAAAAATTACTAATTATTGTGAAATATTGAAATCAGAGACATCTACGGGTACATTTAAGAACTAATTATAATTCGAATTTATATTAAGCATTACGTAGTCTAAATATAAAAATACAGATGGCGCTGAAATAAAAAAGGAAATTTTATTTTTGAAATAAATAAAACAAAATATTTTTAAATTTAATATTTCAAGCAAACTTACTTACAAATTATAAGTAGGTATTATTAACATTAATCAAAAAGTTTGTACTTGTGATTATCAAAATGTAGGTACCTATGACAAATAATTAAATAGCTCAACGGATTTAATGCGAAAGCCAGAATAGAAATGATATTATTATAATTTCACAAGATGTAGGTAATAATAATATCTAATACTCTTTATTTTATGCTGAAATAGAGATTGAGAGAATTGCGCAGCAAGCTAATCGTATCTACCTAGAACCTTATTAGTGGTAAACCGTAACCTTTTACATGTCGTGCTTTTACAATTTGTGTTTACCATGTTTAACTATACATATATCTAATTATTATCACTACATAGTATAAAACAAAGTAGCTTTCTCTGTCCCTATGTCCCTTTGTATGCTTAAATCTTTAAAACTACCCAACGGATTTTGATGCGGTTTTTTTAATAGATAGAGTGATTCAAGAGGAAGGTTTTATTATATAATTTATTAGGTTTTAGGCAAAGCGGGCGAAGCCGCGGGCGGTAAGCTAGTCTATTCTAAAAGAACCATTGAAAAAGAAAATAAAGACAACAAAATTGCCAATATGATATGGAGCTTTCAATAATTGATTGTCCGATCATGCCTACAGTTAATTTTTTGTTAGCATATTATGTATTATATTAAATTAATGCTTTGCGTATATTCATGGCGATCAAATTATGTATTTGTAAATTAAGTATCTTGTTTATAAAGTTAGATTTAGTTGAAACAAGGAAAGGCATGAACTTACTTATACCATAGACAAAATATATAAATTCGTCCATGTTTATACCATGCGTCCATGCTTATGGGGGCGCATAAAGCAAAATAACCAATCTTCTATTAGATGATACGTGTAATATGCAAGACCAAATCTAAAAAATAAAATATATATCAAACTAGATGATATGTTCAACGATTCTGTTTAATCAAAAACATAAAATATTAAAATTGACTCGATAAAAAAAAATCACCAAGTTAGCTCTAATTTTCACACTTTTACGTTTTCTACTTGACATGGTAATACTTATTATGATTTTTTTTTCATAAACAATTATATTAAAACATTTGCAAGATATTTGTCAGAGCCATGGAACTATAGTCATACTGGAACCCAAACTCCTAAGAATAAATAAAAAACTGATAGAATGACCGCAAGTAACCCCTGTTTACCCCATAGGGTAGCCAGCGTGATTGTAAATTTTTCCCCTATTGACGTGCATTAAAAAATCGACTGTCAGTAATAATAGTCTATATGACATAAATCATTAATAAAATCCGCTAAAAAAATGAAATTTAAACGAGATTCATGCAGGTTTGCTTTTCCATTGAAATAACAAAGGTTTACAACTTTTAAAATGGACTGCTTATCGAACACGCTCATAATTTTTTTCCCATATTTTGAATTATGTTATGAAAATCGTTGCGCGGCAGCCCCAATTCTAGGTGTCAAATAATGTTTACTGCAAAATGGCGGATGTTTATGTTCATTTCGTGAGTTTGTTCTTGTATTTTGGAATTATTCTGAGCCAAAATTAATAGAAATGGTTGTAAATATATTGTGCGCGGTTGCAAAAGTGAATGGCATCCAGGATGTGATATTATATTTCATTCGTAAGTACAAAAAACCATGCATAAACTACGCTTCATGTAAAATTGTAGTTTAGTAATATTTCTACTTTAATTGTTGTTAAATCTGGAATAATAGATCGAAGTTGTGATTATAATGTTAATTTTGATTAGGTTTTTTCCATTTAACATCGTTATTTGCTTATTATTAAATGTTTCATGATTGTAATAAATATTAGACTAGGGTGTCCATACTTTATAAAATTGTGTACATATATTTCGGTATGGTATTTTATATGAGGAGAAGTCTTTCTCCACTTGAGTTAGTTCAATTGGCGTGAAAGTTAATGGTATAAAAACGTTGTTTACTACTTTTATATAATGATATATTGTAAAATCAAAAACTCAAAGTACATACATATATGGTACCTACTGAAATAGAAGCACAAGACAACAGCACAAATTTTGTGTTATCTGTATCTAAATGACATTTTTTTTTTATATTTTGCAAATAATCTTCTTTTCTCTTTACAGGTTTCCGTCCAATCTAGCGGAACGTAATACATGGCTAAATATAGTAGAATTAAAAATATCCTGTTTTGAAAAAGTGAAGATATGCAACATTCATTTTAAACCCGCACTTGGCCAGTGTGGTGGATGTGGCTGTAACCTCATAGGAGGCCATGTCCCAGCAGTGGGAACGTAATATATACGTTACAGGAAATAAAATGTATGGGAGGGTTTAAAGTTACATTTTTAGATATTTCTTGTTATATTTAAAAAAAGTTATTATTGTTATTTTACTCATTAGGTAAAGTATCATATCAGTATCATATCGATATCAGTTTAAAGTTTTTTGATACCTGCAATAGTTACGGAATAATCACCTGTGCACACTTAACGATTACACCCTGAATATATTATATTTTGTTTTTTATTGTATGATAGGGAAGCGCTAGACCACGATCTCATATTTCAAGTACTCTTAAAACTATTTAAATACTTAAGGGTATGGAATGATAAAAATATTTTCAGTGAACCGATTTCGTTACTTTTTATTGTTATTATCTTATAATTTGCAAATTTGTAAAGGCAGTTGGCATTGTAATGATAAATAAATATTATAAAAACACATTGATATTTTACTTCATTAATTCCTCAAATGACTGGACGTAACGCCAAATTATACAGCAAAATGTTGTCATAATTTATAGCGGTCCTGTGTTCTGAAGATGCAAGACGGAAGACGCAAACATGAAAAAACGCTGAAAGGAACATTACAATTTTCCAATGTTAAATACTTGAACATCTATTTTTTATCTATTTGCAAAAATTCTACAGTAACTATATTAGAATAATAAATGCAATTACGTAATTTATTTCCGCCGTAAATCATCAACCATCAATCAATCAATAAATATAAAACTCTCCCGTTACTTAGTGACTGACAGACAACGCACAGCCTAAAATCACTGGACCTAAAGACATGAAATTTGGCACACTCTGTATATCTAGAGTATCCTAAAGGTGCACTTAGAAAGGCTATTCCGAAATCCCCACGGGATAAATGGGATTTTATGTTTTATGACTGCAACGAGGACGAAGTCGCGGGCAAAATCTAGTATTATAGTAAAATTTTAATACGAATAAAATTGATGTATCCGTTATTTTTTTCCTTAATATCCTGAATTTTTTACATTTATACTCACCCCACGGAAATATAGACATACTATATATATTATGACTCACCGTAACTAGAAAGAGACGGAGGGGAAACGATAAGATTCAAGGTCAAATTTTTTGACTTTACTTTTTCTTAGGGAGTGTGGGTTCCATATGTAGTATATATAGTTCCATGGTCAGAGCATTTTGTGTAATTACTTTTAGTTTTGGTTTTATCTGCGATAAACCACTTTTATCGTGACAAAATCAAACGTTTATCTCGAGAAAAAAAGAGCGCCAAAAGTGGTTTATCGCAGATAAAACCAAAACTAAAAGTAATTACACAAAATGCTCTGACAAATATCTTGCAAATGTTTTAATATAATTGTTTATGAAAAAAAAATCATAATAAGTATTACCATGTCAAGTAGAAAACGTAAAAGTGTGAAAATTAGAGCTAACTTGGTGATTTTTTTTTATCGAGTCAATTTTAATATTTTATGTTTTTGATTAAACAGAATCGTTGAACATATCATCTAGTTTGATATATATTTTATTTTTTAGATTTGGTCTTGCATATTACACGTATCATCTAATAGAAGATTGGTTATTTTGCTTTATACGCCCCCTTATACTTATAATTTTAACTACTAGTATAGCATTTTATTTTTTATCTATTTATTACGCCAAACCAACAGTAAATACATATAAATCATTGCAAGCTTAAATCTAGAAGTATATAAATGGTAAGGATGTATCTACCAATTATAGGTAAGGACAATTCGAATATCATAAACTTACTTAAATTGTACCAACTAAATCAACGTAGCGTTTCTTATGTTAATTTATTTTATGACTAACGTAACTATATTTAAAGTAATTAACAATATTTTTAGAAAAAATTGAATACGAATCAAAGCAAATATCCACAAAATTAGGCTGAGATGTACCTACACAAAACATTAAACTCACTGCACATTCTATTTATTGGCGAGTTTTTACCAACATTGTTTCGATACAGCGGGAGATCAAAAACTCTACAAAAACTCTAAAAACTCTACTCTCAAAAACGCATTAGGATATAATCTGTGATTTTATCTAATAATCCTCAACTAGATACGACCTGTCATGCCCCAGGGTTCAGTATAAGGTCACCTTAAAACATAATATAGTTTTACAAACATATACTAGTGAAGAAAACAAAATATATAATTATTATCAATTTCCCCTTATCACAGGTTATCAGACAGCATTATCACAAATATGTAACGAGTGTAAGCATGTATGTTTGTAATAAATAGTGATGATAGCAAAATTATTGAACAATATCATTGCTATTGCTATATTAAACCTAAACAATGAATAAATAAAGTGCTATTTTCTAAAATTCTAATGAATATCTCTTTAAATTAAAACAAGACTGTCTGTACGTTGGCCATTGAATATATGTACCTACATTATGTATTCAAAATGGTTTAGGTTAATTTTACTGCAATAATGCTTTTGTTATTAAATATTATTGAAGTGAAACTTCTTTGGACTAGCTACTAGTAATTATTCTGTGGTTGAGGGTAAAATTTCAAATTCGCGTCATGGCAATACCGACACGTCATCGAGTAAGACGACGATTTTGGTATCTTTGAATCTTGCCAAAGAAGTTTCACTTCTGACACACGCTCTTAGTTATAGTACCCCTATTTCAAACTTCGCTCTTTCTCCTGATTTGAAGAACCACGAAATATAAAAAAAGGCGGGTTGCACTCCGGGAGTGCCGGCAGAAGTGAAAACTTGATTATTAACGTTGAGCATGTTTGATATCCATCCTTCTTACGCTTTTTCGATCAGGTCACGTGTCCTGACGCGAGTTTAAGATTTTATACCCAACGCCGCTCCCGTGGTACCTACATGTTTACGTTTTTTTTTCATAAGAACCATCCTCGTACTTCAAGGATTAGATTCCGCAGCGCACGCGATGACAGAATTTTTTGCCCAGTAGTTTATGCGTGAAAACCATACATACGTACATACATACATACATACATAATTACAAACCTTTCCTCTTTATAATATTAGTATAGTAGTACCTATAGATGTTACTAGTTTTAGTCGCAAAATTAATTCTTAGCTAACGTCTCTGTCCAATGTCACAGAATATAATATAACCAATGTCTCTACATTTTTGCCTCATTACGCAATTCGTGTTCAAACAAGGAAGTGAAATTGATAGCTTTTTTTAAATGTAAAAAAAATATGCTTACCTATTTATAAAATGAATAGTTATGTTTTCTTTCATTCTCAAACATAAAAGAGAAAAATAAGTTAATATGCCAGAATTTTTTTAAAGCTGTTTTTTTTTAAAAGTTTACATAATATGTTTTATTAGATTTAGTACCTAGGTAATGAAATTGACTGAAACCATGTATTTATTACTAAATTAGTTCCTAAAACTATAAGTGAAAAGTTAATAGCGCTATTTTATAAAGAGCTCTACACAAATAAAAATTTCTCATCACACCGCTGGTTTTTACTTATTTAGATAAATAAGATAACCGAGATCAATGTTTGTTCGTAGTTCGGCTAATATTTTGTATGATAGTAATTTTAATTTGTAATTAATTACCTCTACTTATTTTTGAAGCATTATTTCTTTTTTGAACGACGAATGACGTAAGGAGGTTTTATTATTATTTTTATCGTCAAACCTTAACCAAACATTTTCATTAACAGAGAACCATACATTTTTAAAGAATAAAAAAAAATTGTTCGGGAAGCTTGATTCGAACCTGCATCTTCCGCAAATCCTTCCTTCCGACTATCAAATTCAACAGGATTCAAAGGATATTCTGGATTAGCATTATTAACAACAGGTGCATCCTGTAAACACAACATGTGTTATAATTTCAGTATGTTGTATATGTTTGAAATTATCAGTTTAAAGTGAATCAAGCGCGTGGTCAGACGCGCGCATCGTCATGACGAAAATATTGTTTTGTGCGTTTTTACTTGGATTGTGTGTGTATGGTTAGTTATCTGTGCTGTTTTTTTTAATTTATATTGATTATTAATTATTTATTAAATATTTTAAGTATCGTATATTGTTGTGGTTTTGTAAAAAATTGCATCAAAATGAAGTTTGAAATGTGCTTGTTGCGATTTTTGAGTCGCAATGACATGTTATTAATTGTAAGTAAATGTAAGATATATATAGGTGTTAGGTATGTATGTGTGCGGAAAATGTGACATTTCTATGATTGTTATCTATTTTGAGGACTGCAGTAAACAGTGCAATGTGTGTTTAAGACTAGAACATCTAATGTTAGATAACATGTCTTCTGTAAATTGCAAGAAAGAATAATAATTTCAAAAGTGAAGTCTTCTCTTCTCTTCAATATTTTCTATTGATTTTTTATATAGATCAATAATTTTTATCTAGACTAATATCTTTTACAAATGAAAGCACTGTCTATCCATTAGATTATTGCACCTGATCAGCTGAACCGATTTTGATGAATTACAGAAAAAAAACTACTAGCACATGTGGCTTAACCCGCGTGGTCGAAGGAAATTCTCATGCGAGAATGAAAAGCTTCACTAAGTTAAAAATTAGCCCCTAGGACAGTCTATCCTCCCAACTATCTCCTGATATAAAAGTTATATCGCTCTGTTACGACGTGAATGAAGGACAAACTAACAAACAAGCTTTTGCATTTATAATATTAGTAACGATTTCAAGGACACTTTTTATTACTATAAGAAAACTTGAAGGAGTAAATAGGAGATGGTTATTTTACTCTAGATCTCTCCCAAACTTCAAAATAATATTATTTTTTGTCTCTACATCCGACGCTCTTAAGAGAAGCCACAGGCGGAAAGCTAGTTTGAACAAGTGTATTGAGTTTCAAACGAGTTACAGTTATGACGTCATGACTAGAGAATCCAATCCCGCATCAAAATCGCGATCCCGCAAGCCTGCGGGATTAAGATCATCAATCCCGCGGATCCCGCGCGATTTGCGGGATTGATTTTAATTATTATTATTTTTGTTTCATGTAATTTAAAGAAAGAAAATACACACAAATATTTTTAATTATTCTTATCAACATGAAGCAAAGTTACCACTTATATTATAAATTAAATATAAATGTTTAAGACAATACAATATTCACAATATTTCACGTTTCATATTTAGATTTTTATTTGAATTAGAACATATTCATTGGTTTTAGAGGCATTTAAAATCAGCTTATTTTTTTTTAAAAACATTCGAAGAAATGATAAAGTATCTAACGTTTCATCTTTTAGATTTGATCTTATCTTGTTGCATAAATAGCCAGCGGCGGAAAAAGCACGCGCGGCTTCCACACTTGTAGGCGGAATTGACTTTACATATGTAGGTATAAACAGCTTCCAAATACTTCCCCCTATTTCCTCCACAATCAAAAAGTGTCAATATCAAATCAGTTGAATTATCTCGAGTGGGTACACGCACAGCAGCTCTAGACTTGCCACCCATTCTGTACGCGCAAAGTTAAATCCCCGTGCGCCGTAGGGGAATCCCCAGTCATAGAGTAAGCTGGAACTGACATTGATTACGTTCCGTTCCGTCCGATAATATGTAGTTCCGATCATCGTCTGAGCCTATTTTTCTTACTTTTTTTCAATCCCGCGAACGTGCGGGATCCCGCATGAGTAATCCCGCATTTTTGATCCCGCAAAAAAGGTGCGGGATCCCGCATTAGCGGGATCCCGCGTTTGCGGGATTGGATTCCCTAGTCATGACACTCTGACAATGCATTAGGGAATCCTCGAAAGTATTAAATTACACCTTGTTGTAATTAATATAATATAGTACCTTTATATTAATAACCTTTCGCAGTTGACTCTTGACCCGAGAAATATATCTACATAGCTAGATTATCTATACTTAATATTATAGAGCTGAAGAGTTTGTTTGTTTGAACGCTAATCTCAGGAACTACTGGTCCGATTTGAAAAATTCTTTCGAAAGAAAGACCAACAGGAGCGGGTTAAACCGCGGGGTTATAATATTAATGTAATAACTATAAAGTATACAATTGTCGATAATAAAGGACAGGACATAATATTAGAGCATAATCCGTAAGTTTAAAGTGGATCACAATCGAGTCTAAAGGAGTCGGTTACAAACAAACATACAGGTGAAGCTAATACATGCGTGTTATAAACGAATTAACATTTGTATTTTGTACCGATGTCCAGTTAAAAAATAAACAGATAGTAAAAAGACATTTCAAATCTAGTTCAGACACACATAAAGTTATTTATGACACGTGACTTTATTTCGAAGAAACCACAAAAACAACGGCTTATCGTAATGTTTATGTAAAAGTGATGATTCAGGGATTTCGTCATTTCAATAAATTACATTATTTGTATTCGAAATTTTAACGAGGTCACACGTTCGACTCTCTTATTTACACGATTCAATTATGCTTTTTTGTCAATTATTTTTTTTAATTACTTGCTAGCAGAAATTGCTTTTTTATAATAAGGCTCGAATAAATTAATAAAATAAAACCACATTTTTGGTGCTAGTTTTTTTAAACGTTTGCACGTTAAATTAAATATATTAGTTTACATTTATAGGCTTTTGTCCGAAAAATTTCCATAGGTATATTTTTACAATCTGTTTACAAAAACATGTGCTTAGTTTTCAAAGTTAATTCTTTGCTTGTTTGGCACTAGATGGCATAATATAATTTAACAGAGACAAGTATTTATACATATTTAAGTACTTTTTATATCGTCTCTACTCTCTACATAAAACAAAGTCACTTCCCGCTATCTGTATATCACTCCCTATACAGTATGCTGTGAGTATGCTTGGATATTTAAATTTTGACGGATTTTGATGCGGGTTTTTTTAATACCTAGATAGATTGATTGAAGAGGAACTTATTTATATAATTTATTTGTGATGATCTTCTGTCATCATGGATCTGGAACTGGAACAGAAAAGTTTCAACAAAATTGGTTCAATGGTTTCATATCACGTATTTGGTTGATAACTTTACATATTTTTACAAATAAATCCTTAACTGAATATTCTATATAACAAATAAGCATTTTATAGCTCGATAAGATAAATGCAAAATATATTTATAACGAAATAGCCGGTTAATTCTTATCGTAACGGTAAATCATTTTATTGTTCAAAAATCGAATGTTCTAGAATCATGAATAATGCTTTTGTTCTATTTATATATTTAAATGATCATATTGCAAGTAATTTGTTTTGTTTTAAACAGATAAAACAAATATTTATTAAGTCTGAGACCTGAGTAAAAGAAAGAAAGAAAATACATATATTTGTTCAAGTAACATATTATATTATGTATTTACATTTAACACATCTTAATAATATTTACTTATTCTTCTATAATATAAAGATGAATCCCAAAATGTGTTGGTAAGCGCATAACTCGAGAACGGCTGAACCGATTTCGATAATTCTTTTTTTATTATATTCCTTGAAGTACGAAGATGGTTCTTATGTAGAGAAAACGTAAATATTATGTACCACGGGCGAAGCCGGGGCGGACCGCTAGTAATATTATAAAGCTAAAGAGTTTGTTTGTTTGTTTGTTTGAACGCAGGTACTACTGGTCCGATTTAAAAAATTCTTTCGGTGTAAGACAGCCATATTTATCGAGGAAGGCTATAAGCTATATATCATCACGCTAAGACCAACAGGAGCGGCGCAGCTAGTATCAATTAATATTATTCTTAAAATTCGTAGAGTTCGAAACTCAGTTTAAATATTGAAATAAATCCTGATTTATCGCTTTTAATTTCAAAAGAAAGTTAGCTTAAAATAGGTTAAGACCGCAGTGCGACGAGCGTGTGATAATTTTTGGCACCTGACTTCGCCTGCATTTGACTACCGCATTCTTTTCACCGACTGTGCATAATTTAAGAGCTATTCCCTTTTATTTAAGTTATAAAGTATAGATAAAAAGGTTTAGATTATGTAAAATATAACAAAGAACGATATGAATAAATGTTTAATGATTTATCAAACTTATTACTGATTTTAAGTAGGTATTTTTTAAGATAATAAAGAATTGTATGCAAGTGACGTTTTTCTCTATATTGTAGAGATATTAGAAATAATTATTGTTTTATTTATTACTAGATTTCCGCCCGCGGCTCCGCCCGCGTTTTCAAAGGAAAACCCGCATAGTTCCCGTTCCCGTGGGATTTCCGGGATAAAACCTATCCTATGTGTTAATCCAAGTTACCCTCTATATGTGTGCTAAATTTCATTGTAATCGGTTCAGTAGTTTTTACGTGAAAGAGTAACAAACATCCATACATCCATACATCCTTAAGATTAAGATTAAGATAAGATTAAGATTAAGATGACTTAATCTTGGTTGTTAAGAGACAGTTTTAGTTGTTTTATTAATAGTAATTAATTAAGAAAAAAGTTTTTCTGGAAAAAAAATTGGTTGTGTAAGAATTTGTTGATTAAACTTTTTCAACATAATATTATGCTTGTAGTTCGAAATCTATAAAGATAGCCCATGTCATTCTTACAGTATACACAACTATCTATTTAGGAAAATACATCAATATCTATCTAGCGATTAAAACATAAAACAACATCGTCTGCATTTCAAACAGTTTTCAGCATGTTAATTACTCTGCGTAGTTTTAAATTAAAATACATTAAAACTATTTTTGATTTCAAAACAAATGACGTCGTAGCATAAACATTGGCCTTGATACTTTATCACATGTTTTCTATTTATAGGAAATAAATACATCTGTTATAATAAAACTGTGCATAGACATGCAGCGGAAAAGGTTTAAAACAATGTAGTTTTAACCGATTTGATAAAGAGAGGTTTCTGAAGTAGAGTCAGAATCTTTTTGTTAGTTTGTTTACAATGCACTTGGATAGATATGGTACATACATACATATTTTCTTTTTATCTTAAACTCAAAAATTCTCTTTCGAACTCTTTTATCTTAAACTCAATTGTTATTTTTTGGTAAGTTTGTGATAAAAGATACATTCCAAAATATTATATGATAAGAAAGATGAAGTGTATCAATAAAATTTTCTTTTACATACTGTATTTAGCTTTACACTAACTAGGTGTAATTGCTATGCATATTTTGATCATTAAAACGAACCCGAATGATTGTTATTCTTCTATTCTTTCTATTTGACTTTTTTTTTAAATAAATTGTAATACAAATTCGTACGCGAATATAATTAATGAAATATGAATGCGAATGTTTGTTAGTTTGTCTCCTTTTCACGTTATAACGGAGCGATTTATGATTTTATATGATAGTTGCAGGAACCTATAGAGTTGCAACTTTTGACCGAGTTGAAACATTTCATTCCCATGGGAATTTCCTTTGAGTATTCAAGCGAAGTCGGGGGTTAAAGCTAGTTATCTAGTTTCAAATTTTGATAGGAATTAGGTCATGCTCACTAGTGGTAAATTATTTATAGAGAATTACTGTATTCTGTATGATCTATGAAGGAATTGAAATTGTTTTAACATGTAGGTAATATACGTGACTTTAGAGGTATAAAATATGTAAAATGTTATTATTAGAATTATTATCTTTTTTTCAAGCATCTTAGATATAATTCTCTTTCCATTTTTATTTTTCTGTCGTCAGCTATCTCTAAGTTATTTTAGATTACGGAGATTAACCAAATCAAACAGATAAATTTTATTTTGAATTTTCTTATTGATCTATGTTATAAAATAAAATATTTAAGAGTAAATTTAATTTCGGGTAAATTGAGATTTAGTAATATTTTTTGTTATAGCCGAAGTGGGATAGATTTACGTATATAAATAACTTAACTGCGTCTGACATTTGTTTTTCTCGATATAAAATCTATGTAAGCTTGTTATTATATTAATAAAAACAACTAAAATATACCTAATATAATCTTTGCGTAAATTAAAACTTATAAATCCAAATAGAGCAAGATAAGTCGCTGTTTATTTAAGGATGGGTTACCATATTATGGTAGACTAGCTTTCCGCCCGTGCATTCGCCCGCGTTTTCAAAGAAAAGTAGTTCCCGTTCCCGTGGGGTTTCCGGGATAAAACCTATCTTATAAGTTAATCCAAATTACCTTCTATATGTGTGCTAAATTTCATTGTAATCGGTTTGGTAGTATTTGCGTGAAAGAATAACAAACATACACATACACATCCATCATCACAAACTTTCTCATTTATAATAAACTCAAACTCAAACATTCATTTATTCAATTAGACTACTATTTAGTAGCACTTTCGAATCGACATTACATGAGTATTTTTAACATTTACCACCGATTCGGAAAGCAGTATCTATGGAGAAGAATCGGCAAGAAACTCCATAGTTGCTCTTTTAAATTATGTCAATATTACATAATATGTAACTTGTATCTAATAAAGTATAAAAATATATTAGTAGCAATATTTAATATGGTATTCATGTACATAATGTAGTATAAGATATTTATATATCAGTGAAAACTGATACTATACTAGTAGTTGTAACATTGTATTTATTTGTCAAATTTAAATATTTGTGCTTTCCGTACGCGATAAAATTCAAAAGATAACAATCGCTATTTTAGAGCTATTTTATTTGTTTCAGTTTTTGCTGATGTGAACAGCGAATGGGCCGGTGATTATGATTACAACAGCTACGAATATGTTCCAAATGAGAAAGAGATTGGCGAAACGAGTAACAAAGAAATAGATGAATTTCGTAAAGAAGTAGAAGATTCTATAGCTGAAGCAGAAAACGAAGACTATGACATCATCGATTATCAGTTTGAAGACAATAGATCCGAGGCAGATGATAAACCAAATGGCGATGGAGCTGCAGATGTTAAAGAACCTGACGTACATTTTTTCTCTGAAAACACAAATTCCCACGAGGAAAAGGAAAACGGTCTATCCGATGAAATTTTAAAATACGACGAGAAGAAAGAACCAGAGCAAGATATCATTGAAGAAACTAAAGCAATTCTAAACGAAGATGATGGAAATGACTTTGAGAAAATTCGACCATTGAGTCAAGATTTACCTGATATAAAAGGTATAGTAGATGAGACAAAGAAATTATTGAACGAAACCGATGATAACTTCGACAGTAAAGCAAACGTTAAATATGTAAACGAAAATGAAGCTGAGAAAGTGGCAGAAGATAAATCTGAGAAGATAGTTCAGTCTCATGATGAGTTCAAGTCTTCATTGAATGAATTGCTTGACACTTTGCATCAACTCGACGATGATGACAAAGATGATGAGTATGACTATGACAGTCAATTCGACTATTATCCAATTAATGATGATAAACGAGATTCTGAAAAGCCTGACGAAAAGCCGCACGATGATGAAATACTGATAGATGAGCCATCATCAGTCGATAGCAAAACAACGCAAACTCCCATATTTTACTTAAATGATGCTCTGCCAGCTGCAGAATCTAATTCATCTCAAGCTGTGGAGATAACAGCCCATACAACTTTATCTGATGATATTAAAACTACGGAAACCTTAGAACTAGAAACAGAAAAAGATGAAAAAGCAACAACTCAAATCGTAGATCAACCGACAACAATTGCGCAGGAAGTTACAGGAACAACAGTAACAAATGAAAACAAAAATATTACAAATGAAAATATAGTAGCGCAATCGAAACCCGTAAACACGGTTCAAATTCAACTGAATGTTACTGAAAATACGAAAGTAGTGTCACCGAATTATCCTAATGCGTACCCGACATACCAAATAACAGATTATATAATAACTGGTGACGGTGTGGGCATCGAGATGAACGTCACGGACTTCGCAATTAACAGTTTTGTTGGAGACTATGTGCTAATCGTACCAGGTAATTAAACTAATTCTTAATAGATGTAGAACAGAAGTACAATTTAGCTTAGTTATAGCAATCCAGATTATATTAAAAGAATATTTTTTTAAGTCTAATTTGCACATTTGCTTTTTGAAATGTTATTGTGACATTGTATTTAATGGCCTATCCCTTGATATGTTTAATAGTCATCACTTCAAAACATATTGTATTTTGGTTTTGAACACAGTTAAATTTTATCAACCAACTTTCCATCTCATTTGCACTTGTTTTTTACCAAGCATTAAAATCCATTTCCAATGCTTAGATAAACATGCAAATTCTAACGATAACGTCATGCAACGACATATATCTAGCTCAAGATCCTTTCAGGTCAAACCACCAAGGACAGTTCCGATGGTATCCTCGCCACTTACACCCTGAAGAGCGAACGAAGATTTCGTTTCACTGATGTTGACAGAATGTTCATCAGGTTCGAGGCGATGCAGGGCATGCAGTTCCAGAGAGGCTTTAGTATCAGTTTGAGAATGATTAGTAAGTTTCACAAAAACAAAATTGACTAAGTTACTTAACAAAAAGTTATTAAAAAGAGTCACGCGTGTCAGAAGTGAAATTTCTTTGACAAGATAGAAAGATAAAAAATCGTCGCCTTATTTTGTTTCGTGATGATATTGCCCTGACGCAACCTTGAAATTATACTCACAACGCGCCTAAAGAATTTTCACTTCAATAAACGTAGTCAATGTGAAACCTAATTTCTGATCAAAATGCAAATTTAAAAGATATTGCATCGACTTTGATGTAAAATACGGTCAGAGTAGTACATTCATACATACATATTTATATACTCTTTTATGTACTTGCACATAACAAATTAATAGTAGGTGCTCAAAATAAAATACAGCTTCTTACTTTTCATTCATTTATTCCAACCATAAAACAATAGTTAACATTAGGCCACTAATTAAAACTATAACTACATTACAGTGCCAAGAACAGACGTAGTAATAGACGAAGACCATGAAGAAGAACCAGTTATCAAGACCTCTGAGGACACTTTCCGTGTGAACTTGGGAGGGGTCTCCGTTAATGGTTTCTTCGCTATTGAGGAGGATTTCCGTAAACTGGTCGCTGATATGGCCACTATGTATATCAATGCTAAAGGAATTGATATGGGATTAAATACCACGTAAGTATAATAGATTTTTACTTTAAAATAGTAACTAGTATTAACTCTAGTGACTTTGGTTACAAAGTAAAGAGTAAGGAACAAAAATCTACTACATATATAAAAATAAGTCGGGTTTCCCTTCCTGACGCTATAACTCCAGAATGCACGAACAGATTACCACGGTTTTGCATTCGTTGGAAAGGTCTCGGGCTCCGTGAGGTTTATAACAAAGAAAAGGTGCTCTGGTGGCGAAACGGAGTTCGCCCGGTTTGCTAGTATCCTATATTTCCGGATAAATTTTTATGAACAGATTTTAGTTGAATCGTTTTATAGGTTTTGTTAAAGATTTTGTAAAGAAACGCATATCTTTATAGTTATAACACAGATAATATTACATTATTATTTTATACGATGTTATGGATAAAGAATGGAAAACGGATAAAGCATAGCCAATTTTAATGCAATAGCTTAAAAGCCACTATTATCAATTAAAACTTTCTCTTTACCAGCTCGATCGACTCGATCTTCCGTTCAATTTTGGAGTTACCTAGTTTCAAACATAAGCAATTTTTGCACAAATTTATTTCCTTATCTTCATAATATACCTTCTGTAGAATTGAAAGATCTAAAATTTATAGGTTTTTCATATATTTGAGCTAAAGCACTGAAACTAATGCCGGCTACTCACCTACCTGCCGCAGGGGCAATATTGGAACAATCTCGGTTGGTCGGCGGTCGGAGCAATTTCGGTTGTTCTCTAAATTTCCACTGTTCGCATACACATCACAATTAAGGAACCAATTAAGGGCGTAATTTCAATATTGCCCCTGCATCAGGCAGGTGAGTAGCCGTCTTTAATTAGCGCCTTAATTGTGATGTGTATAGGCAAGCGGAGCAACTACAAAACTTATGAAAACCATTAGATCTATTTTCGAGATCACAAGATCAAAATATGTACATACATACTCACGTAGCACTATTATTTCAGTATACATTACCTCCATTGTTGAAACATGTTTATCAGCAGAATATAATCTGTATTAACTATTCATAATTTCATAAAATATAATATGTTATCAACAGATAACGCTCGTAAATAAATTGAAGTGTCTGCATGATTAATAGAATTATGTTTCATTGTGTTTCTTGAATATATTGTTATTAATTTGAGATTTTAGACTAAATTTCTAATTATAGGTTTTGCCTTATTCCTATTACGGACTACATTTTTACTATCATATCAAAAGCCGTTCGAATTGTAATAATTTCGATTGTAAAAACTTGTCAAAAAAATCTAATTTTATATATAATCTAAATTATATATTGCTTGCTGACCTGAAAAGATTGTTTTGCCAGGGCATCCTTATTACATAGATTTAAAAGAATAGGTATTCAGAACTATGGTATAAAAACTAAACTCAAAAATCGGTCATGCAAATGAAAAAGTGTTTTACATGATGTAAGCCTTGTTTTGAGAAACATGACTCAAAAAAAGCAGGCCAGTTTGATCGTAACACATGATGTAAATATTTGTGTGAAATGTATTCAGAAGAAACTTGGTTATTTATCAAAGATTCCCAATAATATTGCACAGTTTATTTATATAGATTCGATGTAGAGCTACAATTTATCATCAACTACATAGTATAAAAAAGTCGATGTCGCTGTCTGTCCGTCACTTTGTGTGCTTAAATATTTAGAATTACAAAACGGATTTTGATGTGGATTTAAAAAAATTGAGTGATTCAAGATGAAGATTTTTTTATGTACATAATATGTATATAATTTTCGTTTTCCTTAAAACGTTGTACCTACTTACAATGAATTTTTTTATGAATTTACTTTTTTCCCAAGAAAAATTTAGAATTTAGATTACAATAACAACAAACTTCTGAATCATAGAACTAATCTAAAATATCAATTTCCAAGGTTACAGATTAAATGTGAAAAAGTGGAACTCCGTCATTTGTAAACATACAAATGACGGAGTTCCACTTCTATGTAAAAAATTATAAAAATAAAGAAGAATATGATCTAAGCTCTAGATGAATAAATCGAAGTTTAAATCAAATTTTTTCGTCACTCAGCTGGAATTCCTTTCAACGGTGACCCATCTACACACTGACCGCGCTGAAAGTTGCTTAACCAACAAATTAACCATCCGCTGTGTGCAAGCCACGAATCACGATCCCTGACTATAGCGATGACGCAGTGTACCAATTACATATTGGAATATCTGGGTTAATCCGTACAATATATCCTCATTATAAATCTTACATACATTTTGTATGTATGTTTGTTTCAGTACGCTGTTTATGGCTTGTAGGATTTAAGCTTAAAGCAAGTAAACCCACGTGCATTTGTACGTGGTATTTTTCAGTAATTGTACTCTTGGGCAGAAAAAAAAACATGTTCTTGTGTTTGATTTAACTTCAAGAATACAAGCAAAGATTTAATTAACCATATAATTATTTTAACGTATCATAGATAACGTATCCAACATCAACCATCAATTAAACAAAATTGATAATCTCAAAGATATCAAACCATAATAACGCGTCAGCCATAATTGCGTTCATTCTCCTTACAAAGTCGAACAAAAACACAAATACCAGCATCAAAGAGAATGCCGACAAGTTTTACAATGGCCCCCAAAGCTCACGGCACCCCACCGAAACTTTTAGCAGGACAGCGCATGCGCGAACTGGACGCATGCGCCAACAACGTCACATCTATTTTAGTATCCATCTCTCGCACCCACAGAGCGGCGCACCGCGCTTACAAAATTGTATTCTCACTATCGCACCCAATCAAACGAGAAAATAAATACAAAACAACACAAGGAAAAGCCAAAAATAATCAACTCGGTCCCCAAACATGATAAAACAGATAACAAGCGAAACTAGAACTTAAACAACATTAACATAAGTGTTAAAATGCAGCAATGCGCCACGACATCGATCACAGTATTCCCTGATGCCAAAACTTCCAACATATAGTGTCAAATATTTACCATGGAGCCGTTTATCGATAGGAACAACTTCGCGGTCAGCGCGATGGTGACGGTAGCGATGCAAATATTATTTTTCATGATCGCTTCCTTGTCCCAGAGCGACAAAGTTACGGATTTCACTGGAGGTGCCAATTTTATTATTATCGCTTTGCTAACATTCTTCCTCGGCCAAGGAGGGAACAATTTGAAAAGTTATGACAGCAGACAGCTGATGGTGACGGCTTTCGTTTGTTTGTGGGGCGTGAGGCTGTCCGGGTACCTCATATATAGGATATATCACATCGGCAGGGATAAACAATTCGAGGATCGCAAAAGTAACACGCTAAGATTCGCCGTTTTCTACACATTTCAAGCGGTATGGGTTTATATCGTCAGTTTGCCTGTGATTATAATAAATTCGTCGCATCATTCATATCCTAAAGCGCCGAAAACGATGACAACATTGGACTCAGCTGGCGCAGGTGTTTTTGTATGCGGTTTGTTGATAGAGACGTACGCTGATTTGCAGAAATTCGCGTTCCGACAAGAACCGGCCAATCAAGGGAAGTGGTGTAACGACGGGCTGTGGGGCCTCTCCAGGCACCCGAATTATTTCGGTGAAGTAGTCCTGTGGTGGGGCATATTCATAATTTCACTCAACGTTATCGAAGGCATCGAGTTCATTGCAATATTATCGCCTTTGTTCACGATGGCCATTATATTGTTCTTATCAGGAATACCGTTGCTCGAACGATCGGCGGATGAAAAGTATAGAGATAACCCAGATTATTTATATTATAAGGCATCTACGTCACCCTTTATACCGATACCGCCAGCATTTTACGTGGAAGTGCCAAAATTCCTGAAATTTGTGATGTGTTGTGAGTTCCCGATCTACGACTACACGCGGGAGGACTTCGCGGCGCCTACGATCGTCACCGAGACCACCAGCATATCCATGGTGCAGTCTCAGACATAGCTACTAAACGCCGCACGTGACATCGTTGCGGCAAACGAAAAAAACAATCCGAAATGTCAAAACCCACACAAGAACTTGTGATACACGGCCGAGGAGCGCCCTCCGAAAAAATTGCCAAATTCATTGCCACTGAAACAAAATAATACGTTAGATATGAATCGTTATAATACATATATGGATAACTTGCGAAAGAGCAAGAAACTTGCGTTAGATTTAATAGAAGATACTAAAGATATTATACTTGAAGAAGACGAAGCTCCTATTAAGAATATAAGATTAAGGTCACCTTCAGATGATTTAGAATTAAATAAGCCTAGTACTAGTAGAACGGAACGACCTACTGAATTCGTAAAATATGGAAAAATTACATTTAATACAACAGCAATTTTACATCATTACCCACAAATGAACAAAACAGAGAATCACGTACACCACACAAAGAAATTGAATTGTAACTCAGATAAAGCGAAGATAGATAATAACAATATATCTGAACCTGATAAAGTAGAAACTAAAATAACGATAAACAACATTGAATGTAATGCTAATAATAATGATTCTATAATTAGAGTGAATAGTGTAAGTAATGTAGAACCGTTAGATGTGCTGAAGAAGCCGGTTAAGTTCACTGAAGAGAAGCTTGTATGAGGGTTGGCCTCCTTTAGCCTACATTTTGAAAGGTGGAAATTTTGGTACAGAAGGCCGGGGAGAGTGAAACAAAACATATCCAAATATAAGTTGCTGTAAATAAAAATAAGACTGGACAAGATATACCTGATTTTAAATACATAGAAACAGAATATGTAGAATTTGCTGTTGTACATACATTGTTAATAGTGTATTGTTAAAATATTATACCTATGTATAGATGAGATTAGTCGAATCCGTCTCAAATAGAATAAACTAATTATATTGGTGTATGAAGATTGGATTGTGGAAGTTGGTAAGTTATTATTTATTTTAATCAAATACTTTCGCAGTGTATCATTCACATATCATAATATTTATTTATATCTTTTGTCCTATAGTCACTTTTCAAGATCTGAGTAAATGATAGGTAATATTTAAAATTGTGGTGTAATACTTATAAAATCAAGTGACATACTTGTTCCTTTGTTTGATCTTTCATAAAAATATGAGTCTTTAAGTTATGTATCACGGTGCATATACATCAAACGAGCGAAAGGTCATTCTAACCCCACTATGGCAAATTATTTTAGTGTAAACAGGCGAATAACAGGGAAATAATACTCTACATTATTTCGTTGTTTTTAGTGTGTTTGAAAAGATTCTATGCAATGTTCTAATGCTGAACAACACTGAATACGAGTTTTCGTTTACACTAAAAGATCTCTTGGTCTTCTTCAGCTAGAGCAAGAGCATTGTTTTTTAAAGAATGTTCTTGCTTTAGCTCTATGTTCGTTTGGTGTAAATGAACCGTCATATTGGAGATTATTGTTTTTCTAGAGGCTTAAAAATGTATCATAAAACAGTATATTTAAATAATAATTTATTACGCAGTATTAAATACAATATAATTATGGATTCATACAATATGTACCACCTTTTCCTTGGTTTGCACTCTACTTTATCAGGATTCATCTCTTAATCTCCATAAAATTTACAACTTTTTTCACTGAAAAATAAATTGAACCTTCATGCTGCTGTAAAGATTCTTAGATTTGTATATTATAAAAGTCAATCAAATGTTGCCGAGTGGTTCCATTAAATATTATAATACTCAGTTATATTATCTTTTGAACTTTTGAAACCTTCTAAGCCCTATTTCAGCACGTAACTTATAGGCAACTAGCTTTCCGCCCGCGGCTTCGCCCGCGTTTTCGAAGAAAAACCCGTTCCCGTAGGATTTCCGGGATAAAACCTATCCTATGTCCTTTCTCGGGTATCAAAATATCTCTATACCAAATTTCATGCAAATTGGTTCAGTAGGTAGTTAAGGCGTGATTGAGTAACAGACAGACAGACAGAGTTACTTTCGCATTTATAATATTAGTATGGATGTAATAAAATATTATTTTTTCATTGTCAGGGAAGGTTTTCACTATTTTTATTATTTTTACCCTCAGTGAGGTCAATAAAGCACTAAAATCTAAAAATGACAACACTCAAACTAAAATCCAATTAGTGTATTCGGTTTTAGTTACATAATACCTAGATTTTGACCAACTTCAAATAAGAAAGATTACAATTTCGGTATGACTATAAAATTATCAACGAAATCTTATAAAAAACCTTTTATTGTTTACAAGTTTAAAAGTGAAGTCCCATGTCCCCAAGTGGGGTAAGGGGCAGATGCATTATGCATACATCTGTTTCTTTGATCGATTTTTCTTTAGGGACAAGTAGGTGATCAGGCTTCTGTGTCCTGCCAGACAGAGACATTTTTTTTATTCGTCTCCACCGGGAATCGAAACCAGGGCCCCTAGGTGCTACGCTCACGCGTCACGCTCACGCGTCAACCACTGTACCAAGGAAGCGGTCGTTTACAAGTTTGATTGTAAAAAATAAATTCTCTCTCTCATTTATGAAATAATGAAGCGAAATAATGAAGAGAAAATAAAGTTCTCGAACGGTTAACAAGCGAAATAATAATTTTACTTGTTAATCATTCGGGGTTTAAAGAAATAGTTTATAATAAATACACAAAACATAATATTATGTAAATAGTATTTTTAATACATTTCTGAGAAATGATATCTATAAGGATATCTCAATATCGCATCGTGACTGTTTACCTAGTATCGTCTTAAATTCACGATAGAAATGCGTAGATAAATCGAAGAAACCAATCCAAAATTTTATTGAAATCGAATGTTGTTTATGTAAACTTTGCAAGACATATTGAAGCAATAACAAACCTATTTTTAGATTTTCATGCCCTTTACTAAATATTTTAACCTATTCAAAATAACATTAATTATATCACGTCCCTTCTACCTTAAATGTTATACTACTAAAATGTTATACTAAATTTAATTTTAACACCCACTAAACAGAGTCCAATTTCGCTTGTCACATAATTTTTCTAAGAAATGCACTCAAGTGTTAAATTAGATCTAAAATAGACCGAGCGCTGCGGGGAGATGTCTAATTAAAGCTATTTATAGGCCGGGAGGTAATTGGCCTAATCACTTGGTATCTAATTTTGAAGATGTAACATCCTATTTGATGTAATGTAACGGTTACTCATGTTTTATGCTGTACTAGTTCAGAATTTCTTTTACATTCTTTAATTTTAGATAAGGCAATGCTGTATGTAATTTTTATTGCGTAGAATTCAGCTCGCGGCTTCGCCCGCGTTTTCAAAGAAAAGCCTGCATAGTTTCCGTTCCTGTGAGATTCCCGGGAAGTAGCTTATGCCTTATTCTGGTTCTTCAGCTACCTACATACCAAATTTCATTGTAATCGGTTCAGTAGAATTTGCTTGAAAGAGTAACAAATATCCGTCCACCCTTAAAAACTTTCGCATTTATTATATTAGTAGGATGCATGTTGGTCGCGGAAGAATTCCAACAAATACCCGCGGCCCCATCATTAAAGCGGCTCGACGGAACACAGTGGGGTTTTAGTCGGTAAGAATCCGACATAACCCACGGCTCCTTCCCCGGGGGCCGTGGGTATCTTTGGAAGATTTCTCCACTATAAAAAAAAAGGATGTGTTGTTGTCTATCTTCTTTTTTGACAATTTTTTATTTTACTACGGTACTTTAATGAAATGTCACATTTCAAGATTTCATATTTGCTCTATATTTTGCGTTTCTACCACATTTCTAGCGAAATTTTACGATCCGATATTAAAATTGATATGAGGAATACCTACAGATTTTTTTTAACTGATTACATACTAGTTTTGGTTGCATTCAAATACTAAAGAGGAAAATTGCTGTATTATTTTAAAACGTGTTTTTGATGAGACGTACTCATTCGACGCAAATAAAAAGCACGCGGCTTTTATTTGCGTCGAGGAATGAGTCGTAGATGATACATAGCAAATTTTCCATATAGATAAGGCTATAAAATGTGAACTATATTTTCAAATCGAAATAATAGTTCGCGATATTCTTGCATTCAAAACAAACACAACTTAAATATTAGATATCGTCATAATCCGATGTTTAATGGGTTTGTTATCAAATTATTTGTACTAGTTCTTGCCTAGAGATTTGTGCGTGTATGTTCGAAATATATAGTAGTGTGTAATGGTTTCTTAATGATTTAATGTATTTTTATATTATTAAAAAAAATGTAAGTCCTAATAATATTATAAATGCGAAAGTTTGTGAGGATGTGTGTGTTTGTTACTCTTTCACGCAAATTCTACTGAACCGATTTCCGAAGTTTGACACACTTATAGAGGGTAACTTGGATTAACACATAGGATAGGTTTTATTCCGGAAATGCCACGGGAACGGGAACTATGCGGGTTTTTCTTTGAAAACGCGGGCGAACAAAAGTACCTAATTAACTAGATTTTTTGCCGACTTCTGTAGATATTGTTATTATTATTTCTCTGTATTTTGACGATTCAAAAGTGCTTCTAAACAAATATTATTTGATAAATATTAGAGTTTCTAGCTATTCTGAATATCTATCATATAGAGGCGTTATCAGTGAAACAATGCAGTGTCTGGCGAGGTTCCAAATAGTGATTGGCAAGGTGCATGTTGCAGGTATGCGTATAGGGTTGCCATATATAGCGTGGAACTTTCTAGATGTTTCAAATAGGTAAGTAGAAAAGGGAATTTAAGAAGGAAATAGGAAGTAAAAAAGAAGCGTTTTTAATTACTATTCTAGGTGATTTTAACTGGCAAAATAACTACATAGTATAAATCAAAGTCGTTTCCCGTTGTCCCTATGTATGATAGATCTTTAAAACTACAAAACGGATTCTGATGTTTTTTTATAGGTAGAAAGATTCTCGTGAAAGGTTTTTTTTTATAATTTGTTAAGGTTTAGACTTCTTAGTCTCTTGGCAAAAGGCGGGTTATTTTAATTCGATCATAGTTATCGAATAATATGAAACTTGCAAATGCAAAATAAAATCGATGACATGAATTGCTTTACTAATATTATATCTTCAAAAACATGAATTTTCACTAAATATACGCATTTTACAAATCCTTGAAATCTAGATTGTGCTAGCCCTAAATTTTACAGTCTATACTGCGATGAAAATGGTACGCCTTTGTAATGCAGCACTTGTGTGTTACAGTCTTTTGATCTCAGATATTTGGAGTTCTAACATTACGACTGATCTTATCTGTCTATTTGTTTGTTGTAAATTTAAATGTAGATGCAAATGTTTGATAAATCCTAACTTAGGTTATATTGTTCATATACTTACTACTGCACTTTTGAATATTATAAGAACACGGTTTAATTTGGTGTATGTACTCGTGAAATTATTGTATTGCCATCGATATTTGATAAGTGTACAGTTTGAATTAAATCTGTCTGATTAAAGTCAGTCATACTAATAAAGGAGGAGAGTTAGATATTATATACAATTATGTTAAAAGCTGAAAATACTGATTATTCGATAATCGATTCTTACCTTACTAAGACTGAAAAAAAGCAATGTATTTCTATTTTCACTGCTTTTAAAATTATAAATATAATATATTATAATGTATGAATTCTTGCATATAGGTATAATCTTCTATTATGCAAACTCACGTGGAATATTATAGATACTGTATATTCTTGGCAAGGTTGAGGTTATATTAATCTTATTACGTCAGCATAAATTTCATTTTCATGTGTTATGTAACGCGATACCATAAGTTCAGTAGTTAATATGTTAAGTTTAAAGGTTATTCAGAGACTCCACCAGTTTACAAAGAATCTTTCCCTTTTGTTTATTTCGTAAATCTATTTACCAATAAATTTTATTAGCTATAGTATCCCCATGACTACGCTCGCTGTATAAACTTCAAAACGATGGAATCATCAAATATTATCACTACACTAGCGGCCCGCCCCGGCTTCGCCCGTGGTACATAATTATGAAAAATAGATGTTGGCCGATTCTCAGACTTACCCGATATGCACAGAAAATTTCATGAGAATCGGTCCACCCGTTTCGGAGGAGTATGCAGACTAACATTGTGACACGAGAATTTTATATATAAGAAGAAGAAGATAATATTACAAATGAAAGTGCAAAACAAACTGCGTCGATTTTCATTCTGTTTTCAAAAATGGATAGCGTGGTTTTGAAGGTTTCATCTAGTAGTAAATAAACCATCTAGTAATTATCAAGGCTTTAATTTCTATTCACCACATTTCAGGTTAGAAATCACACAGATCAAAAAGACGGGCATTTGCTACCAAAACTGGCCGGGTTCAGAGCAGTGCGTGGAGGTCACGTTCGCGGTTCCTCTGCAGTATGTAGCTGATGATGAAGAGGATCTGGAGACGAGGTTGACTGAGCAGGACCTGCAGGACATGTGGGAGATGTACTCCAGGGTCGATCCGTTTGCTGTGCGGCTGGAACAGCTGGGTGTTGTGGTAAGGATGGACTTTAAAGGTTTTAGCCAAGTCAGAGATTATGGGTTCGATTTCCACTCGGGGCAAATATTTGTGTGATGAACATAGATGTTTGCTCTGTGTCTGGGTGTTAATTATCTATATAAGTATTTATTTATTTATTATTTTCCAGGAATTCACGTACCCTAACGAGCGCAGCGTGGTGACCGTGTGGCTGGTGTTAGCCGCTGGCGTGGTCATCTCGATGGCCATGCTCGCATTCGCGCTGTGGCGGTTCAGCTGCTTCGAGGAGTATACCAAGTGAGTACACCATACAGCATACTCTATCTCTATATACACTAATACATATGTAAATTTCTCGTATGTAAGTGTCTCAATGTTAGGTACTAGGTACTTACAAGAGTTAACGTTTGCCCTATATATAAAAACTAGCGGTCCGCCCCGGCTTCGCACGTGGTACCTACATGTTTAAACTATCCTATCTCTCAAGTTGGATTGAACTACACATGGTGTGCGAATTTTATTATAATCGGTTAAGTGGTTTTGGAGTACATTGAGGACAAACATTGTGACACGAGATTTATATATATCAAGATGAATCCTTTTTTCCCTTTGTAACGGCATCACGCGTGAACGGCTGGACCGCTTTCCACAATTCGTTTTTTGTTGTGTTCGTTATTGTCCAGAAAAAGGTCTTATGAAGGAAAATCTTGAGAAATTTGCGCCAAAAATTTGTAAAATTAAGAAATCTTAACGGCCATTTTAACTTCACGAGTTTTACAATTTACCGTTGGGTCAGCTAGTTCTTAATAAAAAAGAGTCTTTTAAAACGGTACTTAGGGTTTGAGTAATGTAAACTATTTATTAATAAACTAAAACCCTCTATTCCAGAATGCCCTCCTACAGCGACACAGACAGCTTGAACGACAAGCGCGTGCTCGACCTGTACCCGACCCCGCACCAGACGCTACCCCCCCTCTATACTGAGGACTTCAACTGGGCGGACGATAAATATGATATTACTAAAGGTTTGTTTTTGACTGTTTTATTAAAATTGTGCAAAGGAAACCTTATAATTCTTAATTGGAATAAAAAAAGGTACGAATTCGTGTAGATGGTGGCGACAACTCGCTACAGAATTGACATACTTTATACATAAATGAAATACCTAGTAAGTTCAAACATATCTTATATTACTGTTTTATTAGAACAAGATCTTGACAGACGCTGGACAGCGTTTAATTGTATTTATAAATTATAACTAACTGCGCTCCGCGGTTTCACCCGCGTGCTCTTAGCGTGATGATAATATACTTATAGCCTCTATGAAAAATAATATAATATAATCCTCTATTAATGGGCTATCTAACACGGAAAGAATTTTTCAAATCGGACCAGTAGTTCCCGAGATTAGCGCGTTCAAACAAACAAACTCTTCAGCTTTATAATATTAGTCTAGATTACTGTTTTTTCAGGACAAGAGCAGCCTGATCTTAACTTGACCAAGGACGATTTTTTTTATATTTGAGATTGAGTAAATGTGTGTGTGTGTGCATGTGTGCAGTGTGCGTATACATCTATATTTGTGTGTGTCTTTGTTAGCGAATACGTGTTTATTAATATAATTTTGACATTTTCTAATTAATACTATTCTAATAAAAATGTCGCTTTACAGATCACGGATACTCAAACAACAGTTATTTGCGCGACGATATGTTTGACATCGACTCCGACGAGGACACGCTTCGTACTCAGAACGGGTAACCTTTTACTCAAACTCAAACTCAAACATTTATTTATTCATCTAGATGTCTTATTTCATAAAAAAAGCACATTCATTTCAAAAGTTACAAACATGTTATTGTATTTTTCAAATCATATTAATTTAATAGTTCTGTTCATATAAAATATGAATGAAAATATGTCTACAGTATGTATGTCATTTTTAATTGTAACTAATGCATGCAATGGTTATTTATTATGGCAATAGTTATTTGTCGTTGATTTAACGCGAATATTTTACAGATATGAAGGCCTCTACAAGTTCAATTTTTAAAATAGTAGTGGGTCACCACGTCTTAAAAAAAATTGAACGCATCTAAAATTATTACTATTCATAGCTTTAAATGCAGGCAATTACGACAAATTTACAGTAATCATAGTAAAGAACAGATAAACAATAAATTCAATTTAAAATACTCGTGTAAAATCAAACAAAAACAGTTCATCCATTAACAATTACACAACCAGCTGAGCGCATTCTATAGCTGTGTTTCAGCAGAGTTTCACCATTTACGATTTATCATTTCAGGAGGTACACCACAGACGTGTAGCCGTATGTTATCGGTATGCTTTTTAACTTTACTAACATTTTTGCAGAATTAGTTTTAAGTTTTTCAGCATGAAAGTAACCAACTTTAATTGGTCAGGTTATAAGATGCAAATACAATTTTGCATGCGATAGAAAAGGATCGATATAGAATAATGTTTAAATAGTTAAATAGTCGAAAATCTTGTATTTATTATTCAGAGAATTGCAATCAGACGGGAAAGAGAGTTCTTAATAATAATTTAAAGATAGTAAATATATTGTATATTAGAATAGTATTAATTATTATATTATCTTAGCTATTTGTCGTCTTAAATACAAGACAGTGTTTAAATGTGTTCCCTCCACGTATGGCGATGATAGTCTACTTTCCTTCGCCCGCGTTTTCAAAGTAAAACCCGCATATAGTTCCCGTTCCCGTGAAATTTCCGGGATAAAAGTCCATCTTTATACACTTTCGCATTTATAATATTAGTAGGATTATAATATTATTTGTTGTTAAGTATTAATTATTATATTGTTGTTCCCATTATCACAATGAGGATTTGTGTTCCAATGTGTGTTTCATCGCAATACGTGCAGTGGAACGCGTTAGCGTCGCGTTTTTTAATAAGAAAAATATAAATGAATTTAATAATTTCAGATATCGACCTGAAGCCATCAGCCCTCGTGATATTTACCACGTGTGATTGCACCAAATTTAGATTTAAAATTAGTTATGACGTAATTGTAAATAAAAGTTAAGACCTGTTTGACAGTTATGAGTTCTGTTGTTTATTCTTATTTTTGATTGAAAGGTCTTTTCAATAATAACCTTAAACGTTAATTGGTTTTATTTTAATGTAGTTATTGAAGAGTTTGTTATTTTAGAGACCAGAGTCGTAAATTTCTTAACATAGGTATCTCATGACATTTTTTAAAATGATTTTCTATTCTTAATTTTGTTCATTTTCTATAATAAAGCAATTCAATCTAGAGAAAAAATGCTACAAATATGTAAAATAGGTCTTAAATTAGTACCTATCTACTTTTTTCAAAATTTCTTTAATAAATGTGTTTTTCGCACTGTAAATATTTATTTGCCAGATTTTCTTTAAAACAAGATATTTCTTTCGTTTCTTTTGAATAAGAACAATTTAATTTATAACTCTGATCTTTAAAATTAAGTAAATAAAAACGAAATTAATATGTTACACATACTATCTATTATAGGTTCTATACAGACTGTTGTGATGTTATATACCAAATTTTAATTCTGTTGTAAATTATTTCTTTTACTTTATATTTTATTATTAATTTAATGATAATTTTCAGTAATAAATGGTTGTGTTTTGTATATTTTTTTTGTTTTATTTCATTTCATCCTCACCTTTAATTTTTTATTAATCATTTTTACTCAAATAGATATAGAGAGTAGAAAAATAAATATAATGAAAGATATTGTAGAGCAAATGCTAGATAATATTTTTACGCAATATGTAAAAAAAAACTTTATACCGGGTTTAAAAAGCGAAAATCCCAATGCATTTTACGCATAATATTTTTTTAACTGCAAATGATTAGCATTTTTTTTTCAAAAATGAGAAATAAATCACGCTTATACCCGTTATAAAGCAAGTTTTTTCAGCAAATAGTTTCCGATTCCTTGATTATCGCCCCAAATGTAAAAGTGAATGGTTGTGACAATTTTATATTCGGAATAGAACAGAAATACCATATTATATTATAATAAGATATCTATAATCTATTAAAATAATTAAAGTAATGATATTAATAAATAGACTAATAAATACACTTGTTTAAAAATGCCCGAAAAAAGCTAAATAATAATATATTAAAAATAGGTACCTATTGTTAAGCGGACTACACACACACCTGCTACAGTGGCAATACCAGTTACACGACATTTGGAGCAACTAAAAAGCCAAAGAGGCAAATTTAAAAATTGCCTCTGCTTGCCTATACTTAATGAGGCAATTAAGAGTGCAATTCCAATATTGCCCCTGCGAAAGGTACGTGAGTAGCCGGCTTTAGCGAATCATCTGCGATCACTTTGTCCTTTTAATAATAGATTCTTTAAAATATAAGAATATAATATAATGTGAATCGTGTATTTAAAACTATATACTTGTTAGAATATGAAAATATATGTAGGGTTAGTATAAATTGGAAATTTTAAACGTCAAACTAAACTAAACCCGCATTAGATACTCAGACCTCATTAATTATAGATATGTAAAAGTGTTCATAAATATGTTATTTATCATGTAAATATAGTATGAAATCAAACCACTGCATCAGATGAACATATTTTTATTTATTGTTAAATATTTTTTTATAAAGAGCAGTTTAATTTCAGCTTTTCTTCTAAAATCTTTAGTTTTACATCGCAAACGTTGCCTAGTTAAAAATGTATTATTTCATGTGTGCTGTACCAACATAACTGATGAAGTGATTTGATTTTATGACAAGAGAATTTGCAGTTCCAGTTAGAATTGCTAAGCTGAATGAAAAGTTTTAGCTTCCTCATTAAAATTATTATAATAATTATTATCGGTACGTTTTTAAGTTGTCATATTTATTAAGTTATAGCTTATACAGGGTGTAATCGTTAAGTGTGCACAGGCGATTTTTCCGTAAGTATTACAGATAAACTTTAAACTGATATCGAAAGTACTTAACCTAATGAGTAAAATGGCCGTAATAAATTTTTAAAAATAAATCGAGAAATATCAAAAAAATTATCTTTAAACCCTCCCATACATTAAGTATGAAATATGAATATCCCGTATACATTTAATATGAAAGATTTTAGCTTTCTTTTTCTTTTTTTGGTTTTCTGCTTTAATTACTTCGCATATTTGAAGTGACATTTTCCACGTTTTTCCGGTCATTTTCACGCATTTTCCGGATATTTCCCGGGAATTTTCCGGACATTTTCCGGATATTTCCCGTCATTTCCCAGGCATTTTCCGGGGATTTTCCAGGCATTTCCACGCATTTTCCGTACATTTTCACGCATTTTCCGGGTATTTTCCAGATATTTACCAGGCATTTTCCGGACATTTCCCTGACATAGCCTGTAAATGTCTGGAAAATGTCTGGAAAATCCCCGGGAAATAACCGTAAAATGCCTGGGAAATGTCTGGAAAATATCCGGAAAATGCGTGGAAATTCCCGGAAAATAACCGTAAAATGCCTGGGATATGTCTGGAAAATATCCGGAAAATGCGTGGAAAATTCCGGAAAAACCGTGGAAAATGCCCGGAAAATCCCTGGAAAATATCCGGAAAATGCGTGAAAATGTCCGGAAAATATCCGGAAAATGCGTGAAAATGTCCGGAAAATATCCGGAAAATGCCTGGAAAATGTCTGGAAAATATCCGAAAAATGCGTGGAAAATGTCCGGAAAATATCCGGAAAATGCGTGAAAATGTCCGGAAAATATCCGGAAAATGCCTGGAAAATGTCTGGAAAATATCCGAAAAATGCGTGGAAAATTCCGGAAAAACCGTGGAAAATGTCTAGAAAATCCCTGGAAAATATCCGGAAAATGCGTGAAAATGTCCGGAAAATATCCGGCAAATGCGTGAAAATGTCCGGAAAAAGCGTGGAAAATGCCACTTCAAATTTGCGAAGTAAAGCAGAAAGCCAAAAAAGAAAAAGAAAGCTAAAATCTTTCATATTAAATGTTACATATGGGATATTCAAATTTCATACTTAATGTATGGGAGGGTTTAAAGATAATTTTTTTGATAGTTCTCGATTTATTTTTAAAAATTTATTCCGGCCATTTTACTCATTAGGTTAAGTACTTTCGATATCAGTTTAAAGTTTTTTGTTATCTGTAATACTTACGGAAAAATCGCCTGTGCACACTTAACGATTACACCCTGTATAGTACCGAATATTTTGTGTAAAGATGAACTAGCAAATTCAATATAATACGGAAACTCATATGATATAAAACAATTTACCTTTATTTTTGTGGGTAATGTTTAAATGCTTTTTCATGTTTAACATGGCCGGGTTGAAATTTTTAAATGATTTTCAAAAATTCTCCAATGATCTAGAAACCTAAAATAGAAAAAATTGTCTGTAATAAGTTGCCAAGTGCTTAAAATAAATATGTATTTGTCTGTTTGTGTTTGTTTTATTGATCAAGCGATTTTTTCATCGAGAGGCTTTAAGTGAAAAGCTAATTATATTTCAACAATCCAAAAATAGCTGTGTTTTACCTGAAAATAAAACACATATTAAATACTTACCTATATTTGAAGCTTACTTATTGAGAAGGTACCTAGCTTTTTCCGCCTATTTTCCCTCTCTTTCTCGTTGTATATATGCTATCTCTCTCGCACACGGCACACCTCCCACCAGGTGGCGCGGCCGGCGCACGATAATGTGCAGGCGCTTGATCTTCTTCATTGAGTCGAAATCCTCAACAGGTGGACGTTAAGTGTAAGCTTCAAATATAGGTAAGTATTTAATATGTGTTTTATTTTCAGGTAAAACACAGCTATTAAACACTTGACCGTAATTTGAAGCTTACTTATTGAGACCTGTTTGTTACCCACCTGGTGTACAATATATGGACGCCAATGTGAATTTGAATAGGTACATAAGTAATTACTTATTTCTTTATTTGAAAGAGTAAGGTGTGCAGATAGTATACCAATAAATCACACAAATTTTTATATTATTTATATTAACAATCCCAGATGAAAAGTTAATCAAATAAGAACCAAAAAGTTAATCATAATGATTAAAAGTATTAGAACTTATGAGATTGGTTCAAGCGTACCTTAGTTAACCTTTTGGGCTTGAAAAGTTAAAGTTACTACAATTTTCACTATCTTTAGCGTAAATCTGCGAAAGCGCCAGTAACGACTTTCAATTACGCATTTAGATGTTACTTACAAAATGAAGCAACAGCTGATCCCGACGAGGCAAAAATACCTCAAACTCAAACCTTTATTTATTCAATTAGAACTCTGTAGAAGCACAATTGAATCATCTTAACATAGAATTACCACCTGTCTCAACTCACACAGTTTTAACCCAACCTGCTACAAGCGGACAAGAAGAGAACTTGGTCCTTACTTTTGGGGTCAGAAATAAATTTAAAAGGTCACCCCTTGAATAAGGCAATAAAATATCAAAACAGGTAAACGGTTTTAATTATAATACAGATTTTTAACATCCAACCAAACCGTGCGGTATCTATTAATGTTTAGAGCCAACGCCACCAATCATAATCTAAACATGGCTAGTACTTTCAGTACAATGCATGAATTATTTATTTAAAACTGATAGGTCATAAACTCTGTACTGGAAACAAATATACTGAACTTAAGAGACTAAAATGATAAGGAGCTTATCTGTGTCCCAAAACTGCAATTACTACAGCCAAGTACGTTACTTTTAATCAATTCGGTTTTAAGATATAATTATGATTTACATCAGAACTTATATACCGAAAGCCTCGGGACTACATAACGTGACTTATCTTCTTATTCTTATACTTATATAAAAATGAATCGCAAAATGTGTTGGAAGAGATCGCTGCCTAGCGATAAGGCCGCCACTTGTACATACTTGCATCTATTTGTATTTCTCTGTGTTTATTGTAAATCTTGTGTGTGTGCAATAAAGAATTATCTATCTATCTATCTATCTAACTCGAGAACGGCTGAACCGATTTCGATAATTCTTTTTATATTCCTTGAAGTACGAGGATGGTTTTTATGTAGAGAAAACGTAAGTACCACGAGCGAAGCCGGGGCGGACCGCTAGTTTATAATAATAGTGTTTGTGCACAACACTAGGCAGTCAACAGCTATATGAACGTCAGATAGGAAAAGAGCCAAATTTATCCAGTCAGTAACAAAGGATTTTAACTATAGTTACTTTATTCTAATTCAACCAACTGCTACTAGCTACTCCGTATGTCTTTTGGATAGACGGAGGCAAATAGGATTTTTATTCCAACTATAACATTTGATATTTTGAAAATGTACTCCACATTTTCATACCGTCAGAGTCATTTTGCAGATTATAGTGGTGCAGCACTGAACACTGTCTATTAGGTGGCTGATGCTGCTGACCGGGCCTTCAGTTCCGCTTTCCAGAATACCTTCACCCTTCTAGGTGTTACTACTACTGAAATAGCGGTACTCTATCGCGTCGTTCAGGTCTCTAACTGACATAATGGCAAGAGAGATTATAAGCTTAACTATGCATTATTATGTTAAGGAATATGGTGGGTTTTGAATACTATCGTCGTCTGAAAGTATCTCCTTTCGATTAACTGCATTAAGGATGCAGATCTGATCCCATCTTTGTTCCGTAGGAATGCTACGACAGTCTAAACGTTACACTGAACAAAGAAAATTGCCCTGAATATAGTCGGTTGTTCCAACATCCGTAATATGGCTAGCCTAAGGTTAGTTATCCCTTGATTGTGACTGCTACCAATGGAGGCATTGCTCTTGTGTTGTCCACAGTTGTGCGAGTGCAAAAATGAAGAACTGAGCTCGTGGGGAGCTATGTCGAATGAATCTGTGTTAAGATTATGACAGTATAGGACAGTTAGCTGTGGATGCGAAGACAGGACATTACTTTATTCATCCGTAAACACGCGAGGCAGCCACGGACAGCGATATAGCAAGAACTAAACTAGCAAAGTTTAGTTCGCTTACCAGACTTTGTCATGTTTTAAATGCAGTATATCCTCTGAATAGCATTGCATTTATGACTATTGATAAACTTAATTCACCCGTAAACACGAGAAGCAGGCACGGATAGCGATATAGCAAGAACTAAACCAGCAAAGTTTAGTTCGATTACCAGACTTATATTTTAAAAGCCGTATAGCCTGTACATTTCATTTATTGCCCCCCCCCCCCCCCTCAAAGCAAAGAAATGAGAAGTCATTTGGCAGAGCTTTCTCGTTAAGGGTA
This sequence comes from Colias philodice, assembly GCF_061535455.1. Taxonomy (NCBI): domain Eukaryota; kingdom Metazoa; phylum Arthropoda; class Insecta; order Lepidoptera; family Pieridae; genus Colias; species Colias philodice. Next base: position 8,153,542 of record NC_143107.1, on the reverse strand, counting down.
GGGGTTCCAAGTAATATCTAATAATAAGAGGCTTTTGTTTGGAAAGATTGACTTTCCGTTATTTATCCTCTATCCTATGTAACTCAACAGTCAGTATTCTCAGCATTCGTTGAGTACTTAAACGTTTTACGTTAATAGTTGTATATAACTTTATTATACAATATAATAATCCTGGTGGGATGACAAAAAACTTGTCTAACAAACGATTATCCTAATCCCTCAGCGATTTATTGTTTGAGCCCCGAAGAAAAATCTCATGGGTGCAATAATGAGGTCAAATGGGTTGAAAAACGAGTCAAATAAATTGCCTACAAGACCGGGCAACTAAAATAGGCCTATGAGAGGTCAACTATACGTAATCAATCGTCATTTGTTACATTCAATCGCTTTGCGATTAAAAAATCTCTTCCGATGTTTGTATATGAAAATTGGTCGGCTAGTGCCATTTAATTACGATACCAAACATACCGTTGACACAAGGCTTGGTGACAATCCTCGAAACCACCGCCACAAATCATCTGCGAGATGATATTTGATCCGACTCGCCTTCCTTTGTTGTGATTAGGCTTTGCATTGGTAAATACAATTTGTTCAATTCCAATTTCCATAATTGGTAAACCAATGGTGGTTTCCTGATTCCTGAAGCGTAAACTTTTAGGATACGAAGTATCAATTTCATGCGCCCATTATTTGACGTATCTAACCTTTATTGTATTTTATTAGGTCATTTACTATACTGCCCACTGTGAAGTAGATTTCAAAACCTTTTTCTACCTACCTTAGAAGAGTGAAGATCCGATACGGTCATATCCAAAACTTCTTTCGTGGGTCCTCGTTGACAAAAGCAAATATCTATGATCATTTTAATGATCAATCCTTTGTATATTTGCACCAATCGCCATTAAAGCCCCGCGAGGGCTGATATATATTTGCACCATTTCCCCGTGGGGACGGTTGTTATCAAAGCCCCGCGAAGGCTGATATATATTTGCACCATGTCTCCGTGAGGTACTGTTGTAATCAAAGCCCCGCGAGGGCTGATATATATTTGCACCATTTCTCCATGAGGGACGGTTGTAATCAAAGCCCCGCGAGGGCTGATATATATTCGCACCATCTTTTCCGTGAGGGACGATTGTAATCAAAGCCCCGCGAGGGCCGATATATATTTGCACCATTTCCCTGCGAGCGACAGCTGCGCGAGGGATGTTTGTAACTAGAAATAAGTAGGGCCTGCCAAAAAATGCTTAAGAGACACCCTGCGAGGGTGAATTTGACCTGGCTAACCCCTGCGAGGAGTAGTGGCCACATTTATGTATTCTGCTTCGAGCAAGAATACACCTTAGTGCTAATATAAAAATAGCAGTAAATAATCATTTAAATAATATAGCAATTAACAAGGTCCTTTAACTTATTTTCCAATGTTAGCGACATTTAATAAATTCATAATTCAAATCAATTCACTAAATTTTAAAATGAACTTCGATTCATATTTATTTTTGTTCATGCAATCGATGTAACATTTAGTTGCTTTATATCCGTTAACATTCCTTACGAACGCAACCATACCGTCGTAGGACGTTATAATATTTAATTGCACAAAATAATCTCCACTCACCCGCAATTTTTTACTTTTTGTCAAGGTGTACAAGTTTATAATATTATTCTAAAACGTTAGAAGTGAATTATAAATCCTTTGAAATAAGTGTATCTAAATCTAATTAATTATATTAAGATATCTCGATAATTATTATACGATAACCCTTTCAGCACAAGTTCAGTAAACCAAAGAATTTAATTGTAAAATTTTTGGTACTTACTCGTTTTAACAAAAAAGTTGCATCATTTGAACATAGGAAACGTAATTTTCAATCAAATTAGCCGTGTGTAATATGTCTATTTTCACATAAAAACGGATCAGAATAATACTCATAAAAGGACACGTATAGACTACGGATAGTTTTGAATGTGTGGAACATTCATGGTACGTATCTACTATACATGAGCGAATTCCATCATTATTCAGTTGAGCGGTAACTCCCGTACGATTTATAAAATAATATCACAACGTGTTCTGACATGTCGTGACTTCTTGGAGCTGACTCATCTCGTTCGATAATTTTTAGTAATAAACTATGATAGGAATTCCGAACCGTTCCTAGCGATAACGACAATGTAATAAAGTCGTAGCAATGGATTGTATGCCTGTAAAGCTTTGAGTTGGCTCATATCCATACTAAGTATTAATTGTAATTTTTCCACGAAAAATTCACTTGTACCCTTGTAATAAAAACACATTATTAAAAATGAAATAAAATATTAAAAATATCTATATACAAGAGAGGGTATTTGATATATCATATCAAATAATCACAAAAGTAATATTAACGATTCGAGTAAAGCCGAACGGTAACACCGTTAAAATAGCTTTACTCACAGTATTAAAAATTCAAATATTAATTAGTACATATTGCATAATGAAATATTTCAAAAGAAAAGTTACTATTTCAAGTAAAATGTAACGGTTGTATCGTTAATTTTAAATATCTTTATTCATGCTATTAAGTATTTAAGCATATTGAAAAATAAACTATTGCTGAAGGATTCATTAAAAACCTCAGCATTTTAAATAAAGTCCAACGATTATACCGTTGACTTTAAAGATTTTTACTCATTTTTAAGTAAAATATTATTAGAATAGATGTAAAAATAACTCACTGTACCGATCCGACGGGATACACTTTTTAACACTTTTAGCACTTGCTTTAAGCAATACTTAATACTTAATAGCACCAAGGTTGTAGTCTTGTAGACAACCTTCTCGCGGCGGAAGCTAGACGCCAATGAAGAAGATCAAGCGCCTGCACATTATCGTGCGCCGGCCGCGCCACCTGGTGGGAGGTGTGCCGTGTGCGAGAGAGATAGCATATATACAACGAGAAAGAGAGGGAAAATAGGCGGAAAAAGCTAGGTACCTTCTCAATAAGTAAGCTTCAAATTACGGTCAAGTGTTTAATGTTTTTATTTTTCAACTATTTCAAAAAAAGAGTTTGCCCCAAACAATATCGTAGGTATAATATTATTATGATACAATATAATTTGCAATATTTTTACCACGTATCTTCTAATACAAGTCATTTTTAATTGTTCTTGTTATGAAATCTTGTTTTAATATTACATTTGAAGACTAACCTAATTATACTTTTTAGTTGAAAGTTGAACCATACAATTTAACTGTGACCCGTCAAGACATGATTAACTTAAATAAATCCTTCCTGTACAGACAGACGGAAGTTCATTGTGTGTAATAATATCCATTATAAGATAAGACGAGACGGGTTTAAAAGTTAGTGCTTAACCGACTTTGAAAAAGAAGGCCATAATATGTTTTCGACGGTTACCTAAGTGTGTCGGTAATTAAATAGTAGTTAAGTATAATAGACGAAAGATTTATGTGTTGCAGACAGTTAAACAGCCGTTTAATTAAGAGCCTAGCCTATTTATTAAAAGTCGTCGTTTAGTCGAATGTATGTGGTATTTTTATATAATTCATCGAGTACGTAAATGATTAGGTTAAATTAAAAAAGTTAAATACGTTGAAGGCAAAATGTTATACTTACATGTACTTACTATAAAAAATTAAAATTAAACAAATTATATTTACGTTTATGTAGAAGGAAAACATTCAACAAAAATCTATTTTAAGCATACTTAAATGTTATAATTTATTACTTATTGTTCCATTTGTTATTTTATTATTGACTATCTAGATACCAGTATGAATCAGTGTATTATTTGCTTTGACTCAAAGAAACAAATTCAATCTCTAACAAGAAATTTTTAAAATAAAGATAATACAAATAATATTTTCATACTTACGGCTGGTTTCTAAATGGAATTTTTGACGTTAAGAACGTCGTTTTACTTTATCTCAATTCTCATACTAAAAAACTAAAGTATTTTTCAGAGAATTGCACAAACAAACATAAGAACTAGATATAGCAGGAATATGTTTGCTTACTTGCTTATAAGATGAACTAATATTGTATGAAAGCCATTATTTAACATAACACATGGTGACGGACTCAGAAATCCATGTGGGTGATTCTTGATGGACTTACTTATTTCAAAATTAAATTTATTATCCAAATATTTTTTCAACTTTTAACATTTTGTTAATACAATGTGTTTTCTTCTTAATCAATTAAGTAGAACACTATCATCGACTGAAATAATTAAATAAAAATTGTTTTGAAAGATACTTAACAATTCTTAGAAGAAACACTAAAAATTCTGTCTTCCAATAACTACATTTCTAACCTCTTTATTCAGTCATTTGAAGATTGATAATTGTAACTAGAAGAGGCGTTATTTTTATTAGTTTTTTTTAGTGCCAAAAATGTTATCTTTAATTATTTCAATTTCATACATTCCGCACCCATTGATTATGAAAAACTCAATGGAAAACATACCTGAACAAATATTTTGACATCTTTGCAGTATGATAATGAAATATTACAGAATTGTCCACATCCGCAAGGTCGAGGCGTTCAGTGATGAGTCTCCGCAAAATTAGTGCTGATAACGCGCTGATAACAATCTCTTAGTAGACACGTAACATTTCTCAAAAGTACTAGTGAAAAAAATTGACAATTCTATAAAAAAAATCGAAATTTTTTCTAAAAATCGAGCGAAAATTCGACTTAAAAAGTGTAATATGGAATGCAGATTGTGACGTTGCTAATTTTATTTTAAAAGTAAGTGAAAATGGAAGAAAAACTAATAAAGGATATTGAATACGACCAACTAAACCAACTTTATGATGAATGTCTGGAATATCTTAATAAATACAGTGATTGCGACGAAGATCCCGGATACGAAACTGTACAAAATAATTCGAAATTAAATAATGATGAACCAAATATTGATTTTAAAGTTGTTAATGAAAAATCTAATGGAAGTTTGAATTCATTACCGGGAGAAACGAAATCGGAAAGACTGCGTCGATTGTCGAAGCAATTGCCTAAAATTATAATTACTCAGAGTAATTCTAGTTTGGAAAAGAGGAACGATGAAGTTAAGGAGAATCATTTTGTGCCGGTTTTGCGGAATAAGAAGAAATCTAATGAAGATAGAAGGTATGTTTAATTAAATAAAATTTGATGCTAGACGAATTATTTGTTTACAATTTTAGATACAGTGCTCAGATGGCAAATGATTATTAATTTGTGTCTTAAAAAATTAAAATAAGGAAGTTAATCCTTAAATATCAAAACAGAGCTAAGATTTTTTATAATATATCCTCTTATTTATGTCATATACAATGAATACATGAGTAATCCTTAAATATCCAAGCAGTTATTATAATTTTTAAAGTGAATCCTCTTAGTTATATTTAATCCATTTTAAAAAACTGTTTAAATCACAAATAATATGTTAATCATCGTACTTGATATAAATTTTATAGTCTAACTTTAACGGGAGATACAAGAAGTTTAAATAGTCAAGTTGTTTGTAAAATATAAGTTAGTAGCTTTCTGCCCGCGGCTTCACCCACGTTTTCAAAGAAAAACCCGCATAGTTCCCGTTCCCGTTGGATTTCCGGGATAAAACCTATCCTATGTGTTAATCCAAGTTACTCTCTATATGTGTGCTAAATTTCATTGTAATCGGTTCAGTAGTATTTCCGTGAAAGAGAAACAAACATACACGTACACATCCATCCTCATAAACTTTCACATTTATAATATTAGTAGGATAGGATAGGATAGGGTTAAAAAGTCTTATTAATTGGAATCAGTCCTGAAATTTGGTAAAAATTTTCAGCTCTATATTAATAGTAGGTAGGTATACTATAAATATTAAAAATATGTCATAATATTATAAAATTACTAAATTACGAAACACCAAGCTATTTTTGAACACAGAAATAAGTAGTTTCCCTTATCTAGATAGTAGATATTTATTTTATACCCGACTCCCAACAAACACTGTTATCTTGGATTATGCAGTTGATGCTGTGTACAAAACTTGGCAGATGGTGTGAATGTTGTAAACCTTTAAGAATATGTAAATATATGATGATATTACTACCTGTAATATTACTGCATTCTGAATTAAACAGAAGGAAAATTAAAATTATTGACGTTAAAAATTGTTTACTGAAGTATTATTATTTCATTATAGTTTCCACATGAAATAAAATACACATCATCCATTCATTTACTTATATTATTTAATAAAAATATTTGATTTATTTTTCGAGATTATTTACAAAACAGAGTTTGGGGAAGGAAATTAGATTAATACTAGGTATGTATTAATACTGACTTGACTAAAAATTTCACTTAGGTAAACTCGCGTTCCTTTCGATGTTTTATTTCTACTATACTACGACTATCTACATAATATTATTTTTTTATGCTGTTGTAGATCCATTTTATAAAATTCCATGTATCATAATATGTAAAATAATAAAATTTACAGAATACAGCCTCTCAGAAAGCGACACTGCGATTTTCCGAAACGACTCGTATCAAAAACCGGAGTCGAGAATGTAGCATTGATATCAAATGTACCTTTTGAGAAGATACGACTGCTCAATGACACTTTTCATACTTTGGTAAGGAATTAAATATTATTGTAATGTAATACTTAAAATAAAAGTTGCCCTAGAGCCCGGAACATTAATCCACTGATTATTTGAAAAGTTATAAATTCATTTAAACCTGTGAAATATCGCATGAAAAAATTTGTTTTTTTATTTACATACATAATAATATGTATATAAATAAAAAAACGTTTTATTATTTTATAAAAATGTTGTGTGGTTTTATGAAACCACGGTAAAAGTGAAACTGTTCGAACGGTTCCGAACACTGCTTTGTGTAGCGCATGTCGCGTGACGGTCGGCTGCCGAGTAGGTATACCTACTCGGCAGCCGCGATACACGCGACATGCGCTACACAGACCAAAAAGTTTGAGACGATGTAATAAAAGTTTCACTTTAATAATGTTGCTCCTATAAAGTAAAATATCGAAATGAAACTAATGATGACATAGATTAATAAAACTCATATAGGTACCCAACAAAACATTATGACTAAGATATACAGGGTGTCCCACTGTTGGTATACTAAGCTCAAAGGAGGTTATAGTTTTGCATACGCTGAGTACGTAAAAAATAATTAAAAAATTCCAGACGCATTTTTTTTTCAAATAGATGAATTCTTAAAACTCCTATGTGTACACCCATAACAAGCGAGCCGCCCAACTTTGCCACCAGCACGTGAGCTATCGTTTAAGATTATGTTTTCACAGATAAAATGCTCATATTAGAGAAGCGGTATATGCCGGCTGCGCGAAGCTAGAGAAGAAAACATGGATTTTCAGGAAAAATTTAGCAAAAAATTTTGGACGTAATTTTTTTTTTTAAGTATTTTTTACGTGATCAGTATATGCAAAACTACAAGTTCCTTCGCGCTTAGTATACCAAGAGCGGGACACCCTGTATATATTTTTCAGTGCTGCAAAATCTGCTTCAAAACTGTCTAGTTTCTATACTTACTAGAATAATAGTGCTTTATCAAGTACCCCTCCCCCCTTGAAATATTTGTTTTTTTTTCCAATTATTCAGATAAACCTCCGCTGGCGTTGGATAGTAATGGGCACGGTGTTCCTCCACTTCGCGATCTGGTTGGTATTTGCAGTATTCTGGTATATAACTGCGCTCGCGCATTATGACTTCGAGCCGGAGCCGCCGCAGCGCCTCTGTGTGACTGGGGGGAAGGATTTTGTCACTATATTCCTGGCTTCTGTTGAGGCACAGGTAAATATTAATAATTATTAAAAAAAAAAACGCCTTCAAGTTGTCAAAATTAGAAAAAAAATTAAACGTGAGCAATCACTTGCTTTCAAATTTAAAAAAATATCATCAAAATCGGTTCACTAAGTCGAAACTTATGAGGTATCAAGCACGAAATCCTCAAGTGGTCGAAATTGGACAAACTTAAAAATTTAACGGCAGGCGCTTGCTTTAAAATTAACAAAATCTCATAAAAATCGGTTCACTTAGTCGAAAGAAATGAGGTATCAAACCCAAAAATTTTTTTCCACATTGTACAACACTGTATTTGTGTAGATAGGTAGGTATATGTTTATAAATATAATTTTTATAATATGATCGCTAAAATACTTATTACTAAAATAAACTAACATTTTCAAATCGACCTCACCTAGTTCTTCTTATTCCTCATTCAATCTACATCCCAAAATCGGCAAACATCAAAGCTTCAACAAACTCCATAAAATTTTTAACTTCATAACTACAAAATTAGTCAATCGTGTAATTCACTTGAATTTGTGAATTACCAATAATGCTTTAATAAGGAACTATCTATTTACAGACAACGATTGGTTTTGGCGATAGAGCGATTGACGAAGAATGTCCGGAGTCCATCTTTCTTTTTGTGATGCAGGTAATCTTAAAAAAATATTTTATTTAAACGAATTTAGTAACTGTTATAACAGTTTTATTTTAATTAAATTATAATTCGATTAGGTTTTAAACATTTTAATAATTTAAATAAATCTGGGGGCACGGTAGTGCCCCCGCCAAGACGAGCCAAGCGAGGCGCACGGGCACTACCTACCTTTTCTCGAAGCGCTTCGACGTTTTTTTGAACCCTCATAACTTGGGTTTGGATTATGCTAGATCAACAAAATTTTCGGGATATATTGTCAATAGCGGACTTATTGAACATATTAAGTTTTAATTACATTAGCTTTTATACTTCAGATTTTATTTATATCTAAAAAACGCTAATTTCGTCACTGACTCACTGATGATCATCAAAATTCTTAAGGTATTTCCTAATGTCCTAGAAAGCTGAAATTTTGTATGTAAGCTAGTATTAGCACATAAACAACAAAAAAATTATAAAACTTGTAACTTTCATCCCCCAACCCCTTAAACTAGGGGATGGGAGTTTGTATGAGACCTGTAATTTTAAATTAAATTTTGATGACGCTAGAGGTCTAATCTAATAATCTAAAACTTGGTTCCCCTAGATATATATATGTATAGGTACTCCTTGTTAAAAAAAATTGTTACAAACAACCTACAAAAAGAAATGAAATCCCACCAAAAACATTTTCATGTAAAATGTTGCCAAGACGAGCCCATATGATTCGCACTGTCAAAAAGTTATCAGATCTCATGTAGAGCCAAGCTTCTAACACTACACGCCCTAACTCTACAAGGCCTAACTTCACAAACTCTACACCTTAGTCAAAATATGTGGCTTGGCCGTTCGTTACTACAAGAACTATTGTATAACACAAAAGTAATGAACAGTGAATTAATTTTTCACCTTACGCCGATGTGAATGTAGCGAAATGGCCAAGCCACATATTTTGACTAAGGTGTAGAGTTTGTGAAGTTAGGCCTTGTAGAGTTAGGGCGTGTAGTGTTAGAAGCTTGGCTCTACATGAGATCTGATAACTTTTTGACAGTGCGAATCATATGGGCTCGTCTTGGCAACATTTTACATGAAAATGTTTTTGGTGGGATCTGGGGGCACGGTAGTGCCCCCGCCAAGACGAGCCAAGCGAGGCGCACGGGCACTACCTACCTTTTCTCGAAGCGCTTCGACGTTTTTTTGAACCCTCATAACTTGGGTTTGGATTATGCTAGATCAACAAAATTTTCGGGATATATTGTCAATAGCGGACTTATTGAACATATTAAGTTTTAATTACATTAGCTTTTATACTTCAGATTTTATTTATATCTAAAAAACGCTAATTTCGTCACTGACTCACTGATGATCATCAAAATTCTTAAGGTATTTCCTAATGTCCTAGAAAGCTGAAATTTTGTATGTAAGCTAGTATTAGCACATAAACAACAAAAAAATTATAAAACTTGTAACTTTCATCCCCCAACCCCTTAAACTAGGGGATGGGAGTTTGTATGAGACCTGTAATTTTAAATTAAATTTTGATGACGCTAGAGGTCTAATCTAATAATCTAAAACTTGGTTCCCCTAGATATATATATGTATAGGTACTCCTTGTTAAAAAAAATTGTTACAAACAACCTACAAAAAGAAATGAAATCCCACCAAAAACATTTTCATGTAAAATGTTGCCAAGACGAGCCCATATGATTCGCACTGTCAAAAAGTTATCAGATCTCATGTAGAGCCAAGCTTCTAACACTACACGCCCTAACTCTACAAGGCCTAACTTCACAAACTCTACACCTTAGTCAAAATATGTGGCTTGGCCGTTCGTTACTACAAGAACTATTGTATAACACAAAAGTAATGAACAGTGAATTAATTTTTCACCTTACGCCGATGTGAATGTAGCGAAATGGCCAAGCCACATATTTTGACTAAGGTGTAGAGTTTGTGAAGTTAGGCCTTGTAGAGTTAGGGCGTGTAGTGTTAGAAGCTTGGCTCTACATGAGATCTGATAACTTTTTGACAGTGCGAATCATATGGGCTCGTCTTGGCAACATTTTACATGAAAATGTTTTTGGTGGGATCTGGGGGCACGGTAGTGCCCCCGCCAAGACGAGCCAAGCGAGGCGCACGGGCACTACCTACCTTTTCTCGAAGCGCTTCGACGTTTTTTTGAACCCTCATAACTTGGGTTTGGATTATGCTAGATCAACAAAATTTTCGGGATATATTGTCAATAGCGGACTTATTGAACATATTAAGTTTTAATTACATTAGCTTTTATACTTCAGATTTTATTTATATCTAAAAAACGCTAATTTCGTCACTGACTCACTGATGATCATCAAAATTCTTAAGGTATTTCCTAATGTCCTAGAAAGCTGAAATTTTGTATGTAAGCTAGTATTAGCACATAAACAACAAAAAAATTATAAAACTTGTAACTTTCATCCCCCAACCCCTTAAACTAGGGGATGGGAGTTTGTATGAGACCTGTAATTTTAAATTAAATTTTGATGACGCTAGAGGTCTAATCTAATAATCTAAAACTTGGTTCCCCTAGATATATATATGTATAGGTACTCCTTGTTAAAAAAAATTGTTACAAACAACCTACAAAAAGAAATGAAATCCCACCAAAAACATTTTCATGTAAAATGTTGCCAAGACGAGCCCATATGATTCGCACTGTCAAAAAGTTATCAGATCTCATGTAGAGCCAAGCTTCTAACACTACACGCCCTAACTCTACAAGGCCTAACTTCACAAACTCTACACCTTAGTCAAAATATGTGGCTTGGCCGTTCGTTACTACAAGAACTATTGTATAACACAAAAGTAATGAACAGTGAATTAATTTTTCACCTTACGCCGATGTGAATGTAGCGAAATGGCCAAGCCACATATTTTGACTAAGGTGTAGAGTTTGTGAAGTTAGGCCTTGTAGAGTTAGGGCGTGTAGTGTTAGAAGCTTGGCTCTACATGAGATCTGATAACTTTTTGACAGTGCGAATCATATGGGCTCGTCTTGGCAACATTTTACATGAAAATGTTTTTGGTGGGATAAAGGTTTACGGTATTAGTAGTTGCGTTAGCTACTATTGTGGTATTAGGTTAAAAAAATATTTATGTAATTAAATATTATAATATGCATTTTGATCTTCTGTCTCCGAATTATTTGAAAATTTACAATTTTATTTTATTACTGATAACTTGCTTAGAGACAAAAATATATTCTATGCTTACTTGAATATTATGGTTTATTAGATACACCCTTAAACACATATAATTCAGCCTGATTTAATCATACTTACTTCATTTTCAGTTAATATTAGGCACAGGTTTATCAGGCGTCCTGACATGTGTGGTGTACGCGAAACTAACTCGACCAGAGAAACTGTCAAGAGATGGCGTTGGTTTCAGTAAAAAAGCTGTGGTAAGTACTTTGAATATATTTGTACCACAAAATATTCTTATAATTTTTAGCCTGTTTAATTAGATGAGTTTGTAGAAAATTTTTTGTTAATGAATTATGATTGTGATGAAGATGGTACCTTCCCATATTATTTTAATAAAATTATTTTCTCTTTGCTGTAATAATTTCATTTTAACCGACTTCATAAAAAATGAGGAGGTTCTCAATTCGGCCGGTATATTTTTTTAAGTACAGCAATATGATATGAATGGATTGTGTGCAATAAAACAATTTAATGAATTATTTAGTAAATTTGTCATTTTGTCTTAATAAATATACACAACTTACCTACACAATTCCAAAATCCAATTGTCATTGATAAATTAATAATTTTTGTTTCTACCCTCAAAATTACCAAATAAAAATCATTCCGTTATAGATAAGCATGCGCGACGGACGTCTCTGCCTCATGTTCCGCGCCTGGGACCTGAATTACGACCACATTATATGTTCTGAATTTACCACGCATTACATACAGACACGCAAGTAATAAAATATTTTATTTATCTTTAATCATCAGAAACATAATTAAGTTAAACTTTTCATTATAGTTAGGTTGATAGGGACCAGTTATTTTATAAAACAAATTTTAATTTACAAGATTTTTTTTGCATTATAGCTACATTATGATATGAGATATCCATTATCCATACTCTTATATAATATGCATAATATTATGTCTGTATACTTGTGATGCTATAATGGTTTAACCACAGAATTAGAAATGAAATAAACGAAAATAGTAGTGACCGAAGGGCCACCGGCCAATACAGAATAGAAACCTACTTTTCTTTTACAAACATCATCACGTTAAAAATGGGGGATAAAATCTTTTAACGCAGTTTTTTTCGCTACTGAAATAGCGAAGCATACCTAGTGAATAATATAATAAAACATATAGCGTCTATTAAACTAGGCTAGATATTGACTATCTGCGCCCCGCGGTTTCACCCGCGCTGTTCCGATCCTGTGGGTCTTAGCGTGATGATATATAGCCTATAGCCTTACTCGATAAATGGGCTATCTAACACCGAAATATTTTTTCAAATCGGACCAGCAATTACCGAGATTAGCGCGTTCAAACAAACAAACACTTCAGCTTTATAATATAAGTATAGATTATAGACCAATAAATTCCAATTTTCCAGAACAAAAGAAGGCGAGGTGATCCGCTACTACGCGCACTCGTTGCGCCTGCAGCAGCGCCAGTTCCTCTTGTGGCCGGTCACATTGCTCCATGTGATCGATGCTGACAGTCCCCTGTATCGCTTCACGCCGCAGCACTTGGCTGACAATAGGTGTAGTAGAATATACTAGAAACAAATAAGGAGTTATTTGACTTAATTGTTATCACGCGGGAAGGTAGGTTAGGTTATAACGTATCCTGTAAAAGTTCGTAAGACGATACCTACGTTAAATCCAAAAAAGATACATTTAGTACCTACATAATAGGTTCCTACATAATGGTATTGCATTCATGAACACATTCGTAAAACATAACCACTCCAACCGAGTAAATTAAAAAAAAAAACTAATGAAACTATACCTAACCTATACGAAGACCTAACCAAAAGGAGTTAGGTATATGGGCATCTTTAGCTAGATTTAGTTACTTTACAACATGCAAAGTGCAAATAGTAGTGTAAAGTACTAAAAAGTATCATCTGAAAATTAAAAAAAAAATGAAAATATATTTATTTCATTCACACAATTTTCAATTACAGAAAATGGATGAGTCCTCCTAGTAAGTTTACAAAAGCCTGTGATCATCTGGTAATTTCAAAAGATTCTTATGAATCTTATATCTTCCTTTTCCAGTTATGAAATAACAGTAAGTCTAAAAGGCGCGTCAGCATCCATGGGCACCTTCACGCAGAGTCAGACTTCATACCTTCCCAGGGAGGTGGTGTGGGGACATAGATTCCCTTCTGTTGTAAGGTAAAAATATTATTGTTTTGTATTTTTATTGGACATAATACTAGAAATAACAAAATAGAGTTCATTTTCAAAACGTTCTTGAGCTTTTGGTAGGTATATTCCTACTGGTCTTTTAAAAATATTAGATATGGTACAACTTATCTGTAAATAAGTTTGTAAATTATAAAGACTATAAACATCAATGTAGGCGATGAAAACACTCACAACAATTTTGAAGGCAAACAAAAACATTTATTTACGAATTTGATAGTGACTTTTGATTTGATATTATCTTTTTTAATAAGTGAATTAATAAAATCTTATACTTTAAAATATATGATCAAAAAGTTAACTACGTTAAAAAATTTAACGCTTCCATAATTTCTAACATATATGTATTTTATGTCAATAGATACGACACAAACAAACAGAAGTACGTGATAGACCACCACAAGCTGGACACCACAGAGCCTGTAGATACTCCATACTGCAGCGCTTATCAATTGGAGAGGTAACTATGTATTTTAAAAATTAATCACATAAAAACCACTAGGCAGATGTTGACGAAAGTATATTTGGTGATATATCAATGTAAAATGCAACGAATAGGCTACATTTTATTTCAATAAAAATTTTAGCGTGACTCTTTGGTCACTCATGTAGCCGTGAATTAAAAAATAAAGTAAATCTCGATTAATCTCTAAATGCGTTTCTTGGTAAATAGTTGACGAGATTTACGTTTAGTAGTCGTATAAAAAATAACTCTACCAATGCTAAAATACCTACACGAAGTAAATTACACGCGAATGAAACTGCGGGTTGAAGGCTAGTCTATATCTATACTAATATTATAAAGAGGAAAGGTTTGTATGTATGTATGTATGGTTTTCACGCATAAACTACTGGACCGATTTCAAAAATTCTTTCACCATTAGAAAGCTGAATCTTCACTGAGCAAAATAGGCTATATTGAATTTTCAAAAAAATTAGAGATCCTTACCAAAAATGCAATAATGTAACCCAAGGTGTAAAAAATTCCTTAATAATAAAAATTCTGTCATCGCGTGCGCTGCGGAATCTATTCCTTGAAGTACGAGGATGGTTCTTATGAAAAAAAAACGTAAACATGTAGGTACCACGGGCGAAGCCGGGGCGGATTGCTAGTATTTAATAAAGTAGATAGCTAATGAAGCGAAAAATTCGATTTTTTCACACAATTTATAATCTGTAAGAACAGATTTACACACACATACGCACGTTTAAGAAGTGTGCATAATATGATTGTGTGAACTTACTAAAATTAATAATTTACTTCAATTACTAATAATTATATTATTTTTCAGCGGATCAAAATGTTCAGACAAATCAGACAGGCCCGGCACTCCGGGCAGCTTCAGTGAGAAAGTGTCAACCTTTCATCTTCAGAGGACGTCATCTTTTAAGAGGAAACTAAATAGAATTGATATTGCTAATAATATTAATAAGTAACAATTTGTAACCTACTAGTGAAATTAGTAAAACATATTAAACATGTGTATTGTTAAGAATATGGACCAAATAAATTATTTAGGCATTTATGTTCTGCATTTTTTACATCGACTTCTATTTTTTGAAGTGAAACTTCTTTAGGCACGTTGAGAGTCAACTAACAAGGTCGCGTCATGGCAATACCGTCGTCCGTCACGTCATGGATTAAAGCGTCGATTTTGGTATCTTTGAATCTTGCTAAAGTAATTTCACTTCTGAAACGTGTGCTAGGCTCACACGATTTTTTTTATTATTGTATAAGTTAAACTACCTACTTGTATTATCATTGAATACTGTAAGCCGAACAAAGAAATAACTGTGTCGGAAAGAAACAGCAAAATATTTAAAGTGTACCTATATTTTAGTGAATGATAATAAAGATTTAACATTGCATTATTCTGGTTTTATTTCTCATCATTACCTACTTCGTAAGCTAATTGCATAAATAAAAAAATAAATAAAAAAGCGCATTTTTTCTACCCTCCTCTTGCGTAAGAAAACCCCGTTTTCAGCCTGTCATCGCCAATCGCCACACCGCGTCGTTCAATTGCCTGAAAAGTGTGTTTTTTTGTTATTAATAAATTATAATTTGCACTAATCAGTTTCCTTTAAAAAGTTTAAATTGGTTACATATAAAAGCAATTAGTATTTATTTGATATTTATCTGCAACTTGTAAACAGTTTCATATCAATCACAAATAAGATACTTTCAAACGCCTGCTGAAATGTACAAGTACAAACTACCTATATTATCTTTTCAGCTTTACATAGGGGCAAAGAAATTATGTTCGTTCAATATCAACTGCATTGACCGCCTCCTTGGTACAGTGGTTGACGCGTGAGCGTAGAACCGAGGGGTACTGGGTTCGATTCCCGGTGGAGACGAAGAAAAAAAAAAGATGTCTCGGTCTGGTAGGATACAGAAGGTTGATCACCTACTTGTCCCTAAAGAAAATCGATCAGTGAAACAGATGTATGCATAATGCATCTGCCCCTTACCCCACTAGGGGACACGGGACTTCACTATATCAACTACATTACCTAGGTATTAGGTAAAATATAAAAAAAAAATGTGTGCGTGTACTATTGTACACACGTAAGAAGTGAAACTTCTTTATCACCTTATTTTTCAAAAAAATAATTTAGGTACTATATGCAACTTTACAGAAATACGTCAATCACGCGTGGTAGGGATAAAATCAAGATGGCGCGTAACGAAAAAAATAAATTTTAAACACTAAATTTTTTTGCAACCCCGATAAAGAAGTTTCACTTAAAAAATTGGGCTCTAAATTGAAGAAATCCAGGCCACAAATATAATGAAAATGTTAGAATTTAAAATAAATTGAGATGTATGTATTTATGTAGCTATCTATTTTATTGAGATACATTTTATGTAGCTTATTTGTATTGGGTATAATGCCTTTAGTATTCCGCTGCATTAAGGATGCATGTCTTTTGCATAGTGAACGGAACCCAATTTCTGAGATTCTGTGTACCGATGCGTGCGAAAGCAGCATCGCTCGCCACTCTTGTTAGTAACCTGTTGTTGTAATTATTATAATAATAGGGAATATGCATAAAATTTGAAATGGCCTAAAATATTTTTTTCTCGAATGCTTATTATCGTAATATTATAATGAAAAGGATTTTTTTTTATTTACTTACTAGCGGTCCGCCCCGGCTTCGCCCGTGGTACATGTTTACGTTTTCTCTACATAAGAACCATCCTCGTACTTCAAGGAATATAATAAAAAAAGAATTATCGAAATCGGTTCAGCCGTTCTCGAGTTATGCGCTTAGCAACACATTTTGCGATTCATTTTTATATATAAAGATAAGATTATATAAACCTCTAAAATAATATTCAAAAAGTGCAAAATAAGGGAGCGAAATTCAAACTTCCGACGTCATCTGACACGACATTGTATTCATCACTCCACAGTAAACACTAAGGTAAACACCCACTGGACGTGTCATGTGACGTCACGCAAAGCGCTCGCAATATGGCGGCGTTTGAACTGCTTAAATTTTTTAAAAGTTTTAAATTTCATTTTTAAAAATATCTAGAGTATTTTGAAGCCAATTAATATTTTTTTCTACGTTATAAAATAGTTAACTATTAATTAAAGACAAAAAAGAAAAACATGAATATTCCCCATTGCACTTTTCGAAGGCTTGTGATAAGTAGAAAAAAAGGAAACAATATCTTACATTAATATATATAACCTTTTAAGTCGATTGTAAATGCCGTAGGTATGTTCGTAATATTATTTAAGGTTCCATGTCAATATTTTGCTAGGTACTTCCTAATAACTGATACGATTACATATCGACTGCATATCAAAATATTATCTAAACCATGTAGGTACCTATCTATGAAAATAAAAGAACGAGCTGCAAGATATAATAGATACTTTATATATTTTGCAATATAAGTATTTCATAATTTCCTTATTCATAAATTATTTCTTAGTTGTATAATTTTCCGCCATTTCGCGAGCCTTGAAGTTAAGCAAATAAATGTGAACGCACGACCTATATTCCGAGCCTGTGTTATTGTTGTAAATATATCTAATACTGATATAGGTATTCCTTATCTCTAAGGTGCGACATATTATCTTGACGAGATAAAAACCAGTATTCGAAAATATACTGAGAATATATTGTGAAAATCAACGTCGAACTAAATAGAAGTGATAATCATTTTATAGTCGTAAATAGTTTTATTATAGTAGAATTAGATTAATTTATTGCAAAATCATGTAGTGTTTTAAATGTTAGATTAAATAGACTTAAAGTGACAAAAATAAGTGAAATAAAATGGCAAATAACAATTATGAAAGCGAGAGACGTGGTAGCAGAAACAGGGCGCTAGAAAGATCGCTAAGCTACTCCGAAGCTATAGGTAGTGGATCTGGTCGCTCATCCATAGAAATACCAAGAATGGCTCACACAGAAGTTTACACCAATGAAGAGATGAAGAAACAATTCAGAATATCGCAGACATACGTAGAAGGGAAGGAAATAGCTTTTCCAAATATAACAACTAACGTTGATACAAAAGTACCTATACATTTTGATGGCGAACACATATATTCTCAGTCTAGTGAGGATGAACATACTGACGATGGTATTATAATGACTATAGATGTTGATACAGAAAGTCCGAAATCGTCTGAAAAGAGGAACATTTCTGATGCTTCAACGCAGCCTTTGGTAGGATCTAATTCTCCCAATGATACGTATGATAGTATAGAACGAGCAGACACGTTTAATGATAGCACGTACAATGAACCGACGACTTTTGGATATGCTACACCGTATACTAGTCGAAAGAAAACTGGGAAGAAACGGAGGTAGGTTATATGTTCGACAAATTAAAAAAGACGCTAAAAAGACCTGTGTGGTGTTTTGGGACGTCAGTTAAAATAAAATTGGAGAGGTTGTAACGAGTTTTTATAAACCTTAATTGATAAGTGTGTAAAAATACTAGATTATAATAGGTTTATGTATGTCTGGTTGTTGAGACTTGATAATATATGAAACGAATTTGAGCCTTAAACTGTTGCTTACTATAGAAATGGAAATTATAAAACTAAATGAATTTATCTATACATCTATACAAATATTATAAAGAGGAAAGGTTTGATTTTTTGTTTGTTTGTTTGTTTGTATGAATTGAATAGGCTCCGAAACTACTTGGCAGATTTGAAAAATTCTTTCACTGTTGGAAAGCTACATCATTTCTGAGTGACATAGGCTAGGTTTTATCCCGGAAATCCCACGGGAACGGGAACTATGCGGGTTTTTTTTTTAAAACGCGGGCGAAGCCGCAGGCGGAAAGCTAGTTCAACTAATAAAGAAAATATACTAAAATCTTTTAGGTTTAATATTGTCATTGTAAATTGAACTTTAAGTCATAGAATATAGTAGTGATTATACAATGAATACTTAATAAACACGTGAGTAACATATTATATAGATATCTAATTAATAAATACAAAGAGATCTCACAGAAATTCGATACCCTTCAGATATTGAATCATAACTTCATTTTATCTGCTGATAAGATATCGAATAACGTTTTTTTGCGAAGTAGATGAGGTTTCCAAGTGTTTCATGTTTCTTAAAATAATTGATGCTTACAATTTGTTTTCCCTAAATCTTATCGGTTTATAGAGTCTATTATTATAAAGTCTGTTATTTGACAAGAAGTTGCTCCATGACGTGACGGTATTGTCATGATGCGACGTTCGACATTCGAAAGAAATTTCACTTCAAAATACGTTTTTAGTCGTTTTAGATTTTTACTATGATATTGTTTTATGTAATTATTTTCAGACGTCAACACGGCATCGGTAGACAGATTCGTTCTAGAAGGGTGGTGTATAAGGGTGGGGAGGAAAACGTTCCCATTAGGAGCAATATACCCGCAAAGTCGATGAAATATTTTAGAGATATTGTGAATACAGTTGTAAGTTAATTTTTTGTTTATACACTTGTCTTAGCGTCCTTTTGGAATAACATACTTTAGTTTTCTGATTAATAAAAGAAAAATAATAAAAAATGTAAAGCATTTAAGATGCTTCACAAATAAAAATCTTATCTTTACCTATTTCTATTACTGCATGAAAAGTTGCCCCTATCAAACTCAAACTCAAACTCAAACTCAAACATTCATTTATTCAATTAGACTACTATTTAGTAGCACTTTCGAATCGTCATTACATAAGTATTTTTAACATTTAAATATGTACAAATAAACGTATGGCTTAAATTTCTAATCTAAAGATAAAACCAAATATATTAAAATAAACAAACCAGAGGTTTCTAAAATGTGTGAATCACATAAATTACTACATCATTCTATTCACAACAGACACACAATCACACAACAATACAATAATCCCATCACAATTTTAAATACATTTTAGATAAACAGTAAATGGCGATACCTCATACTCCTAATGGTGTGTGCCCACTTCTTATTCTGGATGCTCTTTGCCAGCATCTGGTATGTGGTATCAGCATCATATCAGGAGGATATTGGTGATGGAAAGGAGCACTGTGTGACCGGTACTTCGTCGTTTGCCGGTATGCTCATGATGGCTGTAGAGACTCAGGTAATTTGTTCGCGTCTGTAATCGAATGTTGCCAATTTTTTATTTAAAAAAAAAAGTAGTTATGTTTTTTTTTTCTTTAGTTAATTAATACGATTTTTTTATATTAAATAAATTAAACTCTGTTTACCAATTTTTAATTTTAAATAAGCAATGGTGTACAATTTAATACAATATAGAAACAAAGAATTTGCATTTTATAACAATCCTTAATATTCGACGAGTCCTATATCTATTTTAGAATAATTAAATAAATAAAAAATTTCATTTACAAACCAATATAATTAACATAAGCTATTTTTTCTTAAACTACAAAAATTATTTTATTTTCTTATAGATGACAATAGGATATGGAGTTCGGTTTCCCAACGAAGAATGTCCTGAAGCGATCATTGTTATGGTTCTAGAGGTGAGAATTTGTTTATTTCATTATAATTTTAAATTATAACATTACAAGTAACAATGTAATAAAGATTTAAAAATTATGACCATAAACGTGAAATTGTCTTTTATAGACCATAATAAAAAACAAAAGATTAAAAAAAATAATATTCCACATTCAAATTTGAAATCATCTTTACACCACTGTTTTCGTATCAGATCCGTTAGTTTCAAGGTCACACATCTGTGGTCACATCCATATTTGTTAGTGTTATCTAATATTCACTATAGCAGAAATAATATTTTAACGTAAAAACAATATAGTAAAATATAAAAAGGATTTGACGTCCATTCGTGTGTGCGTTAGTGTGCCGTTTTTAACATCGAATGTTGTGTTGGTAAAATATCTAGAAGATATATTTTAAGTACAAGGGTGCTGTTACACCAATAATGTGCGAGGATGTGTAACGAGGAATGTGTTTGTAAGAACCAATAGTATCGCTTCATTTAGTTTGAAGTTTGAAGTGTTTCGCTTTTGAAGCGATACTATTGGTTATATTCAAACAATTTCCTCGCACATTAGTGATGAAAAAGCAGCCATTGTTTACAAACGTGTATTTTGTGGATTATTAATAATATAATTATCTTTTATATCCAGATTGTGGCAGGAACAGCTCTATCCGGAGGATTAACTAGTTTATTGTTTACGAAGCTTGTGCGGCCAAATAAACATGTGTCTTCTGTTGGATTTAGTAAGAAGGCTACGGTAAGTTTTAATTTTATATTTATTAAGTATTGCATAGCTTCTATCGCGGGCCTTGAGCGCGGGGACCGAATCGAGAAATTCCGTAACGAAAAAACCTCACGCTCCCCACTCCGACGGGCTCGGAGGTGTGGCTTGAAGGCATAGCATGCAATTTACGGGCTTTACCGCGGCCGCGCGGCAGTCCCCGAGTGACACACGTCTTTTATATTACACTAGCGGTCCACCCCGGCTTCGTCCGTGGTACATATTTCGCAATAAACGGTAGCTTATATTCTTTCTCAATTCTCAGGGTCTAAAGATTGTCTGTGCCAAATTTCATCAAAATCGGTTGAGACTTGAGAGGTTTAAGCGGGAAAACGTAACAGACAGATAGACAGACAGAGTTACTTTCGCATTTAAAATGTTACTATAGTAGCGATTATCTGTAGGTACATAGATACTTTCGTCTGCCGTCAAATGAAATATTTTTTCTCGCTTTTGGAATATTTTTCATAGCTACCCCACTAGTTTTCGTAGCGGACTATCTAATATCAAAATATATTTTCAAATATTTTCAATTCAAAATAGTAGTTTCTGAGATAAGGTCGTACATCGAAACAAACAAACTTTTCTGCTGTATGTTGAAATTATCTAATACCGATTTTTTTAATTTTATTGTATTACATGATATTTGATTTTTGAACAATTTGTAATGTTCTGACTAACGAAAAAAACTATTTAATTATCAATAACTTTCTTATATACAAAAATTTTACTAATTTTAATATATTTTATTTGTAGGTTTGTCTTCGAGACGGGAAAATGTGCTTACAGTTTCGTGTATGGGATCTGATGAACGTGCACTTAATTGGCAGCTCCATCACTGCTTATTTATTGAAACCTATTAGGTGAGATATCAGTTATAAAGTACATGTTGAAAATAAAGAAACTTTGAATATGTGTCACTAATTACATACCTACCTACGATCAATTAAAGTGTTTTACTGCGTCAGTCTGTCATTTCGCAATAAACTCATAAATTACTGCATCGTTTTCTATTAAATTTTCAGCAATTGAGGGAGTGATTCTCGGAGAAAGATTTTTAGTTTATGATATTTCGTTTCTTTGATTTGTGACTTGTTGGTCGAATGTATATGAAGAACCAATAATGTTTATTGTCTAGTATTATTACATTACTAGACTAAAAGAACAGGAGCTTCAATCTTCAGATAATTCACATTAAATATTAATATAAATTAAAAATATTTATCTCTTATTTCATTTCAGAACACTAGAAGGCGAGTTAGTACCAAACTACATTCACCAGTTGAAACTAAAAGAAGCGACGTCCTTCCTCCTCTGGCCAATCGTAGTTGTTCACGAGATAGACCATGAGAGTCCATTGTATGATCTGTCAGCACAAGATATGATGGATTATAGGTAAAATTATTATAGGTATTTTAGTGAATGTATTAATGGTAAAACTGTTCAAAAATGCGGCTAAACTGTACATTATTGGGCGTGGAATTTGTTATCACGCTAAGCAGGTACTGTGTGTCAGGTTGTCAAAACGATAAATATGCGTAACAAAAATTAAAAAATGTGTGCGTGTACACACGTAAGAAGTGAAACTTCTTTATGACCTAATTTTTCAAAAAATAATTTACTATATGCAACTTTACAGAAATACGTCGAATCACGCGTGGTAGGGATAAGAAAAAGATGGCGCGTAACGGAAAAATGTCACGCGTAACGAAAAAATGTTACACTAAATTTTTTTCCAATCCCGATAAAGAAGTTTCACTTCAACAAGATTAGACTACAGGCCCATGTTGAAAAAATTATGGGTCATTTGACCCACCACCTGACCTATCTAGAATGATATAAGAGCATAAAATAATAAGATTCAGCACTATGACGTCACTTGTAAGCTGTCCACCTGAGTGCAGATGAGAATTCGAAGGTTCAGGTAGAGATTTTCTCCCCTTGTCTCCATGATTTTTGTACGGCGTTCAGATATCATATAATTCATATTTCCGATTATATTTATATGCGTTTGTTAAATACTAAGAGAATCTACTTTGTTTCACAATAAATTATTTATTGAAAAACTCGACTGAGAAAAATTGTTCATTTTATTTGGAAAATAATTTGGGGCGAGGGGGCCTCCACTCCTTTGTTGGCCCGAGGCCTCTGGACCTCTAAATCCGGCCCTGGTTATGACTAGATGTACACAATAAGTCCTAGGTTCAATTCCCTGTGAGAATAAATTCCTGGGTTCAATTCCCTGTAATAATGTCAAGCTGGACACGTAAGCCTGATCATCTACTTATTCCGTTAAGAAAAGGTTGTTTATCGATTTTTTGTTTTTTCGATTACTTTTAGGGCATGAAAAATTTTTTCCTTTATTTTGTCAAAGAATTTATTTCATTTTGTATGAACTTCATATCTATTAATAAATATAATATTTCTATATTAGGTTCGAGATAGTTGTATGTTTGACTGGATCGTCAAAGAGCATGGGAACAGTCACGCAAAGCCGAACGTCGTACTTGTCGAAGGAAATCATTTGGGGATATCGCTTCAAAAACATTTTGAAGTAAGTGGAAAATAGAAATAAATAGTTATGTTAAATATAATAAATATCACTTTTTGGTACTTATAATAATTATCTAGATACTATAATTTACTCGGTTGTGAACTTAGATACCTACTCAGTGTGAATTCTACTGTTTTTTGTTTGATAGGTACACAGCGCTATTTAGTCTCAAAGTAAGCAAAACACATAAGTAGGTACTGTAGAAATTCGACAACTAATTAAAAACCAACCTATAATTTTAACTATTCGTAAATCGTGAGAATCAATGAGAATAATTTGTTTATAATAATATGTTTCAATAATTCTCTCCATTCGAATCACAATCGTTTTACACAGAGTTAGTATCCCACAAACTTTTCAGTTATTACATAGTAAAATAACAATTTCAGATACTCAAAAAAAGATGAAGCGTACATCATCGACACAGAAAACCTGAACACAGTAGAGCAAGTAGAAACACCGCTCTGCAGCGCAAGTAGACTAAAAGAATTCGAAGAAGACATGAAGTCAGAACAAATTCTGTCGACTCCAGACCTTTCTGTGTCCCCGACGATAATATCGTTGAATAGAGAAGATTCTATTCTGTCAAAAACTGGGGAATCTGTGACGTCAAGCCCTTCGTTGAATAGAACTGGCACGCAGAGGAGTTATGGGTGGAATTTTAAACGGTTCTACCCAAAAAGACAGGACAGGAGTGGGGTGGAGTCGTGATTTTTTTTGTATTAATTTTATGTTATGACAATTATGAAAGAAATATAAATTATGAATTGAATCTTTGAACCTAATTGACAAATACAATTAATTTTCCTTATAATTGTGACCTTATGTTTTCTTCAGTAATCGATAATACGATATTATAGTTTGGCCAGTATACAATGATCTTTGTCTTAAATGATTTACAATATCTCCTCACAAAAAGGCGCATATATATAAGTAAATATTAGTTTGTTTATTTTGTTATCAACGGCCTTCCACAATTTTAAATGATAATCGAATTTATATCATGTACTTAGATTTTTTTAAACCTAAGTACATACAATCACCTGAAATAATACTTGTATTATAAATTTAAAAAATTACGTATTTTTTGCATGTTTATGTTTATTAACCGATATGAACATCCTTTTTAGCATTATCTACGAGGAGTGCATTTTTGGAATGTATTTTTTATGATTTGCATTTACAAGCTTTTTATTATTTAAATATACAAATATAAAAATTTCATAGATATAATTTTAATTTGTTGTTTCCTATTTCAGTCTCTATTTATTCATTATATTTTTTAATAGCGCGGAGTCAGTCCTGAAAAATATTCACATTCTTATAATGTGAAATTATATCCCTGAAACAATCAAATTGTATTATTTTGACGCGAAGTATTTTAAACATTTATACTAGCAGTATATTTATTACATGTTATTTTTACAATAACTTAAAAACACCACAACATGGTGTATTATAATAATTAAAGAGATCAATGATCTTAGTCTAAAATGATTTACATTATCAGTAGGAGACCGAAAACTAGGCCACACATGGAGATTCGCTTAATGTTAATGTTATTATTTATTTATTTATTTATTTCATTTATTTCAGATAAAGTATCCATATAATTGTTAGTAATTGGCCTTAAAAACTATGTTAGTATTACAATTCTATCTAATATTAAAAACAATCTTATATCACAAGCTGCTTGAGACATGGATTTTGATCCAATGTCTCAAGACATTGGTATCCCATCTGTCCACGAATACAGCTAGGATGCTGCTGGACGATTGCCGGACACGGCGCATCATGGATGCCGCTCTTTTTCGCATGATTGCGTGGAATCCGTCAGTGCGCGCCTCCGCAAACATTCCTGACGCACTGCAGTATCTCGGCAACCCCAGCAACATCCTAAAAATATTGTTATACTGAACCCGGAGGGTATTGATCGCCCTCTGGGTGTAACTAACCCATAGGCTGCACGTGTAAAAGGATTGGCAAAATGCTTTAAATAGACTCACCTTGACTTCGCGAGAGCAGCGTGCAAACCTACGGGCCAGCATGTTACCCCTGACGGCCAGTGCCCTCCTCTCCCTCTCAATGTCGGCGTCATCCACGAGTTCATCCGTGACCCAGTGGCCCAGATACTTGTATTGAGAGACCCTCTGTAATGGTGTATGGTCGAGAAACACCGGCGGTACTGTGTCAACTCTAAAACCACGAGATTGAAACACTAAAAGGTTACTCTTCTTAACATTATATCTGAGCCCGTGGGCCACGGCAAATTCTTCACACTTTTCTAAAAGTTTTCGTAACGCACTGATTGAGGGAGCCAACAAAACCATGTCGTCCGCGTAACTTAAATTGTTGACAAATTTACCGTCAATCGAGCAGCCGACACCAGTTCTATTGAGCCCCCCAATCAGCTCATCCACATAAAGGTTAAAGAGCCGAGGAGACGTCAACCCCCCCTGTCTCACTCCGCACTCCAACCCGTACGGTTCAGAGAACACGTTATTCCACTTCACCGCATTAATCTGGTGGCCATACCAATACTCAAAAAGACCAATTAACTCTTCTGGAAGCTCCGTTTTATTCCTTAACTTCTGCCAAAGGAGATCATACGACACCATCTCGAAGGCCTTTGACAGGTCCAGAAAACAGGCATATACGGGGGTTTTCCTCTTTGTGTAGTATTGGACAGTTTGCTTAAGACAAAAAATAGCAGTTTCGGTTGACGAACCGGCTCTAAATCCAAACTGTGCCTCGTCCAACTTAAGATGTTTGCATAAATATCTGTCCAGCAAACCGTCCAACACTTTCGCCAATATCGTGGCCAACGAGATCGGTCTATAGTTAGACTTTTCCGAAGAGTCACCGGTTTTATTCTTAAGTATGGGCACGACCACAGTTTTTATACAATCTTTTGGAAGATATGAGTGCCGAATGCAAAGTGTGAAAAACATAGCTAAAATCCGCGGCAAGTGAGAGCCAGCATTGAGCAGATGCTCAACACTGAGACCGTCATGTCCGGGGGATTTACCCTTAACCATGTTTTTGATTACTGATTTCACTTCTATCGCCGTGATTTGGACCGGATTACAAACAGGTGGTTTGATCTCAGTGTTGGACACCAGCCCATGCCGGCTTAACGGTTCAACTCTAAAATGATCCCTAAACAAGTTTGCTATGCTCGTGGCGTCAGTAGCGTCACCGACACTGAGAGGAATTCCTGCTCTATGGTTCAACTTGTTAGTATGTTTCCAGAAATTTTTGAAATCTTTTTTAGCGTGTAGCGTGGCCAGAACATCCATTTTCATCATCTGCTCGTTCTTTTGACACCATTTAAGTTTTTTCTTAAACTCTCTACGTGATTCAGCCATGTTATTGTAGATAATTCCGGTATTTGGCCGGCCACAGACCAACCATTCTTTAAAGAAAAAACGGGCTTTTCGATGCAGAGGATGTACATGTTTGTTCCAGCCAACCACTCGCTTCCTACGACGGCCATATGTACAGATATGACTAGTCACCGCGGCTTCTGACATAATACTTATAATACTAGAATACATTTTATCTATAATTAGCATGTGTTGTCTATCTTTACACATTTTATCATGACAATCACTCAATTCTGTTGGCAAATTAACATTCTTAAAGTGCGATTGACATATGCTGTGGTAATGATTTATTTGACTACTATTACGATCACCCCACAACACCTTGCTTAGGCTAGATAAATAATTAACACTAGACTCGGGTTGCAGTACATTAATGTTACAATTAATCTCAAGAGGTAGATGATCAGACCATGTGGAATTGTAATGAACATTAACATCAGAAACAGAACGCCAAGCGGCCTCGGTCACCACGCAATGATCGAGCCATCGTGTAGTTCCGTGTGCTTCACTAACAAATGTAAACGTGTCAGACATAATACCTAATTTTAAAATATCAGCGCACACCCATTTTTGATCTTGACAAAATTTTAATAATTCCCTACCAAATAGTGTGTGTGGGTGTGCATTAAAGTCTCCTAAAATAAAAACAGAGGCGATATTTGTACTGTCAATAATAGCACTTATTTCACTTAAGCATTCTGTAAAATCAGGTAAGTTCTCACTGTTATCAACGGGCATATACACTGAAAACACTAGAAATGATCTGTCATACACCTGAACACTTATTGCGGCTAGCCGCACACTATTACACTGAATTACAGACACCGCCTTAAACGCACTTTTACGCCACAGTAACCCCACTCCACCGTGAGGCCTTCCTCTTATGATACCAGCCGAGGTATCGACGGCTGACGTTCCAGTAAACCCGTAGTCGCTGTTTATACTCCCCAGGAACTGCAAGTCATGCGGAAATAGCCACGTTTCCTGCAGAGCTAATAAGTCGGCCTGTTGGCATAATTGCCTAATATAATCCACGGAGCGTATAGCCGACTTACAGTTAAAAGTAATAAATTTACATTGTAGTGTTGATGCGCTATTGCTGGCCATTTTGGTTCTTATTATATAACTTATCTGTATCGTGTAGTCTGCGTCTGAAGTGTACAAAACGGCGAAACGAAATGCCTTCAGGCCATAGAGTATTATCCAAAAATAACTCCAGTTTGTGCCTAGGCACAAATACTTTATAAGCATTATATTCCTTTTCCTGTCTCATTTTTATTGCTTCAATGTTTACGTCCACTTGCGTTTTATCCTTAATATAGTTTGATATGTCTGAAAGCGAGGTAGTCTTATCGACATTATTTATAAATAAAGGAATTTTTATTTCGGCGGCCTTGAATTTACTCTCCGCATTAGTTAAAGCTTTTCCTTTTTGAAAAGCTTTAACTAATGCGGAATTATGAAATAATTGTATTTGTTATTGGTTCGGTAGGAATCTTTATTAATTTAAAAAGGTTTTTTTTTGCTGGATTGTACGTATTTATATGTAGAAACTACTACAGTACTTATTTGGAATTTAAAATATAATTTTAAATAAATATGAGTAAAACAAAATTAAGATTATATTCACTTATTAAATCATTTAGTTTATCAAATTAAAAAAAATTGTTTTTAATTCTGTAAATGTATGTTAAAAATATTATTTTAGATACATTATAATTAATTCAGCTCTCACCTTTGTTCCTCGCACATATAACGATGAAATATTCATTCGACAAATCCGCATTGTGATGCGGGAGCGGGGACAACGATATAATAATCATAATAAATATTAAATATACTTAACTCTGAAAAATATATAATTCGTAAATATATCGATAAGAAAGTCCTGAGAAAAGACTTGTTTTCATTCAAAATAAATCGAATGTTTTGAGTGTACGTAAAATAACATGAACAAACAAACAAAATAATTCACGGATCTCCAACAAAGCGCATGTGTTTAACGACTTTCAGCTGGTTTACATTGATAACAATAATAAATAAGTGAAATTTGTTATTTATAACATGCCAAAAATATATTTTTACTTTGCATACTTATTTTTTTGGCCAGTCATACAATTATATCTACTACTAGCCTTTGCCCCGCGGTTTTATCCGCATTTCTTCGCTCCTATTGGTCTAAGCGTAGCCATATATAGCCTGTCTCGACTAATGGACTATCTAACAACACATATTATTGTTCAAACCTATGCCGTGGTTCCTGAGATTAGCGCGTTGAAACAAACAAACAAACTTTCTCACTTCTCTCAAATGGAAATTTAGTGCACAGATACTTTTAATTGCGATATATTTACTGACTAAATAGCTTTAAATTTGGTTTAAAATGATGAAAATATGTAGGTGCAATAACTATAATAGCACATGTGTTATTTTGAAATACATACTTACCTAACTCTTCTATAGAGTTTCATCCAAAGCAGTTTTATCATGAGAGAGTAACAAACATCCAAATCGTATTTATAAGTCGAAATTCCACACAAGCGAAGCCGCAAACAAAAAGCTGTATTACAAACGTAACTATGTCTTACTGAAGTATGTACAACCGGAATTAACTCAAGTAATTAGATTCAAGACATATACTTATTGATAAGATAGGGGTAGAATGGAAAACGGCACTCATCCTGTGATAACTGATAAGGTGTAACCAATTGGTACTTGAATTTTAAATAAATGTAATGTAAACTGTGCTAAAATAGGGTTTAGTGGCTTAAAAGGCGCGTCAAAGAATGTTTTAGACGATCACGATGAAACGAAAACAAGAGAGAGGTGAAAATACACATAATTTACCTTTTAAAACAAGAGAAAGGTTCAAATACATATACATACATGCTTGATTCTACGTACTTATGTAAAAAATACCATTACCAAGCTATATACATAGAGCAGTGGTGGCTCAGTGGACAGGACTTCCGACTTCAAATCGATAAGTCGATACTAAGTGATTTTTCAATTTATCTGCGCATGTTGTAACATCACCACTCCTCAAAAGAAAGCATCGTGAGGAAATCGACACATCGAATCAAAAGTTCGAAGGCGTGACATCTGCCCGCACTTGGCCAGCGTGGTGGATTATGGTCTGTACCCTCATAGGAGGCCCGTGTCCCAGCAGTGGGAACGTGTATTGGTCGATGATAATATTTACCTAATAGGTAAATAAATAAATAAAAATACTTTATTGTACACGCATATGAAGTTGACAGAAAGACATAAAAAACAGCACAAGAGTAGGCGGTCTAGTCGCTCATGAGCGGTTTCTACCAGACAACTATACCTTGTAACATAGGGTAAAATCGCGGTATGTAGTTAGTTTTATATAGAAGTAGTATTAAAAGCAAATCAAACAGATCAATTCTAGAGCTGCAACGAATTGACTTATCGTTTATTCGATTGAACTCAATTTAGAAGCGGCGTAAAGTTTTCCAACTTTATTTGTTTTTTAACCTTTTTCGAAGTAGGTTAACAGAATTTATTATCTACCTTTTAAATGCTATGTCGTTTGATTTTATTATTTCCACGTTTATCTGTATGTACTTAAATAGGTGGTTGGTTGGACCTTCTATGTTTAAGGACTCTCAATTGTGTTCCACTGCACGTATCGCTATGAAATATACCTACATTCGGTATTGCGTATTATGAAAATAACAGGTATTCAAAACCATCCATAGCAATGCTTGGATACGCTAAAAATTACGACAAAAATTGAACATTCTATAATATTGGTAGTCTGGAAGAGATCGCTGCCTAGCGATAAGGCCGCCAATTGTACATATACTTGCATTTATTTGTCTTTTTCTGTGTTTATTGTAAATCTTGTGTGTGTGCAATAAAGAATTATCTATCTATCTATCTGTATTTTACTATCTATACATTACACAAAATAATATAGACCCCAAACTTCTTATATTATAGCTTTCTCTGTGTTTCAGGGTTATTTGCCTTCCCGAGATACTACGATACAAAAGTTTCTGTGAAAATTGTTACACGTTAATTTTAAAATGTATAAAATTCAATAATAACTTTAATCTGGCAAATCAATAATTTATTTCATACTAGCTTTCCACCCGCAGCTTCGCCCGCGCAGTCAAAGAAAAACCCGCATAGTTCCCGTTCCCGTGGGATTTCCGGGATAAAACCTTCCCGGGATAAAAAGTAGCCTATGTCCTATCTCGGATATCAAAATATCTCTATACCAAATTTCATGCAAATTGGTTCAGTAGGTAGTTAAGGCGTGATTGAGTAACAGACAGACAGACAGAGTTACTTTCGCATTTATAATATTAGTACTTACTATTATAAAGGCGAAAGTTTGTAAGGATGTATGGATGTATGGATGTATGGATGTTTGTTACTCTTTCACGTAAAAACTACTGAACCGATTACAATGAAATTTAGCACACATATAGAGGGTAACTTGGATTAACACATAGGATAGTTTTTATGCCGGAAATCCCACGGGAACGGGAACTATGCGGGTTTTCCTTTGCAAACGCGGGCGAAGCCGCGGGCGGAAATCTAGTTAGTAGGTACTTATGGATAATTACGATTTATACCAAAGTGGAAACTTAGTCATATTTTTATCGAAACAGGTAAGTATCGTTGGCTAGTAACATAACATCCTTCCTCATTACATAAGCTTAGATATTAAATGGTTATGCAAGATCATCGGAAACACATCAACGATCGTCATGAGGAGCAATGACGTTAAATTATACCACAATTATCAACTATTAGCTGTTTTACCTTGTTAATGCGAATGTGTTCTGTATCTATACTGCTGGAGAGTTCGTTTGTTTGAACGCGCTAATCTCGGGAACTACTGGTCCGATTTGAAAAATTATTGCGGTGTTAGATAGCCCATTTATCGAGGAAGGCTATAGGCTATCATCGCTAAGACCAATAGGAACGGAGCAATGCGGGTGAAACCTCGAGGCACAGCTAGTCTTATATATAAAATTCTCGTGTCACAATGTTAGTCTGCATACTCCTCCGAAACGGGTGGACCGATTCTCATGAAATTTTCTGTGCATATCGGGTAAGTCTGAGAATCGGCCAACATCTATTTTTCATATGTACCACGGGCGAAGCCGGGGCGGATCGCTAGTAGCTTTATAAAATTGTATTTTTGTAATAATCCAAACCCATATTTCTTATTTCAAACTAAATCCGTATTAGAAAAGGAAATCTCGTAATAATAATGCCATGTGAAATCATTTTTCAAATTATAGAGGAGCTGTATCGATTTTTATATGGGATGGAAAAGCAGAATAACTGTTTAATTCATATTTTTTCAGTCATGTACAATATAGATTTGTCGAATCCATCTTTCATCTCAATGCAGTATAACACATAGGTATTATATTAGAATCTTCAATATGGAAACGTCTATAAAAACAGAAATAATTTGGAAAATCCAAAAGTGCACGCCTCATAATTTTTTTTTAATAAATATTTATTAATTATTATTTTTGTTTATTTAATAACAATTAAACCACATCGAATCAGACCCTGAAAAATGAAAGGGTTCTATTCCTGAGCATACTCAAGCGTAAGAGAAAAAAAAAGACTCGATTAGTAAAGTATTTCGGTCGCTATCGTGTTAACAAGAAAAAGGATCCGCACATACAGACACACGGACGTCCAAGACAGAACTTTTTTAAACTGTTTTTTAACTAGTTTAAATAACAAAAATGACATCAAAAATATCATGAACGTTAAAAATAGTGTTTTTTCTTAATATGTGTGTGTATGTATTATCTTACAAGTGCAATGTATGATACATAAAGACATTTTAAGTTTGAAAAATCCTCAGGAAAAATCAGATGTTTTGCGCGAAGTGACAGTAGTACCCACCTCAACGCTTCGCTTATGAGGCGTGCAAAAGTATAAACTTTTTATTTAAAAGGATTCCAAATCATAGCAAGCATTATAAAACAATAAACTGATAACAAATCAACCACCACGAGAAAAACATTTCCACAGATTAGAAAAGGTGTCAAAACAATAATGTATTTTGAAATTAAGGCACCATAAAGAGGATTTAAATTTACGATCTTCAAACATTAAGTTACAAATGGAATTTGCTTATATTACACATTGCTGTTTACTTATTAAGAAATGGGTTGATTACACTTTAATCGTATTGAGAAATATTACCATAAGAGATGAGATTTCTTGTCTGTTTGATTGAGTAACTACATTAAAAATGTCACATTTGCAAAAGAGTGTTTTTGTAGGCGATAAAATTCGATTTTCCAAACAATAATTCATCAATGCATATTATAATTATTTCAGACCTGTTCTGTTGTGTTTTATATTTATTTATTTAAATAGACACATTTCTTTCAATAATATAATGATTATACCGGATTTAAACTTACAGAATTGTAGTAATTTTTGTTATATTTAACTCCTTGTTGTATAAGAAAAAATTACTTAGTTTTGTGCATGTTTTATCGATCAATTCGAAATTCGAATTGCTTCAATTCATTTTTAAAATAATAAAAATGACACAAGTAACACTTGTATAACACGGTTAAAAAAATATTCGCGCTTATTTCTACCGATTCCCATAATATGTTTTTTTTTTCATGAAAATTCATTTTACCATGTGCCAGAATTATAATGGCACAGAGTAAATAATAGTAGTATTATCTATTATGTTACGGATAGTAAATATTGTGTGTACATAACAATTATTTTATACTCTGACAATGTATTCCTTACAGAGAAAGATTCAAATCGTTCCTTTTATTCATTAATATTTATTCATTCATACCGCGTTTGTTCTTGTAAACAATGATCTTATTTAGTTATAGGTTCTCAAGGTAAGGGTTAGTGTCCAGTATCAAGATATACATTTATTTTAAAGACTGTATTATTTTACTTGTAATCCTGAACGAGTTTTTCGGCTATAGCAATTTTCACGAAAACTACAACTTTGTAGAAAACTAGCTGTTCCCCGCGGTTTCACCCGCATTGCTCCGACCCTGTTAGTCTTAGGGTGATGATATATTATAGCCTTCCTCGATAAATGGGCTATCTAACACCGAAAGAATTTTTCAAATCGGACCAGTAGTTCCCGAGATTAGTGCGTTCAAACAAACAAACAAACTCTTCAGCTTTATAATACAAATAATTATCAATAATTTTTTCAGCAATTTCTTTAAGAAAAAATTATATTCCTAGTATTTTTGGAAACAAAGTAGAAATTATTCTTTATTACAAAGCAAAGTTATTCTAAAGGGAAAATAAGAAACAAAAGAGCTATGATAAAATGAGATAACAATAAACAAATAATTTTAAGTTAAAATAATTTTTTTGATAAATCTTTAAACATGCTTTATGCTGTCAGTGGCCGCAAGCCTTAAACCAGACTGAAGTATTTAATATCGTTGTGTGCTGTCGCGTCTAGAGTCGCGACCAACCGTGGTTACTGAACGCATCGAGCGTGAACATCATTTCACATTTGGCGGGAAATTACGCGCGCATTGACAAAATCATTTTTTAATTTTCGAATTTTATGAATGAATCGTGGCTGTGATCTTATTTTTTTTCTTTTTGTTACAACAAAAGCCATTGCCTTGTTAATTAAAAAAAAATGATTGGAACGTTTTTGAAATAATTTGAAATAATATTCAATTTACAGTGAGGTTGATTATTGAATTATTTAGATAGAAAATAATAAAATAACAGACTATCATGGTGGAAAAGACTATTTATAAGCGGCTGCCCTTTTCATAGTGACATTTAAAATGAAGTTTTTGTTGTTTTTAATTTTGGCGCGCTACGCTGTGCGATGTGACGATGAAAGGTAAGGTAATATTAAGAGTAAAAGATTCATTATTAAAAGATTAAAGATTAACTTTAAGATTAAATTAAATTTTTATTTTATAAGGTAAATTATATCTGTATACTGTATAATGTATATAGATTTTTTTAAGTACTTAATTATAAAATGCATTACGATAAGGTAAGTGATATTACTATTAGCTTATCTACTTTTAAATATATTGCCCATCTACATTAACCACGTACCTACGTATAAATAAATTTAATACAGTAAAATATTATATACTAGCTTACCACCCGCGGCTTCGCCCGCTTTGTCTAAAACCCAATAAATTATATACTAAAACCTTCCTTTTGAATCACTCTATCTATTAAAAAAACCACATCTAAATTTAAAGATTTAAGCATACAAAGGGACATAGGGACAGAGAAAGCGACTTTGTTTTATACTATGTAGTGAAGAGAGATAAATTAATTTATTGAAATGGTTTTTCAAGGAAACAGAATGGAAACCGTATTTCACGCATATATAGGTATTATATTCTTAGAAATCTAAAATAATAAAAACAAAGAAATACCTTATCATACTAATAAAATAAAAACAATTATTACTCCGAAATCAGATTTATGTTAAAAAAACAAGAATAAATAAATATTTGCGTTTACAACGAATGTATTTTATCGGAATGTAAACAATAATGTTTAGTTTTTAATTAATGTTTGTAGAATTTTAGATGAACGAACTTTTAACATATTTAAGAGATTTTTTTATTACTGACCTACATATAATAAATCTTATACATATATAAAATTCTCGTGTCACAATGTTAGTCTGCATACTCCTCCGAAACGGGTGGACCGATTCTCATGAAATTTTCTGTGCATATCGGGTAAGTCTGAGAATCGGCCAACATCTATTTTTCATATGTACCACGGGCGAAGCCGGGGCGGACCGCTAGTATTATTTATAAATATAAACAGGCATATGAAAAAGATTTTTAATGAAGTTATTTTTGAAGGAAAACATTTTAAATAGGTACATAATCTTATATATAAAAATGAATCGCAAAATGTGTTGGTAAGCGCATAACTCGAGAACGGCTGAACCGATTTCGATAATTCTTTTTTTATTATATTCCTTGAAGTACGAGGATGGTTTTTATGTAGAGAAAACGTAAATATGTACCACGGGCGAAGCCGGGGCGGACCGCTAGTTATACATATATACAAGCACAAAATACGTAAATTATCGAAGTTGGTATTCGTGATATTTTGTCATATCAAAAGTTATAAAATAACTAGCGGCCCGCCCCGGCTTCGCCAGTGGTACATATGAAAAATAGATTTTGGCCGATTCTCAGACTTACCCGATATGCACAGAAAATTT
The DNA here is from genome assembly GCF_061535455.1 of Colias philodice. Classification (NCBI taxonomy): domain Eukaryota; kingdom Metazoa; phylum Arthropoda; class Insecta; order Lepidoptera; family Pieridae; genus Colias; species Colias philodice. The sequence continues at coordinate 8,116,686 of NC_143107.1, read as the reverse complement.
CATGAGAATCGGTCCACCTGTTTCGGAGGAGTATGCAGACTAACATTGTGACACGAGAATTTTATATATGTATAAGAAGATGTAGACAGAATAATTAATTAAGTTATTTAAAAAAAAATTAAGAATCCGTAAGATTAACATGAATAATAGAAATACTCTTTATTCTTTACGCTAAAATTAATCATCTATTAATAATGAAATCCGAGTAAGTACAATATTTGTGTTGCAAGCATAATATTTAGGTGAGACGTGTAAATATAGTATATCATTCAATGTCAATCGTTTCTCTTCCGTACTTCCTATTATTTATAAATATTACGTATTTAGTGTACATATTTAATAATATGCTTTGTATACGATTGTATACGATTTGGTAAAATAAAGGTTAGGGTACACTGTGTACAATTAATAGAGTTGAGATACGGATTTTTTAAAAAATTCATGTTACTAATAAAACATTGTCGTTTAAGGTAAAAGTTACATATAATTTTAATGTAAGAGTTTGTATGTCTGTCTGTTTTCAATAATTTGTCGATTGACGATTCTTTCGTTATGAGAACGCAAGAAATAATGAAAATATTATGTGAAGAAAAAATTTGCTAGAGCTACATATAGAGTGAAAGTTTTTATTTTTGACACTAATTATTATATCGCGAATCTTAAAAAAGGTGCATCTTATAAATAAAATACTTAAGTATATTATGTGTAAGAAATGTAACAATCTTTATTCTTTAACTACATTCATACATCGATAAAGTTAGAATGAGATTATTTTTTTATGTATTACTGACTTACATTTTGTCAATTTTAAAACTTTTTTTGTTGATATCTTCAGTTAGGAAGACACACTCAATTTTACGTAGTTTGTTCCTTAAAATAAAATACAAAAAACATACAAATACAGCATATTTATAATAAAAACTTCCGCTCTCTTTTCGGTAACAAAGAAATGTTATATTTAGTTCTTTCAGGCCTGCCAATATTTCCTTAATTACGGTAAGTGCTTTGCCCTGTGACGTCATCGTTTAGTTTTGGTTTATATGGAATAATACTGATCTAAAAATAGTACTATATTGAGATGAGTTACGTCATAGTCCATAGAGTTATGAGTTATGGCCGCTTTTTGTTGTGTATACCAAGAGGAATTAACTCTATACATGGCCATATATAAGGCTAGGTCAAAGCTCAAAATTTCATCCCTCAATAATTATTAGAATTCATTAAATTCAGAAAGAAAACAATAATTTGGTAATATACTGGATCCTATTAATAATCGTAAGATTATCGTAAATCTCTACTAATATTATAAAGCTGAAGAGTTTGTTTGTTTGTTTGAACGCACTAATCTCAAGAACTATTGGTCCGATTTGAAAAATTCTTTCAGTGTGATAGCTCATTTATCGAGGAAGTCTATAGGCTATATATTATCACGCTAAGACCAACAGGAACGGAGCAATGCGGGTGAAACCGCGCGGTACAGCTAGTAGTTAAATAACACTAGAGCCAAAAAAATAGACGATAACTCTATAATCTACATAATATGCTTAAAAAACAATAATTAACTTGAAAATCTTTTATATAACTAGGTATTTAGATATCTATTTAATTGCTTTAGTTTTTTTACCTTCCTAAACGAAGTTACTAAGGTCAGTATTTTTGGCTGTATATTGATAACACTTGATGATCAGCCAAGGCATCCGATTTAAAATATGACTTACATAAACCCCTAAGTAATATAATTTTTAAATAACAATATTGACAATGTTATAAACTCTAAATAGATTTGACATTAGAAAGACTAGACAGAGTAGAGTCAATTACAATTAACTTTTCTACCTATCTATACTAATATTATAAAGCTGAAGAGTTTGAAAGTTTGTGTGAATGGATGTATGTTTGTTTCCCTTTCATGTCATAACGAGTAATCACGCTTTCATGGAATTTGACACAGAAATAGATTATATTATTATAGTCTAGATAAGCAAATTCTTCCTGCACATAATAGGTTTCCATTCAAAACTTTGCCTGCGTTGTTAAAAACTTATATAAGTACTAAAATCTCGAGAACCACAACTATCCATTGCTAAAAATATAATTAAAATCGATGCAGTATTTATTGAGTTTATCACATACATACAGACAGACGCACACGGAGGACTTTCTTTAAATTATGTAATGAGTGACTATTGAAAGTGACTTATAGCACATAATATTATAAAGGTAGTGATAGTTATATTGACGCAAGCAAAACCGCAGGCTAAAGCCACTAAACATAAGTCCCATCTCCTGCTGACCTTTCAAGTCTTCAGTACAAATCAATTACTCATTCCTTTGTTTTTCTTCCGCGTTATCTCGATGGTTATCTCTGCAGCATCATATTGTTTACTAGTGCAGTTTAGTGACCTTTGTTGTGGTTACGTAGGTCAGGAAAATGAGATTTGTATTAGAATAGCAGCTATGGGCAGTTGAGTCAGTAATTAATGTCAGGAGTAGATATGGACGTGCAGAAAAAAAATTAAACCGTGTTCGAATGGTCAAAACTCAAAACTGAGTAATTTAAATAGAACCAACTGGAACATCACTAGCTTTCAAATAAGAGAAGAATTATTAAAATCAGTTCACCGAGTTGCAACTTGCAAGTCCTAAGGTATTAATCCGAAAAAAAAAATAATAATAATAATTTGGCGGAAAACGCATGTTCTAATCCCGCCTCGAGATCAATTGTTTCTATTCTTTAAAATTTATAAGTAAAAATAATACAGTCAAATTAAGAACCTTCTCTTTTTTCAAAGTCTGTTGACAAAATAAAGTATGTATTACGGCATATCCAAAGAACAAAAACTTACATCTGACAGGGCTCTATGGATTCCTGCTTTGGGAACAAAGATGAGCTTATAATGACCCAAATGACGATTATTATGTCAATAAATGATTTATTAATTTTTTCCAAAACCTGTAACTAGCACAACATTTTTATAGGCCCAGTTTTCAAGTAGGTAAATTTAAAATGTTATATCGTTAAAGATTTTTAAAGATACTTATTACCGGTTTAAATAGAACACAGAGGTTTATCATGTTGAGATTAGCAAGCGATAAAAACAATAGACCTGACCTTCGCAAACCTGTACTGAAACCTTATACCTTTACTATCATATACAAAGGCATATATATAAATACTGAGACAATTAACATCCGTATAGTAATACGAAGTTAGATATACAGGGCCTTAGTATGTGGGAAGCGAGGTTGTACCGATCATGCGCAATCTGGGTATATTACAGACCCACAATATTAAAAAACTAGCTTTGCCCCGCGATTTTATCCACATTGCTCCGCTCCTGTTGGTCTTAACGTCATGATAATATATTAAAGCCTATGCCCTATAGTTTTTCTCGATAAATGGGCTATCTAACACCGAAAGAATTTATCAAATCGGACCAGTAGTTCCTGAGATTAGCCCGGTCAAATAAACAAACTCGTCAGCCTTATAATATTAAGTATAGATTGTAATTTTTCTTAAACATTCTGTGAAAATAAATTAATACAAGTCTCACCGTCATTCTTCCAAATAAAAAATCGAAAGTAGAAATTGTGATCCAGATCTTTCTTTCTATATTAAACAACTTTACAAACTTTTTACTCTATTTTTTAACTGTGAAGGAATAGACATAATACATTATGAAAACAAATTATTATTTAGAAATGAATATACATTCTCTATTTGAGTCTTCTATCTGGGTTAAACCGGGTTAATCCAATGTATGCTTACTATAAGTAGTACTATAATCTACGAATACAAACTGCGTAGAGCCACAGTATTACCATATTTTTTCCTATATTGTAATACTGTGGTATAGCCATAGTATAAAATGGTACCTATAGCCCAATGGGGCGTTCTTTAACATTGTGTTTTAGATATTAAATATAGATAAATAGGTAGTAAAATTATTTACTAGATGTACTCCGCGGTTTTACCCGCAGTGCTTCACTCCTATTGGCCTTAGCGAGATGATAATAACCTATAGCCTTCCTCGATAAATGGGCTATCTAACACCGAAAGAATTTTTCAAATCGGACCAGTGATTCTTAAGATTAGCGCATTTAAACAAACAAACTCTTTAGCTTTGTAATATAAAAATAATTTGGAAAATCCAAAAGTGCACGCCTCATAATTTTTTTTAATAATTATTTATTAATTATTATTTTTGTTTATTTAATAACAATTAAATCGAATCAGACCCTGAAAAATGAAAGGGTTCTATTCCTGAGCATACTCAAGCGTAAGAGAAAAAAAAAGACTCGATTAGTAAAGTAGGTATTTCGGTCGCTATCGTGTTAACAAGAAAATCCTCCGCACATACAGACACACGGACGTCCAAGACAGAACTTTTTTAAACTGTTTTTTAACTAGTTTAAATAACAAAAATGACATCAAAAATATCATGAACGTTAAAAATAGTGTTTTTTCTTAATATGTGTGTGTATGTATTATCTTACAAGTGCAATGTATGATACATAAAGACATTTTAAGTTTGAAAAATCAGATGTTTTGCGCGAAGTGACAGTAGTACCCACCTCAACGCTTCGCTTATGAGGCGTGCAATATAGTAAATATAGTATAGTAACATTTCCTTCCTACCCTTATTCCTTTTTACCCTTGTCCATGGCATCGTATCTAAATGAATGGACCTATTAAATAGCTATTTGTCTGCGAGATTTCGTTATCTAGTATCTTGCTTTACTGTACCTAATAGAAATAGAAGTAGCCAAATATGTTCAGCTTCTTTTTTAACTAGTGTCAGGATTCTAGCTAATATTATTATACAATTTTCTTAGGTATTATAATTTTTATTAAATACTGGAAATTCTAAATTGTTGAGTTTTCGTAACATCATAATATCATCACTAAATAAAAAGTAAAAACTATAAATCAAAGTCGCTATCGCTGTCCATGCGTCCCTATGTATGCTTAAATATTTAAAACTGCGCAACGGATTTTGAAGTGTTTTGATTTAATAGATAGTGATTCAAGGGGAAAGTTTTAGTATTCAATTTTAGACGACACGGGAATAGACGCGGACGTAAAGCTAGTCTATAAAACTTACTTCTCGAAGTCAACTCTTAAAAATTATTATAGTTCATAATAACTACTTAAGGTGGAATCATAATAAAGATATCTGAAGCCAGATAAAACTGGGTTTGATTGCTGGTTAGCGAATAAAGAGGTCACTTGATTCATTCAAATCTCAATGAGTGTAAAAGATAATTTATATTGACGTTAAGGAATTTCTGTATGACTGTATTAATGCTTTTAGCAGTGTGTAATACAATAGTAATAAATATTTTTCATTTCGCTTTTTGCTCTTGAGTTATTACTTATTTCGTAATGCAGATTATATTTTATGCGGTTCTAAAAGTGGTTCATCCGTTTAGGAGATAAGATGTTATTTGAGGAGGTCAGGAGCTTTTGAAGTAATATTGAATATTGATAGATATATATGAAATGTTTTACAGTAGGTACTAGCACAGACTAATAATAATATACTACGTATGTACTAGTTTCCCCGAACGGCCCGATCGGTTCACGACACAATAGATTTTCTATTGTGTCTGTGATTCCGGGGCCTGAGTTATTAAGTAGCTCGGTTAATATTTTTATCAATGTTTTGTTAAGGTAAATAAATAAACAAAACAATATTAGCATAAACAAATACGCATAAAAATTATGTGATAGAGCTTTCACACTCAAAATTAAGCTCTAAGTACATAGCAATTGAGTTAAAAATGTACAAAGTATATTGTAACAGGTGACTGAACTATACAATGTCAAGGTAATGAGCAATGTATGTGGGTAGGCCTAGACACAAATATTGATAGGGCTGCCAACTTGGAGAAAAAATAGGGCTGCTAAAAATTACAAAAATGATGTGTTTTTTTAATAAGTATAGGACAGGTAGTATGGATTTTATATGTTTCTCTTATCTGTTTCTTATTAGGTTTTTGAATTTAACTGGGACGATGCATTTTTTAAGTTAATTTCATTTTATACATACGTACAAAACCTAATATGTACTTGTATAGTAGTTCTCCTTATAGTCCGTTTTCTTATGGGCATGCTTGTATGGAAAGGTATACATTTTTGAGTAAAGCAATGCCATTTGGTACGAATGTTGTACTCGACCACCTAAGCCCAAATCGCCCGGTAGCCAGTCTTTACTCCCCTGCAGAAAGGAGGGAGGGGGGGTTATAGAAAAGAGCGCCCGGCGCTCCGAAAATAAATTCTGGCGCAGCCATTTGGACCTTTGAGTCAAGTTTGGTATCGTTTTCAGGTAACTAGATGATGCCCGATTCATTCCCCATACCAGTTTTTTAGATTTCCGTAGCAAAATATGTCACAATCCTTAAAATAATGAACTTTTGGCAGTGACAAAATCCAAACAAACCAGTATATTTTTATATTTTTGTATTAAACCTGGTTTATAAAAAAATACTGTCTGAAAGGCCATTTAATGCAGATTATAAAAACATTAACATGTAATATATATTTTACCATTTTCAATGTAAAATAAATTATAGGAAGTATAGTAACGCTCGTTAGCGCAGCATAGGGGACGGCTAATAGACCCGAAAAATAAGCGATACTAACAAACAAAAACCAGCCAAGTGCGAGTCTGACTTGTTCATCGAGTGTTTCGTACTTATTTGTCCCATATCATGTTAACTTGTCTGGTAGAACCTCGTTAACTGATACACACACACTTTCGTCTTTATAATATTAGTGTGATTTTAAATCATCTTTAAATTATAAATGAAGTCAGGTAACATTGTTAAAAATAAAGATATATAATAATAGAACGTTTTTTTATTAATAATAATGACAACCACCTCCACAATTACATAATTCGGTACATTTGAGCTGGCATATTCAATCCGGAACTACAAGATTTCACGTACCAACAACTTATCAATTCAAAGCTTCTCTTTTCTTTTTATTACAGATGGGCAAGGAATATTTTAATTTTTTTAAGGCCCCCAAATATATACACTATACAGCCTGTAAAACTGCCCTTGAGGTGTGTTGTTTAAGGGCAGCTTCTGTGGGAGGCAAATTTTCGATCTGCCTATCTGTGTTTGTTTAAAATTTGTTTGCAACTCTCATTTACTGTCACAGCGGGGTAAGATGTGAAAAACAAACATGTACTTATAATACTTATAAAAAAATATAAGTTCTGGATAAGAGCATCTTTAAAATATTGTGACCGTCCTTACGCTATCATGCATTGTAATAACAAACTTTTCAATTTCACTGTCTGTATATTTGCCACTGTAAAGTGTTTCAAATCCTCGTGTGACATTCGGATATGTCTTCCATACCTTAAATGCATGTGTACCTATAGTTCTTTTAGACCTTCTAGCTTTGGAACACATGATATTTTGTACTAGCCATATCTTTCGACTGTTCTTATAAACAATAATTCTTATTTACACTATTTTGGCTACTACTACTATATCGTGTGTTCCAAAGCTAGAAGGTCTAAAAGAACTATAGGTACATATGCATTTAAGGTATGGAAGACATATCCGAATGTCACACGAGGATTTGAAACACTTTACAGTGGCAAATATACAGACAGTGAAATTGAAAAGTTTGTTATTACAATGCATGATAGCGTAAGGACGGTCACAATATTTTAAAGATGCTCTTATCCAGAACTTATATTTTTTTATAAGTATTATAAGTACATGTTTGTTTTTCACATCTTACCCCGCTGTGACAGTAAATGAGAGTTGCAAACAAATTTTAAACAAACACAGATAGGCAGATCGAAAATTTGCCTCCCACAGAAGCTGCCCTTAAACAACACACCTCAAGGGCAGTTTTACAGGCTGTATAGTGTATATATTTGGGGGCCTTAAAAAAATTAAAATATTCCTTGCCCATCTGTAATAAAAAGAAAAGAGAAGCTTTGAATTGATAAGTTGTTGGTACGTGAAATCTTGTAGTTCCGGATTGAATATGCCAGCTCCAATGTACCGAATTATGTAATTGTGGAGGTGGTTGTCATTATTATTAATACAAAAACGTTCTATTATTATATATCTTTATTTTTAACAATGTTACCTGACTTCATTTATAATTTAAAGATGATTTAAAATCATACTAATATTATAAAGACTAAAGTGTGTGTGTATCAGTTAACGAGGTTCTACCGGACAAGTTAACATGATATGGGACAAATAAGTACGAAACACTCGATGAACAAGTCAGACTCGCACTTGGCTGGTTTTTGTTTGTTAGTATCGCTTATTTTTCGGGTCTATTAGCCGTCCCCTATGCTGCGCTAACGAGCGTTACTATACTTTCTAAAATTAATTTTACATTGACAGTGGTAAAATATATATTACATTTTAATGTTTTTATAATCTGCATTAAATGGCCTTTCAGATAGTATTTTTTTATAAACCAGGTTTAATACAAAAATATGAAAATATACTGGTTTGTTTGGATTTTGCCACTACCAAAAGTTCATTATTTTAAGGATTGTGACATATTTTGCTACGGAAATCTAAAAAACTGGTATGGGGAATGAATCAGGCTTCATCTAGTTACCTAAAAACGATACCAAACTCGACTTAAAGGTCCAAATGGCTCCACCAGAATTTATTTTCGGAGCGCCGGGCGCTCTGTTCTATAACCCCCCCTCCCTCCTTTCTGCAGGGGAGTAAAGACTGGCTACCGGGCGATTTGGGCTTAGGTGGACGAGTACAACATTCGTACCAAATGGCATTGCTTTACTCAAAAATGTATACCTTTTCCCATAAGAAAACGGACTATTATGTATATTAAGTTAATAATTGAAAACGTAATTTAGAACTGAAAAATGTAGTATTGAATGCCACAATAATACTGTTATATCCCACTCATAAGGGGCATCTACTTAGAGTATGTACATATATTCCAAGTATAAATACTCTAAGGGCATATCTCAATTCTGGAATAACAAAGCCCCTTCAAACATAAGAATAAAGAATTCAAACCTCTCCAATCACGCAACATAACAAAAATGCAGCATAACCAGTACGTTTGAGTAGTATGGATTCCCGGACTCTGCCTCACTGCGTGAGGCAGAGTCCGGGAATCCAGTGAATCCAAACGAGAATCCAAACATACCCCGACTAAAAAAAAAAAAAAAAAAAAAAAAAAAAAAAAAAAAAAAAAAAAAAAAAAAAAAAAAAAAAAAAAAATTCTATTCTGAATCCTATCAACATTCCAGTCCCATCTCTTACAATTCCTTTTCAAAAACTGGAGATGATATCGCTCAGGTGTTCGTCCATATGAATCAAAATATGCCATTCGTATCGATATGTACAGCTACCCAGTGTGAACCTGGTTTATCATCCACATCCAAATTGCATATTATATACGTTGGTACATGGGTATACATAGGCAGTCTATTAGCAGCATAAACATTATTTTCTAGACTGGGATGAATCTTTTTCATATGTTTTTGTAATTCTAGTGTATCCATGATATTACTGTTATTAGCAGATTATTACAGTACCAATCTATTCAATGGTTGTCATAGGAATGTTCAATTATAGTGTTTTGTATAAGATTAAATAGGAAGTTTGTAAGGAAATAAAAAATAGTAAATTGTATACAATTTGTTTTATTTAATTTTATAATGTTTCCTTTAGTTACATATACACATAATGCATTAAGCATAACACATAAATCTAAAACATAACACACATTATAACCTTAACTACTATAGTCTACAGTAACATTTCTATTTTTATCTATTTCAATAATATTATCAAACTCAGCATAAACAATACAGTTAATTGTTTGTATTAGTGAGGATTCAAATCGTACTTCTAATCTTACACTACCATGCTTTATGAGATTCCAATGAGCTGACGAGTTAGCTGATAAATCAGGAGTTAAATCAAATGCTAAAAGACAGTAACCTTTGGCATACTGTTCACGAGAGATTGCATTTCCTTCATTAAGAAAGTGAATACCAGTCCCCGAGAATAGAGTATGATATGCTGATGTAAATATATTATTATTAAAAGATGGTTGCAAAGCTTTTGAAGGTATTTGTTGACCATCAATATATAAGCTGAAAGAGTTAATGCCATAGTTTTCAAAGTTAAATGGATTTTTAGTAAGTGAGCCATTAAATGCGGAATTGTTCACAAATCCAATAATACATCTTTTAGGTACCTGTCCTAAGAATATATTATCAAGAGTTTTTCCTTGAACACCTGATGGAATTGTTAAAACTTTAACTTCAGCACGAGTAATAGGATATTTAGCAGTGGTAGAAGCTAAAACTTTCTGATGTGCGAGTAATACACTTGGATTAATTCGTGCTCTTCGAACAATAAGAGTTGCATCCGTAATGCAAACTTTAAACTTTTCATCATTTGACCCAGCAATTAAATTAAAACTCTCTCTTGACCGAACTAATTTTACACTCATTTCAACACCATTAATTAAAAATTTATCTTGATTGAAAATGTCACCATGAAGATGACCAATCATTTCTATTTCCCTACTTTCATTAACTAATTCCTGTCTTTTAACAAACCCTATGTTTTTACCATCTGTGGAATCCATTTTGCCTGCTGTATCATCATACCAAAGACTACAAGTAAGATGAGATTGTTTAGCAGCAGGAGCATAGTTTAAAAGGGTTTCCATGTATGCTCGATAGGCATAGGTATTATTAGGTGGTGATACAAGTTTTTGGTTTAAATAAACATCGAGTTGACTAAAAAGTGAATGCAACCAATTATTTACAGGTGCTACTACTGTAGCTGATGTCAATTTTGTTGAATCTTGATTTAATACTTTTGCCTTTATGTGGAGTAATGTATGAGACAAATCTATGTAGTCATCGCCTGTTCCAGGAACTTGAAACTCGATAGGTCCATCATCAGCAAGAGATGAAATTGGTTTATAGTGAATCCACAATCCATTTTCAATGCTTGTTTGTGTAGACGGTAATGCAAACAAATCTAATTCTGACTTAACGCACTCACAAGAATGATTATGAAGGAAAGACATACTTAATTTGAAAATATATCTTTGATGTTTTTGGGTTTTAGACCAAGTTTTTTCGTAGCTTTCACTTTAGCTGTTAGTGGTGGAATGAACGAGGCCAATCGTTTTCTTTTAGTTATATACCCAGATCCTGTCATGTTTAATCGATCAATTTTGTCATCAGCCTTTCGTTTTAAGTTCGTACTAACTTGCTTTAGACGATCTTTTATTGAGGTTTCCATAGGACGGGCTTGAATCATATCCGATAAAAGTCCTACTCCAGCGTTTAATGCCTCCTTACCAACCACTCGAGCACCACTTGAAAGTAAAGGTAAAACTGATCTAAATAACCCTCCTAAGAAGCTCCCAATACCATGACCGCGTTGGTATGGTGAACCCTTATAAATTACTCCAACTCCTGATCCAGCTTGATGTGAATAATAATTTTCATATGGACATTTATGATGATCATGAGGAGAATACATTATTATAATTTGCGGAAATGTAGTTTAATACACACGGTTCCAAACTGGAATGGTATTTTTTGTCCTGTGCTGGATCTTATATCCATTTCCAGCGTATCGAACTCTCTTCGCATAACGGGTAAGTAGTGAGGTGGAGAGAAAACGTGCATTTTATACGCACCATAAATGTATTTTGAAGGATCTAATGAAATGACTCTTAATAGCGGAGTCATAACATCACCCACAATCTGAGGATCGATAATGTCGCAATATAGAAATAGTTGAGATGGTAACCCTAAGTGTAAATTAGCAGGACACTTCCCAAAATTTCTGTCTAGGAGATTTGTATTTGGTTCATAACCTAGTTGTAAACTTAATTTGGGTGATAATGTTACGGATGTTATATTTTTATCCAAAACAGAAACAGACACAAATTTTGTTATTTCATCATAACGAAATTTCAAGTTCTCTCCGATACCATTTAACGCTCTCAAAATATGTTCAACGTTATCGTAGTTGGTAGCGGGAATATGTTTTTTGTAGTACACTGTTGATGGTTTATCTTCATTAGGAATTAACATGGTTTTTGTGATGTATACAACATTTTCATGATCTTGAACAGTAAACATTGTGCATGGATATTGAAACTCGACAACTCCAACCAACCATTCACCTTCTAATTTCATAGCTTTTGGTAATTTTGTTGAAAAATTTGTGGTCTTGTTATCAGGAAAGTATTCCATTGAACTATTGCTGAGCAAAGTTAAATAAAAACTTTCTTTATTCATATTTCTTTTAAACTAGAAGCTAAAATCCAACTGTTAAATTTATCTGGATAACCTCTCCACTTCACTAATACTTCTTTTCTGTTGCCCGAATAACGAGTGCCAATTATTTTATCTATTTTATATTGTGAGGTGGGGTTGTAAGTGACCTTCTGTAATTCTCTTTCATAAAAAGTACCAACTATTGGTTCATTTTGTAAATCTGTAATTGTATAAACAACCCATGGAGATCTATCAATTATTGAAGATATAATAAATATTTCATCACTCCAATTTGATTCATATCCTTTTTGGAAAACATGTTTATATTTAGTTATTCGAACATAATCACCCACGTTGAAATTTGGTTTTGAATTTTCTAAAGAAAGTTTGTTTGACCCTCTATCATAAAGATTAGTCCAAACTGTCATAATATTGTTGGAACTTACATCACATGGGCACATCTTAATACTCGAGTGAATGCTGTGATTATAAGAGTATATTAAATCTTGTAAAACATCTATATATCTATAAGTATTATTATGAGTGAAATAACGCCACATTTTCATTTTTAGAGTTCTTTGAAATCGTTCAACAATACTTGCCTTAATATCAGGATTGTTAGTGGTATAGTAATTTATCTTTTTGGATTTAAAGTATTTTTGTACATCTTTTGAGACAAATTCTGTACCTTTATCAGATTGTATGTGAGTAGGTGTTGAATTACTTTCAGTAAATATACTTTCAAAACATTCTTTAGTTGTTTCTGAGTTTTTCTTTTTCATTGGTCTTGCAAAAGCATATTTACTAAATACATCAATAACACAAAGTATATAGTTGAAACCATCATTATATTGAGAATAAGTTCGCATATCACTTAAATCAGCTTGCCACAGCTCATTAATATTTGATAGAATGTACCTATTACGCGGGAATTTTTTCCGAATGGGTTTATGTAATGTATATGTTTCTTGTGATTGTAACCATTCCTTTACTTGCTTTTTATCCATTTTACCCTTCATAGCTTTTGATAATTTATCAATACTACCAAAACCAGCGGGGTTAGATGGATCATAATAAATCCTGTTAATTTCTTCTAGTACGGGGTCCATTTTTCCCAATCGATCTTTTTACGTATTTTAGTTATATATCTTTTATCTCCACTGCTCGGTGTAGAAAATTCTTGAACTTCAATCTCAGAGGTTTTGTTCAGATCTTTTGCTTGAAGTTGGTTAATAAACTCACATCTCTTTGGATTTCCAATATAAGTAAGTGGTACTTTAATATCTTTTAATGCTTTAGCAAATCTATCCCACCCTATCGGATCACTTTTTTTTAAGGGTCTAAGTGAATCATTTATTAAATCAACAATATTACTTCCTGGAATTTTTTCATTATCAATTATGACTGTGCCTTCATTATCCCAACGTATTTTACTTTTACTTATTCCAATTAAGTTTAATAATGATTCACCTTTTTTATTATAAGTTTTCGGTATTAAACTGAGTATTTGTGTTGGTGAATACAGTGGATTTGCCTCACTTTCTATACTTTTAATGGAACCTTTCTCCCCCAACAAAGATTCAGCATCAACTGAACTTTTTTGATCTCTATCTTTATTTTTAAAACCAATTTTAGACTCATTTGAATATTCATTAGATGTATCAGAATAAATTGGTAATCTGAGTGGTTGACGATCCTCTTCGGTAAAGTGAAGGTATCTTTGTAGTGTTTGTAAATATAGCATCCACTTCTTTCGGTCTTCCGTCTTACTATTCATAATATTTTGCATTTCAATATCTAATCGAGACAAATTACTTGTATCCTTATTTTCTTGTTTTAATTTTTCAATCAATCCAGGTTCAATAAGTATCATTTTCTTAGCATTTTCCATGTTAACTGGCTAGTCCACTTACTAATCCACTCAATATTGCACCTAATATTATTGGTAAGAAAGCCCCTCCTTTTTGTATAATAATATTTTTTCTTAGTTTATGTTTACACTTACGCACCAGTTTACGGAGTATATTTTTGTGTTTATTCAATTTTTGTTTATCTTGATCTTTAAGTGGTATCTTTCCTTGTAAAACGTTATGAATACATTCACAAATACAATTTATTTCTTTTTCATCACACGTTTTAAGTAACGCTTTTTGATATTTTGGTTTAAGCGTATGCAAAGCATTTAGCAAATGTTTATGCGTTGTAACTCGACGAAGCATCATTTAGAAATGATTTGAATTGTTTGATTCTTGGTGTATTTAAACTCTTTCGTGGGGACGTAGACTGTGCAGTGACCATTAAATGGGAATACATGTGTCTTGATACGACAAAAATCATTTGTATTCTGTTTTAAATCTACCATTAAATATCCATGCGCTTCTAAAGTTGCATCCCTGTAGGCGTCTTCAATGAATTTTGTGTTATCTGGTGACACTTGTCGTGCTAAATATCTTATTTGAGTTTTATCTCGAGGGTTTTTAAAATAAATTATATAACTTGAGTTTAAAGAAATATCTCTTTGACCTTTACCTTGATGAAATAAATTTTGTGTTAAATAAAATACACTAAGATTCCTGTGATGACTACCTTTTGTAAATATATCCACAATTCTTCCATCAGACTCTCTCATTAGATCATCAATAATAATAAGGTGTGGGTTTTCACCATCAAACATATTAAGATTTGGAATTCCTTGATGATACTTAACATTTGGTAAATTATATAAAGGCTGCATTTCGTCGTAGCACCATGTGATTTCAGAAAAAAATTCATTACATACACTACTCCTATGTTTAATGAATTGAGTAACAAAGTTAGATTTTCCACATCCACTTGGACCTGCTACGATGGCAGCAAATGGATGAATAAAGTGAATCATTTTTATACTTCTATCTTCTTTGGATGTAGCAATAAAACTAAATATTTTTCTCTTTAAACATTTTATTTATACATTAAGGTTACAGTTTAATATAAATAAAGTAATATATACAAATAAACACAACCTTAAAAATTATTACAAAGCACATATATCCAAAAAAATAAATAATAATAATAATAATCAAATATATTCATAACTAAAATTTTTGAAATATAAATATCGTTTTAGCTGAAATTGCCATCGAGTTTATAATGACCCAACGGTAATGTATCTATATTGTTTGGTAGAATGTACCGCTTGGCATCATTAAAGGATAAACATGTTTTATTTATTTCTTGTGTAAAAATTGTATGCTTTAATGATTTAAATCTATACATTTTACAATATTGAACGTTTTTATTAAACAAACATGACTTATAATTATCTAAAGTTAATTTTTTTGTGACACACTTATTAACACCCTTTGCCTTAGTAATAATTTTATCATCAACCTGTAACGCATACATTTTTGATCGCAGACCTACAAATTCCATAAAAATTCTACCACAGTTTTCATCTTTGAAATAACCTATTTTTTTTTTATTTAGTTTAGGAAAATTAAAAACGTTGTTAGCATCATAATCTGATGTATCGAAATATTTATTAATGTCCAGTTTTATATCATTATAAAAGTTACTCGTAAATATTTGATAAATGAGACTGTCGGTATCGGTGTATAGCAATTTCAAATTGGAACCAAATTTATCTTGCATGTAATTGTAGTGGAAATCATACATAAGCGTTTTAGATATATCTAATATACAAAATCCTAGATAAATAGGTTTATTATAAATTAACTTTGTTTTGTTTAATTGAATTGCAACAAGACTATCAGAAAAAATTGAAACACTGTGAAAATGTGGTTGAGCAATTAAATCTCCAGCTCCCAATACTTTACCCCGATTTTCCCAATGAGTTAACAGTTTAACATTTACACGTTTTTCAATATTTTCCATAGTCTTACCAAAAACAGCGTTGTTCATTAGTTTATAAAAATCTTTCTCAAAATCTGAAATAGCTTGGGTTCTCAATTGTGTATTTAAGTCTATATATTCTTTTAACCATGGAGTCTGATTAAATTTTAATATTCTATGAATTTTTAATAATATTAACCCCATTTTTAAGCATTGAATTAAATTTCTATAATATATAATATATTTGGATTTGTTTTTTAAGTTTGGAATCAATCTAATTTCTTTAGCGTCACCTACAGGTATGTTTTCTGGACAAAGAGGTAAATCGGAATGTTTATCATGCAAATCAACCGGATACTCAAGATCTACCTCCAAGATAAATCCTATCTCTGAAGAATAACTAACATTAAAATCTGTATCGGGGGAAGCCCACTCAAAATTACCTGTAGGTAGATATTGGGACATAGCCCAACCATACAGGTTATTGGCATCGAAATACATTAAAAATGAATCTTTATCTTTTGAGTTATAGTTGGACATATAAACATTATTTGCTTTTGCATAGCGAGTGCTACACTGTGAAACACCTCCACGTATTCCTGATTTAATAAAAGCAATCATCTCAATATCTGTAAGTAATTCTAACTCGATTCTAGTATGTTTCAACATAGCATCCCAACTTAATCCAGGAGCTGTATAGTAATGGGCGGGATCTAAATCATAAGTTTTTATGCAAACACATCTAAAATTTTCAAAAATATCTGCTAACAATAATACATCGGTTTTTAAATAAAGATTTGAATAGTCCATCATATTTTTACATTTAAAATGATTCCAAACGTCTTTCGCATGGTTGTAATCTTCATTAGAAATAAAAGAATCTGTGAGAGTACTGTAAAATTGTGATTGCATTGGAAGTTGATATTGGTTTAATGCATCAAAATCTTTAACAAATTCATATGGAAATACACCTTTTTTAGTTAGTCGTTTAAAGTCTTCTAAATTAGGGAAACATTTTGATAATTCTTTAAAATCATTATCGTTTAAATTTTTTGCTAAGGTATCTAAGCTACTGGGTAAAAATTTAAGTGAATCCACAAAACGTAAAGTAACATTACTGTTATTGATTTTAATTATCTTTGAAAATGATATATATTTTTCTTTATTTTGTGGGAGAACTTCTACCTGACCTTCATCAAAGTTTAATGCATGTACAATGAAATGTGCATCATAATGACTTAAATTGTGCAAGAAGACTGGTATAGTGTAAGGTACTCTAAATTTTTCTGAACAAACTTTATGCACGACCCCAATAAATTTCCCAGTAAACCAATCATGGTAAAACACTGAATCCCCATTCAAATTTTTATTACAAACATAACAGTGTTCAGATTTGCTAACTATATCTTGTTCTATTTGTGATAAATTATTAGAAGCTTTTTGAAAACCAATTTTCTTCACAATTATTTTCAGATTATCTTTTAACGATTCCATAAATTTTAAAGCACAATTTTCACCAGTATATGTTACATATTTAGACAATTTATCATCATAAGAACATTTAATGTAATATCCAAAACTATAAACATTGTGTTTTTGTACATTTATCGTATGTGATTTTGTAGGGTCATTTGAACACGATGCTAAAGGACTTAAAAAAGCCTCAAAATCCGCATATATAACAAAAGGTAACTTCAGTTTACGTTGGAATTTATCAAAACTTAATTTACTTTCAGATACAATATCACCCCACCAATTTCTTTTATTTTTATCAACGCTTGGTATTTGTGTACATATATGTCTGCAATCATTTTTTTGATGGTTATTCAAACGTTCATATGTTGAAAAATATTGTAAACAAAAGTCACATAGATATATAGCTTCCTTCGATTTTGAAATTTGATGACTTATTAATCTTGACATATTTTTTATGTAACAATAATGACCGATTTTACCCTGTGTCAAATATAATAAATTTATATGAGTCTGCATTTTGTTCTTTGTAAAATACAAGGGTCCGACAATACTATTTTTTTTTCTTTGTTCATTATATTCTAGACCAAAAACATTAATACTAATATTGTTAAGACTTTCAATTTTGTGAATATCGTTTAATTTAACTGGAAATGTAATATTACCGAACTTCAATTTATGACTGTGTTTGGTGTATGATGATACTCTATCCGAATTTTTATGTATTGGAAACAAAGCGGATAACAGTGCCCACTTAAAACAGGCGTTATCTGTGTTTTTAACATTTATAACAGCTTTTTTTATTTTTATGTCATGTGGTAACTCAATATAAGATTTTCCTCTTAAAGGGTTAAATTGATTTATATTCATATCCAAATGTAAAATTTTTTTCAAACTCCACCCACTATCCTTTTTCTCGAATGAATTTATATAATTAATAAGAGAATTCGTTACAGTAGTATAAAATATATTTAAATCATCACCGGTGCAAACAATAAAATTCATTGATTGAAAATCAAAAGTGTTATTTATATTTTTTGACTCCTGCACAAAGTCACCATATAAAATAAAATTGATTTTTAAAATTGTATGCTCTTCTATGGACTTATTTATTAACGTAAATATTGTATCTTTGACTGAAGCAAGAAATAAATCTGGTGTCTCAAACTGTAAAAAATTTTGATTTTCAGAAGTTACTCTATAAGTTATTATTCTATTACCGAACGCAGTCTCAATTATCTTAACATTAGGTTTTATTGAATGTTGTATTTTATCTACATTATTTTTGTGTACGTTGCTTCTCAGATGATTAGCAAAATATTTTTTGGAAACACTTATATTACAAATACTACAACATTTCGTCTTGGAATTAATACCTTCATTCGATGTTGATGGTTGTTGTGAAGTCCGTGAAAAATCAATTTTAGTTGCAGATTTTATCCTTTTGATGTCATCAGAATTAACATCAACTTCTGCTTTCCTTTTGGTTCCCCGTCCCGTTTGTTCCACCCTAAAAAAAAAAAAAAAAAAAAAAGAAAGTTATTTACTTTGATTGCTTAAAATACAAATAAGAAAGAAAAAAAGATGATTATAAAAAATATATACTCACAATTTTCCATCGAATTCATCACATAGCTCCATCAAACTTTGATCATGAAATGAGTGATTTAATTCATTTCTTTCTATTTCATCACAAACGTTTAAAAGTTCATTTGTATCAATGGATAGGCTTGTCAATTCAAGATCCATTTCATTGAAAAAAACACTAACACATTCTTCAGACATTTTAAACACTATATTTGTTTCACAACTGCTTTCTTGTAACACACTTTTTGCCTTAATGCTCAATGGTCTTCAACATAATCATTGACTTTATACATTGCAACGTACTATTTATACTAGTAGATAAACTAATTACTAAACTACCACATGAAGCCGAAAAATGAATACATTAACATACTTAGCTAACAACTAATACACATGACATGACACAACAAACACAAACAAAAACAACAAACATAGTTAAGCAATCACTTATGTACTTATGATTATATTGACAATTTGGGAATCATTATCTTTGGACTTCAGTTTGTGGTGAATATTGCTTAATGTATGCTTAATGCATTTTGTGTATATGTAACTAAAGGAAATATTATAAAATTAAATAAAACAAATTGTATGCAATTTACTATTTTTTATTTCCTTACAAACAATAAATAATATACTATTATAAAGGCGAAAGTTTGTAAGGATGTATGGATGTATGGATGTATGGATGTTTGTTACTCTTTCACGTAAAAACTACTGAACCGATTACAATGAAATTTAGCACACATATAGAGGGTAACTTGGATTAACACATAGGATAGTTTTTATCCCGGAAATCCCACGGGAACGGGAACTATGCGGGTTTTCCTTTGCAAACGCGGGCGAAGCCGCGGGTGGAAATCTAGTATACATATAAAAATATTGCATATATTGGGATGACAATATAACATGATGTTAGTTTAGGTTGATGATTGATAGAAATTGGATGAGGTCAAACATGTAAAAATGAATACATTAGACCTGCAAATGAGTCTTCATAGAATACACCCCAGCCTCCAGTATAGCGTGTACCCCTCGAATCGCCTGCCAATGCATATACACATACCTGCATTTATTATATGCAATCTCGACCCTGACTCACAGCCAGGTTCTCATTGGGTAGCTATTCATATCAACCACGAAAGAGTTGGAGAATATTTTGATTCCTTTGGACGTAAACCGATTAGAGTAATAGCGGAATTTTTAAGAAGAAATTGTCGCATGTGGGACTATAATACTGCTAGAATTCAGGATATCTATTCCACGTTTTGTGGAGAGTATTGCGTGGTATATTTGTACTACAAGTTCCGAGGCCTGAGATTGGAAGATTTCCTTACAAATTTTTCGTATGACTCACCAAGAAATGATATGACACTTGTTAAATTGTATTGTAGTGTAATGCGGGTGTAAATAAAGAAATAATATATGGAAATAATATGTTTTATTTTCAATCAACTCTTTTACAATCCTTGTCCTGCCGTAACAAAGTTCGATACATCAGATTACCCGGAAAAACAATTAGGTTAGGTTAGACTTTGATAAACAACGCCAGAAGCGAATCGCTTTTTTAAAAAAGCAACAATTAGGTTAGGTTAGGTTAGACTTTGATAAACAACGCACGAGCCGAGCGAGCAAAGCGAGCGTGCCGCTGCAGCGGCCGGCGAGTGCCAGAAGCGAATCGCTTTTTAAAAAAGCAACAATTATAATAATATAGTAGGATAATATATAAATATAGGATTTTAGACGTATTTTTTCTTGAATATAATAATACATCGTTTGGTTAGAATAGCGAGGTAGGTCGTAACAAAGAAGTTTAATACAAAAGCAGTGATAAGCGAGGTGCACAATGAGTAATAGATATGAACGCCGATAGATAATAGGAAAAGGCTAACAACCGGTGGGTCATTAGCGTCCCATTAATGACCCATCGATTAACTCTTATCTAATTGATATTTGATAAGAGTTAATCGATCTGCACACCTCAGCTATCTTTGGAACCGTGCATCCTATCGCTTCGGGAGTGAGTGCTATCGACTCAGCGTGGCCGCTTTAGTGGGAAAAGAGTCCAAACTTTTTTTTTTTTTTTTTTTTTTTTTTTTTAGTCGGGGTTTTCAATCAAGTCACGTCCTCACCGTACCATACAGTGAGGCAGCATAGAGTGAGGCAGTACCCGGGAATCCATACTACTCGTTTGACTTGTTCCAGCAATTATTACGTCATCGAGATGCCAGAGGACGTCCCGCGAGACAAAAAGCCCTTTCGAGTGTATTGGAACGTGCCGACAATGCAGTGCAAATCCAAGAAAATACCGTTCGACAATCTACATGAGAAATACGGAATAATTCAAAATAAAGACGACAGTTTTCTAGGCGAAAAGATCGCCATCTTGTATGATCCGGGGCTCTTTCCCGCGCTTTTTAAGAATGAAAGCAGCGGGAAATTCAAGTTTAGAAATGGCGGCGTTCCACAAGAGGGAGCCCTCGAACTTCATTTGGATGCGTTCAAGAATGCTGTGTCGCAGAGTATACCTGACCCAGATTTTAACGGTAATTTTTAATCTGCACTTGACATATTTTCATGTCGAGTGGCGATTTTCTTTTTTCTTTTTATATTGGCCTATTTTATGTCTCCTTTTCCCTTGTATGGAGTAGATATTTGTCATGTTTCACTGATTGAGTTAAGTTTGAATTCTTCAGGATCTCTTGTTCGTAACACCAATACCTATAGCAAAAACGACTACTTATCAGTATGTCAATTGGATATTTTTAAGTTTAAGTTATTTTATTAATTTTCCGGATTTTGACATCTAAACGGTTTACTTCCCATAAAATTAAACATAATATGAAAATTGTCAACCTGTAAAACACGAACCCAAGTAAAGCCACATAACTCAGCTAGTATATACCAATCAAAACAACAAAGACAAACAAACACATAGAGCAATTAAGCGTTATTTGATCGCGTAAACAATTCCTATTACATAACTGACCCATATACCTATATCTGCTTCCTTTATGTGATAAAAATATAACGAATTCATTCTTTGTTATAAATTTAACGGGTTTAAAACGTGATATAAAACCGTTAAACCCGTAAAAAACGCGTTTTTTGTGTTTTCAACTAACTTGATAATAACTTTCTTCGTAAAGGTTTGATTTGTTTTTGTAATTAAGTAGGTATTTAGATAATTATGAAAGCATATTATTTAACAAAAGATATTTAAATAACGTAAAGAAATAATAAAACACGTGCTTTTATAAAATGCGAAGTATACGTATAAACTATAAAGTAGGGATGTAACGATACATGATTTTGCCGATACGATACCGATACCGATATTTGTGGTAATGTATCGGCGATACCGATACCGATACCGATATCGATGGCTTGGTAGAAAAATAAATAGTGAAGTATGCATAAAAAGTTACCAACATTTAACAGAGACAACTGTTAATCGTATTCTTTTAAATAAAAATGCCAAATCAAAAAACAACAAAACCATTTATTTTAGTATTATTATTTTACAAAGTCAGTTAAACTTTAAGTAATACACATACAATCAGTAGTCAGTACCTAATAAAAGCTTACTCTTGGTAGAGTTTTTTCAGAAAACAAAGTGCGCACGCGCGGGCGGCCTCCCGCATCGTTCATTGGGCGCGGGTTTTTGAATTTTTTGATATCAAAAAAATTGGTTGTTTGTAAAGTAGGTTTACGATCGAGATGTTTACGTACGTGATAACATAATGCAGTGGCAGCGCTCGAGATGAAACGGGAGATCGGTCCGTCTCTCTCTCGTTATACCTGCGTTCGGCTCGTGAGGTTTTGGTGTGACACAAGTTTATGAACATGTCACCCGACTAAAACGATTTTAAAAACGTTATCACGTTAAAAATTAAAAAAATTCAAAATTATTTATTTCTTTCCTTTACATAAACAAAGGAGATGGTCCAAAAATGTATGGACCAAAAACCCAGAGTCGATTTAGACAAATTGGCTATCATTGGCTTTATTATATTGCACAATTTAACCCACCGAAAAATTAATGCCCATATCCATGGGGTATAACAGTTATAGGGTAATAAAGTATATATGGAAAAATCATGAGTAACTTGTTATTTTTACCACTTTACAAGACATGTCAATGTAAGTTTGTGTATGTGTCTGCATGGGTGTGTGTGTGTGTGTGTGTGTGTGTTTGTGTAGCTCATTGTACAGTCAACCGCAGAAAGATTTGATAACAAAAATAGACATTTAATGATTTAGATTTTTTGGACACTTATTAGTTCCTTTTGGTGTAACATCTTTTTACGGTTGACTTTACCGGTTTTGTCTCATATTATTTTTCAGTTATTTTTATTTATTAAAAAAAAAGAAAATGGTGGGAAACATATTTATTTATTTCAATTATTTAGGCTCCGAAACTACTGGACCGATGGCGATGGAGAGAGCTATGCTTGGAGTTTCCCTCCGTGATCGAATTAGGAATGAGGAGATCCGGAGACGAACCAAAGTCACCGACATAGCTCTCAGAATCCCAAACCTTAAGTGGCACTGGGCGGGGCACATTGCTCGCAGGACCGATGGCAGTTGGGGCGGAAAGGTCCTCGAATGGCGGCCGCGAATCGGAGGACGTAGTGTTGGTAGGCCCCCCACAAGGTGGACCGACGATCTGGTGAAGGTCGCGGGTAGCCACTGGATACGGGTGGCACAGGACCAATCGCGGTGGAAAACCTTGGGGGTGGCCTATGTCCAGCAGTTGACGTCCTTCGGCTGATGGATGGTTTAATAGTATACTGCTGTTGTAAAAACTGGTAAAAATAACAAGTTACTCATGATTTTTCCATATATACTTTGTTAGCCTATAACACTCATACCCCATGGATATGGGCATAAATTTTTCGGTGGGGTAAATTGTGTAATATAATAAAGCCATTGATACCCAATTTGTCTAAATCGACTCTGGGTTTTTTTTTGGACCATCTCCTTTGTGATTGGAATACTCCTAGTAAGCAAATAAAATGCTTGTGTCAGGAGGTTCCGCTCTTCCTTAACACTATTACAGAAACAGAAATAAAACAATATGAATGAATACAATGCAAAAACATAAAAGAAAAGAAAGAATTTAATAAAAAAATATCGGTATCGGTTGATTTATTATCGGCGATACCGATATATCGGCTTGCCGATATATCGGCCGATATATCGGTATCGGTATCGGTATCGTTACATCCCTACTATAAAGAATTAAAATTCTTGAAATGTAGCGTATGTCACTCAGAACGTCTTCTCTCCATTTAGAACCACCCTCGTACTTCAAGGAATATTATAAAAAAATAATAACGAAATCGGTTCAGTTGTTCTCGAGATTTGCGGCCTTAGCATCTTTTATTTGGCGATTCATTGTTATTATATAGAGATTTCCAGAACCAGGGCTAAATAAATGACTACAGACATTCGATACTAAAAAAACAGCCTATAAGCTCACGCATAGAAACTATAAAATGGTCTATAACCATAAATCTGAGACAATTAGAACAGGCGTGCCAAGGTTATAGCTTCGCTTCCTGCAATCATCATTTATTATCATTAGTTATTACATTAGCTTCGCGAATTATTAGTCAATTGAGGTTTTTGTTTACTTTGAGATGAGATGAGAGTACTTACCTCAAACTCAAACTCTAATTGGAACTCAAAGTAAATGCCGAACTAAAATTCAATCCTACAGTCATAAATCATAATATATCTTTGAACTAGACTTCCTCTATAAGTTTTTGAATTGTCATAGAAAATAGTTACCACCGTCTCGGAAAGCAGTTTCTTTCTACAGAGAAGAACTGGCAAGAAATTCTAAAGTTGCTTATATGA
The DNA here is from genome assembly GCF_061535455.1 of Colias philodice. Classification (NCBI taxonomy): domain Eukaryota; kingdom Metazoa; phylum Arthropoda; class Insecta; order Lepidoptera; family Pieridae; genus Colias; species Colias philodice. Next base: position 8,091,646 of record NC_143107.1, on the reverse strand, counting down.
AATCAAATAAACTTTTTAATAGATACAATTTTTTGTATTAATTTAATACTGATATTATAATTACGATAATGTATGTTGTTTGTTAATCTTTTACTAACAAATCGCTTAATCGAAATTTAATGAAATTTTGTATAGAGATAGATTAATTATTAATTTTATTATCTGAGCCGTTATTACCACATAGGCACCTTTTTTTTGTATACCATACTAGATAAGTTTACTAGAGATTATAATAACGGGACTGAATATTATTTGTAATCTAAATAAACTGTTATAATAAGTTTTTTTTTTATTGGTAATAGGGAAGCGCTTGACCACAATCTCGCCTGATGTTAAGCTGAGATGTGGTCTAAGATGGAACGCGCTTCCCTAGAAGGTACCTGTTCACTCTACGCTTGAAGACTACTCTCTTCTCTTCTCTCTCTCTTGTTATAATAAGTTGTAATAATATTCAATGAGGCATGACAAAAACATGAATGAAAGGCTGTTTTGATAACTTCACCGCATCTTCCCGGGTGAACAAAATAAAATCGTGTTAAAAATTAAACTTTATAAAAATAAATCATGTTTTTGTTTTGAAATGTCTTACTCTATTATGGTAAGAAATATATTATTTTAGGATTCAAAAACTACAACATAGTCTTAAGTATATATTTTTTTAAGTCAATATATAAACACAAAACATGCATGTATTTAATTCTTATAAACACCATATAAAGCCAGAATTTTGACACGTTCAAAATTTTTTTTTTGTTCATATAGTAACAATTATATTTTACCAATACAAAAAATTCTGTAAATTTCAGGAGTAGCAATAATAGACTTCGAGTCATGGCGGCCGGTGTTCCGACAAAACTTCGGAGTTCTTGTTCCCTATAAAGATGTTTCTTATGAAATTGAGAAAAAAGTGCATTGGTGGTGGCCGAAGTCTTGGATTACTGCAGAGGTATGTTTTATTTTATTTGTTTTTTTTAAGTAGGTATGTTTTTTTTTTTTGAGGTAGGTATTTTTTTCTGACCGGTTGGCTCCGTTGGTACTTGGTAGTGACCCTGCCTTTCAAGCTAGAGGTCGTGGGTTCGTTTCCCACCCATCCCATTATCATCTTAAATCTCGGGTATAAATTGAAAAATTCCTTATTGTGTTACAATTATTATCACACCATAGTTACTCCAATTAACACTGCTAATAATAATCCCACTTATAAATAAATTCCTCAATCTAAAGCGACAATTAGAGCCCAATCTTGATAAATATGATTGCAACATGGCGTGCTCAAGCGACCTACATTAACTTAAATGGGACGTGGAATGTGTTTCATATTGTATTTTGTAATGTACTGTGTTATATTATATCATGCGGGAGGTTAAATTAGTTAAAATTGAAAATTAATAAATTTTAGGCAGTAGGCGTTAGTAGTTAGGATAGTTACGAAAAGAGCGATTTTTGCTAAGCGCGCTTATCTCAGAAACCACTGGTCTGATTTGAAAAATTATTTCACTGTTAGATAGTCCATTTATCAAGGAAGGCTGTTATATCAGCATGCTAAAACCAATATGTGTTAAACCGCGGGGCATAGCTAAGTATAAATAATATGTTTTTGCTAGTATTTTTTAAATGTGTCTATTAGTTTGTCCTTCTTTCACGTTGACAACGGAGTGGTTTTATGACAAGATTTTTACAGCGGGGAAATATTTCAATTGCATTACGATACGCATTTCACACCAAAATTAATAATAAGATGGCGCTGTATTAAAACTAAATTAATCTTTATTTACCAAAAAACATCAACATTCATAAAAAAATGCAAATGCAAACTGATTCCAATTTAATAAAAAACAGTTTAAATCTAGTTTCTATTATTAATTTCCAGGCAAAACAGCGTTTCGAAGAAGCAGGCCGTCGTTTTATGCAGAATACTATTTCTACCGCCAAACAACTAAGACCCAAAGCGATTTGGGGCTACTACGGGTTTCCATATTGTTTTAACAAAGCCAGCACTGGGATAGACAGCTGTCCTAGTCAAGTGGTCAATGAGAATGATGAGTAAGTTCTTTTTTGTTAAAAAAAATGTGACTTTTTGATGAAAAAATGTGAAAAAAAAACGTTGATATGCGACAAAATGTCAAAAAATGAAAAAAAAATCGGTTTTATGGTTGAAAGGCGACCGAAAAAAAATGTAAATTCTAAGTATCTACACTATCAAGTTGACCGCCTCCTTGGTTCAGTGGTTGACGAGTGATCGTAGAACCGAGGGGTCCTGGGTTCGATTCCCGGTGGAGACGAAGAAAAAAAATGTCTCGGTCTGGTAAGACACAGAAGGCTGATCAACTACTTGTCCCTAAAGAAAATCGATCAGTGAAACAGATGTATAATGCACCTGCCCCTTACCCCACTAGGGGACATGGGACTTCACGCAATACTTTATTACTACAAATAAGACGTGTGTCACTCGGGGACTGCCGCGGTAAAGCTATTGCATGCTATGCCTTCAAGCCACACCTCCGCGCCCGTCCCCGTGGGGAGCGTGAGGTTTTTTCGTTACGGAATTTCTGGATTCGGTCCCCGCGCTCAAGGCCCGCGATAGATTTTTATCTGTAGGTACTATGATTAATTAGATTCAACTTATTTTATGACATGTATTTTTTTGGAAATTATTTTACTTGATCTATGAATTGTGCTAATTAATGTAATTTTTAATAATTTTTTTTCCCTCAACTATGCTGTGTGCATACAATTAATTGGTTGGCATTTCACCGCAACATGTAATTAAATTTGTGTATAAAGCGCGTCACACACGGTGAAGATTTTATCTTAAGATACTGTTATATTTTATATTACAGTATCTTAACGCATCCGGTATCAGCGTTCGGACCATCATTTTTCTTTTTGTCATTGCGTACTAAGACTCCTGTAGAACCGCCATCCTGTTACAAATGACGCGAAATTTTGTGGGTCATTTGTAACAGGATGGCGGTTCTACAGGAGTCTTAGTACGCAATGACAAAAAGAAAAATGATGGTCCGAACGCTGATACCGGAAGCGTTAAGATACTGTAATATAAAATATAACAGTATCTTAAGATAAAATATTATAGTATCTTCACCGTGTGTGACGCGCTTAACGAGGCAAAATTGTCAGCTGTGGTGTGCACCTTATTAAATAAATAAATAAATAGATAGAAGCTATGCAATAGCTTAAAACGTCAAAAAATAAAAAAAAATATGCGTGTACTAGAGTACACACGTAAGAAGTGAAACTTCTTTATGACCTTAAAAATGTCACGAGTATGGCGTAACGCAATAATGTCACGCGTACGGCGTAACGCAAAAATGTCACGCGTACGGCGTAACGCAAAAATGTTACACTAAATTTTTGTCCAACCCCGATAAAGAAGTTTCACTTCAAATAAACAAATATCCTACTAAATTCCAGGACCTACTGAGGGAAGCTAGCTTAACACTAACTTTCATACTTGATACTACCTGTGTTTTAATGTTAAAAAGTACCGAGCATACGTGCCAGAAGTGAAACTTCTTTGACGAGATTTAAACATACCAAAATCTTCGCCTTCCTCCATGACGTGACGTTCTTGCAACGACCTTAAAATTTTACTATTTAACTACTCTATACGCGCCCAAAGAAGTTTCACTTAAAAAATTATAACAAAAACTTGGTAAATTCCAGGACCTACTGGCTCTGGGCGGAAAGCACAGCTCTATACCCGTCAGTATATAGCTCTCAGGACCTCTCATCATCAGAACTGGCTTCCCTCATCCAGGGTCGGATGAAGGAAGCCTCTCGTCTTAAGAGACGAGGGACTCCAATTTTACCATATTTCTGGTATAGGTATCAGGATGGAGGGTTTTTGAGGGAGGTATGTATGGAAAATATCAGTTAAAAAATATTAAATTAAAAATATCAGTTTTTCGAATCTGTAGAATCCAATAAATCCGCTATTACTACGTACTTACTAGTATTAAAATCTTGTTTCAAGCATGTTATTCGACTGCTTGAAAATATGATTTATTTAATGAATAAATTCCAATATTGTAGAATTAATTTTTAAATAATTATCTATTGTAACATTTCACCACTATAAAAAATTATAATAACATACTTTAATTTCAGGTGGATTTATCAATAGCTCTCCAATCTCTATACAAATCAAACGCTTCAGGCGTAATAATATGGGGTAGTTCCCACGACGTCAACACTATAGAAAAGTGTAACAAACTAAAACGCTACGTAGAAACCACACTCGGTCCTCACATAGCCAAATACACCAAAGACATACACAAAATAAAAGACGAATACATACCAGAACCTACAGACATTTGGGACTTAAAACCTAATTTAAATAAAACTAAAAACACAACACAAGCACAAACAGATCCAGAATATAACTGGATTCCACCAGAAAATTATACTCACGAAATAATAAAGAATGTAGAACAAGAATTAATGAAAAAAGGCTATGAAGAACTTAATAAAACAAAAGTCAATGAAAGTCTTATTTTTGATATGCTTTTAAATATACGACCGACTGATGAAATTGAGAAAGAAATAGTTAAAAATGATAAGAATAATGTCAAAATGGAAGTCACAAGTCAAGTTGTTGATACAACAACTGAATTAGTTAGTACTTTAGATAATTATACAACATCGACAACACAACAAACAACAGAATCTGTAGAAACAACACAATATACAACAGAACCTATAAAATCGACAACAAATTATTCACAAGTACAGTTTAGTACAACAGAAACACTTCAAATTGATTCTACAACGAGTCAAGAATTTAATAACTATGAACAATTTGAGAATGACAAAATAGATGATGAAATATTTGAAAATGAGAAAAGAAATGATGAACAATTTGATAACTTCAAAACTAATGATGAACAATTTGAGAATCACAGAATAATTAACAAAGAACAATTTTATAGTAATAAAAAAGATGCTGGGCAATCAAAGATTGACAAAACAGAAGATAAACGATTTGATGATCACAAAATAAATGATGAACAATTTGAAAATGACAAAATAAATGATGAATTCTTTGTTCTATCTACAAATATATCACAAATAGATATCACAACTGAAGATAGTATTAGCAGTAAAAAGCCTAGAAGTGTTAATTTAGAAATTAAAACAGAAACTACGACTGAATATTTTGAAGAATTTGTAGAAAATTCAACATTTCATCTCCTAACTCCAGATGCTTCAGATGAGGTTGTTATTTATATTTATAATCCGTGATTTTTTGTTAACAATAAAGTTTTTTTTTGTTTTTGATGCACTAATTTTTTTTCGCTTGTGTAACAATTGTTTTTTGTTGTTTTTCAACTGATGTTTGTGTTTTTCTTTGTTAGTCCATTGAAATGTTACATTTGGGTTGCATTTCTTAGACAACGTAATACTACTTGATAGATGTTGTAGGGTAGGAAGGTTTAGTTCTTGTAGAAGCTTAACTTCAAATTTAAATTTTCTTAAGAAAAATAAAGACGGGTTGCACTGGGGGAGTGCCGGCAGAAGTGAAAACTTGATTATTAACGTTGACCATGTTTGATATCCATCCGTCTTACGCTTTTTCGATCAGATCACGTGTCCTGACGCGAGTTTAAGATTTTATACCCAACGCCGCTAAAGAAGTTTTCACTTCAAAAGAAAAAGAAATGCATGCTTTGTCCTAAAAATGTAACATTTCAATTGATTATGTCTATTGTTGTCTTTTTATGCTTCATTATAATACTTTTTCTTAGTTTTGAGTTGTGCTGATGTGTATCTTCCTTGAATTCATATTGCCTTAACATCATAACAATATTGAAGATTTTTTTTATCTTGCATGTAACAGTTCTTTTATGCTTTGCGTGTTTCAATATTTTTAAAAGTTTTTTCGCATTATCGCAAAAATTAAATAACTTTTAGATATCTTAGGGCCGATTTTTCAATGCTTGGTTAAAACTTATTTGTCGAATAATGAATAAAACTACCATTTTAAAAACGTATTCTAATTGCCCGTATTTGACAGTTTACGTGACATTTTAATATTATCGTGTAATACTTTATTGGACGGGTTAGTTTTATCCAAGGATTGAAAAATCGGCACTTAATAGTATAAAATACCTACTTCTGTGTGAAAAGGCTTTTTTTCTTCATGTTTTTTCATCAAGAGCTTTTCAAATATAAGATTTGTTCTTTTACTGCAATGTGTGTATGTGATTAACATTTTAATTTATGATTAAAGAAAATTTATTTATTATAATATGATATTATTTTCGTATTTATATACATTTTATTATACATATAATTATTAATAGTTTATATTATTACTTATTCGTAAGGTTATTATTTATGCCTACATTCCAAAGCTTTACTATCTATCGAAGTATATGACGCAATATTTTTATTATTTATATGTATTATTTATTTATTTAAAATATTATTTATTTAATTATGTATAAATGTAATTAACAATGGGCATTTCATTTTATCTGTTTAGGAGGGTGACTTCTCAAAAGCGGCGATTTCTTCAAACAACTTCGTTTATACATTTACTATCTGTGTTATTTTTATGTATGTTTAACCGTTTATACAAAATAATTGAATCGAAAAATATGCAGTTTCTGTGTATTATATAGAAAGAGCCGATAATGTAGAGAAAAAGTAATAAAATATTTTTCGATGTTTTATAAATAGGTATGAAAAAATACATTTATCATCATTTATTGAAGTGAAACTTCTTTAGGCGCGTTGAGAGTAAAATTTCATGGTCGCGTCATGGAAATACCGTCACGTCATGGAGTAAAACGACGATTTTGGTATCTTTAAATCTTGCGAAAGAAGTTTCACTTCTGACACATGTGTTCGCATATATACGCTCTTTTTTATCCTACTTATTATATCTTTATAAAAAATGTGACTAATAACTTGACTGTATCCATGTTTCTATTGAGTACATAGTTTACTTAAGTTATTTTTAAGTTTAAGTTTTATTTTAAGCAATTCACTAAGTTTATAATGTTTAACTTATCTGTGATATTTAATTATTGTAAATATTAACACAATAACAAGTACAATTTGTGAAATAAATGATAAAATTGAAACAAGATTGTTTTATTTTTGTGTTTCTGTCTTATAAAATCCTATAAAAAAAGGTCAATCGCTTTATATATAAAGACTCTATTTTAAATTAATATCTTTAGATTTATATCTCTTAGTGTGATCGAGATAATCTTATATATAAAAATGAATCGCAAAATGTGTTGGTAAGCGCATAACTCGAGAACGGCTGAACCGATTTCGATAATTCTTTTTTTATTATATTCCTTGAAGTACGAGGATGGTTTTTATGTAGAGAAAACGTAAATATGTACCACGGGCGAAGCCGGGGCGGACCGCTAGTTTATAATACTATTATTCATATTTATTTAATAACGTAGGTATGAAAATTACAGGTAGGTGGGTATATAAATAAAAAACAACAATTTTCTTATTCCATTTATTATAAAATTCAAAAACATACAATCTTACGAACTATCAATAAATATAACATACATAAAATCAAATTCAACTACTATAATATTCAAACACCAACAAACATCATACAAATAAATCATAAATGTGTGCGTGCGTGTACTTGTGTACACACGTAAGAAGTGAAAGTTCTTTTTAAAAAAAATAATTTACTCTAAGCAACTACGTATAACGTATTTATAGAAATACGTCGAATCACGCGTGGTAGGGATAAGAAAAAGATAGCGCGTAACGGAAAAATGTCACGCGTAACGAAAAAATATTACACTAAATTTTTTTCCAACCCCGATAAAGAAGTTTCACTTCAAAAAAAAAACTAAAAAACTTTCAATACTTTAAAATTAAAAATTCAAACCCCACACACAACAGAAAAACAGTAATTCTTAAACAGCAACGGTATTTCGTCGTCTGTTATAAAGTTCCTATCAGGTCTTATACTGGCAAAGTTGTTATACTTAGGCTCAATTAGGACTTCAAAAGAATATTTTTGGACCCTAGATAAATCTCTATTTAATTCATCCAATGTATACGCTGTTATTAGTAAAGGAGATTTTAATTTAGCAACACATTTGAGAGTGGCTGGCCAAGGGTCTTTTCCGTTGTAGATTGATGACCTTTCAATACTTGGGTTGAAGGCACATACTGAAAACAAATAAAAACAATAAATAATATGCTTCCAATTGAATGTACACGTTGGTATGACAAAGTACCTACGTTAATGCTACGTCACAAGAAGGTTAGAAGATTGTTAATGAAATTAGAACTGAAAGAATAAACTATTTTATAAATAGGCTTTATTCCATCATTGATAATAATTACCTACTTCACTTCATATTATAATTTCATAGTAAGTAATTAGAAACTCATTAAAATTAAAAATGCACAAAATAAATAAATAAAAGTGCAAAAATCCAACGAGAAACTTCTTTCACGTATAATTATGATATTTTACTACAAATTTATAACTACTATTTAAATCTTATGCAAAAATAAGGCTTTACTTTCTTAGAAAGAAAACTTCTAATTGATTTTAAATAAATAATCTTACCAATATCAGGATGAATGAAATCTTCACTAGTGTAATAATCAAAATATGTTTTCTTGTCTTCAAAGCTGAATAGCAGTCGACGATTATTGCAGCGGCACTGTTCACATAACCTAAAAGGAAATATAAATTATTATTAAAACTCTTATTAGGTTAGGGAAATCCTATGATAAAATTCCTATTTTTGTGATATTAAAAGTTTTGGATATATTACTTCCTGTAGAATATTCATAAGATGAAATAATATCCTCTTATTAATATTATGATCGATCTCTAACAAAAGTTTTAGTTTTAATATTCTGCAAACTTTATCATAATGAGCATTTAACTAGAGACAATTGCTAAACTTAGTGACAAAATTAAGGTTAATTAAACTATATTCTTACTAAATTCTATCTTCTATCTTAGACTAGAAATTAGTACCAAATTTTGCTCATTTATTGAAGTGAAACTTCTTTATCGGGGTTGGACAAAAATTTAGTGTAACATACTTGCGTTACGCCGTACGTGTGACATTTTTGCGTTCCGCCGTACGCGTGACATTTTTGCGTTACGCCATACTCGTGACATTTTTAAGGTCATAAAGAAGTTTCACTTCTTACGTGTGTACTCTAGTACACGCATACATTTTTTTTATTATTATTTTTATTTTGCACTAAATGTATTACTAGCATTTATCACAAGACTAGTACCTAGTTGTTATATTTTATCCTTACTTGACATTCCTCAAAAGGTCCAGTGGCAAATTCGAAGGGTTGAGATTAGGGCTAATCAGAACTATTCGTAAATCTTTTATATCAGGTCGCAAATGTAGGAAGAATCTCTCCCATTTGTTTAATACATCTGCTTCGAACTGCAATTCTGCTCCCACTATGTGTATTGAAAATGTGCTCCTCTGAAAAAGATAAATTTTATTAAAGAGGTGGAATTTATGAGTCTGTTTATGGGTAGCTCTGGTACTGGTACATGTATCTATCATGTATGTTGATAATATTTTCCTCAGTGGAGAGATAAGAAGTCTTAAATTGAAACAATACTACGACAGTTTTAAAAAATACAAGCTGGGCCGCGCGATTTTACCCGCGGGTAAAATCAAGTCAATCAATCAATCTATCAGTGTTTGAGTCAATTTGAGTCAAACAATCTATAGCTCTTGTGTTATTCTGATGATAGCTTTACTGTTAAGTTTTATCCAAATAGGCCCTGTAGTTCATGAAAGAGTTACAAACGTACATTCATCCATCCTCACAAACTTTCGCATTTATAATATTAGTAGGATTATAGGATATACATAAAGTACCTTTTCCTCATAATACCAAACTAAAATGAACCATTCTCCAGAAAATTTCATAAATAACATTTTTATAAGAAAAACAAACCTTGTTCAGTCCATTTGCATTTTTCCTACACATTTGATAGCCATACGCAGTAGTCAGAGGTGCTGAAGCTATCTGAGTAAGCGTCGCGTATTGTATGTCATCCATTTCTGAAATAGTACCTGCATTAATATTGGATGCCGTCCAAGAGATATAGGTTAATAAAACATGGATATCAACGCATGTAGTGCAATGTATGTATGTATGTTTAAATGGCATTGAAGTATTGGTTCAGAATAACGAAGCTTGGTGAATTTTATAGAGATATTTGGTCATTTTCATGTTATGTTTAAATTAGGCACATCGGATTTATTAACAAAGTAAAATATGAATTTGTGAAAAAATGTGATAATGAATAATTCTTACGACTAAAAGAGATTGTCTTTGATAAAATAAAACTGTAGAGAACAAATATTATAACATTTAAATAGATTTATTAAGTTGATCTATATTAACTCTATGATCGACTGAAGATAGTCATTATTCAATTTCACAGCATAAAAGCAGTTCTATTGAAAATGTCTAAAATCAAACTATAAAATCTACCAATTTAGTAACCTTACAGTTAAACATTACTCTACATTCCAAACTCACCAATTTTCTCTTCATACAAAGAAGCCAGAACCTCATTTATCTTCTCCGGTATAACATAACTTTCCGTCATCACCTTACTGGGTAAGCAGGGCTCCAATCTACCCTTGGTCTGTTGGTACATCACAAGCTTTTGGTACAAGGCATATGACTTACACCACCGTTGATGGGATACGGGTAAATGTTCTGGCTGGTCTGTACAGAATGCCACCTGAAAAATAAGTATACTTTCTGAGAAGTTTTAACAATTGTTGGGTTGTCTAAAAAAACCGCAAACGTGTAGACGTAATAAATTTGTGATTATTTAGTTTTTTGATTTACGCTAGAAATAAAATCTGAAAAGGTATGAAAGAGTAACACAGATCTAGAAAAGTATTTATTAAAATAATAATAATAGTTTAAAAAAAACTAAAAAACACGCTTTTTATAGAAAACCGAACTAAAAAATAGAAATTTTTTTATCAAATTAGTGTATTGTCATCGGTCCTCAATAAATCTACAAAGTTTGAACGAAATCTGGCCTTTTAAAGTGGGTCAAAATCGCGCCCAGAGAAGTCGGTTACAAACATACAGGTGAAGCTAATATAAAGCGTGTAATTAACAACAATTAAAGTTTTACAGGGGAACAATATTAAACGACAATCGATAACATAAATAATTTAATAGTAACGACGACGATTCTTTTTAATAGCAAGAAAGTTTCAATAAATGATTAATTTATTGCATTCCGTTGCGTATTTAGCATATTCAACACAACAAAATGTGTTATGGAAACAACTGCACTATAGTATCATCGCGATACATGAGCAGAAAATACCGCATTATTATTATTGCATAGATAAATAGGTACCTGTCCACATCCTCTGCAATCAGTCAAGTATCCCTGCCTCCATTCCCTACAGGCAGTGTTAGAACAGATCCTAGGATAAAGCAAAGCTTCTTGTTCCCAGGGAAGCAGCTTTCGTTTGAGCATCTTTTCACAGGACATAATCACATGCATTCTGAGCAATCTGTAGTCTTGGCCGGTTATGTTTTTCGCAGCCCCGTAGATGAATTTTTGCTCTGCGAAAAGAAGAAAAATTATCTGGTCTGTTAAGTTTATATTAAAAGTATTATGACGATTTAATTACGATATTAATTCGTTGTAAGAATATGCCATATCATTATGAAAATAAAAAGTGTGCACACGTGTCAGAAGTGCAACTTCTTTGGCAAGATTCAAAGATACCAAACTCGTCGTCTTACTCCTTGACGTATTGGTATTCTACGCGACCTTGAAATTTTACTCTCAACGCGCCTAAAGAAGTTTCATTTCAAAAATTAATCATAAGTACAATACAAACCTTTCAAGTGAGCTATAGTACAAATTGCGAAACACAAAGATTGATGTTTGGGCCAATCTTCATCCTTATGTTTCTGACTACAATAGAATAGTAGATTACAAAACTTGCAGGGAACTCTTGTAGTCAAATCCTTGTTGCAAACGTGACAGACATTTGGCAGAAACACTGTTCGAAAGCTGTATTTGTAAACAAAATCGTCGTTTTCATTTATTTTATATGTATTTGAATTATGTTTTGACTTATTCTGTGTTTGTGATTCTTTCGATCGCTTCTTTGATTTTTCGACGTCAACTGAATCTTTTATTTTAACTTTAGCTTGCATGCTATTAGGTGGTTTATCTTTTTCTTTTTTGTAGTCGTCCTTATTCGATGATGCAGGAATGTTTGGTTGGCCTAATAAGTTTTTTGGCTGCGATACAGGATGTTCTTTGGCGTTTTTTTCTTGCCTATCTTCTTCAGGTTCGGTTATACTTATTTCCGGATTTGGTAACGTTGGTTTCTTTGTTTCTACGGTATCGTACACTTCTTTGGCGATCATTTCAAATGTTTTGTTAATGTCTTCGTTGCTTGATGTTAAAGCGTCTTCAAAATTTTCAATTGGCTCATAATAAACTTCAAATGCTGAAGAGGAATCTGGTTGAACTTCAGTTTCATCCGTGTTTCCAGTAGATTGTTGTTTCTCTTTTTTCTGTGTGTTATCGGATTTAGTATCTTTATCCTTTGAAGATGTATCTTTAGTATCTTTCTTTGCCTCACCAGCAGTATTACTTAAAGAAACAGTTGTTGTACTAGACGCTTGTTCAGTCGCACCTTTTTTACCTTTTTTCTTCGACTTTCCTTTCTTATCTTTTCTTGCAGGACATACTGGAGGCGAGCATGGAATTTCTGGAACTTCTTCTTTCGGTATATCAACATTCTTTGAACCATCATTGCCTGGTGTGATATTTTGTAATGCGGTTTCCATAGGAGCGTTAACTGGACTGTGTAAATTCTTTTGTTTGACATCCACTAATTTCTTTTCAACTTCTATTTCACCCTTTTCAATAGCCGTTAACTCAGCTAATGATTTTTCGATAGATAATTTTAACTCTTCCATTACTAGTGTTTCGTCAACTGTTTTAGCTGGGATAGGTACATTTTTGTCTTCAGTCTTAAGATCACTCATCTTTAATTCAGTCACTTCTACATCTAAAGGATCCATTTGCGACCTCACTTCAGGAGATTCGCCTGAACCTTCAACAACTGGCACTGACATAAAAATTGGAATTCCAAGTCTTACTTCATCGGGAGAATGGATTTCTTGAATTACAGTATTATTGTTACTATCAAACTGTTGCTGACTACTCGAGCGAGGGTAATGGATAAAATCAGGTGTAATATTTGTATCTTCTATTTGTTCAGTTTTTGGTTCATTTTGTGTAGATACATCTATTGTAACGCTAGGAGCCTTTTCACCATCGCTCTGCTCTGAAATTGATTTTGCAGATCTTTTCTTCTTTCTCGATGGTCGAACCTCTGTAAATGAAGTATTATCAGACTCTTTTATTTGTTCCTGTTCAGATTGAGGTGCTATTTGTGGCGATTCGATGACTTTTTCTACATTTACAGTTTTGTCGCATTTTTCTTTTTCAGTATCAGCAGGCCCAATGATCATGTTTTGAAATGATGGTTCACTCTGTTTAATATTATTAGTTGTTTTTAAACTCTCACTTTTAGCTTGTATTAGTACATTATCATCTTTCTTTAGACATTCCAGCCCAGGAAGAGAACTCTGATCGATTTTAGCATCTTCAGGTGTTGAATTATTATCAACATTTGTTGATGTTTTTGTATTCTTGTTCTTATGTTTTTTATCAACAGGCTTAGCAATTTTTGCTTTTGGCTTAGGGCTTGCTTCCTGAGATACTTCACTTATTTCAGATGTAGGTTTTACTTCAAACTTTTCCTGCATTAACTCAACAGTTCCTTCTTGTGGTTGTTTCTTATCTTCATCGTGTTGAATTACCGCTGGTGAATGTTTTCTGTGTTTTTTATTTTTCTTTTTATTTTTTGTTTGCTGAATGTCTTCTACTTTCTCCTCGCATTTATCTATCAAAACTTCTGGTAAACTATCATTGTTTTGCGATTCAGGTCTCACTGTGTTCAGGTCCTCTTGTGAATCACCGGGTTCTAATAATTGTTGGAAAGCAGAAATACATGTGACATCTTCAGTTTTAGCGGAGTCAGCCGGAGGTTTCTTTTTCTTATGTTTCTTTTTAGGTGTACTTTCTGGCGTCTGAGGTATTGGATCGCTTTTAATAGATATTTCAGTATTTACTTCGCTTTCTGTTTTCACTGGTTCAGTGATTTCTTCTGTAAAACATTTTTCAGTTTGTTTCTTCTTTTTCTTTTTGCGCTTCGCTGTTTCAGGTTTCGTGTCATTTTCCACATCACTATTTGCTTGTATTGATGGCTCAGTAACATTTAAAGTATTATCTGTAGAATTTTCCTGGTTATCAGGCATTTTTTGATCGTCAAATAATTCATCTTGCTTTTTCTTTTTACCCTTCTTTCTTTTAGGCTTCACAGGAGTTTCGTCTGGTGCGCCTGTTTTAACAGTTTCTTCCATTGCTGGTACATTTTCACACGGAACAGCTTCAACACTCGTTTGTTCACTTTGTTTATCTTCACATTTTACTTGTTCTTCTTTATTCACATCAGTTTTATCACTTATTTCACTAGTTACATTTTGCGTTGGCAAAACATTCGCATTTTTGGCACGGTTCTTATTTTTACTTTTCTTTGTGTTCATTGTTAAATTTCGTACACGAGTACAGACAGTTAAATATTCTAACTGTACGCAGAAAAACGTCCGAACATTTCTAAAATCGAATTACGTCTAATCGAATTGTGTGTCATTCGTTATTCTTGTCTTGAATTTCGCATGTATATACTAGAAAATGTCACGGCGTGGGCTGTGGTGCAATTTGAACTTATTGTTATCGTGTTAGGGTTTATTTCTGTATGTGGGTCAGTAAATTTAAGATGTGTCAAGGAAGCATAGCTTGCCAAAAGTGCATTCTAGGGTTAGTTACGGGTTTATAAATAGAGTGCATCTACCTACTGAAGCACTGGGTTCAATACTTTGTATATAAGATACTTAGGAATATGCATCATATAGATATGACATAATTAGACGAATTGATTAGGTAAATCGATTATAATAACTAAAAATAATTATTTTTTATGAGCATAAAATAATATAACAGCACTTAAACAATATGGTTTTCCTCGTCTACTTGTTTCTCTGCTAAAACCTTCTGAACTACGTATTAACGGATAATTAAATATTTTTCATCCTCATTTAGACATGAGATTGATCAATAAAAATTCGGTCAATCTTACCAAAATTAATTTAGCAAATAAATATTTGGTATTAAAGTGTCATAAGAATCTAGTTTTATTCGTTAAGAGTAAATTGATACAATTTTTAGGGCCGATTTTTCAATGCTTGAATAAAACTTATCCGTCCAATAAAGTATTACACGATAATATTAAAATGTCACGTAAACTGTCAAATACGGGCAATTAGAATACGTTTTTAAAATGGTAGTTTTATACATTATTCGACGAATAAGTTTTATCCAAGCATTGAAAAATCAGCCCTTAATGAGATATAAATTAACAAGATATTATTTAATAATAATACAACAATATTGACGCGTGTTTATTAAACGTGTTTCAAACAAAAATAACATTGCACATTATAAAATCTCCCCATTCAGTGAATTAAACATAAACCAGATTATAATACCGAAAATTATTACAATAATCCAACACCAAAGTAACTATATAAATCTGATATTTTTTTCACTTTTTGACAGGCGCACTTAACTTTGACAAAAGAAAAAAATATTACAATAAAATCTGACACAATCTTTGACCCCCTTACTTGCCGGTCAAGCGTGATCTGATAAGAGAATTTTGCCAAGGAATTTTCAGTTTTATGTGAAGGTAAAAAGAGCTGTAATGGAATAGCAGAACTTGTAATTTGATCGAGTGGCCCCCGTTTTAAAATGCTAATGAAGAAGGGTTGGAACACCCTTGAAAGAGTCAAAGAGATGATGCAAAATATTATATGTACATATTTTTAAGCATCTATTGTAAGGTATTTTTGTGTTCCAATCTTTTCTCTTTTTAATGAGATCGTTTAACTGACTCGAATCTTCGAATATTTACTTTTCTTATATAGGTACAACCATTTTAATACGCTGATTTTTTTTATACTAACAAGAATGAGAACAGCTAGGGACTTTATAATTTCGTCATTTTCCATATAAAGACTTTTATTTACACGAAAATTTATTCAAAGCAAATACTTGTAAATTTTTGTGCGTATCTATAACTTACTGCAATTTAATGTTAAATTTCTTGCTTTCTAATATTTTTTTCATAATTTTAAACAAAGTAACGTAACTTTTATAAATAAATTTTATTCTAATAAATTTGTCATGTCTAGCTCTTAGACTAACACGTAACATGTCCCCGACTGGAGGGAGATAAAAGACACTGGGTAAACTAATTATAACTGCGCAGAGCGGAACGAAATGGCTGTGTAAGTATGGAAAAAGAACTTTTTTTGCAACTTTTTTGTAATTTTTTTAAATGCTCAAAATAAAAATTGAATCGCCCACTCAAAAGATCAGAGCAATAATTTTGTCATTTTTATATTTTATTTTTAGGGTTAAGAACCTCAAAAGAAAAACGGAGCGTTTAGTATAGTAGGACCAAGTAGGACCCATAGGATCGCTTTCTGGTCCGTCTGCCTGTCAAGACCCTTTTTCTCAGGACGCGTGGAGGTATCATGCCGAAATTTAGCTTGAATACCTACTCAAGTCTACGGTACCTTGAAGCTGTGAAAAAAATAAACTTAAACGCCAACGCAATCAAAACATACAGCCGTTTATGCTGCAAATTTTCTCAAATATCGACATTAGCAAGGGAATCAAAACCTACAGGGTACCCGTGTACACAGTATTGAAATTTGATAGAAAACGTCTTATGGCCCAGATAAAGGAAAAATTGGTAAAAGCGTAAATTTTAAAAGAACAACATAATAAAAAATAGGTTTGTTCGGAGTCAAAGGCAAGACAAACAAACAAACACATTACGTAATATAGCATTCATAATGTTAATTAAGATTTCTATACAAGAAAACTCCAAATCGAAATATGTATTTATCAAAAAGAGCCGTTTCCACTGTTAGCTACAGTAGCACATGTCAGGCGCGTGCCGCCCTACAATACGAGCAGAACAATGTTGTTGCGCATTTCGGTGTCATTGCGTGACAAACATACAAAAAATGTATCGAATTGCAATCTCGTAATGTGTTCAATTCAATGTGTTATCGCGAAAACGGTAGGAGTCATATGTTTGGGTATAGTGCGTCTGTTATGGTCTAAATTCTTATAATAATAATTAATCCCACTAATATTATAAATGCAAAAGTTTGTGAGGATGGATGTATGGCCAGTATGTGTATGTGTAGTTGTGTATGTTTGTTACTTTTTCACGCAAATATTACAGAACTGATTACAATGAAATTTAGCACACATATAGGAATTGGATTAACACATAGGACAGGATTTATCCCTGAAATCCCACGGTAACGAGAACTATACCGGTTTTTCTTTGAAAACGCGGGCGAAGCCACGGGCGGAAAATGATCTTACTCGACCCGTGGCAAACGCCTGATATTAAATAATAAAAAATTCGATAGGGTCTGGCATGATAGCCTAATTGGCAAGCTTCCATCCTACGGTCTGCCTACTGGTCTCTGCGCCTGGATCTCAGATTTTCTGAGGGACCGGTCGCTCCGGGTAGTCGTTGACGGCTGCTTGTCCGACCAAATGGCTATAAATGCCGGAGTCCCTCAGGGATCAGTTCTCTCCGCAACACTCTTCCTGCTACACATCAACGATCTGCTGAAACCCGGTATCTATGGGTACGCAGACGATAGCACTGTTGTGGAGAGATATGTATCCAGCGCGCGAGCCAGTACGGCACAAATCCAGTCTCTACGGGAGGCGATGGTTGATCGCATGAACTTGTCCTTACAGGCGGTCTCCGACTGGGGCGATGCCAATCTGGTCAAGTTCAATGCGTCTAAGACCCAGGCGTGTCTATTCTCCGCTAAACGGAGTCCATTCCACCTGACTCCGAATTTCCAAGGTGTGTCCGTACCGATAACTAACCACCTCGAGCTTCTTGGTATCACCTTAACGCCTACTCTGAACTTTGGTTCCTTCATTGAATCAAAAGCCCAAGTAGCCTCAAAAAAGCTTGGAATTCTGGCGAAGGTGAGACAGTATTTCAGCCCGGGACAGTTGCTCAACCTTTATCAAGCACAAGTCCGATCGTGCATGGAATACTGCTCTCACCTCTGGGACGGTTCCGCCAAGTACCAGCTGGAGGCGCTTGAGGCGATAGAGAGGCGTGCCAAGAGGCTCATAAACGACGATGAGCTAGTAGGCAAAAAACTCCAGAGCCTCGCTCATCGTCGCAGAGTGGCCAGCTTATCGGTTTTTTACCGAATACACTTTGGTGAGTGCGCTGCGGAACTACACGAACTTGTTCCGCCATCCCCGTTCTTCCACCGATCGTCGAGGCGCACAGATTCTAGGCATCGCCATATGGTGGACGTTCCATGTACCCGGACTAAGCGGTTCGATTCCACATTCTTCATTCGAACCGCTAGGGTCTGGAACGCGCTTCCTGAATCTGTGTTCCCCGACGAGTACAATATGGGGGTCTTCAAGAGAAGAGTGAACCGGTACCTACTAGGGAAGCGCGTACCATCTTAGACCGCATCTTAGCTTTCCATCAGGCGAGATTGCGGTCAAGCGCTTCCCTATCTTAAGTAAAAAAAAAAAAAAAAAATTAAATATTATGTATCATACCTATGGGCTATGAATGTAATAGATTTAAAAATATTAATTCTTATGCATCCACTAATTAAAAACAAGCTTTATAAGCCAGCAGACTAATAACTAAGCTCGGTATCTATTAAATACAAGCAAAACCGCGAGACAAAGCTAGAGAAACAGTAATAATACTACAGAGTGCATATATAAACAGAATTCGCTTGAGGGAAAACCTCATAATGGGGTTCAGACAGTACAAGATTCGAATCCGTATTTGCACAGTTGCCAAATTAAAAAAGAAATGAGTAACATAGATAATATATTTTTCTTACACATATTATAGAGTATTTGATTATAGTCTATTGCAAATATACTTTAAATTAAAATTAAAAGTCTTATCAGTGAAACAATGGTAGGTTAGTGCATTTGGATTAATTGCAAAAAAGATGAAGTATTTTTAAATTGCTTTTTATACTTTCACTTTGATCTAAAACATAAAATTATAAATAAATTAACAAGTGGCCTTTTCAAGGGAGTTGAAATATTGTCCATTTTCTTTTCGGTAAGTTCATGTAAAAAACATAATGCGTTTTCCTTGTAAATTTTAAAACATTGTAGTCCCACTAATATACAAATACAAAGTGATCATGTTTATTTAGTAGTGGGCTTGGCCCCTGGGGTATGGGACAAACGATTTTCACATCTGTTTCTAACTTTATTTTTTTAGAAAGATACGTATATAGATTATCTTTTAAGAAAGAAACTATGTATACCTAATTAAATCTAGGACTTCTTAATAGAAATTAGAAACGTGCTAACTACTCCACTAAGTAAGTCTTAAAAATCTAAACTTTTTGCTCATTGCATTGTGAAAAAAGAAAACCATATGATCGAAACCCTGGGCAAACTGTTTGACAAATGAAAATAAACTCTAATCCACAAACATAAAGTTGAAATTAGAAAATCTAATCTTTCTGTTATGTGTAATTCTATTACCATTCCTCAGTTATTCGAAAATACACCTTTACCAATGGTTTCAAGGACTGTTTTCGCATAGAACATTTTTTGGTTTAAATTATACATTTTGGTGTATTGCAAAATTGAGACATATTGCGTGTAAATAGAGTCGTATTTTGCAGGAATACTTGTTTATTAGGGTTGTTATAGCTTTTTCAGTGCCCGCGAGGGTTGTTTGTTTCCGCTGCGTTTTAATGAATAAATCATAAGACCTTAGGTTTAGTGGTTCTAGTACTATACGACGGTTCTAGATTCGATCCCCAGTGTTTCAAATAGTAAACAGCTCCTACAATATTTATTAGAAAGAAGGGATTAGATTTTTGTATGTCTGCCATGAATGACATGGAAATTTACTAAATCTATTTTACAATTCTCTTAGTACCAGGTCCAGATGCGGCTAAAATATAATATTGGTACCTACTTAATTTATCAACGTTAAATGTATGCTGTAAATAAAGGTACATTTTAAATATCTACATATCTACATATTAATTATAAATTATAATATTATTTTGAATTAAAAACATATATATTAAGCCGAATGTATGGATAATTATGCAAACTCTGCACTCTGTAGTAAAATAAATTTGCATTTCTACACTCCTATACTCTGTGACTTTACTGAAAATGATTATGCCTCGTATTTAAAATAAATCTTTGCTTGCTGAAAATAACTTGAAAAGTACCTACTTACTCTGCAAAGTTATGTACTAATTGCTTATTTTTAACTGAATTTTTCACAGATTTCTATCTAGTTGACGTCATTTTTACTTCAAAACTAAATGAATGAATTAAATTAAAACTTTGCATAGTAATTACATAATTGCAAGACTATTGTCAATTTAATACCTAATTTAAAATGAGAAACTGAAACTTTTTATCATTTATATAATGCAGGTAGAGACTAGAGGTATCAAAGCGTGATTTCTTAAAAAATACTCAGCCTTTTTTACGTTATAACACTTATATACATTTGTAGTAGTTTAAAAAAATAATATTCATAAAGACTTGTAAAAGTTTACATACCTATAGCTAAAAAAATTTTGACTTAAGTAGAGTTTTGTCAAGCGTTAGCTAATTTTTTACGTTTTTGTGTGTATTACCGTATCGTATGACAGCGGAAACAAACCCCAATATAATCAGGATAGCAGCCACCCTCTCCCTCCGGTCGTCGACCCCGGGTCCGAATCTATCAATATCATCCAAATAGATTTACATCAAACTAGGTACATCCGTCACAGCGCTTCATATGTCTAGAATAAAATTTTAACTATAAGTACTTTACTATGTTTTAAAGTAGGTAAAGTAAGGGTCACGTAATTTTTAATATTAGTATTTTTTATTAAGTACATATTTACTATTTAGTAATCTGTGTTAAAGTTATTGAAAGAAGATAACTATAATTTACCCTTTTTTATGTAAATTTGTCTATTCGTATGTATTAGACGTAAAATTTTTGTAAGGATGAATTTGTGTCATTTTTCATACAAAGCAGGTAGGTACCTAAATGATCGGATCAATATAACATTTGGTATATATATTATGTAGATTATAGACACGCATATATAATATATTAACACATCGACACCAGGATAACTAAATTTTTTTTTTTTAATTTTATGTCAGCCAATTTATTAGGTACATAAAATTAAAACCGAAAACTTAAATCTAGTTCTCCATCGAAATTCCCTTAAAATACATATAAATAATTGTAGTTTATCTATACACCTGTAGTACCTGCTTCGTGGGGTGCGACCCACCCCTAACAAAGGGGCTATTACAACCCCTAACTAATATTTACCTAGTTACTAGAAATAGGTTCTGATTATTGCTATCTATTTTAGGGTTCATGTTTGTCTATACTTTGAAATGAGTGGGTGTTATTAATGAAAATTAAAGTATTTTTTGAATTAGTGTCTCTATATTATAAATTATAATATAACATGTTACTAATAGGATTATACAGCTGTTTCCTGTAGCTTTGTTCGTTTTATAAAAGTACCTACTTTTAGTGAGTTTTTTTAAGTTTTGAGCTATCATCTCCTTTTTCATCCTCATTTAAAATTTAAAATTTTTTTTTTTTTTGATCAGTTTAATTATGAGCTGTCGACTAATCTCCTCTACGATTGTGTTGATTTTGCCAGAAATTTGGTATGAAAGAGAATAATTATCGTTTTTCAGTGCAATTTCTGTGAGAAATTATCATTTAACAAGATTAATAGGCTAATAAAGGCCTTTGTACAGGAAAAAATAATAAAAAGATCTTTCCTGTCAAAATACACGGAATAATGAAAACTGTAGTAGGAGAGGTAGAGCCGTTTTGTTATTAGCATTCAAATTGTTTCAGCCTTTTAGGGTTGTCAAAACTTCAATGCAAAATATAAATTAGAATTATTAAAAGCATGTTATGGTTCGTGTCTTGGTATAGCACACAAGATACCTAAAGAATAATTTTAGTTGGTTACAAATTATTTCATTAAAATATAACAACATTTATACCACTTCATGAAGAAATCTTCTGAATAATACAACGTTTAACGTAAATTATTACATTGATGTTCACAAATAGATGAACCAAAAATCACTATATTTTTAACTTCTAAAAAAAATTATGACGCAATTTTAAATCTTCAATTTACTAGCAAGGCCCTACTACTCCGTATTTTGTAAAATTGGAAACGAAATAAACTTTTTTTATGTAAAATTGATGTTCATAAAAATTCTTATTACTTATTCATAAAAAAATAATAAATACAATAAGTGTCAACCCTACTGATTCTGAAGCACTCTTGAGCAATTTAACTTGCAAATAGCGAGCCCTATAGCCTACCTCTTATTCAACATTGTAAGTAGAGCGGGCTTATTGCCATCGAGCCATTTTTAACTTTTTTTTATTAAACTTTTTCATTATAGGCCCTTTTGAGTTTTTTCAAGTCTAATAAATTGATTTAAATGATGAATTTCAATTCGTACTTACATTACCTTACTTTGTGTTATACGGGTTACATGGTTGAAAAGTAGACAATGTGCTAATACAGATTGTATAATGAATCTCTGTGCTAAATTCCATCTAGATCGGATCATTCGTTTTTGCGCGAAAGAGTAACAAACATCACTGAAATTGTGAAATTGCGTAATTAAAATATATTTTTTCATACTATTTATAATCCGTTTATAAAATTTATGAAAAAATTTGTGTGTTACTATTGCGTTCTCTAGGGCGGAAAATTTTCAGAGGTGGAAAAACTTGAAGGGATTTCTTTTGCGACCATTACCTATTGTATTGTATGATAAATTTATTTCATAAAACCACTATTTATATATGTTTTTAATAAATAAATGACAATGAAAAGAATGACTTTTTTTTCAATATTTTTTTATAGAGCCAAGAGCGGTTTAAATTCAGCTCTATGTATCAAGCTTCATGAAATATTTAAGCATAGAAATAGATTTATATTAATAATTTATTATGTAAGTACCTATTCCTGTCTTAACTTACGCAGACGAAGGTCTAAGTTATGCCCTAACTTAGCAGTTACTTAACTTTATCTCATAACTTATACACGATATATATTACCTTGACCTGAATGTATGTAGAAATAAATATGTAATAAATTTACATAAATAATAAATGTAAATTTTGATTATATATAATATCAAAATTTAGTACTCCAAATTTGTTTAGCGTGTTATTATTTTTTGTAAAATGTTTATTTAAAGCGGCAATATAATTGTTATTATTTATTTACTGCCTAGCTGTGCATCGCGGTTTCACCCACGAAATAAAACGGTTAACTTAGCGATTCATTTTGAAAAAAGTTGCCTATTTGGCTATTTCATTAAATATTTGTTATAATTTACCTTTGAAAAAATAACTGACAGAAGACAATCGAATTTATAATATAAGAATTGACGACTTACCTATTTAAATGACTTATTATTTATAATTCATGTATATACAATGTTTGCAATGTTAAAAACATATTGCTCTATATTTAAAAACGTCTGCCCGGGTAAAGCCCGGGCGAAGCTAATTATTCATAAAAGTACGTCTTGTCAAGAAGATGTTCCTTTTATGGTAGTTAATGAGACAAGTTTGTATCGAGGAAAATCTTTGAAAATTCTTTTGAATATAATAGAGAAAATGTCGGAAGTATTATTAAAATCTCGAGAAATATAACTCTGTAACTCGTGTAACTTTTTATGTTTTCTCATCTTTTCCTTATACATAACTAGCTTTCCGCCCGCGGTTTTGCCCGCTTTGTTTAATAAATTATATACTAAAACTTTCCTCTTGAATCAGTCTATCTATTTAAAAAATACATCAAAATCTGCTGCGTAAAAATCTAAGCATACATACATACACTCTGAAAGTGACTTTGTTTTATACTATGTAGTGATTTGACTTTATTTAGTAGGTTATCTTTAAAAAAAATTATATGACCTAAGTATGCCTATTTACTAGGCATTATATCATGCAATCTAACGTGAATCTAACTGATTTAGTTAACGTAATCGAGGTGAGGGCTTACGTAGATTTTAGTCACGTAACTTCGCCGCCATTACTAGCACTAAAACCTAAAACCTCGTTGACCTAGGTACTTAAACTTAGTTACTAGGTATTAATTACTACATTTTAAAACGTAATGAATAGGATTAGTATTTATTAGTTACTACGCTATTTATTTGTATAAAACTGAAATTATATAACAGGTTAATTCAAATGTGCAATAAATTAATTAACATTAAAGGCTTTGTTTTAAAAGTATTTTATTTTGTTAGACTTGTCGTATTTTTAAAGAGACTTATTCAATACACTATTTATTCTTCATTAATAGATATTACAAAGAAAAGTAAAATAATGTGAAATTCTACGTCTCCTGGTAGGGAAGATGCATTTTACGTGCTTTCCGAATCAACTTTCTTCACTGACTATTAGTAAAAAGTTAAGCCAGACTTTTTTGTGAATCACCCGGGCATCGAACCCGAGACGCTTCGAAATTGGCGATAACCACTTCGCCAAGGAATAGGATAGTGGTAAAAGTTGAATTAAGTAGGTATAGTACAAAAGAAGAAAAAATATTTAAATATGTTGTATATTTTACATTTATCACCACACATAACAATGTGTGAAAATAAATCAGAACTAACACATTAACATTGACCTTTAAAAGATAGCATTAAAGTTATGATTCCATTTTAATAATTCAGACATGGAACACGAAGCATTCCCTAAGCTAAGCCGTGTAGGTGCGACATAAAATCAATATGGCTGTCAGGGAATGTATGTACCGTGATTGAGCAAATTTTAATGATATTATCTCAATTTGAAAGATACACATAGACCCTTGTTTTACTGGCCCTTTTAATTTGATTTGTCTTGTTAAGGTTTTTGATAATTCGCCTGTCGTATTTTGCTGGGTTCCAAGGTTCAAGTTAAATATTAAATGTCAACCCTGTTTAGAAACAAGTACCTAAATTTTGTAAAATGGATTAACTTTTGTGTGAGTAAATGGCACGTACCTATCTAATTAAAATTATCTAAGCCAACAAAAAAAACATTCTAATATATTTAACATTCAGATTAATATAGTAAATGTGTTTTTATATTGCCTTTAAAAAATAGAGAAATGATCTTGCATTTTTTTTTTCGTAAAAATATATTCAAGTAATGAACAACTTAGTATTCAAAATATGTTTTATAGAGAAAATTAATCAAAAATCAATCATGAAACATAATGATAGTTCAATGTCTTAAGAAATATAGTGTACCTACAAGTTGCCAAAGATACTTGGCACAGATTTAAGAAAACAATATCATTGTTCTATCCATTAGTACGTAATAACGCACCTCCAGCGCTCCAGAAATCTTTGGGGTCACATTACATAGCTAAAATATCAAGAATCGGGCTCTTTTTAGGTCGGGGGAGCTGTTAATCCTTGTCCCTTTGTCTCTGCCCAGAAGGTCGCGTTTCGCGCGACACCGTTACATAATACGTTAATGCCACGGAGCACAAATTCCCAGGGACCAAGATCGATGCCGCTGCGTTGTATCTGGTTTTTTCGGACACTATACCAACCGGGAGGGGTGAACGAACGGGGTTATGTAAGGCCGATCGATAGCACGCGACTGCGCGCACCCCGGCACTACCCTCGCTCGCATAATCGCTCGCGCGGGCCGCCTCATCGGACGTGCCGTATTTTATTTTACCGCGTTTTGTTTCCCTTTCGTTCTTTCCGTTTATGATTTAAAGCCACCATGTCGAAGGGCGACACCGAACAACAGAACGGCTCCGGCGAGGAGTCCAAGACGAACCTGATCATCAACTATCTGCCCCAGAGCATGACGCAGGAGGAAATCAGGAGTCTCTTCTCCAGTATCGGCGAGGTGGAGTCGTGCAAGCTGATACGCAACAAGGGGGCGGCGTTCCCGGACGCGCTCAACCATGCGCTGCACGGCGGCGGCCAGAGCCTCGGCTACGCCTTTGTAAACTACCACCGCCCTGAAGACGCGGAGAAGGCGATTGCCACCCTCAACGGCCTCCGCCTACAGAACAAGACAATCAAGGTATCGTACGCTCGGCCCAGCAGCGAGGCCATCAAAGGCGCCAACCTATACGTATCAGGGCTGCCGAAGACAATGACACAATCAGAACTAGAGCGGCTGTTTAGCCCGTACGGCCGCATTATCACATCGAGAATACTCTGCGAGAATTCTGGCGGAAGACCGTTCACTGGAGGAGAACAAGGCCTATCTAAAGGCGTGGGATTCATCAGATTCGACCAGCGCGTCGAAGCGGAACGCGCTATTCAGGAGCTGAACGGAACAGTGCCAAAAGGAGCATCGGAACCGATCACAGTGAAGTTCGCCAACAACCCGAGCAACAACGGCAAGGCGCTGGCCCCGCTGGCCGCGTACCTGCCGGCCGCGCTGCGCTTCCCCGCCCCGCTCGGCCGCTTCAACTCAGGCAAGTCTCTACTCGCTATAAACAAAGGCCTGCAGCGGTACAGCCCGCTGGCCGGCGAGCTGCTCGGCGGCGTGTTGCCGGGCGCCGTGGGCTCCGAGTGGTGCATTTTTGTTTACAACCTAGCCCCGGAAACAGAGGAGAATGTGCTCTGGCAACTGTTTGGACCCTTCGGTGCCGTCCAGAGCGTGAAAGTGATACGCGACCTGCAGACCAACAAGTGCAAAGGCTACGGGTTCATCACAATGACGAATTACGACGAAGCCGTCGTCGCCATACAGTCCCTGAACGGGTACACGCTCGGAAACAGAGTACTGCAGGTCAGTTTCAAGACGAACAAAATCAAGACGATCTAAATCGTCGAGACACGGCCTAGCCGGCGCTAGGACGGCACTGCAGGCGCGCACCCATACATACATAGTACAGGCCCAGCCACGACACAGCACTCTTCAACGTGTCTTCCTGAATAGACGACCCCAGCGGTCATTTTGTATGTTATTTGTAAAGTGTAATCGATTAAGCTCATCGGCTCTTTGTTCGACGATCGCCATTTTCCTCGAGAGAAACTGGGTTAAGTGTTACGGAAATCAAAATGGCGGAGCGCTTCTGCGCAGGTCCGGATGAAATGGCGGCCGCTGAATGGAGACGGAGCGCGCAATAATAAGTTAAGGTGTGCATCAAATGCTAATCGGACAACCAAACATATTAAATAGTCAATAACATTGTGACAATCGACTTCGCTTATGAAAGGTTGTGGTTATCGAGAAATAGTTTTCGATTATAAATAAAATAATTAGCAATAATAGCTCTATGCTATGCTCCATTTTAGGCGTCATATCTTAACTTCGGTCACGAATCAAATTTGCCAAAATATTTCGACACGGCGTAGGTCTGTCGCTCTCTGTAACAACGGTTCGGCCGTCCGCCTCCGCGAGGCGAGCATTAAATAGTGTTATTGTTAAAGATTGGAAAATATATATTATCTATACGTATATTTTAATCATAATATATTAATCTAATTAAGGATGAGAACTAATCAAAAACTGTGATAGGTTTTGATAAAATTTTAAAAATAAACTTGAAAGATCACGGGATGAGCTGACGGCGTCGGTTTACCATCCTCAGCAAGTCGCGTGGCATGCGTGCGAGCACCAGCGGGCCCGAGCGTTCACCGGCGGAGTAGGTTAAGTAGTTTTTGAAAAGTTTTGCGATGTCTACAATCGGATGCAAGGTGACAATCGGTAAGCAATCGGTACACGCAATCCCAGGAAGACGGGAAAATCGATTCAGCTGTTCGCTCGGGGGCCGGGCGGGCGGCGGAGGGCGGAGCTCGAGCCCCGCGCAGCTATGTGGCAGGGCGGGGGGGCGGTGTGGTGGAGGGAAGGGGGGACAGGAGGGGGGGACGCCTCAGGCCGCCGAGTGTGGCGCGTTCTTAGAACAATGGTGCATGCTAGTTCGTAATGATGTCGTTCGCAAATAATCGATATCTAAACATATGATCGGTACCTGCTATTATAATTGTATGGATGCGACCCTGCGTCTATTCGAAGTAGGCTTTAATTGTCTTAGTTTAAATGGAAATTTGTAAATAGATAAAAAAAATATATAAAATAGTATCTCGCCGCGTCCCTACGCAGTACGCGTTATGCAATCAACCACAAACTTCAACCCGACAAAGACCTAATGAACATCGAACTTGAATAGAGATAATATCGTGCCGTCCTAACGACCCTACGATTTTTGTAAAAAAATATATACTTAATATATGTAAAAACAGTTTTGTAAACATTTCAAGATATTAACTAATAACTAATAGGTACGGATTACATACCAAAGATGGAGATTTAAAATTTACAAGTATTTATATATTTATTATAAATGTAAAACGTGCAATAACTCATAGACAGTAATTTAATAAAAATATATTAAATAAATGAACTCGAAGAGACGTCGGTGGAGCGGACTATCTTCGTGGTAGATCCGACTGTTTGTTTACTATTTATTGTAAACCTTGTTTGACCGAGCTAGCCACTTAACTTTCTTTCATTAATTCAAATTGAAAAAAAAACGCTTACTTTGATCCAGCTTGAAAATGCTTAACATTCCATTTTAGTCTTAATACGTTTAATTATTAGAATACATTTGTATTAATTTAGAAAAATTGAGAGTTACCTTTTTTGAAACACGATTGAATCATTAAGAAAAAAACATCAGTGTCTATGGCATAAATGTCGTTATGTGTCATTAAATGACAGATGGGTTTCTTAATAATTCCGTTCCGTTTCACGTAAATCGTTTGATTTAATTTTAATATTGAAACGTAAGGTTGGAGATGAGATGATGTGAGCGAGGTGGTCGTGTGAAGCACAAGTATTGAGATAATTAATATTATTAGTAGTACCGTCTTTAGGTTAATAGTTGTTGTGTTTTGTGTTGTTTTGTCTCAGCATAAATAACTATTTCAACTATTCTAGTCATTTGAGGGACGGTGGTAAAGTAACTTTAAGAATAGTTGGAGTCAAATTAATGTTGACGATTAAGTCTTCATAATTTTTGGATATTATTTGTTTAGATTTACTCATTAATTTAGTGTACGTGCAATTAATTGTATTTTATATGTCTCGATTAGGTGTGCATTTAACTTATTTAATATAATTTATGTATTTTTAAATTATTACGGTTTGGTAAGGTTATTAATAATTTAATAGGGAAAATATATCGAGCGTTCATTTCTTAAGTATTGGGAACGGTTGTATGGTGTGGAAAATTCTTTGAAAACACATTTTTGTAATTGTTTCGTGTTAATTCCATTCAGTTGATATTATTTGGCGATATTAAGGTAAAGAGATATGTCTTTTAGATCGAAACAAAAACACCAAAATATATAATTACTCATCGACTTTTTAGATAATAAATATTGATAATTGTGAACGTGCAGCGTATTTTGGAATGAAGTGTTGATTAAGCTCACGATTAGGTAATGTCACTGTACTTTAGTAGAATGCATAGAAATCTAAATAACAAGACACATAGAAGGGCTATAATGTCATAATTCGTATGAAAACCGCTGTCGCCAAAATCAACACATTCAAACCGAAAGCTAAACAGTACACACAAGTAAACTATGCCTTTTATTGGACAGCTTGATTTTAGTGAAAACTAACTTATCTATTAAATTAAGCTTTTGAATATGTATCCTAACGCACGAATTTACGGTTTGTTTTAGAATAACATCCCTAAGTATATGAGACTTTTTGCTCCAATACGAACAAACGTGATAATAAGAATGGTCGACTGTGTCATTCATTGTTATTTCGATTACTATGGTGACACTCGTAATACTTGTAAATATTCTATATTTTTAAGGAAAAACGGCATTATTTCTAAAAAAAAATATTTTCCGATGAAATATTATTCCTTTATAAGTATAACTACAACTTGTGGAAGAATTTCCGCAATGGGAATTGCTGAAACACACCATGTATACACTCATACGTCTCCAGAGCAACTGAACAGTGACGAATGCACTGGTGATGTGCAAATCACCTGAGTGGCGACAAGGTCACGCACGCTTACGACTTCTAGTGTCTTGTTATTTAGATTTCTATGGTAGAATGTTTTGTGCGTCCCCTCTCTACTTTTCGGACGTTATTAATAAAAATTAATAATAATGATAATAAATTATTAATAGTGCTCAATAGCTTAGAGGGCACGAGCCTGATTTTAGAATAAAACTGGAGAAGCAATAATTATTATAAATGTGAATTTTTAACCGATACACACGGGTAGGTATGCTACAATATAATTAACTTAATATTTTTATATGTATTTTAAATATACTGTAATTCATATCTTCATAGATATAAGCGGGTGACTCACAAAACGTTCTACTAATTACGTAAACACAGTTTTTATAACTATCGGTCGCTTGATAACTAAAACCTTTTTGATTGCACCGCGTTAAATTGACATTTAAACAATGGCGGAAAAATACTTGAACCGATAGTTATAGAAGCATATAATATAGGTGTTATATCTTCAAAAATATTGCTTAATATATTTGCAGATAATTAACATCCATCGTAAAGAACCCCATCAAGTGACAAGGAATATAATCATACCTAATAATATTATCAATAGCATAACGGCTACTTTTTGAACGGTGTTTTGATGCATTTTTTATGAAATTGAATAAAAAAAATTAATTAAAAAATAAACTTAATTATTGGCATTTCCGAAACAATACTAATACGCATAGGCTAATTAACATTGAGGCTGTGAAATTAGCGAAAATAATAAAGAATACACGTCGTGGCGAATGTTTAAATAAAGGTATGGCGTAAGAATAAAATCACAGAATGAAAGAGTATATTTTTTAAGAATTTGGTAGAAATGCGATGTGAGAGTTGAGCTTTCGCGTTGCCTTGCGCGTTGCCGCGTTTTTTGTATTTGACATTGACACCTGTCAGCCATCAAGGTATAGCCACGTTCCATTTCACTCAGATATCATTTCTATCTCTTTTTTCTGTGCATAAAATCCCGCGTACAAACCAAAAATATTTTGGCTCATATTTGATAAGTAAATCAATTAAATGAATTCCGATGACAGTGCGCAAACAGTTTAATGTCCAAAACGGTGGGAGATGTAGCATTTTCTACGCAGTTAGCTTATGGTGATGTGTAAGTGATAAGGAATGGCCTTATTCTCGGGCATAAGCACAAATACAAACCGTGGCCGAGTCTTACGTCATTCTAAATAGTTAAGACACAAAGAAGAATTATCGAAATCTTCCATAGAGAATAATTAAGGAGCTGCGTGGGAGTGTTTCGATTCTGTGTCGAACGATGCGATGTCTAGTCAAATGCTCAATTTTAAATTGCATTCGTATCGAGTTGTGGAATCGAGATATTTCCCACGCTATAATTCGAGACATCGATTAAATGTGTTACTATTCCTACATATGTCACATACTAGTGAGATTTGCACATTCAACGGTTACGGCTATATTGTTGTAAAATTATTAAAATAAAATGCGTTTGCTCATCAAGTACTTCCTTGTCTTTTGGATCCGTTTCTCTAGTCTTTAGCTTTTGACGTAATTTGATAATAGTTTTATAAAGTATAGCCAGGATCGTCCATGATTCCCTTGACTATTAAATTTGCGGAAACAGTTTGGAATGGAGGGGGTTTATTGCAGCCGATTCGCTGACAGGTCATTAACTCAATACTCGACCTTACAATATGATAGAATCATTTGGCAGGTCTGTCTTGTGTCCGGAATAGTCCAAACCATATCCTGTCTCCGCCAAATCATTATAGACAGTGAAAATAAACTGAAGTGGAAATATTGTAATCGTGCGTAAAATTATGAAGCGAGACAAAACGCTAATCAACAAGATTGGAATAAATAAGTAAATAAACAGGCTTCGGAGCATCGGGTGTTAACCGAACCGTTTCGAATTTAATGTGAAAAAAAAAATATAAATAATAAAAAAATATCATGTAATATCGATTTCACTGTCTATTTATTAGGTTACTTTCGGTGTTGTTTCCTCTTTTGCATAACGGTTGGTTCCCATTTCGTACAAATCTATGAAATGTAGGTATATTTTGATCTAAAATATGTAAGCTGTATAGGGTATCGTTCCAGCACATCTCAGGTCCGCGATAGCTAGAAATATATAAAAACCTGATGAAATTGTTCAAATCTTAGTTACGTTTTATGAAGCTAAAGGATTCCATCCTGAAATCGACTGTTATATCTAGGTATTATGAGGTATTCGCGCGAAATGTCCTGGAACACTTAAAACGGGTATAAATAGCAGCGGGGTGGGAGCGAACCGAACGTTATGCAACGTAGCTTGTGATACTTACAGTAGTGTACATTCGTATCCGCCGATCACAACAGGACGACAAGGTTGACATATTATGACGAGTGAACCCCAAATTACTCGGGTAAGACTAGCTAATAATTAGAAAATGCATCGTAAGATAAATTAGATCTCAAAAGAGTATTGTCTAAGTGCCATATCACACTAGCGGATTGCGAGCGGTTTCAAAGCGGAGCGGGTGCGCAACGAATACGTTGCGGGCGCGCAACGAACACGCCGCGGTTGCGCAGCGAATTCGTTGCGGACGCGTCATTTTGTATACTCTCGCACAAAAGCCAGCCCTTCCGCCTTGCCTAACTTCCATTCAATATTTCCATCGTTTCTGTAGCACTCAATTTTTTAACCGTACTGTGGAAATGCACTTACTTAACAGTTAACTAAAGATGTAATAACAACTGGAGTTGTTAAAAAAAGGTGCTATAAAATTGAATTACTAGGACTTTTAGAATGTACCATACATTCCAAAAGTATGTAACGACTGACCAGTATAATCTCTCCCATAGCAACGTATGTTATAAAGAGATTTTGTGAACCTAATTATGAGCAAAGTGATAGTGAGTTGCTGGTTGCTTGATAAAATTTTCTATTCACTGCTATTTATCTAATAATAAGATAGCCCTGTTTTAGTTAAGGAGCTTTAACATTTATTTCACTAATGAACTTTCTTAATGAGCAATTAAGTTATCTGATTGCATTTCGACCAAGATTTAATAGATAAAACAATACCCTAAACATTAACATGTTATGAAACTCGTAAAAAATAATGATCTCATAATTATTATACTATCACAAGTTATAAGTAACAACCAGCACGGATTCCATTTTGTTAATGAGTGTACATGACTGCGACGTAAACGTTGCGCATCTGCCACGCGTCCGCAACGAATTCGCTGCGCAACCGCAACGTATTCGTTGCGCACCCGCTCCGCTTTGAAACCGCTCGCAATCCGCTAGTGTGATATGTCACTAAGTATTTTACCGACTCCAAAGTAAACTAGAAGCAATCAAATATGTGTCAGCCGATTTTCCTGTTTAGCTCGCTGACTCTTTGATACGAATACGTATTTTATAAAATGTCGAAAATTTTGAAAAAAAAAACTTTAAGATCTTCCGGTATTTAAATCAATGTTCGCATTTCGTTCGTCTATTTATGATTATTAATAAGGTAGGTGTCTGTGTTGGTATTAACAGATTTAGTTGATATGTTATATGATATTGTAAAACGGAACGCAATCGCGACAACCTAACCTCGAATTAGTCGTAAAATTAAAAGCAATTGTATCTAAATTGGCGGGAAACGGTTGTGCGATTGGGTTCCGGATATTTAGGTGTCTCTATATTATTGTGTCTGTTTAAACCGTTACCTCTTCTTCATTATAGCTTTTGTGGAGATATTTGATTTGCACAAGAAACAGTAGAGAACTTAAGACAGAGGCTAAACCTGACCGTCTTGTTTTAGAGGAATCTGCTGCTCCGCGGCAGGGACTGAGTGTTTCATCTCATTTTAGTGTTACCATACACGTGGTGAAGCTATATGCTATAGATAATATAATTATACATAGGAAAATGATACTTACCATCTTCCAAATGAGATGAAATACTCAGAAATTTCCAATGACGCAGTTTTAGTGTCGTCTTAGACTAAATGTTGTTCCCAATATTTTGTAAGCCAGCGGTTTTCCAAAATAACATTCGACCCTAAACGGGTTTAAAATGAATTAATAAATGTATTTTGGAAAACCGCCTCAGCCGTTCTTACTTTCAAGTTCGGTATAGAAATTTTTAAAAAATACTCATTCCTAAAATAAGGCATTATTAACCAAATATTTACATCTGTAGTGGTTACTTGGCTGTTTTAAGTAATTATTCATTAATTAATATTTTTCACGTACTTTATGTGTCTATAATTATTAATTTATTGGAATTAATTATAATTGAAAAAAAAAATAAAGAAAAAATTGTCACATTCTCTTCACTTTTTACAATAGTTTTTACAATATGATATTTAATATCCTCAATGGTTGTAACTATACATTTCTTGTTCTAAATATATAAAAAACCCGAATTTTGGTCATTTTATTTATCACCTCTCCTTTAAATTAGTTAGTTACTTACTTTTAAAAGATTAGATATAGTGTTGATGGGGACGACGAGCTTAGACTTAGGTAAGTACTAGATACACTGAAATAGGAATTAAAAAAAAATGTTTTTGAACAACATCTTACTGTGCAATGTGCATAGCTAACTAATATTATAATTAATGGCAAAGCGAATGAGATTGATAGAACTAGAAACTTTTCATCAAATGTTTTCACTCGCTCACGTTCGAAAAGGACAAGAACATTATGGCTGAAAACCCTTAACGAAATACGCAGGTATTTATACAGGCATTTTTTAGCATTAACTATGGATTCTAGAACAAAAAAATATAAACACCACACTGCATTTCCTCTTAAACTTTGCTTTATCGTAAAAAAGAGAATCAATGTACTTGAAAAAAATTGATGACTGAGCAAAACTGGGACACGAATCTTATATATAAAAATGAATCGCAAAATGTGTTGGTAAGCGCATAACTCGAGAACGGCTGAACCGATTTCGATAATTCTTTTTTTATTATATTCCTTGAAGTACGAGGATGGTTCTTATGTAGAGAAAACGTAAACATGTACCACGGGCGAAGCCGGGGCGGACCGCTAGTATTCAATAAGATAGAGTATAACTTATTAACTGATCTTTTTGCTCGTTACCTTTTACCGTGGTTGTCTGGAAGAGATCACTATTAAGTGATAAGGCCGCCAAATTAATTGTACTCTGTTCTATCTCTATGGCTGATAAACATACATATATAATTTTAAATAAAAACTTATAGAGATAATTAGCCTCCACAATTATGTACCACGGGCGAAGCCGGGGCGGACCGCTAGTTTTAAATAAAGTCTATAATATAAAAAATGAATTGCAAAATGTGTTGGTATTTAAGCGCATAACTCGAGAATGGCTGAACCGATTTCGTTAATAAGATTTACACTATAAAACGCTTGTCATTACACGCTTTATATTATTAGCTTCACCTGTATGTTTGTTTGTTTGTAACCGACTTCTTTGGG
This sequence comes from Colias philodice, assembly GCF_061535455.1. Taxonomy (NCBI): domain Eukaryota; kingdom Metazoa; phylum Arthropoda; class Insecta; order Lepidoptera; family Pieridae; genus Colias; species Colias philodice. Next base: position 8,055,866 of record NC_143107.1, on the reverse strand, counting down.
CGCGATTTTGACCCACTTTAAACGGCCAGATTTCGTTCGAAAACTTTGTAGATTTATTGAGGACCGATGACAATACACTAATTTGATAAAATTTTCTATTTTTTAGTTCGGTTTTCTATAAAAAGCGTGTTTTTTAGTTTTTTTTAACTATTATTTATTTTACAACAAGCCTTTTTCGTAACAAAAACAGCAGTAACTCAAAACTATCATCAATTGCATACTAGATATACGCGACGATTTTCAACCCTCACCCTTATCTAACCCTAGGGGCTAATTAATTATTGACGGATTTATGCGAATCGACATAAAAAGACAATAAAACCAACGAGCCGACCGTCTGTCTGTTACTTATCGGATTATTGAGTTTTTAAGTAGATTAATATTTTGGAATGAAGAACCGACTTCATTTCTAAGTAGGTATACTTTTTTATTTAAGATGGATAGGTTAATAATTAATATTTAATATCATGATTTAAGGAAAAAAAATTTGAATTTAAGTTTAGATATTTATTTTTAAATTAAAAAAGAGCGTTTGCGCCAAGCACACGTGTCAGAAGTGAAACTTTTGCAATATTCTAACTTCTAAGATCGTCGCCTTACTCCATGACGTGTCGGCAATGTCATGACGCTGATATTTTACTATCAACGCGCCTTAAGAAGTTTCACTTCTAAAAACAACTTTAACAATAAATAAAGTATTAGATAGTGTATTAAAATATCGAATACGTCTACTACCTACTATTTTTATAGAGAATAACTAAATTGATTGTTACAACGATGTAGAGCCGGCAAATTAACTTTAAGCACAGACTAATAATAATATACTACGTATACACTTTAACTAAAGAAAAACACTTGTATTCAACTTATCTTTTGCCTGGATTTAAGTCTAGGTCTTCTTTTAAGAAGACTACAAGAGCTAGCTGAACTTGAGTAACTCGCGCACACATTAACACAATCGACGACGATTGATGGAGGTCACGATTTTAGATTTTAGACAGATTTTAGTCCTCTTGACGGGTTTTGTTTTATTTCCCATAGGTACTTAATATTTACAAAATTGACTCTGGTGAAACCTTTCCATCAAGTTTATAAAAACGAAGACAAAAAAGCTCATTGGATGAAAGCTTTGAGCTAACTAACTATTCGTAGCTACATTTAAAAAAATTATGGATAATTATAGTGGTTAAAAATTAGGTCATAATATTTAAAAAATCATCTAATCTTATAACTGCATACCTACATAACCTATAAAAGATTAAATAGGCCACCTAAAACCCATCTAAACATTCTACATTTCAATTAATCACTTGAAATGTAAAGCACAAAATCTGATAAGTGTGTATTGCTTTCAGACTGTTTAGAATTACTAAGTTGTACTAAGTCGTATTGAAGCCTATTGATATTAAGTAATTGAAATGGGCTTTTAGAAATTAAAGGCTTTTAAATGGCTGAAGAGGACTTGTTCGATATAAAGCTGTATTGAAATTTTATTTAGTTCAATTATTTACTTAGTTCAATATACGTAATATTGTTTACGTTTACGTTTATATCATACGTCATACTGTTGAAATTTTCATTTCTATGAATCTAGTTCAAACTGTGAAATTGTAAACCGAAATCCTACTAATGAATTAATAATGTTTTATAAACGTAAAAGTTCGCGATTGGATGTATGGATGGAAAGTGTTTATTAATTATTCAAAATCAAAAACAGCTTATGCGATGTCTATGAAAGATACAGATTTGATTTGCAATCTAGATTAGCTCATAGGTTACCTACTTATTACCTACACCATGCATGCTACCTTGCCTCTCTACATATAATATAGGTACCTAACTATATCGTATCTTTTAAACGATTTCTTTTTGTATTTATTGCAATTTTCATACCATGTTCCATCAATCATTGGACTGACTACGCGTTATATTTTGTTTAATATTTATTTAACTGTCGTTCCTAAAACTATGCAAGTATCTCATTAAATAATTTGCTCATCCTTCAAATACGTAATTTTTTTAACTACCTAATATTTTAAACACTTATATACATATATAGTAGGTTATATATTTATAGGTAGCTCTATATAAATGTAGACGACAGACAGACAGTATTATTATATAGATTTTGCATGTATTTGAATAGATAAGTACAATAATTAATGCTGACTCACATCAATATGGTCTACCACACTATCCTTACCCTATGTGACGTCATCGGTCATCAACCCCCAAGCGAGAGGTCACCAACCTTACTTTTGGGGTAGTTTTGATCATTTACGCCCGAGGTATAGTATTATGTCTTATTATGCATGGGAAACATAAATAAAGTATTTAAATATGTACAAATGATCTTCCTTTAGGCGGTTTAGACAAATATACCTATTATTATTTAAAACCTATTTCAGACACCAGCTCCTCCAACTCCAGCTATGTCTTATATAATTTTGTAGGTATGCATGTAGATATTTTTATGTGATTGGGAATTGTGAGGTGAAATAAATAAATGATTTGATTTTGATTTTATTATTATAAAAACATTAAAACCGTCGAGGTTTAAAAGTTCGTGCGTCTGCCAACTGGCTCTTGGCAAGCGTGGAGTATGGCTAGCGTTTAGCTACTATTATGTATTCTGTGGTATGGCATAGACCACGGAATACTTTCACAATGGGCATCGTTGGGCGAAGGCAATCACGATAGTGTAGAGAACCTTAATGTCTATGATTTAAGTGCAGTTTATCAATGAAAATTTTCTTTCTTTTTATACCTACTGACTGCTGTAGAGTATCTTGATTCTTGACGGTTCTTCTCTGTAGTAACTGATTTCCTAACCTGTGGTAAATTATTTTCTTCGTTGCAGTTTGTCTAGATAAAAAAAAATTGAGTTAACTTACAAATCACATTAGGTATATGTTGCCCGCACGCACTTGTATTTGTAAACATAGAGAAATAAAATAAATTATTACTTAACATTTATAATTATGATAATAATCGGTCCAGATACAATAAATTATTTTCTTAAACTGAGAAAAACTCATTCCATTTCTAACCCATCTTATATACAAAGAATAAGTAGGTACCTACTAACTTACTAAGTTAGTATTTCAAAGTGTTTTCAATTGTAGCGTGTTTTATTTCTCTTATTGTAGAATGAATTATGAATGAATGAATTATTGTATATCTTAATAATCGATTATTCCTGTGAAACAATAAAATAATATTTACTATTAATTTAACATTTTGAAAGCAAAAAGTTCCAATTACATACTATAAAACTATTATGACCATGACAGACAAAGGGGTGCATAATTTAAATTACTACCCCTGTTTGTAATTAAATTTTAACTTAAAACCCCTTTGAATTTGTTGCTATGGAAATGGTTTTTACACGTGCCTGCAATCAATGGAGTTAAGCGACAGTTGGTGCGGTCAGGACATGGATGGGTGTTCCAACTCGACAATCTTGCAAACCTGATATGTTATGAAAAAAATAAACGTTTCTATACTTATTCTATTTTTATTTATTTCGATGTATTCGTGTACCATAAAATTAATATGTAAATATAATTTTCTTACATTTTAGTTTCATTCGTAATTACTACAGAAATTTTAAATTTAAAATTATAATCACAAAAAATATTACCTACGTCTGCTTATTTTTAGTTTGTCTTACTGATCCAATTTAATAATATTCTGAACTATATGAAAACAGACAAGCTGGTTATTTCTCTTAGGAATCTAAAGTTTAAACACAAGAAAAACCATGAGACACAGCTAGTATATGATACGACAAATCGAGAATAAATACTTCTTATATTATTCAAGATTTTAACGCGATTTATTCATTATATTATTATCCCGTCGTTTCCCATACTTTGCTCAGCGAACGTGGTCAATGGTCATGGAGACTCAGTATCCCCAATAATAATTATTATGAATGAATCGCGTTTAAAATCCGTTAAATTCTTTAATTTCAAAATGTATAACACTCGCTTTAAATCAAACACAAGAGAATACTACTTACTGTATGGACAATAAAGCATCACAACGCCATCTATTATGTAGTTTTCAAATCAAGCTAGTGGGTACCAAAGACAACAACAACCATAGATTATAAATTATAATATTATCATAAATCTTCTTTTTGAAGTGAAAACTTCTTTAGCGGCGTTGGGTATAAAATCTTAAACTCGCGTCAGGACACGTGACCTGATCGAAAAAGCGTAAGACGGATTTTTTTTTTAGCCCTTATATTCCATGCGTAAGACGGATACCATTCCAAAATATCAAACATGCTGAACGTTAATAATCAAGTTTTCACTTCTGCCGGCACTCCCCCAGTGCAACCCGTCTTTTTTTTAAGTTGCAACTTCTGAATCCCAATCCCAGTGAGGACGGATTCTGCCAATTATCTTATATATCTATACTAATATTATAAAGTAGAAGAGTTTGTTTGAACGCGCTAATCTCAGGAACTACAATAAACCATATAACTAATACCAACGAGAATGGAGCACTGTGGGTAAAACCACAACGCACAGCTAGTGAAATATAAAACTTGATATTTGTATTAAAAAACATTTTACATTGCAGCTGAGAGCTCGCAACCACATTTTCTATTATAATTTACGACATTCCCTAAATAGCGTAAAATTGATTAAAAAAGTATAGAGCTGCAATTTATATTAGCATATTAATAATTATACAATAATTTATCACATTAAAATAGATACATGCAGAATCGATACTGAAATCTTACACTATTAAATATTATATATTAGTTTGAATCTAAGAGACTACAGGCGGGATAAAATTAAACAGTACATGTATTCAAATATATTTATTACAATATTACGACACCAAATGATCACCAATGTCGCAAACAAATACTTCTGGACCTGGAACAAACATTTTAAAAGATTAGATAGTTTTAAAGGCTTATTACACTACCCGATATTAAGGGCCCTGCATCCAGGGTGGGCGTGTACCCTAGTTAGTGTGGCGCTTATTACACTTCTCTGCGAATTGGGCCCTAACTCAGTTTATACCCGAATGTCTAGAGAGATAAACGTATTGTTGCATTTAACATTATGCCGTCGTCAGTATCGAAACTTCAAAAAGTTGCTGTAGCAGTGGCAACCATTTTCGCAATAACAAATATTAAAAAAAGAAAGAAGAGAAAGATCTGGGTGAAAGCGTATTTGCGGTTACGTGAAAAGCTTTCAAATATGCAAATACTAAGCGTGCTTGAACCGGGAGTTTTAATGAATTAAGTAGAGTAGGTGCAGAACAATTTGAACACTTGTTCAGTTTGGTGGCACCTTGCGTATACAAAAGCAGCCACTCCACGCACTAGTCGCGCGGCAACTGAGTTCCCTAACCGCCCTAAACGTTATTACATTACCCAATCTGCAGGGCGCTTAGGGAGCTAGGCAGATCGGGCAGACCCGATCGCCCTAAATCGGGACACTAACTCCCTAAGTCTTATTACACCACTCTTAGTTAGGGTTAGGGTCCCTAAAAATTGGGTGGTCTAATAAGCCTTTATAGAAACAATAATTAGTATAAAAAATAGTACAATATTATTATAATATATAAAGCTACACTACCACTCACTGACTCACTCACTGACATCGCTTTTCTCGGAAACTACGTGGAAAGTTGGGGGGATTTCGACGTGATCGTGTAGAGGTGCTCCGATCGACCAGAGGAAAAATATAGCGATCTCGATCACCTTCGAATACCGAGTGGACCCCTGGTGGTGCGCAGAAACGGTGATACCTGGAGGGGGGGTGTCTGAACAAAAAATGCTCGGAACTGGTGGCGATTACCAGGGGGGGTGGAAAAATGGGGATTTTCGCGAAAACAAGATGGCCGCCGTACTTTGCCAAAATCGCCGTTTATGAATCCTTACGTCTCAAATTTGGCACACGTGCTCTGTTCGAGACGGCGAATCGATCGGTGACCCGTTCGAGTGGCTCCGGGCCTCAGTTTCCAATTTCCATACAACGTAAAATCCAACGGCCCGCGGAAACGGTGCGAGTTGGGTGGGGGGTGTCGGAACTAAAAATGATCACCACCCTGGGACGCTACCAGGGAGCCATAGTGGGTCGCTCGATTTTGGAATTTTTCCATTTTTGGCGCAAACATAAAAAGGTGCCTATAGCCGAGGTGGTGCAATGGAGAAACACACCAATGATGCATTCATACTCGCCCAACTCCCAGGATATCCAGAAAAATATGAAACCCTGAACTTTCTCACAGCCCGCGAAGACGGTCAACGGCCCGCGCAAACGGTAGCAGCTACATCTGGGGTGCTCGAACTAAACTTGGAGTAGACCTCGAGCAATTACCACAGATAGTGAAAAAAATTCAAAATGGCGGAAAAAATGGCCGCCGCCATACAATTTCTAAAACGGCCATCACTGGTCCGATCGCGCTGAAACTTGGCACAGGGGCTTTAATCGAGCCGCATATTAAGTTGGCATACTCATAATCGAGTTTCCACAGCTGGTTTCCGAGTTTCATACAACGCGAAATTGGACGGCTCTCCGAAACGGCGCGAGATAGGTGGGGGGTGTAGAACTAAAAAATGATCAAGAAGATGGGTCGCTACCAGGGCAATCGAGAAATTTCAAACTGGACGCAATTTTTTTTTCAAAAATGCCCAATTTTTCAAAGCAAGATGGTGGCGCCGGTTACTTTATGATCGGTCTGAAAATTGACTTCTGTGCTCTAATCGGCCAGATTTACAAAACTGCATACTCAGAATTTCTCTCCGACCCTCGGTTTCCATTTTCCGTACATCACGAAATTCAATGGTTCTCTGAACCGGTGGCAGATAGGTCGGGGTCGCAGAAGTAAAAAATTCTTCAAAACCTGGTCCGCTTCCAGGAATATAAAAATTTTTGGTAAAAAGTGAAATTTTTTTTTTCGAAAATTTTGTATGGAAATTTCCATAGTAGGAAGGGTAATAGGAATAGCATCGGCAAAAGACGGCACCGCGGGCTGCTTGCTGCCCGCGCACCGCGCAACCTCGAGGGTCGACAGCCTCCCGGAGTAGAAAATATTTATTAACTTTTGAACTACCGCACGAGCCAAGCGAGCGAAGCGAGCGAATCACGGCAGCGGCTGGCGTAAATATTCAAATAGGTAGCGAGGAGCGAAGCGACGAGCGTGTTAGGTTAACTGTTGAACTACCGCACGAGTCAAGCGAGCGAAGCGAGCGAGTCGCGGCAGCGGCCGGCGTAAATATTGAAAGAAGTAGCGACGAGCGAGTTAGGTTAACTTTTGAACTACCGCACTAGCCAAGCGAGCGAAGCGAGCAAGTCACGTCAGCGGCCGGCGTAAATATTCAAAGAAGTAGCGAGGAGCGAAGCGACGAGCGAGTTAGGTTAACTTCTGAACTACCGCACTAGCCAAGCGAGCGAAGCGAGCAAGTCACGTCAGCGGCCGGCGTAAATATTCAAAGAAGTAGCGAGGAGCGAAGCGACGAGCGAGTTAGGTTAACTTTTGAACTACCGCACTAGCCAAGCGAGCGTAGCGAGCAAGTCACGTCAGCGGCCGGCGTAAATATTCAAATAGGTAGCGAGGAGCGAAGCGACGAGCGTGTTAAGTAAACTCTTTAACAGTTTATTATGAAAAGTCACTGCCCGCTATCGATTAGACACCTCAAAATGATGAAATTCGGGGATCACGTTTCAAGAATTTAACCAATATTTGAATAAGTAATTTATAAACAGTTTCGACTGACTGTAGAATCGCTGTTAGCAGATGTAACAAATGGACAGGAAATTCAAATGCATTTTCAAATGACTGAAGATTTCTGCCCTGGGATGAGCCGCGAGCTGCTTGCAGCTCGCGCACCACGCACCCTCGAAGGTATACAGCCCCCCGGAATAGAAAATATTTGAATGGGAAATTTATAAGCACTTCCGATTGACTGTGGAATCGCTGTTAGCAGATATTAACAAATTGACGGGGAATTTTTATGCATTTTCAACTGACTGAAGATTTCTGCCCTGGGATGCTTCGCGGGCTGCTTGCAGCCCGCGCACCACGCACCCTCGAAGGTATACAGCCCCCCGGAATAGAAAATATTTGAATGGGAAATTTATAAGCACTTCCGATTGACTGTGGAATCGCTGTTAGCAGATATTAACAAATTGACGGGGAATTTTTATGCATTTTCAACTGACTGAAGATTTCTGCCCTGGGATGCTTCGCGGGCTGCTTGCAGCCCGCGCACAACGCACCCTCGAAGGTGGGCAGCCTCCCGAAGTGGAAAATACTTGAATGGGGAAATTATAAGCATTACCGACTGACTGTAGATTCGCTGTTAGCAGATGTAGCAAATGGACAGAAAATTCAAATGCATTTCCAAATGACTGCCCTATTGCTTCAACCCAGGGGCAAAAGGGGCTCGCGGGCTGCTTGCAGCCCGCGCACAACGCACCAGCTAGTATTATATATACGTCTAAAATAAACCTGTTTAAAAAAAAATCAATTAACAACTGATACCATATGCTTATGCATATGGTATCAGTTGTTAATTGATTCCGTATTTTTTTTCTTCTGAGGTACGGAACCCGAAAATAGTTTTTACTATCTTTCCACCCACGGCTTTGCCCGCGTTTTCAAATAAAAACCCGCATAGTTCCCGTTCACGTGGGATTTCCGGGATAAAACCTATCCTTTGTGTTAATCCAAGTTACCCTCTATATGTGTGCTAAATTTCATTGTAATCGGTTCAGTAGTATTTGCGTAGAAGAGTAACAAACATACACATACGTCATACATCCATCCTCACAAACTTTCGCATTTATAATCGCACTGTGTTCCCTGACTCCTCGTACAATTTCAAATTTTATAAACTAATAAACTTTAACTATTAGCCACTATTTAACACACAGCCTAGGCACTTAATAAACTCGCTGAACCACTCACCCTTGTGCGTTTTGATGTGTTGCCGCAATGCCTTGATACTTGGCTGCTTTTCTTGACAGATCCGACATTCGTAGTGATATTCTACCGACTAAAAAATATATTTATTATTTATTTATAATTAATTAAATTATGAAAAAAATTATTATTATATATGAATATTATAATAACCAAATACATTAAAATATATTTTATTTAATATATACAGACAAGTAAATAAAGCAAAAACAAAGAGATAAACATATAATAAGATGTTAAATAGGCAGCCTTATCGCTTATAAGCGATATCTGCCAGGCAAGCTTTGCTAGGATTTGTCTTATCTATACTTATTTACTTAATATTATAAAGCTGAAGAGTTTGTTTGTTTGAACGCGCTAATCTCAGGAACTACTGGTCCGATTTGAAAAATTCTTTCTGTGTTTGATATCGAGGAAGGCTATAAGCTATATATCATCACGCTAAGACCAACAGGAGCAGCAGAGCACAGCTAGTGAATTATAATTAGACATTGTATAAAACAAAGTCGCTTCGCCGTCTGTGTAAATAAAATCTGTATTTGAATTCATACATTAATTTGTCACATTGGATTGAGGTTCAGGCCGGCCGGACAGGTGTGTCTGTATTTATTTATTTCTGATTCGTCGATTTACTGATAACTGAATGATTGATTTATTGATAACTGATTTACTTATTGGCCGATTTACAGATTGATTGATTGACTGCCTGACTGACTGACTGACTGACTGAACAAAAATTAATATATCTATCTCCATCTCACTCACCTGTGCGAGTGCCCGCGAGATGGCACGCTTGTGCTCGCGCACGTCTTTGTCTGTGTGCGAGCGAATGTGCGATAGTAGGTTGTACACACTCACACATGTGCGTGCGCATATATCGCACTTTATGGTCGCTGGAAGAGACATAATAAATAGTATAAGTATGTTTAATATTTTGAAGCATTTTTTTTATTCGATAGATCAATTTGAAAAGGTTTTAGTAAATACAGTAAAAGCTTTATATTTTCGAGTGATAGGATCCGTAAATGTGCCGCGAATAGAGAAACCGTGAATATATAGAATGTTAATTTGTATGTGGTTATAGGGGACAAAATAGTAAAGCAAATACATAAAGAAATCAGTTTAATTGAAGTTCTTGACCATACATATTGATTAATTTACATTTAATTAGGTATTTACATATCTTCAGGTTTAGACTCGTTTTCCTAGTCGACATTACAAATTAGGAAGACTGTAAGCCGCGTCCGATAGTTTGTTTCACCTTTAAGATACATATTATGTATGTACCTATGTACCGATTCTATGCAAGAATTTTAGACCGCGAATATAGGAATTAGGTTGCAATTTTTCAGTTCGAGAATAGTGAAAACGCGAATAAGGGAAGCGTGAATAAGGAGCTTTAACTGTATTTTAAATTTTCTACAAGCAGGCTAAGCCCATGCATGGAAAGCTATATATTATATAAAAACAAATAAATAAATAAAATCTTTATTTGAATTCATACATTAATATGTTACAATAGATTGGGGTTCAGGCCCCCAAAGTTGCTTTCCACCTTCTGTATGCTTACATTTTTATAACTATGCAACAGATTTAATGCTGTTTTATATTAGAGACAGAGTGGTTGTGGTGGTGGAGTTTAGTATATAATTTGTTAAGTTTTAGAAGAATCGCGCAAAGCCATAGGCAGAAAGCTACTATAAGTATAAACTATAATGAATGAATGAAAAATTCTTTATTATACACCATATATTATGATACATTTTATAAATCACTACATAGTATAAAACAAAGTCGCTTTCTCTGTCCCTATGTCCCTTTGTATGCTTAAATCTTTAAAACTATGCAACGGATTTTGATGCGGTTTTTTTTAATAGATAGAGTGATTCAAGAGGAAGGTTTAAGTATATAATTTATTAGGTTTTAGACAAAGCGGGCGAAGCCGCGGGCGGTAAGCTAGTTAAACAATAAATTAATAAATGTACAGTAGGCGGCCTTATCGCTGGCAGCAATCTCTACCAGGCAACCCAAAAAAGACTATACTCACAAGTGTTATTCTTTCTCACCCCTCGCCAGGAAGTCTGATAGCAGGGCGCACACATTTTGCACACAACCACTTCGCGAAGGTATTTCTTGGCTTCATCATCATCAGTATTATCACTGTAATATTAAAATTTAATAATTAAATAATGTTGATTTGGACTGAATGCGGACACTACCTTTAAATACAGTAATATTAGACATTATCTTAATGGTATATAAATCTCGTGTCACAATGTTTGTCCTTGATGGACTCCTAAACCACTTAACTGATTATAATAAAATTCGCACACCAAGTGCAGTTCGATCCAACTTGAGAGATAGGATATGTTTTATCCCAGAAATCCCACGGGAAAGGGAACTATGCGGGGTTTTCTCTGAAAACGCGGGCGAAGCCGCGGGCGGAAAGCTAGTAGTTGTATATTTTACTAGCTGCGCTCCGCGTTATCACCCGTGTGGCTCCGCTCCTGTTGTTCTTAGCGTGATGATAAATAGCCTATAGCATTCATTGATGAATGTGCTATCTAACACAGAGAATTTTGTATAACATAAATCTGTTTTATTTATTAATAGACACAAATTATAGCCCATATTATTATCTGATAATTTACCATCCAATGAAAAAATTCCAGTAATTTTGGAGCCTATTCAATCAAACATTATTCTCTTTTCAATAATTATAATAGTCCTTTAGTATAGCATAGATAGATATCTATTTAAAAATAGTTATTTTTAATGTGAATTCAATAGATTGAAAACAATTATATTCACATTCGCATTTGCATTTGTGAATATTGATAGCATTTGTATTGCAATGTTTAATATTATATTCGATGCATTACTAGTAAAAACTACTAGACTATAAGGGTGCACTCACACACATCAGTCACCGTCACGGCACGTCACCGGACAGGATTAAAAAAAAATATGTATCAATAGTTCTAGTATGACTCTGTTCCCACACGACAGTCGCCGGCACGAAATCTATCAGTGACGTCACCGGTCAGGCACGTCAAATAATCTTTCCATACATGTATCATACTTTTATCCCCACTCACCCGGAGCCGTCACGTCTCAGTTCAGTCAGCGTCGTGCTACCGTCAATTGCTACATGTTCTCTAGCGTGACACACGTCTAATCACTGACTAACCTGATGTATGTGTTCAATGATTCAGTCAAACCGGCGACGTGACTGACGGACAACATGACGGTGACTGGTGTTTGTGGATACGTACACGAACCGTCACCGATCAGTCATCGGTGACTTGACGGTGACTGATGTGTGTGAGTGCACCCTAAAGCATGATTCACACTACACCGTGCAGTGCAGGCATGAATTAAAATAAAAATAAATATAGCTCTATTTGAGATACAGTTTCAATTAGTTTGAGTACACTATTAGACAAAAAATTTAGATAATAGTAAAGTTTATGTAAATTTAGAAAGTTAAGTACTAGTTATTAAGTTTCTATATGGAGTACTAGCGGTCCGCCCCGGCTTCGCCCGTGGTACATATTTCGCAATAAAATGTAGCCTATGTTCTTTCTCAAGGTCTAAATATTGTCTGTGACAAATTTCATCAAAATCGGTTGAGAGGTTTAAGCGGGAAAGCATAACAGACAGACAGACAGAGTTATTTTATTTTATTTTTACATACATTAGTTACTTTCGCATTTATAATATTAGTAGGAATGGACCCTGTACGGATAAAAGCCTTTCCCAAAGAATACTTGTATGGTATTAATTACTTTACTTGTATGGTATTAATTACTTTATATACAAACTAGATTTCCGCCCGCGGCTTCGCCCGCGTTTGCAAAGGAAAACCCGCATAGTTCCCGTTCCCGTGGGATTTCCGGGATAAAAACTATCCTATGTGTTAATCCAAGTTACCCTCTATATGTGTGCTAAATTTCGTTGTAATCGGTTCAGTAGTTTTTACGTGAAAGAGTAACAAACATCCATACATCCATACATCCTTACAAACTTTCGCCTTTATAATTTAATTAGTATTAAGATTAAGATTAAGATTAAGATAGTATACAATAATGTGTGATTGGACTGGTCGCAACACAGTGTAGTGTAAACCTTCCTTAAAAAGTACTATAATTCTAATACCACAAATCAACTTACTTCGTCTCAAACATTTTATACGAGCTAGACAATGCCTGTTTAGGTTTATACACAATTAGCATTTCTTCGTCTTTATTAAATTCCTTTGTCAATATAACTTCCTCTTTGTTATAAACTGGTCTGTTTTTCTTATTGCCCAGAACAACGGAATGCAGGAATTTCTTCTCTCTATATCTGGGGAGCACTGATTGTATGATTTCCGATTTCTTTGTGCCTTTCTTGTCTTGTATTGTTATTTTACCCCACATTGTTGTTTCTACTTTCTCTGTAAATAAAAAAAAATAAATTGATCTATTGATTACTGAAATTAATATTCATCTTTAAGTGTATTTTCAAGGTTTTACTAATTTACAATATCACAGAATTGCAATTTCTGCTTGAAATAATCATATTTTCATATAACAAACAATTTAATATTTATCTATGTCTTTCAGTTGAAGTAAGAATATAAAAATTTCATATTCGTAGAGAAGACAAAGCATATCAAGTCATCAGAATACATCAATACGAATTTTTTTATTAACAAATTTGTACAGAAAATGAATTTAATTGTAAATTCGCCAGAAGAGAATTACCTGTTTGTTTATTCATCAAGTTTCGTAACACAACAGTCCGTGAGGAAGACACACTCTCCTCTAGATTCATCCGTAATGGAACATCATGGCATTTGTAATTTTTCAAACACAAATTATTCCAATTTCGCAATTTTTTCCTATCACTATCATCTTTTATCAATGCACGCACCGGTAAGCACAATGGATCATCGTAATCGGGAATTCGAATATCAAGCTGCCTCCGAATCTTCAAATCGAATTTCGAACTATTCTTATCCTTAACTTTAGGCTCTGATTTCGGCGTTTTCAAATTTACGTTTTGGCGGGAAACATTTGCATTTTTCCGTTTGCGACCTCTTGGGCGAAACTCATCAGTTGGATCGTAATCTGAATCTTCTTCATCTTTCCTCTTCCTTCGCCGTATCGGTCTCTCTGTTCCCACTTTTACGATCGGTCTTTCGACGAGCAAAGGAGTTTGTTCTTCTTTTACTTCTATTAAAAGTGCCTCATCGCTTGGAGTTTCGACGGTTTGCACACATTGTTGAACAATGTCAGCATCCTCATCTAAAAATTCTATTTCGCAGTCCATATCCTCAGACATGATGTTCTATATTCAATACAAATACTATTCGAATTTGTAAACACTGTGCAGGCAGCAAAATTAGGTTATGAAAGTAGATGATAGTTAAGCTATGTTTCAATATTTGGTTCTAATAATACCTTACTATATTTTTTTTAAGTAAAACACTAATTGATTCATGAAAATTGATCTTTTCTCTATCGTAATTTGTAATTTTGTATTTCAATTCAATTCAATATTTTAATTTATGGCAGTACTGCGTTGCCACAATTTTGCCAATGTCATTGTCCTGTAGTGAATGGAATTTTGTATTTTCTACTTTCTAGAATCAGATTCAGAATTTGTTTGGCTTTGACATATAAACCACAGACTCAAATAGTACCACGTACGACACAGACTATACCACACACACAATGACGTTACTAGACTGTTCACCATGGCGCAAAAAAACCATAAAAAACTTACCGTTTTGTATGATACACTTTCTAATATTCTGAATGCGAATTACATAAAGCGTAAATGTAAAGTATGTAATTTAAATGTTACGATATATTTTCTGAACCGCTAAATTGATTTTGAAGATTTTGATAGTAGAATGGATAAAATGAAATAAATTTTTTTTTAATATTATTTATTATATTATCATTTTAAATTATTAATTATTTCTTATTTTTATTTAATATTTTTAAGACATTGTTATTATTGTTTGATTTATTATTAAAGAAATAGCACTAAACCCGACCTTTTATTTTATTAACTTTATTATTTAAAAAGTACCCACGTTTTTCTGATATTCCAATTAAACATATTTTTTAAAGTACTTATAATTAATACAAGAAATATTCAAATGGAATAAACAAACTTTATTCAGTTGGTAAACAAATTTAAAATTACATATTTATACTTTATTCATATATTTTTCCTTTAATAACTTATCTATAATATAAAAATGAATCCCAAAATGTGTTGGTAAGCGCATAACTTGAGAACGGCTGAACCGATTTCGTTAATTCTTTTTTTATTATAGGTATTCCTTGAAGTACGAGGATGGTTCTTATGTAGAGAAAACGTAAATATGTACCACGGGCGAAGCCGGGGCGGACTGCTAGTCTTATATTTAAAAATGAATCGCAAAATGTGTTGGTAAGCGCAAGCGCAAAAAATACCTAATTCGAGCGATAGTGCAAACAAAATTCATTGTCACCCTAACTACCATTTCTATTTTCTACAAACATCAATGATTGGTTGAGTTGTCAAAACGTAAGACGAGGACCATTTACCGTTGGGAAATCTCTCTTTCCAGTGTATTACTTTCTTGTATGAATCTCTCGCTCAGACCGTTTTTGGTAAGCGTCCGCTGTTAAGGAAAAAGCAACCTGAGGAAATATTAATAGTAATAGATCATATTTCATCAAAACAAATATTTTTAAAGTGAAACTTTTATTACATCGTCTCAAACTTTTTGGTCTGTGTAGCGCATGTCGCGTGTATCGCGGCTGCCGAGTAGGTATACCTACTCGGCAGCCGACCGTCAACGTGTTCGGAACCGTTCGAACAGTTTCACTTTTACCGTGGTTTCATAAAACCACACAACATATTTTGGTACACACGCAGCTCTTACTTCTTTGCTACAGACATGAGAGTAAATAAAGACTTAGGTACATAGACCTTAACATAGACTTATTCATTTTAAAGTGATTTTAAAACAGTCAGTAAAGCTTCGTTCAAAATTCTAATTAAAGCAGCTATCCCGATTATTATTATATTTTATTAAACGCGATTTGCTCACGTCGATTAGCTTAATTGTAGGGATATGTTTACATAAGGCACGTCGAGTTGAGAGGCGTAAATTTTTTTGTGGTTAGCTATTATCCTATGGAACCTTATATGGAACCTTAATCTGAAATTTCAGTTGCCGGAAACTTAGTTTTTGAGTTATGAATTTTTGAAAGGTTCAACTTTACTTTATAGGACGTCGAGTTAAGAGACGTAAATTTTTTTTTAGTTAGCTATTGTCCTATGAAATCTACATCTGAAATTTCAGTTGACGGAAACGCATATTTATTGCTTTGATATTGTCAAATTTAGGCGCGGGACATATACAAGCGGCGCGGCGCGCATCGGGCGCACCGCGGGCGCACTGCCGGCGCGCCGCGGGCGCGCTGCCGGCGCGCCTCGGGCGCGCTGCCGGCGCGCATCGGGCGCGCTGTTGGCGTCCGAAAATGATATTTATATAGAGTGGTTAAATGCATTTTCTTCATGCATAATTTAGTAAAATTATGTTTTTTGTGCTAAAAGAGATTAACATTAATTTGAAAGTAACGATTTTGTTTTGATAATTCCTTGTAAGTAAATAGCGAGGATAACCCCACGATTGCAAATATATCTTTGTTGAAAATGTTGGAATTTACTTGGAAAATTTTATAGTACTTTTAAAGTAATTTTAAAGTAGTACTGGTGTAATGATGGAAGAAAAGAAGGTTAAAATAACACAAAATTTATATTGTACTAGCGGTCCGCCCCGGCTTCGCCCGTGGTACATATTTCGCAATAAAAGGTAGCCTATGTTCTTTCTCAGGGTCTAAAACCATACATACATACATACATACATACAAACCTTTCCTCTTTATAATATTAGTATAGATAAAATATGGTTTTCAAACACAGGTTTACATTTAAACCATATAAATCTTATCATTAAAATCTCAGTTCAAAAGTATTTACAGTACTGATCATTCCACAATATTATTACAATTACAAATAAATAAAAAACACAATCAAAATCAGGATTATCTTTATTTCTGACATTGTAAATACATGGGAACTTTCATTATGCTCTTCTTCATTTTCACTTTCCCTACTGCCATCACCTGTGTAAATCATTTCATCGATTAATTCAATTCACCTTTAAAAACAAAACGAAGAAGGGTATGTAATAGCAGCTCTATATAATTCCACACAGAGAGAACACATTTTTGACTGACAGGCTACCGTCTCCTATAGACCGGGAGATACTGACACAAAATTTCGAGTCATTTGTAACAGGATGGCGGTTCTACAGGGGTCTTAGTAGGTACGCAATGACAAAAAGAAAAACGATGGTGTGAACGCTGGTACCGGCGGCTTAGTCGCGTGGGCGTTAGTCGAACTCGTCGGAAAAATAGCGAAGTCAAACGATTTGTAACACAAAAATTTTAGAATTTACCGATAGCCCATAAAAAAGAAGTAGGCGGTAGTGTCATGCCATACTTTTCCGGTGTGACTTACAGCCCGCCATACCGACGCGAATGTGTTGATTTAAAAAAAACAATTCAACCATTTGTACCAGGCTAACTTTTGCACAGGTAACCATCGTCGTGCAGCCATTTACGAAAATCGCCATGCCATACTTTTCGGACGATTCCAAATGGTCGCCATAGCCCCGAAAATCTGCAAATTTTTTTTTTGTAAAAATTGTAACAGACAAATGACTCGAAATTTTGTGTCAGTATCTCCCGGTCTACTACCACCCGATTTGTTTTTGATTGTGTATGACCGTGAATTGACCTCTATTTGGATGCGATGGGGGAAGCGCGCCTGCGGTACGCCTGCGGTACGCCCGCGGCGCAACCGTGGCGTGCCGCCTCGTCGCCTTTCCAAAATTCTTTCATACAAAATGTATAAGAAGGACGTGGTGCAAAACAGATTCAAGAGGTGCGCTTATGGCACGCCCGCGCCCGCGCCGCTTGTGTTTGACCCGCGCCTTAGCTATTCATTTCAAGAAAAACAATTCAAGACGCCTCTCAACTCGACATCCGATAAAGTACAGTTTTACCCACATTTAACTACTATTTTTTGAAGTCAGACACGATTTTTTTAACCCTTAAATTGATTTCGTCCGTTTTAAAGGACATAGTATTTACACACATGCTGGCGCTGTTATAGCAGACCTAAGCTTTGCTAATCGGTATATTGGGAAGGTACTAGCTATGTCCTACGCGTACATGCAGGTTTTTTTACCAAAGCGAATTACAGTCGCGAATGGTGACCATTTGAAAATTGCAAAAAACGGATCTCTTGACTCTCCTGATAAAATTGATAATAACTGTAAGTATTTTGGCTATTTTGCTTTTAATGTTATATTATTAGTTAGAATACGATTGTAAGTATAGTATTTTGACATAATTTTTACATAATATTTTACAATATTTGGAATACAAATCTTAGTTTATATACGATGTCCCATAAAACGGACGTTGACAACTTGGAGTATATACTAGGGTATTCTTCACATGTCCTATGTAACGGACGTTGCCAATAAGGGCGTTTGTCCACTACAAGGAATTTTACGGTCCGGCATTCCGATTTTTTACGGTCCGGTATGGCACGCCATTAATCTATATACTAGCTTGTGCACTATACGTAATTTTACTGTCCGACATTTTACTTTTCCCTATTCCGGATGGTTTTTTGTGTCTACGAGTCGCTGTAGGTATAATTGTTTTCGAATGCCCACTTGCTTGGATTTTACTGTTTTTACTGCATAATACATATGCCAATTGAAAGCAAGCTCTTGTTTTACTTTCTTTTAGTTGGCAATGAGATTTGAGAAGTCGGTACTATTGTTATTTTATATACATTGACCAAGCATTGACCTATAATTATTATCTAAGTAAGTGTTGGTAAGTTAAAGTTCAAGTGGGAATAGCTTTAGCTCCTCGTCACCGATTAAAATAAATAAGTGAAACACGCATTTTAAATCTCTTACGGAACTTTACTTTTTATTATAACGAAATAATATAATATTTCACCTTCTATATTTTTTACTCGTTTCTTGTAAAATGCAAAAACAATCATTTATGATAGCATTATACCGCCAAACTTCCTTGAACTGTACCGCACTGATCCGAGTAAAGACGGACAGGTGCACAAGCAATTCATCGGTTTTTTCATGCCACATCGGACCGTAAAAAATCGGAATGCCGGACAGTAAAATTCCTTGTAGTGCACAAGCGCCCTAAGGCCATCCATTTTCAACGTCATCATTTTGATATATTTTTCTCTATTTTTAATATGTTTTAGAGGAGCATGACTTGGCAATCAATAAAAAATTCCCTACCTATCTCTGGCGGAAGCTGAAGAGTCTGGCGTTGAGTTGAGATGACGATTTTGAAGGAAATGTAGACCTACGGGAGTGATTTCACTATGATAACAGTGTCAATCATTTACCCCCAGCACCACACCTTCGGAATTATACGACATATTGATTTGAGACACAATGAAGACCCAAAAAGTCAGAATTTTTACCATCAAAAAAATATTATTGCTGCAGAATTACAGCCATTACATGCGGTGCGAGATGAATCTTCCCTACTTCTCAGTAGTTCTTCAGCCACAGCATGATGTTACTTACCAGAAATACCACCCAATGTTGAAAAATTAAAATAATAATACCTTACAAATTAAAAAACTGGCAGAAAATGGATATAATATATGCCAAAGAATCCAAAAAAAAGCGATTTAAATTTCCTGTTTGTTTTGGTACTTCAGGCATGGTATACGACTTCTTTGCATACGATGAAGCAAACACATTTCAATCTGTACAATATAAGGAATGGGAAGAGGACTTTCTTGGTGTATTAGATAAGTTCTCAGGCTATGTAATACTATTTATATTCCAATTCTTAGCATATTCTTAGGCTGTGATTTTTGGTAGAGTCGTTTTTTAAAATCCATTATTTTTAACGATATCGTTAAAGTTTTAACCAACATTTTAAGACAGATGTTTGAAAAGCTGATTCTAGATCGTCCATAATTATAATTTGATAATAATTTTGAATTACAGAGTTGAAAATGTGCATTGTATTCATGTACCACGGTTGCAGGAATAATGTGCAATGTCCGTTATATGTGACGGTTCGAACATGTATAGTGCCACAAACTTATCTGACCCGGTGACAGTGTCACTGATGTCGCTTTCTTTTATATAAACAAAATATTCCGTATGAAAAGTCTGTGAAAATGTGACATTTCAAAATGGCGGCACGTAGTTCCAGTTTATGCCACCGGGTCAGATAAGTTTGTGGCACTATACATATAATTGGCAGCAAGAAGCTTATATCTAATACACTGGAGATTGCACTATGACCATTAACTTGTCACAAGAAAATATAACCTTGAATGACGTCAGTGTTGTTTTATGTCTCTTTCTGTGGGTGACCACACTGGTTTGTATATTCAGGATTTTTCGAAATAAAAAAAACTAAAAATCATGGTCTATAAATAATAACGACATATATTTTTAACAGTATTTATATTATAATACTAGCAGTCCGCCCCGGCTTCGCCCGTGGTACATATTTACGTTTTCTCTACGTAAAAACCATCCTCGTACTTCAAGGAATATAATAAAAAAAGAATTAACGAAATCGGTTCAGCCGTTCTCAAGTTATGCGCTTACCAACACATTTTAGGATTCATTTTTATATTATAGATTACTGGTCAACTTACATGAATAATTATCATCTTTATAGGTACATACCATTTTAATTGGTAGAGAATGATAGTTTTAAATAACGCTTGATAACTTTTGATCTCATACTACAATTTTTTAATTAAAATGAGTGCTACATACATTAAAACATCGTTTTGAGTACTCAAGCTTCAGTCTAAAACTTTTCAATATTCCAAAGGGAGAGTTGCATCGCTAGTGTTGATGTGTGGTACCGATATTACAGTTCTCAGAAATTCGTATGTCTTTCAGGAGCTGTACTTACGGTTACTAATGGTTTCATGGTGGTTAATTATAATATAATTAAAATTACTTTATCAGTTGAGACGCAGTAACAAAAATGTGGTAAATAAAAAGGTATAGCACTTTTCAAAAGGTATTTTTTTTCTGGACCGTAATCCTCAGGCTTAAAATGCAAACTGCATAATATTCTGGCATGTTGATAAATTTTACCCTTGATAGGCACTATGGACAGCCATTTATTTCTTTTTATTTCATTTTTGGAAAGCTGAAATACGTAAAACAAAAAAATATTAGGTTAAAAAGTATAAATTTCAATGTAAAAAAGAACAAACCACAATATGTGAGTGCAATACCAATGTCGTGTGTTGTTTCATTACTAGTATAAAAATTTTTAAAATGGTGTTCTAAATGTTCATCTTAATATTGTTTAGCAATATATTATCGTCGCTATCCGTAAAAACCCATCATCATGGTTACCTTACTTGTTAAATTTGTTTGTTGAAAACTTGTTGAAAAATGATGAAAGTATTAGGAAAAGAACTTATTTAACATGATTGCTTAGTAAAATGATGATAAATTTGCATTGAGATAATATTAATAGGAGACGACACCGCCTACATCACTTATGTTCCACTCAACATACGTCATGTGACGTATGTTGAGCGGTATTTTTTAATGGTTTTAAAGTGAAACGCATCAAACATGCCTTCGTGTGTGTTACGATATTGCACAAATAATACAAATAATACGGAAAAGTGCAAAGGAATAACTTTCATCGTTAAGTACCTAACTAAATAATAATTTTTAAAACTTAGTTAGAGCAAAAAAATGGCGCACAGATTTTGTTCGTGGTGTCTCCTCCATACGTAGTAATATTATCTCAATGTAAATTTGACGATTTTTGCCATTAAAATGATTCTAAACAGGTAAATGCATGAGTATTGAGGAATATTGTAAATAGCTTAAATATACACTTGCCTGTGAAATTATAGGCCAGAATTTGGTGTCCAAAAACTTCTGCAATTTTTCACAATGCAATACATTATTAATATTCGGAAAATATTTATTAAATACGCAACAATATTATAGTAGAGCCATTTTAATAGGCAACATTTGACAGTTCAACAAAATTCAACAACGTAACCTAGTAACGACAACATAGAATAACATGATATTTCGTTTTGTTAGAACTGCACATTTGCTTAACTTTTTTCAATTACGATCACATATTTATAATAATAATGACCGATACAAGTAATTTTAAGATTTCATTTTACTGATAAACCATTCTAAACATAATAAACAATTTCTGAATTGAAGAACTGACGTCGCTACAATTTTGTGTCAATAAACCTTTTTTCTTTTTAAATACCAGAGACGTTACTCTAAAAATCGAAATCTGACATCTAGAATCGAATGCATTGATTACTTGTGAATAAAAATCATCATAAATTAATAAATTCGATTGACAAATGTTTCAAATCCGTATCGATTAATTCACTTTAATCGATGTTTTTAAGCAGGTTCCTCTCTTCGAAGATAAAATTGATAGACGTCAAATGTTGCCTAATTGGCTCGACTATAAGGCGCGGGACATATACAAGCGGCGCGGCGCGCATCGGGCGCACCGCGGGCGCGCTGTTGGCGTCCGAAAATGATATTTATATAGAGTGGTTAAATGCATTTTCTTCATGCATAATTTAGTAAAATTATGTTTTTTGTGCTAAAAGAGATTAACATTAATTTGAAAGTAACGATTTTGTTTTGATAATTCCTTGTAAGTAAATAGCGAGGATAACCCCACGATTGCAAATATATCTTTGTTGAAAATGTTGGAATTTACTTGGAAAATTTTATAGTACTTTTAAAGTAATTTTAAAGTAGTACTGGTGTAATGATGGAAGAAAAGAAGGTTAAAATAACACAAAATTTATATTGTACTAGCGGTCCGCCCCGGCTTCGCCCGTGGTACATATTTCGCAATAAAAGGTAGCCTATGTTCTTTCTCAGGGTCTAAAACCATACATACATACATACATACATACAAACCTTTCCTCTTTATAATATTAGTATAGATAAAATATGGTTTTCAAACACAGGTTTACATTTAAACCATATAAATCTTATCATTAAAATCTCAGTTCAAAAGTATTTACAGTACTGATCATTCCACAATATTATTACAATTACAAATAAATAAAAAACACAATCAAAATCAGGATTATCTTTATTTCTGACATTGTAAATACATGGGAACTTTCATTATGCTCTTCTTCATTTTCACTTTCCCTACTGCCATCACCTGTGTAAATCATTTCATCGATTAATTCAATTCACCTTTAAAAACAAAACGAAGAAGGGTATGTAATAGCAGCTCTATATAATTCCACACAGAGAGAACACATTTTTGACTGACAGGCTACCGTCTCCTACCACCCGATTTGTTTTTGATTGTGTATGACCGTGAATTGACCTCTATTTGGATGCGATGGGGGAAGCGCGCCTGCGGTACGCCTGCGGTACGCCCGCGGCGCAACCGTGGCGTGCCGCCTCGTCGCCTTTCCAAAATTCTTTCATACAAAATGTATAAGAAGGACGTGGTGCAAAACAGATTCAAGAGGTGCGCTTATGGCACGCCCGCGCCCGCGCTGCTTGTGTTTGACCCGCGCCTAACTTAAATATTCGAAGCGACGCAATTTTTTTGACACTTATGTCATATTGTCAAAGTGAGAGTTGCTACAATTTTATTATGGTAACTACCCATAATCAGGGAATATCGCTTTTTAATAATTGGTTCAGATACTTATTTTATTTAGCATAAATAATAATTGTCTCATCCAACAATGCTTCTGAATGACGTTGTTGGCAATTTATCAACAAACTCATGTACAAAAACTAACCTTTTGCACAGAATATTACAGCATACATAGTAGCCTTGGGAAAACTTCGTATTAACAGTGGCAATACCAAGTTAGGTGTGAAAGTGATAGAACACAACAATTTTCTTGTTACACGTCAAATGTTCATACCGAAATCTCCAGTGTATAATATATAAGCTTCTTGATTGGCAGTGTCCGTTTTATGTGACATAGTGAAAACAATAGAAAAAATTAAAATTTTTAATTTTTTTTTTCATTTTCCTCTTTTCTATCCTAATTCCAACACATCCTCCAAATTTGGACATTATAAACACAAGTTATAGTACGACATAAAAGAGATGAAATTAATTATTTTGGAACTAATTCGTTTTTCATTACCTGGCAACCCTGAATTGGCAATGTAGCTGTCAAGTTGAATAAAAATTTTTTGTTTTTTTCGTGAAGTGGAGAATTATTGAGATAAAATTGTTATTTAGAACAAGAAATTTAAATAAAAAAGGAGTCATCATGAAAAAGGTTAAACGTAGCGGTGTCCGTGATGTGGTGTATAAAGTTTTTATTCGGTGTTTGTCCGAATTTCAAGCTGGAAATTTATTGACTGATTTGGAAAACGTTTACAAACGTACATCAGAATATACCGGTGAGAT
Organism: Colias philodice; assembly: GCF_061535455.1. Taxonomy (NCBI): domain Eukaryota; kingdom Metazoa; phylum Arthropoda; class Insecta; order Lepidoptera; family Pieridae; genus Colias; species Colias philodice. The sequence goes on along the minus strand of NC_143107.1, from coordinate 8,031,339 downwards.
TCCATTTATTTTTGCTCAGTACTACGTAAAATAGAATATTCCATTAGTGACGAGTGTTTAATGTATGTATGTATGGCGATTATTACGTTTTCGCAATTTAATTTGAGGTTATTTGTATGTAAACAAAAACTAGTTTTTATAGTGCGACCAGCACAATTTGAGTCAAGAAGTTATATCCAATCCAACCAGCCTCAAATAAAGTACCTAGTTTAGATTTTACTACATAGTATAGTGATAACTGTTTTCATACAGCTATCTATCTATTAATCAATCAAACCATAAGAAAAAAAATCATATTTACTGTATCATATTTACAGATACTGAAGATGCCGCGTACCCTCTTGCCAGTACTTCGAAACAGATTGATGATCAGTCCTTTGAAGGAGTAGAATATTTAAATTTTGATGAATTATATTAATGTACAAAATTTATCTACAAAAAAAATAAAAATATGTGGTTTTCAAATCGCCTTGTTTTTTTCTACCCGACGGACCCAGAAAGAGGGTAATGTGTTTGAGCTGCATGTATGCTTGTTTGTTTGTATGTTTGATTCTATGTGCGCATCTGCAGTCTAAACACTTGACCGATTTTTATAAAATAACTAATTCCAAATACATTTAAGTAAAATTTGACCTAGGTAGGTCAATTAAAATACTAATGTATTTTTGTCTTAAATATTTTACACTATTGCTACAATGAAACAATTATAACGGTTTAAATCGCGGTATTTATTTTAGATTATATTATATAGATTTTTGGATTTTTATTCTATAGTATCAAGATCGCTTGCGTCGCAGTATCAGTGTTGCTATATGAGCGACGGTGGCGCCCTCATTTATTTTCATCTCTTTTGTGTCGCACTGTATCTAGGGGTGACAATTTAAGGGTTAATTATAGTGATAAATACTTGTGTCTCAAATCACAAATATTTAATTATTATCATTAAAATTAAAATTCAAAATTTATCGACCATGTTGTATCGATAAGTTTTATAATTATCGACGCGTTTTCGCACTATCGATACGTTTACGTTGACGTTGAATACAGACACGCTGTGCCGGTTGGAGTGGGGGGGTGTTAGGTTTTTTCGTTACGGAATTTATACATTCGGTCGCCGCGCTCAGTCTGAGATAAAAGCTATGCCCATGCTATGCCGCTATGCAATAGCTTTGTTAAAATTAAATATGGCAATAAACATCATGAAGTCGTATTGTAGTGAAGATGGCAACATTACATAATCTACATCGATCTATTTTGTCAACATGTCGGATAAGTTAGTGTTTTTGATAAAAATTAAATAATTTCATATTAATTAACTCAATTCAATAGTTCATAGTGTACATTTCGAATAAGCATAAAATTTAGTTGCATATGAATTAAAAACATTTGCCTAATCATAGTGTTGTTGTGAAAAAAACATACGTATAGTCAGGTCAATCTATCCATGTGTTTGAATCGGACTTTTTTTTGCAGCGAGGACTTATTAGGCGAAGATTTAGGAGATCACAGCCTCGCAGATTATAATTTGGGAAATGACGAAGAAGAACAGTTGTTAGCTGACGATTACGACGGTGCGAATTCACAAAACGTACCGTCGGCAAGGGGAACAGCTTACAGAGAACAAATTGATGTTGTACCGACCGATTATGCTGAACAAAATATTGAATATACCCAGGTAATGCTTAAAATTATCTAACCTTCGAGTTTTTATGGTTTTTAAGAAGTATTTTTTCGCGGGTTTCACAAAATTATTATAAGTTTGTAATCTTGTTAAGAGCTTTGGGTGGCTTCGATATATGTAATTGGAAAGTATGATAAACCAAAAGAGAATGTATGTATGAACCTTTCTAAATCATTACATGTCAGAATTTACAAAGAAATGTACGAAAATTATACAAAATAAGCAAAATATGCCTGCTTGGTATGAGATTTTGTGTTGCTACATAGAAATCTTATAGTTTAGTTTTGGATTCAACCATTTCCTCTGTGAAATGCGATTTGTTAGATAACCTTAAAAAATCTGAACATTATATCTTGATTAAATGATGTGTTTTATTTAATACAAAATATAGGTTAGTTTTCATAAATAATTGAAGACAAACATCTATACTATTATTATATTATAAAACTGAAGAGTTTGTTTGTTTGAACGCGCTAATCTCGAGAACTACTGGTTCGATTTGAAAAATTATTTTGGTGTTAGATAGCCCCTTCATCGAGGAAGGCTATAGGCTATATATCATCACGCTAAGACCAACAGGAGCAGAGCCACGCAGGTGAAACCGCGGAGCGCAGCTAGTATAAAATAACAGTGATTCACATCTCATCACACTAATATCTATAAATATTCAAACAAGAGTACATAATCTCTACAATTCTGACGACGCGGTTGGCGCAGTGGTAAAGTAACTGCCTACTGAGCCGACGGTCCCGGGTTTGATCCCCGATCAGGGCAAATATTTGTGTGATGAACTCAATTATTTGTTCTTGGGTCTGGGTGTTATTATCTATATAAGTATTTATTAATATTAAATACAATGAAACTTGGTTAAGTGGGACCTGGATAAGTGAGAAACCTCCATAACTGGAACTCATGCTGAGGTACCAACACTTTGGCACTGAATTACCTCTGTTAGTGGGACGAAAAAAACATAATAAACCTCTATATCTGGGATTTGTTCTTTCGATTTATCATCATAGTTACCTCTATAATTGAGACAGCGAGTAAATTTTATATGCATAAACCTCTGTAACTGAGATAACATTGTTTGTTTACTCATTTTTATTCTACCCTACCATATATTTTATTGAATGATAGCACCTGTATAACTGAAATAACCTGTATCCTCACCTCTTTAATGGAACCCTCTGTAAATGAGACAGATATTTATTTATACCTGTATAACTATCTGAGACACTGGGTAAGTGGAATACCTCTATAAGTGAAACGACATTGCAGGTCCCTTGATGTCTCACTTAACCAGGTTTCACTGTATTATATTTATCGTCGCCTAGTTCCCACAACACAAGCCTTAATTATTGAGCTTATTGTGGGACTAGGTCGTTTTGTGTAATAATGTCCTATAATATTTATTTATTTAAAAAAAAAATAGTACTAATCTCTACAATTTTCAGCCTGTACAATACGCGCCAGAAACGGAGTGTGTAGTGCCGAACATAGTAGTTGAAGTGCCGAACAAACGTCCAGAGCATTCTACCTATGCACCGTATGAACCTACATATGAGAGGGAACATGCTGTGCCTCCGCCTATTGTGAGTATAGCTTTAATTAAGTATAATTTTTATATAGTACTAGATTTCCGCCCGCAGCTTCGCCCGCGTTTTCAAAGGAAAACCCGCATAGTTTCCGTGGGATTTCCGGGATAAAACCTATCCTATGTGTTAATCCAAGTTACCCTCTATATGTATGCTAAATTTCATTGTAATCGGTTCAGTAGTTTTTACGTGAAAGAGTTACAAACATCCATACATCCATACTTACAAACTTTCGCCTTTATAATAGTATTAAGATCTTATGTGCAATATTAAAAATATATACTTTTGTTATAAATCTGAAGAGTTTGTTTTTCTCAGGAACTATGGGTTCAATATGAGAAATCCTTTTAGTGTTAGATAGCCCATTTATTGAGAAAGGCTATAATATATGCGAGGACAATTAATAGGAGCTGAGCATGCGGAAAAAACTACAAGGCACAGCTAGTAGCGTTAAAATGAAAAAGTTAAGAATGAAGAATAAATAGAAATTTATAATATGTTTATGGCTACAGTGTTTTTTGAAAAGTCATTTTTCTCGTTGAAATATGTGTACTTAAATAAATTAAATATCATAATTTTTGATGTTCTTTTTGAACGTGTTTGAATCTTTAATAAAACATACAACCTCTTGTATTAATTAAAGTTTAGATTTATTAGATTTATTTACATTAGAATCAATTAAAAGTATAAAAATGATTTTATCTTGCAGCCAGCAGCACCTATGGAGTCTCCACAAATTGTTCCATCAGAAATGGCTCCTCTAGCTGGTAAGTAAATTATAACTAAATTTATTAGCATCATTATTTATTCCCACCCAGGGCAAATATTTGTGTGATGAACATAATTGTGTGGTGTTAATTATCTATATAAGTATTTATTTAAAATTATATATGTATGTTTATCAGCCATCTGGTTTCCATAACACAAGCGAAAGCTTAGTATGGTATCAAATTGTGCCGTGTGTGAAATTAAATCAGCCAAAAACATTAAATTAGTTAGTTATGTAGTTGAAATTTTGCTGAATGTACTAACAGAAACTATAAAACATTATTTTCTGTAATCTGTATCTGAATAATTATATTTGTTGCTGATTATACATAGATACATATTTTGTAAAATTAAATTGTAATATGTACTGACAAAAGAGCAACTATGGAGTTTCTTGTCGGTTCCTCTCCATAGATACTGCTTTCCGAATCGGTGGTAAATGTTGAAAATATGTAATGACGATTCGAAAGTGATTCTAGAAGAAGTCTAATTGAATAAATAATTTGGAAAATCCAAAAGTGCACGCCTCATAATTTTTTTTTAATAAATATTTATTAATTATTATTTTTATTTATTTAATAACAATTAAACCACATCGAATCAGACCCTGAAAAATGAGAGGGTTCTATTCCTGAGCATACTCAAGCGTAAGAGAAAAAAAAAGACTCGATTAGTAAAGTATTTCGGTCGCTATCGTGTTAACAAGAAAAAGGATCCGCACATACAGACACACGGACGTCCAAGACAGAACTTTTTTAAACTGTTTTTTAATCCGTCAGTCCTCGGATCACAGACACAATAGAAAATCTATTGTGTCTCGGCCCGATCGGGCCGCTCGGTGGTCAATGGGTTAACTAGTTTAAATAACAAAAATGACATCAAAAATATCATGAACGTTAAAAATAGTGTTTTTTCTTAATATGTGTGTGTATGTATTATCTTACAAGTGCAATGTATGATACATAAAGACATTTTAAGTTTGAAAAATCAGATGTTTTGCGCGAAGTGACAGTAGTACCCACCTCAACGCTTCGCTTATGAGGCGTGCAATAAATGTTTGTGTATGTTGAAAATCTAATACATAATATAGTAATGTTTCACCGCAAGCATTCTATCAAAAATATTATCTACTTATCCATATTTCTATATAAAATTAACTTGGTAATTAATTGTTACGTTATTATCTTTTAGGAGATCTGAATAGGGAGAGATTCACATCAGAACGACCGGTGGGGTCACAACGGACCCCACAAATTAGGAACATACCGGATTCTCTTGGTAAGTGCTTTTTCTTTATTTTTCTATGTGGTATTGCTATGTATTAGTTGAGAAGTTGTAGGTTTGATCTGGCTTAAAATAATTTAGTTTTTGTTCTGCAAAATTTGTTAGTAGTTAAGTTTATAAAACTGTAAATTTGAAGTTGATTTAAAACAAAATATTTCTAAATAAATTGTAAGTAAATGGATTAGGTGAGGTAGCATAATAAATCAATATTATAATAAAGATGTTGTCAAATGTTATTCTTTACATTCCAATAATATATCTATGAGCCAAAAAAGTAATCAAAGGAAAACCCGCATAGTTCCCGTTCCCGTGGGATTTCCGGGATAAAACCTATCCTATGTGTTAATCCAAGTTCACTGCAAATTATTTATTGAATTCGATTTTATAATAATTTAATAATTCTTCGTTGCAATTGCTATGGGCGGCGGTGAACACCTTATATCAAGTGTACCGCCCGCTCCTTTGCCGGTTGTAGTAATAAAAAAAAAAAAAAAAGTTACCCTCTATATGTGTGCTAAAATTCATTGTAATCGGTACAGTAGTATTTGTGTGAAAGAGTAACAAACATCCATACATACAAACTTTCGCCTTTATAATAGTACTAGATTTCCGCCCGCGGCTTCGCCCACGTTTTCAAAGGAAAACCCGCATAGTTCCCGTTCCCGTGGGATTTCCGGGATAAAACCTATCCTATGTGTTAATCCAAGTTACCCTCTATATGTGTGCTAAATTTCATTGTAATCGGTTCAGTAGTTTTTACGTGAAAGAGTAACAAACATCCATACATCCATTGTACGGTTTACGTATTACATCGAATGTGGACTGTATATGATGTTTTTCAAACGATCTATTAGGTAGATTTTTTATAAGATTAGTCATAATGAATGTATCGACGTTGAAGATAAAATTGTTATATATAGATTGGCAATTAATATTGAGTTTTCCACGACAGTTGTTTTCTTGGCCCCCTACACCAAGGACGATCCCTTTGCTTTGTTGACGTTTTAAGCCCAGTTGCTGTGCTGCTCGTTCGGTTATGATGCTAATTTGAGACCCTTGGTCGATCAGTGCTCGCATTATGTGCTGTTTGCCATCTTCAGCTGTTACCTTTACCAATGCGGTGGCTAAAAGTACTTCAGAGTCATCTTGCTGAGACATATTCGATTGATTTTTGGGGCTGTAATAGACCTGTCTTTGGGTGTTGCTACTCATCAATTTTTTATTTCTAAAATTTTCGCTAGCTTGCTGCTTAAAACATTCGTGTAATAACGTGTGATGTGCGCCAGCACACACATGACACCGTTTATTCGAAGTACATTGACTTCCATTGTGATCAAAAATGCAATTAATGCAAAACCGTAGTTGCTTAACCGTTTGTAGTTTATTCATAAATGATAATTTAATAAATTGTGGACAATTAGTGAGCGCGTGTTCGAAATTGCATAAGGGGCATTTTTTCGCTGAGGTGTGCATTGACGTCAGTGACCTCTTTACTTGATTATTAATATTAATTCTATTTGAATTAATATGTATGGGTTGTCTGTTCGTTGCTAATAATTGGTTTGATGTTCTATGATATCTTTGTTCTGCTGCTGAATTTTGGTTTCTTCGTGATGATTCAAGCGATGTAAATTTGTTTTCAAGAAAATCCAAAAATTCTTGTAGTATAGGGAGCTCTCGAGTGTTTTTTAATGATTCTACGTATTCAGAATAAGTTTCGCTGTCTAATTTTTGCGATAATAAATGTACCAATAGCGGATCCCAAGTAGTTATATCTACGCCTAGGTTTTTTATAGCGTGCAAGCTTTCTAATGTGACGTCATGTAATTTTTTGATTGCTAGATATGATTGCTGCTGTATATTAGGTAAATTGAGAAATATGTTAACGTGCGATGTAAAAATTAGCTTTTTGTTATTAAATCGATGATTAAGGATGTTCCAACAAACTAAATAATTATCGGAGCTGATAGGCAAATGCTGTATAAGGCGCTCGGCTTCCCCGCTTACTTTAGCTTTTAAAAATTGCATTTTTTGCGCGTTCGATATTGATGTATTTTTATGTATAGTTTCATTAAAAAGGTCTTTGAATGATACCCACTGATGATAATTGCCAGAAAATGTCGGTATATCCATCTGCGGAGTTGATTTATCTCTATGACTTGTTGCACACATTTTCGAATTTATAGCTCTCTTTGTATTAATATATATTTTTTCATGCTTAGTAAAATTAATTTCGTACGCTTCATCTTCATCTCCAAGTTCACCAACTATCTCCCAATGTATATTTTCCACCGCTGTCCATCGATTGTGGAGAATACGAAGGGAGTCTTCATATTCCCACTTCTCCTCCAAATTATTCACATCAATATTGCTTACTGCTCTGATAAATGCTTTAAAATTGACTTCCTGCTTTCGAGATAAATCGTCTAATTTGCTGTTGGTCCCCCGTGATTGAAATGTTGTAGACCTAGGCGTCGTTTGAGATTCTAAACCGGATCCTCCCGCTTTCGGCTCTAGATGGGCTTGCTTTTGTAATAAAAAATTATCATATGCTTCACTGATCGCTTCCTTTGTTCGAATATAAATGTCGTGAATGTTAATAAATTCTTCCCGCATAAAATATTGATGCTGTGTCGATTCATATTTTAAAAGCTTTTCATGATTTTTCTGGCATTCATCCCATAAAGATTCTAATATATCTAAACGCTGTCTGCAATATTCGATACTCTTACGCTCTGCACTATCTTTTTTAAAATTCGCTAATAACTTCTTTATTTTCTCTTTGATCTCTAGTTGGACCGTATATAAAGCTTCCATTGTAATATAAAATAATCAAACGGTAGAAATAAAAAATAAAATGGAAAATTCTTACTTGGCTGTCTCGGATACGGTCGACGTGGCTACGTCCCCGGATACCTTAGGTTGCTTGCTGTTGCTGGCTGACGTGGCGGTTGACGCGTGGCGGCACGTGCTGCTGACGTAGGCGGCTGGCTTACGTCTTGCTGGTTGCTGGTTGCTGATTCCTTGTTGCTAATTTCTGATGGCTATTTGCTGCTTGCTGATTGCTAGATGCTAATTTTTGGTCACTGATCGTCTGTTGCTAATTGATAGTTGCTGATTGCTAGATGCTGACTGCTGAATGCTTAATGCTCGATGCCAATTGCTGGTCGCTTAATGCTGATTTCTAGATGCTGATTGCTGGATGCTAGATGCCTGATGCTAAATGCTAGTTGCTGGTCGCTTATTGTTGATTGCTAGACGCTAGATGCTGGATGCTAAATGCTAGTTGCTGGTTGCTAGATGCTAGTTGCTAGATGCTGGATGCTAGATGCTAATTGCTGGTTGCTAGATGCTAGTTGCTAGATGCTGGATGCTAGATGCTAATTGCTGGTTGCTAGATGCTAGTTGCTAGATGCTGGTTGCTGGTTGCTAGATGCTAGTTGCTAGATGCCTTTTGCAGTTCACGGATTGCTGATTGCTACTTGCAATATGCTGGTCGCTGATAGATAATTTCTGGTTGCTACTTGCTATATGCTGGTCGCTGATAGATAATTGCTGATTCTGCTAATTCTGCTGTTCTGTTAATTTCTATTCCGCTCGAATGCTGCTGCTAGATATTCTGGTAGAGGGTTTTGCTGCTGGCTGGCTGTACTTTGCTCGGGGCGATGCGCGTGGCGACACGTGGAGCTGACGCAAGCTCTTTTATGGCTTGAAAATGCTGGATTTTGTATCTCGTTAAAATGCTAATTTTGGCTGCTGTTGAATGATATGCTGCTTGCTTGTAGTTATAAGATAATACGCTGAATAAATATCACGGGGGAAGAAGGGACACGTGGATTTCCGGTTCCACGTCACACTTTACACTCGCGACGCGGCACACTTTTTTACGGTAATCCGGCTCGAAAATGTACGGTTTACGTATTACATCGAATGTGGACTGTATTTAGGTCGCGTTATAAGCTGCTAATAATGCTATGATATTATGGGACAACTGGGAACACTTTAATTATCGCTAATAATTATATATAATTCACGCGGATTCGAGCGGATAGATTAGCACTCGGGCGCTGCTATGGAAGAACTGCGCTTTCCGGCCGGCTCGGCCGTCGCACGATAATAATGCTGAGGCAGCTTGACCTCATTTACGTTATTGCTCAATAATTGTCATTAATGTAATGTAACTATGGATAATAAGTAATTTAAAATAAAATGTTTGTTCGCTGCTCGAACATCCATACTTCCATACATCCATACATCCTTACAAACTTTCGCCTTTATAATAGTATTAAGATTAGGATAGGATTATATTTATCGTCGCCTAGTACCTACAAGTCCCACAACACAAGCCTTAATTGAGCTTACTGTGGGACTAGGTCGATTTGTGTAATAATGTCCTATAATATTTATTTATTTATAATTTCCAGATAAAGTATACGTGCCTCGTGCTCGGGGTCGCGGTGCGTGGCGTCCGCACAGACACGCGCATCCATATAGACGGAATAATATGCAGTTTCGGGTGAGGATGTGTTTGTTATTTCAATTTAATTGAACAAAATGTATATATTTACTAAAAAAATTAATAATTGGTCGGCTATAAAGAAATACCGGTATGAATATTGCTCATGTACGAGCAATTATGGATTAGGGAACTTTTATTTATGCATTTAAAAATATATTTTTTGACGTGACAACGTCTTATAATTCGATAAAGGCGGCTGCTCGCACAAAAAAACATGACTCATGCGGCGTTACCTCGCTCTGAGGCGTTCCATGTAAGGCTTGAAGTGCGAGCGAGAGCGCGGAACAAGCGACAAAGAAGCACAATCGGACGTTGTCACGTTCAACTATCGTCAGTAAACCGACTTTACAGACAACCAATTTTTTATTTTAATAAAATAAAAATTTTGTGTGGGAAATATCTTTTGCATTATTGTAAATTAGCTGTGTTAATCATTATAATTAGGTGTTATTTGACATCTGCAATTTAAATTTTTATTTATGCATTTAAAAAGCACTCATTTATATTTGATTATTTTTAAAGATTACATAGACACATAAAAATTCATTTTAAGGAAATTGAATAAGTGTAATGGCCGGTATCCCAACTTCTTTTTAGTTTATATTTTGTCAGTTGAAATGATTAATAACTTACGACGATCTTAAAAAGATCTACTAATAATTTTGATGCTATTGCTAACTATATCAACACTTTAATTAATATATTCACGCAAGTTGAGAAACCATCTCTTTATATCATATGACACAAAAAACGCATAATATTAACATAATTTCTATCATTTTCAGGCGAACTTCGCCCCCCGCCCGTCTTTCCCCCCTCCCCGTCACAGTCCGCCCCAAATGCGTCCCGATATACCGGAAATACGTCACGAACCACCACAAGATAGACAAATACAACCGGAAATACGGCCTGAGTTCCAAAATTTCCAAAGATTCTACCGTCCTAATGAAGAAACATTCCCAAACCAAAACTTCGAAAGGCCAATGTTCCCGGTATATAGACCGTTTGTGCCCCGGGAAATTGTGCCCAATTTGCCCCAAGTTATAAGGCAGCCGTTACCAGTGTTGCCAGGTAAAAACGTGGAGCAAGAAGTTAGAATGTTGCCAGTTTTGCCCCCGAATTTGCCCCCGTTGACGGGGAAGAAAGTGCTCATCAATCCACACTTTAAGGGCAACTTTCAGCCGCCGGTTGAGGGTGAGTTCTTTTTTTTGTATTTATTATAGGAATACAAGATTTTTGTTATTGTCAAAATTTAATAAGAAAAAAAGAGCGTGCCGAGCACACGTGTCAGAAGTGAAACTTCTTTGGCAAGATTGAAACATACAAAAATCGTCGCCTTACTCAATGACGTGACGGTATTGCCAAGATGCAACATTGAAATTTTACTCTCAACGCGTCTAAAGAAGTTTCACTTCAAAAGATTTTGGTAATTGTCAAAAATTTGTAAAAATTGTACTTAAAAATTGGTAATTTCTTGTACTATTTAGTTTTTATACTAGTTAATGAATATAATAAATTAACTTATAATTAACTGGCAACACTAATATAATATGAATATGTATAGGGTTGCCAGCTTACATACCGACGCGCATACAAAAGACACCGCCCCTAAGCCCCACGCTCGAGCAAAAATTCGGTAATTTTAATGTATTGCACGATTAGAAATGATTAACTCCCGAAAATCGAGATAATACAAAAAAATTGTTTATATAAATAAAGAAATTATTGTAATCATAATGCTTTGAAAGAAAGAGATGACAATATTTGCTTTAAAAAGCAATATACTTCTCATTAAAAATAAAAGAAATTCAATTACATACTTTGTACATTTCACTTATATAAAATACATAATGGTTAGGGAGCCAGGTGCAAATTTGGTTAACTATTTCCTCTCAAGAGATAATTCGTCAGACGCATGAGAGTATAGTATTATAAAGCCTCGTGAACGTCAGCTGGCGCTCGGTTGGGGGGGTGAGCGGTTGTAGCCTCCCACGCACATAGGAAAAAAAATACATTCATTCATTCATTTCCTCTCAGCTAAAAATTTGTCAAATTGTAGCTAACCCAATATCTCAACGAAAAAAAATAGTCAGCTGGTTACAACATGGTGTATTATACGTCAGCTGGTGTCTCGAACATGAAAGTTAAATTTAAAGAAAAATTTATTTTCCGTTATTTCCTCTCAAACAAAAATTTACCCGATGATAGCTTATATGTAACTGTGGATAAATATATATGTCAGCTGGCTGTATCTTGGTGGAAAAACCGTCAGCTGATACGGGAGGCTACAACCGCTCTTCCCCCCAACCGAGCTCCAGCTGACGTTCACGAGGCTTCATAATACTATACTTTGATGCATTTTACTAATTACCGCTTGAGAAGAACTTGGTCATAAAATCTGCTGCTGGCTCCCGGACCATAATAATAATATTAAAAGTATGGCAAATTTCCATTTTAATCTAAAAAACTTAAAACACTCATATTAAATAAAATATTGCCTTATTTGTGGAGTTAATTATTTATATCTAGATATCGCTTAGCACTAGAATGTTTGTGATGCACTTTTGTATGGTTTTGTAGCTTTTTTGCTTAGTGCTTTTATTTCTAAGTGATGTTACGAATACGAATAATACATAAGTAAAACATATATTAATTATTAGTCCATGGTAAAACATCACGTTTCGTTGTTTTTTTTTACACTTTTCCACTTGAAATAAAAAATAAATAAATAATAGTTGAAAAAATAAGAATAACGCGCGAAACATGCGATCGACAGAACTTTTAAGAAAAAATAATTGTATGTTTTGGGCTTGCTTTATTTGTAAAACAAAATACGTATGTATATTTAAATAATTATCTTTCCTCCCGCGACTTTGCCTACTAAATTATATACGAAGACCTTCGAGAATCACTCTATCTATTAAAAAGCGCATCAACATCCGTTGCGTAGTTTTAAAGATTTAAACATACAAACGGCGGAAATTGACATAGTTTTGTACCATATAGTGATAAAATATGGAAGACTATGTTTTATATACATTTTAGAAGTTCGTTTATTTAGAAAATACGTATATAAACTAGTATTCGTCACATTACTATATGTTAGTTTTTTATTCTTAAATATGAACAATAATTAGAATGTTTGCTGTATATTTTATATTGAGTGTTTGTTATTTTTGAATCCTGTGTTTTAATGCTTTATATTTATATATATACACGGTGCCCATTATATTTATATTATATCATTAACAAGCTGAGTGCTTAATTCATTTCAGCCACAGAATAACATCTGTAAAAAATTGTTTATAAAAAAAAATAATAAAATGCAAACAATAATTGTGAAAACATTAATGTTACTATTATTAAAGTTTAACAATATTATAAGATGCACAACCCACGCTTGGCCAACAATTATTATACCCTCATGTTATTGTTCTAATAATTATGATATATTTTTTTTATTATAATAAAACATTGAGATAATATTATTACGTATGGAGGAGACACCACGAACAAAATCTGTGCGACATTTTTTTGCTCTAACTAAGTTTTAAAAATTATTATCTAGTTAGGTACTTACCGATGAAAAGTTAGTTAGTAGTTGTATTATTTGTGCAATATCGTAACACTCACGAAGGCATATTTGATGCGTTTCACTTTAAAACAAGTAAAAAATGAGCGTGCAGTTAAGCCATATGACTTATGGTGAGCGGAACATATGTGATGTAGGCGGTGTCGTCTCCATATGTATATCTCAATGTAATAAAACTATATTATATTAAACAGGACCAATAAAAGATATAGACGACGCAGCAGAAAGATTCATAGCGGAACAAAGGAGCGCTCTTGCTAGAGCCGCTAGTAGGAATTTGAGGAGATCACCGCAGAGGTATGTGTTTTATTTATATTTTGTTATTAATATTGTAAAGTTTAATGTTTTTTTTTTGGATTTAGGATTTATTATTATAATATATTATGATGTTACATATGTATTTTGTAAAATTAAATTGTAAAACTGACATGATTTAAAAGAGCAACTATGGAGTTTCTTGCCGGTTCTTCTCCGTAGATACTGCTTTCCGAATCGGTTTTAAATATTGAAAATATGTAATGACGTTTCAAAAGTGCTTCTATAAGAAGTTTAATTGAATAAATAAATGTTTGAGTTTGAGTTTGAACTGAAAAAAAAAATATTTTAAAAATTATCTGAAATTGCATATTGCGGTATACGCACTCAAAAAGCGGGTTAAAAAAGTAAAGTATATTAAAACAAGAATTAAGTTTTGCAGTTTGCTCTATTATTATACTATACTCACTTTTAAATAATGGGTATAAATTTAAAGTTATTTTATCCTGTCTGGGCGTACCAAATACATTCAATATATTATTCTAAATGAAATCTTCAATATCTAATGTTCTCTTCTAAATCTTCTTATCTCTTTTCAGATACATAGAGAACACAACAATAGAGATAGAGAATGAGTTGGCTCGTTCAAGACGCAATGATGACGAATTATTGCGAAAACAAGAGGAATTTATACACGCTAATCGCGCAGGATTAAGACGAAGGTGAGATTTTTTGGTTTGATACTTCAGTAGCTCTACCATGAGAGATGCACACGATACTCGCTAGCGATTGTAGTAAGCGGTTTGTATGGAATTTCGTACAGCGCCCCTAGTGTAGCGGAACTAAAAAGCCTACCATGAGGTGCAATAGTATACTACAGTAGATAACGTATAGTAAACTAGCTTTCCACCCGCGGCATCGCCCGCGCAATCAAAGAAAAACTCGCATAGTTCCCGAGGGATTTCCGGGATAAAACCTATCCTATGTCCTTTCTCGGGTATCAATATATCTCCATACCAAATTTCATGCAAATTGGTTCAGTAGTTTAGGCGTGATTGAGTAAAAGATAGACAGACAGAGTTACTTTCGCATTTAAATAATATTAGTATGGATTTTGTACACTTATCAAAGAATCGGTGACAATACACTAATTTTAACTCTATTAATTATATAATATATCCCCCCACAGAATGCGGTCCCCCTCCCCCCCTCCCCGCCGCTCCCCCTCACCCATGAGGGAACATCGCCGGGAGGAACGACGTGCCAGACCGCATGATGATGAGGTTAGTGGTGATGGTGATGTGATTGTGATGTGATAGTGATGATATAGGGATATAGGCATGGTGCTGATATACTGAAATGCAATACGGGCAGACTGAAAATCAGCGCTGTTCAGGTGTTAAAGCCCGACAGCATGGCTGAGTCTGACCCGATTGCCATGTAATTCTCTATTAAATTCTAATTAAGTTCTCTATTTTGACGTGACAACGTCTTATAATTCGATAAAGCCGGCTGCACGCACAAAAAAACATGACTCATGCGGCGTTACCTCGCTCTGAGGCGTTCCATGTAAGGCTTGAAGTGCGAGCGAGAGCGCGGAACGAGCGACAAAGAAGCACAATCGGACGTTGTCACGTTCAACTATTGTCAGTAAACCGACTTTACAGACAAACAATTTTTTTTCATTTAGTGTCACTTAGTGAGATATTAGCGACACTTCTGATATTTAGACACTTAAGCCCACTTGTGTCAAAACTTTGAGTTAAATAAGTAAACCGAGGCTTACTAACTGTGTTAACGATTTTAAATTTTAATTTTTTTGAATTAATATGACGTTTATCGTATCATAATGAGCCAACAATTCAACGTAAAATAAAATCTTACATAATATAATTTAATTTAATTTATTGCATTTATTTAACAGGACAGCGAATACAGAAGGAAAGTTCGCGAACAAGAGTCGCTAAGAGAGAGAGTTTTGCGCGCGAAAGAAGTTAGAAGGAGAAAGAATGCGGTCGCACTGCAGAAACAGTTGCAAGACAGGTATAATAATATAATCATGGACGTATAAAAAAAGACGGACGGTATATCGCCTAAACATTGAGTGAAGCCTAGTAATGGCGGCGACACATCCATGTGTGTGTGCCATGTTGCCATGGCAACAGCTGTCCTGATGACAATGGCGGCTCTATTTTTTTCTATAAATTTTGCCGTAATAATTTTGTCATTAAAACATAAAAGAAATAACTTGCTTCCCTGTGGAATGTAATCCCTTGTGTTTTGTTATTTAAAATTGTACTGTTGCGACACCATTTAACCACGCAAGACGGCATTTTAAATATTTTTTGTGAAACAGTGACGCAGTTAATCAGTCGGTAAAGTCCGGTCGCGGAGCAGGAAGAATTTCGTACATTAACCTGTTATTACCTGTCACTGTCACTCCCGCGTAAAAATAATGTGTCTTGCTCGCTCAGGTGCAATGACCGCCGTTCTTAGGGAATGTAAACCTTTAACCTGAGAGCGTAAGGTTTGTGTTTGCTTGATTGGTGTCAGGTGTTCAATTATGATTTTGTGAATTCAAAAGTTATAAGAATAAACCTAAAACTCTTTATGTCCAATCAAAATCCGCCTAAGTCGAAATCGCGTGTTAGACTAACGTATTTCTGTAATTTTGTATACCTATAGTAAATTATTTTTTGAAAAATAAGGTCATAAAGAAGTTTCACTTCATATGTGTGTACACGCACACTTTTTTATATAATATATCGTGGTTATTCAAAAAGTTAAAATGTAACTACCTGTCTAACTAATGTCCTTTATTCATTTACAATACTTTTTGTATTGTAAATGAATAAAGGACATTTATTTATTAAGTTAGTAAAAAACATTTTCTCTTCCAAATATTTCATGTAAACTGCACTTCATTCAAAAATGTTTGTGACCACTGTCAGTAGGTAAAGAGGTCATTGTACGAAATTCTTTCTGCTCCGCGACCGGACTTTAGTTCACGACGTAATGGCTAGCTTACAATGGGGAGAGTGTGTGCGTTTTTATTGTCTTTACACGATCGCTAGCTTACTATGGTGGCTTCGCGTTGTTTGTTCGTAATACGGCGTCCGTCTTTTTTTATACGTCCATGAATATAATATATTATATACATATATAAATCTCGTGTCACAATGTTTGTCCTCAATGGACTCCTAAACCACTTAACCGATTATAATAAAATTCGCACACCATGTGCAGTTCGATCCAACTTGAGAGATAGGATAGTTTAAACATGTGGATACCACGGGCGAAGCCGGGGCGGACCGCTAGTAGTTACATATATCTGCTTTAAAAAACATAAAAAATAGCGTGTGTGCCGAGCACACGTGTCAGAAGTGAAACTTTAAGATTCAAAGATACCAAAATCGTCGCCTTAAATATTCCAAATAATTTGCATTTCAAATATTTTTATCTAACCAAATGGCAAATTTTGTAAAAATTGTTGAGATATCTGTCCCAGAAATTAAATAAATGATTTAAAAATTTATTTTCATAATTAAAAAACAAATTTCTTACAGCTAATTTTAATCTGAGATAATAATTGAGAGTTAATATATTAAATATGTTACAGGGAGCGTGAAATCAAAGACAAAGATAAGCCAAAAGACGAACCGAAAGCAGACATAAAAGATAGAGACACAAAAGATACAAAAGATTCAAAAGAAAAAGATATAAAAGAAAAACCTTCAAGTACAAAGGAAGAAGACACGAAACCGGACACGACGGAGAAATCTCCGGAGATAGAAAGAGTTAGAGTGAGAGTGGAAGAGAAACAGAAAGAGAGAGATAGATCTCCGTTGAGAGATGAAGTTGAAGTTAACTCTACTTGCGGTGAGTTTTTATGTCTTATTCTATTATTACATTATTGAAGTGAAACTTCTTTATCGGGGTTGGACAAAAATTTAGTGTAATATTTTTGCGTTACGCCGTACGCGTTACATTTTTGCGTTACGTCATACTCGTGACATTTTTAAGGTCATAAAGAAGTTTCACTTCTTACGTGTGTACTCTAGTACACGCATACATTTTTTTTGTTATAATGAATAAAGCAGTTTTAATATGACAATATTCGTAAAAAAAATGTGTGCGTGTACTAGTGTACACACGTAAGAAGTGAAACTTCTTTATGACCTTATCTTATATACAGGGTGTCCCACTTTCGGTATACTAAGCGCAAAGGGACTTGTAGTTTTGCATACGCTGAGTACGTAAAAAATAATTATAAAATTCCAGACGCATTTTTTTTTTAAATAGAGGAATTCTTAAAATTCCATGTGTACACCCCCAACAAGCAAACCGCCCAACTTTGCCACCCGCATGTGAGCTATCGTTTAAGATTATGTTTTCATAGACAAAATACTCTCATTAGCGAAGCGGTATATGCCGGCTGCGCGAAGCTAGAGACGAATACATGGATTTTAAGGAAAAATTTAGCAAAAAATTTTTCGCGTAATTTTGTTATTTAAGTATTTTTTATGTGATCAGTGTATGCAAAACTACAAGTCCCTTCGCGCTTAGTATACCGAAAGCGGGACACCCTGTATAAAAATGAATCGCAAAATGTGTTGGTAAGCGCATAACTCGAGAACGGCTGAACCGATTTCGATAATTCTTTTTTATTATATTCCTTGAAGTACGAGGATGGTTCTTATGTAGAGAAAACGTAAACATGTACCACGGGCGAAGCCGGGGCGGACCGCTAGTTTTTCAAAAAAATAATTTACTATATGCAACTTTACAGAAATACGTCCAATCAAAGATGGCGCGTAACGGAAAAATGTCACGCGTAACGAAAAAGTGTTACACTAAATTTTTTTCCAACCCCGATAAAGAAGTTTCACTTCAATAAATATATTTAGTTTCTGTTTCATTCAGTTAATTCAATTAGGTGACAAGTTTTAAACTGGTTTTCGTAGCGTTTCACGTTTTATTTCATTATTTAAATGATTTAATATTATCTTGCAAATTCAGAAATTCAGAATATTTTTTTTACATTTGCAAATTTGGAATAAATCTGGAATCGTGAAATGAAACAAGTAAATATGGATTTTTTTATATCATTTTTTAAATCGGTCATCAAAACGAGATGGAGCACTAAAAACAGGCGTTTTGTATAAATTTTCACATATAAATTTATAAAGGATAGAAAAAATTCGATCACTCAGCGGGACTCAAACCCGCATTCTTTCTTCTTCTTGACCAACTCGGCCACTCGTGATCCGCCAGAGCGATCGAATTTTTTCTATTCTTTATAAATTTATATATTTATAAAGCATTTTTGAATGCCATAAAACTAAAAATATCAAATTAAAATGTTGCTCTTTACAGAAGCTCTAACCCCCCCACGGCCAGTGAACAGTACAACCCCCCCCTTACCGCGAACAACACATGATAGTGATGATGATTTAGATCTAATACTGGGTGATATAGACGGGATATTGTCTGATGATGAAGATACCGGACGGTTTAAGGATGACAAGTGAGTAAAATTTGTTTTTATTCAAAAAAAGTTTCATCGAAATCGGTCCAGCCGTTTAGTAAGTACAGTAGAAAAACGCGCGAGAGTTTAATTCGCCAATAATTTCATCAAAATCGGTTCAGCCGTTTTGTAAGTACAGGAGAAAAGCGCATTAGTTTAACTTGTAAAAAAATTCATTTAAATCGGTCCATGTATAACATCGTCTGCTCTAAAAGGGAATTATTTTTACCTGATTTACTGCTCTGCTGATGTTATTATAATATTATTATTATGTAAGAAATTACACGCGAGGCCGGGTTAAATATTAGTTTGAATGTAATAAGAATGTACTGCAATTCTACACAGCTACCTAATGATGTAGGTAGTTGATAACAAATCGCAGCAAGTCAACGAATATTAAAAAAGTGAGGGTAATTTAGGAGGTTTTTATAAATTTAAATTTATAAGTGAGGGTAGTTGGGTCGAACGTCGTATAAACAACGTCCGAGCCCCTAGGCACGATTCGTACGAATGCGCCACGATTCAAAGGAAAGCCGCAATTTATAGTATTCGACAGCTTAGCATGTTTTGACAGCAAATACTGAAAACTATTCATCCACAAAATTATTAAATCTAAAGTCTAACAATTATATTAACACTAACTGTCCCGGTGAACGTTGTTCTGTCTTACTCTTACTACTTAGGGGTATGAAATATAGATGTTAGCCGATTCTGAAATCTACCGAATAGGCATACAAAATTTTACGAGAATCGGTCCAGCCGTTTCAGAGGAGTATGGTAACTAAAAATGTATATCGAGAAGAGTCGCAAAGTGACATCTGACGGGCGTAAAGTGGCATCTGACACTCGTAAAGTGTCATCTGACACTCGTAAAGTGTCATCTGACACACGTAAAGTGTCATCTGACAGTCGTAAAGTGTCATCTGACAGTCGTAAAGTGTCATCTGACGGGCGTAAAGTGTCATCTGACGGGCGTAAAGTGTCATCTGACGGGCGTAAGATGTCTGACGAGCCAGAATATATTTATAATGTTTTAATTTCAGAACGGATTCCGGTAAATCCCAAACGGATCTTCGTTCGAAGTTGCCGCCGAAAAATGGCGACAAAAAAACGGGCAGACAAAAGATTACGTTCACTGCTAATGAGGAGAAAAAGAAAGGTAAGAAAAAAGGTAAAAGAAACCAATATTTTCATTGTATATTTTTGTTCTTGAATTATAATTTAGAAATGACATTTAAATTATTTTACACCATCCTAGCTTCATCGCACCATTTAATAATTAAAAGAAATCGTTCATTTGTGGATTTTTATCCATTCTTTAAACATTTAAAATACTTATACTATAAAAATTAAAAACTAACTAATTAATGAAATCATCTAATTACAGAGAAATCACCAATACGCAGGACTATAGTGACAAGTTCTACGAAGATTGTTGAAACCGAAAAGAAAACTGAAAAGGTGAGCTAAATAATATTAAATTACTATCAGTTCAGTGGTTAATGTCTCTATTGAGTGAGGAGTGTCCGTTCGATGCTATATATTCGAGAAAATTATTGTGAAAAGATATTTTTGAAGTGAAACGTCTTTAGGCGCGTCGAGGGTAAAATTTCGCGTCATGGCAATACCGTCATGTCATGTAGTAAGGCGACGATTTTGGTATCTTTGAATTTAGCCAAAGAAGTTTCACTTCTGACACGTGTGCTCGGCACACACGATCTTTTTTTTAACTTCTACCCGCTTCAAAACAGCAATACGAAAGTCAGGTAATTGCCTGAGAGGTAAATACGAAAAAAGAGTATAACATTATTGTGTACACATTTGCAGGTAAAACCGCAGGCCGCAACAAATACGCCTGCAAAATCTAGACAGCGGATAGTTTTCGATGCTAAAAAGGTATTGTTTTGTATTGTGAATTAGTGTAATGTTTTAAATTCGACTATTTGAAAATATGTAGATTTCAATATTTATTTAAAAACATAGATAGATAATGCATTTATATTTGTATTTCCTCATAATTATATATTTCTTTGTCCCTTTGCATGTTTATTTATCATCAATAAAAGTTTTATCATTCTTATATATCTTTACCATCGTATACACAGGCACAAACAGACAAAAATGAAGACGAGAACGCGCAGAAATTCACCAACCGCCGCGTAATACTACAGCGTAAGGGTGACAAAGAGAAATCTGTCTTTTCGCGAATCGACCAGAACGACCCCACGAAACCGAACCCGGGAATATTCAGTAGAGCGTTCAAATCCATAGGCACTGAACGTATAGTCCGAAACGATACTATACAAGTCGTTGACAGGAAGGAATTGTCATCTGACGGCCGTAAAGTGGCATCTGAAAGCCGAAAAGTGGCATCTGACGGGCGTAAAGTGTCATCTGACTTGCGTAAAGTGTCATCTGACGGGCGCAAGATGTCTGACGAGCCACAAGTGGAATATGAGAGCGGTTCTGATGATGAAGGGGTAACGAAGCCAAGGGAAGTGGGTTTGAGTGCCGCGGTGAGCAATTTGCCTCACGGCATGACGGATACGAGATTGCGCACTTTGGCCGGCGATTTTGTACAGGTAATACGCGTTTTGGTTGGCTGTGTCTAGATTGTGGTTACATGACTGTATGTTAGTAGATATTTTTTAACCGACTTCAAAAATAGGATGAGGTTATCAATTCGGTCGGTATGTTTTTTTTTTAATATGATAGGTATGGGATTGAGTTGTTAATTTGGGAAGAATACGTACGTTTGAGATAGAAATTTCGTGATAGTGTAGTTTTTAGGTTTTTTAAGCTTTCCGAATAGGTGGTAAGTGTAAAAAATATGTAATGATGATTTAAAAGCGCTTCTAGAAGAAGTCTAATTGTTTGTTCGAGTTTTAGTTCATGTTCGTTTTGGAAATTATAAATGTTAAACGCAGATGAAAATCTTCAAAATAGTAGTTTAATCTGCACATAGAGCCTATTCGCATATAAATCAATTTGATTAAAATCGGTCCAATAGGCTATTTGACAGTATAAAAAATTAATTACTTTTTTGTGTAATCCATATATGTATATATAAGGTTTTTGAAGCGATTCAAATTAATAAATGATATAAATAATAACTTATTTATTTATAAATCGTCGAGAAAAAACATCATATTTTTTAAAATTACCACGTGACCGAAAACATCCATGATTGGCTGCATCTGCCATGACGTCACAGCTGCGTAAATAACAAGTGATCCCAACGTTTACTCACGTCGTTGCTGAATTTCGCTTTTGGTTTTGCTTCTAGTATAACTTATTTCTTGTGATTCAAGGTGTCTGTAATCAGTTTTGTTCTTTATGTGTTATTTTTGTTTGTAATTTCGAAAAAGCAGACAGTAGAAATCTACCTAAAGTGAACGCTATAATGGTTGGCATGTTCTTTAAAAACAACCCAGATTTTTACGCTCCTGAATTGAGAAATGTGAAAACAGCTACGTAAGTTAATATTTCAATCGTCATTCATTACCTTTTTAGTTAAATGTACAAACATGAATCACAATAGCACAATAATTATAAAGTATACATTTTTTAGGTTATGCCCTTTGTTTTTCATCAAATAAGCGAGTCATTAACATTAGGTACCGGATGATCAGGCTTAAATTGTGTCTAGTAAAACATACAGACAACACAGAATTGAAGGGTGCGATTATGAGTTTGAATCTTTCTGTACATCATCAATTTATATATATCATTATCTAACCTCAAGCAGGTAAGTAATGAGACGATTTATACTATGTATTGCAAATAAAATAAACTGCCTACTAGGTATTCAACACCATACTTACATCGAAGTGGTCATCACAAAAAAATATAACTGTTTTAATTGATAATATATCACTTGGATTTCTGCGAGCTAACTGCAACCACTTTCTACGCATTTTTATATCTTTTGGAGCGCATATAAATAGTTTGTCAGGGGTTTTAATAGTTGTATTTCTGCATCCAGGAACTACACACCACCTATACGAACTCATTTTCTGGTTTTTAAACAGATTAACTTAATTATACTATAATTAAAACAAAAACGAACAATAAGTACTAGGAGCAAGTTGATGTTTACGCGGCTGTGACGTCACCATGGTCGCGAGACGCCATATTCTTCAAAATTGTGTTTTGGCGGCATATTTGAATATCATGTTTTTATTTTCCATTTTCTCAATGAATAACTACAAAAAATTAAGAAACATGTGTTTTGTGTGCTCTATAAACGTATCTTAATAATTTGAGACAGTTTTCAAAACCTTGTCAAATAGCCTATTATTTATATAAGTAGATGCAAAAGGCATAACGATATAATTATCCAAACATAGCATATCTTTTCTAGTCTGGTATAGTCTTGTTATAATAATAATAAAAAAAATGTTGACTATTAAAAATGTGAAATTTCATACTTGACGTAATTAGAAATATCATTTGGTTTAAATTGCTATTTATCAGTATTTTCGATAGGTTCGACTCCTATAATAATCTTGTTGCTAAAATCAAGAAATAACATTTATTATGGAATCTATTTACTTGCAATGCATGCATTTAAACAAAATAACTTAAGTCATATGCTTTGTTTAAAACTTAACAAATTATATACTTATAAAAACTTTCCTCGATGACCATTCTCTGTTGAAAAACGTTGCATAGTTTGAAAAATCTAAGCATACATAGGGACAAACAGACACTTTGTTTTATACCATGCAGTGAAAAAATATAATTTTTTGACAATTTTTTTTATATTAATTACACCTAAATCTATTTATGTCGCTTTAAAAACTACATTTAATTACAATCTAGACACATTTAAAATTAGCATAATGAATATAATATGTTATATTATCTATATATGTATGTATTTCGCACATAAGTTATGTAATAAATCAATGTTTGTATTTTATAATAACCATATAAATTAATTTTCAATACAGGAATTAAGCGCACTTTATAACAGAATTAAGGCACTTTAAAAAATAATTGTTTTTTTAAGCGTCCCCTATAATATACATCGTTGTTGAAGTAAAAGTGACCAAAGATTAAGGAATTGTAAAATGTATCGTATTGTATCGTAATGTGTTAGTGGTTTCTACCTAATTTATGCTTTCTCTGAGAGGCAGTAATGTTACATTTTAGGAATAGTAAGTATTGTGTACTATGTATGTCGTAAATGTAATGTAGGAAGACTCATCATTCGACATTAACCTAATATTAAGCAGGGTATCTAATTTTTACATTTTTTACTCCAAATGTAATACTTTCACCCCTTTAAAAGTATTACACCTATATCAAGTCACCTTGCAACACTTACAATATTTTTACACTAATTTTATTGTTATTCAATACATATACTATGAAATGTTATATCGAAACTTTGAAATTTGATAAATTTCTTAGACGCAGCTGCAGGTTCGAATCCTGCCTTGTGATCGATTTTTTTTATTCTTTATAAATTTATATTATAAAATGCAAACATTGAAACATATTCTATACATATATTATTATAAAATAGTTGTTCTTATTATAAGATTTTTTTTATAAATACAATCACAGCAAAAATGTCCTATGTAAAAAATATAAAATTCGTCTGTATATAGTTTATTTAGAAAATTTTGTCACTTTTAAATAATTATCATTTCGAGATCTAAAAATATCCAAAAGTATGTGTGCGTCCACACTGAATGCGCGGTGGCGGCGGCCTAGGCGGGCGCGACGAGCGGGCGCTCGCGGTGGCCACACCGACGCGCGAGCTCAAGTAACGGTTCGACGTTTTTCGGGTCTTGCAAACTTTGGACGATTTGCTATTTTTACTGGACAGTCCGATTTTGAGATGAGATCATTATAGAAGTTGTACACGAAATAAATAAAACAGAGGAATAACGGGTGAATCTTATATGAAGAATTGAGATTATACCCTAAAAAATTACTGTGGTGTATATAAGTGTTTTAGATTGAATCGCACTTATAAATAAAGAAGTTTCACTTCAACAATTAAGTATTTACCGCTATTTTACGAAAAATAATAAAGGATATAATATAAGAAGTCGAGCGACAAGACCGAACTGGTTTGATACCCCCGCCGTCCGCGCATTGGGTCGCTAGCTGACTAGGCCCGTAGTGTGGCCAGAACGCGCGGATAGGAGAGTTTGAAAACTACGCGCGCTGGCTCGCTCATTACCGTCGCACTAGGCTTCCGCCATAGTCATTTCAATGTGGACGCAAAGGCGCGTTTCATACGTTTGATATTTCGCGCCCGCCGTCGCAACCGCGCTAGGCTCGCAGTGTGGACCTGCACTATGTTTTTGTAGATGTTATAGAAATTGTTTGTTTTTAAACTTAAAAAATACATTAAGTAATTCTTTTGATGTATAACGTAATATACAAGATGATTTTTTGTTTACATTTTGATAAATAAAAATGGAAAATAGTAAATACATAATAATGTATAATTTACAAGAATTTTATTGTAATGTTTTACTGTTTTTTTTATGACATGCATTTATTTTAATTGTTTATATCAATGACACATGTACACATAAAAATCTAGTCAATTGCACGCCTCATAAGCGAAGCGTTGAGGTGGGTACTACTGTCACTTCGCGCAAAACATCTGATTTTTCAAACTTAAAATGTCTTTATGTATCATACATTGCACTTGTAAGATAATACATACACACACATATTAAGAAAAAACACTATTTTTAACGTTCATGATATTTTTGATGTCATTTTTGTTATTTAAACTAGTTAAAAAACAGTTTAAAAAAGTTCTGTCTTGGACGTCCGTGTGTCTGTATGTGCGGATCCTTTTTCTTGTTAACACGATAGCGACCGAAATACTTTACTAATCGAGTCTTTTTTTTTCTCTTACGCTTGAGTATGCTCAGGAATAGAACCCTTTCATTTTTCAGGGTCTGATTCGATGTGGTTTAATTGTTATTAAATAAACAAAAATAATAATTAATAAATATTTATTAAAAAAAAATTATGAGGCGTGCACTTTTGGATTTTCCAAATTATTTTTATTTTTTAGTCTGTGATACAAATCCTGTGATATTTTATAAAAATACATTTTTGTATTAAAAATTATATTTTTTGTATTTATGTAAACGTGTACGTATGCTATTTCTATCATCTGTATTGTGTTTATTATTGTTCAATATACAAATGTTAATTTTAACATCTTTGTATAGGCTAAGAGACTGATATAGTCCGAGAGACTGCTATATTTTTAAGTTTCTACTTGTAAGTGTTGTATAGTCTAAGAGCTAACATATTATAAGAGTATTATAGTATAAGAGCCTATATAGTCTGAGAGCTGGTGGAGAAAATACATCGGATTACTGTTTGCAGAGTTTAATATTGGATAAAGAGGAACGTACAGCAAAAATAACGTTCAAGACGACAAGTGCAGCCGAGAATTTTAAGAAGAAATTCAATAACAAGATGGTCGCCGCCAGCAGGCTTACTGTTGTATTGCAATAAATGATGTTATTGTATGGGGTAAAATTATTTGGTTGTGATCTATTATTGTGTTGGATTTTTTTTACTAGCCAAAATGTAAATTTAAAGATAATACAATTTTATTTGTTTTTCTGATATCGGAGCTATAATGCAGTACATACTGTTCATTTAGACAAGACCTATTTATGGAGTGATCGAAAAACTATATCAAAATTGATAAAAATACAGTAAAAATAGCGGTTCATGGCCTGTACCCTCATTAGAGGCTCGTGTCCCAGCAGTGGGAACGTATATGGGCTTATGATGATTCGTATAATAATAATAAATTTAATATACTAAAACCAATAAATACAGTTTTTTGACGGAATAGTGCTATCTCTCTCGTTCATAAAGCCATTTATATGTTTTGTCTCTCATAAAATTATCGTCCTGAAATCTGAATATAGGAATACTAAAATATCTTTACAAAATTGCCTCGAATTATTGAGTGTGAATCTTTTGACAATAAAATATAAGAATGTTCTTTATTTAAGTACCAAAGGCAGTAAATATTTGAGATATTTGATTCATTTAAGATATTTTTTTTTTAACTTGATGACTTTTCATAACTTTTGTTTAGATATTATTTCTAGCGTTTCCCTAATAATAATAGATCAGAACTAAATAAATACTGAAGATTAGAATTAAAAAGTTTGTTCTAGTAATTTAGCTTTGTTTTTAAGTTCTAATAATAAATAAATATTGTCGCCTTGTTATTCGGCATTTTTACATTGAATGTATTACAATATTGTAGGTAGTAAATATTTTATTAAAAAAAAAACTTTTTTTTAACTAAATAAAATGGAAATTCATACTGTTAAATAGCATGTCGTCTTTAGAGGTAAATTTTTTGCTTATAAAACGTTTAAAAATAAGGTTCATATAGAAATTAACACGAAAATTGATTGCTAGTAGTTTTAATTTAGTCTGTATATGCTGTTTTTTATATTGGCTAAAATAACTACCGAATTTAAAATTGAAATAATTATTAGATACTAAGCAGTGTGTATTGTAAAGATTTTGATTTTCAAAGGTGCTTGTTAAAATTCAGGAAAAAAACTTTTAATTACATTGTATGTCAAATACGTACATTTTTTTTAGTATTTAGTTTAGGAGATTATTATAATTTTGTATTGTAACAGATTGGTCACAATTTTAACTAAGTATATAAAAATAATATTAGCTTTACTCAACAAAAAATATGTTTTTACTAAGTGTGTATGTAAAACGTCATAACCTATATTTTTTTGTATAATTTGGTTATAAATCATCTGTTTTTTGTTAAAACTACTCGTTGTAGTTAATCTGCGGTACAAATTCGCATTATTTCACATTATATGATGATATATTTAAATTAATATTATGAAAAATCCTGTTTTTTGTCACTCCTACTGTTCCTTACTTACATTTTACTTTAAATATAAATTTATTATCATAAGATCTTTCGTTACTGGCTACATTCTATTAAAAAGCTTGAAAAAATGTTAAAAATTAGATAAAATATAATAAGCTCAAACCTACATATATATTAAAATTCTTAAACCTTACTTGTATATTATAATATATTATTTACTCTGACTCATTTTTGTAGTGTATAAAAAATTTATACGACTTAAAAGCAAAT
The DNA here is from genome assembly GCF_061535455.1 of Colias philodice. Taxonomy (NCBI): domain Eukaryota; kingdom Metazoa; phylum Arthropoda; class Insecta; order Lepidoptera; family Pieridae; genus Colias; species Colias philodice. The sequence continues at coordinate 8,002,970 of NC_143107.1, read as the reverse complement.
ATGTAGGTGTTTCAGTTTAACTTAAGTTATTGAAATGTTAGAAAAATACACTTTGCCTACAGAACTATCAAAATGTTATTTTATATGTTCAACAAATAACCATTTATATGCGAATGTGTCATTTTATAGAAAAAAATATTTGGTCATCGCCCATTTCTTTTTTTGTTTGTAAGATATTTTTTAATTATATAACAACCTAGTTATTTTTAATTGGCTATAGTATAATAGTTGTCATAAAGGTTTCCTTTTAAAATTAATATTGCAAATTGTTCTTTATTTTTAAGTTAATTACGAAAAGATAGGTAAATTCCTTATTTTTTAAGCATTAGAGTCGAAATTGCATTGTATTTGTAGTAAACTGCATTTATTTTTATTTCTCAACTTCTAATCAGTTATTTTGGTTTGTAGTTATGAAAATTAAATATATTTTGGTCTATTTAATAAGGAATTTAATTATCAATTCGTTATTAGATACCATTAAGGTAAGCATATAAAACTTAGTTTTGCTTCGACGAATAAATAATGTCATACCCAAAAACTGTTTGTTATTATCTCCTCTAAGATCTCAAATAAAACGACAAAGATTGAAATAATTGCATTTTTATTTTATTATGTTGGTTTTATGTGAAAAGTGTTTTAATATGAATAAAAATATGAATTTCATGTGTGCATTATTTGTTACCTTAAGTGAAATGACCAATTTTTAATTATTGTAGTTCGTAAGTGTTGGCAAATTTGGTCAATAGTTGTTAATATTTTACATTTTACACGTGCAATAAGACTGAATTTTTAATAAATGAATTTTAAACCTATTTATTGTTTTATTTACAAAATACCTTTCCTATGAAATACCTACACCAACTCAAATACCTATATAATAAAAATGAATCGTCAAATGTATTGGCAACACTTGTCAACGGTTTATTGTAATATTCCTTGAAGTACGGTTCTTATGTAGATAAAACGTAAACATGTAAGTACAATAGGCGGAGCCTGGGAAGACCGCTAGTAAAATATACAGTGGATTCGCATTTTTTTTATTACTTACACACATTTATCACAAAATGAAAGTTCTGATTGTAGGTAATACCTTGTACTATGAAACATGATGTTAAAAATGCATTGTTTTTAGGGTTCCGAACCACAAAAGGAAAAAAAGGAACCCTTATAGGATCACTTTGTTGTCCGTCAACACAGATTTTCTCAGGAACGCGTGGAGGTATCAATTTATACCGAATACTTATATCAACGGTCTCCTGATGCTGTAAAAAAATAAGCCAACACAATCAAAGGATACACTTGTAAATGCTGAAAATTTCCGCAAATTTCGACATTTGCAAGGAAAGCAAAACCTACAGGGTGCTTTCCATGAACACAGAGTCTTGATTTGGTACGAAGTAACGTCTTATAACACAGATATAGGAATAATTGCGAAACTTACAAGCATTTTACTCATGAACGCTTACTTGTATTAAATTGATATTCTTACCAAAACTCAAGTCTATAATATCTTTAAGCTGTAGGTAGGTAGATAATAAAATCAACTTATAAGCCAACGCAATCAAAAGATACAGCCGCTTATGCTGCAAATTATTTCAAATTCCCAAGGGAATCAAAACCTACATTGTACACCCCTCGGTGCGCGAGTTCGACTCGCACTTGGCCGGATTTTTTTTTACCATACATTATACCTACACATCGGCTTTTCCACTCGTTGCCTCGATTTGAAGGCATATTACCTACTTGAAACAAGTTTTCGTAATAGTTCCAAATACCATTTCTAAAGTCTAAACATCCCGGATCACGAACTTAAGACCATAGTCGATTAATATTAGTAATTACTACCATATTAATTTTTCTCCGCATAATAAAGGAAATTTTCATGGGCAAGTTACGCCGCTATCAAAAGTAATCTACCTATGCCACAATATTTTCCTCACAAAAATCATGTGAAATTAGAAATAAAGATAATAAAGCAAACACTCTTTCGCATAACTAGTTAATAGAGTGTTTGGTACCTAGGTACCTACTACTTATTACAAATATTATACAAAAAATGTATCTAAGGTTACTTATTAGTTATTACTGCTGTGTCGGACTTCGGAGCAGTGCGGACATCGAATGCAGTGCGGACGACGCACCAAAACCTTTTTTGTAGACCTATTATGTATAAATTATTATACATTATGATACCTATGTAGTATGTAGGTATACAATATTTAGCTTTCCTCCTGCTTATTCAAGGAAAACTGCGATAGAACCTATCCTATTTCCCATCTCAGCCTGGTCTGATTTCTAAAACCGTCTGTACCATTTCATTCAATTCGGTTCTGTAGTTTAGGCGTGAAGAAACATTTCAACAATTTCGGTTGCATTTTTACGAATACGCATACCCAAAGGCCAAAAGTGTACCTACTGTGTAATGTGCATTTGCAATTTGTTTCCATATACTGGTAGGTAATGAAGAACGATCCTACGGGGAAAACTTTAACAGAATCGAACCCGGATTATGAAAAATAAAACTTAATAATTTATATTTAGTTATCATTTCTGAAGGTCTCAATTAATGTTACTATGGAACATAATGTTATAATAATTGTGATAAAATTTTATGAGCATAGAGCAAGAAAAATAATACCTAAATACTAATAGTTATTAGTAGGTACCTAAAAAGAATTCAGTAGATGTACCAATACCATGTATACTTACTATTTACTATCTTTAGGTACTTTGAGCTTGTTAGGAAAATGTACCTTGGCCTTGCTATGTATCATATCCAAGTTTCATGAGTTCAAAAGTTTAAATATACATATAAACTAATATTATAAAGCTGAAGAGTTTGTTTGAACGCGCTAGTCTCAGGAACTACTGGTTCGATTTGAAAAATTATATCGGTGTTAGATAGCCCATTTATTGAGGAAGGCATTGGCTATATATCATTACGCTAAGACCAACAGCGGAGCGGAGCCACGCGGGTGAAACCGCGGAGCACAGCTAGTACCTACTAATATGTACAATCTTTTTTTTTCATAAGGATCGAACCCAATTTCATCGTTCTCAATGAATTAAGCACTGTAGAAACCATAGTTATGTCTTGTCCGATGTCCCCTTGAACGGGAAAATGCATTTTGCACATTTATTTTACTAGGTTTATTATTACTGGCAAGAATGTTATTGACATTCTATTCCAGAACAATAGTGCTTTCTTAAGTTTTCTTCGGGAATCGAACCCAGGACCTTTCAATATTAACACTAATAACTAAAAAGGTAATCAGGATAAGGAAGAATAAATAAAAATAAATGTATAAGGTACTTGATGTTTTATTTATAATATTTATGCTCACAATCTAAATACAGTGTATATTTTAACTAGATACATAATAAATTATACATCTGATAATATCTATGAAGATTAGCATTAGCACTCCACCCGTTGCATTTTATTTTATATCTCAATACAAAAACAAGTCAAACGCATTGAGTTACTACTATGTATTAGAGAGGACATCGTTACTACACTATTTGTAACACGAGTTAGAGCCAATCGTCTCAAACCAATTTTTTTGTTACATTGATTGGTTTTAATTAATAAGTTTATTCATATTTTTTTAATAAGATAAACAATATTGATTGATTTTAATTTTTAAGTAATGAGGCAGAATATCTACAAAGTGTATGACTCACACAGATTTTGTTCATGGTGTCCTCTCTATACGTAGTAATATTACCTCAATGTTCAAAAGTGAAGTTTTAAATTTACATTATTATGTTTACAATTATTTTGTATAAAAGCACAATATTAATTAACAAATTATTAACAATTCAGAGAATTTAACGTAAATAAAAGCACAAAGCGGAAAATAAAAATTGTAATGGCAACAGTATTGAATGCCCCGAAAAAATATATTTTAGTAAAAGCATGAATTTTACAAGTAAAAATACTTAATTAAATATATTACAATTTATTTACACACCATATTTACACTTAAATAAAAATAAAATACCCAAGGTAATGTTAAGATATACAGTTGATTATATTATTGAAATTCATATAACTAGTGGTAAACTTTTGATATAGAAAAGATTTCCTAACCTAACACAAAATGTTGAAAAATGTACAAATTATCACATGATATTTAAAACTGGCAAGTTTTTAAATTTAAGGCGACGCGCTAACGTTTTTAAAACAAATATTGCGAAAGAACATGGCCTTAAATAAAGAGATTTTATTTCAATCCGCCATTTTGAAAAACTATAAATTGATTTTCCGCTCACAAAATCCAGATTTTTTTAATTATAAATAAGGAATAAGGCAATATTACATACGAAGGGAGATTTGGAGTTTTTTTTTTCAATATCTTTATTAGGAAATTTCAATTTATTTTCTTATTTTTAAAGTGTGCTTTATGGCAGTAAGAAATATGACAATTATTGCTATAAATTTCATCTTAATATAAATCTTTGTACGGATTGCAATATTTTCTTTCTTATATTTATAGTATTACTGTTTTTATCTTTCTTTGAAGTTTGATGAGTGTTGCCAGATGCCATATTATCAAATCTTGCTTTGAACTAACAATGTTGCCAGTTAGCGGCTTCAACAAAATCTCGTATTGTCAAATCTCCCAATTATATATTTTTGTGTTCATTAAAATTACTGTCAAATTATATATTTATGACCGTAATTTTCTTCCAATTTTTGCCACCTTTTTCTTTTAAATCTCCGGACGAAGGTAAGTATGGTTTTTATATAATGTGGAATATTGTGAGTTTATTTGGTGAAATTGTGAGTTTACTTTTGGATGTTGTGAGTATATGATATATTTGTGAGTTTGTGGATAATATGAGTCTGTTTGTTATGAGTATATTTGTGGATATTGTGAGTGTGTTTATTGTAATTGAGCCGTGTTGTGAGTTTATAGTTATTGAAATATTCTTTGTTCATATTGTGCATGTGTATTTGTGAGTGTGATTGGTAATACTGTGAGTTTGATATTGTGAGCGTTTGTATTTATCTTGACTGCGTTTGCTGTAAGTTTTGGAATTTCCATATTGTAAGTTTTTGTTGATATTGTGTTTATTGTTAACGTGTTTGAAGATGTTTGGTATGTATAGCTGTGAGGGGTTGTATGTATGTGTGGAGTGAGGGGGATATTTTCAATATTTTCTTGATTTATTCGTATTTTTAGCCGTTTGCTATGCTTGTAGCGTGTTTGTATGTATGTATTTAAGCAAGTCTGCACTATGGGGAGGGGGGCAGGCTGTCATCGCTCTCGAGGTATGTGACGTAGTTGTCTTCAGCGTGCGGTCGGGGAGGGGGGAGGGGGGGGACGTCGTAGCCGTGCATCTGGGGAGAAATATTATTAATTTAATAAATTGTATTGTATAATTAAATTATAATTGACGTTTAAATATTCTAGTCTTTGTTATAGCTAGATGAAGTGGTAAACGTTCTGTAAACATACATTAATTAGTTCCACAAAATGATTTACAATCTTCTAAGTGATATTGAATTTGCAAATCTATTTTGGAAAAAAAATCGGTTAAGTTGTTTCAGAAAATGCTTTATACCTATTTATTTATGACGTATTGGGTCGTTTTTTTATAAAGACGGGTCACATTTTTTTGAAAGAGTTTGGTTAATATGTAGGTAAAATTTTAAAGTGCAAAATTTATTGTATTGATCTAACGACTGCGCTGATTCTATAATTCTATAAATTACATTTATAGATGAAAAACATAATTATTTATTAAAAATGGTTTTACCTGATTAACAAGGTGTTGAAAAGCAGCACTATGATGTGGGGCTCGATCTAGGTCTGCGTGTAAAGCGAAGTCTGATAATGCCTTCCATGGCGGTTGGTATGCTGTTACCTGCAAATTTAATGTTATTAGCATTGAGATAATATTAATATGGAGACGACACCGCCTACATCACTTATGTTCCACTCAACATACGTCATGTGACGTATGTTGAGCGGTATTTTTTAATGGTTTTAAAGTGAAACGCATCAAACATGCCTTCGTGTGTGTTACGATATTGCACAAATAATACAAATAATACGGAAAAGTGCAAAGGAATAACTTTCATCGTTAAGTACCTAACTAGATAATAATTTTTAAAACTTAGTTAGAGCAAAAAAATGGCGCACAGATTTTGTTCGTGGTGTCTCCTCCATACGTAGTAATATTATCTCAATGGTTATTAGCATCATTGTTAATATTATCATCAACATATTCATAAAAAATAGTATTAATTTCATCACCGTACTATTCATTTTCTCTAATTAATTTGGTGTTATTATAAACTTTAATATTATCCTCTGCATTATTGTTATTATAAGCACTGTTCATTTTCACTCAAATTTTTTTAACGTATTGGCTATCATCAATCATCCATCATTTAAATTATCATGAATGTGATATAATTAAAAACCTTTTGGAAAAATTAAATAATATTATTTCATACATTATAATTAAAACAATTTGTTTAAATTTCTCCACGCGTTTATGTGTATTTGTGTGTCTACGCGAGGCGTTGTAGGTATTTTATGTATGTTTTTGTGAGTGAACGTGTAATATGCGAAGATCTCCCATCGTACGTGTAAACGCTTTCTGTGTTCGTCTCTGTTTGTATGAGTTTGTGTGTATGTATAGGTATTAGGTATGTGTATCTAAAGCGCGAGTCCCTTATGGCGGGTGCATGTATATGAGTATAGGTTTAGGTTTAGAGACATTTATAATTTATATCAAAGAGTATGGTACTGTGTACGCGCCTATTCATACGCGTCTTCGTCATGTGTAATTGGCAAATCACAACAATGTTATTGTTTCTTGTCTACTAACTACTTGTTTCTGTTTATGTATTGTATTTTATGTGTGTCTGTGTATGTATGTTTGTTTAACGTATATGAGTATGTCTCTGTGTGTGTATTATCTGTCTGTTTGTCCGTCACTCACCTCAAGCGCAAGTCCATTAGCATTAGGCGTTGGTTCATGTCGAACAGGCGATCCGGCAACAAGCGGAACTCCCATCGACATGTACCCGAGACGACGACCCTCCTGCTTGGTGGGGAATTTACGGTTATTTGCAACTCAAGTAAACTATATTATAAATTTATAAAGAATATAAAAACACACAGATGAACGGCTACACACACAATTATAAAACGTTGTACAGAAATACCCAATTGGCGATAAAACACTCATTGTAATAAATACATATAAAGTTGTGAACAACTAGACTCACAACACAACACAAGTCGCCTATTAAAAAGAGAAAAATTAATAACAATCATTAAAATTATTTTATGTTTGGTGGTAGTAATATCCAAAGTCTATTATACCAGTCATTAAACTCTGCATACTCTTGTAGGCAGTTTTGCTTTAAACAATTTATGTGCATGATTGTGAGTCGTTGTTTATAGTTGTAGTATTCATTATTAATTTTAAAAGGTTTTTTATCGCCACTCGAATATATCTGTCAAATTTTTCTGTTCATCATCATTTTTCAAAATAATGTAAAAATTAAAAAATTATAAATTATTTAAAACCAATGGAAACCAACCTTTTCTTGCTGCATCTGCATCTTCAATTGCATCGTTTTCTTTTTATCCTTGCACCTTTTGTTCTGGAACCAGACTCTAATCACACGAGGACTGAGTCCCGTCATTTCGACGAGTTGTTCCTTCATTAGAGCGTCTGGTCGTGGGTTCGCTGCGTAGCATGTTCTGGAGAATTAATACAAAATTTAAATAATCTTATATATAAAAATGAATCGCAAAATGTGTTGGTAAGCGCATAACTCGAGAACGGCTGAACCGATTTCGATAATTCTTTTTTTATTATATTCCTTGAAGTACGAGGATGGTTCCTGTGTAGAGAAAACGTAAATATCATGTACCACGGGCGAAGCCGGGGCGGACCGCTAGTTAATCTTATAATAATAAACTCTACTAATATTTATAAATTTATAAATATAAATTTATGAAGAATAGAAAAAATTCGATCACTCAGCGGGACTCGAACCCGCATCCTTTCGCGCCATTCCGGGGCGGATGCCTGACCAACTCGGCTATTCGTGACCCACACTATACTAATATTATAAAGCTGAAGAGTTTGCTTGTTTGAACGCGCTAATCTCAGGGACTACTGGTCCGATTTGAAAAAAATCCCAGTGTTAGATAGCCCATTCATCGAACTATATAGGCTATATATCATCACGCTAAGACCAACAGGAGCGGAGCAATGCGGGTAAAACCGCAGGGCACAGCTATTCAACAATAAATACGAAATGTACTTTTGTATTTAATGTCATATCTAAACAGAGAGATATAACTCACCTGAGTGTGTGCAGCTGTTTCTCATTAAGCACAGTCCTCACTCGAGTGGGTTTCCCGTCAGCGGCGGCTCCTGCTCTTGCTCTACCGCTCTTGTGTGAACCTGACTCACTGCCTGAGTCTGTTCAATTAATTATTTATTTATTATTACATTATTTTATATTACGTAATGATACGGGCTCCTTTATGTCGGCATAAAAAGAGCGTATGTGCCGAGTACACGAGTCAGAAGTGAAACTTCTTTGGCAAAATTCAAAAATTTTGCTCTCGACGCGCCTAAAGAAGTATCATTTCAAAAATAATATAAATTGTTGGTTTGTGAGTTAATTGGTGTTGTGATTTGGTTTTGGGGTTTTTATTATTATAGGAGATATTACCTAAGTAGGGAGATTTGGAATCGAACTTTGGGCGTGAAAAATAAAATTATTATTAATACATAAATAAATATATTCCCTGACTCCTGATGGGATAAAAACCACTAATATATTAATAATTTTAATTTCAAAGTGCAACAAAGTACATATGGGAGACATTTCTATGGGTATTTAAGGTACGTTGTTTAGGATATGATAGCCAGAAAATCTACACTACCTCAAAATTCAATAAACTACTTTAGACTCGATTTTGTTCACTTTAAACGGACAGATTTAATTCCAACTTTGTACACTTATTAATGATCGACGACAATAAAACAATATCATTTATATCGTGTTTTTTTTTTAAATTAAGGGCCGATATTTCAATGCTTGGATAAAACTTATCCGTCCAAAAAAGTATTGCACGATAATATTAAAATGTCACTTAAACTGTTAAATACGGGCAATTAGAATACGTTTTTAATGTTTATATACATTATTCGACGAATAAGTTTTAACCAAGCATTGAAAAATCGGCCCTTAATCAATTATTTTATTTCGAAAGAATAAATACCTTAATTACCAAAAAATAAAAATCATACACCCAATTTAATCTACAATAATTTGAAAATTAAAAAACTCCATACAGTAAGTTAAGCTAGCTTAAATAATTTACACATCTGACCCTCGCGAAGGGTCAGACTGGATTAACCATTTCACACCTCTGTAATCCACGGTCAGTCATTTGTGCTTATTATAACTTGATGTATGCACTTTGAACTTGAGCGGGGTTCTGTTTTGAAGTGACATGTTATGCACTTGTTAATGCAACGAATGTTACTTAAAATTTAATGTGAAATTGAAATGTAAGATGGATATTTATCGTTTTATTTCATGGTATTCAACTATTCACATTGAAATACATACTTATTAGTTAACGTTAAAATATCAATTAAATGATTTTTGATATATTGTATTCATATCTACCTATTTGGATTGCAATAATAACTGCAGAAAATTAAAAAAAAAAGACGGGTTGCACTAGGGGAGTGCCGGCAGAAGTGAAAACTTGATTATTAACGTTGAGCATGTTTGATATCCATCCGTGTTACGCTTTTTCGATCAGGTCACGTGTCCTGACTCCTGACGCGAGTTTAAGATTTTATACCCAACGCCGATAAAGAAGTTTTCACTTCAAAAAACCATCCCGACCCGAATTTAGACGAATTAAGCAAAACTAAAGTGTCTGTATAGAATATTTTACGACGTCCTGTGTTCGATTACCCGTAGAATTAAAAATAATCGGTTTAACATAACGTCTCTAGAAAATAATCTAGCCGTAAATAAATCTGTTACAGATATAGAGATAATTTGGAAAATCCAAAAGTGCACGCCTCATAATTTTTTTTTAATAATTATTTATTAATTATTATTTTTGTTTATTTAATAACAATTAAACCACATCGAATCAGACCCTGAAAAATGAAAGGGTTCTATTCCTGAGCATACTCAAGCGTAAGAGAAAAAAAAAGACTCGATTAGTAAAGTATTTCGGTCGCTATCGTGTTAACAAGAAAATCCTCCGCACATACCTACAGACACACGGACGTCCAAGACAGAACTTTTTTAAACTGTTTTTTAACTAGTTTAAATAACAAAAATGACATCAAAAATATCATGAATGTTAAAAATAGTGTTTTTTCTTAATATGTGTGTGTATGTATTATCTTACAAGTGCAATGTATGATACATAAAGACATTTTAAGTTGGAAAAATCAGATGTTTTGCGCGAAGTGACAGTAGTACCTACCCACCTCAACGCTTCGCTTATGAGGCGTGCAATACAATAAGTATTAGATACATTTATATACGTAACTCGCATTAAAACAAAGTTAATATTGCGAAGGTCACAAACTAATTGCTTATAGATAAAAAAATAACCAGGCACTTGAGTTTTCATGCGGTCGAATTAAACGGATCGGCGGCTTTGTCGGCGTTTGTCAAAGGAACGATAACGTACAGTGCAACGCGCAAGTCGGCGTGATTGATAATTTTACATAATTATTATTTTTGAGATTGAAAAGCGATATTTGTTTTATCTGATTTTGGAGAATTGCAAACTTTTTTTTTGGGGATTAATCATTAAAGTAATTTTTATGGGTTTTTAAAGCGATTCATTGGTGATACTGTTTTTCTAAGGTATCGAATACTTTACAGCGAACAGACTAGGGATTTTTTTTTATTTTTCTTAAGTTGAAAAGGAGCAGTGGCATTGTTTGATAAGTTCAGAATTTTGAAGTATTTTTATTAAAATAAAATAATGGAACATTTTCTGCTGCATTTTCATAATTGCTGACAAAAAAATCTGATATCATTTGAATTTTTAGTAAAAAAGTGTTATTTCGTAATTTCGAAATATCGTACTAATTTTTTAAGAAACCAAATCGATGTTTTTATACCTTTTCCTATATTCTAAAAATATTCAACATTCCACGCTGTGTCCCCCAGTGTACAGTCAATCACAGTACGATTTAGCTATTATCATTGTAAACCAGAATCCGTGCTGATAAGCTGATAAGGTATTAGGTGTAATACTCAATATTAAATCTCAATTTCCAATATTCTGTCTTGTACAGATATTTTGCACTTATAATCTACGAATTATTCAAGCTTAGGATTTTAAGTTACGTTCAAATCTATACTTAACGTTAACACTATAAAGCTGAAGAGTTTGTTTGTTTGTTTGAACGCGCTAATCTCCGGAACTACTGGTCCGATTTGAAAAATTCCTTCGTTGTTAAATAGCCCATTTATCGAGGAAGATTATAAGCTATATATATCATCACGCTAAGACCAACCGGAGTCACGCGTGTGAAACCGCGGAGCGCAGCTAGTAAAAAATAAATATATCTATTCTAAAAACTAAAGCACACGCTATTATAAGAAAAGTCATGAAATTATTGTATTGTCACCGATCCTTGATAAGTGTACAAAGTTTGAATTGAATCTGTCCGTTTAAAGTGGGTCAAAATCGAGGAGTCTGTTACATACAAACATTCGGCAAATTTTTAATATATTTTCGTGTTAAATCCAACAAAACAAAGTTTTAATTCGAATAGAAATTCCCGAAATAAAATCGTATACTTATACATAGATCGTAGGATGAAAATTATGTGGGATTGAATTGAAAACTTTAGGCTTTTTCAACTATTATTATGTTTGAGTTTTGACTGAGTGATAATTTTTAAAAAAGTATTATGAATCGATTAAAATTATTACTTAGGTAGTTAGGTTAAATTTATAATAATAGATAAATAGATAGAGATCAATAGATGAAATAGAGAGATTAGTTATTTTCGGAGATTCATGAATTTCGTAGTATGAAGGAAGTATTGATTTCGATATTATCATTATTTTTATTTACGATCGTAATCATAGATATTATAATAACCATTGGTGGTATTGTCTGATAAAATATGTCTTAGGAAATTCCCCAACCGGCAAATTGGAGTATAAGAATGAAATTATTATAAAACAAACATATTTCCCATTTTCATGTCTAATATTATATACCTACTACTGTAATGTTATTTTTTCTGGCTTTGAAATAAAACAATTTATTAATCATAAGACTATTTAAGTGACTTTTCTAAAGACATTTCACCAGACCATAGACGTTTTACCAGACCGTATAAATGGTAAATTTTTAAGAAGTTTCACTTCTGACAAAGAACACCCTTTTTTACACGCTTTTTATTAGCTTCACCTGTATGTTTGTATGTTTGTTTGTAACCGACTTTTTTGGGCGCGATTTTGACCCACTTTAAACGGCCAGATTTCGTTCAAACTTTATAGATTTATTGAGGACCGATGACAATACACTAATTTGATAAAGCGTGTTTTTTATTATTAGTTTTTTTAAACTATTATTTATTTAATTACATAGTTGTTGTAACTCACCACTCATAGAGCCCAGTTCGTGGGGCAGATGCGAGTTGTTGTTGCTCAATGTTGTGTTGTTGTTGCTCTCCGTGTTGCTGTTGCTGCTGCCGCTTGTGTTTGCACTCTGTTGTAAAGGAAGGGTTTTGTATGGTGTGAAAAATATATTTTTTTATTTCCCTACACATGATAAAGTAAGTTAATAAAGAGTTAATTAATTAGGTACATAAATATTCGTAAGTTGGGACATTTGAATGAAAGAATTCAATAATAATAATTCATTCATTTATTCGAGCAATTATAAGACACATTTTTGTTAGTAACATTAAAAGAAAAGGTAAGTAAATATTAAAACGATTATATTTTGTGATTGCTTGCCATAAAGGATACTCTACTCAAGATGTCTGATTTATAGAATCATCTATGTATTGGTGACCGCCTTCTTGTTACAGTGGTTGACGCGTGAGCGTAGAACCGAGGGGTACTGGGTTCGATTCCCGGTGGAGACGAAGAAAAAAAATGTCTCGGTCTGGTAGGACACAGAAGGCTGATCACCTACTTGTCTCTAAAATCGATCAGTGAAACAGATGTATGGATAATGCATCTGCCCCTTACCCCACTTGGGGACACGGGACTTCACAACATGTAGGTATGGAATGGATGTTACTCAATCACGCTAAAACTACTGAACGGATTATAAACTTTTTAGCGTTGAAGCTTATTTAGCAGATCACAATGTATTTCACATAAGTTTTTTCATGGAAGCCTAGATAGATAAACATTCAATAAACAAAATATTGAAAATATCTACTTACCTTTTCCAAAACATCGTGATCTTCTCTACAATAGAGCGCGCCGCCTTCTCTTAACGCGAATTCGTCGCCTGAAAAGTTATTATTATTTTCTTAATATTAATTTATTTAATTAATAAATAATAGAACCAAAAGGCTATTATTAATTGGGAAGAAAAGTTGTTTTTAGAGGTTAGGCAAAAGACACAGGTGCAGGCGATATCAGGGAAATTAAATGTTACAAAAATGAAACGAATCGAATTTTCACGAAGTTTTTTTATGATGTTCAAATTCTATAGTGGGTTTACTTCGGAAGCCCATGCTTTAGCTTTTTATTATTATTTTTATAAATATTGAATGAATTAATTAATGATAACACTTAATAGTTAATTCCCACATATCTCTTATCGCTAAAACAGCGATCTCTTCCAGGCAACCTTTTTACGTCCAAAACTAAAAAGAAAGCATATCTAATCTCAAAGTTTTAATATAATAAAATAATCACATGTCTTTACTTTTTCTTTGAAAATCTCATGTATAAATATAATAATAGGTCATAGTTTTATCTAGGTATGTTTTTATTTTTTTAAGTTTCATTTTAACAATATACAAAAGCATACCAGGTATTAATTGTCGTGCGCAGGCGCAACATCTAAAGCAGTCGATGTGATATATTTTCGTTTTGGCGCGCATCACGAAGTCGTTTTTGCTGAACGATGCGCCGCACTTGTCGCATTTTGTGCCGAATAACCTGCGGAAATATAAAACATATTTGAATAATAAATAACAAAAAACATAATAATTGTTTTGAGAAAAAAATAACATCGAATTAAAATTTTTAATTCACTAAATTTGGAATGCACACATGCACTCAAAAAATTGGGACAAATATAATCTACTAGCTTACCGCCGGCAGCTTCGCCCGCTTTGTCTAAAACCTAATAAATTATATACTAGTTAAAACCTTCCTCTTGAATCACTTTATCTATTAAAAAAACCGCATCAATATTTTTTTTATTTAACCGATTTAAGCATGTAACAAAGGGACATCGGGGCAGAGAAAGCGACTTTGTTTTATATAACTATGTAGTGATTATATTCTTAAACTTATTTAAAAATGCCAGCGCTTACTGACGCTAAATTAGGCATAATATAGGTAACATGAAATAATAATATTATGTACAATTTATTTAGGTAGATATATTGGGTAGAACCTCTAAGGGTAGAACATTCCATATCGGAGCCTTCAGCTATATCTACACCCCGTGAAAATCCCGCAGCTTCGCTCGCGTATTTTTCATCCCCTACATTCCAATATATTATTTTTCTGTATCTTAATATTTTTTTATTATTATATTCCCAGTATAAATCGAGAAAAATAAAATAAATATTTCGAAAATATCTTCTCTACATTTACTATACCTACATAACTATTGATACTTACTTATATACATATTATGTATAAGTAAGTATCAATTTTTATTATTTTCCACAACTGAATATTGTTTTAATTGAATAAACAGTCTGGCCGTACAAAATTCTAATCATTACGATTTTTATCGTATTGATCGATTTAAAAGTGTAGGTATTTAGTTTTAATTTCTAAGTCGTAATTTCAAAATTTTAAGCACTACAAACACCTACGATATTTATATACAATTATATACCCTTTATAACGCATTAGGCCGATTAAACCCACCTTATATACGGAAAGCTTTTAGCAAGATTGGGAGGGTGAAAGTGACGGTCAATAACCTGGGGGTAATGCGGGTTTCAGACACCCTTTGTCTGTTTTAGCGTTTTATAGTGATTGCCACGTTTTTGTTTTTAGTGAAGAATTTTCAAATACCTAGGTACCTATCTGTATTAGAAGATTTTGATATGTTTTTTATGAAAATATTCGCGAGAAACAAGACAAGATGATTCAATGTTATAAATACCTACTAGAACGAATTTAATTTCAACTCAAATTTTTATTGGATTAACAATAAGAAACACAGATGTCCTTAGCTTAGGTAATATCTACGATAAAATAATGAAGATAATGAATAAATCTTATTTATTCGTTTATATATTATTGTCTCGTTTTTTACATGGATTATAGGTACCTAGTCATCACTACATTTTAATGATTTTAATAAGTAATTATTTAAAAATATAAATCCTAAGCGTTAGCTGATAGTTGATACTATTTGGTTATTAATTAGGTATCACAGAATTAAAATTATCAAGTAATATTTTTATCCAATGCTAGATTTAAGTTGCTAAGGGCCGATTTTTAAATACTTGATTAAAACTTACCCGTCCCATAAAGTACAACACGATAATATTAAAATGTCACCTATAAACTGTCAATTACGGGCAATTAGAATACATTTTTGAAATGGTAGTTTAGGTAATACGTTATTGGACGAATAAGTTTTAAGTTTGATAAATCAGCTCTAAGTCTATCAATTCTTTAATTTCAATATCTATATTAAACTACCTATATTAACAAAGTTCTTACCAACTATTATGAATGAAGAATATCACCAAAATACAACAAAACACAGCACTATTTTCGCCAACATATCTGATTACTTTGAATAAATACAGATGGTCCAACATAATGCAGCTGGCTGGACCACACACATCATAAGACGAATATATTATACGAGATATTATTAACACAGAACATTATTTTATTACATATTTTATAACAATTAAATATTAGTTTACGGTAAGTTTTCCCGCGCTTTTGTCTGAGAAGAAAAATTATGACATGTCATGTCATTGGCGGAATGGCGGGCATGTTTTTTTTTAATTACAACTTTGACATCTGGCTGTGGAAATGAAAGTTTTGAAAAAAGTACGTCAAAATTTATATTTTAGCACAGAATACATAATAGTAGCTAAAATTTTAGTGTGTATAGGTCTACCAGAATCTGATGGCATATTTATATTTAAGAAATAAAAGATTTTCATGTGGCAACTTATTTGACAACTATCAAATTGGTTGTCAAATTATTTGTCTTTTTTGCAGTTGATGAATAATTTTTAGGATTTTGTCTAAAAAATCTTCGAAAATGTCGAAAAAGCCGCTGCGATCACAAGCAAGAGGTGTTGTTTATAATGTGTATAGAAAAACATTCGATGAATAAGGGTCAAACACATCACAATTTTCAATTTTGAAGATTTTATTGGTAAATTGGACTTACCCGTTTTGATACTTAAAATTAAAAAAATATTATATGTAGGTAACTATAATATTATTTGTTGATTAGAATATAATTTTATGAAAACTTATTACAGGAGTTTCCAATACGGCTATTCGTCAAGTCCAAGCTGTCCAAGTCAATTTTATAATGTGTGTATCTGTTAATACTTACGAAAATAAACATAGTTTTATTTTATTTTTATTTTATTTTATAAAAAATTATAAGCAGTTTTGATCTACATTATCATTATATCGATATTTTCACATGGCATACTGGTAATGAATATACAAATATAGGTATGTGTAAATAATAATATGTATTACCTGTATAAAAGTAATATGTATAATTGTATATTATACATGTATGTACCTACATAATATTAAGTGGATATCTCATTATTAAGTACAGTATTGTCCACTTATGTAATGTGACTAATGATATTGAGGACAAAATAAAAAATAAGCAGTATCAAGATCGTTCAGTCCATTTTCCCCAGGGTTGCACACTCAAAATTTTGATTTCCCTAATTGCCATCAGATTCTGGTTTACCTATACCTAACTATTTGAGAATTTTTTTAATTAGGTATAAATTTATTGCCGATATAGCGTTAGTGGGATTATCGTTAATTTGGTTACCTGCCTACGTTATATAAGTATGAACAATTGTTTTATATTTTTTTTATATTGCACGTTTTTAAAGGATTTTTTAATATATAAGCTTCTTGATAATTTAACATCTCGCTAAAAATAGCAATACCATGGCCAAACGTCATCGCGTTGAAAAAAAAACCAACGTCAATTTTCCCGCCACCCCGCCATTAGCACGTGTCAAAATATTATTTATCTGTGCCCCGGTAACTGTAGATGCGTCGGATGGTATCGCATTTCGCTAATTGGTGAGCGCTGTAGGGTTAGATTTAGGTTATACCTACAGCTGGTTATATTTATATATTATTAATGATGGAGAATGTTTTTGGGTTTATTGTCGAGTTCTTTGATGGCTGTTTCTATTGAGCTACTTGTTTAAAATCAAATTTTAATAGCAGAAAACAGCAGTAGCTTGGTAAATCTATACTTATCTTTATCTGTACTAATATAAAAGCTGAAGAGATTGTTTGTTTGTTTAAGCGCGCTAATCTCGAGAACTACTGGTCCGATTTGAAAAATTCTTTCGGTGGACAGCCCATTTATCGAGGAAGGCTATAGGCTATATATCATCACGCTAAGACTAACAGGAGCGGAGCACTGCGGGTAAAACCGCAGAGCACAGCTAGTACTTAAGTCAAATTATAAGAATATACTAGTTGAGTAGTTGACGAATAAGAGAGTTTAGTTTAGTTTTTATTCGAATGAGAGACTATTTCTAATTTTCCTTACTATCTAAGTTTCGTTACTAGGTAGGTAAATACTAAATATACACAAATGTTTGGAATTATATTAAAACCTATTCTTTCCTATAAAGAAAAACACAAATTAACTCTTATGAGACAGTTTAATTTATAGCGTTCCATCATTTATTCTATTTTTTCATATATTTTTATAATTAAAATTAAACAATGGTTAAAAATTGCAAGTTTTTAGAACCTTTTGTTATTTTCCTTAGTACATACATAGATAATAATGTGCATTTAAAGCCTAATTTATGTATTTTTGATAAAAAAATATGGATCGTTAGTAAAATTAAGGAATACGAACATGCAAATTATTTGTTAACACGTATTAAAATGGTGTATTTTAAATTTCGACTTGGTGGCATTGAACGGACTTGTCAAACTGCTTTTTTAATATATTACTGATTAAATATGAATGTAAAATACCACTGCCTTGTTGCGCAACTATTAAATATATTATCTTTATAGAGAAAATTAGACCTGAATACTGTTATTCTATGATTAGCTACAGGCTTTTTGAAGTTACTGACAAATCTATACTAAGAAGAGTTTGTTTGTTTGTTTGAACGCGCTAATCTCAGGAACTTCTGGTCCGATTTGAAAAATTCTTTCGGTGTGAGATAGCCCATTTATCGTTAGCAATAGATTTTTTATAAATGTACTTTGACATAAATTCTAGACTTTTTACCCTTAGGTAGGTATTTATATACGATACCTTAATATTTTTATATAAATAGATTACCCAAATTAAATCGTTAAATTGAGCAAGATATAGGTATTTTTTCCAGTTCATTTAATATCATGTTTAAAGATATCAATGAATCTGATAACAAGTACATTGATTGTAATCAGATATGATTTCATTCAATTTACAAGATAATTGAGTTAAAACTGTATTTATTAATTTAAATGCGAAATGATAAAGATTTTTTGTAAGAACTTTTTGGTGATGCAGATAATGTACCTACCCAATTATTCAAAGTTTTTAATGTTTAATTATTCAAAAGTTATTTTTAACGCATACGAAGAATTCAGCTTAATTTTTATTTATAATAAATTAATTAAAAAAGAATTAGTAGGTATGTAGTATATGTTAACGAAGTAGTTAATACATGGCACACATTGTTAATTCTTCTTTCTTATCTTTTATAATTTCGTGATAAGTTTGCTCAAGTACAGCTCTACAATTATAATACCTATCTATATTTAGACTACAATATTAGTATAAAGCTGAAAAATTTGTGTGTTTGATCGCGGCTATCTCAGGATTCAGGAAGTAGGTATTGGTCAGATTTGAAAAATTCTTTCAGTGAAAAGTTCGTTCATAAGGCTATAAATTATAATATATCATCATGCTTTTGCTTAGATCAATAAAAGCGAAGCAATGCCGGGCACTAGTGCATTTACAGCTCTTGTTATGGCGTGATAACATAACAGACACACAATTATTTTAAATTATAATGTCCACTGTATACTAGCTGTGCACCACCGCTTTACTCGCGGAAAAATCCGCACGCAAATCCATTGCGTAGTTTTAAGCAGGTGAAGAGACTTTTTTTTCTACTATTTTGTGACAATGTAATAATTGCTTCCACTATGATATAGTTCAAATTCTATAGTTTAATAAACAACAACCATATAATTAAAATTTATTATGTAATCAGTCTACCTATGGAAATTGCCAACATCACAAACTTTTTATTTCCGTTCTTTACTTACGGAAGGAACAATTCTTACACCATAAATATATTTAATTACTTGCATTAATTGATGTATCCTTCCTTTCCAATTTCCGAACGGTAGAAAAACATTTTAATATAAAATACTAATGTTTCGGATGTTTAGACGAACGGACATACGATACTTGAGGTAATGTAAACACACGGATTTCCTTACTAAAGGGTTGAGTTGTTTTGATTTCTTTGCCTTTTATATTTTTGTATCATTTGCAAATAGTAAAAATAATACAAAGCACCGTTACTAACCTACAGGTATAGAAAATGCTGCTTTTAAACATTGAGATATACATATGGAGACGACACCGCCTACATCACTTATGTTACGCTCAACATACGCCATATGGCGTAACTGCACTCTCATTTTTTATATGTTTTAAAGTGAAACGCATCAAATATGCCTTCGTGTGTGTTTCGATATTGCACAAATATTACAAATAATACGGAAAAGTGCAAAGGAATAACTTTTATCGGTAAGTACCTAACTAGATAATTTTTAAAACTGAGTTAGAGCAAAAAAATGGCGCACAGGTTTTGTTCGTGGTGTCTCCTCCATACGTAGTAATATTATCTCAATGCTTTTAAATAAATTAATAGAGCTTACTAAGACAAATCTTATAGGTAAAGATTATTTGCAAGACTAAAAATTTTTCATTTTCAATAGGAAGATTTAAAAGCATTTGTAGGTACCTAATGAAATCTAGTGGAATAAATAAATACTAGATTTTTCTGCACCTATGTGGAAAATAACTAACCTTTTTCTGCAAGTGTAGTCTGTAAAACAAAAGCAAAGGAGCGTGCATTTTAAAAATAATTAATTACCTAGTAGATAATTTTATACAATGAGATTCTTTGGTAATTTTCCTGAACTTTTTAGACAAACTGTTTAAAAAAAACTGATTTATCCAAATACGATGTTAACTTCGTTGTAAATAGAAGAAAATGGCAGGTTTATGTTTTCATAGAGATAGGCTATGTTTTGTACCTATAAATAGATATCTAATTAATAGATTGTCTATTATGTGTGTTAAAAGTACTTTCAAAGTAAGCATTAAAAAGTAGATTTATAAATCAATTCATTAAAAACTCATCGATGCCGTTAATTCAACGAAGCATGACTGATGAAAAAATGTGTAGCGCGGGAAACAGACGTCACAAATACCACGGATATCGTGAGAAATCCGGCGCGCAAACAAACTTTAAATGAAGAAATAAAAACAAATAGTACATTACAAAAAGTAATCGGACAGCTTTTCCGATATAACGGACAAATATACTATAGACATATCGGGTTCCAACCGCCCGCCGCGCTGTCAAAGTGACGTTTGTTTTGACGCCAAAATACATAGAGCCCGGTTTGTTTTTCTCGGCGCATAAAGCAAAGACAATCCCCGCATACAGCCAAATGGGTTTGACAGAAAATCAAACGATTATATTCCGTACCTATGGTGCATAAAGCTGCGTCTACACGAACGCGGCCGCGCATAGACTAAGCTGTGTTTGCTAATGTGTAATTCTATATTTTAGCCGGGAGATGGAAGGGTAGAAATGTAAACAGAGGTTATTTTCGTAGATGCGACGTTGTTTAAAAAGTGGCGCCGATGTTGACGTGCGGTTATGATTTTTTAAAGTTTTATTGTAAACTATGATCTAAAATCGTAATTGTAAACGGGTGTATAATTAGATTGTTGTGTTTATGCGTCAGTCATTTTATGTGATTGTGTATAAATGGGAGTTCATTTCGTTTGAGAGGTTAATGACTTTATATCGTTTGTTTGGGCATTGGGAAAACGGTGTTCAGTTGATAATATAGCTATAATAATATCAACTTTATAATGGGAATCTATAATTTCGAAATTTTTGAAACTTTGGTCTTCAAATTATGAAGTAGGCTCTAATGACTATTAGAAGAATAACATCTTAATACATATTTACATAAAACTCGTGTCACAATGTTTATCCTCAATGGACTCCTAAACCACTTAACCGATTATAATAAAATTCACACACCATGTGCAGTTCGATCCAACTTGAGAGATAGGATTATAGTTTAAACATGTAGGTACCACGGGCGAAGCCGGGGCGGACCGCTAGTAATTTAGTATGAACTTATTCCTACATTGCAGTAGATATTGCCTGGAAGAGATCACTTCTAAGTGATAAGGCCGCCTAATATACTATACTGTTTTTTTTTGCTTTGTATACTTATATTAGCAATAAGTTTTATATGATAAGAGTAATAAAATAAATAGATAGATACCATAATAATTGCCCAAAAATCAATGACCGTTCACAATTTTTCAAAGACACACAATCACGAGTTAAATTATTCTAAATCAATAGTCATCAGAAATCATCAAATAAAAATAACGTCAACGTATTTAACAAATTAGATATAACACAATAACAATGACATAATTATATTAACTTTAAATGTAAATAAATACTTTAGATATAAAACTATGTAAAATAACATCCATCAGCGGAAAATTCGTTCATAAACGAAAAATAACAGTGTCATTTATTTACACAAAAAATTAGTGTTTTGAATGACGTCCTTTTGTGATAATTTCTGCTAAATACACGATCATACGTAGTATTTTAATAATGAATCATTCGTATGCGGATTTGCCTTTATCTGCGTGTTTTTATAGCGTTGCTAAAAAAAGCGGCAAATGTAACCAGGCTGTCTAGCTTTGAGCCATTGCCTAAGTTTGGTGTGCAACCGAATAATAGTGGACATTGACAGAATCCATCTTTGAACGTTCGAAAAAAGAAAACTCTAATTTTTAGTCAATTGTTTTTTTCTTCCACTTTTTGCAGATTAATTTATGCAGTTCCATTGCGATCTCTATAAAAAATATAATGCCTGTTCACTGAAATGCGTAGAATAGTCGTTTTTATAACTGTTTAATAAAATAAAATATATTAATATAAAACTACTTTTTTAATAAATGTTCTGGTGCTATATTTTTGACAGAACCGCGATAAGATATCAGCTAAACTTAAATGGGCACTCTTCACAATGGGCAGCGTTGGTCCAACAAATGATCGTCGAAGTTTGCGGCCATCACGGCGATAATATGAATCTACAATGACGGCCGATCATAGACATTTTGGCTCTACACTATCATGATTGCCTCTACTCGCCCAACGCTGCCCATTGTGAAGAGGGCCTATAAGGTATACTTTTTCAATTTTAGCGTGGGTTTATTCACATTAAGTTGTGCCTACTTTCAAATTATTTCTAAGAATGTGTGGAGGCTTGAAGTGAGATAAAATGAGTGAAACTTGTGTTAATTTATTGTTTGATATAAAAGACTGGGTTTAATATTCATTGCGATTCCGCTTAAATTTGACCGATTGGTTCAAAGTTTCCACGTTGAGGTAGAGACATTTAATAACGGCAACAAAAAATCGCATTTCGTCATCAAGTACTTAAAGGCTACTTTTATTATATTTTATTTATATTTAATTTGTAATATTTTCTATAGCTATCCTAATAAATTTTTGAATTCAATTCGGCGATTTTTTTTACGTTTTTGATAAGCAACAGTTTTTATTGAGAGAAAACACGAAAAAGAAGCAATAGAACATAACAGCCAGAATAGCTATACCTAGTAATATAATAGCTTTTAGTATTCTAGCTTTTCGTCCGCAGCTTCGTCCGCGTAGTCAAAGGAAAACCCGCATAGTTTCCATACCCGCGGGATTTTCGGAATAAAAACTATTCTCTCTGTGTGTCATTCGTGAAAATCAGTTCAGCAGTTTTTGCATGAAGAAGTAACAAACATACAAAATTTCGCATTTATCTATACATATAATAAAATCGTAGGAAAGTCAAAACTGTACATTGAATATTTTTTTAAAAGAATACATAATCCATGATCTATAATCGATATAGAAGCCAAAAATATAGTTTTTAGAATTTTTGTCTGTTTGTCTGTTTGTCTGTTTGTCTGTTTGTCTGTTTGTCTGTATGTTTGTCCGAGCTAATCTCGAAAAGTACTGCATAGATTGACTTCAAATTTTGCATGAATATTACTAACAGGTCGTGTGAGGTTTTTTTAAACATATTATCATGCTATCACCTCCGGGGGAGGAGCTGTGAACCTTTACTTTTCTTACGTATTCCGTGTACTACGACAGCGTACAATCTAAAGACTCATGTTTAAATGTTGTTTTTGAGTAAGCCATGCTATTATCTAGCTTTACACTATAAAAACTACGTCATTTACGTAATTTGGGCAGAGAAACTGTTTAATGAATCTTAGTACTATAAAGACAAATTTGATTCAGCGCCATCTATGAGATTTCGTAAAAATCAAATCAATTTACATGTTAACACTACTGAACACAATGTTAAAAATTAATAATTTAAATATAATTATGTTATTTATTTATTTAACTCTTTAACCCATAATAAATCTTCCCTTCCCTATAAGGTGCGCTTATATAATTCGTGTGAATATACTACATTTTTAAAAGTGAGGGTAGATGTATATTATTTTAAGTCAAACTAGACACCATTACAGTTAATCTCTGAGGTTAATCTAATATTGATTGTGTTCATTGGTTACATTTTTAAAAATCTTCGTGTTTTAATAATTCGATCACGAGGCGGGACTCTAATACAAAAAGGTTAGTTCGTTGATAATTATTATTCCTTCATCATTTACATGTTGTTAGTAAAAATATACTTTGACTGTTAATACTTTTGTTCAGTATTTATCTGTATGATTATTGCTTGGTAATTAATATATTTTCATGTCGTATACCTAATTATAAACATAAGTGTGATGTGAAACTAGCTGGATTTATTTTTACACACTCACAGTCTTATATTTTGTGTTAATGTTAAAATAGTATTAATAGTGTAAATCATAATATTTTTTCAAAGTTAAAAATATTTCCTTTTTTCTGATGGTGTTGCCATCGAATTAAACCGCGCTGTCGTTTCGTTCACAAAAAGTCATGTTATTAGGACCGAATATGTAGCCGCCTCAACTTACGGAAACGAGAGTAACCTGCGTTGTCTGTTAGTTATTATATAGTCGAATTTAACGTTACATGGAAATTGGAATCTAAATATATGTATACCTACTTATATTAAATCTGTAGAGGTCAATTCTGCACATGAAATATATTTCCTAAATAACTATCACGAGGTGATTAGAGATCGACATCGACGTCAAAAATGTTTGTCCGTCCGTCTGTCTGTATAACCGTTATAGAAACAAAAACTACTCGACGGATTTAAACGAAACTTGGTACAATTATTTTTCATATTCGTGAGCAGAGCAGCAACTCCATTTTTAAGCTTTCGTCGCGTGTGCGTTCTTAATGCGTGTATCTTAATGGTTAAAGCTACACAGAAATCAAGTATGAAAGAAATGTTCTCCATATTATATAAAAAATATCTCCCGACATCATAAATGTCTATCTTTTATGGTTGAGCTTAGGAGTTCAAAGCTTTCTGATTATATTTGTCTACTAGCTGTCCCCGCGACTTCGTTCGCGTGGAATAGTGACTATGGGACCTATGACCATGGGCTCAGGGTGGGGCAACAATAAAAAATCATTTTTATTTTCATGCTCCCACTCCCGCGCCCACTCGCACTCCCACGCCATATGCCACGTTCAGTCCCAATCCCACGCCCACGCCCACTCCCCTTCACAATTAGTACCTACCAGATCAAAGCCAGGGTAAGCGCCCCATCCAGCCCCACCGTGGCTACGCCCATGCTGAATTACTACTTAACATACAATTATTGAGTAAATACGTACAACCATACTGTACTGTTGTACTACCATAAATAATTAAAGAATTGTTATTAAAATTTCTTACTAAACTGAGCTAAAAAACTTACGTACCAAATTATTAAAGAAAATCAAGAAATGAAATGCCTAACCTATACCAAATAGTTACTACATATTGTAATTAAAAATTATGATTAGTATATAATATCGAAAATCAAAAAAGAAATGCCTAACTAATTCTACGTAAAATTTCTTTTAAATTATGTCATATTATTTTTTAGGAACCAGGGGGGGGAGAGGAGCAAATTCTATTTCCTTCCTTTCTTAAACGGATGTTTTTAATAATCTATGGTGTAGCCAGTAGCCACTGATCAGCTTAATCGATACTCAGTTTTTATCAAATCCAGAAACAAATCCAAATTAGATCTTTCCTGTCTCACGCACGTAACTAAAGGCTGAAGAGAGAGAGAGCACGTAACTAAACCGTTTAGACGAAGAAAAGTGTATAGAAAAAGGAATAAATAATTTCATAAACTTCATATAAAATAAATTATAACTTTCATTTTTTTCATTCCCACTTTTACCCCTATGTAGGTATAATAAGTGGATGAACCAATTTTGATACACTTTATCTAAGAACCAGCGTCGGAAAATATTCTGCCTAACAAAAAAAACCGCATCTAATTCGGTTTACCTGTTAGCCAGCTACGGTGCCATAGACAGACACACACACACACACAGAAATACATAGCGGTCAAACACATAACACCAGTCTTTTTGCGTCGGGGGTTAAAAATATAATACGACATAATTTAAAGGACATTTTATGTGGAAAATTTACCTATACACCAGGGTAGATAATTTTTGAAACAAAAAAAAATCGCAGTAGGATGAAACCCATTAGAAAAGGATATGATAAAAATATAAGGAAAAATAAATTACGGTCAATCGGAGTTCGGGAAGTGGGAGGGGGGGAGCTTTTAAGAGAAAAAAATGGTTTCTCTCGATTTCTCGATAATAATAACACCTGCTAATTTTTTTCTACATATTTTAATTGTACAGACATCACTTTTCCACAATTTTATTATATGTATTGATGATGATGATTGAGATTATAACACTCTTAGTCCGTTTTAATTTTTATTCACCCGCATCAGTGCCACCTAAAAAATCTTTATATATCGAAATTCGAGCAAAGTTAAGAAAATGAGAAATAAGAGTTCTCAAGGATCGTTATTCGTTAGAGATAAGAGGCTTACTATTGACCGAAAACAACATGTGTTATGCCGAACCTGAAACCGCTTCACAACGAGAATTGCGGCTCACAGCTGACCGCGAACGGCATGTACTATCCTGTGAGACCGAAACCTTCACTGAGGGTATATATAACGTCTCACAGCTGATTGCAAATGGCATATTGTACTATCCCGTGAGACCGAAACCCTCACTGAGAGGGAATTACGTCTCACAGCTGATCACGATCGTCATATTTTATCTCGAGAATTCTGAAACTTTTACTCAATATGAAGACCGTTTGACAAATAATAGGGTGCACCATAATATTATTCGATCTCTCGAAGATGAACATGAGCATAAGCAATGACTAGAGTAGGGACGCGAATATTACCATTATTTGAGACAAGAACGATTAATAAGTTTGTTTAATGAAAGATTAAGAATTGAAACTATTGGTCTCTTTAAACGGACGAATAGCGAGAGGCCCGTCTTATTGCAGACAGATTTCGACATAGTCTTAATGACTTAGAGGTAAACATAGAAGATCAATCTACAAATTCGGTGGTGTGGTCCGACAAAATAATATAAAAGTGGGTTTGCTTATAACCTCACAATTGATTACAGATCATCTTCTGTATAGGCGATATTAACGTAGTATGTTCTTTTTGTAATGCTTTAAAGTGGAGTAAGGAGTCGGCTTTCGTTTGAAGATACGCCGGAACCTTTGAAATCACTACTTTTAAGTTTTAGAGGAACATGTGCAATCTAAACAGTTCTTAGACAATATTAGCTCTTATAGTATTGCGTTTTAAATGATCCTTTGGTGCTCAACAATTATCAGATGCTCCTTTCATTCTTACTTTTAAGATACAAGGTCAAGTTTATCATTTGATAGGATCCCTTTTGCCTGAAGGCCAACCTAAGTTTCTTTAAATATATTTTGTATTCGACTACGACGAATAATCGAATACAAGAAATCAATATTTCTCGAATTTAAAACTGAACTCATTTCACAATTTTAGAACATGTTAATTCATCAGGTTAATCCGTATATATGCGTTTTAAATCGACATTAGAAGCTTTTCCTCAAGATGGTGATATTAATATAAAATTGGTATAAATGCCGATAGACGGAAGTCTATCAGCACTCAGGAATTCCCTGAGCGTGTTATAACGCCCAGGCCGCAGTATTACAATTTTTCCTACAGTAGGGCGACGAATGTATTTTCACATAGCAACGGAGGGGAACTCGTGGGGGGTAAAGTGACGCGGGCCACGTACCACAAACATGTTTAGTTTGTGGTACCGAGCGCGAAAGAAAGTCATCGTGTTTTTAGTAAAGTTACTATGTAAACTAACGTAATTTATTACTTAGGTACATATTCTATAATGGTGCGCTCAAACTGTTAATCTACATTTAATTTAGATTATTATTTTAATTACTAAGAAATGTAGAATTTAAATCACATTCATTCATGTTTTCCTCAGATATTCGATGTCTATGATTTTCGATGATTTTAAGATTTTCTTATCAGAGTATTCAATTTTAATGTAGTTAAATTTTATAAGAGACAATTAAGAACATTCAAAAATAAAGTGTCACGTATTTTTTTTAAACGACGAATGACGAAAAACGACCGAATCGCGGACGAAGTCGCGGGCAACAGCTAGTATGTCAATAATTAGCGATAGCAGTTTCTATTCCTTAGCGTTATTCCATTCTCTGCCATTACTCCATTAGTCTCGGCCTGCAGTTAATACCGTTATGTAAAAAAGAAAGAACATTCTAAAAATAAATATGTATGTACTTACAACTATTTTAATATTTTTCACTTCTATAAATATATTAAATGAATTAAACATCAGCTAATACCGTTAAATAGAAAAGAAAGAATATTCTAAAAGTACTAAAATTACTATTTTTAAAATAATTATGGATCTACATTAAAATATACCGTTCTTGGTTAGTAGTTATTTTTTTTTTTTTTTTTTTTTTTTTTTATAATAGAGCGGGTAACGGAGCAGGTGGGTCACCTAGTGAGGTGATCACCACCGCCCATGAGCACTCACAAAGTTACCTTTGTGAGACTGTTACCGACTTTCGAAGGTGGGTGTAGGCTCTCTTTTTAAATAAGTCCATGTCATATATGTGCGGGAATACCGAACTTGGTAGACTGTTCCACAGGGTGGTGGTACGTGGAAAAAAGTGACGCGAGAAGCGTACGGTACTCGTTCGCCAGCGGTCCAAATGATGTGCATGGAACTTGGCTTTGTGGCGGGCGGTGCGGTGATGGAATTCCGCAGCAGGTATGAGCTCGAATAGCTCATTTGAACACTCCCCATGGTATATGCGATAGAAGACACACAGCGAGGCAATGTCCCTACGCAAAGCAAGAGGGTCAAGCCGATCGCTAAGTCTTGGATCGCCAATCATTCTAATTGCTCTACGTTGTACGCGATCAAGTGGAAGGAGTTGGTAAAACGGGGCACCAGCCCAGAGATGTGAGCAGTACTCCATGTGTGGCCGTATCTGAGCTTTATAAAGTAAAAGGAGATGATCAGGCTTGAAGTACCGCTTCGCTCTATTAAGGACGCCCAGTTTTTTAGAAGCTAGAGAAGCTTTACCTTCCAAATGATCGCGAAACTGAACATCATTAGAAACATTGACGCCAAGAATTGCGATGCTAGGCTTGACGCTGAGGGGAGTGGAGTGTTAGTTGAGTGAGTTAGTACCTTCTCCGGAAATATTCTAAAATAAAATATGTTTATTGCAATAATTATGTTCGTGAATGTCTTTCATCATACTTAATTATACATAATTAGCATTTTTAAAAGTAATAATCAGGATATTTCCCACACAAATACTAAAATAAAACTTTCCAAAGGGAATCTGATCTGCTATAGAAATCCAAATTGAAATTTTTTGAATATGTGTAATTTATGTATAAGTTAGCTGTTATTTTTGACGTGACAACGTTTTATAATTCGATAGAGCCGGCTGCACGCACGAAAAAACATGACTCATGCGGCGTTACCTCGCTCTGAGGCGTTCCATGTATGGCTTGAAGTGCAAGCGAGAGCACGGAACGAGCGACAAAGAAGCACAATCGGACGTTATCACGTTCAACTATCGTCAGTAAACCGACTTTACAGACAACCAATTTTTTATCCCTTGCAATATTAATAACTCTGTTTTTGTTTTTGAAGTGAAACTTCTTTATCGGGGTTGGAAAAAAATTTAGTGTAACATTTTTTCGTTACGCGTGACATTTTTCCGTTACCTACACGCCATCTTTTTCTTATCCCTATCACGCATGATTCGACGTATTTCTGTAGTTGCATATAGTAAATTATTTTTTGAAAAATAAGGTCATAAAGAAGTTTGATTTCTAACGTGTGTACACTAGTACACGCACACATTTTTTTTCGTAAATTGTTTTGCAAACAGTTTATAATAATATCTATATTCTGTAACAGGTGAACTAATAAAATCATTAAAAACTAAATTTATACATAGATAAATTTTGAAATGCGTACAAAAATAATACTTAATACCCGCGCAGAGACAAGACCAGTAGTTAATATTCAGAACATAAAAATTACAATATGGTACTAAATTATTTACTAAAAAATGTAAGCTTCTTGAAAAAAATACACTTACCGTTAAGCAACCTCCTTGCTTTGGAGTGGGCGAAAGATAAAAATAGCGTAAAATAATCACACAAAAAACGTACAACGAAATTGTTATTTTTAATGTTAGTTAAAAATAGAGTGTAGGTACTTTTTACTCATAAATTATTTATGTTATAAAGTTTGTGTAATTTTAGTTTGCATTAGTTTGGTATTTTATTAAAAAAAATCACACTACTAACTTTATCTAAGTAGCTCCCTATATTTCGTCTTCTACTATTTTATTGAAAATAAATATCTAGAGTTATATCATTTGTGTATTATCTAAATAAATTAATATTAAAAATAATGTAAAACAAAAAGGTGGCAACCCTATCACTCCGGGCTCATTATTGACACTATAAATTCTAACGCACATTTTTAAACTTCAGCTGTGTGCGTGCACACACACATACGCAACTAATTTACAATCGATTTTGAAAGAGCGTAAGATAAAAATGTATTGTGTATGTTCTTCTTAATTAAATGTAGCGTGGATTATTTTAATTAACTACCTGTTTTCTTCGTCTTTGCTTGCGTTGAAATAGAGTAAAACAACTAGCTTTTAGTAAACGTATTTAATACACTAATAAATATTATAAATGATAAAATCTGTCTGTCTGTTTCGCTTTCACGACTTAACGACAGCGCCGATTTCGATGATATTTCAAAAGAATAGCTGTTGGAGACCCAGAGTTAAAAGCAGGCTATTTTTAAGCTCAAATCCTAAAGGGTTGAAATGTGGATGCAACTCAGCAAGTCTTTGTCCGCGGGTGAAACCGCGGGACACAGCTAGTAATATTAATAATTCAAAGTAAGTTATTAAGTAGATTCGTACCTGGTATAATCTCGCTTGCAATACGTCTTCCCGTCTCTCACAAAGCAGGTACAGGATTCGTCCAGAAACTGCCTACATTCCTGGCACTTGAGACACGCGGCATGCCACTCCAGATCTGGCGCTACCCTCAAGATGTACTGGTCGTGGATCTGGCCACCACAACCCACGCAGAGGGAGAGGCGGAGTTTTTCTGCAAGAGAAATGAGGCATAAATATAAATATGTAATGGGTAGGCTTGTTTAGAATGTAATTTAATGAGTTTGTATCACTACATAGTATAAAACAAAGTCGCTTTTTCTGTCCCTATGTCCCTATGTATGCTTAAATCTTTAAAACTACGCAACGGATTTTGATGCGGTTTTTTGTAATAGATAGAGCGATTCGAGAGGAAGGTTTTAGTATATCATTTATTAGGTTTTAGACAAAGCGGGCGAAGCCGCGGGCGGAGAGCTAGTGCTTTATAAAGGAAATTCAAATTAGCTTAAGCCGGCTACTCACGTACCTGCAGCAGGGGCAATATTGTAACAATCTCGGTTGTACGGCAGTCGTAACAATTTCAGTTGTTCTTTAAATTGCCCCTGCTTGCCTATACACATCACAATATAGGAGCCAATAAATGGTCCAATTCTAATATTGCCCCTGCTGCAGGTATGTGAGTAGCCGGTTTAAGGTTTAGGTATTCAATCAAATACCTTCTTAACCTAATAGATATGTATTCCTATTTATAAAAATACCTGCGTAAGTTATAATTAAGTTTTAAATATTGTTTGTGTCTTGTAGGTGTTCTTTAAAGTCTTAAAGGGTAAGATTAAATTCGTATGCATAGGTAGGTACCTATCTAGTTTTATAGGAACATAAAATACCTACGTATATTTAAATATCCGCTTACCCGGGCATTTGCTGTTTTTACCCAGAAAAAATAAAAATAATACAGATAATATTTCAGTGAGAAACAACGCAGTTTTCTATCTGTTGTAGGTATAATTTTCATAACCTGTTCTGTAATTTTTAAAATGATGCTTGGAAACCAAAAAAATATATTTTATTCTTTAAGCCAAGGCCACATTAACACAAATTAAACTACTGTTTTGAACAATTTATTATGCTTTTTAGAGAATGTAGCATAAATAAATAAAATTATACCATGTTCTTTGCCATAATCCATCTGAAATCAAAAACTTAGGTACACCTACCTATTTTTTTGCATTAAATTTTAAATACTATAAAATTTTTCAATGAATAAAATCTTAGATGTTTGTCCACCGATTGGTCGGGAATTCATTAAGCAGACCATTATTTTTTATTACCTGATATTTATTTAAATTTATGAGACAGAATTAGTTTTATCAAAATCGGTAGACCAAAATGTTAAAAATTCAGTGGATTATGTATCTTTGTGTGATAATTACGCCTACACGGATGAACGGTTTTGAGTGAGATTTTTGGCATGTAACATCAATTACTATTAAATTCACAAATATTATTATGTTTATGTATCAAGAAATTAGAATATTGTTGTAGGTACCTTCCAGAAAAGTTGAAAAGTCTGTTCATTTAACTGTAAACTGTAAACAAGAGTGCTTGTTTAGTAGGTAAGTAGATACCTAGGTCCTAGCTACCTTGTTAATTTTATTCTACAACTAGCGGTCCGCCCCGGCTTCGCCCGTGGTACATAGGTATTTACGTTTTCTCTACATAAAAACCATCCTTGTACTTCAAGGAATATAATAAAAAAGAATTATCGAAATCGGTCCACCCGTTCACACGTGATGCCGTGATATAGATACCTATAGGTACCTAATTCATAAATCATTTTATAAGACTAAAGACTATATTACCTACTTATGACCTAGGTCCTAGGTACGTAATAAGAATATTTAACTAAATTACCAACAATATTTTTATTAATTCAATTTTGCTTCCCAAGAGCTTTTGTTAAACAAAAGTTTCATCAACATCGGCTTAATAGTTACGTAGTTTAATAGTGACAAACTTCCTGAACAATATTTTTCTTTAATAGGTAGGTATAACATCCTATCCTACCTACCTACTTACCTAAATATTATAAATGCGAATGTTTGAAAGGATGGATGGATGTTTGTTACTCTATAACGCAAATACCTACTACTGAACAGATTACAATGAAATTTGTATTTAGATAGACCCAGTACAGGACACAGGCTACTTTTTATCCCGGAAATCCCACAGGAACGGGAACTATGCGGATTTTTTTTCGAAAACGCAGGCGAAGCCGCGGGCGGATCTAGTCGATTATAGGTATTATAAAATTATCAATCGATGTTTCTACAAGATACACACTTAAAATTATTCATTCATTCATTGTTTACAACTCCACGGGGTTCGTGAATAAAAATATGAATAAATTATATAAAAATCGATCGGATGGGCGTATTCAAGCCACGCCTTAGGAGCCGAGAGACTGTATCTATTTCGCTTTGCTATCTCTTTCTATGTTCTTTATGCTACTGTTTTGTATCGTCTGTATATTTTATAATTTATACTATCTGTACTAGTATAACGAAAATGCGTTACATAATGGTGTAAATAAATATTGTAGGTTTGCTATCATTTATCAGAAGTCAGAACAACTCAATAATCTTATAATTTTTATTAAAATAAGTTAGTACCTAAACGGTAAGTTTATCAACTTTAAGTACAATTGATTACTGTAGCATAGGTACTTATTAAATAGCGTAGGCATAGGTACAACAAATCATAATACAGTTTTACCATTTACCTACCTCTGAAGTCTGATTCAGAAAGCAGCTTCAAGAATAGAGGTGGCAATAAACTCTGTTTTGAAGTCTATTTATGGAAAAAAAACTATCCATATAGGCACAGATTTAGGTAGGTAACTAGCTAGCCAAGTTTAAATGACATAAATAATTAATACTAGAGATGTGTAAAACTAAAAACTTGTTGATCACCCAATGTTAATAATTTCAACTTTGAAAGGTTAGCTTTTTGAACAAACATTCATTTTAGCTATCAATTTACTCCAATACGATTGAGCCAATTTTGAAAATGCATTCAACAAACATGAAAAAAAAATCATCAAAATCGGTCCAGTTATTGTGTCAATACATCAAACGAACACATGACTTATGAGGTTTCACTTGCAAGAAACAGTTAACTGAACTAATGCGTGTTTAAACAGCATGACTGGATGTTTTATGCAATACTGTGACAATATTTGTCCCCTTGTGGGGTATGGGGGCAGATTAGATACTAGGAATGGGGCAGATGCATTGTACCTACCTACAACTGTTATACTTTTCGATTTTCAGATAATTAAAAATTTTGTTCCATTTAAAAGTAATGAAGTATTTCTCTTAATCGAAGTTAATTAGTTATCTAACTTTGCAGAAGGAGTCATTCAAGACCACCTATCTTCTCGTAAATCATAATACCTATTTAAATGCAAAGGAACAGTTCCTTTTCATATTGTATTATTATGTTATAACACCTATAAAACAAAACTAAGGAAATGCTACTGAACAATGCTTGAAAGTCTGGGACATTTTTAGGCCATCTCTACCAAGCTACTGTAACAGTAATCTTTAACCTCTAATACAAGCCAACTACCAAAATAATAAATTATGTAAAACATAGCTATCATTCAATATCTAGGTTCTACTTCAGCGTCAGCCACAATATGGCAAAAACCTCATTAAAAAAAATACTTCGTACCAACATTTTATATTGAAGGTACTGTTACACTTACGCATAAACCGTTCCCTTTTAACA
This sequence comes from Colias philodice, assembly GCF_061535455.1. Classification (NCBI taxonomy): domain Eukaryota; kingdom Metazoa; phylum Arthropoda; class Insecta; order Lepidoptera; family Pieridae; genus Colias; species Colias philodice. The sequence goes on along the minus strand of NC_143107.1, from coordinate 7,967,950 downwards.
AGTGTTAATGAAAAATAACTGTCAATAAAGCGAAATGCAATTATTATTGTATTACAAACTTTACAATCGCTAATTGTACTTTATTTTGCACTAATTAGGGGTTTTTAATTGATTTCTTGATGCGGAAACTTGGGATTTAGTACTGAGCCTTGTTTTATATTTGTTGTTATTAATAATATGAACTTGTGCGTTTGTCTGTGCGTCACTTGGGGCGGTGATTTAAATGTAATTGTGTTGTGTTTTCTTCGTGGATTTACTTAAACTTCCTCGTTATCTAAGGAATAGAAATAGAAAAAGAAATAACTAGGTTTTACGCGTAGATACTTAGGTAATACTTATTGTTTAAAATGATTTTTATGGATTTTTAACAACGTACTAAACCTTAAAATGGTCAGAGCTTGACAAAATTTGTATCGGACCAACTAAAGCACAAGCTATCAAACAAAAAAATATCATCAAAAAAGTTCAGTGGTAACAAACCCAAAAATAAGTTGAAATAAGCCTTTTTGAAGTCGGTTGAATACAGAAAGATGATAAGAGATTTTTTTTAAATATAGCAGAGAAAACAAAAATAACTTTTTAAGTAGGTAGGTACATAATTAAATTTTAATCAGTCTGTTTAAGGAATGCAATAAAACTCGAAATGATTCGTCGTTAATGACGTCATAAAGAAGTCGTAAATTAATCTATTAATGACTCGGTAGCCATGAATGACTAATTTATGGGAGTTAACAATAATTTTAACTATAATTAATTGGTTAGTTATAAAAATGTAACTGTTAACTTTTATTTGAGTCATCTATAAAAAATGTATGTACTTTAGAGTAAAGCTCATAAACTACTGAACAAAAAATGATGCGATCTTAATTTAGTATCTAGTAGCTGAAATATTTTACATCTATACTAATATTATAAAAGTGAAGAGTTTGTTTGTTTGTTTGGACGCGATAACCTCAGGAACTACTGGTCCGATTTGAAAAATTATTTCGGTGTTGGATAGCCCATTTATCGAGGAAGGCTATAGGCTATATATTATCACGCTAAGAGCAACAGGAGCGAAGCAATGCGGGTAAAACCGCGGGGCACAGCTAGAATGAATTTAAGGCTAAGTGAAATCACATGTCCAACTAAGTATTAATCAACATGGCGTCAATATAACCAGTTTATATGATTGTCACGTTACTAATTCAGTAGTGCTGTGTCGAAAGTGATAATGTTTGTTCATTTGCACCACGCTGCGCTGATCTGAACCGGATGTGTTAAGTACAAGTGTTTTAAGTTGCGATAATTTGGTTGAGTTAACGGTAACTTAACATACTGTTGTGTGGGTAAGTACCTACCTACGTAAAAAAATATACAGTAGAACTCCAATTATCCGAACTCCGACTATCCGAATCGCCGATTATCCGAATCACAAAAAATTGTCCAAAAAAAGTCTAAGTGCGCTATTATTCTACCCCTAACAAGAATATGGAGAGGATGATGATGATAAAGATGCGTTGTCACTAGAGGAAATAAGAAAAATGATTGCAAAAATATTTAAAACATGTGAAAATTTCATGTTTCTTTCATTTAATTCAATAAAAAAATAGTGCAATATCAAAACGTAGCTTTTATTCTCTCCAATGGCAATATTTTTTTTAAATCCGATTATCCGAATATTTGATTATCCGAATGGGTCCCGGTCCCCATTAATTCGGATAATTGGAGTTATACTGTATGTAAAAAATTTGCTTCGATGTGTACAGTGTACCTAATTTGAAATTTCCTGTTTACGAATAAAAAATTAAAAACTACGCAAAAACAATAATTATGTTTAAAATTTAATTTTGAGGTAGGTAGGTAGGTAAGCAGCGGTGGTGGCTCAGTGGTGAGACCTCGGACTTCGAATCGATAAGTCCGGGGTTCGAGACCGGGCGAGCGCGCAGGAAATAAATTGATTTTTCAATTTATCTGCGCATGTTGTAACATCACCACTGCTCGAACGGTGAAGGAAAACATCGTGAGGAAACCGACATGTCGAAGAATCAAAAGTTCGACGATATGTGTCATCCGCCAACCCGCACTTGGCCAGCGTGGTGGATTATGGCCTGTACCCTCATAGGAGGCCCGTGTCCCTGCAGTGGGAACATAATATATGGGCTGATGATGATGATGATGATGATGAGGTAGGTAAGCTAAAAATAATATTCTAGGAATATAGACTGCTACAATTTAAATTAACTCCCGTACATAAAACCAAGGGGTTTTTTTATTATGGTATGGAACTTGTAAGTATAAGTAATTAAATTCAACAAGGTATTCGGTTAATTAATTAGGTATATGAAACTAGCTGTGCCCCGCGGTTTCACCCGCGGACAAAGACTTGCTGAGTTGCATCCTCATTTCAACCCTTTAGGATTTGAGCTTAAAAATAGCCTGCTTTTAACTCTGGGTCTCCAACAGCTATTCTTTTGAAATATCATCGAAATCGGCGCAGTCGTTAAGTCGTGAAAGCGAAACAGACAGACAGATTTTATTATTTATAATATTTATTAGTGTATTAAATACGTTTACTAAAAGCTAGTTGTTTTACTCTATTTCAACGCAAGCAAAGACGAAGAAAACAGGTAGTTAATTAAAATAATCCACGCTACATTTAATTAAGAAGAACATACACAATACATTTTTATCTTACGCTCTTTCAAAATCGATTGTAAATTAGTTGAGTATGTGTGTGTGCACGCACACAGCTGAAGTTTAAAAATGTGCGTTAGAATTTATAGTGTCAATAATGAGCCCGGAGTTATAGGGTTGCCACCTTTTTGTTTTACATTATTTTTAATATTAATTTATTTAGATAATACACAAATGATATAACTCTAGATATTTATTTTCAATAAAATGGTAGAAGACGAAATATAGGGAGCTACTTAGATAAAGTTAGTAGTGTGATTTTTTTTTTTAATAAAATGCCAAACTAATGCAAACTAAAATTACACAAACTTTATAACATAAATAATTAATGAGTAAAAAGTAGATACCTACACTCTATTTTTAACTAACATTAAAAATAACAATTTCGTTGTACGTTTTTTGTGTGATTATTTTACGCTATTTTTATCTTTCGCCCACTCCAAAGCAAGGAGGTTGCTTAACGGTAAGTGTATTTTTTTCAAGAAGCTTACATTTTTTAGTAAATAATTTAGTACCATATTGTAATTTTTATGTTCATATTAACTACTGGTCTTGTCTCTGCCCGGGTATTAAGTATTATTTTTGTACGCATTTCAAAAAAAGATAAACAAATATTATATATATTTAAATTCAGATTAAAAATCAGTTCATGCATTTTTGTATTGATTATTATCTATGTATAAATTTAGTTTTTAATGATTTTATTAGTTCACCTGTTACAGAATATATTATTATAAACTGTTTGCAAAACAATTTACGAAAAAAAAATGTGTGCGTGTACTAGTGTACACACGTTAGAAATCAAACTTCTTTATGACCTTATTTTTCAAAAAATAATTTACTATATGCAACTACAGAAATACGTCGAATCACGCGTGATAGGGATAAGAAAAAGATGGCGTGTAGGTAACGGAAAAATGTCACGCGTAACGAAAAAATGTTACACTAAATTTTTTTCCAACCCCGATAAAGAAGTTTCACTTCAAAAACAAAAACAGAGTTATTAATATTGCAAGGGATAAAAAATTGGTTGTCTGTAAAGTCGGTTTACTGACGATAGTTGAACGTGACAACGTCCGATTGTGCGTGCAGCCGGCTCTATCGAATTATAAAACGTTGTCACGTCAAAAATAACAGCTAACTTATACATAAATTACACATATTCAAAAAATTTCAATTTGGATTTCTATAGCAGATCAGATTCCCTTTGGAAAGTTTTATTTTAGTATTTGTGTGGGAAATATCCTGATTAAATCTTTTAAAAATGCTAATTATGTATAATTAAGTATGATGAAAGACATACCTACACGAACATAATTATTGCAATAAACATATTTTATTTTAGAATATTTCCGGAGAAGGTACTAGGTAACTACTAACCAAGAACGGTATATTTTAATGTAGATCCATAATTATTTTAAAAATAGTAATTTTAGTATTTTTAGAATATTCTTTCTTTTCTATTTAACGGTATTAGCTGATGTTTAATTCATTTTATATATTTATAGAAGTGAAAAATATTAAAATAAAGTAAGTAAGTACATATTTATTTTTAGAATGTTCTTTCTTTTTTACATAACGGTATTAAGATGTTTAATTCATTTTATATATATGTATTTTGAAGTGAAAAATATTAGGAAATATAAAACTATATTTGCTTGTCTGTTACTACCATAGATATTATCTTAAATCTGAATTTAAATATAAAATAAATATGATTATGCAAGTCACGTGCCGTTCGATATATTTGATTATGTTAATAAGAATATTTTTAAACCATAAAAAGAATATAGCAGAAAAATAAATAATTCATAAATTAATTCAGATCATATCAATAAGGTTATTATTTTCCTTGAATATAATAAAATTGAAATTTCCTATTTTTTGTGACATTTTTAAGTTGCACATAACACTGTTAATATTTGTTTATGTAAATTTTCATCATAATCAGTTCATCAGTTTTTGCATGATGTGACAGTTCTTGTTATTATAACAATTAACTTAATACAAAAAATATTATTATATGAAGTATTAAGGTAAATTTCGTATTATTAATTGATTTAAATTTTATAAATATTCTCTGTCATTTTGTAATACGATACCTATTTACATATCAAGTGCAGAAATCGAGCTAAAAATAGTCTTTATTTAAATAAATGATTACAAATATCCTCAATTAATCGCGGAATATTCGAAAAAATTCCAATTAAGGCAAATAATTTAAATTTTGTGACACTAATTGGCATATAAAATGACAATAATATAAAAAAATAACTGATTTGTTCATTTTGTTTAAGTGGTGACTTTTTTATTTAAAAATACAAAAAAATCTATTTTTAAACATGCTTAGAAGGTCATATTTAAAAATAAAAAGGCTATTTATTAAATTTTAAAAAAATTTTATATGACTACTGGACATTTCGTTTTATTTTTCTAAAAATCGTGGGAAAAGTAAAAAAAGCTTTATAAAACAATAGTCCTTCAAGGTCATATAATCTCTAGCTTAAATTAAAAATTCATGTATTTATTATTTTAATCATCTAGACTTCCTTTACAAGCATTTTTGGACGCATTTCAAGACCTTCACATTTTTTATAACATTCGCGCGAAGTCAAACAAGGAAAAAGTAGTAATTTGTATAAATTATAAATAACATATTTTAATATTATGATAAACATTAACTTAAAACTTAAAAGTACGCATATACATTTTCATTTAAATTATCTATTATACACATTTTATTTTATAAATTTACAAAAAAAAAACATGGTTTAACACTTTTAATTTTAACGAACAACACATGAAATCTCACTTCTACACATCACTAAAATAATAAAACTTAATTTTTTAACGATGAAGTAAACTAAAAATAATTAAAATAATGCTCATGGCAACCCTACGTCCAATAATCAGAACGAGAGGCGGCGAACGTAAAGTGGCAACACAAAGACGCCGCGGCGTGTCGCTTATCGCGCGATTATCCCAGTATCCAGTATTTCTTTAAGGGAAATGTTTCGACCATTATACGCGGGAACATGCATGCGCCCGCCATCTTGTGACGTCACTTTCATCAAGTTAGAATAATTTGAATTTAGACTCTCCGTTACATAGAAACAAAATGAATATTTAATGGGCTATCTTCACAATGGGCAGCGTTGGTCCAACAAATCGTCGATGTTTGTCGCCATTACGGCGATTATGAATAAACATCTACAATGACGGCCCGGCCGATCATCTATATGTACTTCTATACTAATATTATAAAGAGGAAAGGTTTGTAATTATGTATGTATGTATGGTTTTCACGCATAAACTACTGGACCGATTTCAAAAATTCTTTCACCATTAGAAAGCTGCATCTTCACTGAGCAACATAGGCAAGGTTTTATCCCGGATATCCCTCGGGAACGGGAACTATTATTATTATTAGCGGGTATTTCTTTGAAAACGCAGGCGAGGCCGCAGGTGGAAAGCTAGTAGACATATAGTGTAGTTGACACTATCGTGATTGCCTTTACTCGCCCAACGCTGCCCATTGTGAAGAGGGCCCATAATATGTCACGATCGTGGTACAATATGTCGCTATTTATAGTGACGTCACTATCGATTAATACGCAAAACTTGTAATATAAAACAACAATACTCATAATCATTTGCTTTCGAAAATAGATACATATTTTATCTCAACAGACAACAAAATATCCTTCAGGAGATTTTAAAAACCTAGAAACCGTATATCAAATCCCGAGTTTCTCATACAACCGGCTTCGCCATGGATGCAATAATATTATGACGTAATCAAGTTATTTTGTACCGTTATTTTATTTACATTTATAAAACTTCACATATTATGTTAGTAGATAATTAGGAAGATTCTATACACATATTCTTTTAGTCTACAATACTTTAATCAAATTAAAATACTTAAACCACTTCTTGTCAAAAACTAGTCAGAAAATGTTTAGGACTTACCTCATATTGTTAAAATTGACAATGAGCGAATTTTTCACAATAATTATAAATTTTATAAATTTTTATAAATATAAATATAAATTTTTCACAATAATCTTTATAATAATAAACGCGTGAAATATTAATTAATTAAAAAAAAAAATACAGAAAGACGTTCCAGATTATAAATTAAAAAAAAATACAAAGTTCATCAAACCAGAGACAAAAATTTTAAACAGATACAATTGAATATTTATAATGTTACTTTCAAGGTCAATTAAATGTCACACTGTTATCGAGATATTTTTTGTTTCAATCTAATTATTTTGAAGGTAATTTTATTTATTTTTGCCGCTTTTATACGTGGAAGTACATACATATTATTATTATCTATAATATTATCTGTGCATTTTAATTCTAAGTAATTGAACTTCTAAGAATCGTTTTTTGATTGAAATAATCACAAAAATAATATTAGGTACCAATAGATATTAAAAGTATTTAGGTAGAGGAAGTTGTTTCTATAGAGAAGAGTAATTAAAGATACTGATCTTATAATAGTTTTTATTTTAAATTTTTAGTAATAAATTGATAACACATACGTATAGTCGAAATATTTAAAAATAGAATAAGTATTTAAAGTTCGAATGTCGTAATATCGTGAAGTATCGTCCAAAACTATATAATTTTTTAGTCTATATTTTTATTTATTAAGGTTAACAAATACTCAATATCATTGAAACGTAAAAAATGTCGTATCGGAAATTACTTAAACTGTGTAATAAAATGCAATTTGCATACAGATTTATATATTTGAGATAAAAAATGGCTTACTTATACTTCTCGTAAATACATTAGTTTCCTTTGTTACCTATTTGTGCAAATCGCATCAATCTATGTTTATAGGTAAGTTTTGAATAGTAGATAAAACAAATTTATATGAAGGTAAGTTCTCTCGTGATACACCGGTTAGCACATAATAACATCTCAATACAAATTCGAAAAAGGCATCCCTTTGAAATATAAAAACAGAAACGTGCAGTGTAATGACTGGACAAACATATTAAATCAAATTTACACTGCACTTAAGAGCCATACTCGCGTGAAACCGCCGGACGTTGTATACGAAAAATGTGTTAAAATGTTCGTTTGCTGTTACGCGATTTTGACCCTTGTTACACGTCTTGTTGGTTTGTCCGTTTGTTTATTGAGGACGGTTTAAAATTAGCGAGTCCTACCGCGGTATTTCAAAGTATTCGTGGGTAATAGTAAGGGTAAATATTAAAAAGTTAAATATGGTTTGGAAAATTTTTCGTGTTTGCTCTATGGCGGACGGCGCGCGGTGGGGTGAAGTCATTTTGAGGTAAATTACCTACTAAATTCATAATAAAATAGGTGTGGTAGAAATAATAATACAGAAGAAAGAAAGTTCGTAAATTCGTTTAATAATAAAGTTCGAAAGTTCATTCAGTATTTCTTTTTTGAGAGACTTTTTTTGGGACTTTTTTGCTGTTGTTTTGGCGGCATAACAATGTATCATAAATCGACAAATAATTAAAATAACCTGTTATTTGCCTGTTCTGCTTAATATTATTCTTAAAAATTAATGTACCTAGATAATAATATGTATAATGAACGCCAAAAAAGGATTTACGTCAGAAATCATTAAAAATAATTATACATTCATAATTATATCACTTATTCAGATATTTTTCGACATGCTTTTGAATAATTTGATAACAAACTAAATTAAAGAATAAAACTCAAAAATAAATCCACCATTCACAGATTACAAATAAAAAATGCGCTAGGTTAAAAAATAAAAACCGGCCAAGTGCGAGTCGGGCTCGCGCACAAAGGGTTCCGTAGCAGCAAATATAATAAATTACAGTTAAATCAACCTATCTCAAAAACTATAAGAGATACTTTGATCAAACCAAAAATCGTTGAAAGAGTTAATTAGCATGCATCACCTCTATTTTTTTTAGAATTTTATACCCCGTAGTTATAAAAATAGAGGGGGGGGGACATACTTTTTACGACTTTGAGAGCTGATATCTCAAAAACCGTTCACTTTAAGAAAAATGTTTTTTAGAAAACTTTATATCATTTTAAAAGACCTTTCCATTGATACCCCACACGGGTATGTACATCGAAAAAAAAAATTTCATCCCTCAGTTACATGTATGGGGGGCCCCACCCCCAATTCTTTTTTTTACTATTTAGTGTCATATTTTTGTAGCGGTTCATACAACACATATTCCCATCAAATTTCATCACTGTAGTACTTATAGTTTCCGAGTAAATCGGCTGTGACAGACGGACAGACGGACAGACGGACAGACGGACATGACGAAACTATAAGGGTTCCGTTTTTGCCATTTTGGCTACGGAACCCTAAAAATCTAACGCGCTAGTTCATAACCTCAAATCGGAAAGCACATGAGCCCTAGCTCGTTGACCCGAAATAAAAAAAAATAAATAAAAAATAACCAAAACGTAATTGGGTGACACTTCCGCCTACACTTGAGAGCGGGACAGATACCTTATTAAAAAACCGGTCAGGTGTAGTCTTTGTTTTTGGCCCGATTAATTTTCGGGTATTTAGAACGTGGTGTACTGGCAGTACTTTTTTCTAGAGATATATCAAAGAGTAAAGTAATACATACGGGAGATATTATATGTTGCAACCAAGAAGCTCATATCTAATACACTGGAGATTTCAGTATGAACATTAACTTGTAACAAGAAAATATGACTTGTAATAAGTTAATGTTCATACTGAAATCTCCAGTGTAGGTATTAGATATAAGCTTCTTGGTTGCAACATAGCTTTTTTAGTAACATATTTTGATATTTATAAAAAGTGTTTTTTACTGTTGCTATAGATGTTTTAATTTTAATAAAAACTTTTTTAAGATCATTAAGAATTTAATTAAAAACTATGTTTCTTGTTAACGTGTGTTGAATTAAATATTTTTTTTATTCATGAGTTTCAAATCCTTATTCTGTATATTTTACTGTTTTTTTTAATTATTATAGTATGTATATTTTATTAACGTTTTCTTTAGCAATATATTTTTTGTGTCAAAAAAACACTTGAACTATAAATGATTCGCGATTTAACTAAATAATTATTTATGAATGTAGTTATATGTACAAAGACAACTACGTGATAATATTTCCTAATATATTTAAAACCATAACACTCCTTTGTTTGCCATAGTCGGGTAAAGGGCAGACGTGGGTCACGTTTTGCGACAAATGTTACTCCTTATAATATTATACTTAACGTAAAGGTTACAATGTGTACCTACTGTGCAAAGTTAATTAACTTAATTTCTATGATTAAATATGTATGAGTTTGCTAATTTTCTAAAAATAGATAGAAACGTAAACACTGCATTAACTTTCTAAATTACGCTCTTTATTTTTTGTTATTTTTATACTTTTAAATATAATACCATGATAATTCCTACTTAGTTATTATTATACGGGTTAAACTTCATTACAATTTCACTTATAAATTATAATTTTAAACAAAATAAACCACCCAGTGCAGTTAAGTAAAGTATGACAACTGAACATAAATGTATAAAAAATAAATATAAATTATATAGGACAGTAGACCGTATACTACTTGTTTGCCCTGACTTGGCTTCGCTTAGTTTGGAATGAAATGTAGCTAATAGGTATACAAAAAAAATGAATGAAAATAATATTAAAACCAAGTTTTAAAGGATTGTGACATAAATAACAATATAACACACTTAATAAATCACGCTATTTCCCAAAAGCATAAAAAAGGCGTCTAATTTCTATCTATCTATATTTTTATCATATTAAATAAAATACCAGCCCTACATTAATATCTACTCAGTCAAATTCAATGATATATCAATAATAACAATAATCTCCGATCAGGTGAGGCCCGATTCAAGATGGCGTCCGATACGCGGATGTAGATGTCAAATGAGATGTGTGGCGGGCCATAGCGGGTTGGATGCGCTAAGCGGACGCGGGAGCGGTTTTAAAAAAATACATTAAAATTAATGTAGTACGTAATAAGTACACTTTATAGGGAGAGTTTTAACTACATGTACGTACCTACTACGGCTTTGAGTGGGTTAAAAATATCTCTCATTCATCGTGTAAACATGAAAGTGTAAAAATAGCTCTTGATGCATAATCTATACTATAATATTATAAAGCTGAAGAGTTTGTTTGTTTGTATGTTTGTTTGTTTGAACGCGCTAATCTCGGGAACTACTGGTCCGATTTGAAAAATTCTTTCGGTGTTAGATAGCCCATTTATCGAGGAAGGTTATAGGCTATATATCATCACGCTACGACCAATAGGGGTGGAGCCACGGGGGTGAAACCGCGCGGAGCAGCTAGTTTTACTATATAACAAGATATTTGTTTATTTTTAATCGTTATTGAGAGATCTTTCACATTTCCTATACCTAACTATATGATCACAAAAAGAGGTGTAATATTATGGAAGTGAATTTAATATTTATAAGCTTTAGAAAGGAACAAAAGACAGACAGAAAGGGACCGAACTCTAGTGCTAGAAAGAAACAACACTAGTTTTAACTCTTTCTACCTTCCAACCAACGACGTCATTATTAAACCATGTCGCCATAACGCTTATAGCGATTTCATATCTACCCGCTGATTTCGTAGCCACAGTACAGTAGCAAGATATGATTCATATAGATAACTTCTAATGACTTGTAAGTTTAGCTTCTCACGCTTGACTCATGCGAGATCTTGCTTAGCTCAAGATAAGATAGCTAAGTTACGCCCGCGGCTTTGCTTACGATTCGTGTGTGATTAATTTATATTGATTTCGATTACCGATTCAAATGTACATCTGTACGACTAATTGAGTAAATAAATGAGCTTGATTTTGATATATGTATATTTTTAATGAGGTACCTACAAAATTACAATTTTGAGTGACTTTTTACTGATTGTCAACTCTATAAATACTTAATTAAGTAGGTATACTTATCACAAAGTGAAGATCGCTCATCAAATTATGAGTAAAATAGTGTAAAATCATAACAAATACTTAGGTAGTATCAACACTTCATAGAACACTTTTACACCGGATATGACGTTAAAGCTGTCACAACAGCATGAGTATCACTAAAACAAGTCCATCCATTTCAATAGCTTTCCATCAAGTAAACGTTAAAGTTTTATGATTTATCATTTATAAATAATTTTTTCAAATGATTTAACTGTTATTATTAGACTGAAAGAGACGGAGATTAAGTAAACAAATAAAACAATAAAATCCAGACGTTCTCAAGTTATTAAAAGATTCGTTTTATTTTATTTCTGTACAAATATACTTTTTATTAATTATCGCATATTAATTGGTAAAATAAAAGTAATTATAAAATGAGAAACGTTATATTAACGCTGTTGTGAAGGATTTTTATTTAAGAACATTGTACGTCGGATTACTTCGGCTAAGCTGAGCTTAAGTTAAGCTTGTGACACACTTAGAATATTCGTGTTTTCGAAAAATGTGTTTATTCGTGTAATTTTTGGTATGTAGTGTACATATTTTGGATAATTACCAACAGATATCTGGATTTTTGTTATTTATGGTTTAAAAGTAATGAAAAGTAAGATATAATTAATTAGTGTTTCTTTTAGCGAGTAGTGAGATTTAAACTACAACATATCTTTATCTCAATCTATTAATTGTACAGTTTTATCTTCAACGTTAAAAAATGACAATAATCACATAATAGGTACCTACCTATAGAAATGAAATTTATTTGAATTGATAAATGTGATGATTTGTTTTACTTAGATATTAGTTATGACCTACTGCAATTAAATATCTTTATACATATCTAACTTTAGATTAATAGTTCGAAAAATATTAATAAAAAGTTTAATCTGTAGATATAAATAGTAAATACATTTTTACATCGATTAGGTACATTATTTTTATGAATTCCGTTTAATACGTGGAGGCTTAGCCAAAAATAATAAATTCAAAGCTCATATTACTTCTCTCGTTGTGCTCCCAGCTTAAGACCAAAATAAAAAATCAAGCCTGCTACCGTAAAGGTTTTATGACAAGGATAGTAAAAGGTTAGTCCGGATTATAAGAGCCTTCTGTTCAAATGTAAGTTGAAACTATTTTTTTCTTGACGTCTGTTTAACGAAAAAATTCGTTGATAACCCTAATTTGATATGTAAAAAATCTTTTATTATTACGCAATAAAAAATTAAATGTGTAAAAAATGGGATTAGAAACTATAAAATTATGAGACTAGTATAGGTACCTATATCTGTTGATCTTATGAAAATTCAATATAGTAATTATTATTATCTTTGCTGTATGTAAAAATTATTTAGGTATGTATGTTTTTACACGTAATAGTTTCCGATTCAATACTGACCACTTATTGCACCTCCTATACTGATTTTTAAAGTGAAACTTCTTCATCGGGGTTGGAAAAAATTTAGTGTAACATTTTTTCTGTAAAGTTGCATATATGTAGTAAATTATGTTTTGAAAAATAAGGTCATAAAGAAGTTTCACTTCTTACGTGTGTACACTAGTATCTACACGCACACATTTTTTTTATATACTAGTTGACCACTGATAAGTTATATATTAAAATATATATTTAACAATAAAAAATAACAGAGAATAATAGCCACTACCTATGTTCTATTGTTTTATCTATAAACATTTTTTTTTTAATTTAGTATGTCTTGTTTTTAAGTTCATGTTCTGCATCGATTGTTTTCAAAATTTTAACAACAACCTGTTTCAAATAATTGTAATATTTTTCCTCATTTCTCATAATACTAAAATGTGCTATGATGATTCATTGTTACAGTTAGTTAAATATTGTATTTATTACACATATTATTTTTCCTTATTTTAATAAAACTCTGCAAAGCGTGAAATGTAGTTAAAATGGTACAAATGATTGTCTTCATACTAAAATGATCGATTCGTTTTTAAATACTTAGCAGTCATATTTCATATTACCGCTCTACTAGTTAAGTAGGTTGTACCTAGTAATTTGTATATAAATTAATTTACCTACCTGAAATAAAAACTGTAATGTGATTAATTTAAGTCTTGTGTTATCTAGGAGGGTATGAGGATTTTTCCAATATCTCTGACTAGCTGCGCTTCGCGGTTTCACCCGTGGCTCCGCTCCTGTTGGTCTTAGCGTGATATATAGCCTATATTATATAGCCTTCCTCGATTAATGGGCTATCTAACACCGAAAGAATTTTTAAAAACGGACCAGTTCCTGAGATTAGCGCGCTCAAACAATCAAACTCTTCATCTTTATAATATTAGTATATTATTACCTTTATGTTTTAGTAACTGGTTAGACTTTTGTGCGAGAGGAATTGTTTTTGTATCATCAATTGAACGGAGAACCATACGCGGTTCTAAGCTCTTGCTATAATATCTACTATAGGTAAATATATCTTATATACCTATATAAAGGTTACATCATACAATAAATGTAAACAAAATTTCTCCGTTTTATATTTATATAGCCAAAATACTCGTACCTATTGAAATATTTTATTACTTGCATATTACAATTTTGTCCTCATTCCCTCCACTTTCGCTATATAAAACCTTTGACATAAATGGCGGTAATAAAAAACAAAAACATGAAAATCTCTATTTATTATCTACATAAAAAAATCAAATAAACCTACAACCAGTTTAACTATTGGAAAAATATTTAACGTCAAGATGTCGACTTCCGAAATTGGAAAAAAAAGAACAAAAAACAAGCGTCAGCCAAATCTATAAATCATTAGCTGGGGCAGAGACAATGTTTCAACATGGTCACTGACCTACGGCAGGGCAGAGACAAAAAAAAACCCCACACCGGAAATTAACGGCCAGGCGACAAAATTCTGGCGCCTTATTTTTTTTACAGACAAAATATACCCGAAAGTGAAAGGAAAAAGGTTTTATTTTGTAAGCTTAGAAGTTAGAACATATTTGGCCGTCGATGTAAATTGTAAACTATTGTTTTTACGCGTTGGTTTCTCAAATTTCTGAACAAAAACAGGATTAGAATATTCTTATTGTGGCTTTGAATGCGATAAGTGGCTTCTAAATATTGCGTTGGAGCTTGAAGAATATTTTAATGTGAATAAATAATCTTAAGTTTGTTTGCTAATTTTATAAACCTGTTACGCTTTACTACTTAAATAACGAATGTTTTAGTAAATAAATTATTGTTTGAAGATATTCTACATAATTTTAATACATGCCTACATGATTAGGTATCTACCTATTACTGCCACATAACACATTATGTGTAGTAAGTTGTTTGTTCAAAAAATTTAATGTATCAATAAGAGGTACCTATAGAACATATAAATTTTTTTCATTGGATTCTACTCCTACTTACCTACTACTAACTTTTATCTATTTTATAGCCTTTTTTTATCACTTAACTATTAAATCTAAATAAAATTGTCCCAAATATAAATACATGTGGCGGTTAAAATGATTTCATTATATTTTTAAATACCGTACACAACAATTATTTACAGTACTCACAAAACCCATGACTCAATTATAAAATATTTACGAAACGGTAAAGCAAACATTCTAATCAAATTTGGAGATTCGACAGGTACGTACGAGGCGCCACGCTTATCACATCTTTTGTTGTTCTAGCAAAATATTTAGCTCATTGGTCATAGCCCATAGAGTTCCGAGAAAAAAAAGTAAAAAAAAAAATCATTGTCTCTGGTCGCAACAAAAGCGCGCGCTATGGAGATGTCAGTTTAATTTGACAGCTGTCAATAGGGGCGTTGTTTGTGGCAAATTATGATTGACCGTTGTGATAGGTTTGTGAAATATTATTGTTTTCGCTCAGTCATTTGGAGATTTGAAATGTTAACTTGCATTTTTGGGACGATTTGAAGGTAAGTGGGTAATTAAATAGTTCGAATGTTATATATAAACAAATTCAATTCAAAACATTATACCTATTACGCAAGAATGCTATATTATTTAGGTCCTATAAGGAATATTTAGACTTTAATGTAGGTAGAATTGAAAATTGTCCATTTATAATCATTTACCTTGTTACTTACCTACTGTTCCAAATGATTAAATGTTATTTGGATAAAAACTTGTAACGTGAAGCTTTATGGTGACGAATGGATGTACCTAACTCTTTCATGCACAAATAAATAGGTACAGAGATTATTTATCCAAATTTAATAATGTTTTGAAATTATATTTTAATTAACTAGTCAAGGATTTTACCTGTATTAAAACATAAAATTATAATAATCCCGCAATAATGACATTACACACAATTTAAAACATTCAAAACGACGTTAATAAAACGCAATACAATCGAAATAAAAATCCAAAGATTAAATAAACGGGTTCGTGTAACCTCGACTTATCGACTGTCCACCATAAAGGACCTATAACGTCCACAGATTATAAAAAAAAGAAACAAAAGAAATGTCAGAAAAAAATCCCGCGTTATCTCTGGACGGCGCCAGTGGCGGGGTGTTTTTTTAAAGCGAAATTCAGGCCTCTGCCTCTTCTGTAATTGACAGAATTTACGCATCCGATAAGGAGGTTTATTAAACTGGTTGATTTTACTTTTTTTTGTTCTTTTTTTGTGTTCAATGCTCTATGGCCAGTTGTTGGTACAATTTGCATATTAGGAACGTTAAATTAACATTTTTTACGTTCCATGTTTGATTTCGTAATGGTTAGATTTTATTAGATTTGGTAACGATGGCCTGTAGGAACTTATTTACGTTTTACAGTTATATGTGAATATTGTATTTTACTGTGTTTAGTTTATTAATTATTAGTAGTGTTATAAATATGTTTGAGATAGTTGAAAATGTTTGCAAAGATTGACTGACTGTTGTCCGGTTAATTAGAAACATAATTAGATTTTAGATAAGGTAAGTAGATTAATAATTCTATAATTTTCTGAGTCTAATTAGATATTATAAGTACATATTAACTAAGTAGATATTATCTTTATTGTAGTTTTTGTTTTTAATTTAAGTATAACTTTAATAAGTTCATATCTACTTATAGAAAAATAAAAATGAATGCAATGTAAAATTTTGCTAGTCTCTTGTTATACCTAACTAACGAAATAATATAAAAATGATACAAACAGAAACAAAACCAGATAAAAAATAAAAACAAACTAAAAGATTCACTTTCGAAATTGAATTCCGGGCCCATATAAAAATTGGATCACCGTACTGACGGACACGCCGACCCGTTTTATATATAGATCAAGATAACGCACATAACACCTACACGGCGCATCAAAGCCGGGACTTAAGGCTGTCCACACACGAGGCGTGTAAACGCTATAAATACTTATGATGAATCTTAAAACTTCTAAAAATCTACTAATATTATAAAATTGTATGTTTGTGATGATAGATGGATGTTTGTTACTGTGTCACACAAAAGCAGTAGATCGGATCTGTACTATATAATAAGTAACACGGATAGGTACAGATAAATTATTTTCTGAATTATCACTATTGGTATAATATCATTATTGGTATAATACCGTTTTAATTATTATAATAAATAAATCACATAGCCCATTGGCTACTTATTACTCTGGCATTACGCGAGTAAAGCCACAGGCCCTAGCTTTCAAACAAATTACTTTTCGATTAACTTTCTACTAGCTGTTAAGGAAACCTAGTTTTGGAATACCAAAATCACGTAATCATCTAGCGCTATTTACATTTCAATACGATTATTGCAGGAAATAGCTTGGTGCTTCGAAAACCGCTTGCCGCTCAGAAAACCGTTTGCTGTTCGAGAAAGCGCTTAATCTGCTGCAAACAGCTTTATCTAGAAAATTGCAGAGTGAACCGAAAACGGCCTATCTTGCAGATATACTATTCGATTGAGCGCTTATTTGAAAAACGCTTGGTGTGCAGAAACTCGTTTCATGCTCAGAAAAACGCTTGCGTATTAGAAAACCGCTTCGTATGCAAACAGCCTAAGTTGGTAAGGCTACCCCTTTCTTATCATTATATCTCATTAATCCTTAAGTTATTGCAGGCGCCATGACAGTTCTAACCAATTAGCAATAATACTTGATCGTTATTACCTTATATGGAATGATTAAGGGCTATTATGGTTGACTGAAAATTTAGTAATATACATTTGTATTTTGTTATTACTCGTAACTGCTGAACGTATTATGGTGAATTTTGTTCAATTGATAGATGTTTGGGAAGTGGAAAAAAAGTCGTGTTGTTATTAAGAACTTTATACTTAATTATTATAAATAAAAAAAAATTAAAAATAATAGACGTAAGTTCTGATAGACTAGAATTATTTTATATAGGTAATATAAGGTTTTTTGTCGTTATAATATTATTACGATAGTCGAAAACAGCGACTAGGAAGTGGCTCATACAATATTTTATCATGGATATTTTTGCTGTTTTATTAGTTTAAAAAATACAATTTAGGGTGCACTCACACACATCAGTCACCGTCACGGCACGTCACCGGACAGGATTAAAAAAAAATATGTATCAATAGTTCTAGTATGACTCTGTTCCCACACGACAGTCGCCGGCACGAAATCTATCAGTGACGTCACCGGTCAGGCACGTCAAATAATCTTTCCATACATGTATCATACTTTTATCCCCACTCACCCGGTGCCGTCACGTCTCAGTTCAGTCAGCGTCGTGCTACCGTCAATTGCTACATGTTCTCTAGCGTGACACACGTCTAATCACTGACTAACCTGATGTATGTGTTCAATGATTCAGTCAAACCGGCGACGTGACTGACGGACAACATGACGGTGACTGGTGTTTGTGGATACGTACACGAACCGTCACCGATCAGTCATCGGTGACTTGACGGTGACTGATGTGTGTGAGTGCACCCTTATACAGTCATTTTGTTTTTACACAATGTATGGAACTTATTTTAAAATGGTAATTTGTATTGAAGCTATCTCAGTCTTTTTCTAAATTTTCTTGAAGTTCTTTTGAATCATCTTAATATCATAGTAGGTACTACCATTTGGCATTTAGGTACTACCGGTTCGGAAAGCAGTTTCTACAGAGAGCCGGAAACTATGTAATTTGAAGTCATAACATGGTAAATTAATAATTAAAAATATTATACGCAGGCCAGCGCGGCGTGGTGATGACGGATGAAAAAAATATTCATTTAAGAATGACTATAATCAAATAAGGGAAAATTTCAAAAAAATATGGGAATTAGAAGCAAAATGTACCTACTAAATATTGCGAAGACACCAGTTTGAGTCAAATAATTCAAAGTGAGTACATCCTACTAATATTATAAATGCGAAAGTTGGTGAGGATGGATGTTTGTTACTCTTTCACGCAAATACTACTGAACGGATTACAATGAAATTTGGTATGTAGGTAGCTGAAGACCCAGTTTAAGACATAGACTACATTTTATCTAGGAAATCTCACAGGAACGGGAACTTTGCGGGTTTTTCTTTGAAAATGCGGGAGAAGCTGCGGCAGGAAATCTAGTTATATTCCTATAGCTAATTTTAATTACTATGTATACTAATATGTATTATAAAGGTGAAGGGTTTGTTTGTTTGAACGCGCTAATCTGAGGAACTAGGACCTATTGGACCGATTTGAAAAATTCTTTCTGTTTTAGATATAGACCATATATATCGAGGAAGGCTATAGGCTATATAATATATCATCAGGATAATAAGACCAACATGAGCGGAGCACTGCGGGTAAAACCGCGGGGCGCAGCTAGTTAAATCATAAAGCTCGACTCCAATTTTTATACCACTACTAAAGATTAAAGTTTTCATAAGACAGAAAAAGGTAAACTATAAAAACATCTCATAGGTGCCGACAAATTCGTCTTTTGTTGTCTCACGTACCATTCTATTTGCTTATATCGAATTTGGATTTATTGAGTATTGTAAATGGAAAAACGTGCTTTTTAGTGCTTATTAAGGTTAGCACTAGGTTATAGCCTGTAGGTTATTATTTAAAGGTAATTAGACAGATAGATTGAGTAAATATAGGTAGGTAGTTTTTGTAGTGTCCGGTTGATTCGGTATTCCGAATCAAAAATATAAAAAAGCCTATATACAATATACATATTACTCTGTAAAGATGTAGTTAAATAATCCATACTAATATTATAAATGCGAAAGTAACTCTGTCTGTCTGTCTGTTACTCAATCACGCCTTAACTACTGAACCAATTTGCATGAAATTTGGTATAGAGATATTTTGATACCCGAGAAAGGACATAGGATAGGTTTTATCCGGGAAATCCCACAGGAACGGGAACTATGCCGGTTTTTCTTTGATCTTTCTGCGCGGGCGATGCCGCGGGTGGAAAGCTAGTAGCAAAATAATTTTTCAAATTAATTGAGTAGTATTTGAGTTTGATCCAATATTAGGTAGTAAGTTTGTAAAGAGAGTAGAATACGAGAAATGAGAATATAGTGGTCAGGAACATCTGTTTCCCCGTGACCACGTTCGCTGTGAAATTTTTGAAATATCAGCTTATGCTGACTAAATCGCGTTTAAAATCCGTTAAAAAGTCTTTAATTAATGTTTTTAAGAAAGAACTAGATCATTAATTATGTGTTCGTTGCTATCGTAAATTGTTTAAAAATGTATTACTCTCCTCACAATAGATCTAAAGATAATAAATTGCTGCAACTAGCTTCGACTAATTTGATATTAACATAGACTGTATCTATTTGTGTAAAATTAATTTCAGATGTTTTACCTATAGCCTATAGCGTGCTATAGCCTTCCTCGATAAACGGGCTATCTAACACAGAAATAATTTTTCAAATCAAAATAACTAATTCCTTACATTAGCGCATTCAAACAAAAAAACAAACAAACTCTTCAGCTTTATAATATTAGTATAGAATATAGATAATTTTATAGGCTTTTACCAAGCTTATCTATTTTTACCGACTGCCACAAACGTCGGGTCATTCTTATCGAGTGTTTACATAGACAGACATGTATTACCTACTCATGGTTTTTTTGCACACTATACCTAATATTGTTTTACGATATTAATTGCTTTCCAAACCTACCAAACACCATAAGAAAAATATTTAGACAACATTAAAAAACCCATTTAAAAAATTCAGCCAACTTAAGAATCATTTTTCGAAGTCGGTTAACAATAATTCCATGCATTCACAATAACGCATTTCACACGTAAGTGCGCGTTCGATGCGCAAGCGCACACAGTATTTTATAACGCGCTAACAATCTTCGCAAATAACTGGATATTTTTAGATTCTGCCCATTTAACTGCAACTGCAGCCACGCTAAATAATTAAACAACTTTACCTTCTTAGGTAGGCATGTTTGGATATTTTTAACGGTTCTAAAACTATAATTTTAATGTATTTTTCTATAGTTTGTAAATTATTGTGAACGACATGGACATTTAGCCTTTAAATTATTTAGTTTACTTTAGTATATGAATGTAACAAATAAATAAAAATCTTTATATAACTCACGATCTGACATCCATAGAATTGAATATAGGTACCTACTTGCACAAAGAAATTCATAAAAATCGGCCTAGCCGTTTCTGTTAAATTCTAACTAACTAGTTAAACCAGAAGGTTAGATTTTATATACCTACCTAAATAGTTAAACGAATGGAAATCTAGGTATACTAATAATAAAAAGCTGAAGAGTTTGTTTGTTTGAACGCGCTCATCTCAAGAACTACTGGTCCGATTTGAAAAAATCTTTCGGTGTTAGATAGACCATTTATCTAGGCTTATATATCATCACAATATAATATCATCTCGCTGACCAACAGGAGCGGAGCAATATGGGTGAAACCGCGCGGCACATCTTAATCATTCTCATAAATTCATGATACTTTTACATTATTTTTTTTTTCTATTCTGAACTTTACTCCAAGATTGACTCCTTCCTTATCATAAATAGTAACAACACCATGTATGCTAATTGTCGATTTTCCAAGCGAATAACCTCAAATAGGGGTAAGTAATAACATGTGTATACATAATTCTTATCACGAACAAACAGACAGTTCGTATCTAGTTAAACATATGTTGTTGGGGGATGGTATGGCTACTGTTTATTTTGCACGCCTCATAAGCGAAGCGTTGAGGTGGGTACTACTGTCACTTCGCGCAAAACATCTGATTTTTCAAACTTAAAATGTCTTTATGTATCATACATTGCACTTGTAAGATAATACATACACACATATATTAAGAAAAAACACTATTTTTAACGTTCATGATATTTTTGATGTCATTTTTGTTATTTAAACTAGTTAAAAAACAGTTTAAAAAAGTTCTGTCTTGGACGTCCGTGTGTCTGTATGTGCGGATCCTTTTTCTTGTTAACACGATAGCGACCGAAATACTTTACTAATCGAGTCTTTTTTTTTCTCTTACGCTTGAGTATGCTCAGGAATAGAACCCTTTCATTTTTCAGGGTCTGATTCGATGTGGTTTAATTGTTATTAAATAAACAAAAATAATAATTAATAAATATTTATTAAAAAAAAATTATGAGGCGTGCACTTTTGGATTTTCCAAATTATTTTTGTATTTATTTAAAGAAATATTACAATAAAGATATAAATATATATTTGTTTTAAAGGTCTTTTAAGGCTATCATTTATAATGAAGAGGATTTTTTTTGTATGTGCCAATTATGGTCCGTAACTGTTGAAGCGATTTTGAAAACATTTAACAAATAGGCACTACATTATATTTTATGAGGAAAATAGGCTGAATTTTCTAACAGTTTGAAGGGCCTTTTATACCACAACAATCTGATGTTATAACCGAAAATAGACAAAAATTAAATTACTTATTGAAATATTAAAGAGATTATTCTTCCTTATAAATCCTCAGGGGCCGTATTATGACCTCATATTTCCAGACAGATTACGCCGTGAATTGAACTGACAGGCAAATTCAAATTAAGCGCGTCACACACGGTGAAGATACTATAATATTTTATCTTAAGATACTGTTATATTTTATATTACAGTATCTTAACGCATCCGGTATCAGCGTTCGGACCATCATTTTTCTTTTTGTCATTGCGTACTAAGACTCCTGTAGAACCGCCATCCTGTTACAAATGACGCGAAAAAATTGCGACGCAATAACCAGCCATGGTTCATTATGGTATTATATGAATTTGCCCGTCAGTTCAATTCACGGCGTAAACTGACTGGGAATAAGAGGTCATATTAGTAGGTAGGTAGTTAGGTACAGCCCCTGTAATCACATTTGTACAGAACGAGTAAATCTTTTTTAAATACCTACATAAACAAACCTATAAAATTATGTATATTTACTCTAACTACGTGTTAAATCGACAACCTCCATTTTCAATGTCGGTCAAAGCTTTTTTATTAAACCGTCTCGTCTCAAGGCATTCCAGGGTTTTTATAAATATTAGTAAAGGGACCACCACACAGATTTTATTGTTACGTTAAAGCGGTAGCTTCACACCTATATACTAAATTGCTTTACCGATACCGACGGATTTTGAACTTCTGTAGGTAAGCTACTGTTATATGGTCGTAATAATGTGTGGTAATTATTTTGAAATCTGTTTGTCTGTTTTTGCGTGAACGCTTTATATATTATCGATAAAGTTTTAGTTTTATCAGGACATAGTTTAGGTTTCAAAATGTAAAATAAACAAGCATGTTTTTAAAATGTTTGTGTAGGTATATCACGCTAAAGACCAACAGGAGCGGAGCAATGCGGGTAAAACCGCAGGGCACAGATAGTATAAGAAATCTAAAGCTGTGCTTTTTGTTATTACAATACCTATAGGCACACAAGTTTCCTACAATGTTGCGGTTTCAGATATATTTATTTGTCAATATTTTTATCACGGCTTCTCGTAGTAGTTTTAGAGCATTCATTTCTATGCGCACTGCGATGCGGCTACCGCAGACCGCACA
Source organism: Colias philodice (assembly GCF_061535455.1). Classification (NCBI taxonomy): domain Eukaryota; kingdom Metazoa; phylum Arthropoda; class Insecta; order Lepidoptera; family Pieridae; genus Colias; species Colias philodice. The sequence goes on along the minus strand of NC_143107.1, from coordinate 7,944,288 downwards.
GTGCGCATAGAAATGAATATTACATACATAATTGTGCTTGCGGTCAGCCGGACGGCTACCCGCAATGCGGCTGCCGGCTACCCGCATAGTGCGTATACGCTCTTAGGGCCGATTTTTTAATCCTTGGTTTATCCGTCCAATATTATCCAGTATTACACGATAATATTAAAATGTCACGTAAACTGTCAAATACGGGCAATTAGAATACGTTTTTGAAATGGTAGTTTAATACGTTATTCGATGAATAAGTTTTAACCAAGGATTGAAAAATCAGCCCTTAGAAGACAATTTTCGACAATTTTGAGTCCATAATTTATAATTTTCATATGCAATTTCAGTCAAATCTGATCATTAGTTTTTCCGTAAAACCAAAAATGATTCACATCAACATAAATTTTTATTTTCAAAATTAAATTAAACACATGTTTATCAAAGAATTCTTTTAGAAATGCTTTTAAATCATCATTTTACATATAAATTAACTGCCACCGGTTTGAAAAGCAGTTTCTACAAAAACTTTAAAAATATTTTAGTTTCTTTGAATGTAAGTATGTTTGTGTGTGTAGGTACCATGTGTACGTTGTGTGTGTGTGAGGGAAAGAGAAAGAAATATAAAAAAGTGGGAATTTGTAATGTAATTTATAGTCAGTTTAAAATTTTAGTTTTAACATCATACATTTATGTTAATATTAGGTACCTATGCTTATATTAAAATATATGTTTATGTATGTTTATCCGTTGTCTACTTTCCATAGTACAAGTTTTGGCTCGTTTGGGAGTCATTTTGAAAGTAAATAAATATTAGATTTTTCTCTAAGTTCGATGTTTAGAAATTTAAGGGCCGTTTGAGATTTATTTATGTGGTAATATTATTTATAGTAGGTACATTATGATGGGAAACATTTTTCTTCAATTATTTTACCTTCGTTTTAAATTTACGGCGTAATTAGACGAATACATATATAATACTAGCTGCGCTCCGCGGTTTCACCCGCGTGGCTCCGCTCCTGTTGGTCTTAGCGTGATGATATATTACCTATAGCCTATAGCCTTCCTCGATAATTGGGCTATCTAACACCGAAAGAATTTTTTCAAATCGGACCAGTAGTTCCTGAGATTAGCGCGTTCAAACAAACAAACTCTTCAGCTTTATAATATTATAGTATAGATTTAACATAGCTCCATAGTCCATATACTGAATAGATATGTTATACATATCGAATAATATTATACTGAATAGGTAAATTGAATTTATTATCTCTTATCTATAGTTATTCAGATTCTTTTCTAAGCTAGACGTAGGTAGTCGTATCAACATAATTCATATACCTATCTCATAAGAACTATAGTTTAAGATTTCTTCTTCGTTCTTGAATCCTAAATATTGACTTTATCACTAGAAATATTTTAGAGGCGCTTTACGAAGTACAAAAAACTATTTACCTCCGGTTTGAACAGCCGTTTACAGAGAGGAGCCGACAAGAAATTGTAGTTTCTCAGTTCAAATCATATGAATTTAAAATTTAATTTTTTCATAGTTAGGTATGCCAAAGAACTGTGTTTAGTTTAGTTTTGTAATATTTTTACTATATAGGTATAAAACGAGAGTAAATAAAATAATAATTACGAACTGGCCAATCAAACAATTTTAAAATAGGTATATTTTTTAATATCAAGTATAAACAGATCTTTAGGAACAGTTAAATTATTCGTCCATGGTATTACGCATAAAGTTGTAGATTTGCTTACCTACTTAGGTAATACTTAGCCTTGGTGGGTAGGGCAATATGTACCTAAGGTTATGATTCAGGTAGAAATATAATACAATAATTACTTGAATTATTCTTTAAAATAAAACCGGCCAAGTGCGAGTCGGGCTCGCGCACAAAGGGTTCCGTAGCAGCAAATATAATAAATTACAGTTAAATCAACCTATCTCAAAAACTATAAGAGATACTTTGATCAAACCAAAAATCGTTGAAAGAGTTAATTAGCATGCATCACCTCTATTTTTTTTAGAATTTTATACCCCGTAGTTATAAAAATAGAGGGGGGGGGACATACTTTTTACGACTTTGAGAGCTGATATCTCAAAAACCGTTCACTTTAAGAAAAATGTTTTTTAGAAAACTTTATATCATTTTAAAAGACCTTTCCATTGATACCCCACACGGGTATGTACATCGAAAAAAAAAATTTCATCCCTCAGTTACATGTATGGGGGGCCCCACCCCCAATTCTTTTTTTTACTATTTAGTGTCATATTTTTGTAGCGGTTCATACAACACATATTCCCATCAAATTTCATCACTGTAGTACTTATAGTTTCCGAGTAAATCGGCTGTGACAGACGGACAGACGGACAGACGGACATGACGAAACTATAAGGGTTCCGTTTTTGCCATTTTGGCTACGGAACCCTAAAAATGTATATAAAAATAAAATAAATATGATCTTGAGGTTAAATGAGAGTTAAAAAAAGCTTCCAAAAATCTAGAGTACCTAAGTAGGTAAACGTTTTTAAAGTTTAGATTTTTCCCCTACCGAGGAATTTATCTAGAATCATCATCTTCAACATTCAAAACACCTATACTACACTGACATTGAAAATAAATCAACTAAATAATATACATTAGTAAAAAAGGGAAGAAAATACTAGGTACGTGTTGGCTCAAATGTTGTTTAAAACGTCGGTTAAAAACATTGGTTAAAAAGGAAAGTTTTATATCAAACTGTCTGTTTATCCAACAAATGAACCACGCAACGGATTTTAAAACAGTTTTCACTATCACGTAGGTACCTAGATATTTTGTTAATATGTCGTGATTAAATAACTGAAGTTTATTTCCGACTAGCGGTCCGCCCCGGCTTCGCCCGTGGTACCTACATATTTCGCAATAAAAGGTAGCCTATGTTCTTTTTCAGGGTCTAAAGATTGTCTGTGCCAAATTTCATCAAAATCAGTTGAGGACATTCCGATGCTACGAAAATTAAAAGAAAACTATTCACAAACATTTAAGTAGGTAGGTAGGTACCTACCTATGAATATACATTGTACGTGAAGCGCATGACCACGTTAATTTTTAATTTTTAACACGCTTTTATTCGTTTTACCTGTATATTTGTTTGTAGCCGACTCCTTGACTCGATTTTGATTTGAATTCAAACTTTGTACCTACTTACACCTATCAAGGCTCGCTGACAATGCAATAATTTCATGAGTTTATGCGTTTTGTTTAGTTTTTTTGACTATATTAATTATTATGATATCTATTTACCTACCTTTTAATATAGTTAGTATCAAGTCATAAATACTTTCGTCCTTACATAGATAATAGTAGATATCTAGATACACAAGTCGGGTTGGATAACTAATATATATATAGTATTTTTAAGGCTTAACTACACCTGCTGTTAAACGGATAATTATGTAACTAAATAAATTGTAATTAAATTAAACTATTATTTTGATCGATGCTCCGTTAACAGCTGTTAGGCCGAGAGCTGGCTGGGAAATTTGTTGCAAATTTATTTTCTGTTTTTTAGTTTTTACGGTTTTTATTCAATTTATCAATCAATTTATAATATTCAATTTATAAACTGAATTTCCGCCCGCGGCTTCGTCCGCGTATTAAAGGTAAACCGGCATAGTTCCCGTTCCCGGGACTCCGGTTTAAAAGCTATCCTTTCTCGGGTCTCAAAGTATCTCTGTACCTACCAAATTTCATCTAAATCGGTTTAGTGGTTGAGACTTGAGGTGTGAAGAAGAAGCGAAGATTCAGATAAACCTACTTTCGCGTTAGGTAGTCATACTTAGATATTAGATAACGTACCAATCTAGTATTTTATATTCATTTTAATGTAGGTACCTACACTGAAAACAAGCCACTTGTCCCGCGGGCTTATTACGTTCCTCGGTAAAGGTGTAGCTTTCAAATTGAAGCTAGGTACCTAATGGTACCTACCTAATTAGTAATTACATATCTACTTATCAGTAGTTTTTCAGTATAACTGTAGCAAACAAAAAAAAACAGATATTTCCTGTCTATAATATACCTAAGTTTAGATAAACGGCTGAAAAAAGTGTTGTATTTGCGTGAGTGATATAAGTAGGTAAGTACCTACTTAAATGTATAATATAGGTGTTATTAATTATTCCTGTCTTTTATCATTTATTTTTAAAAGGATATTGCAATAACAACTTTTTATTAAGGCTAATAATTGATTAGGTCTAGACCTTGTTTATGGTCTAATAGACTTTAATTACTTTTTTATAAAATAAAGAAAGTGAAGCGCGTCCAAGCAAATAACAACTATGGTATCTATACTTACCTTTACCTATAATGTTAAAAAATGTTGTGACGATTCAAAAATGCTTTTATAAGAAGTCTAATTGAATAAATAAATGTTTGTTTGAGTTTATAGGTAGAAGAAATTGTATTAATTTATCTTATATATAAAATTCTCGTGTCACAATGTTAGTCTGCATACTCCTCCGAAACGGGTGGACCGATTCTCATGAAATTTTCTGTGCATATCGGGTAAGTCTGCGAATCGGCCAACATCTATTTTTCATATGTACCACGGGCGAAGCCGGGGCGGACCGCTAGTAATTATATAAATAGGTATACCTTCATTAAATTTATATTGAAAGATCATTTATAGATTTTTACCTAGGAATGTCTCAAAAAATATATTCACGCAAAGTTAAAATCAGGAATAAATCACGTAACCCCAAATCGCGGGGGTTGCATTAGCAGAAATAATAGCGGGGTTGAAACGATCCCCGTTTATAAATCAATCAACCCCCCACATTACGTTTATTGGTTAAACTTCGAGATTGGATGGATTTTGGATTTTTGATTAGTATTGTTTTAGAGAAGTTACGGTCCATTTGTTGATTGGAAATGTTTGTTTCTTTTTGGATAGATGCTGATGTTTATAATGAAAGGCGTAAATGCGTATAAGACTTTATTTGGATTCAAAATTATTTACCTATTTGATAAAATAAATTGATAGTAACTTTTGATCATTAGATTTGTGTTAGGTACTTATGTGAAATAAAATAAATATCTAGGTAGGTATGATTCAATTTTGGTAGGAATAAAACACAGCGTGTACCTATTTGTTCTCAAGTTAAAAGTACCTAGATAATAAGTAGTAATCAGTTTATTCCCAAAAAAACATCTTGAGCAAACCTGTACCTACCATACAGATCACCTATGTACAAGAAAACGTCTTCATAATTCGTCGGTTAAATAGAAAAATGACGTTATTCAAAAAGTACAAATTTTACAGTACAACCGTTTGAATTTTTTAGTTTCATTAAAATTCGTTTTTCTATAAAAGTGTTATATTTACATAGAAGTGTCATATATCATTTAGAAGGTATTTACGAGGGGATTTAGGTGGTGTGTGTGTTAATTATTTATTTTTGAAATAGAATCATTTCTAGCAAGAAGTGTCTTTTTTCTACATAAAAAAAAAATATGACAAGCACGGATTTTCTAAAAAAAATAAATTCATAATGGAAAAATTGTTTTATTAAGTGAGTTTATTTTACAATTTGAGATCTATAAAGGATGACACATCCACTTAAAATTACTTATAATGAAATAAAACATTTTAACAAACCCCTATCTTAAAATTAACACTGTCTAATTATATAAATCAATGGCTAGAATATTATTGAGATCAAACTTAAACTTAAAGCTATTTTTTTAACATACTTAAAAAAAATTGTAAAAAGAAAAGAACAATTAGTTTCAGTAAACTAAAATAAAAGTCTTCTATTAATAAAAAGTTTTATCTAAAAATCAAATAGAGGTACCATTATTTTGATTTTTAGTAACAATTAAAAATCCAAAAACAAAAATACTACCAAAAATATAGAATTAAAGCATTAACTTAAAACTTCAGTCTCTTCTCAATTAAAAGTAGTCTAAAATAAACAAAACTCTTCTAGAAAAATAACAATGGTAAAATAGAAAAATATCAAAAAACAATGAAGTCACAGATTTTCATAGAAGTTTTTATAAAATCTAGGTATTATATTTTTATCTATAAGTGTAAGTATACCTGCTTTCTTACCTTCAGATACAGGTAATTTTGACGAATACAGCGGTTGTAATTCTGAACTAAAATTATTCTTTTTTATTTTGCTAGCTCGAGTTTTGACCATTATAGTTTTGAAGCTATCTTCTTTATAGGAACACTTGTAAAAGAATCGATCATTGTGAATTTTCTCCACTCTTATAACTTTAATATCCCCCATTTTTACCTTTTCTCTATCTTCATTAATTGAGTAATTTGATCCAACTCCGTCTGCGATTTTCTTAATGTCAAAGAAACTTTCATGATTTAGTTCATGGACTCTGTATGGATTTCCTTTTTTTTTAGCGGTTCTAATCAAAGTAATATATTGTTCCGGGACGTAAATAGGTGCGGATTTCAAGGATCTTGAAATATTACGCTCTATCACAGAATGTGCAGAATCTCCTTCATTCTGTGAGTGGCCCTTTATTAGAAATTTGTGGGTAATAGCCGTCAAATTTTCTAAATTAGTGACTGCATAAATATACATTGCAATCATATATTTATTTTTTTGTTGCCCACAACAGTTGTCGCTATAAAATATAACTTCAAAATCATCCTTAGTATTTTCTTGCAGGCTTCTTAAATAACTTAAAACGCAGGATCCAATTTCATTGACTCCTCTTCCGCCTTCACCTTCATGCCAAACGTAACAGTTCACGTCTTTCGATCCAAGTTCGTAAATAGTAAAGTTTAGAACATTTAGTTTTGAAACATAATAAAAATTAGAAACATCCCCTCTTGGACACGGCATCACGGCTTGCAAATCATATACGGCAACTATGCATTTTCCATTGGTATTTTCTTTATCGAACTGTTTTTCTTTTCTTACTAAATCTTTTTCTTCTAGATGAGAGTCGTATTTGGCTTTTAACGGCTCTTTATCTTCTGCATTATTATAAAGCCGCGTATAAATTAAGCGCGGCAAACCATCGAACATTGGCGCGCGTTGCGGCCGCGCACTATGTAGACGGGATCGCCGCGCGCGGCGACGCGAACATTGCCGCGCTCGAACGTGCCGCGGGGCGATCCGCTCGCTGTCGGTTTTTGAGACCGCATCAAAGGAGCTTCAGTCGTTCGCTCGCGCGCCGTGTGGACGGTTTGTAGTTTTGGAGATTTGGCTCGCGCGGCGTATATGTAAAAATGGACAACGAAAAGTGCCGTTTGTATGGTGCTAATGAATTTTTGTGGAACAGCAAATCCTCCCAATGCCACAATAAATCGCTGAGGTATGATGCGTGGGTAGAAATCAGTAAGAAAATGGATATACCTATTCCTAACTTGAAAAAGAAAATGACTACACTTTTGGCGACCTACAGAAGATATGTTCGTGATGGATCGCCTGCCGCGCGCGGCAACTACGTTCAACTTAAAATATATCTACATATTGGCTCGCGCAGCAAATGAACGTCAACTCTGGTCGAACATTGGCTCGCGCGGCTGCCGCGCTTAATTTATACGCACCTTTAGCTGCGCAATCCTCACATTGATCCTTTTTTGGAGACCAAAATGAAATATTGAACTCTTTGGTAAATATATTGTAATATATTTGATAATCAGCATGAGGAACATTTTCTGTACGATATTTTGTAACATAGTCTCTATGTAATTGTGCAATAGAGAGACCTCCTTCAATGTATTCCCGGCTCGTACTAGCTCGACAGTAATGACTTTCAATTCTAGGTATAGAATTGATATGTTCTTTAATCCCATCAATAATTGCAGTGTCAAGCTTATTGTGTTTACCATGCTTGCCTCTTTTGTCATCTTTCAGAAAACCCCCAACTACAGAGTTTTGCATTGAAATTACTGTTCTAATCGGTCTGTCTGATATACCCAGAGTATTTTTAAAAAAAGTCTTACAAACTCGAATTAAATCTCTGTCAACTTCAAAATTAAATGCATGATTATAATCTTTTCTTGTACTTCCTTCGCGAATATATCTGTACTTCGGTTTAATTGCAGTTACATGTTTATTGATAAATTGACGTTGCTTATCTAAATCTCCCAGTTTCCAAAAATTCATAAAAATAAGTTGCCTCTTCTCCTCACTAATCTTGTTATAACATTTCAGTTTACATTTTTCAGTACATGTTGGTTTCATTTGTCTTTCTGGCATTGGTTTTTGTGACTTCGATGTCGATATATACGCTTTTCCACAATTTCTTAATAGCTTAGCTTTATTTTTTCTCCATTCTTCAGGAACAGCTTTTCTTTTTCTGCCCTTCTTCGCTTTATCATTTCCATCCTGAACTGTATTATCATTAATTGTAGCGGTTTCATCCTCCGAAGATGATGACACTGCAAGATCTTCGCGTAGTACAAAATCCGGGTCATTATCTGTATCGTCAGGCGAGAAGTCATTTTGACTATCAGGTATGGAGTTGGAACAACTATCGTCATCATCAGAGGATATATCCGATTCCGATATTATTATATTGCTTGAAATCTTGGAATGGAGAACGTCAGTACTTTCTTCTGATACTGAATCACTTACGGGAGTTCGCACAATAATCCTACTAGGCCCAGGTTGATCAATCGGCAGGTATGGAGTAATTTGTGAATCCGAAAAAGAATTTTTGCTAATAAGATTCGACGTCTGAACATTGTTATTCAAATTATTCAATGGAGTGCGTATGGAATTAAAATCAGTTTGCAGTGGCTCTACGTTAATAATCTCGCAAAATTTGGATGTGGATACTATGTTTGATGGTTCTATATTCTCTGTAGCTGAGATATAGCCCTGGACAACTACTTCAGATACGTTAGTTATCTGTTCTTCATTCTTCTCAAGATTATTTTCAGAAAGTCCCTTGGACATAATCATTTTTATCATTTTTTCACCACGCTTCATCCTAAAACAAAGAATTAAACTAATCAAGCCAATTGATGTAATATAATTTTAAATTGTAAAATATGATTTACGTTTTGATACCACGTCTGCTAAAACAGACACAAATAAAAAACCGGAAAAGTACGAGTCGGACTCGCTCTTGAAGGGTTTTAAGAACCTCCAGGTAAATTTAAAGACCTATCCGATTAAATAATTCCGTTTTTCGGTTTACAGAATACATCTACCTACAAAGTTTCAACTGTGTAATCCTTATAGTCTCGGAATAAAATGGCTGTGGCATACGAGACAGACAGACAATCATGACGAATCTTTATGGGTTTCGTTTTTTTGCCATTCGGCTACGGAACCCTAAAAAGTATAATAAATATAAAAATGAAATAAAAATTATAAAACAATAGAATCAACAAATCCTAATCCTTACTAATATTATAAATGTGAAATTTGGTACAGACATAGTTTGGAACTTGAGAAAGTACATAAGTAGGATAGTTTTTATTAAAAAAAAAAAATTATTCCGGACATATAGCGCCCTCTATTGGTCAAAACAAAATACTGCCGAAAGTAACTTTTCCCCGCGAACGAAGTCACGGGCAAAAGCTAGTAGTATAATAATTATTAACTTGTACTTTTAACGCTAAGATCTCATAAAATGCGTTTAATTTTACAAGATAAACGACATTTCTTTACAAAATCCATACAAAAAGTATTTTTAATAAACAAACACAGTCATATTAAAAATTATGACATTTTTCTGATAAACTTCATGCAACTAAATTTGCAAAAACTATATAGAAAAATGTAATTTGTCCAAATATGTCATGTTTCACTAACTCCATTTCACAAAACGTAGTCACATTTTAAAAAATGACCTTTTTCTATTTAAGATATTGTCATAGTTGGAGTTCAATTTCAAAGTAACAAGGTAATTTCTCAAAGAAATACATTTTTCTATAATATTTCTTACCTTTTATAGTCTTATCCAAACACAATTTTTTAGAAATGTCACTTTTCTTCAAAAACGCACGTGTGTTCAGTGTCGTGGCCGGTGGCAAATGACAGAGGGACATTTTTCTACAATCAAAATGGCGGATGACCACAGAGAATCGAAATGACACTTGCGACATCTAGTGAACTTAGCGTGAACTTTTTAAAGTGTCGTTTTTACATATAAAAGAATCATATAAGTAGACTCGTTTTAGGTGATAATCTTATTTTCCAAAAAATTTGAAAAATGTCATTTTTCCATTTAATCGACGATGGTGTAAATAAATGCAATAAAAAATACATCAATTTCCAAAACCAAAGAGCTGCACTATTAGATACGCTATCCGTCAGTCCTCGGATCACAGACACAATAGAAAATCTATTGTGTCTCGGCCCGATCGGGCCGCTCGGTGGTCAATGGGTTAAATATAAGGTCACACGTTAGTGTCCCGGTGGCATGGAGCCGCTATATAAAGATAGTGATCGAAATTTTTTCAACAAAATATCTCAGCTGCTCCGAGATTTTTATCAGAATTAGCAGATTGCACTCCGATACAACTTTGGCGTTAGGTTTTACACGATTTTGTCATGCGGGATACCTTGCAAAATATTGTTATTAGTTTCACTTTGGATTTTATGAAGATGGATGTGGAATTTTAATTATTAATTAATCGCATCGATTTTAATTGGATATTTCATCCGATTGGTATAAATGTTTCACACCGTTAAAATATTTAATGGGAGTCGTAAAACATACAACAATTTTCCATAAATTATGTGCATCTTTTATTTTATGGCTTTAGAAAATGCCTTTAATTATAATATAGAATATTTTAATTGACTCTATATCCGTGTCGAGTAGAATTTTCACAAACTTAAAATTTAAGTATTTTAACACAATCGACATTTTTTTTATTTCTACACCTAACAGGAAAACAAGCAACGGTAGAGTTGTCAAAATAAACACAAATTATCTTTGACCAATTTGTTCTTGCTATATTTCTGAGAGCTTTTGAAACTTTTTTGTTTTAAATCATATTCTCAGTACTCACTCGGCATCATCTCCACATGGGAGGAGGTGTCCATGATATTGTGATGGTGCAGCATGTCCGGCGGGGATTGCACCATCCCGCCACCACCACTGGCCATCACCATCCCTATATCAGATCCTACCACCCGCGTCTGAACACACGGGCCCCAAAAACCCAGTCACTGTTTAATGTCAAATACCACGCGCGCAGTTTCGGGTTAAGTTTTTCGGCACTATTTTTTTTTTCTTATTTCGTTGAACACCAACACAATGGTTCGACGTAAAGCACAGTTTTAACACTAATTATTATAATCGATTTACAAAGATAAGGCTATTAATACTATTAAACTCTACTACTATCACAAAGAACACTAACACTATTCCGTTCTTAGGCACTTCGTCATTTTTTTTAAATCAATAAAAAAAATAAAAGAGCAGCACACCCTCTCGCGGCAGAAGCCAAGCCCATACTGCCGTACTATATGTATAATTCTATGGATCGACGCCAAAGCGCATGAGTGAACCGGCCCTCTTTCTGATTGGTCGGTTGGCAGAACGCCTCATCGAATGCTGCGTTCTGATTGGTCGGAAGCTTCCCATTTTCCCGCCCCGCGGTTATAGACCCTCACAAAATGGCGACCCCCTCGCAGGCTTTTGATGTTTTTTTGAACATTTTCTTGGGTAAAAAATAATCCTGTTCAGATATAATGAGTATGATTTATGTTTCGGTCCTTTTGTGGTCTGCAATCTAGTTTTGTTGATCTTTCATGTTTTAGGTTTTAATCGTGGACTGATTTAAATATTGGCTTTTGCTTTTCGGATTATAATTGTGAGTATTCGAATATGGATTAATTGGTGAAACTTAATTAAGTAGGTAAAATGAAATTATATTTTATTTAACACAGTTTTTACAGTAGTTATCTAAGTGTCTATTAGGCAGGTTAAGTTGGTTGGAATTTTTAAGTGTTTATTGGTGTTTTAATATTTCAGATAAAATTGTTCTGCAATATTTTATTATCATAATAAATCACTAGGTACCTACATATAGTAGATATAAAACAAAGTCGCTTTCTCTGTCCCTATGTCCCATTGTATATGCTTAAATCTTTAAAACTACGCAACTGATTTTGATGCGGTTTTTTTAATAGAACGACTGATTCAAGAGGAAGGTTTTAGTATATAATTTATTAGGTTTTAGACAAAGCGGGCGAAGCCGCAGGCGGTAAGCTAAAAATAATAACAACCTTTTATACTACAAAACAGTTTCCTACACAGATATTGAAATATGTAGCTCTATATGTGTTTGAAAAGCTCTTTTTGTTGTCTTCTTAACCGATTTCCCAAAAGGTGAATTTAACTTCTTGTGAAACCTGATATTTAGGTAGGTATATTTTATATACCTACTTTTGCAATTAGTATCTTCTAAAAACATGTTTGTAGAGCGAGTGGTGTTGCTCTAGGTAGGTATATATTTATTTTGTATACCTAAGTAATAGGAAGGTATTTATAATTATACCTACCTACCTACCTAATAAGTTATTATATGAATAAAACTTCTGTCTTGTTTATAATTGTTATTATTAACATAAACTAAAAATTAGGTACTCTATTACTCTACCTACTGTACTCTATTAGGGAAGTATTTACTAATTAGTTATTACCTACCTATTTAAAAAATTCTTTGAAAAGATGATTTATTCCTAAATGAAATAGGTTATGTTGATATAACCTGGGTAAAGCCGGGACGAGAGGCTAGTGAATTAATAATAAGGTATAAACTGTGGCATCCGGATACCTAGGTAGGTACCTACCTACATAAGTACCTAAATATATGGTTATAGTAATCTTAAAAGTTTAGAATAGGTAGGTACCTAAGTAGGTATTTTTATTTTAACGCAGCTGACATTTAAAATAATAAATCTCTTCAAAAAACTGAATTTAAATAGATCCATTAGTTTTATAGATAACATTTCGCATTCATACCAGTCATTATTTATTTTGACATATTGTTGATATAAATTACAATGAGTTCTTAGAAGTTTACATTTATGATCCACTAGCTTTCCGCCCGCGGCTTCGCCCGCGTTTTCAAAGAAAAACCCGCATAGTTCCCGTTCCCGTGGGATTTCCGGGATAAAACCTATCCTATGTGTTAATCCAAGTTACCCTCTATATGTGTGCTAAATTTCATTGTAATCGGCTCTGTAGTATTTGCGTGAATGAGTAACAAACATACACATCTACACATACATTCATCCTAATAGGATATTAATATTAGGTATAAAGATGAAGAGTTTGTTTGTTTGTTTAATTGAACGCGCTAATCTCAGGAACCACGGCCCGATTTGAAAAATATTTCACTGTGATAGCCCATTTATCGAGGAAGGCTATAGGCTATATTATATCTTCGCACTAAGGTGTAGAGCAGTGCGGGTAAAACCGCGGAGCACAGCTAGTTTATGATAATAAAATAAAACACCATTAATCATATGACTAATAAAAGTATGGTTTTATAAAAAGTAATGTTATTCGTAATGTAACAATAATAGTTGTTATAAATTACAATAATTTCTTAGAATTAATCATCGATGAGTGAAAATAAAACAAATACGTTTTAGTACAGTTTAATAAAAACGTTAATGTTATTCTCAATAAATAATCTCTCCTTTGGTAGAGTGCTTATAGTGCTTAGATTTACAGTCGAGGGTTCGATTCCCGGTGAAGGCAAATGTGAAAATATTCTCAAAAGCTTTGATACGGTTGGTATAATATTACAATGTTTAATGGTTAAAATTAATAATTTAATTATTTAAGTAGATACCTAGGTATCTAAGTACCTAAAAACTTAAATTATTGCCTAAATAGGTATAAAATAGGAATATAATAACTTCAATATGAAATTAACAAAAACTATAACATCGTATAAAATTAAATTTATTTTAAGAGAGTAACTTCTAACTTCTGAATACCGGCTCGTGAAGGACATTCATTAATCATTTATAGGTAGGTAGATAATATCTTTCTTCTATGACATATTCGTGATCAATATTATATATAATATTGGTGATCTCATCAAATATAATTAGAAAGTAATTTATTAATCATTTAAACACGAAAAAGAAGAAAGACTAGTTAAGCACAAAATACGCAAAAAGCTCACACATCAGAGATAACATAAGCACCCTATTACGTCACTTTAAAAAACATCTGCACTTATTTCCGTTTCCTACAAAATCTGTCGCAAAAACATTTAAATAGGAAAACAACCCTTGCTCTTTTAACCTAAGGTCTATTTTCATAAAATATTTTTAATCTACATTGTCACATCTGTGAGATATCTCTATTATCTTTGGAACTATTTTATCTATGGCTAACGAAGTTCGGCGCGAACTTTGGCGCCAATTTTTTATAACCTCACACGTTGACAATATAATTAGTTGGAATGTGGCTATTGTTTTAGTTTCGTCTTTAAATTCATGATTTATGACGTAATTGGAGCATGAGAGGTTTGTTTTGTGTAGGTACCTAACTACCTAGATCTAAACACTTTCGAATCGTATTTTTTAATTGCCTTTGACTCGATTTTCTTATTTTGTTAGCATTATAGGCAGCATATTGTGGTCAATTATGCCTATATCACAGAATACATAATCCTATATTTAAACTAAATATAGTTTTTTATTAAGTATTGTGTCAGTAATTGTATAGATTTTATAGGTAGTAGGTAGGTACCTAATTGTTTTAAGATAGAAATAAAGAATGATTACGAACAAAGTCACGGGCATAAAGCTAGCCACAAGTGATCATAATATCATCATCATACAAGTTGACTTTACAATAAAATAGCGTAGGTATAGCATGACCAAAGTCGCGTGATCACTATTAGTTAATTACATGGGGTCGGAATTAGAATTGATGTACAGATGTGTTCATCCGATTATATTGTAATCATGATAACAGGAACGAAAGGGGAATTTTTCCAATATTGTGGTAGTTTTTGTTTCTATAATATATTTGAATATAATTTGTACGCAATTTGTTTGTTTTATTCGCAAAACTATTGTCAAAAAAGCCTTCCGCACTATTCGGATTCTTTACCGATTGATTTTTGTAAAAACAAAAATAGTTATGCTGTGTTTTCGACTATTTAGGATGTATATTCAAAATTTAATTCGAATCTACGTCCCGCGTCGTGACGTCGTGGTATACCTAAGCGAAATAAGCAGACTAGAAAAAAGTTTTTAAATTTATTATTTACGTAGTGTCTATTAAAAGTATTCTTTAAATTATTTTTATCAAGTCTTATAAACGACTTAAATCTTTTAAGATAGTTTTAGGTTGTTTCTTCATTTGTAAATGAGCTCCTACTTTTATCTATATGCCTAAACATCTTGTAATAACACCTTCGGCTTCACAATGACACTTCATTTCATTGAAATTTATCTGAAATCCATACTTACATGTTTACAAACAGAATCCTTTATTCAAAACACTAGAGTGTGACTAAATTTTGAGCATCCTAAATGAGCGCGACCGTATTAAATATCTATATTATTTTGACAAAAGAGGTTTTACTATAATCTGTTTTTTCACATAAGGCGGGAAATCCATCAGATAATGTATTGATCTGTGCCATTACAGAAAAAAAAGTACAATGTCACTTTTCGCGCCAAGCGCAGTATTTAGCGCGGGAACGTCAAAGAATGGACAAGTTTTTTCAGCGTTGCTCTTTTGTCGGCTTTCACAGATAAAAGATCGCGTGACAAAAAATATTCTGATGCTACTCGAGGCGTGTTCTTTTTGTGGCATGAGACATCACTTTTGTAGTTGTTTAATGGGATTCTGAGCTTAGCTACTATGATGTATTATACTTATGGCGGTCAGCGTAGTGTGATCGCACCTCGTGGCTTAGTTTTTTTTTAATTTGTTTTGACAAAGGAGGCTTTGAATGTTATTTATTTATTGTAGTGTTGTGTTGCGTTTATGAGTAATCTATTAAGATTTATGTGAATATTGGCTGTCCGCCCACGGTTTACCTAAGGTTACCCGTCACTTACAAAACCTAATATCAGCTAGGTAGGTATACATATACATATCTATAAATATACTAGCTTTCTGCCCTTATTTTAATTCACAAAAAAAAGCCAATACATAGTAAGTACCTATTATATTATTAGGTATGAACCTACTTACAAGGTGTTTTGATCCTTGCTTTTATTTTCGACTTTTAACTTATTCAATAAACTTACCATATATAATGAAGTCTTGATAACTCATATTATGCAAAATATAATTTATCTATATTTTTTAAATGATATTCGTATAAAACTAGTTACATATTTAACAAGTTTTTTATTCTTATTATTTCTCAAAGGTGAACCAGTTACCATTGATAAGTTATAATGTTTTTCATTTTTAATTACAACGAGATAGGTATGTGTTTACAATTTTAAATATATTTCCATGATATCAATATGTTTGTTCACGGATTATTAAATAATATCTATGAGGGAAGTTCTACTAAAATTATGCACATAGAATATTAGGTTCTAGAAATAATGATATATTTTATTCATAAAACGACACGATTTGTTAAAATAAAAAGTGATGAATAAAAACAAGGCTTGTAAAAAATAAAAATTGTATTTCATAATAATAAAAGTCGTAATTGGTATAGGTAATTAGGATTAGATTTAACAAATAACAATAGAATAGTACTGGCTTACAAAACTTTTAATTAAAATAAACTTTATCAAGTCGGATCAACCGTTTCGGATTACATTGCAACACACATACATACCCACACTAATCTTACACCTTTTCTTTTACAAATTTAGTTTTATTTTTTTCTTTAAAATAGAGTCCTCATTTTAAATTTATTTTTAAAAAAGAGTAGGTAAAAAAAATCGAAACAGCAATTTCTCAGTCCTCAGTTTTTGCTGAAACATTATGCAATGATATTCAGTACTGAGATCTGATAAACATGTTATAGAAGAACGGTATTTGACAGCACTGTTTACCCTATTAGAGCTACACAAATTAATAAACACATCACGTTCGGTCCAGTTTAAATTTACATTACTGGTACTAATTGAATTAGGGAGTAGAATATGTAGTTTGTTTTAGTGGCGTGAGAAATGTCCTTTTATCAATATGGTGTGTCTAATTAAATCCTTATTTGTAACATCTACACTTTTATTTTAAAGGACTGTATTTTTTTTGTATGTTTGTAGTAAACAAACAAATAATTTTTCATCGGCTTTGAAAACTCTTTTACTGAAGGGGAGTTACATCATGCAGATTTCTAAGTTTTAAATATAAATTTATAGTTGGTTCATCGGTTCTACTCGTAAAGTATGTGATCTTTAGACATTTTTTTTTCGTCTCCATCGACATTAGGTACCTACCTAATTCTGTTATTCTGGGTCTTATTGAGATGTCTTCCTCCCTGAGCATTCAACACGCAATCTTACCATAAAATCAATACAGAATCTGCAATCGCAAGACACAAAGGCATTAATTCCCTTGACCGGAAGCGGGGTGAAACCGGATGTAACCAGAACGTCCGCCATTTTATTGATTGCGGCTAATTCATTTTCGAGGGGACTTCGCCATTGATACTCCTTGTTTATGGTTAAACTGGGTATTTATGGAAAACGAAAGAAGGAAACTTAATGGACACCATAAACTTTACGGCTACTTTGTACAGGCAACAAGATAAAAAGTAAAACAACTAAAACCCAACTACGACAAAAAACGACGCTGAAAAAGTAGGTATAAAACAAAAGTTAAATTGATGAACTAATAAAGAAGCTATGAACGAAAAGATGTGAATTATATGCAATCAGCCCATGAATACAGGTAAAGTCACAAGCAAATGCTAGTAATATATATATATTCAAAATGTGCAAGTAAAAAGCTTTCAAATGATACCAAACACGGCATATTTATCTTAACTTTATTTTTTTACTCTGTATGTTTTGTCCGCTAGAGGGCGCCACATTAGATTTTGTGAAACCCCATATAGCCTATAACCAGCGGACAATTAAGACGCTTCTAATGATATGTCATTTGTCGAATTCTGATAAGTAGTTTAGAAGTTACGAGGGAACAGATGAACATACATACATACATACATACATACATAGCCTGTCAAAATCATAACCCTCCTTTTGCTTTGCCGTAGTCGGGTAAAAAGAATAGCCGATATACTAATCCAGCCTAAATTCTATGTGCCGAATTTCATACAAGAAGGATCAGCTGTTTTAACAGGTATTTAAAAGGTTAGGTTAGTTACCTATGTTAGTTAGGTATTTAAAATTTTAAAAGGTACCTAAGTATTTCAACTCAAACAATATCAGAAGTAGGTACCTACAAGTGAATATTCAGCAATTTTAAGAACATTGAAATTATTTACCTATAGTCAATTCAAAAGGCACACTGAAAAGAGGGATTAAATTTTATCTAAGAGCATTTAGTTTCTCTTCTCTGGTATTCTTCTATGTTCCATAATAATGTTCGTGGGTTCGATTCCCAGCCGGGGCAAATATTTGTGTGATGAACATAAATGTTTGTTCTGTGTCTGGGTGTTAATTATCTTTATAAGTATTTATTTAAAATTATATATGTATGTTTATCAGCCATCTGGTTTCCATAACACAAGCGTAAGCTTACTATGGGATCACATCGTGCCGTGTGTGAAAATTGTCCTGAAAATATTTAGCCTGAAAAAAAAAATGTTTCATTTTATTTTATATACATAAATAGAAAAAACATAGAATAATATAATAGCATACTTATAGCACAAGCTTATAGTAATTAACAAATCCTAAGCATATCTACTACTACTATTTCCTTTTTTACAAGCTATATTAGCACAGTATTACCATTATTTGTGATATTAGCTTCACCTGTATGTTTGTAACCGACTTCTTTGGGCGCGATTTTGACCCACTTTAAACGGCCAGATTTCGTTCAAACTTTGTAGATTTATTGAGGACCGATGACAATACAATAATTTGATAACATTTTCTATTTTTTAGTTCGGTTTTCTATGAAAAGCGTGTTTTTTAGTTTTTTTTAACTACATATTATTGTAAAAATAACCCAAAATACTTGACGAAAATTAGTCAAGAGCTTACAATAAAGTGCATTACAATCAAGTGATAACTAACAAAAAGTATAACACTATCAACATTTTATTGAGAATAAATATAGGCACATTTCGATATCAGATAACGTTGATAAGCTAATTCCTGTATCAATATCACTTGGTTAGGCGATAAGTGCTACTGGCATATGGCTAAAACATGAACATTTGTTTTATTGTGTTGTAAACAATGATATTATTAGTAAAAAGTAGATAGAAAAACATTCGATCTTCAAAAACAGCACACTAACGCACACACATAGGTATGTTACACTAGCTGCGCTCCGCGGTTTCACCCGCGTGGCTCCGAATACTTTTCCCGTTTAAAAAGGATGCTCTTATTACAGAATAATCTCCAAAAACCATGTAATTTAATACCTAATTAGTTACATAAACATAATCTCATCTACATACATTACCTTACCTGAACCAGACAATAATCTACGGTAGACACATCAAACATCTATTTAGTTGATAAAAACAAATACACTAATAGAAAAATAAAAACATAAAACACTAAATTCGATGGTATTCCAAATATTCGAGAACATTCTTTCCTATCAACATGTGACTAACGCAAGCTGAGAGAATTTATATCCGTGATAAGCGACGCCAGGTCGGTATGTCCGTCCGTCTGTGTCTACCTTATTATTATAAAAAAACTGTATTGACATAACATTATGCAATATATATCCCATATATTGAGTACTTACTTATATTATTTAAATACAGGGGCAATTTAAAAATGACTTAAAAATAAAAGTGACATGAATAAAAAAAAAATAGTTTTGAGTTTGAAATGTTGTTCTTGTTATTTAGGGGTAAATTTCGTACCTCGAATTTCATTGAAATCGTAACATATATTGTGGGTTTGTAGGTAGGTATGTTACAATTCCCCGCAGCCACTGAACAAATTTTTCAGAGAGAGTAGATAATAGATATATATTGAGAAGAGTATATATAGGTATTAATAATTAAATTATTATACATATTATGTAGGTATGTTAATCTGTAAGGTATAATAAATCCTATATCTGTTACCTCAAATAAATTTAATAAATAAATAAAGCAATAGGCTCCTTCTAGTTGCAAAAAAGCCCAAGTAGGAATGGACCGAAATGAGTCCTTCTTTGAGAAAATTTGTACAGGGGACTTTTTTGGCAATACTATGTGAGAAGCACGCGTGTGTTCTAAAAATATAAAATAGATATAGAATCATTCAATCCGTCTATCTGTTCCACCTTACTGCTGTATCTATTTCAATAATACTTTAACATACGGACAAAACAACAACAACAATTAAAACATGTGCTCCTGAACTTTCTCCTATCCTGACACGTTTGTTTCGCCTCTCGTTGAAAACTGGAGTTGTCCCTAAAAGTTGGAAGCTTGCCAACGTTCAACCCGTTCCAAAGAAGGGCAGTCGGTCAGATCCAACTAACTATCGTCCGATTTCAATAACCTCCATACTCTGCAAGACTATGGAGCGTATATTGAACAATCGGCTCCTCATGCACCTGGAAGCCAACGACCTGTTGAATGACCGCCAGTACGGTTTTAGGCGTAACAGATCTACTGGCGACCTCTTAGTGCATGTGACACATCTTGTAGGGGAGGCCGTTGAGGAATTCGGAGAGGCCCTTGCGGTCTCTTTGGATATCTCAAAGGCTTTCGATAGGGTTTGGCACGAAGGTCTTCTAAACAAGCTCCCCTCTTATGGAATTCCAAGAGACCTTTGCACTTGGATTGCTGACTTTCTGCGGGACAGGTCCATACGAGTTGTTGTTGATGGTAGCTCTTCAGAGCCAATGTCGATCAATGCCGGCGTTCCGCAGGGGTCCGTTCTTTCGGCAACACTGTTTCTTCTGCACATAGACGACATGATTGCTCCGAATATGTTCAGTTATGCAGATGACAGCACTATTGTCGAAAGATACAAGTCCAGTGCCCGCACTTCAAAGGTTGAGACCGAATCTCTTCGGGAGGACATGATTGCTCGCTTAAACCTAACTCTTCAGGCTGTGTCCGATTGGGGCGATGCCAATCTTGTAGGGTTTAACGCATCCAAAACTCAAGCGTGTCTGTTTTCCGCAAAACGGAGTCCTATAACATCCACTCCGATCTTCCGAGATGTGCCTCTAGCAATAGCCGACTGTCTGGAGTTGCTTGGTGTCACTTTATCTTCTACACTCAACTTCGGTCAGTTTATTGAATCCAAGGCCCATCTTGCCGCCAAAAAGCTCGGAATTCTGAACAAGGTCAAGCAATGCTTCACACCGGGACAGCTTCTTAATCTTTACCAAGCTCAAGTCCGCTCGTGTGTGGAGTATTGCAGTCACTTGTGGGCAGGCGCGGCTAGATGCCACCTTGGAGCTTTGGATTCAATTGAAAGACGTGCCAAACGTATTATTAACAACTCTCCCTTAGTTGATGCTCGACTCTTGAGTCTTGAGCACCGTCGTGAGGTGGCATGTCTTTCGGTGTTCTACAGGTTGCACTTCGGTGAGTGTGCGTTAGGTTTACATAACTTAATTCCCTCCTCTCCATTCCTCAATCGTAACTCGAGGCGTGCCGAGGGGTTTCATCCTTTCATTGTGGATATCCCCAACATTCGAACTCGTCGCTTCGAGTCTTCTTTCATAATTAAAACAGCCAAACAATGGAATTCACTCCCTACCACTATTTTTCCTGAGCAATACAACCTGGACCTCTTCAAAGCTAGGGTGAATAGGCTCCTCCTAGGCAGACGTGCACCTAAGTAGACCACATCGCCGCTTTCCATCAGGTGGGCCGTGGGATTGTGGTCAAACGTCTGCCTATCGATTATAAAAAAAAAAAAAAAGAAAAAACAAATAAAAACGTGTTTTAAACCCCTAAATTCCTTCAAAACACACTCAAGTAACCCGCGCTTACAGAGCTAGCATTGATTTCAAGTGTTCCGAGCTACTGTTCATCTGTCCCTTTGAACACACCGAACCACTTGAGTTTTCTTGATGTCTGGCGCCATACAGCTGTTGTTTTATGTGTAAGTATAGCTCATGGTGCAGTTGTTTATTGATGTAGTGGGTTTGACATATAGTAGGTAGTAATTATTGGTACCTAATCGATTTTAGAATTGGAAATTTTCCCTTTCTGAGTATGGCTTTTCATATCTTTCGAGCTTCTGTATGTTGAATGATTTTTACAAAAGTTAAGAGGTCTCTACTTTTGTAAAGACACATTATATTTTTGTAAAATAAATAAAGCACTAAGAGACAAAAACAACGACATATTATTATGTAGGTATGAATGCAAAAAAGGAACACTAAATAGTAAATACCTATTAGCTAACTAGCCAAGCGTTCAAGTAACAGCCTAGCCTCTTTAACCTCTCCAACAGTATTCACGAATAAGCTACATAGATATAAATCAATAAGCTTGTTGAAAAGCTCCAAAAAAGCCAACGTAATCCATCAAAAGCTGTCAGCACATGCATCCCATAAGACCGTTTCACGCTTGACTGTGTGATGGGATTAGCGAGCAATCCCTACTGGTGTTTAACAAAATACATTCCTTTGTAACATAAAAAATATATTTGTCACTTTAAAGAATTTGAGACATTTTTAGTACATCACTACATAGTTATATAGTACTAGCTGCGCTCCGCGGTTTCACCCGCGTGGCTCCGCTCCTGTTGGTCTTAGCGTGATGATATATAGCCTATAGATTTCCGCCCGCGGCTTCGCCCGCGTTTTCAAAGGAAAACCCGCATAGTTCCCGTGGGATTTCCGGGATAAAACCTATCCTATGTGTTAATCCAAGTTACCCTCTATATGTGTGCTAAATTTCATTGTAATCGGTTCAGTAGTTTTTACGTGAAAGAGTAACAAACATCCATACATCCATACATCCAAACTTTCGCCTTTATAATAGTATTAAGATAGCCTTCCTCGATAAATGGGCTATCTAACACGGAAAGAATTTTTCAAAACGGACCAGTAGTTCCTGAGATTATCGCATTCAAAAAAACAAAATCTCCAGCTTTATAATATTAGCAAATCGTATAGATAAAACAAAATCTGTTTCCGCCGTGTCTGTTTGTATTCTTTATGCTTAAAATCTTTAAAATTACGCAACATATTTCGATGAGTTTATTAGATTTCGATAGACTGATTCACGAGGGAGGTTTTAGTATAAAGTCAATGAAGATGTGTAGCGACTAGCGAGGAACTTCATTTAGTTTGAAGTTTGAAGCGATATTATTGGTTATTTACAAACATTCCTCGCTACACAATCTCGCACATTATTTGTGGAAAAGCAGCCTAAAGCTCTCAAGTCTCAATGTTATTAGGAAAGGAAAAATCACTAATTTCTAAAAATATACCACGTTACAAACATTAAACACTCAAGACTATTTTTATGTGAAAAGTAAGGTAAACATTTCTTATTTAATATACGGAAAGCGTCGTGATAGTAAGGAATTTATTTTATTAAATGAAGTTTTTCTGTTGTCCTAATTCCTCTTACAAAGGGGTTTGGGTACTTTCGCGGCCAGTGATGAAATTTTAAAACGCACAACGCATGTTTTTCTCGCAAACAAAGAAATTGAATTTGATGAAATTTAAGATGATTTTGATTTTTGACAACTATCTCTGATCGTATTGTATTCTTATTAACACTCTTTTACCAAGAGTGTTAAAATAACCTTTATCAATATCATTAAAAACTCATAAAATAATCGACCACATTCCAACAATAGACGACCCATCCACGCTTGGCCGCGCACACCAGCGCTTAACCGTGTTAATCCTAATCGAAGGGACAGTTCTTCATTGTATCGACATAATAATATGATAATCTAAAGCCTTTTTGGGGATGGGATGTAGCCTGATTTGAGATTTATCGAAAATCTATTTAAATTTTCTTATTAGGTAGATGTGTATCTAATTTTTATAAGTTTTTAAGTAGTGAGATTTGTTATATGTTTTGAAACTTATGCATATCATTTAATTATAAATACACCAGTATAATATGCGATCTAAAATACATATAACTATTCTCTTTGTTTGAATGTCTATAATATAATATAACCCGTAGGCTGTAACTCTAATATGATGACAGATGAATTTTCACTTCGAAGCAACGTAACGTAAGCAACTCATGAAAATCAATTCAGCTATTTAAGAGGTTATCTGTATATAGACAAACTGCAATAAGCTTTGATAATAACATAGTTTCATCAGACTTTTCTAATTCTAGTAAACTTTTGAGGAGTTTAAAAAATAAAAGCGTAGGTTTTTTACCTGAATGAATGAATATAAATAAATAAATAATAAATAAATATTATAGGACATTATTACACAAATCGACCTAGTCCCACATTAAGCTCAATTAAGGCTTGTGTTGTGGGTACTAGGCGACGATAAATATAATATTTAATAAATACATATATAGATAATAACACCCAGACCCAAGAACAAATAATTGAGTTCATCACACAAATATTTGCCCTGACCGGGGATCGAACCCGGGACCGTCGGCTCAGTAGGCAGTTACTTTACCACTGCGCCAACCGCGTCGTCTATCGTCGTCTATCGTCGCGAATGAATGAAATGAATTTTTACTCTCCAGAATTATTTCTGCTATTTAAGCTAAAACCAACCACATAAAATGTATATTTTATTAGAATAAATGAGAAAAAACTGCAACTCACAAGACATAATCGGTAAAAAGAGCGGGAACATAAATTGATACAAATGGCAGGCGATTTGGGAAAATGACAGTCATTGTAGTGAAAAAGGGGTAGAACATCCATTATATGTTATTATACATTGACTAGCTGCACACCCTGTCTCTACACAGGTTGAATCAATATAAAAATGAAATACATAGTAAAAAAATCTTACATGAATATTGTGCCGGTGAAACCAATTTCCAAAATAGAGTTTAGAGTTTAAGTAATTTTTGCCTGTCTGTTCCGGCTAATCTTTGGACTGATTTTGACGGGACTTTGACTGACATTATATAGTTAATACATTATAAGGAGTAACTTAGGTTAGGAGTATTAGGAGTAACTTGACAGCTCACTCAGACCTATTAAAATAAACTCAATAACAAACAAATTAATATTGAACATTTAGTTTACATTTAAAACATAAACAAAAAAGGCTAATTATAAACATTTTAAACATAACAAATTCGCTATACAATTAAATTATTACTTATTTTATACTTAAAAAAACTCGTTATTATAACATCACAAAATAAGTTACCTCAATCAAATCTTTCACAATTTGACAGCCCTATACAAAAAGAAGAAAAGAAGCCCTTTGCATATTATTGAATAATTAAATTAAAAAATCAAAATGCACAACAGGTCGGGGGAGGCATATTTTGTGCATTATTCCACTATAATAATTAATATTCATACGTATTGAAAACAATTTCTTTTGATACGTCCGTCATTGCGTACGCGCAAATGCTTGAGGGGTGGCGGTTGGCAGAACAGTTTTAATCCTTTAAATAATAAGCTGTTATCATTTGAGTTTGAGTTTGAACGGTGTTTGTTTAATTTATCTAGTGTTTCTTTTTATTTCACTGAATATTGTGAATAATTTAAATTGTATTTAAATTTTAAATGCTTAAAGATTAGTTTTTACATATTATAATTTTTTTATTACACATTAGATACTTACTTTAAAATTTCACGGTTTCAATTACCTAAGTTGAATCAATACTAAATTACTATTAATTAATTAAGTACATAAAGACAACAATAATACCTTATTCGAAAACCTTTAAAACAACCACAACAACGGACAATTGCATAAAACATTCATACGTACACTTTTCTATAATTACTATTTAACTGTAAACGTGTCAAAAGTATCAAAACCTAGTCGCGCTATACGAATTTCCAACATATGGGGTGCTGTAACTTAGCACACTCCATTGATCCTTGCTACACCACTTATTGTACTCTAATAACGCTTTTAAATATTTAACCGACTTCAAAAAGGAGATGTGATAGATGACAAATAATGAAAAAAAATAAAGTCAACTAAAATTGGAATTAGGTGGGTACTATAATAGGTAATTAGTAATTCCATCAGCAAGCCGTGACGTTTCATGTCTTTTGTCTTTTTGTGTTGCAGGTTGCCTTAAAGAAATTGCTTTCTGTTATTAAGGTCGTCTTTTGTACATTTACCATGATAGGTATTCAATTGGTTTTATTTTATTTAGGGCCGATTTTTCAATGCTTGGATAAAACGTATCCGTCCAATAAAGTATTACACGATAATATTAAAATGTCACGTAAACTGTCAAATACGGGCAAATAGAATACGTTTTTAAAATGGTAGTTTTATACATTATTCGACGAATAAGTTTTATCCAAGCATTGAAAAATCGGCCCTTAGAAGATATAGGTACAATCTAGGTAATCAGTCTACAAATTAAACTATTAAAATACAACTATTAAAATAATAATATTGCGTAATACAGGCAACAGTGACTCTTTAAAGATAAAGATTGATAGACGATCTGAAAGGAATTCAAGGATATTATGAACGATGTTATCATTTTTGGTGTTAATAATGCTAAATTTGACCTTTATTTATAGCATTTATATGACAATTTTATGTTAACACTTAACAGGCTCTTTCTGTTATCAGCAGGATATTTTAATTGGAAGATATATCTATATTATTTTGAACTAGAACGTAAATGTAGCAAAAATTTAATAAAATTAATATAAATTTAATATATTTCTGAATTTTTATTGAGTCTATATGTATATTCTTTGTCATAACATATAATTATTTATGCTAATATAAGCACTAATACGATTTTGTCTTTTCATAATATCAGCTACCTATGTAAAATGTATGTACCTACCTAGGCAGTGTCATATTTTATTTGTATTTTGTAGGAATACATAAAAAATGGTGTTATGATGTCTATAAATATGTATGTTCTGTACCCAACAGTTTACAGTACACATATTATATATACATAGTATACTATGACTATTTTGTTTAAATTTAGGAATAGAATTTAACCAAATTTGTGCAGTCATATAAAGTTGTTCGAGTCAGTTGTAATCTAAATCGCAGTCTAGGTATTTAAAGAGCAACTATGGTTCTTCTCCGTAGATAGGTACTGTACTGCTTTCCGAATCGGTGGTAAATGTAAAAAATGTATTGACGATTCGAAAGTGCTTCTAAAAGAAGTCTAATTGAATAAATAAATTTTTGAGTTTTATATTCTTCATAAAAGCCGAATAAAAAATCTGAAATCTGAGACTATGTTTGCAGAACAACATTTATCCCATGTATCATCTTAAACAAAATTAATTGAAATCTAACAGTGTCGTACAAAATATATCCTAGAAGCCAAATCTATATATTATAACAAAAGCTAAATTAATGAAAGATCCTATCAACACCCGGATATCCACCCCACCTTACAATTACACGTAAAAAAACAATTTTAGTAATTTCCTGCAAACAAATCACGGAGTCATCGGTGCATCGCTCGTCAAAATCACAACCCTACGATTATGTGTATTGACACAAAATAATTTCCTGATTGTCTTCTGATTAAATGCACACGTCAAATGTATGAAAAAAAACGTGTTTTTTTTTACCTCAATATTCATTATCGATATGGGAAAAACTATTCCCCTCGTGTTTAGATTTCACACCCATGATTTTTTGATTAAAACTCACGTTAATGCGGGGGTGTGCCGCAAGGGTGATGCTTAGGTCTCATACTTTATTGTTATGCATGTTTTTGTCAAAAAATGTAGAATGTCAATTAGATGATTCAAGAATAATATTTCTCTTTCGTGTCACACATGTTCATGTAGGGTTATACTTTTAACACAGGTTTTGAGAAAATATACCCAAAAATATTGTTTTAAAATATAGATTCTGTTTTAATGTTTAGATAGGCAGGTACCTACTTGGAATATAGTTAATAGAAATCTGAAATGGATCGTAAAATATAGCAAGCATAGCAAGTATTACACTTATGATAAATAAATACATAAATAAACAGGTTTATTTGTTAGCGTACATCTTCACCACTTACAAATTATTTTAAATATCGCACACCTACCAGTAATTCTTATTTATACCTACCTATGTTTAAAGAGACTAGTATTTCCACCTAACAAATTTTTCAAATATCTTGCCTACTTTATAAAAATGCGTTAATGTTTTCCAAACATTCCTACACCCATGTGAATACAAACGTCTGCCAATTCCAAAGTTATTTATACATCTAGGAAGTGAATATCATGTCACCTATCGTCCCCGCGGGGCCATAGCAGTCACGTGCCTTCACCAGCTGGTCAAAAACAACCGTTGTATTATTTTTTCATTATTTTCCAAGCCATAATCCAATTTGTAGCCCGTTGGGAGATCAAATTTATCGATTTTTGACACAATTTTTCATGAGGCCACGTGTCACATGTAAAATTGTTACGGTTTGGGATAATTTTAATATTTTATTTTGAACAAATTTCGGCTGGATGGGGATTTTGGTCGAGGCCGTCGTCGTCGTTGGTAGTGTGACCGAACAATTAGGTACCAACATATTATGTCATGAGCTTATATCAATAATCAGCGATAACAGCTTCTATTCCTTATTATTCTATTAGTCTGCCATTTGTCTCGGCCTGGCATCGTATTTATAAGGACCTATACACAGAAAGCCAGAAATAATGTACTTTTTCTTAAAGTTGTAACTTTAAGAAAAAGTAGGTAGGTACCTACATTATTTCTGGCGACACCTATAGAACAAAATAGATAGGTTTTACTGAAGATTCACAGCTAGATAAGTTACTTATAGTAGATAGTAATCTAAATCCTATTTCATATATAAGTTGTTGACCTTTAGTAGGTGGTAGTTATAGTTTAGCAGGTTTCTTATCACAGTCATTTTGCTTTTCATTCTTTACGTATCTATAGATACCTAAGTATAATTAATTGTTATTGCATATTTATTTTAAAATAATCGAGATTTTATTGCATTAATATCAACAATAAAAGTTAAAACTATCTTGAACATTTACTATTGACTCAACAAACAAAAATAATAAGGGATAAATACGCCAAAGGCGAATCGTAATAAAAATAAACATAGTAAAAAAGCAGCCGCGCACCGCAAAGGAAACATTACACACTAAAACATTTTATTCAGCCATAAATATCCCGAGTTTCGTAGTGGAAATCGAAGACCGCACATTAATCTAATCAACACAAAACATTCTAATGACTGTCAAAATTCGACGCCATGTCGGAGCGTGCGCGCCGCGTGCCGCCAAATGGACGCTATTGTTCTATACGTTTCTTTTTCAAATTTCTGACAAAGGAGGTCGAACGCATTTCGAACTCTATGGTTGTTGCGTCTAAATTTAAATTATAGTAACGTTTACGAAATATTTTATTGATAATACGGAATCGCAATTAAATGTTGATTGTTCAAATGTCGACTTTATTTCTTGTGAGCTATAGTTCATTGTTGTGTAGACAAAAGAACAATTAGAAAAAATCGTTCGAAAATTCTTCGGGATTCGAATTACGAAATAGAGGAATGTCAACTCTATACATAAAGCTTGAAGAGTTATCTATAAATGTTTTTATTGTCTCTGGCTGAGTAATAAAAGTGACATATTGGTGGTGATTGCAAAATTATCCTTATTGTCAACAATAATGTGTTCGGAAGTAAGAATTGCGACTAATAATTGCTTCGATTTATCTTTTGTTTAATTCCATAAGTGTGTCTATAGAATGGGTCTATTTATTGTTTTGAAGAACTTTAATATGAAAATACATTTACCTACTTACATAACTGATTCTAGGTGGGAACTTATTACGTTTTTAACTGACGGGTTCTTTTGGATTTGTCGTTTTGAATAATCTTATCGACATCGTATTCTTAAACATTCAAAGGATTTAAAAATCGTATAAAAAATGTATAATGTCAAAATCGAAAACACTTAAAATATCTCCAAGCAAGGTTAACCAATAGAAAAAACCGTTTTGCCATAAAACCTCCTTTAATTTATTATTTTCGTCAACAGAACGGCGCGTGCCGGTTCGCCATATTGCATTTAATATTGGCGCGAATTTCCGCCATCTTGTAAATGGCTTTTAGGCGCGGGACATATACAAGCGGCGCGGCGCGCATCGGGCGCACCGCGGGCGCGCCAGCCGGCGCGCCGCGGGCGCGCCTCGGGCGCGCTGCCGGCGCGCCTCGGGCGCGCTGCCGGCGCGCATCGGGCGCGCTGTTGGCGTCCGAAAATGATATTTATATAGAGTGGTTAAATGCATTTTCTTCATGCATAATTTAGTAAAATTATGTTTTTTGTGCTAAAACTAAAAGAGATTAACATTAATTTGAAAGTAACGATTTTGTTTTGATAATTCCTTGTAAGTAAATAGCGAGGATAACCCCACGATTGCAAATATATCTTTGTTGGAAATGTTGGAATTTACTTGGAAAATTTTATAGTACTTTTAAAGTAATTTTAAAGTAGTACTGGTGTAATGATGGAAGAAAAGAAGGTTAAAATAACACAAAATTTATATTGTACTAGCGGTCCGCCCCGGCTTCGCCCGTGGTACATATTTCGCAATAAAAGGTAGCCTATGTTCTTTCTCAGGGTCTAAAGATTATCTGTGCCAAATTTCATCAAAATCGGTCCAGTACCTAGTTTATGCGTGAAAACCATACATACATACATACATACATACATACAAACCTTTCCTCTTTATAATATTAGTATAGATAAAATATGGTTTTCAAACACAGGTTTACATTTAAACCATATAATCTTATCATTAAAATCTCAGTTCAAAAGTATTTACAGTACTGATCATTCCACAATATTATTACAATTACAAATAAATAAAAAACACAATCAAAATCAGGATTATCTTTATTTCTGACATTGTAAATACATGGGAACTTTCATTATGCTCTTCTTCATTTTCACTTTCCCTACTGCCATCACCTGTGTAAATCATTTCATCGATTAATTCAATTCATCTTTAAAAACAAAACGAAGAAGGGTATATAATAGCAGCTCTATATAATTCCACACAGAGAGAACACATTTTTGACTGACAGACTACCGTCTCCTACTATAGACCGGGAGATACTGACACAAAATTTCGAGTCATTTGTAACAGGATGGTGGTTCTACAGGGGTCTTAGTACGCAATGACAAAAAGGAAAATGATGGTGTGAACGCTGGTACCGGTGGCTTAGTCGCGTGGAAGTTAGTCGAACTCGTCGGAAAATAGCGAAAGTCAAACGATTTGTAACAGTATGGCACTTATTTTTCCTGTAAGTTTGAGGATCAACGAATATAAATACAAAATTTCAAAGATCTAGGTGTTGGAAATTTTCACTTATATAAATTAATAATAAATTATTTTTTTAAGTATGACAGCACTTTTTCCCCCTACTAGAAGTATGGCAAATATAACAATGGTCACATTTTATCAAATACTCTCCAAAAATCCAAATGCAATACTGGTACAAAAAATTTGGCGAAATAAATTTTTTTGTAGATTTTCGGCGGTATGGCGACCTTTTGGAATCGTCCGAAAAGTATGGCATGGCGATTTTCGTAAATGGCTGCACGACGATGGTTACCTGTGCAAAAGTTAGCCTGGTACAAATGGTTGAATAATTGTTTTATTTAAATCAACACATTCGCGTCGGTATGGCGGGCTGTAAGTCACACCGGAAAAGTATGGCATGACACTACCGCCTACTTCTTTTTTATGGGCTATCGGTAAATTCTAAAATTTTTGTGTTACAAATCGTTTGACTTTCGCTATTTTTCCGACGAGTTCGACTAACGCCCACGCGACTAAGCCACCGGTACCAGCGTTCACACCATCATTTTCGTTTTTGTCATTGCGTACTAAGACCCCCGTAGAACCGCCATCCTGTTACAAATGACTCGAAATTTTGTGTCAGTATCTCCCGGTCTATACCACCCGATTTGTTTTTGATTGTGTATGACCGTGAATTGACCTCTATTTGGATGCGATGGGGGAAGCGCGCCTGCGGTACGCCTGCGGTACGCCCGCGGCGCAACCGTGGCGTGCCGCCTCGTCGCCTTTCCAAAATTCTTTCATACAAAATGTATAAGAAGGACGTGGTGCAAAACAGATTCAAGAGGTGCGCTTATGGCACGCCCGCGCCCGCGCCGCTTGTGTTTGACCCGCGCCTTAGGCGGTTTTTTATGATAAATCGTTGCAAAACATCCGCCTTCATCGTTTATGTGGATTGACAAGAAAAGATGATAAATTCTGTTTTGGATACATTTATTTGGTCGGTTAGTTATTGTTGCAAAAAATTTGGATGATTTTACGTGATGTTGATGTACCTATTTAGGTAGTTATGTATTTTATTTTTTATGATTAATGGTTGTGATATTTTTCGTACTATCACAAAATTGACTACTACCATGGACTAATAGAATCTAAAGCTACTACTACTACTTTTTAGAAATTAAATTGTTTCTTCCCACGTTAGAAGTATGTAGCTTCTCAGCTAAATCAAATCTAAAATTTTTTTAATTCGTTTTAATCAAGAATCAAATCACCATTTGATTTGATTTAAATTATGATTCACTTATAACAATCAAACACATAATACCTATTCAAATAACAAAAAAGTACTTTACTTATAAAACCTTTATGTATCTAGGTAGGTATACCTACTTACATATAAATCTAATAGTAAAGGTTCAAATCTAATATAAACATGTTTTTTTATATTATTTCAAATAACTGCAAAACATAATAAGTCTAATCGTGGGGTGTTAATAGCTAATGATATGTGCAAACAGGGAATCGAAGCGGCTTACAGCAATCTGTCATTGCAACCAATAATGTACAGTTTTTGTGTTCAATTGAAATGAGAAGTTGGTGTTGTGGTATGCAACAGTGTGACAGTAAGATAAAATTATTATTTATGGCATAAGATAAAATATTGTATTACAGTATTAGGATAACAAAAACAAATTTTGTGTGGCTTCCTAAGGCCTGTGACATCAGGCAATGAAATTTCGTTCAATTAATAAACTCAGTTGGCACTTAATTTTCCTTATTTATTAATTATTTACTCTTTAATTATATGAAAAAAAGATAAATGTTCTATGTACTAGACCAATTTACAAAGGTCTGGTCTTCAACAGTTGGCAAGGAGCAAAAAAATTCAAAACCTCATAGGTTAATAATAATATAAACAACTGCTCCAATCGAGAAAAGTTAAAGAACATTTTGAGGAAAATTTTGCAGCTATGGTGTTAGTACAGTAATCTGAAAATGTAAAAAACATGTACCTGTTACAATACCTACCGCATTTTAACACGAACATGCCCAAGTTTCTTTATAAAAACTAAGATAATTGTTTTTAGATGAGTGTTTGATAAAAAAAAATTATTAGTTTGACGATAATATACCGCATTGGCCAAATCTATAATGACAAACATAATAAACAAGAATATTCACAGAATTCTGATACAAAATCGTCACACTACAGCATAAACTCGTCCAATAATTTCAATAACTCGGCGTATAGTCATGAATATTTCATATAAGCCATGTGTGCGGTTGCAATACTATCTTGTGCATTAGGGAAATTGCTTGTAAACATCACAGGGACGGCGTTATGCTGTTTTTAACCGATTGTGTGAATGGAGGTTATTTTGATACCTATTTTTGTGTAACACATCGGTGGTCTTACACCAAACTAAACTTTTAAAAGTTACATATCTTATTTTTCATTAATTATTTATAAGGTAAAAAAACTGAACCGTTTTTCATAAAATTCGCACCTCAAAAAATGTAAATTGATACTTAGGTACCTAATTGATGTGATTTTCACTAACCAATAGTTTTTATAAACAATTGAATTTAAACTTAAACCATTTTTTAATCATTCCTATAAATAGAAATAAGAATTCAACATCTCGTCAATACAGACAAAATCACAGACAAAAGCTAGTCTCACAATAAAGGGCAAAGTCCGACCCTTGATAAGGGTGGTCACACATCAGACACGTCAGATTATCGCATTGCATCATACGATTATACGCGCCCTTGTGGTTGTGGCTGTTTTCTACTTAACATTAATTAAATTATATAGTTATAATCCTTAATGTTATTAGTGATTGTATAAAAAAATATGAAAAATAAACAAAAAAAAAACGTCGGTCTATAATGCTGTATCCAAGTAAAGAATTTGTAAAAAAAATTACACTTTATCTAGGCAAAGATTGTGGTATGAAACTACGATATCCTATTTATATATATAATGATTAGGCTAAATTATCTTTAAGCTATATCTACAAGCTATATAATTATAGTAATCAAGTCTTAAATTGTATTTCAATGTAATATTACAACGTTCTTTTGCAATAAATAAATATCTAAGTAATTATACAATTTGGTGAAAGGCATAAAATTCCAAGAATTAAGAGCAATTTTAGAAGTT
Source organism: Colias philodice (assembly GCF_061535455.1). Lineage (NCBI taxonomy): Eukaryota > Metazoa > Arthropoda > Insecta > Lepidoptera > Pieridae > Colias > Colias philodice. The sequence continues at coordinate 7,909,674 of NC_143107.1, read as the reverse complement.
CAATCAATTGTAATATAATTTAAAAATAATAAAAATGCGGTTCTGACATCATTTAACTAGGTACTGGACGAACGGTACTTGGCCATATAATTACAAGACAATTGTTTCTTTAAAAGTATTCTTATGTATGTGTTAGTTTAGCCATTGTCTGCAATGTTACAGACTTGACCGTTAACTTCCTTATTTAGACACAAATTTATTTTCTTCTATACCATTTTGTCCGACTTCTTAAAGGAGAATGACCACGGGTGGTATCGGTAAAATTTTAGTTGTGCCACGTATTCGTGATATTGTTAATTACTATTTGTATTTATAATGATCATATTATTATGTATTACTATTAAGTCTTAATTATACCGGATAAATTGAAATAATAGTAAAAGTTTGTGTTTTGAAACATATTGTATGACCACGGATGGAATCGGTAAAATACTCGTTGTGTCACGTGTTTGTGATATTGTTAATTCCTATTTGTATTTATAATGATCATATTTATCACTATTAAGTCGTAATTATACCGAATAAATAGAAATAAAAGTAAAAGTTTTTGTATTGACACATATATCTATCTCTCTTGCAAGCGCCATATTATGTTTCTATTTGAAATGAATGTGTTCGACGCATTGTTCGAATTTTGAAATAATGTTTATTACGATTTACTTTTCACATTTGTCTTGTTAATTAAAATATTACCTATGTATTAAATGTAAAACTTAACGTTCCTACTCGATAAAGTTTTTTTTGAAGTGTTGAATAAAACTATTGTTTTATTTTTATTGTCGCGAACTGCGGCTTATTTACATAAAAACTTTAATCGTTTCTAAAAGTACTAACATCAAGCTTTAAATTGAGCTATATTTCATCTTGACACAATAAGTTTGATTGCGATACCAAGTGCCATAGTCACTTGGGCAATCTCCTTTGGATCAGTGTTTGAAATGCGATGGGTTTGATGGTATAAAAGGGTTTTATATCAAAGTCTTTTGCATTTTGATATACTTAATATAGTCTGACTAACTTTCGAAAAATACTGTAGATACTTACAACAATTTTAACAACAGTAATAAATAGTGTGAATACAGAACCCGGTAAATTGCTCATTAATTTTAGTATTTTTATAAACATTAACTTTAATAAAATAACTAGTTTTTGATATCTATCTAGTAGGTAACTAATATCATTTCAAAAGCACAAGAAAATGAAAATTATAACATAAAATGCCTTCGAGAGATGTTGAATACCATAAAATATAGTTTTTGACAAAATAAAAACATCTCGTTTTTGTTACTAAATTCGAAAGTCGATACTACACTAGCGAGCCAAAATTTCGATCCATTAAAACAATATTCGTTACTAAATATATAACTTAACGTAATTACGAGGCACAGGGGAGACTGCATTAGTGTTCTGATTGTGGTACATCTGCTGGACATTATGTTGGTACAATATTATATGAGTCGATGGATAAAATCAAAAGTAATGAAATAAGAAGTGAATTTTATTCCAAGCATTTGAATTTAGAATTATAGTTATACCTTATGGCTTATGCTTTATACCATAATATTTCGTAGTTGTTAAAACAATTTTGAATCACAACTGATGCTTTATACATATACGTAGATATATTATAGGTAGTTTATGTTTTTGGTAAAATAAAGATTTATTTATATTATTTATTTATATTCCCAATTCATTTTTGAATTGGTTATTCGTAATTATTTATACGCGGATTTTGCCGCGAAATAACATATCATATCATATCATTGTATTTAATAAGTGTAACATTAATGTTTTCATGTTTATGATTTGATTAAAAATATCCTAAAATTAATCTAATTATGTAGTAAAATTGGTTAAGACACGCACGCCGAATTACAATGTTTATTACAATCTATACACTACCTAGTTTATCACTTTTCGCTGCAAATTTTTGAATATACTAGCATAAAAACTAAATGAAGTGTACCATAAATATTGCTCGCGTGTGTAAATACCGCCAAGGGACGCACCTCAGACAATTTCCTTAAAAGCTACTCTAATTCAACTATGCTCATATTCTTACATTTTACATTTTATTACCTACTAGCTAATGCCCGTGACTTCGTTCATGTTATAACTATACTAGCGACCCGCCCCGGCTTCGCACGGGTGCAATTCTGATACTAAATACACTAAGTACAGAAAAACTGTGAACGTTGTATATAAAAAAAACATAGCGCGCGGCCCGCTCCGGCTTCGCAGGCATAGTGTATCTACAGACGCTCCGATTTGGTTGGTGCCAACCATATTGGAACCGACATGGCAACCATTCCAACATTGCTACAGATTGTCCGACGGTTGGCCTTCCAACTGTCAGTTGACCATAGAGTAATATGTCAGTTGACCATAGTACGAAGAGAATGGGCTAAATTCTACTATAGAAATAGAGAAAATTACAGTCATATGCGGCTCTTATAACTTATTTTTTAAGGTTTTTAATGTAGCCGCACTGTCAATTTTTTTAATACTTCTAACATAATAAAATACGCTTGATTTCTGGCATCTCTATTTGCGTAATCTTTGTTACTTAAGTCCCACAAACAGGGAAAGTCTTTATATAGTTCCAGTAATTCATGTTGACGTCCTACACCGGCGGCGTTGCAAATGTGAATGAGCCAATTACCTATATTACTCTATGGAATGAGCCGATTTGGTCGGAACAAAGCTTCCAAACGTTCCAATTTGGTTGGATCGGATAGGAAGTTGGTTTGGTCGGTATTGCTGGCGCATCCGACCACGTCAAACCAATATTAATAATAATTATGTCGGACCGACCGCTCTCTACACTTTCCGATTTGGTCGTGGTCGGATGGTTGGCACCAACCAAATCGGAGCGTCTGTAGATGCTCATAAAATAGATAGCCGGCCAGTACCGCCGCAAACGCTACGTCCCGCAATTTTTAAATCTGTAATATCTTCGAAAATATTCACTTAAATCATACGGTGTAAAGGGCCATATAGATCTATATTAAATGAACAATGTATTCAAGGTATTTAATTGGTTAAGGATTAATGCTGTATTGGTTAAAATCGCTTCGAAAATTAGAAATTATTTGTCGAAAAAAGTAAATGACAAAAAAAAGTTATTGTGGGTTATCCATAAGAGATAGACATATACCATCGCGGACTTTTCTGTAGACCTTTTAAATGTGTATTTAGTACTTAGTACATTATTTTGATAAAACTCGTAGGGGTCAGCCTGCGTTTGCAATGTAAGCGGAAAAAATGTAATTATTTACGACATCACATTAGAAACCTCAAAAATAACAGTACTTCTCCACTATTTAATGGATATTATTATACATATAAACCTTCCTCTTGAATCACTCTATCTATTAAAAAAAACCGCATCAAAATCCGTTGCGTAGTTTCAAAGATTTAAGCGTACAAAGGGACATAGGGACATAGGGACAGGGAAAGCGACTTTGTTTTATACTATGTAGTGATGATAGTGAAGTGTCATCTATATAGTTTTTTTATGTAAAAGTATTATCGCAGTGGTAATCTCAAAATGATTTCTAGGTTTTATAAAGATTTTCGGATAAACGAAAAGACAAACAGACAGATGTAACAATAAAAATATGTATCTAATTTGTGCCTCGGTTTCATGTAGGTAATTGACTATAACAAGAAGAAAAAGATTGTTTAAAAGTCATAGACATAAACAGACAGAGCGATTTTTTTCTATATAATATATTTATAGAAAGAAAATTCCATTTAAATAACTTTGGGGTACTGGCAAAAATTTATTTGACTGTAATAAATTTTTGGGCAGCTACAAAAAAATTATTTGGAGCATTTTAAATTAATAGGTAGGTAGCTAATTTATAGATTTTTAATTTTTTAGTAATTTTTACGCTTTAAAAAGCATAAATAATATATATTTTGTGTACACTAAAAAATCCCACAGAACCAACCACATTCGCCAAAAGTGCACACTCATTAGCGATCACATCAATATTCATCACGATCACGTGTCCGATCCGTCACGGGCGATGTTCCCACGACCGCCTCCCGGGTTACGATCCGACACGCATACGATATCGTTAGGTGTGAAGGGCTCGCCAATTTTGCTTAATTGTGGTGTAGGTCTTTAAATTTATAGGCATCTTGGAAAAATAATAGCGTTAACCTTATCAAAATAAGTTCAGCCGTTTTGTCATGAAGTGAGAAGTTCACTTAACTTCATATGCATAATGTAAAATGTATAGAACAGGTAGGATAATTATAGCGATAGCATAATTGTTAACTAGCGGTCCGCCCCGGCTTCGCCTGCGGTTTACGTTTACGTTTTCTACATGTTTACGTTTTCTCTCCAGAAAAACCATCCTCGTAGGTACTTCAAGGATAAAGAAATACATCTCGGTTCAGTTCCACTTAGCAACAAATTTTATATTATAGATGTATGGAAATTGGAAATCATTAAGGAAATGTAGGTACTCTAATGAAAATAAAAAGAACCCCTAAAGTTATTCTGTAATTTTCATATAGTTACATACTTGAACTTTGATTCAATACTTTATAATTTACAAATGTAATGTAATAAAAACAATTAACCAATTCATAACGATAAATACACCATACATTATCAAAATGTTCACGGTGATAAGGTATACACGAGCGTTTCAAACGCGACGTTTTTTTTTTTGTTAAGGTTTCCTAAACTCTCATAAGAGGCAAAAAAAAATAGCATGCATATCGACCATTTATTGCACTTTTTATTCAAGTTTGTATTAATAAAACCTATGAAAAGAATTTCAAAACATCTAGACCTCAAATTTATAAATTTTACTACTTTTTTTTTAATAAAACTTCTTTAGGCGCGTTGAGACTAAAATTTCAAGGTCGCGTCATTGAGTAAGGTGACGATTTTGGTATCTTAGAATCTTGTCTAAGAAGTTTCACTTCTGACATATTGTGTGCACAGCACACACTCTTTTTAAATTACTATTGTATTTCTATGCTGACCTAAATATATTAATTTGCGGTTCATTAATTCGAGAGACAAGAGATTGAACTCACTACCATCATTCCAAGACGCCAAACACTGCGCTGCGTCGAATGAATGTATAAAAAAAACGCTGCGTTCAAACCGCTCGTGTACAAAAACAATAAAATTCCGTAATTATAACCGCCTCAACAAATTAGTTACATCGTGTTAATGTTAATCGTAACAAAGAATAAATAAAAATATGTCAAATTATGTTTACGCGAATTAATTTTTTGTAATATAAATATGATTTTGTTTGTTCCAGATGCATTGTGCCGCAGCTAGCTCTGTGGAAGTGAAGGGTAAGCAAATTTATTAATATACCTTCGAAAATTTAATCAACATATTATTGAATAAAACAAAAAAAAATGTAGTTCTTTTTTACTATAATTAGAGGATTATTCTAAATTGTTCGACAGATTGGATAAACCTTTTATAAAATTCAATGGAGGATTAAATGAATTGAATTAAAAGGCAAAAAAAAAACATTTATTTGATCTAATTTTAAAAAATATCAAAAAGGTTCGTGTAATGTTTAGGGTCATAGAAAATAAATCGTGCTTTATAGTTTCAGAGTTTCCATGCATGTTCTTAAAAAAAATTAACTTTAAATGCTGAAGAATATCATTAAAAATATCATTGTTTGTTTTCAGAGTTATAAATTCGAAAACTTAACTTACATTATAATATTATGTTTATTATACATAAGTTTTTTAATTCTGTGTTTTCGACCTGGTTACTATTTTTTCAATTCAAACATGATTAGGTATGTTAAGGAGGCTAGGTTAGGAAAACAGCTTGTGAGTTGTGATTCAAATGCAATAAAACAATTTTTGTTATTAATACTTTTATTAATTATTTTGATCATGTAAAAAAATATAACAACAGACATTCTACCGTAGAAGAAAGAATTGTACTGTGTATATTGTATTTGTGGATAACTAATTAATTTTATTTTTTGTTTCTTTCCTTAATGCATTTAAACACAAGTTCCTTTGTTTTCAGTGGTGCATCATGTCTCCGTTATACTTGATTCTGCTGCTTTGCGTCGCCGCCAACGCGAACAACAACAACCAAGCCAAGCAAGATGCTATCATTCGCGCTATACTAGCCGAGGATAACCAATTGCAAGCAGCTTCACATGGCCAAGACGCAAGTCAAGAGAGCCAAGCAAGCCGCAGTGGATACGTCGGTACTGATGTCTATGGGCAAGGATCCAACGAAGACGAAGCAAGCCGCAGCGGATACTACACAGCATTGGACGAACGCGCCAAGTACAGATTGAGATATAGAGCCAGAGGCCATGGCTATCCCAGCTTCGGCTATGGCTATAACCCGTACGGACGTCCCTTCTTTGCTCCTCGCAGTGCTGATGAAGATGTCAATGCGTACTCTGCTGGGAGTGGGGCGGGAGCTGGTTTAAGTCATCAAGGATTGAGTGGTAGCGCTGCTGGTCTGGCTGGATTGGCTGGTAGCTATGGAAACAGAGGCGCAGGCGTTCAAGATCTAAGTGGTGCTTATGGTGCTGGAATCACTGGTGCTGGTGGTAGTGGATACGGTGCTGGCGTCGGTGGTTATGGGGCAGGAGGTTATGGAGGTCTTTCCGCTGCTTCTAGAAGCGGAGAGAACGCCGGTGTCACTGGTGAAGACGCGAGCGGATACAGTGGCCTAGGAAGTGGCCAGAGCGGTGCTTACCGTGGGGTTGGAGGTGCCAGTAATGAAGGTGCCAGTGGCTACAGTGGTGCTGGCAGCCATGGTGCTGGTGGATACCGCGGTGCCAGCGGTCATAATGCTGCTTCTAACACTGGTTATGGCAGTGAAGGTGCCAGTGGCTATAGCGGAGTAGGTAGTCATGGTTCTGCTGGGTACCACGGTGCTGGCGCTTTAAATGCTGGTTATGGTAGTGAGAGTACAGGCTATAGCGGTGTCGGTAGCCATGGTGCAGGACACAGCGGTGCCAGCAGCCGTAATGCAGGTGCCTCTGGTGCCGGTGCGTCTGGCGAAGGAGCTAGTTACAGCGGAGTCGGCAGTCATAGCGGGTTAGGCGGTCGTGGTCTTGGAGCTTCTGGTGTCGGTGCGTCTGGTAATGAAGGTGCCAGTGGCTATAGCGCTGATAGCCACGGGGCTGGCGGGTATAGAGGGGCTAGCGGGCACAATGCTGGGGTTTCTGGCGCAGGTTACAGTAACGAAGGTGCCAGTGGATATAGTGGAGCTGGTAGTCATGGAGCAGCGGGCTACAGTGGCCACAGTGGTGCTTCTGGAGCCGGTTACAGCGGTTCTTCTGGCGCTGGTGTATCAAACGAGGGTGCGAGAGGATACAGTGGTGCCGGTAGCCACGGTGCTGGGGCTAGCAGCCGCACTGCCGGTGCTTCAGGTGCAGGCAGTGAGGGTGCCAGTGGTTACAGTGGAGCTGGCAGCCATGGCGCTGCAGGATACAGTGGCCATAATGCCGGTGTTTCTGGTACAGGATACAGCGGATCTGGGGCCGGTGCGTCTGGCAACGCTGGCAGCCACGGCGCTGGTGGGTACCGAGGAGCTTCTAATGCAGGTTACGGCAATGAAGGTGCCAGTGGTTATACCGGCGCTGGCAGTCACGGTGCCGGAGGATATAGCGGTGCCAGTCACAATGCTGGTGTTTCTGGCGCAGGAGCTTATGGCAGTGAGGGTGCTAGCGGCCATAGTGGGGTTGGCAGCCATGGTGCTGGCCTCAGCGGTGCCAACCGTGGTAATGCTGGCTACAGTGGAGCCTCTGGAGCTTCTGGCCAAGGCGCTAGACGTTAAAAAACGAAACCTTCCTATTTTTTATATATTCTAATTTTATCTATGCATTTTGTCTTTTTACTTTTAGTTGCGAATGTTGGGCCAATGCGTTGGACAATGTTGGACGATGCACCGCCAACAGCTGATTTGCTTGTTACTGAAATAGCTGGACGTTGAAATACTCGTAGCAGATGCAAATATGATAACAACTTTACATGTAAGTTATAACTTCGTTAAATTTTATTAAACATATTTTTAAATATATCTGTCCCTAACTGTAAACCTTAGAAGTTAGAACTAAGCACTTACTTTGCATCCCATCGACGATAAGAAGAGTTTGAATTAAAAATCATTAAATCACTTTATTTGAAAATAAAAAAACTATCAGTTGTTTAGTAGCACAAGATTTGCTTAATTTTCGAATATTTAAATAGAATTTGGAAAAAAAAATTGTGACTACCTATTTACTTACTTATCTTTTATTTCTTTCCAGAAAAAACCGAGTATTTCAATTCTATTCAACATCCTAAGTCCAAGACAAACATTGGTCCAACATCAGCCAGCTTATGCCAACCTCAACCAAACAATTTTATATATCGTATAGTATATTTTTGCAATGTATTTCTAATAATTTTTGTATTTTATTGTATTTGAATATATGTATTTTAAATGTATGTGTTGTTTCATTTCTTTGTACCTACATATTATCACATTGTCAAATAAGTTACGTAGAAATTAGTTATCTACCACAGAGAATCTCTTTATTTCAATTCAAACAAAATATTTGCACATTTTTTAGCTATTTTGCATTCTAACATGGTCAGTGGAATAACTTACAAGGTAAAAATTAAATTACATATTAATTATTATGAACACAAGTATATACATTTATAATAACCATAATGTGACAAATAAAAACCCCGTAGTTTATTAAATATTATGTCAAGTAACAATATGATTGTAAAAACCATTAGATCCTAATCTATCTCGCGACATTGCAAACTACCTATCTCTACATTAGGTATTTATCTCGTAATTTACAACTAGCGGTCCGCCCCGGCTTCGCCCGTGGTACATATTTCGCAATAAAAGGTAGCATTTGTTCTTTTCAGGGTCTAAAGGTTGTCTGTGCCAAATTTCATCAAAATCTGTTGAGAGGTTTAAGCAGGAAAGCGTAACAGACAGACAGACAGAGTTACTTTCGCATTTATAATATTAGTAGTGAAGTAGGGATTTTACAGTAACACATACATGATCAATCAAATCAATACCGATGAACATAAACTTTAAAACCGAAGTAATATTTCCAAAGTAAACACAATCCCATTTATATGCGATACTCAAGGACTGAATGGGATTCAAATGTATTCGAATGGGATTCATATCCGGAGTCGAGGATCTGATTAGCATTTGGTAAACAATTGGAAAATGCGTATTGTTTCTGATTGACTGGATCTGGATTGTGATATATCTATACTTAATATTATACAGCTGAAGAGTTTGTTTGTTTGAACGCGCTAATCTCAAGAACTGGTCCGATTTGAAAAATTCTTTCGGTGTTTGATAGCCCATTTATCGAGGAAGGCTATAGGCTATATAATATCATCACGCTAAGACCAACAGGAACGGAGCCATGCCGGTGAAACCGCGAAGCGCAGCTAGTTCTTTATATAATTATTTATATTATTAGCTATAGGATTCATAATACCATCCTACTAATATTATAAATGCGAAAGTTTGTGAGGATGGAGAGTTTATCACTCCTTCACGCAAATACTATCTACTGAACCGATTACAAGCCAAAAATTGGTATGTAGGTAGCTGAAGACCCAGAATAAGACATAGGTTGCTTTTTATCCCAGAAATCCCACAGGAACTATGCGGGTTTTTATTTTAAGACGCGGCTAAAGACGCGGGCTGAATCTAGTTATTGTATTATTATTTTTTTATATTTCTCTATGTTTGTTGTCTCTCAAGTTTAAACTAATTATTAGATAATATGATACAATGCCATGTACTACAAAGACTACCTATTATTCAAATCGAAAGTATATTTAAGTGCATTATTTAGGTATTTGCAATTGAAACAGTGGTACGAAAGGGAAGCCTAAGAAGCTGAAGCTTACACTAAAGTATTTGCTACATAAAAAGCTTATAAATAATAACACAAACAATAAATTAGTCCATACACACGACACCTCTGTAATATTTTTGTGCATTTAACATCAAAGGGAACGCCGGCGCCATATTTTTTTCTTTCACTAGCTCAGTCGATAACGCCACTTAACTCTTGAGTGCTTCTCAAATAGACGCTCTATATTTAACTCATCTTTCTTTGTACCGCATTTTCGTATATCCAGACCCTAAGTGATTGCTTTTGAGAATACTAATTTTGATGCGAATGTTTGTTTGTTTGGGTAAAACGGATGATGTGATTTTGATGAAACTATGAACCTACTAACAATAAATAAAAAAACGTATTACTAGGTAACAATGCTATTTCAGTATCTATTCCACAACATTTCTATACTTATTCGAGAAGTTAGCATTTCCATCATACCATTGCATAATTCCAACAAAAAATAAGTACCTCCCTAAGTAGGTAATAAATACATCAAGGATATTCTGAACATGTTTATGAATCCGCGGGAATAAGCTAGTCTTTTAAAAAATAGGTCGAATAACTCATACCAAACGCATTCATGGACAAATAATTTCAGTTAAATATTTAAGAAAGCACATAAAGATCAATAAATAATTTATTCCATTAAAATAATCTCAATATTTTATAATCCATTAAAACACAAGTGTTAAACTAAGTACATCTGTCGACATGTTCCATTACAGAATTATAATAATAATCGAGCGCAGGTGATTTTCACACAATCTAAATGGAAATTGTAAGGAAAATAAATTTTCAAATACATTTTTTAAAAGCTTTTCAATTTTATTACTAGACATTTAAGTGAAGGTGCAAGATAAAGAAGTGCGTGTGTGCCGAGCAGAAGTGAAACTTTGGCAAGATTCAAAGATACCTAAATCGTGGCCTTTCTCCATGACGTGACGGTATTCACATGATGCGAACTTGAACGCGCTTAGTGAAGTTTCACTTCAAAAGTGTGCATTTATTAAATAGAGTAGAAAAAAGTAGATATTTTTATTTACAACAAAGTGTACGAAAAAATCACTTGTCGGTCCATGACATGGGATATGGTCTATGCCCTATGGGGTATAAATAATATAATGTTTTGCCCCTTGCCCCCGGGGACAAGGCCCGTGACAGACAAACCGACAAATACTCTTAGTAGTGGGGCAGATGCATTTCAATTTTCACATGTGTTTCATTGATCTACTTTCTTTCAAGTTGGTGAAGCTTTTGGGTACCTACGACATTAAACATAGACATGGGCTGACATTTTGTTGATATAAAAAAAAAATTTAATAGATGTGTAACATATAGGGTAAAAGTGGGATAGATGCCGCACTAGGATAGATGCCCCATTTTCAAAAAACCTCACTTCCCAGAGTCCTGACTACGAATTAATGATTTAAATAGGAGCTCCTATCACCCCGCACCTCGTGTACGCATGAGCTGTTGTTTGGTGAAGACGTGTTTCGCTAGTGCGTGTTATAATATCGGCGGCGAACTTCACGAACACGTTAAAATTTAAAAAGGTTGATATTTGCCTTTGCATAACTTTATAAGTATTAATAAATTTCACTATATTTCTTATTATGTCTATACACTGGTTCATTAAGTACAAATCTAAGTGAAAATAGTGGCTCTTTTGTTTTTATTTAATAAAAAAACTACTGGGGCAGCTATCCTTATCAAAAAGGATAGTTGCCCCTTTTTTTTCGAGGGATAGATGCCCTTAGGGGCCTCTAAGGGCATCTATCCCTCAATACATATGTACATGTTAGTATCGATAATCACAGGTACTGTTTATATTTTTACCTGATTGCGTCAGAGGTTTTCTCTATGTTAACCGATTTTACTCGTTTAATTTGCTTTTTTTTGTTATGTTTACTTACTTATTAATGATCTGCCCTTATACTGATTGTAGGAGAACCACGCCACGAAAATACAAAAGAAAAGAAGGAGTGCAAGCGCAAGTATATTCTTGGACAACAGAACAACTATGTGAACTTGACATTTGCTGGTTTATCATATTAATTTTATTAGATTTCGCGTTTATAGAGTATGTCAGGCATCTATCCCACTCTGCAGGCATCTATCCTCCTTAGTATTTTCATGGTGGGGCAACTATCCAACTAGGTAGGCATCTATCCTCAAAAAAGGTGTTCTACAAAAATATTTATTACACATTATCTATAAATGATAGGATTAAAAATATATATAGTAATTCAAAACAGATAATTAACCTAGCTATATTCATACAAAGTGTTCGTATAAGATTCATGTTTTTTAAATTATGAGGCTATTTCAAAAAGTGGGGCATCTATCCCACTTTTACCCTAACTAATACTGGCAACAAAAATACTATGAGAAATGTTTGGAGCTTTTTCGGTAGAAACGAACAAAGATAAATTATATGTAAAAGGTTTGAAATGCTCGTTTTCTACTCTACGCTTTTATATTTAAAGTAAACGATTTAAAATAACGATAATATTTTTTAAATTACATGTATAAGTTCAGGGTGGTCCAAAGTAATTAAAAACTGTAAATAACATACAAAATTTAAAACAATAACAATTTCAATCAATAAATATAAAACTACACCACTTAGGTATACTTCAATAAACAATATTAAAGGAAAAACACTAATAATAAATGCATTAAACGAAAAATATTAATAATTACTAAAATATGATATTGGAGCATGCGCAGGCGCATATGTATCAGCCAATCAGAAAGCTAACCGCCACAGGTCTGGGCGGAGCTTAATTTTGAATAATTTAGAAGCCTTAGCGTGAGAGCCTTTTATCATAAATATTCAAATGTTTGAATTTCTTTTTTATTTATTGTAAAAATTCCATGTGGATGCAGTGCAGTACAATTATTATTGCATTAATTTTGTATTTTCAATAGTCTAGCATATTATTGAAGCCAATTTTTAATATTAGGTATTATAGAGGTTTTAAAATGTTTGTTGCTCTTTTACAAAAAAAAACTTTAGTTCAAATGGTTTTAACACATAGATTAATTTTAAACAAAAATACCTAGTTTATATAGCAAATACACAAATACTTAATTATTACAATAAGTTGATACGTAGTAAAATACAATTACAAATTCACATTACAAATTTAATTATAGGTCTATTAATTTTAATCAGCTCTTTGTCTACAGATCAAAGATAAAGATTGAGCTATTTTACAAAATAGTCATGTCATAACATTTATAAATAAAACATATTTTCGTCCTTAAAGTGAAAGTGGTAAGGTTCAAATGATAACAATGTTTTTTGCTACAAAATACTATCACCATATAATTTGGTGATTATTTTTATGGACTACAAATTAGGGTACTTAATAAGTATGTTTAAGTTTTTGTTACATTTATTCTAAAAACGTACAATGTCATACAAAGAATTACAAGAATTTTACTCAAAAGTAGGTATATATTTTTTAGCATTGGTTAAAAATTTAATATCTCAACTTAATTTAAACAAATATGCTATATAATTATATTGAACTAGCTTTCCGCCCGCGGCTTCGCCCGCGTTTTGAGAGAAAAACCCGCATAGTTCCCGTTCCCGTGGGGTTTCCGGGATGAAACCTATCCTATGTGTTAACCAAGTTACCCTCTATATATTGTGTGCTAAATTTCATTGTAATCGGTTCTGTAGTAGGGGAGTCCGGGAGACTTGAACCGCTTTTTACTAAAAACTCTATAAAATCTGATTAGTGACCTTGAGAGCTTTAAGATCTATACCATATGGAAGCCTTATTATCTGGCTAAGATTTTATACCATTTTGAAAATAAAAATTGCAAAGAGAAGACAGTAAACTAAGTTTTAATGAAAAATGAGTTTTGATTCAAGTCTCCCCAACCGGCGGGACACTTGCTCATAAGGTGAGGGACACTTGCCCATACCTTTTTAGAGAGGAGAAATGAAGCAAATAAAGCATATTACACACATTATTTATGTATTATTTAGACACGTTTAACAATAACTAGAATATTCATAATCACCTTCTAAACAAATTAGTGAAAATAATAATCCAAATGTTTTCAGAGCAACTGCATAACATAACATTCGCTTTTATTATTAATTAAATACTCGTTTTGAGGTATCCACTGCTATATAAATCTACAAAACAAATTTAAAGACATTTTTTACTATAAACTAAGAATAGCTATCAGTCTCAAAGATTAAATGTGGCACATGTAAAATCAACATATAGGTTTAATAAGTGGAACTATAATTAAATGAAATTGGCGTAGTCGAATGCTAGTTGCATTGCTTGTTTTCTGGTTAAGCCATAGTGCATTTTACTGCAGGTCAATAAGTAACGAACGAGCAATGTCTCTTTATTTACATTGAAAATCTGGGAGCATTTGTATTGACTCCCCTTGTCTTGCAAGGGTGTTAACTTTTGTTCACCTAACAGGTAAAACCGTCGTAAAATGGTTCTGTCTATCCCATACTTGATTGAAATTTGACGAATAGATTTGCCACTCTTTATTTCTCTGTCTGCACTTTCAACCTCAGACTAAGTACCTAAACGGTTTCCTGTGACGACTACCTTCCTTAGGCTTATACTGAAATGGCATTTTCTTTCTGAAACAAAACAAAAACTAACTTAAATAGTGCACAAACTGCAAAGGGAGAGTTGAACCACTGTTTAAGTCTCCCGACTGCAGACTGGTTCAACTCTCCCACACCCGACTCAAGGCCATATCTTGATTTTTTCCAACAAATCCACTATCACCTGGAGAACAACACTGAACGTACGACAAAATATGATAATCTACTAGTGCAATAACGTAGGTGTTTGATACATACCTTCATAAATGCGTGCATAGCAATTAAAACAACAGATCCAAAAAAATTCACTCCGCGACGATGAAAACACTTTTTCGTAACTCACGGTCGAACGTGTCTGTTATCACTCAAAATTTCGAATTGCTTGTGATTGGCGAATTATGCGCGTTCATTTGTTTGCCACTTGGCGTAATTTGACGCCTAATTTAAAAAGTTATTGAAAGTGGTTCAACTCTCCCACCTGGGCAAGTCTCCCGGACTCCCCCTAGGTATTTGCGTGAAAGAGTATAACAAACACACACACACACACATCCTCACAAACTTTCGCATTTATAATATTAGTAGGATTGAATTCTGAAAATATGCAATGTAGGTAGCATAATATTATGTCCACGATTCAAATATACACACAGACACATAAAACATTAACAAGAATTACACATGAAAAAATGTATTTAAAAAATAATACCAAAAGGATTGAAAATGAATTCTACTTATAATTGAATAATCTGCTACTTATTTTCGTGTCAGCAGAAATTATTCTTATAAGAAAATATAACTGGAAAATTATCAAATCGAGAAAATCTATTCATTGTACCTATTGCAAGATATACAGTAGGTATCAAAGTGTTGTATTAGGTACATATATAAATTAGCTGTACCCTGCTGTTTTACCCGCATTGCTCCGCTCGGCTCCTGTTGGTCTTAGCGTGACGATGATATACCCTAAGGCCTGCCTCAATAAATGGGCTGTCTAACACCGAAAGAATTTTTCAAATCGGACCTGCAGTAGTTCCCGAGATTAGCGCGTTCAAACAAACGAACAAAATCTTCAGCTTTATTTTATTTTTAATATTAAGTATAGATATACATAGGTATGTACATACATACATACATATAACACTTGAAATAAAAAACTACCTCACTTTCCCCAAAAAACCAAACAAAAAAGCTTTTAACAGTTCGAGATGTCAAAATATTAGCAAGTAGGGTGACTGGCGAGTTTAAAATTGCCCCCAATGTGGGGTAAGGGCCACTTTATTATAGACAAAGGGCAATTTCTATGATTGGCCCTTGTGAGCACCGACGAATGGACAAATTATGACTTTTACAATGTGTTAAAGATCGGTTATTGTGTTGGAAAAAGTAAATTAGCTTTAAGTAAAAGGAAATCATTTTTTTTGTCATATTCTTTATTTTATAATTTAAATTGTCAAATGTTAAAATAAAAATATTCAAGTATTTTCGTATATTTTATTTACTTTTACTTGTATACGTAGTATATTATTATTAGTCTGTGCTTTTACTATACTGTTATAACATTCTAACTGCGTATTCTAACCCGTGGCGTCAAACATATATAATATACTAGCGGTCCGCCCCGGCTTCGCCCGTGGTACATATTTCGCAATAAAAGTTAGCCTATGTTCTTTCTCAGGGTCTAAAGATTGTCTCTGCCAAATTTCATCAAAATCGGTTGAGAGGTTTATGCGTGAAAACCATACATACATACATACATACATACCTAATTACAAACTTTTCCTCTATATAATATTAGTATAGATAGAGTACCTACTTAACCGATCGACACGACTCTATTTAAAAACTAAACTCAAATCGGTTCATTCGTTTTCGGACTTCTACAGACAGACATGCGGATAGACACAGACACAAAATTAACCATTAGAAATTAGCATCTAGAAGCTTATAATAACACTCTTTTAAGAGGCTAAAGTTTGTACCCGGCTACACAGCTACTTTTAAGCAGTTAAAACTTCAATAAAAAAATTACAAAAAGTATTTGATATCATCTCAGATATAAAGATAAATCCGAAACTCGTGAAACAATAGCCCTTCGAATTTAAAAAGAAAACATTCGGAATTCAAAGTAGACGCCGCCATTGGTCGAAACTAAAGAACAATGGCCGACTACGTAATGTCAGATTGACAGCTGATAATGAATCGAAATTTCGTCGGCGCCTCTGATGATATACATTATTTTATGGGAAAATATTATATCTGCTAAATTGCTATTGCACGCCTCATAAGCGAAGCGTTGAGGTGGGTACTACAGACTGTCACTTCGCGCAAAACATCTGATTTTTCAAACTTAAAATGACGTCTTTATGTATCATACATTGCACTTGTAAGATAATACATACACACTATTTTTAACGTTCATGATATTTTTGATGTCATTTTTGTTATTTAAACTAGTTAAAAAACAGTTTAAAAAAGTTCTGTCTTGGACGTCCGTGTGTCTGTATGTGCTGATCCTTTTTCTTGTTAACACGATAGCGACCGAAATACTTTATTAATCGAGTCTTTTTTTTAGGGTTCCGTAGCCAAAATGGCAAAAACGGAACCCTTATAGTTTCGTCATGTCCGTCTGTCCGTCTGTCCGTCTGTCCGTCTGTCACAGCCGATTTACTCGGAAACTATAAGTACTACAGTGATGAAATTTGATGGGAATATGTGTTGTATGAACCGCTACAAAAATATGACACTAAATAGTAAAAAAAAGAATTGGGGGTGGGGCCCCCCATACATGTAACTGAGGGATGAAATTTTTTTTTTCGATGTACATACCCGTGTGGGGTATCAATGGAAAGGTCTTTTAAAATGATATAAAGTTTTCTAAAAAACATTTTTCTTAAAGTGAACGGTTTTTGAGATATCAGCTCTCAAAGTCGTAAAAAGTATGTCCCCCCCCCTCTATTTTTATAACTACGGGGTATAAAATTCTAAAAAAAATAGAGGTGATGCATGCTAATTAACTCTTTCAACGATTTTTGGTTTGATCAAAGTATCTCTTATAGTTTTTGAGATAGGTTGATTTAACTGTAATTTATTATATTTGCTGCTACGGAACCCTTTGTGCGCGAGCCCGACTCGCACTTGGCCGGTTTTTATTTCTCTTACGCTTGAGTATCCTCAGGAATAGAACCCTTTCATTTTTCAGGGTCTGATTCGATGTGGTTTAATTGTTATTAAATAAACAAAAATAATAATTAATAAATATTTATTAAAAAAAAAAAAAAGTGTGTGCGTGTAACCTTTACGCGCGATTGAAGTAAAACTTCTGTGGCGTTGACGACATATATCACTGAAATGATTAAATATTAACTTAAATAAATAAATATTATATTATAATTTAATTATATTTATTATTCATGTGCTTTACAAAGATTATTTAAATGTTATATTAATATTATTCATTCGAAACAGGTAATTGAATGTCATCATAATTTCTTACGTACGAAATTATAGGTTTGTGGTAACTATAATGTGAAACATAAATTTTACTCTCTAAATTTGCTACTTTTCTTGAAAATACAGCATCTATCGTTGTACCGAAACCAATGATATTATATATAGAAACAAGAGGTAGATACGTCATCAACGCACCAAAACTGATTCCGTGAATTGGTCCTATTTGGGACCAATGCAATCAGTCAGATTGTCACCGGTCCCAGTGAGCGCATGTGCCTAAAGGTACATTAAAGTTGTCGAAAATGCCTTCCTGTGTGTTCAGAAAGTGCACGTATTCGTGCAAAAAAATAAAGAAAGATAAAGGAATATCATATCACAGCAAAATATATTAAATTATTACAGTTTAAGAGTAAAAATAGCAATTTACAATTCTTTATTAATGACACTTGCTTGACACGTGTATTGAAATAATGAAAGGGATAAAACATTGCTTCAATCACTAGTGTGACAAAGCTAGCGTACACTGTGTTCAAAGATTATCATGTAGATACGATTATTGAAAATAGAACGGTTATTTTATTAATTTCGATTTGGGTAAATACTTGATTAATTTTATATTTAAATCCACACAGTGCATATAATTAACAAATATATCTATTTATTATATACAATGAAATCGTGATGGCAAAAATGTTTGTTTGCAAAAATGATGTTGAATATACGTATACATTGAAGAAAAGATTATCGCTACTGACGAAAAAGGCTATTTGCTTTTCTGTAAATAGCTATTGAACATATATAAATTTTATTTGTGTTTTAGATAAAAAAGGCTTATACTTCATCCTTTCTTTTATTTCATCCTTTTTTTTCATCTAGGCACCACTATTATTATAATTATCCTACAAGTTGGAGTGATGACCTTGTACGGATTTCGGGAACTGCCTTGAAACGAATAGCGTAAGATCGGTCCTTATGGATTTCTATAAGGAGGACTATATGCAGTATGCTCAGCAGTGGGTGATTATCGGGTGAAATGATGATGACTTAAACGAACACCACAGCTAGTAATAAATACTTAATACAGTTATATCTCCAAAAAAGTTTTTTATTTTTTTTTCATTTTAATACGACATCATAATAATCATAAAATAGTAAATGAAATTGTCACATTTATTTACTTGTGCAGGAAACCTAACATCTATAACATTGAACCTTCTGTGTCGCTTATCTATGCCAATTACCATGGCAACTATTTGTTTATTTATATTTAATTGGTGAATTCTTATGACTTTTGCTTACACCTGCGCGGAAGTGACAAACTATCTTTGTCTTTTTTATTTATATCATTTTATTAGAGCCATCTCTCTTATACAGTCTGTCAATGTAATAAATTAAGTAAAATGAAAATTGTATTTGTGTGTGCCTGACACTGCATATGAAGCATTTTTTTTGGATATATTGTGAGTATATAACGTATCTATACATAAAATATCATTGACCGAAACGCGTTGTTGAATGAAGTCGAGAAGTATTCATAGATAAATCAAATTTTTCTTCTAAAAAATCAATTAACGGCTGAGATTCCTGAGAGCGAAAAACAACATTAAAATCTCCAGTTAGAATCATCGGTAATTCATGATAATTACTATTTAAAAGTCGAGAACCTTCAATTGTGAAGTGAAGTAATTGCTGATGAATAAATTTTATGATATTTGTCAGGCTAGTATTTGTAGAAATATAAATAACAACGATAATCACAGTATTAATTATTATTATTGGTCATTCGTATTAACACGTTCGCTGCGGCACAGATATATCTGTACTTTCCATTACTGCGTTACGGGTCGTTTTAAACCTTGTCCTATACCAGAGATTGTGGCGGCACGAGGCATATTAAACCCCACCGCCCGTAGGAGACCAAAATCCTTTTTTTGGCGCCAAATAAGACAAAGTGTGCGGCTTTTGTCGTGATTATTATTAACAATGAGTTCATTAACCTAAATCTACCGCCGCCCGTGGTTAGATTAGTTAGTTTAGATTCTATGGGTAAAATAAAATGTGGGGTCTGATGTACCCCATACCGCACTGAACAATAGCAGTTTTTCATATAATTTAGTGATGGGAAAAGAAATATCGATTTTATTTAATTGTATTTATTTATCAAACTTATGGATGTTTTTTATTAAAACAGGCCAAACCAGAATATTGTTTGCAACCAGTGCATTCTGTGAGAATTTCCTTTACTTTTTTTGTCGGCCTCACGACTTGTTAAGAAGATGCGGTGTTTTTCGTAACATCCTACACATCTCCTCTTCTTTGATCCCTTTAAGAGATGATGTGCCTTGTTTGTTGGCTTGTTGACTTGGGCAAGAGTTAAATTTTGATGAGCCATACACCGATTGCCGGGTGTTTTGGATTTGCCGCTAGTTGATTCAATGAACAAACACACTAATAGTAATCATGATTATCAACCTATTTGAAGAAAGTTACTCAACATGTCACATTCACGTTTCTATTAACGATATTTATTATAACGAGTAGTTTGAAAATTAGGTACCTGTATCCACATCCAAGTCCTTCTTTGTAAAAGCTTCAATAAGTTGTTCCACAAATAGTCTCGAATGCGTTGCACAACACTAACCGCGTGAAGCTAGCTTAGGGTGCGGTACGAGGTGCGCGGTGGTACGAGGTGTTCGCAACCTCGTTCCGCACTGTGTTAGAATTTTTATTTGTTCAGTGCGGCACGAGGTCTAAGAAACCCGGTATTAAGGTCGGTATACCATTGAACTAGGAATCAATAGCACATCTCAGATATATAGATATCACTTTCCTACACTGAACCAGATGGAAGTTATGCCTCCCGCACGACAGAGAAGTTTAAGTTTTTTCCTACCGCTATAACGACGAGACACGGACAGGGTGTTTCAAGCCCTGTTTCGCAGCGAACGTGTTAACACATCGAACCAAGGCGATGTCACCAATTTGTGAAACCTCATCGGAAATTTGTGATAATATAGTTGGTGAAATATTTTGAATTGGTGTTACATTGTTCAGTGTATCTGTAGATGAATGATATACAGCTACTCCACCAGCAGTTGAGTTGGGTCGTTTGTATTGGGTAACGCAATAAAAATTTTCAATAAGAATTTGTTCGTCATTTTTCATCCAAGTTTCGGAAAATAACAGCAATGTGGACCTTTTTAATACTTTATCATTCAGATCAGAAACATGAGCACGTAAACTTTGGCAGTTGAAGGAAAATAGTGTAATGTTACTCTCATTTACAAGGTTATATAATTCTTCCTGTTGTGTTATTAGGCGAGAATTTGAAAGTCTTTCAAATTCACACTGTAAATCAACTATTCCCCCTGGACGCTTTCTTCCATGATAAAATTTGTTGTCATCGGTGTTTGAGACAATGAACAATCCATTTATATCAGTTACTCGTGATAATGCTACATATAACAGCTGCTGACTGTGACTTTTATTGTATTCATAAACGATTTGATCAAAAGTACCACCTTGAGACTTATGTATTGTAAGCGCACAAGCAGATACTAATGGAAAGTGATTTCTCTTTGCAAATATTGTCTTATTTCTATTCATTGGTACAGATGACGATCTTCGTAAAATTGGGACTGCTGTTCTACTAATGTTTAGAGTTTGAATATGATGGGCAGCTTTTTTCCTAATTTTCTCTCCTATCTTACCAGGAAACTCAAGCCATAAGCGTATGATGTTATCACTGTCATCACGTTCAATATACACTAACTTTCCAACACAACCGTTGGCTAAGCCATCAGATACATCAATATTGGTTGTAATAATGTAAAATTTGTTAAGAACTAATATGATTTCATAAGGCGATCCTCCTGTATCAATAACTGACATTTTATGAAATTGTTGGCGTACATATGCTTCTTGTTCAACTGAATGACAACCTATATACATATCTGTTGCTATGGATACTACTTTGTCTTCAGCAATATTTAAAATAGATTGATTATAATCCGCAACATGTTTATTTTTATTTTTAATTTACTTATTTTAAAAGTAATAAATAAACAAGTATATTTAGAGATTTTCAAAAAATTTTGCAATTTAAAATAATGTTTTTAAAACTGTTGAATTTTTCATTCACTTTGCTATTCACAATATCCGTTTGAAAATTTGAAAATAAATAATCCTAATTGATTATGATATTTGCCACTAGCTGGCGTATAAGTCAAGAAGCGTGTAGTATATGACATATACTTACAACCAATCAGAATTATTATTTTTAAATGGCGGAAACTACACAGCGTTACTTCCGTCAGAAAAAAAATCTGAGTTACTCCCTAGTCGCGCCTAAAGAAGTTTTACTTCAAAAATTATGAGGCGTGCACTTTTGGATTTTCCAAATTATTTCATTTTTCATTCAAAGTATGGAGTGGGAAGAACAATTCAAATAAAGAAGCAGCGAAAAGCAGTGGTTGATTTTTATAATATACCTATAGACTATTTCTTTGGTTTTCTTGTCTTACAAATAACTCGTGTTCAGTTTAATAAGTAGGTACCTACTTTACATCATAGATCTTTACTTTACAGTACTGAAGAACGAATAGGTATAATAATTAATAATGAAACATATCGGTAGATATAGGTCCGAAGATATTTATTTATTAATTTAACACTTTATTACACATATTATTTTTATAAAATTTAAAAGTAAATACTAAATCTAGATATTTTTGTTAGTTTGCATCGAATGAGCTCCAAAACTACTTAGTATATAGTTAGCAGTTTGCCGTTTTTGTCACATGTAGTAAAGTTATTACATTTATTGATTATTGGTCAAATAAAATACATATTTTATAATACAACTTAAATAAATGGCAGTAAGTTGCAGTTAGATGCAATGGGTTACACATTTACATTACCTAAGTACAAGAAAAAAACTAGGTAAGTACCTAGTTTGACCCTGGAAACAGTGAGGTAAAAATATTTTCACAAAAAAATCTTTTATGTAGCTCACATCTCTAAGGAAATCGATCATTGAAAAGTCTTGAAATTTTAAGTGTGATTCTGTTTGGATATCGTAGGTATGGTAAAATTAATGTATTTTCTTCATCGTAGTTTTTGCTTAAAGGAAATTGCTTTGAAGCAGTAAAGCCTCTTTTCCCGACAAATATTCTGCTTTTGGGTAAAATTTGTATTTTTCTATGCAATAAAAATAAAAAATAAATATATTTGTTTATTGATTTTCACCTAGTCAGCTAAATATCTAATTACAACAGTTGCGTGCAACGGCGCGTGCGCACGCGACCATCTGCCACAGATTATATTATATTATACGTAGGTACGTCATGCGATACTCATCGTAATGCTAATAAAACTAGTAGCTAACAAGATAGAGTTTTTTTTATGTCATTGCTAATTTGGTTGAAATTGGTAACAGTAATTAATGACTTCATAGAAAAACAAAGATATAACAAATGAAGTAGAATGTAGTCACTACAGCTATCTATAATTATTAATGTAATTATTATCTAGTAATAAGTAATAATATTAATGCGTGGAAGTTTTCAGCTTTTAAGTAATAATTAAATTAAATTACAAACAAATAGAGTAGGTACTTATTTATTTCTTTACGAAAAAAATCCCTGAAAAATGGATTAAGATACCTAATTAGATAATTCTATAAGTAACATCTAATTAATAGGTCTATTCTAAAACAGGCTGGAAAAATTGTTATATAACAATATTGTACCTAATTATCATTAAATTTATAATTATTTATAAATAAATAAATAAATAAATAAATAAATTTTTCAAATTTACCGATTTATTCCTTATTAAATAAGGCTGAGAAATTTTCTTAGGCATCATTTAGCTCAAGAAAACCATAAGCGAAATGAATCACCAATCTCAATGAATCAATATTAATTTGTAAGTCTAATATTGGGGAGAGCAGTCGAGCGGAGACACGCGGCAGCGTTAGTCGCATCACTACACACTGCTTTTTATTATATTGACTCTTTACTTAAGGATAGAGGTACCTATTTAGTCTATGGTTGAGGTAAAACATATGGAAAAGTCGAAAATGTGTGCTTTAAAAAGCTACGAAAACTTACTATCTGACCTACGTAATTTAGTCTGTTAAGGACAGAAGGACAGGAATATTTTCAAAATTTATGATATGTACTTATGATATTTATTCCAGAGCTTTCCTCGTTTTGACCGCCTCCTTGGTACAGTGCGGTTGACGCGTGAGCGTAACACCGGGGGTCCTAAGTTTGATTTCCGGTGGAGACGAAGAAAATAAAAATTGTCTCGGTCTGACAGGACACAGAAGGCTTATCACCTACTTGTCCCTAAAGATAATCAATCGATCAGTGAAACAGATGTATGAATATTGAATAATTCATCTGCCCCTTACCCCACTATGGGACACGGGAATTCACTTTTTTTCCTCGATAAATAGACTATCCTTAAATAAAATAATTTTAAAATTCGATCCAGTAGGTGGTTCCTGGCAATAAATAAATCAATAGATAATAATATAGCTTACTGGCTTGCCAAATGAACGAGTAGGTATCTTTTATAGCGCACATTCTAAAGAGAAAAAGACAAACATTGCTCACCAGTTTTAATTTTTATTTGTGTTTTCAATAAAAATAATTTATCTCTTCTCTCTTCCACACCAATTAATATATCTACATATAATTCAAAATATATTCATACCAATATTCAGAATTGGTTGACAATCTCACGAGGCAATCACCCTTCGAAGGAGGTATTGTTCGTAACAACAGACTCGGTGTAGCGAATGCTATGCGAACTGACGTCAATATTGAAAATTAAACAGACCTGTGGCTTAGTGATTGAGACAGGAATTCGATATTTTGTAGGTTTTCCATTTTATATGTTAATCATTTTACAAAGATCGAAGAATAGCAAGTCTGGTTGTAAAGCCTATGTATTTATGTCATTTCTACTCTTCCTACTAGATTATAGTTATTTTGGTAGTTTATTTTACTACTAATTGCTTTTAGCTCTTACGACTAGAATATAATTATTAGGTTATTTGAAAATGTATTAATTTTACTACTTATATTTCAGCCAAATCCGCCCAGTAAGACGAACATACAATAAAATTAAAATTTCACTATGTGTATATCTAGGTCACTATATGTATATCTGGGTCACAATGCGAATGTTTGTACTATATTTCTTTTCCATGGTACTAAATAGGCTTATAGTTTATACATACAAAACCTACAGTATATACCTATATCTCTTCAAAAGTTATCATGCCGTCATTGTTTTGTAGAAACTGTTTTGTAGAAATGTACCTATACTTGTGTCTTTATTTCGTAGAAATTTGTTTTATCTATGCTTTCATATTATAAAGCTAACTGCTGAAGAGTTTGTTTGTTTGAACGCGCTAATCTCAGGAACTACTGGTCCGATTTGAAAAATTATTTCGGTGTCCATTTATCGAGGAAGGCTCTATAGCATTCCTCTATAATCCTCTAAGCCTATGCTTTATATCATCACGCTAAGATCAACAGGAGCGGAGCAATGCGAATACAACCGCGGGGCACAGCTAGTTTATTATATAGCTACAAGTACCTACTTATCCTTTACTCGCTCCAATGAAACGTCAAAGCAAGGCATTACCAGCCGGTGAGCAGAAGGGTTGCAATCAACTAATTGCTATCTAATCCACAGAACACAATTAATTACTTTAGCTTTTATTGTAGATATCGATTGTTATCATGTTTTATTTCATGTTTAAACTCGATGGTTTTTACTTATTACTATTACTTACATAATATGGCTTTCATAAAAAATCGAGATAAAAACCAGTAGATTTGCATTTAACCAAATTTAATTTAGTTGCACATTTACCTACACATCTAGTGATCTAATCAATGAAGAATAATATCTTACTGAAACAGAAGTACATACCTACCTATGTCATAGAACCAAAATGTATCTGTATGAAGGCTTGTGACCTACCAACTTGGCCAGCATAGTGGATTCTGCCATTTAGGACAGAATCCAATATGCTGGCCAGGATTTATCCTAGGGGCTCTATATACGTAATGTAAAAGACTGATGATAGCAATGTAACGAAATCTTGATATTATATTTTCCATAAAAATATTCCATTTTTAATTTTTAATAAAATGTAGATAACAAGAAATCGAAATGGGTGTGTAATTTTTGGTTCAAATATTTATTTAAGTATAGAATTTCATGAAAATTAACAACTGTTTGGAAGTAGCTTCTTAAGTTAGAACATCCTTAGACCTTAGTGCTCTTTTATTTTTACAAAACCATTATTCATTTTTCAATTATTGATACAATTCAAACAAAATTTTTAGAACAAAATTCTAACCTAACAAAACCCAAATATACAATAATTTTGACACCAAAATTACAGCCCAAAAATAGTACACAGGGGTATATTTGCGTCGCAATAAAAAATTACTTTCCAAGCTAAAACACATTACTAAAATGACACCTCTCAACCCGGTTAGAGCCCGCCATATTCATATAATGCACAGAGTAATGTCCCAGAGACTAAGTGCGTAACGTGCGGCCTCTGTGCTGCGAATTTTGAAGAAATTTGTTGTGTCTTAATATTCATTGTTTTCTAAAATACATATTGAAGTTCCATTCTTGAAGCTGATTGGCTTAAGGGTCAAACAACTTATAATTTTCTTCAGACTGGGAATAAAGAAGAATTAAATATTCATCACGTTGTCATTAGTAGAATTATGATACATACATACATACCTACTTTACTTTCTACCATAACTCACTCCTTCATATGTTATGTAATAATAATTTTTGAATGCAATAAAACGCTACGGCTCTACATTATTTCAAACTTACTTCTTCATCACATATAAATAAAACTTTTTTTTACAAATCTCCACGTTAAAAATTGTCGTAACAAGCCCGCCCTCCATCGTCAATCAAGGGCCTACATAAATATGCTTTCTCAGCCCTCCGTAGGGCGCGCATGGCACCGCATCAAATTCTAGCCTCGCAGGATTTGCCCGGGATTATCAGGGATAAAAACTAAATGTTGCATAGAAAGTTTTTGTTTTTGATTACTTTAAATTAAGTTTATATGTTACGTAGTAGGCTATGATAATTGATAAAAATAATTTAAGTATGGTAGAGACAGGATGCAGCATAAAAAATCGACCAATGAAATATCTTATACTAGCTGTCCCGGCGAACTTTGTACCGCCCTGTCAATGAATGTTGTGTTACCTTTTAGCTAAACTAATTTAGGCTTTGATGAACGTAATATAATGATACAAAATAAATATTTATATGGATTGATATGTAATAATATTTTATTTTATTACTTCAAACACGTCTCAGAGAAAAATGACTGAATTTTAATAATTTGTGCAGCATGGATTAACTCTTTTCATTCTTTAACTGTTATCGACCACGCCATCGTTTCGTTTCACTTTAGTTGTGATAATAATTTTACCATTATCATTGGGCGATCGACGCTGATACAGTGGGTAACCATCGTTGCCTGTGATGGTCTCTGCCATCAATTTTCGTGGATACCTTTTGGTACACTCACTGTCAACCATGCATGGTGATTGGTGGTTGATGGTGTCACATGGTCCATGAATCATATTCGTGATAACAACGTTATGTCGGTCTAGATCGGTTTCAGGATTAGCAATCCCCGCACACTCATATATTTTATCTGCCCGAATCCTTTCGACTAACCAAATTAAAATGTGTGCATGCTGCAAGCCAGATTGTTGTCATTCGATTGAATACATCCATCATTGAATAATCCCAAAGATGTGTTCCATTAATGTAACTCATCAGTGATCGGATTTTTTGCTTGAAAACACGTGTGGTGATGTCGTGCCGATTACTTGATATTTGTCCGGGAAGCAGCAGTTGAATAATTTCCATCCATTTCGGATTACATATAAAATATGTAATGAATAAATCTGGCTGACCATAATGACGAACATATTATTATGCCATTGCATCTTGCGCATATTCACTTGGGCTACCTGTGTATGTCGCCGGTAAAATAATCAATAGATTAACATTTTCTGCACCTTCTTCTGTGTTAATTGCATCGCATAAATGGATGTAATCTTAAAAACGCAATTTAGCTTGTTTATAGCAATTTGATAGCAATATTCTTAGGCAATATTGTTGACGCAGTCGACGAAATCGCAACAAATAATTGTCAGAATTTGTACATTTTTATAGAATTTTTTTAATAATTAATCGAACTAAACTTCTTGGTTAGTTTCCCCACCAAAAATACCTTATTAATTTCTGAAAACACGCGTAAACACAAACATTTGAGGAATTTGTATGTATCTGCTTTTATTGCACTTTTTAATAATTGATTTTAAAATAAATACAAACAATATTTATTCACCCTTTTTAATTTTTTATTATTTTACACATAATACATTTTTGAACGCATGAATGTCAAACATTATTTTCCGTATTTGACAGGATTGACAACTAATGATTGACATGTACGAAAATCAGAATTTTGGGAAAATATTTATTCGTCTAGTTTTTGTTGTTTTTATGATTTATTCTTCTATTCTGGACGGAGACAAATCCAACGAATCTAAAACCATGAAAATTGGTTCAGCAGAACTCGAGTTATAAGTGTTGGAACATACAGACTTTCTTTTATATATATAGAAGTACACAGTTTTTCACTTAAATTACATAATCTAAAAATATTGCTTAAACAGCTTTTTAAGAATTCGCAACATATGTATATCTTTAGCATTATAGCGATCTCTCTTGATGATATTGAATAACGAAATAACTACAACTTACAAGTCATAATTGAAGTTTTCTAAGAAAAATTATGAAAAATTTCTACAAATCATTTATTCAAATAAAAAAAAACGATTGATATATCGAAACAACGAAAATTAATCACAATAAAATGTATGAATCATCAATTGACTCCCGGGCGCGGCCGGGGAAGTTAATATGTATATAATTGTGATGGCCGCTGGTCACGTCATGCCAGGTGCTAACATGTATGATTAACTTTACTAACTGTGATGAGGAGGGTTAGGTTTTGTATGTGTTTCTTTGGGTGTATAAAGTTGATATTTTTTATGTAAAAAGCAAGCACGACGAGGGGCTTTTAAAATATAAATATGATTATAATAACGAATTTTTGTATACGAAAATTGAATGAAAATTTGTAATTTTTCTACGAACGAAATTTAAAGTCCGGTCGGTCAAATACAGTCGTAAGTATTTATTTTACCATTGAGTATGAAAATTCAAGTTCAAAATGAAAAGATTACTGCAGCGATAGGAAAGACTTCATAGACTGCACGTTAGAATCTGGGGTACCTTTTTTCCTCTTATTTATTAAAATAAATTAACTAGAGCTTTTTCTAAATGATAAGAAACAGAAGTTACGCTTAGTTTTCGTATTTATTTTCTATATCTTAACTAATAATTTATGAACAATTGCTTCTCTGTTTCTTGATGAAGAATTTTATGATTATCAAAATTCTATACTTAATCCCTATTCAGTAATCGATTTAAATATTAATTATAATAATACTTACTACTCTTTTGTTCATTGACTACAATTTCAACATTAAAATGTTATTACGTCTAGCAGTGTCACAAGGGGTAGTTCTATGGGGTGATCCTATTTACACAGATGATAGATCTCAAGTACTAGGTTCGATTCCCTGTTTATATTGTCGGCTACAGATGCACTTGTATTGATAATATTTATTTTTGGCGATGACAGAATTTTAAGTACTTTTGTTTTATAAGTAGCGCTTCTGTATGTGACTGAGATGTGTATTTAACTTGTTATTGAAGTGAAACTTCTTTATCGGGGTTGGAAAAAAATTTAGTGTAACATTTTTTCGTTACGCGTGACATTTTTCCGTTACGCGCCATCTTTGATTCGACGTGCTTCGTTGCATATTTTTAGAAAAATAAGGTCATAAAGAAGTTTCACTTCTTATACATGTGTACACACACACATTTTTTTTAGTTAAATTTCGGGAATTTATTTTTCAAATAAATTGAAAGAGAAAATATTACCTCCTATCCGTAATTAAAGCAGTTTGAATTTTCAAACGACTTTGGTGATTGTGCAATTATCGAAAAATAAATTAAAGTTATCATCATCATCATTATTATCATTTAATAGGTGGATTAACTTCACCTAAGTGGTCAAGTGTGTGTTGGTAGGAATAATGCTAAATATATAACGTCGAAATGAACAACACACAGTTTCCTTAAGATGTTTCGAACTTTATTTTTTGCACGCTGGTCCCGAGTCACGTCTTTTGATTGTAGTTAAAAATGTCTTCTATTACATCCATATTACATTGAGTTACAAAACATTCATTATCATTCATTAATATCCAAGATTAACAGATATATTATTCAGTAGGTACTAATGTACACCGATATCAGATGGTCACGGTGCGTCACTGGTCACCCCCTGGACTGTGGGTGCGACTTATTGATTCGGGGTGATTTTTATTTTGATGGCACGCGAACTGATTAATGTCTAATTATAAAGTTGTTTTTAATGTGTGTGTAGTTAGTCTGTAGTTACATTTATGTTCTGCTTTCTTTATTGGGAAATAGTAGGTAACGCAAATAACTGTAATTGATAGTGTAAGCTACAAATTATATTATTTTTTATAATAATTAAGACAAGTTTACAAGAGTCACTACTTCTGCACTTTAAGAACATAAGGAAGTGTACTGTAGAAGATCAGTACAAATTTTCAAACAGATATCTATACAAATATTATAAAGAGGAAAGGTTTGATTTTTTGTTTGTTTGTTTGTTTGTATGAATTGAATAGGCTCCGAAACTACTTGGCAGATTTGAAAAATTCTTTCACTGTTGGAAAGCTACATCATTTCTGAGTGACATAGGCTAGGTTTTATCCCGGAAATCCCACGGGAACGGGAACTATGCGGGTTTTTTTTTGAAAACGCGGGCGAAGCCGCAGGCGGAAAGCTAGTGTTATTATATTCTTCGTTGAAATAACATAGAAATTCAAAAGATAATCTTATGTGTACAATAATCTTACTAGCTCGAGTCTCCAACAACTTTCATCGAATTGAAAATTGTCTAATTATGGCGTTCGAGACTTCTTTAATGCATAATATTATGTTTATCAAGATCTATCTAATCAAGAAAATCTTCTGATTTCTGATTTCTGAGTAGCATATAAGTAGGTACATATACATTTTACTAAAAATACTTTCTTGCTTACGACATAAATATCTAATATAATGTAGGTACTTTAAGGTACAATTTTTCATACTTAAGTACCAAAACCGCGATCAATATTATAATATTATATTACTTCAATCTGATAAGCATATAACACGTCATGCATTTTATTACTGTATCATCTAATTACAGCCCTTTGATTGTTATCAGTCCATATGGCGATTAAGGGTAGATTGTACTACCAGTGAACAAGATCTCTTGTTGGTTAAGAGGCAGGAACTATGAGGGGTCAATGTAATGTGGTCGTGTAAATTGGGTATTGTATGATTTTATTAGGCGGATTTTAGGTAATATTAAAGACTAGCTGTGCCGCGCGTACCCGCTGTCATTTATTTCTATATATCATAATATGATTTTTAGTTTTATTACTGTAAAGTTTCATCCAAATCCATGCAGTTTTTTTGGAGAAAGAGCACATTACATCCATCCTCACCAATTTCGCATTTAAAATATAAGTTACATTTTAAGACGGATTGTAGTAGGTATGTTGGTTGACTTAGTGGGAAGATTTAAAATTTTAAATGTAATTTTAAGAAGTAGGTATTTTTACATTTTAATATACCTACCTACATTTAATTTTAGTAAGTTTTAAAATAACATCATATTTTAATACAAAGTCGGCTCGAAGTTATCTATTCCCAAAGTTAGTTTGTCCTTAATATTATACGTGCGTGGCGGAACCAAAATAAACCGAACGGTGCGCGTCCGTGCCTCCTGAAAGCTTTTAGCGGCGAATGACTGGGACTGGTGTATGCAATAGTGTGACATAATATAATAGGTGTAAATATATAATCATTTGATAGTTATTTTTTGCTGTTTAATGACTTGCAAGTGGTGTATGTCTAAAAAATTTATGGTATGATGAAGGGAATGCTTATCATTTTCTACTCCATTATGCTTTATTATATTAGTACATAACTAAAAAAAAAACAAGATTATCGCAGTGATTTATCTTATGAACATACCTATCTTATGTAAAGCATCTTTATCATATTATTATTGTTCAATAAGGTAATTTTTATCTAATAAAAACACACAAAACTATTGTATGTGTGTACACAAAAAATGGTTCTAATAATTGAATAAACAATTTAACATTTTTATTGAATAGTCAAATTTCTCATAAAATTATTACACTCTCTTGCATAAACTCATCCAAATTACAAGGTCGTGTCCGACGTGTTCTAAATGCATGGAGCTGAAATGAATTACATTTATAATTTTACAAGTGTTATGGATTTATGTTTAACAATAAATCAATGTGCGGCAATGTTATATGGAGCTAAAAATAAATATTGTAAGTAGTTTACGCGATAAGATGCAAGTGTAGAAGTAAACATGATACTTTTGAAATTATTGTAATAAAGATAAGAAATTATTAAAATCATGTTTATAAATATGTTAAATTCGTTGGTATGTAATGTATGTATAATTGTATCGCGGCGGCAGCCGACCGTCACGCGACATGCGCTACACAAAGCAGTGTTCGGATCAGTTCGAACAGTTTCACTTTTACCGTGGTTTCATAAAACCACACAACATTTTTTTTCTTTAATATTTAATAGTTAATAGCGAAAAATAGCGAAATCTATCAAAATACGTTTTCAACATTAGGAAGCAGTTGTTTTCTTACAGAGATCATTTTATTCAGTAAAATTGAAAAGTGCAATATTAATGCTAAAATTTAACGGGTACATGTTAAATGTTGGTAACCTTTCCAGAGGCTTAGTATATAGGTACAAAAGCGTACGCTTTTTTGAAACATTTTATTCATGTTACATATTCATTAATTTAACTCATAACCTTTTCAAAACTATTCTAGCCAACGTGTAAACAAACACTAAACATAGAAAAGAATTTAAATGTTATGACAATAAATTAAGAGCGACTCCACAGCTTTCCTAGCTTCCATTAGCGATGAATTGACGTGGTTTTTTACTTCGTGGCGCCTCGCTCTAAGGCGTGATACACGTGATATGAATATATATTTTAAACTAGCTGTGCCCCGCGGTTTTACCCGCATTGCTTCGCTACTATTGATCGAGTGTGAGGATATAATATAGCCTATAGGTTGATCCGACCTGTAATATTCATGCAAAATTTTAAGTAAATCCATGCAGTATTTTAAGTTTAGCCCAAACGTACATAAAGACAAACAGACAAAAATTCTAAAAACTATATTTTTGGCTTTCGATATCGATTGCAGATGATACCCCAAATAAGAATATGTATGTATACCTATGATGGTACCTATAGATAACATTTGTGAGGATATGCTAAGTACCTAGTAGGTACTTTGCGAAGTAGTCGTTCGTAAAACTCTGAGTTCTGTATACACAGACACATAATAGGTAAGATAGCTTTTCAAATACATTTTAATTATCAGGACATTAACTAGTCATTAGCTAAATTTTATGGCAACTACACAGCTTCTATTGTAGGTAAAAATGTAGGCAATGGAAATTTGTAGGATGTTCAGTGCATTGGAAAAGTAAAAAAAATGTGTGCGTGTCACTAGTACACGCTCACATTTTTTTAACTTACACACGTACTAAATGTGAAACTTCTTTATGACCTTATTTTTCAAAAAATAATTTACTATATGCAACTTTACAGAAATACGTCGAATCACGCGTGGTAGGGATAAGAAAAAATTGGCGCGTATTACGGAAAAATGTCATGCGTAACGAAAAAATGTTACACTAAATTTTTGAAGTTTCACTTCAAAAAGCTACTATAAATTCCTATTGTTTAATGTGTATACTTAATCTTGTGTGCAAATTTTTTAACATGTGATTGATATATTTATAATATTATTTTGTTATAATTGTGTACACTAGCTTTATATTTACATGAATACTCAAGGAATATATAACAAGAAACCATCACGCCTAGATACCTTCATATAATGTATAATAATATAGTTTGAAAGAAATAACACTACCTTTTCAAGGACGTTATGTTAGTATTTTTATTATTATGTACGCCGGAACTGCTGAATCAATTTTGATGAAATCATCATATCGATAGAAGTTACTTGAATTTTAAATTATTATGGCTTGATTTCCTTTTCCTACTAGGTATATTGTTTTTGGATATTTAGTAGGTAGATATGCTTGAACGGTTTAGTTGTTGCATAAACATAATGACATTTATTTAACTACTAGCATTCCGCCTGCGGCTTCGCCCGCGTTTTCAAAAAAAAACCCGCATAGTTCCCGTTCCCGTGGGATTTCCGGGATAAAACCTAGCCTATGTCACTCAGAAATGATGTAGCTTTCCAACAGTGAAAGAATTTTTCAAATCCGCCAAGTAGTTTCGGAGCCTATTCAATTCATACAAACAAACAAACAAAAAATCAAACCTTTCCTCTTTATAATATTTGTATAGATGTATAGATTAAAATTAGCTCAACTAGTTTACTCATATCTAAATTCTAAACCTATACACTACAAGTTGGTAGGTACCAATCTCTCTCTCTTTCTTCAGCCTTTCTCCGTCTACTGTTGGACATAGGCCTCTCCTAAGGCACGCCATTGGGCTCGGTCCTCAGCCTCAGCCTATGTATTTTAAAATTCAAATTCATTTATTTGACAAAAAAACACGGTATGCAGAGATGTTAACAAGTTTAGCCGTTATTATAACAGCATGCAAATTATTCATAAGTACCTACATATAGAAAAAAGACGGGTTGCACTCCGGGAGTGCCGGCAGAAGTGAAAACTTGATTATTAATGTTGAGCATGTTTGATATTTTGGAATAGTATCCGTCTTACGCTTTTTCGATCTGGGGCCCTAGTCTGTACAAATTAGTCGGTAATTACCGATAACTAATTTATAGTCCCGTCTTCAGCAATGAAAATGATGTCGCTTAATACCTCTCCCCAATTTGATGGAAGTATACAATGGATACATATTTGTTTATAATTTTTATTCTTCACAAAACTTTCCGTTATGCGTCAAAATATTTATATAATAATAGCCTTGTAGCAATGCATTTTTATCTAAATTAATAACATCATTATTTCAATTCCGTAGATATATGAAAAATAAATAAAATATAGATTTCATGGATTTGGAAAATCATTTCTTTGCAACACATTCGAATATTGTCAAAACAAATTATTCTTTGACATTGTCAATCGTTATGATACCGACGTTTGATCTCGACAAGATCTCGAAGGCCCGTCTCCCATTACGCTACCGGTATCCTACACGTCCGCGACTAGTTTAATTGGTCGCTTTTGCGTCGCGTTTCGCGCGTATCTCTTCGGTAGAAAGATAAAAAATTCTTATCATCATGTTGTAGTTCTCGTGCGGCTATAAAAACTACAATTTATGTTTCTTTCAATATATGGATGAATCCTGCAGTACCTACTTCCTACTTTTACGTCGTCACTGGAATCGCTCGACATAGCGTCCGTCTACAAAAACGAGGCACAATAATGATGAATTTAGTCATTTTTCAGTCGCATAATATGTGAGCATCGGGTAGCGAGCAAATATCTAACTAGTATTCTACTCGAGTATCGTATTCTAGAAGTATCGTAATGGGAGAAGGGCCTTACGGTTTGTGTGGATTTGTAGATACGGTTGATAATGTCGGAAAAATTATAGATTATTATAATTTTATAATAAAAAAGATATTTCAAACTTCCGATGCTACATGATTTAACGCAATATTGTTTTCTCTTATTTAAAGTTATTGCAATTATTAAAATAAAATAAACAAATAATGTTTTATTTTTAAGATGGTTTCAAAATTTTATTGAAAATGTTAAGAAGCCTCTTATATTATATTAAATAAATATTAAAATATGTAGTGTACTGCTGTCTGCATTTATTCAGCCTAAATTATTGCATTCATATTCGATTAATTTCTTTCTGAACTTCATCTGTATAATTTCTGTATAATTTTAATAAAAAACGATCGAATTAAGAAAAAAATTTATTAGAAAAATTTAATTTAACAGTTTATAATAGCGTAGTTGAAAATTTGGCTCAAAACCATCATCTCTCATCAACATAATTCTAGTAACTTGTTCATCTGTAAATTATAAAATTTATAGATAAATATTTATATTTAACACATAAATAATTACCCGTGAACCGCTAAATCAATTGCATATATTCATCCTTTGCTTATTAACTGTAATAAAATATACAATGATGCACATAATATAATATATGTAATAATACAAGCTAAAAATACAAGTGATACAAATTATCCGTTCCGTCCTTAGTTTTAGTTCCGTCCGTTTCTATAATGTCTTAAAGATTTCTCGAAAGGCTTCGAATTGAGCAGAATTATCTTGTAGAGCTTTTAGAGTCTTTTGATTAGAATTTTATTGCACTTCACAAATAACAAAATATTAGTAATCTAAAACTAATAGCTTTAACTATATAAAAACATAACGCAGATTGATGTTTTCTTAGGATATTTGTTATCCCATAGATTTATAGGATTTTTAAGAACATAATTAAAAATTATCCTCTTGAAAACACAAAATTTATATTTATTTTGATTGATTGATGTCAAATGTCAAAAAAGTAAATCAGGAGATTGCCATACATGGAATTTTGGATTCCTTGAATATGTAATAAATAGAACATTAATTAAACGATTGATATAAAAAAATATCGAATTTGATTAAAATTAAATTAACTGCCATGTTTTTTATGCATAACATGTGCTTTTTTCATATGCAATTGTATTTGTAATAATGCGAAAAATTTATGTAACTAATTTTAATTTACTATATATTCCATAATATCAGGGTAAATTTCTTGGAAAAACAACACTAAATTTTTTAGGTCCATACTATAGTTACTGAACATCGTTAGTTACCGACCGTTTTCGGTCGAGATCGATGTCGATTAATGTGTCGAGACTAGGTACCCAGGTCACGTGTCCTGACGCGAGTTTAAGATTTTATACCCATTACAGAAAAAGTGCTCAACGCCGCTAAAGAAATTTTCACTTCAAAAATTGATGTCTTTCGAATCGAATTGATAAAGAAAAATTGTGTTTAAGTTTTCCAATGCTCTGAAAAGAAAAATTTAAAACGTTCCGTTCTATTCACATTTAAAAATGACATTAAAGCATTAAGTACACATCAATAGCGTACAATGGGACGTTTTAAGGAAAAATCCGTAAAGTGCTTGTAATGGCGGCGATGGAATGGAAAATGGCTTCCGATGGACGCGTTTACGCGGTTATTATTTTAATGGGCTACGAATGTAAATTTGATAGAATATTGATGTATAGTGAAGGTATTGTGAAGTCAATGTTGAAGAAATAAATGATGTTGGGAAGATTTATAAAAAAAGTTGGAGTTAAACGTTTCACTTTAAAATAATTGTTTTTGGAAAAGTTGATGAAAAACTAAACAATATACCTATATTCTTGTAACTTGTAAAAGTGCTCATGGCAACGGCCTATTGATTATTGTACTTTGATGGTGACCTAGATAAATTCAAAAGTTTTTAGCAAGTATTTGCAGATAGACAGTTAAAGATAGAGAGTTTAGTTTGTGTTTTTTTAGATTTCCAAGTAGGTAACACTATTGTATTTCCTAGAAGTTTTTGTTTAGATACACTAGGCATTTCTGCAGTCTGAAGTTTTGTTTTCGCAATAAGCGACTTTGTATTCACAACGAAAATGAAAGAAAATAACTAATAACTAAAACTCTTTTTTTTTTCAATTAAAATTAGTAAAACTCTATGTCGCACCTGTTTTCAAATAAAAAGTATTAATTTCACAATATAAGCTTCTTGATTTCACATCAAAATTTAGCTTGTTATTTAAAATCTACAAAGCATAGATACCTACGTCATAATAAATTGATCTCATTTCAATCGGAACTCAATTACGTATAAGTGTAGAGTGTTCCTTTGATGCGACAAATTTACGCGCACACTTAAGTGACTGCTGAGTTATGGTTTGAGTTGACGTTCACTTTACGTTTACAGTCTTTACACACATTATGCATTTATTGATGTATGTGAGAGTGTTTAGAAATGTAGTGAATGGTTGGTATATTATTTGTGTTATTGAAGTGAAACTTCTTTATCGGGGTTGGAAAAAAATTTAGTGTAACATATTTTTCGTTACGCGTGACATTTTTCCGTTACGCGCCATCTTTTTCTTATCCCTACCACGCGTGAAGTTGCATATATAGTAAATTATTTTAAAATAAGGTCATAAACAAGTTTCACTTCTTACGTGTGTACACTAGTAGATACACGCACACATTTATTTTAATATACACATATCATATAGAACACACAGCATATACTCTTACATTGAATTAGGTAATGGATTAACAACTTGTTTTATTCCTTACTGTTTGACAAAATTATATAAAAGTAGCTGTGCCGAGCTACAACGTCATAGGTGAGATTAAAGCCCAAAGACTCCGATGGCTCGGCCATGTGGAAAGAAAGGGGAAAATCGAGCAGCGAAACGAGCGTACCTGGGACAGCCATCTGGACGCCGTCCGGTTGGACGTCCCAGGTACCGCTGGAAAGACGAAATTGCCAAAGACCTGCGCAGCCTCCAGATTGAAAACTGGCAAGAGATGGCGCAGGATAGAGTCAAATGGAGGCTCTTATTGTCGGAGGCCAAGACTCACTTTGGGTCCCTGCGCCACTGTAGTAAGTAAGTAAGTAAGCTGTGCCGCGCAGTTCTTTTTTTCTGATGTATATAGGTACCTACTTAACCTTTATTTCTGTAAAGTTTCATCCAAATCCGTCCAGCAGTTTTTACCAGAAAGGGTAACAAGCATTCATCTTATTCATAAATTGATAAAAAAATATCTACGTTAGTTCATACAAAATATACCCTGCAAAATTACATCAATCTCTTAGACTACAAGACACTTTGTAGTCGCTTGAATGAAACGCTTCCCTCCTTTCATCTTATTTTCATTCCTTGGCGGCCATCTTATTATTTATTATCTGTTTATATTCTGAGTGAACGTGTTAATTGTAATGGATGATTTTATGTGTTAGTGTTATAACAGTTTTTATTTGATTCTTGTTAAAAGCAATTTTTCGAAATGGTTGAGATATATGGAGACGACGTTAAGGATACAAAATTAAGAGTACCTACGTCATATAGTTTTGATTGGTTATACATATTTTTAAACTGTTAAAGTAATTTTGAAAGTTGGTGTTACATAATGCATATTTTATGCTTTAATGCTAAATTGTATTCAGAACATATTATGTAATGCATTAATTATAAGTAGATATTATTATCTTCCATTCGTTGGCTATTGATTAAAATAAGGCTACTTACATTTGTATTCCTCTTTAATATCTTCTTTATTTGAATTAGTTAATTACTCTGTACACAGGCAACGGCCACGTCGAAAAAGGATGTATTTTCTGAAAATTCTAATGTTCTAATGTTCAAAATTCTAACGGGCTCAAAAGTGGCAATGGGCATCTTATCCCTTACATTTACATCTTAATTATTCCTCATCAGATACTTTTAAAGTGTGTCACGTAATTCATAAGATAAGGGAGTTGGAGGTTCAATCCTCAGTCATGTATAGATCTTTCTTATCTTGGGTATCTAAAATTTACCATCTATTTGCCCGTAAAAATCGATCAATGAAGTGAATGTGTAATGCATCTGCCCCATACAAGGAGACACTGTACTAGACACCAGAGGAAAGGAAAGGCATAAATGAAACACAGATGTAGTAGTTACACAAATATTTATTTGCTTATACAAATTAGACAATGAAAGTGACACGCGACAGACATTATACGCTAAACAAAACAAAATCACAGATGTAATACATTTGACGACAACGCCGTATCTATCACTAAAAATAAAAATATAATCAGACGGTAATACTACAACCAATAAATATAAATCACAGTTCTAGTTAAAACTGATAATCACATAGAAATAAACACGTTAGGCAGATACTAAGCTATTTAGAATCGAGTAAAGCGTTCGACTGACTGCCTCTTACGAAACCTCATCAAACTTTAAATTTTTTTTACAATTTTTAGTATAAAAACGTTCTTGGCCAATTAGTATATTTTAAAGATTTCCATTTCTTATCACAGCGATCCTGTATTAACGTTAAAGTTAATATTATACATGCATCTTATTACGAGTGTCCCCCAAGGCACACTTTTAGCACACCCTTTGTTAATTATTCATCAATTTAATTATTGTCATAAAAATATTTTTAACGGAGTTTCATTGCAACCAATACAAAGACATAAAGCAGTTAATCCATTCTAGGTACATCTTAATACTTTTACCTATTTCACACGAATCTCCAATCACGCAATGAAATCCGTTAAAAACAATTTTAATCGTTACAATCCCTAATTTAATCACTCTCTACCATTGAGTTACTATGTACTACGTACTAGAGAGGGCATCGCTATTACACTATTTGTAACACGAGTTAGAGCCAAGCGTCTCAAACATCGCTTATATCTATGACTAACTAGCCGTCCCGCACCGCAGTTATTGTCGCACAGATTTTGTTCGTGGTGTCCTCTCTATACGAGTAATATTACCTCAATGCTCTCTACCATTTATATCGACCACATATCCTCTCTATTACTTCAACGTCGCATCAGTCATTCGTGAAATGCAAATTAAATCAGTTAAAAAGCAACCACTAAATATTATTAAGTATTTATCTAACGTACACATTTTGTGCGAACTCACTGGATCTAACTGTTATAGAATCAATAATAAGTTTGGTAAAAAATGCTCTTAATGTAAAAACAACAAATGAAGTAGATCATAAAGTATCCAATGATGTAAATGAAGGCAAGAATAAGAATGTAAATTCATTTCTCATCATCATACAGAATCCTTAGATTGTGAATCCCTGATGGTCAAATAAAATCATTAATATTGACTAGAAATAAACTTTTTTTATACAATCATTGTCATTATACAAAAACAAAATTGTGGTATAATTAGCATATCAATAACAAAATCTACTCATTCACTAGAATTATACTAACTAAATGCAGTTAAAATCAACAATATAACTGAAACAACGAACATTCTCGTCAAAGTTTCTACAACAGTAGACCCAGCCGATGATATAGTTAATTTCAAAAATACAGTAAGGAACGAGCGAACTAACGGGTTCCCGAATATAGATCTCTAACAAGTATACGAATAAGTTATATTCAACGCTACATCCATAGAAAAATATGTATAGCGACATCAAAAAAGTGTACAGAATCACAATAACTACATAGTAACATCAATACAGAAACATACTCCATCTAACTACGTTTTGATTAAATACGCTCAGTTTCTTTGAAAATAGATGAAAGAGCGACTCCGTTAACATTTAATTACGTCTAATTTCAACATCGACAAGACGAAAAATAATTAAGTAAATATAATTCTTCTCTAGATATAATTATAGATTATAGTTGTGTTTACGTAAATTGAAACGCAGAACGCACTCACACTAAGCAATTCCTATATTTCAAGTAAAATTAAACTAAATTTGAAAAAAAATGCAAATGTGCGTAACACATAGAAACAACCAAATGTCACTGGTCGTAATTTAGAAAATAATAAATTAATAATAAAATATAAAGATAATATTAAACCGATTAATAAATAAGATAAAGCTGAAATAGATAAATAAATAAACGACGTAAAAATCTAAAATAACAAAGAATTTAAACATTACAGTCGCACACGACAGACTAGTTGATTAATTGCCAAGTAATAGTAATTGCATGCTAATATCAATTAATATTTACGTTGTTTAGTTCACAATAACGGTATTCTGACATATTAAAACTGTTTTAAATTTAACAGTTTATAAAAATAGATAAGGAAAGAGAAAATACGTAAATTGGTAGCAATAAATCTTAAAAGTCGAATTTTAATA
This sequence comes from Colias philodice, assembly GCF_061535455.1. Classification (NCBI taxonomy): domain Eukaryota; kingdom Metazoa; phylum Arthropoda; class Insecta; order Lepidoptera; family Pieridae; genus Colias; species Colias philodice. Next base: position 7,867,500 of record NC_143107.1, on the reverse strand, counting down.
AGATTTATTCATAGTTTTTAACATAAATTGTCAATACAAAATGAACACTAATGAACAGAAATCTAGTCGTCTAGAGTCTAGACATTAAAAATGTCTATTAAAAACATTATATAATTGTTTATGTATGCAAATTATCTGAGTAAGAATTTTATCAAGGAAACTTACATGATTTCCTTTAACTGTATCTTTTACTTTGACGATATCAGAATACGCGTTATTGTCAACTAAAAAGATTCAATTAGATCTAAAAGTTAATAATTTAAACATCATCTGTCTTACCACAAAAAACTTTAGACAGGGTTTAAATTTAAGCGCGGGTTCTCTTTAATCTGGTTTTGTCGTATTTCACATAGACAACTATTAAAGTGACAGATCCCTGGTTTAAAGTTAAGACTGTGTTTAAATTGTTTTATGGTAAGACCATATATCTCAAATACTGTTATCTGAAACTCCAAACTATTAGTATAGCCATTACAGACATCAATATATTATTTTAAAATGATCTTCAATATTTTCTGTTATTTTACTGTCTCAATGATCAGATTATTTTTTCTCTCTTATATTTTGTAACATTGGTATTATATCATCATTTTCAATACATTCATGTTCTTCGTCTAGTTTGAGTTTAACATTCATTATCGTCTGTGGTTTTCTGAATTCATCATGCTATGTATTAGATAGATCATTAAAAATAAATATGTAATGTTCATTTTCATCAAAAATAAAAAGCCTCTCGTTTTATACTTTAAAAACATAAATATCATCAAAACCACAGTATCAATGAATTAGTTTTACATTATCATCATTATTATGTTTTAGATGTTCAAAACATTGTCTTTAATCAAAATAAATTATTATATGTTTTCGTTATTTTTACTTCTTACCAGGTTTCTTAGCTCGTCCTTGTTTTATTACTTGCACGAGTTTCAAATATTGAGCTTCTGGATTCTCGAGGAATTCTTCAAGCATCTGTTGGATAATAAGTTATTAAATTATGGAAAAGCCTGTTAAGGTAAAATTTATAATAGTTAATCAATAAACACAACTTTTTCATAAGTTATTAATTATTTTATAACAGCACTGTAAGATGTGACAACACTACTCATCGATTAAAGTAATTATTAATAAAAATTGTCAACTGAAATAATTTTACAGGTGGACTTAGCGTGTAAGCCGGAAGGCATTCCTACATTTAGGGCCGATTTTATCAATCCATAGTTAAAACTTATCCGCCCAATAAAGTATTAAGGCTTTGTCAGATAGGACGCGTATTTTAGCGCTGCGTAGTAGCGCTACAGCGTCCTGTTTTAACGTCGCGCGAGGCTTCGTCAAACAGAACGCTTTAGCGCGCGTTAGGACACAGCAATTGATATAATTAAAGCTGCATGTTGTTTACATAATTATTACTTACGAACAAAACAAGGTACAGCGATATTAACTCCGGAGTCGGAAGAATTTTTTACTTACCAGTTTCATTAATTTCTTCTCCGATTTGTGCCCACAATTTTGCCTTCATTGATATATCTATAGTTTATATGAACTATCCTTCGTATTATATAAGCATGGATATTTTCTAACCAATTCTATCAAATTTTCGGTCATTATGCAGTATTTTATTATTATTTTACGCCTATTAACTCCGACGCTAAAATAAAATTTGTAAAAAAATACAACACCCGACGTTAAAGCGTCCTAACGCCGCGACAGAGCGTTGCGTACTACTAGCGCCGGCGCTCTGTTTGACGGTATTCTACGATGGTAGTAGAACACATCTTAGCGTCATATCGCGGCGTCAACTTAACGCTCTGACGCGCGCTAAGTACGCGTCCTGTCTGACAAAGCCTTTACACGATAATATTAAAATGTCACCCGTAAACTGTCAAAGACGGGCAAAGAATACATTTTTGAAATGGTAGTTTAATACGTTATTCGACGAATAAGTACTAACCAAGGATTGAAAAATCAGCCCTTAAGCATTGAAAATGCTTTAAAAATTTCAAAATTGACAAGACAATAAAACAAACACTTCATGACGATGAAGCGAAACCGGTCGTAGTAGTTGCGGTTAATTAAAAAAAATTCAAAGTGCAAATACAGAAGATAGGGCAATATAGTCTAAAAATATTATTTTAAAATAAAAACCAAAACTTACCGTAACACTAAGCTCGGAAGCTATAGCCGCAGCACACGCCGGGTACTCAGAGAGAGCAATCAAAGTGGGCAATAACGCATGACTACGAGATTTTGACACCAACCAATTTGCTGGTAAAGTGCACAGTGTCTTGACCACACTCCAACCTTCGCATATTGCCTCCTGGTTGAAAAGTACATATAAGAAAGTTAAATCGAGAAATAAGTAGACTACTAGAACCTATAGGTAAGACTGATAATACGTAAAATCTAAGAATGGTCATAATTTTTATAGAAATGAGTATTAGAATCTGACATTTCAAAATTATGTTTTTGTATTTATAATTAGAATCGATGCATCAGGATTATTAAAAAAATAACACTTTTTTATATTTCTTTTCAATTTACTTATTTTTAATAACCTGCACAAAACTATTAAGGCGGGTCTACGCTAGACGAACCGAGCACGAGCGAAGCACAAGCGGAGCCGTTCTCGGCTTCGTCGTGTGTTGTCTCGGCTTGTAAGTTGGTCCACACTAGACGAATTTGTGTTCGGCTCGTGCTCCGCTCGTGCTCGGCTCTCCTAGCGTAAACGCAGCTTTAACTTTTAAATATATCACCAACTATCTGATTAAGCAATTAAGATTACTACTAAATCGAAGTTATTATCTAAATGACATTATATCTTATCCACTTCTTTACTCCTATACAACACAATTATTCCAATCTTGTATCAAATAGTTTTATCACACAGTTTTACCGAACTTAAACCAACCCTTAAACAGATAACCGTACTAATGCGTAATATCAATAAAAATTTCTTCCAACGAATTAAAATTCCGCCCTATCCTACTATAACTTCTATATCTAATCTCACTACAAGCCACTTACAAGCGCATGAAATTTTAAACAGTACATTATCATAAACAAGACCCATCTGTTGACACAAAATTCATTATAGTAACGAAAGAATGCTAATAAATTATTCATAGTAATGGTCAGTGTAAAGTAGGAGGAGTGTCGGGCCTAATGCGCTTCCTTGAGTGACTCCCGTACGAGACACCTGAGGCCGTGGGAAAGTTTACAATTTGTATTATTAATTCTCTTGATGCGGGCGAAATTGCTTGGCCGTTGTTAATCTTAATAACTTGGGTTGTTTATCGTTAATAAATTTCGAGACACACATATATTTCTATATTGAGTTATATTTTATGTATGATAGAACTCGCAAATGTTTTAAAACGCTTTTACTGTTTTTGTTTTACTATCTCGTTAGCCTTTGAACAACAATGATATCATGTGCTAATTTACCACTTTTTATTTTATTTTGGCAATGAAGTTTGATCATAAATACTTGAAACACATTTTTCAATATATACATTTTTAACTCCCAATACATCCGCTTAAGCCACGATTTTTTTATAAATTATAGGCACTGGAAAATTATTTAGTTACCTTCATAAAACTAACCCATATTTTCGTCCTTTATCTTTCCAAAAAGAAACAGCGACCGAATAAAAATTAAATTTAAAACAAAAATTCATACTTTCAATTCAATTTTTCCCCATAAACCGTCTATCTTACAAACAAAAAAAACGAACATATCTATTAAGACAAGACAATAATAATTAAAAACATCCGTTTAATAGTTCCGTTCAGTTCAGTCCACAGGTGTGTAGTCAGGTGCGCCCGCATGACATTATTAGTTTTACATTTTACACTTGAATACACGAAAAATTTAGTGACCATTACATGTTGTGAATATATTACATGTTTATTTTTATTTATTGTGGAAAGTCAATTAACCGTAAGTAAAGTTTGAAAAACTATTTGAACCGTTTAAAAATAATTATAGCACTGTTGAAAAACATTAAATAAAATTTACAAGAGTTACAGAAACTTTTAGTCTATAAAAATAAATAAAAAATCACTCAATGTCTTTATTTTAAGACTTTCAATAAGTATGGTATTTTAAACTGAATATTATAGATAATTTTACATTCCCATTTTAACACTTGTCATAAAAATTAGTTATTATTACTATACCAAACAACTTTATCTAATAAAATAATTACCTGTAGTTGTGGATTGTTGACCACAACAAAGCCAACGAGCACAATAAGGTCCAAGACCATAGTCTCAGACAGGCTCTGGTCCAATCGTTCGTTGCTTAGACCTGTGAATAATCAGATTTAAATCTAAGTATCTACTATAAATAAATATTATTGTAATAGATTTTTATTAAATAGGAACCCGAATACAGAAAGAAAGTAGGTATATAAAGAATTCTATAGTATAAGTCTATCCGAACTCTATGTGAGGCAGAGTAAGGCAGAACAACGCTAGTTTATATAAAAAATTGTTATTATTATTCATGGCAACATTTAAGTTTGTTACAAACCTAAATTAAAAAAAAAGCTTTTATCAAATTTCAGTTCATAAAATAACCTACTTCAAAAACATAGCACATATAGAAATACATATGTTATATTAACAACATATTAACAATACACATTAACAAAAGCCCAAATAACAAAACCTACATATAAATTTATAAAGAATAGAAAAAATTCGATCACGAGGCGGGACTCTCGAACTCACTAGATCGAATTTTTTCTATTCTTTATAAATTTATATTTAAAATGCCATAAAACCAAAAACTATCAATTTCAAAACCTGAAATGTGTGATAAAATACATTTCCCTTCATAATAATTTTTCCTAATAAACACCAAACTCACGCAAAGTATTCTTCCTAGGCGCTTCCTTATCATTGGGCGCGTGCTGAGACAGCAGCCGAGCGACCGCCGCGCGAAACTCGATCGGCCAACCGCCTTCACCGAACGCCTCCTATACAGTTTGTTACCATTTGCTTTGTTTTCTTAAACGTATGTTTATTTAGGAAGAACATACAGATGAAATAAGCTATAGAATCGCAACATATATATTTATTTTTGAAGTGAAACTTCTTTATCGGGGTTTGAAAAAAATTTAGTGTAACATTTTTCCGTTACGCGCCATCTTGTTTTTATCCACTACCACGCGTGATTGACGTATTTCTGTAAAGATGCATATAGTAAATTATTTTTTGAAAAATAAGGTCATAAAGAAGTTTCACTTCTTACGTGTGTACACTAGTACACGCACACATTTTTTATTTATTTATAACACTTTATTGCACAAACTAAATTTTGACAAAAGTAACATTAATACAAATGATAGCTTTAGAAACGCGACATATATTGAGTGTAGACGACAATAGTACAATAAAAGTAAAGAAAACAAGAACTCTAAAAATGATTCTTAAATATTTAAAATTAGTACAAAAGTCAAAAATTTACCAAAATATGATTACAAGAAAATGTGTGTGTTTTGTCCCTCATAATGTCGCAACGGAGGGATGTAACAGTCAGATTTTTTTGTGCGGTGATAGAAAGCAATGGATACTCTTACAGTGATAAATTATGTTTTTATGCTGGAAATATACATTATAATGCGTGTATGAATCCGTCATTATATCAATTAGGTATAATTAACAATAACAATGTGTTTATTCTTCTATAGCTTCATAAAATGACTATGGGCGTATTCAGAAAGAAAGCTTGAAACTTATAAGCGCTTATCGGCGCTTGTCATGTTCATATATTTTCCTGTCAGTGCTGTCAACCCGCGCAGGAAAATATATGAACATGACAAGCGCCGATAAGCGCTTATAAGTTTCAAGCTTTCTCTCTGAATACTCCCTATATCATTGTAATAGACAAATAATATTATGTATTTTGGTCATAGTCAACTGTTATATAGTCTGTGTAAACAGGAATTGTTTTTGCCCTCCTCTTGTCTCTGGTTCGTGGTGTAATGTCGTGTGTGCACAATGAAGCTTGTTAAAAAGTATTATAAAAATAAAGTTAATTTATCATTAAAGTTGTGTTTCAATATACAATTATTTCAACAATTATAATTCTATATAATAGACACCTGGCAGGCTAATTCCCTTTGACCACACAACCAAATCCACGGGTAACAGCTAGTGCATAAAGGTAACACGATACACTCAAGGAGGTCGACCGTGACCAGAGGAAGCCCTCACGAAACCGTAACTCACTTTGGACAATTTGCGAGGGACGAGTCTATTCCGTAACTTCTACAATTGGCCGAAAGGAATAGATTTTTACCACTAATGTAGAAGTATTTTATCACGATTTTTAATCTATATTAGTGAGTTTGTTTGTTTGAACGCGCTAATCTCAGGAACTACTGGTCCGATTTGCAAAATTATTTCGGTGTTAGATAGCCCATTTATCGAGGAAGGCTATGCTATATATATCATTACGCTAAGACCAACAGGAGCGGAACACTGCGGGTAAAACTGCGGGGCACAGCCAGTAAATAATAAAAAGATAAACAATCAAAGTCATTGCTTAAAAGACTAATCTTCTCTTATATATAAAAATGAATCGCAAAATGTGTTGGTAAGCGCATAACTCGAGAACGGCTGAACCGATTTCGATAATTCTTTTTTTATTATATTCCTTGAAGTACGAGGATGGTTCTTATGTAGAGAAAACGTAAATATTATGTACCACGGGCGAAGCCGGGGCGGACCGCTAGTAATATTATATGTTTTAATTTAAAAAACAGTTATCGTGTGAAGCAAAATCCAGACTTGGAAAGGTTTTTTACAATCATCATAGGTATAGGTAATAGTAACAATGTTTAATAATTTGTTTTATGCTTTTATTTTGCCGTCTGATAACAGAAGAAGACGTATATCGATCATTTATCAAGCAATCGTCAAAATCCTTAAAACCTTATTGCGTCAAAGTATTAGTTATAGGATACATTTATCTACCAAAAACTTGTAACACAATAGAAATCTCAGCTATGACGAGCTAACAAGATTCGCTCGTACAACTTTGCTGCCAAATCTCTGTTAGAAACATTCTACACACGTATTCGGTAGTTTTGTTATCAACACTGAATGGACGCGTTCAAATTAGGTTACTTGAATTGACCCTAGCTGAGACGAGATGAATAAACCGCGTTTTAAATCCATTAATTCTTATTTATACTCTGTCCATTATATTACGTATTTGCTTCTTGACAGCTTCACGTTTATGAAGGATTGCAGTATTGTTTAGGTCATACAAATATTGTACTTCATGGACAGGCCCCGCCCACTTAGTGATGTCTACACAGAATTATTCAATGATGGTTCGATAGATTATTATAATCGATAGAAATACTCTGTAAAATATATGCGATACAGAAAAACTCTTGTATTATGTAATTTTAACATAAAGACAACCAAATTGTAAGATAGAAACCAATAAATAATAAAATATTAGTTGAGTTTAGTTTTAACATAAAATGCATCGATATGTGGTCTTATTATTACGTTTACGTTGTAATTATTATTTACGTACCTAATTCGATTTATGATAATATTTTGAATTTATAATCGGAATGGTATGTATCATAATCCATAATCTTTTGGACATCACTCTGGTATCACCCGTCGAGCTGTCAAAAGGCAATTCTTATAGTCGACAGACTATAGCGATAGTTTTTGGCTATAAAAATGATATGAATTTAGCAAATTAGCACACAGAACGACCTGCCCCCCTAGTCAAGTGGCTTTCTGTTAGCGTAGCGTTCAATAGAATAGACTACGAATGTATGAGATTGACGTAAGCTGTAGATACGTTTATCTACAGCCTATTCTATTGAACGCTACGCTAACAGAAAGCCACTTGACTAGGGGGGCTGGATTATGAAATTTCTACATTTCCTTTGTACAGTGGGGTAACCATGATATGTTACAGTAATATTATTTCCACTGTGGGGAAGTGATGGCGCTATACGACCTATATAGGCTGTCATATTTCCATACTGGAAATGATACTGCTTTAAGACATTATTGTTCAGGCTTGTATCGTGATCAAGCACGCTGACCGCACCGCACAACTTAGCAGATGTCACATGTCATTTCGAGATATCTAAACTAATATTATAAAGTTAAAGAATTTGTTTGTTTGAACGCGCTAATCTCGGAAACTACTAGCCTGATTTGAAAAATTCTTTCGGTGTTAGATAGCCCATTTATCGAGGAAGGCTATATGCTATATATTATCTCGCTGAGACCAACATGAGCGGAGCACTGCACGTAAAACTGCAGGGCACAGCTAGTATTATATAAAATAAAGTTGCGTTAATTACACGATTCTAATTGTCTTTGGTTGAACTTGTCTGCACAGACGAGCATTTAGTAAATAAATAAAGTCTATATATTGTTATACAGATGAAATCTCAACATCATCCCGATTCCCTGCACGTATTGCTAACATCCGCAGCATCACGGTACGCTGTCACGCGATTGTATCGTCAACAGAGATTAGTTGAGATTTAGCTAATGTTGCGATGTGACGGGATTTCATTCCTTTGGGTTTAGGATAATATCAAATTGTTGCGTTTTTGGTAGAATATTGTGTAAACAGTTTTTAACCCATGTTTGAACTTACGTGAATAATACTGTTTAAACCCTTTAAAGACTGTTTAAACCCGTTTAAACGTAAGGTTATTAAAAATAGGTAAAAAGGCCACACAAAACATTAGTGAAACTGCATCTAAATCGGTTAAGGGCCGATTTTTCAATGCTTGGATAAAACTTATCCGTCCAATAAAGTATTACACTATACTATTAAAATGCCACATAAATTGGCAAATACGGGCAATTAGAATACGTTTTTAAAATGGTAATTTTATACATTATTCGAAGAATAAGTTTTAACCAAGGATTGAAAAATCAGCCCTTAATCTATCTGAAATTAATGCCTATAAATTAACATGCAAAGAGAAAAATGAACATCTTATATAAGCGTTGTTTTAGTTTTTCTTATGTCTATAAATACCCCCAAAAACAAGTATTTGGTTACATTTCATAATAAGCTTAGTTTAAGAGAGTAAAATAAGTAAGCGTGTGTCCCAAGGGTAACCATCAAACATGAAAATATTGAAGATAAGAGGAGGGTACATAAGTATTTGTATTTTTACTCCCTTTGAAATATAAAGTGGTTATCTTCAAACAATATACCATAATGTTATTTGTTTATAGTTACTGTGTAGGCAAAATTTTCATTGTTATTTATTTACACAGATATTTGAAAAATATTTGACAATAAAACATGAGTGACAAGAAAAATGTTTTCTTCTATAGTCTATAGTTTTTGGAAGAGTAACGGATAATCTTTTATTTATTTAAATCTTATTAATAACATAGTTACTAGTTATTATTCTGTAGTAATAATCTAGTCTTAAGAAATCAAATCAAGCAAATAAATTATGTTATTTCTTAAATTGAATTTTACTTTTGCTTTTTGCGATAGATTGGACGTCATTTCTAACTTTTAAGCTTTGTTTTCAGATGCTATAAGTAGAATTATATGTTGATTTTAACTTTATAAAAAGAAATTAGTTTCTATACATAAATTATTGAATTCAAACACCACACAACTCAAACTCAACCACCAAAAAACCCAGCACCAATCCATCAAACCATCTGCGGTGGCTAATAAACGTATAACGTGTTTATCCATAATGTATAACATCCCATGGGTCCACAATTATATCTACATGTATTTAGACATCAAAGTTCGCTCGGACCCCGGGGAGCGGCTCGGTTCGTTTTTATTATTACCTACTATTAGAGTGCCTTTGTTTGTAGACTGTTCTGTTGTAAGTATGGAAAGTGCTTTGTTCTTGGCTGTTTGTACGCGATTTTTATAAGATAACTAGCGGTCCGCCCCGGCTTCGCCCGTGGTACTTACATATGAAAAATAGATGTTGGCCGATTCTCAGACTTACCCGATATGCACAGAAAATTTCATGAGAATCGATCCACCCGTTTCGGAGGAGTATGCAGACTAACATTGTGACACGAGAATTTTATATATAAGATAATAATATGTAAACTGGTTCATTTTATTAATTAATCTGTAAGTAGATATTAAATAAAGAACGTTATTCTTTTGATGAAGAATTGCATTCATTAATATTACGGTTGATCAATGACGAAATGTATGACTATGGCTTGTATTTAATTATAAAAAAAAAACTTAAATAAGTAGGTATTAGAAATTATTGTCATGATTCATTTAAGCAACTTCACAATTTCCATTTATTATAATTTCTCCCCCGATAGAACTCTTAATGAATCAACGCTTAACAAAAACGAAAATTACTTAAATACCCCTTCCTTACAATATATTCAATCATATCACATTGAAACCACGAAACAATAGTATCATCGCCATAATTCATCCTCCTAGCAACAATTTAAATAATACCACATAATACTTAATAATAGTAACGTATAATACCAAAATTAACCCGAAATATTTCGCGCCACGTGGCGGGCGCGCGTATCGCGTGACAGTGTAATGTCACTCTGACAGCTGTCATTTTTGACACATGTCACGGGGATTCGCGCCACCGCACCTCGTGGTGACTCTGTACAATGTATAGTTATAGGGGCATTTGAAAATCTGCGCTGTCCGATTGATATCCTAAATTTTTTGTCCGCAACAATTTGCTTAAATTGCGTAGCTTACTAAGGAAATTTGTAATTTGTATAGTGTATTGAAAGGATGGGAATCAATAAACAACTTTTTATTTAATTTTGTTCCGCAATAGCATTGTTAAATCCTCCTATAATCAAAAAAAAATTAAACGTAAAGCATATAATTACGCCATTATATAAATACAATTACGATTATACTCTCTCCTTGTCTGAGACGGTTTTTACTATGGTAGTCTACGGTTTCATGCTAGTAGCCATCACAATGTATCCAAGCTAAAAAAAAAAAAAACAAAAACACGACAATATCCGGAACGCAACTGTCAAACTTCATTACGTTTTTTTGTGCGCAAGCCATCACAGTAAAATTTTGTTTATTTTTATAAAAATGAAAATTTCATTTAAAAACAAGTGTATTAATTACTAATACTAAGTTTTAATATCATGTTCCACTGTAAATTGAATAAATAGTTGGCTAAATCAAGTGCTACAAGCTTATAAATGCAAAGGAAATCTTACAATGACGAGTGCATTAAAGGTACATAAATGGATTGAATTCTTACTAACGTTCAAGGGGTAAGTGATACATAGCATAAAAGTTTTTTGGTAGTCAAACGAAGATATTAACGTCGTTTTACCAAAGAATATCATTAAATATCGCGTATGTACCGGTTTAGAGGTTATGTTTATGTTATGTTTATGCATTGCAACCTGTTTGTACATGTCAACATGACATGAGTGTTTTTCTGAACGAAAAAGCGGGTTTTTTGTTAGGTTCGTTATATTCGTACACTAGTCATTTCCGTTTCCTGAAAAAACTTTCGGTACCTACGGATCGCGCGTGTTTTATCTCTCTTGTGTTTGCGTTGCAAAAATCACTGTCTTAAAATAATTGTGAAGTGAAAATGGGGAAAAGAAAAAGATCAGATTCCTATTCCCAAGAAGATTTGTGGAAGAAATTAAAAAAACTGGAAAGAAAATTGAAGAAATGTGAAGGCAGAACTGATAGAGATAGAGAGTCAAGTCCAGGGACTCCTCCTCCTCCTCCTGTTGAATGCACTGAAGACTTGACAGGTAATATTGTTAACCCAAATCTTACCTACTTCAAACGACTGGATAACTGTGGTAGATTTAGTACCTATTAAACTAGTGTACAGGCCCAATACTAATTTTTGACTTAGCGCTACCACTAGCAGGTAGACAATGTCAGTTATATATTATATACATTTCAGCGCTATCACCTAGCGGATAGACAGTGTCAGATATATACATTTCAGCGCTATCACTTAGCGGATAGACATTTTATTCTTACTTTCTAGTGCTATCACTTGTGGATAGACAGTTACAACCACAGCCTGACAGAAATGTTTGTTCCCTAAATAAATAAAATCATATAGTAGTATGAGAAATGAATAACATTTTGTTTTATATTATTTACAGTCGAAGATATCCCAGAGGAGCTTCTGTTAGCCCTGGGCAAGGAAGGTGAGAAGGAAAACATTGTTGGTGGGGAGATACAGCAGCAGCTGACAGAACGATGGACAAACATCATTCATCAGGGACTTGGAAAAGAAGCCAGAGAAAATTTAACAAAGAAATACCCCTCACCAATAAATTTTATGGCAGCTGTACCGCCTGTCTTGAATGAAGAGATAGCAGCGGCTATGAATGAAGCCAGTAAGAAGCGAGACAAACGAATAGTTTTCCGTCAGGCGTTAATAGGTAAAATGATGGTCGCATTAGGTAAGGCACTTACCTGTGTCCTTAAGGGTAATATAAATACCAAAGAAATTGTAGAACAACTGAATGACTCTGCAAAACTAGCCGCAGAAGTTCTCCACCAAGACTCCGAATCGAGAAAATTTTTTGCTCTTGCGGGAACAAGTCCAGTTATAAAGGAAGCAGTCAAAAAGGTAAAAACAGACGAATACCTTTTTGGTAAAAACTGTGGGGAACTTATTAAAGCGGCCCAGAGCATTCAAAAAACAGGCTCCCAAATTAAAAGACCTATAAGACAGGAAAACTGGAAGAGCCCGCTGCAACACCATCCTCAACCCCGCAGCGGGCAAGCACATCATCAACCTCGCAGCGTGCCAGCCAAGCAAATTCAGACTCCCCAGCAAGCCCAGGGCCAGAGGCCTCAACAACAGCGGAAGAGACCTCAAGCCCAGCGCCCCAGTCGACAACCCCAAAACAAATATCGCAGATACTAGAGGTACATGCCAGTAAATTGAAATTTTTTTCTCATAACTGGTTAAAAATTACTAATGACCCGGTAATCTTACAATGGGTTCAGGGATACAATATCCCATTTAATTTTATCCCTCCAGAGCATACAGGACCCCATCAGTCTTGGTCTAACAAAGAAAAAGAAATTATTGAATGGGAAATTGAAAAATTAATAAATTTGGGTGCTGTATCTCAATGTGAATATATAGTGGGCCAGTTTATATCACCAATATTTGTAATTCCAAAACCAAATGGTACATTCAGGTTTATATTGAATTTAAAAGAATTAAATCAATACATTGATACATGTCATTTCAAATTAGAAGACATGAGAACAGCATGTAAATTAATTACTCAAGACTGGTATATGGCAAAATTAGATTTGAAAGATGCATACTTTAGTGTGGCTATTTCAAATGAATCAAAAAAGTTTTTGAGGTTTAAATTTGACAATAAGTTGTATGAATTTAACTGCTTACCTTTTGGTTTATGCACAGCCCCTTTTGTATTCACAAAACTTATGAAACCAATATGTACCTACCTTAGAAATAAAAATATTGTCCTGACATCTTACTTAGACGATATAATATATTTTAACTCATCAAAAGAACAATGTAGGAAGGATATAGAGATTTCGTGCACTTTGTTTCAAGATCTAGGTTTTATTATTAACCTTGAAAAGAGTATTTTCACACCTAAAAAGACTTGTACTTACCTGGGCCTAATTATAGATTCAAGATCAATGTCCTTATCAGTACCTCTAGAAAAACAATTATCTATAATAGAAAAAGTTAATTATTTCAAGAAAATTAAGTCTTGTAAAATAAGGGAATTTTCTCAACTGCTAGGAAAATTAACTTCAGTTTGTCCAGCTATACCTTATTCATGGGTATATACAAAACTTCTAGAAAGGGAGAGATATCTTGCTTTAATTAAAAAGGATAACAATTATGATGAAAAAATGGAATTATCAAAAATAGTTACTTCCGAATTAGAATGGTGGACAAAGAACATAGATAGGTCTAACCCGATTCAAAATTATAATTTTTCTCTAGAAATTCAGACAGATGCCTCAACCACTGGCTGGGGAGCAGCTTGTGGTATAGAGCGAGCTTCAGGTTCATGGTCTTCCACTGAGAGGCAAAACCATATCAATTTCTTAGAAATTAAGGCAGCTTATCTAGGACTTCAATCTTTTACAAAAGACCTAAGTCATTGTGAAATCTTACTCAGAGTGGATAACACAACAGCAGTAGCATATATTAACAAAATGGGTGGTGTTCAATTTCCTCATTTAAATGAAATGGCTAGGATTTTTTGGCAATATTGCGAGAGAAAAAATATCTGGGTGTATGCGTCATACATAAATTCAAAAGATAATTTTGAAGCTGACTTTGAATCAAGGAAAATAAACATAGAATGGGAACTTTCAAATACTGCCTATGATGAAATTGTACAACAATTTGGCTGCCCAGAAATTGATTTATTTGCCTCTAGAATCAATAACAAATGTAAGAAGTTTATCTCATGGAAACAAGATCCTGAAGCGTTTGCTGTAGATGCATTTACTGTTAAATGGAGTAAATATTTTTTTTATGCATTTCCTCCTTTCTCATTAGTTTTAAAATGCATTAGAAAAATACAATGTGATAAAGCAGAAGGTATCTTGGTATTTCCTTTATGGAAATCCCAAGCCTGGTTTCCCACATTACAGACTCTTCTAGTTGGAAAAATGTTAATTTTCGAACCCAATCCAAATTTATTATCTTCTCCTTACAGAGAAACACACCCCCTTCATCAACAACTTACCCTGGCTGCAGGGCTGCTGTCAGCGAGGCGTTCGTGAGACGGGGCACTCCAAACTCAGCCTTAGGAATTATGTTAAATTCACTATCTAGCAATACTATCAAACAATATGATAGCTCTCTTAAATTATGGTGGAGTTTTTGTAATAGGTTTAAATTAGATCCTTTTCAAACTTCAGTCCCATTTATTTTAAATTTTTTAAGTGAACGTTTTAACTCAGGTGCCTCATATGGTACCCTTAATACCATTAGATCAGCTATTGTATTAATAATGGGACCGAAAGTTAGTGCAGATGATAGAATAAAAAGATTCTTAAAAGGTGTGTTTAAAATGAAACCACCTAAACCAAAATATAATATGACTTGGGACCCAGGCTTAGTATTAGAATATATAGGTAAAAATTATACGAATAATAATTTGGATTTACAAAGGGCTACTAAAAAACTTGTTATAATGTTAGCTCTTACTACGGGACATAGGGTTCAAACACTGTCCCTAATAAAAGTATCAAATATTAAATTTACACAAAGCGGAGTTCAAATTAAAATCCCAGACATTATAAAAACGTCAAATAAAAATTCATTTCAACCAATCTTACATTTGCAGTCGTTTACGGAAAAAGAAATCTGCCCTGTAGAAATTATAAAAATTTATTTAAAAGCCACAGAAAAATTAAGGCAAAACATAGATCACCTGATTTTAACATTTAAAAAACCATATAAGAAGGCTTCATCTCAAACAATAAGTCGTTGGATAAAATCCGTATTGTGTGAATCTGGGATAGATGTGTCTGTTTTTTCTGCCCATAGTACCAGACACGCGACTACGTCGGCAGCAAACAGGGCGGGTCTTAGCATAGACCTTATCCGTAAGACTGCTGGCTGGTCTAGAGGTTCTTCTGTATTTGCTAGGTTTTACAATAGGCCTATAATAGAAGATCCTTTATCCTTCTCTGATACTATTTGTAATCTGAGTACAAATATTTAAGAAAAACTTGTCTCTAGTTATAAGAATATTTGTAATATTTTGAAATAAATAAAAAATTCATTTGATTTATTATAAATGGTTTCATTCACAACTCATGAATCTTTAAACATCTACCATAGTAAAAACCGTCTCAGACAAGGAGAGAGTATAATTAAATGGTTAAACGAACTTACCTGTAAGTGAAGTTCTACCATAATTATACGAAGCTCCTTGTCTGAGACGGTACCTGTTCCCACCCTACCCACCTCTGACCAAGTCTGAGTTGTTCATGAAACTTCTTGCTTTAAAAGTAATGAAGTTTGACAGTTGCGTTCCGGATATTGTCGTGTTTTTGTTTTTTTTTTTTTTAGCTTGGATACATTGTGATGGCTACTAGCATGAAACCGTAGACTACCATAGTAAAAACCGTCTCAGACAAGGAGCTTCGTATAATTATGGTAGAACTTCACTTACAGGTAAGTTCGTTTAACCATTTAAAAATACAGCCAATCGTTTTTTCAGCCTTCTGTAGTTTAATTTTTTAAATTGCATTTAAAAAATAATTGAATGCAACCGAAAAATAGTATCCACATATAAAAGATACATTCACGCTACCCTAGTTGAAACAAATACACTTAAAAGTCTAGAAACCTGAAAGGCTCTTGTAAGCAATAAAGAGAGAGATAGACAAAACAGACGAAGTTAGGGTTAAAAAGTGACAGCTAACTCAATTATGATGTACGGAACCCGCAGTTGGCAAATAGTCCCGATCTAATATGTGTGTTTGGTGATGTGCTACTGCGATTAAATATTATCGATATTTTAAAATTGAACGAATGATATTTAAATTTTCATAAAGTACTAGACAAATTTTATGACCATTTCTTTATTTTTTAGGTTCTTTTCGTAGGATGATTCCGGCAAAGTTTATTTGTAACATTATATTAACTAATATTAAGTATTTGATCTGAAGGTTGAAGCCCTTTTTAAAATAAAACATCTACTACCTACTTATGTCGCTGTTATATTTATTGTTACTAATAGAACTGTCTGTGCTTTTCGATAAGAAATAAATTATTCACAGGTACATCACTAGTGAGGGCAGATAAATTGGCTTTCCGGTAACGATTTTAAATTGATTGACCCCGTCCCTAGAGGTTCCTACAATCACCGTTCTTTACTTAACAGATTCCCATCTTTACTTTGATACAAGCAAATATTATTTTGGTTTATAATAAAATCATACATAATAGTTGGCTAAGGGTCGATTTTTGAGTAGCGGTGTTTAAATAATTAATGTTTGGTGTCTATCTATTGTTTCGAATGATAATTGAATACATTTTATTTGGACATATTTTATAAAACGATACAAATATGTACAAAAACTAATTTATGAAAGGACGATGGCATTTTTTGACAAAATTTATTATTTTAAGTTATGCAGACAAACAAAAAGATTTTTGTTTCTTTCTTGTTTCCATTTGAAAAAGTGAAACGAATAAAATCATTCACAATATTTCTTCTTTAATTCCCAAAATTTTTCCTACCAAAAAAAATATTCAATAAAAATGCATATTGTTTTTTTTCGCTTTTCTATTTCTTCCAACAAGTCAAAAGACAAGTACATAGCTCCCAGCTATCCCACAAGGCGCCACTCAGCACAGTATCAATTACAAACAAAACATTGCGCACCAAGAGTGGCGCATCGCCTGTGCCTGCACAAACAATGTGCGTAATGCACTCTTGTGACTTACATTGCAAGTTACGACTGAACTTTGTCGAGTTTTAAGCTATGAGTTATTTCGCTATACACGGTAGTATGTTTTATAAAATTTACGAATTAAAAATCTACTAAGTAATATTTAATTTTTTATAAAAAAAAACAACATTTTTTGTATTATATTTTATGACGTGAATCTAACGTCTCTAAAACAACAAAGAAACTATATTATTAAACAACAAAACTAAGTGATGAATAATAGATTGATATAATTTGAATTTGTAAAGAAATAATAGGACGTCACGGTAAACCCCCAGAAGAAATGCATATTTATAATGTCGTAATATTAAAGATCTTTAACTATATCCCGCAAATAAATGCTCCTCTAAAGGTATAGAATAAAAAATAGAATAAAGGTCATCGACCTACAGGTAAAAATTCACAAAAAGTAGTCGATTCTCTTATAATCTACATTCAGTACGCAACGCTAGTGTTTGCACAACAAACCCTAATGATATCGTTAATTAAGGAGAGAGCAAATATGCCGAGTTGCTGAATCAATTGGCAGCTAGGGGATGCTTTTTTGCTATACTAGTTGTAACACGCGGCGTCAATCGTGTAGTATTCCAGTAAAACGATTCGATTCGATCATTAATTGGTAAATTTTTAGTTGATATAGATTAGTTGTGTGTTTATAAATTTATTACATATGAAATGAAAAAGTAGTCGTAGGCAAAAATATAACAATTTATGAATATTTTATTAATTAAATAAGTTTTATTTGTGTTATTGTAATTGTGTAAAATGTGTCTGTGTCTTGAATATACACATGAATCGTAAATATGAGTCTATATTATGTTGAGTATCGATTAGGTATATGAGTCTATATGTTGTGCGTCAATGTTGCTCACTAACCTGTGTGTCTATGATGTTTGTATATTTGTTTTCTATGCGTCAACCATATGTGTATATGTATATTTGTTTTCCGTGTATATGTAGCTCACAAACCTGTACAATAGAGTGGTCCATCTCAGCGAGCACCCTCAGCAGGTGCGCAGTTCGAGCCGCCCGCACGAACCCGCCGCAGCTCGCGAGCGTCGCGCCCTCCGCGAACAGCACGCAGAACTCGGCGCGCGAGCCGCACACGCCCGTGCCGAGCGCCGCCTTGAGCGCTTGCCGAGCGACCAAGCGCTCTTTGCCCTGGGCATACGGGCTAGTTTAGATCGCAGACTCTGTGACCTTGAGCTACAGCGTGTTAGCTCTACAGTTGATACTTTTGTTGATTACTAGGTGTCGAAGCACACGACCTGTGCTTGCTCCAAGTCCTGCGCGCCACGTAAACCCCCGCGGCTCTCCAGCCTCGCAAAACTCGGCGGCGATACATTGACACGTTGATTTTAGAGCGTACGCACGACCACGTTACATAGAATATAGATCGATAGAGTGACGTACTTATAGTGAACAGTATTTTCGCTTTGCCCAAAAGATTATGAATAAACTAGCGGTCCTCCCCGGCCCCCGACTTCGCCCGATGTACCTACATGTTTAAACTATCCTATCTCTCAAGTTGGATCGAACTGCACATGGTGTGCGAATTTTATTTTAGGAGTCCATTCAGGACAAACATTGTGACACGAGATTTATATATATTAAGATAAGTGAAACCCCTGCTAATGGTTAAAAAGAAGAAAACTTACAGTATCAACAGCGCATGGATGACACAAATCAGCGCAGACAGTCAGCAAGGTTTGTATGCTCTCTCTCGCTTCACCCGCCTTTTCTGCGCGTTCGAGACATCCGCTTAGACAGAGGTAACTGTAACAAAAAGATTTATATGAATAAAATAAAAACAAAAATAGAGGGATTGCTTTTTAAAATAAACATTGGTTTGTATTGTTGAATTCATGAGCATTAGTTTTAAGTCTGTGTTATGTTAAATTCAGGTGGGTCATGTATGTTATAGTACCCTATGTAATATGTTCAAAAAATACTGAGATTCGAGGACATACAATTTACAACTAAAACGATGTACCTAATAATTCATCTGCTACGAAGTAGAGGCGTACTGACCCAATATCAATAATACATTAATAATAATTATTATAAGGGCCGATTTTTCAATGCTTGGATAAAACTTATCCGTCCAATAAAGTATCTATTACACGATAATATTAAAATGTCACGTAAACTGTCAAATACGGGCAATTAGAATACGTTTTTAAAATGGTAGTTTTATACATTATTCGACGAATAAGTTTTATCCAAGCATTGAAAAATCGGCCCTAAGTAACACATTTTTTCTGTTATTTAAACATTTATTACATAAACATCATCGGTACATTTTACTTTCCATACAAGATAATTTCTTAGAATATCAGCCCTTTGTACTTTACCCTTATTACCCGCTTATTATATTTTTTCTGCATAATCTAGTCCAATAAAACGTTTTAACCGACCAGCACTCACTATAACTACATGCAGATCCAACCAACACTTGTTGTTTTCTTGTTACCAACAGTGTTGTTGTTGTGTTGTTTACGGCAACACGGCGCGTGTTTGCTTTTCATTCGGCTTAAAGGGGTACCTACAGCATGCTCGTTAAACATTGTTTGTGTTTCGATGCTTTCATAATTATTTTAATTGGCTCCAAGATTGGGATTTGATGCTGCGTAGTTAGAGCCGTGTAGATGGATAGATTATTCGAAATAATAAAGAGAAACAAAAAGTTTAATCATCATCGTTTAGCGCAGTGTGCTTAATGTGTTCAAGCAATATGTCTTAATGCTGGGACGTTGTTTATTTAACAAGCTTTATATGAGCTGACAATAATATTGGATCTAGATTACAATTATTATAAAATTTAAAATGATTAAATATGCCTTTAATATTAAATGACAAAATGCACAAAAAATATTGAATATGGCAGGCATAATAGGCAGGCAGGATACAGGAAAAAGGTAGTCAAAATTTCTCCTGCATTCCACTGCAAATATCAAAGCTATGTAAGAAATATTCTAAAAACATGCATTGTAATACAAAAACAACGATATAAGTTCCATAACGATAGATGTATTAAAATTTGTAATATTAAAGAGTTTAGTAGTTCTAAATTTAAAACTTATATAAAAAATGTACTTGTCCAGAGAGCCTATTACAGTATTAAGGAATATATGGAAGATAAAAACCCATGGAGGGTTGTCGCGTAAAAACCACAGGACAGTTCTTTGGCATATTATGATAATATATTATGATATTACATATGTAATTTGTAAAATTGTAAATCTGACATGATTAAAAAGAGCAACTATGGAGTTTCTTGCCGATTCTTCTCCGTAGATACTGCTTTCCGAATCGGTGGTAAATGTTAAAAATATGTAGATACTTAATGACGTTTCAAAAGTGCTTCTAGAAGAAGTCTAATTGAATAAATAAATGTTTGAGTTTGAGTTTGAGTAGAAAACGAACGTAAATACGCAAAGAAATGCCACTACGTCACAATATTTAAACATCTACGCAATCGAATCATCATTTTTACCAACTTTCCTTACCACCTTCATCTCCACCCGACTGTACAAGCAATCCATAAATCCACAGAGATCACTGCAGTGTACAGTCGAGCGCGAAATAATTTGCAAAATTAAAAACTGTACGCTCGTCTTACAGCCCCTTCTGCTATCCAATTATAACGGGTGTAAATATTTGCTTTGCGGAGCGGTTGCTGAGGTATCTTCGCTGGTTTTGCTTGAGTTGCACACGAGAATACACTTCGCTTCGCATATTTCCAGCGGTTTTATATAATGTAGAATGGAGTGGATACTGTAGGTAGTGTGGATAGTGGAAAATATGTTGTATAAGTATATAATTATAAAAAGTGGAGCCAATTTTTTAGTTATTCGTTGTAGTTCGATAATAGCCAATTAGTTATTATCGAACTACAACTAAAAAAGTTATCTTCATGTTAAATTTTAAGTGTTTATCAATAGTCATATTTTTATTCTTATCAGAATCATTTCTTACAAAAGGTATTTCTATAGTGTGGCCTATATTCAATCTATTCTAAACCCATTATAATGCCCACAATTTGAAATAAAGCTTATTTACTGACCTATATAAGTGTTCAGGCCTTCAAAATTGCTGTTCCAGAGCAGATATTGAGTTAATACAAATTCATTAACTATAAAATGGAAATGCAGATTGAAATAAAAACTTCAACTGCAAATTTTATATTTCGTCTGATTGCTATCAAATATGCTCCTCTTATTTCTGTACAATTGTCAACATTACCAAAATCGCCCCTTCAACATCATTCCAAACCGTTTCAAGCAATTCTTTCAACCCGCTTTAAGCTGGATGCATCACTTAAAATTCCTCCCAATTCGTAAATTAAATAAGCAATTCGTGGCACGAGCTGATCGAGGCGGAGCCAACACCATTACAACTACACTTAGCTATCGAAACCCATCCGAATTCACTTAACCCACCTATTGCCGTACAAAATAATTTACGAAAAGAGCTCTTTATCGAAAAAGGAACGCAACGATCCCAAGCATTCGCCGTTTAAAAAACAAAACGTCCGAGATGGCGCCGTTCCTATTCCGCTGATAAAACGCCGCGTCGCGATTGGTCAGTCGCGCGTAATGTTGCCCGATGCGATGGGCACGTCAATTATTTCGTAAATTCGACTCTAATGCGTCGCTCTTGGGCACAATGAGTTTTATATCGGACCTCCTTGTTGAGTGACGTGCTGAGATAGCGCTTATCTTAAATATTCTGGCTCCGAGACGGATATAGAGAGTGATGATGCACCGAATGAGCTACGTTTCGTGCGAACCGTTTGTACGGAAAGGGTTTACGTCACGCCGATGGTGATTTAGCTTACGGCCAAATTGTCGTGTCTCACGGGATCGAATATGCGTCGAGTACATGTCCAATTATACAAAGAGAAATGGGAGATATTCATTTATTATCGTAAATGTTGCATTCCAACAATATTAAAACAGAATATGAATACGCATTCTTAGTTGTTTACAACGAGTTAGGTACTTTTATTCCCTGTGTGATAAAACATAATGATCATAAAAAAAACATACATTATGTAAGTAGATAATATTTTTTTTTTATTTCAGGAAAACATACACATAAAGAGCAGAGAAGCAGGAGCATAAGCCTGCATCGATTTATAGTTACTCGTATACATTATTCTTTAATAGAAAAGCTCATATTAAAATAAACAACAGAAGACTTAAATTCATGAAACCAATCTTTATTTAACCCTGTAGGCAGATCAAAACTAGAATCCACAATTCAACTCCAGCATACCTTCAAGACAAATCATCTTAATTGCAAAAAGGTTCATTTAGTCGGATCGCAGCACATCAAAAACAAAAAAAAACAAAACAAAACACCTCAACGCGCAGGCGCCATTGATTAATGGGCGCCGTCGGCCAATCCGAGCGCGTTCTAAATTCAAACGCGCTAATGGAAGCCGAACCGGTGCGCGGCGCCTGCGCATCGACGTTTTTATGTTGCCAGGTTTAAGGAATTTTCCCGTGTGCATGTTAAAAATGAAGTGTCAAGATCGGTATTTATTTATTTCTCAGAAAATGACAATTACTTATATTGAAGTTCATTAGCGATTTAACCTATAATATGTACCTTATCAATGTTGTATTTCACATGTGTATGTTGAATATAATTAGTCAGAAATGGTGTTCATTTATCTATCAGAAAGTGTCGAACTGATGTGCCAACTACCGAGTTACACATGCGTCTTATGGTAATTGTGTTCGCGCGTAACATGTTAATTACTTCAAAACAGCAGTACTAAAATATGTAATAGTAATATGTACGTGTGGAATTTATCTACATTTTATCATTTTTTACACCCAATACGTAAACGTTTACGTTTTCATACTTCATGTCTTCCAGATTAAAACGACAACACTAATTAAGTACGGGTTCTAGAGTATAATCTATCCCTGATCAAATCTTTACCGTCATTTAACGTTATAATTATCATGCCAAAGCACACGAGCAAAGTGACTTCCCCTTAACAGACACGAAGCAAGTGACAATGGACACTGTCTTAGAATAAGTTACCTATGTATTTAGAAATTTAAGTTAACATAAAATTACTTATTAGTCTTATAGGCTAGATTGTAATTTATATAAGGTACTATTTTGAATTAGCGACCTTATAAAAAGAAAAAATAATCTATTCATGCATTCACCTATCATTTCCAATAATAACATCACAATAAATCAAAACTAAACTCCACGGTCGAATTTTACCCGCGCGCTAGCAACACCGGCAACCAAAAATTTATAGATCGTTTAAAATGCTTTCGTCCTTAATTTCACCGAGACGAATGACACCGTATTACTCTAAACACCGTGATTTATGCGCTCACATTACGTAATTCATGTTGCGTATGCTTTTAAAACCCCAAAGAAAGGGAATGGAGGTAGGATGGAAATACATGCATAGGTACAGATGTTTCTCTTTGAATTGGGTGTGATATTTTGTATTTATGAATCTTGATGGCGATGATTAAAGGAATGTAATTATAGAAAATTAAGCAGGTATAGTTCTTCTTCATCTATTTCTTATATGACAATTCCCGATCCCAGTGAGGACGGATTCTGCCAATCTCAAGTTTTGGACAGACGATCAGGGACTTTTAGCTATCGTTTAGTTCTTGAGTTAAGCGACAGGTATAGTTGAATCAATTATAGTCGAAAAATAATTATTTGAACAATTTATTATCTACCAGCTCATACCGCCAGTGAATTTTCGATACTGGAAATATTATACGTATTTTCACCGCTTCAATCAACAATCCTTAGGAGAATATGTTTTTACCAATTCCTAATCTAAATATAAACTACATGGAAATAGCTTCAGCTGTTCTCACGTAATAAATATACGTACACACTTAAAACATGTTATAATTGGTATGATTAATAAGGCTTTCGACGAAATATAGTGAAATACCAGTGAACATTACGAACACGCTAAATTCCTCATGTAGCAATATAGATAACGTCGAAACGTAGATACTGACTCATACTTTTACTTTTAAACTAGACAAAGTCATCAATAACTGTGTATTTTGTTCGTGGTGGAATTAAATACATATTTAATTATTTATGGGCTGACCAAGAACAAGTAAATCAAGTAGTCGGTATTTAAGTTAGAAAGAAAACAATTTTATTACTGTGTACGACAGCTTCGCTAGCGCCATCTATATTTCGTCTTTAATTTTTAACCTAATTCAATCAATTCTTTCAAGAGTTAAAGTTCATAATAATCTAATATAAGCCGGACCGTATTAGTAGCAATGTGTCGAGATGCTTATTAATAGAAACATGTGCATAAATATCGCAAATTATTAACTACACATTATAATATACGTAATAAAAAATTTATTATTAAAAAATCTGCAACATATTCATAACTCTCCCGCAACAGATGTAAAGAACATTATAAAAACCATAAATGACCATAAAATCATTGGAACCAAGTCATACGGGGCGTGAGCGCATACATTGAGACATCATGCAGTTCTAATATATGTAAATGCAGTCAAAACAAGTTTATTTCACGCCACCCTTATGCGAAAGGGAATTTCAAACCATTAGCGAAGGGTACATTAAGCAATATGTGGAGAAATTCAATTAAAAACGCATTCCTCTTTTGATCTCCGATCATATTGTATTAGTGTCATTTTTATTTTGTTTGCCGATGCTTTCTTTACTATCTGGGGTACGGAACGCATTTTAAGTGAAATGATATGATTTAATTAAGCTGTACATCTGTTTTATATCTTTCAATGTAGCTGACTGGTGTGTTTCTACAATGCATTTACATATTTGGTTTTCTTAGATATTTGTACCAATGTTCATATATTGTGGGATAAAAACTTAAATCAATATCAATACACATAGGTGTCTTTGTTTTCACTTTAAGTTTACAAAATAATTGCTACAGATTAAACCATAATAAAAAGTATAAGTTATTCAATTAAAGTTTATAATCAAATATGTGACCTACACATATCACGTACCCAATGACACTTTTTGCGTCATTTAGAATTTAGAAACAAACATGAAAATAATACAATATAAATAGGGTTATAGATTTCACTTGCTATTCATGTTATAGTGACGATATTTTAGATATTTTGCTTTACAATCGAAGCTTTTGAAACTACTACCGCATATTACCTAATACCATTGCATTTTATATAGATATTTAGAATATACACTAGCAAATACGATTATCATCCTTTATTAAAATTAACACACAAACAGCGAACAGGCCTGAGCATCAATAAAACTATTTTATTTCAACGCATTAAACCTAAGCCGAATATTAGAGTCATGTCGCGTTCCGACAAATCTCTCTCTATTTACATATGAAGAGGCGGGGAGAGCCGGGTAATCCCGGTAAGTAATTCTTTTTGAGTAAGTAATGCGTTGATAAATGAAATTAAATCGCACAAACAAGTGCTGCCATTCGGCCCGGGGCTCCCCTTTCGTGCGGCATCTAGTTCAACTAGGGATGAGAAGTCGCGGATTAGCGATTTTGTTATCGAGTTTGATGTGTGTTTAGTTTGTATGATAAACTGATGATTGGTAAAATAACGTATTTAGATAGCTAAACAGAAATATAGGAGACAACGACGTGTGTAGTGTATTCTGCTTTGCAGCAACTTGATGTAAATCATAACTTATTTTTTATACATCAATTTAGTTATTATTATAACGTCGCCATAAATATGTTATATAACATGTCTGTGCTCACACTATAACATAATATGTTTATTAAGTCATCAAACTTAACATGAACACAATACAATACAATTCATTAGAAAAAACTACTTTAAAAACGAACATCAAACCTTAAATTAATAAATAAACACAATCAATCTATCGATAAAACATCCCTACATCACCACGCCAAACTTAGCAAAAAGCGCATCGCAGCGACATGTGCGCGCCAATCTGTCGTTGCTACTCAAATCTCAAGCACTCCACCTCTCCCTCTCTAACACACGCGAGATCATCCCTCCGTCTTGCTCGCACACCCTCTACCAAAACACCCCAGTCTCCCCACGTCGCGACTACTTAGCGAATGAGCGATAATCACTCGGAGCGATGTATTGAATTGTTCTCGATTGTCCAACTCGATTATTCGGGTCAAAACACTCGTAGTGCTATGGCAAGTACGCATTTTGTGATCCACATTCATTTGAACGTAGAGACACATTGTCTGAAATCCGATTAAGGATGTTATTGTAAACAAACATTCAAATGTTAACATATAAACAATCTTCCTTCACCTTTTGCACATTATGTTATTGGCCTTCTCATAGCCACGAAGTTTAAATTGCTGTAATTTCTGTACTTTTCTCTTAGTAATTACTACTTTTCTACTTAATAACGTAGTACAATGCTTTGATAGTTTTGGTATCATACAATTTTGCAGTTAATCATCATTTCAATATGGCTGACTGATTTTGATTAAAATTTAAAACCTGTATAGCTTAACCCAGTTAAATACGGAAGGAGCATATTCCCAAATAAGGTCGACCTTTATTCATCTACTTATAGTGAAGGAAACAGGATACTTTATAGTTATTCCTTGTGAATCCAGTTATTTAGACAACGCAGTTCTACTGAAGTAGAAGAATCAGAAGCAAGCTAATCAAATCAACACAGAGCAACAAACCCCAACTGCTTTCACACCAAAATTTCTCAGCAGAACCTAATCAATTCTACAGGGGTATATAATCTGACGTTAAGTGTCGTGGGATAGCACAGGTGCGCCCCGCGACTTCGCTCCCGTTGAGCACCACGTGCCAAGCGTTGGGGTGTGCGAGTGTTTTGTTTTTATTATTACGCGGTCGACGCGTACCAAATTGGGTGTTAATAATCGGCTTGCGAAATGTACGGAATGAAAATTTAAGCAAGGATTCTGCGTCTGTGTTGGTAAATACGATAATGATGTAAGGTAGAAGAGCTGTTCCAGTAGATTAGGGTAGAAATATTCTGTCTAGAGACGGGGATCAAAAAAACTTGTACTAAATCCTTACACAGATTTGATTAAACATATTTGCAGCTACTAGCAAAATACATTCGTTTTGTAAGAAGAATACAGTTCATCAACTCAGGTGTCCTGAGCTGTTTGAAAACAGGACAAATAACGCTAAATTTAACGAAAATTGGAAAAAGCAAACTTTGTAAACGTGAAAATGGACAAATAAGTATACGCAGCAGTAGCTACATCAAAACATCACGCCACTACCAATAGAATCAAAACGTCCATGAAAAGCATTGCATCAAAAAATACTCCTCTTGGGCATACAAAGCTTGTCAGATTTAAATAAAACATCACAATCAGCTGCATTATGAACTGCCGTCTCAATCACACCCCCTCAGTTAGTGCAGGACAATGTATTTATTTACACTTATGGCAGAGAGACGCAGCGGGAACGCCACGGGGCTCCGTCCCTGGCGGATCGGGTTTGAACCGCTAATGATTATTTGCAAACTAAGCTCTGGATAGAGGACTGGATGGACATAACGACTTGGTAATAATGATGCTTGACCTATTATTATTTTAGGTGTAAGCCACTGGCTACAATCGTGACCACAATTTTCTACTTGTCTTCTGTAATACTGATGCATGGCAGGTTTTCTATTGGTTATGCGATAAAACAGTTTTGCGTGCAAAAAAAAACGTAATATAACACGCAATGTACTCTTACTTCTTCATTTCTACAGCATCAAAGATCGTTTGATGCAACAATAAGTTACCGATGCTTCGGAAAACAGTTTCAACTGACAAGTTTTCGAAAAACAAAAGATACTTTACTTATTGTCTTTTCCAATAAAATATAGAACTTTATATTTTATATCCTAGTATCATAGAAGTTTCTATATTGCTATCGCTTTTGCAGTATTCTAAAGCTTGCCTAGCTCATCTAGCATAAACTTCTCGAATCTAACCACGAAATATTATTCTTCCTTTCAAATTATCCTCAAAACAAACTCATTTAAAGGGCAGTTAATCAAACAATGCCCAGCCCAATGAGACCCTCGTTAATTCACTCTGGTCAATAAATATATTTGCACTGCACATAAGAGCGCAGCGTGATACCAGGGCCCTGCTGTTCCTAAATCAGTAGTGACTACTTCATTTGTGTTGAGAAGGGAAATTAGATGAATTTATATTTGAACAGCTTATATTGAAAGAAAGAGATCATTTATTTTAATAGCACGCAATCATAATGTATGAAATGTAGTGAAGTTGCAATGAAAGTCTTTACAGTATATGCTGTATTTGAAAAGCAGACAGAGATTTTCAGATTCCCCTATTTCAGCTGGCAGTTATGTCTAAGCAGTTACAGTATAATATGCTGTGTCATTTTTGTATATTTGTCTTCGAATTCACTTTGTTGTCGCCAGCTTAGTCTTGTACCTACTTTCAGCTTTATGGGACGGATTCGAAACGAAGAAAAAAAAAGTTGAAAATTACATTGAAGTCTTGCACATTTTCAACTCTTACTTCATTTAAACATTTTATTTAACTGCCATACATATCATTATTCACTTCAACCCTATCTACATACCAAAAATTTTCTCTCCACTAAAGCAATTCACACGCAAAAACTATCATACATTGAGATATATCATCCAAATCTACCACACCGTCTGGGGACACGTCACGCGTCGGTAATCGAACCCAGTCCCCGGAGGTTACAAGACAACCACATTTGCAGCACACGACTAATGCGCAATTGAAACTCTCATAAATGTTTATTTACAGCCGTGAGCCGCCCTCGTTTTGCGAATGACAAATTTTAGTGTGGGACTCACTTATTTTTTGGTGGTAATTTTCATTTTAAACTAATTTTAATAATTAGTTTAATATCCACAAAATCGTCAGTAACAATCTAATAATGTCCATTCCTTAAGATAATTCTGCATGAAAGCATATAACGTATCCGAGCCTCAAAAGAAACATTTGTTTCAAGACTTTCTCTTAGATTCGCTTGTTTGTATAGAAGAGGGATAATAATAATTAATATGTTTGTAGCTAATAAAATACTTTGAAAGTTCACCAGCAGAAAGCTTTACATTTTTATTTAGATATTGTCATAAAACTTTCAATCTTCTATTCATGCATATGCTATATTCCTAAACACAACGCAAATCAGCCATATTTTTATTGCACAATTTTGTCACAAATCTCACATATGGCGCAGGCAACGACGTGTGAATGTATTAGTTAATGCGCTGTTAAATTAACTAAATATGCCGCTATTTTGCACAGTATTGCACCCTTTTTAGACGATGACAAAAATGAGATTCTCAAATTGACTGTACTATTTTGTTAGATGTATGACTTCTTCAGATTTAACGAATTTCTGTACTTAAATATTTCATTACTTAGCCAGCATCAGTAAAGAACATGTAGTTGGATACTTTCTTATTTTAATTATATAGTTTCTATAAACACTTGCAATTCCATAATTCTAAATTTCAATTGTTACTCATAACTATTACACAGCTAATAATAATTTTTCACGTTTTTTAACAGACTTCATTAATCGTTGTATTTTTAGTTTTTACGAGAAATGTTTTAACGACTTTTTTGTCAATGTTTCCACGTATCCATCTACGTATTATTACTTAGTATATAAATTCAGGAAAGTTATTTAACTCTAGTATCGGTATGTCCCAACAGACTATCATAGTAATGGAATGGGGAGTGCACTTCTGTTTGTATTATACCAATTATATCCGCTATGCCTTTGTGTGTTCTTGTTGAAGATTTGCCCTCGTGTTCAAAATTGAAATTAGTAAGTATATATGAGATAAAGAGATAGGGTAAAAATTATTTAAAATATAGCAAGCATAATTAAATGTATCAAGTGAAAAATCATTATAGTATGACTACCTTATTCAACGTGGTAAAAGTCAGTTCAAACATCGTACAAAATAAGTATCAAAACTCAACATATAATTAAAGCACCACGCATCATACTGTAATTATAGTCCACAGCGACAGGGTAAAAGCACCGAATACGGTCACAACTATTAAAAAATAAATTTCCAAACTCTACACGTGCTAAATCACTACTAATTTAAAGAACCACGCATTATATCGTAATAACAGACAGGGTAAACGCACCGAAAACGGTCACCTGCGATTAAATCGAGCGCGCATCATTGACAGCACGGTATAGAAAATACAGAAGCAGGGGGACACCCCTCGGCGTCTATTGAATAAATATTGTTTCTCCGCTAGATTGAATTAAGTTCGCATAATGGGGACGCGAGGCGTGGCGCATGTTGCGTCCGAAATAACTTGTTACTGAGCATCGGTAATGTCGTTTGCGAGTCGAGTGCGTATGGAGTCTGATATAATTATGTTTTATGTTTTAGTACAGAGCTATGCGAGCTCACTGGCGTGATTAATCAAATGATAAAAAATGGAAGTTGAATAGAAATATCACCCAAAAATATGTTATTACGGTATATCTAAACAAGCCAAAATAATCATGACCAAAAAAATTCACTTGATCTTACTACTACCTATTTTTTCTATCTTAATATCGATTATGAATAAAACTATTATTTATTCACTGTACTGATCTACAACAGTTGATGAAAACAAACATATTCATATTTAGTTTTTGTTATTACAAGACGGCATAGCCACGCGCCCCTTATTAAATTGATGCATAAAGTTAGCGCTAATAAAAAATAAATATTGGTGTATCAAATAATCATCGGACCGACTGCGTTTTAATAAATTAAAAATGTCCCTGTTGAGGCTGCCGCTTGAAAGACTGTGCCTGTGCAATTGTAAGCGGGGAAACAGATCAGAAGCGGAACGTTTATTTTTTTAATTTTTAAGATACTTTTAAATTAAGTAAAAAGTTAATTTAACAGCATTAAAATAACTGTCTTCTTATAAGAGAAGTCTATTTAAATACATACATGTATAGTGCATCATTCATATCCCATATACCTATTGAAAAATATATACAACACCGTGCATTTTCTTCTTCTAGCTTCAAATATTAGCAAATTCTGTATTTCTCTTTCCAATACATAAAATTCGTACTGTACAACACGTACACTAAAATATTTATTAACCGCAGGAATGCAAAAGTTTCAGTCAAAACAACCAGCAACAAATTTAAATTTTTAACCATAAACCGCTTACACCAACTCCACACATAGTCGAAACGCGACGGGGCAGCGCTTTACTTGCATTAAGAGCTCAACATTTTAATTTCGCAATTGGTGGGCGGAGACACGATCGGACGACATGCTGTCTAATTACAAAGCGGCTCATTGGCTTTTTGATATTCATAATGAATAGACCGACACCGTGTGCCAAGGGACAATTTCGTGCGTTTACCCTGTGATATTGAAGTCAATGATTTGTATGTAAACTTGAATATAAACAGTTCTATAGAATTTGTCGAACGATGAATTTAGATAATGACACACATTCTCGTTACGAATTTTTTTTTTGTCAAGTAGTAATATCTTTCTGAAACTACATTCAGCGTGGAGTGCTTAATAACTAAGTTTAATTAATAAATGTTTCAGTTTTAATGAATCAAGCATTTTCAAGCGCAATGCGCAAACGACATAGCTGTTTCAAAATTATCGTATAACACATATTCGCAATAATTGCACCAATGACCCAATTATCTTCACACTTTTCCCAAAGCACTAACTGACTAACCTATTGGACATTTCAGCACTCACAGAAAGGTATAAAAAGGGCCACGAGTACATAGTTACAAGGTGCGAGTGGTAATCGAATCGAGTGTTTAATTCGATTCTTCTCAATTCACAATCGGCCACTCGATATGTAGCACCATCGAGCGAATAATTGATTCGAGTGCCAGGAAACGATTTACGATTCTCGATACTTATGTACTTCTATTTTTGAAGAACGTATTGCATAACAGCACACACATTCACACAATATCTTAGATGGCGACACACATATTTTGACAGTTTTTCAGTCGAATTACAAAACTTCTTCCTCTCCTAATAAACAATTACGTTACTTACTACAGTTTATAAGTACTTTATGAAATATCCATTGGTATCTACATCTCGAACTTACAAGACTTTTCCTTGTAATTTTACTCAAGTATTAACTTAAGTAGTAGTTTTTCCATCTATCTATATATCGATACTTATACTTATAAATCATTGGCACAGTGCAGTGGCACGCTGCACTAGCACAATACCGTATCATTACCACCCACCCGACACACTCGATCTGATTAAATCCTATTAGATTGATCATCGGTTGTAATCTACCGAACATCGTGTCATTCGTTGTGGCACAGAGTAAGGGTGCACTCACACACATCAGTCACCGTCAAGTCACCGATGACTGATCGGTGACGGTTTGTGTACGTATCCACAAACACCAGTCACCGTCATGTTGTCCGTCAGTCACGTCGCCGGTTTGACTGAATCATTGAACACATACATCAGGTTAGTGAGTGATTAGACGTGTGTCACGCTAGAGAACATGTAGCAATTGACGGTAGCACGACGCTGACTGAACTGAGACGTGACGGCACCGGGTGAGTGGGGATAAAAGTATGATACATGTATGGAAAGATTATTTGACGTGCCTGACCGGGGACGTCACTGATAGATTTCGTGCCGGCGACTGTCGTGTGGGAACAGAGTCATACTAGAACTATTGATACATTTTTTTTTTTAATCCTGTCCGGTGACGTGCCGTGACGGTGACTGATGTGTGTGAGTGCACCCTAAATGTAGGCAGTATAGTAATACGTCGTAAGTCATATTTTTGTTTGTTTTTAGCTACGGAACTACCGCCAGATATTTTGGTTGCACAATGTATACATATTTTATGCATATTGTCCGCCTCATATTTATCCACATAAACGAGATCATATCGCATAACATCGTTAATAAGTAAAATATTACATACCTACACTATTATCTAAGCATAACTTTTTTCACTAATGTGTCATTGGAACAAACAAAACGAAATAATTGTCTGAAAAACTCCTAGTCCGATATTCTTTACCATATCTACATATTTAGACATAACTTATTTCACAAATCGTTCCCTCAAGAACCGATTTTTCTTCTTTTATTTATTTCTAACTGCTTACTTTTCTATACTATGTCCCTGCAACGGGATACAGGTTCCATATGCGCACAATGGCCGCTCTCACACATGTTGTGCTGTGACGTTGCATTCAATTTGTTTAGTGCACACGAAACGAGCGGAGACGGGGTGTTTTGTTGTTTTGCGACGGATTTTTTATTGTTGTTTACCTACTGGCAGGGATGGTGTTGATTTCTATTTGAAAAATTAACGTGACAAGTTCTTCTAATAACATGGTCTATGTAGCAAAAGTTTCCTAAATAAGTAGATATTTTTTTCGGTGCAACTTCGGACAAAAATTAAAGATGGAAAATCCCGCATAATTTTTTTTTAACCTTTTCCCAGCCAAAATTTTCTTGTATTGTATTTTTGTAATTTTCTTATCTGGCTCACTCTACTTTGTTACGATAAATATTATCTAATACATGTACCTACCTGTATTTCCCAAAAAAAAATATATATATTATGACTTAATACCAAAAAGTTACATTACCTACATCCCAATTTGCTACCACTTCCCAAAATTCAAAAAATAACCGCTGTCACATATCATTACACTGCCGCTTACCCGACTGTGCAAAGGGGCGCATTGTTCTCGATTTTAATTAAACGCGACTGTGACGTCACGGGTCGCGGATTCGATGTTTATTTTTATTGACGCGACCATTGTTCCAAACGTGAGTAAGTGATTGGTATTTTGATTGGAATATGTATTCCAGTGGATTTGAATGGCGTTTAAAGGAGCGTGCAGGAGAAAAAATAAAAAACGTCGGTAGTGACAATTTTTTTTTCTAGCTTTGCTTAGTGGCGTTGATGTCTCGAGTATTTTTATTTTTACAGCTACTTATTTAAAGAATGAGAGTGCATTTTTTGTGATTGAATACTACAAATGTGTGTTACAATTTAGAATGTGCTCGTTAATCCAAAAATTTAGAGGATAATAAATTTAAACTAATTAGGCTATGTAGATAAGTACTATAGACATTTTATCTAGGAATAATCAAAATCTACGACCTAAAGCTAGGTCGTAATATGGATGTAAGGTGGACGTTTATTTTTCTACCACGCAATAATAAATAACCATATGAATCTGTTTAAAATTCATTACACATACAGATAACATTCATGAATAGATTTATTTTTCATCCAGAAAAATAACAATGTTATTTACAGTCTTCATTCAGTGATAACGCAAAGCTATTTAAAAAATTAATAATTTTTATTTATTTACTACTTCCTAATACGTTCAATTTTGCCTTTACTTTTCTATCCCATAACAAAATATCGACAAATACCTTTACCCTATGTACAGTCCGCACTTCAAACGTCCCTACAGGCATCCCTTACTGGGAAAGTGCATTAGCAAGATTGTATTATGGTGACAAAAGATTCTTTCTTTTGAGCGGATGATGTTTCTTCTTGGTGTTAGACAATAGCGTCTTGTATTATAGTAGATTAATTGTAGAAATGCGAACAAAAAATTGAAGAAAAATCGAAGTACGAAATAAATGGATACCCGTAATCTAGCAGTTATGTTATAATAATGTTGATGCTTCAATGTTCTTAGAATATTCTGGAAGTATTACATACAAGTGTTTTAATCCCTTTGAATTGCAAATGTTTCATTTTCCGATTAACTCGAACCTTCTACAATGATCGAGAACAATTTTTTTTTTTCAGATTTTATCGTCGAATATTCTAGACGTACGCTATAGTTTTTACAATTACGCATCATTTACATATTATGGAGACGATACCGCCTACATCGCCTATGTTCCGCTCAACATACGCCATACGGCGTATGGTGACGTTGAGCGGTTTTTAGGGTTCCGTAGCCAAAATGGCAAAAACGGAACCCTTATAGTTTCGTCATGTCCGTCTGTCCGTCTGTCCGTCTGTCCGTCTGTCACAGCCGATTTACTCGGAAACTATAAGTACTACAGTGATGAAATTTGATGGGAATATGTGTTGTATGAACCGCTACAAAAATATGACACTAAATAGTAAAAAAAAGAATTGGGGGTGGGGCCCCCCATACATGTAACTGAGGGATGAAATTTTTTTTTTCGATGTACATACCCGTGTGGGGTATCAATGGAAAGGTCTTTTAAAATGATATAAAGTTTTCTAAAAAACATTTTTCTTAAAGTGAACGGTTTTTGAGATATCAGCTCTCAAAGTCGTAAAAAGTATGTCCCCCCCCCTCTATTTTTATAACTACGGGGTATAAAATTCTAAAAAAAATAGAGGTGATGCATGCTAATTAACTCTTTCAACGATTTTTGGTTTGATCAAAGTATCTCTTATAGTTTTTGAGATAGGTTGATTTAACTGTAATTTATTATATTTGCTGCTACGGAACCCTTTGTGCGCGAGCCCGACTCGCACTTGGCCGGTTTTTTTTTAATGGTTTTAAAGTGAAACGCATCAAATATGCCTTCGTGTGTGTTACAATATTGCACAAATAATACAAATATGTAATACGGAAAAGTGACTAACATTTCATCGGTAAGTACCTAACTTTTCATCGGTAAGTACCTAACTAAATAATAATTTTTAAAACTTAGTTAGAGCAAAAAAATGGCGCATTTATCGGGAACTCATCGAACGTACCAGAATGTTCTAGAATGTTCTAGAATGTTCTAGAATCTTCTACTCACGTGATAAACTGGTGCGTGCGTATACGGAACATGTTCAAGCACTCGGCGTCTTCTGGCTCGTTGCTCGGCGTCTCGTCGAATATTCGAGAAGTGCATAACACTGCGTCGAAAGAAACAGACAGACAATCGGCTATCTGTTTCGCTAGCTCCATCAGTTTCGGGTCCGATTTCAGGTCTTTTTCCTATTGAAAATGTGATATTTTTAGTGTTATAATTCTATATTTGTGCAGCATATAAAGTATATCAATTCAACTCAAACATAGGTAAGAATACATATTAAAGTTGTATAAATATTTCTCGTAATGTTACCTGAAAATTATAACATTCGTACTGGCGAAAACTATTATATATTTTGCAATATAATTACAAAACTATGCAAATATGATCGTGATTGATTAGTCAGGCTTATTAATAAGGTCTGACTAGACTTAAAAAATTTGGAACATCATATTTTTTGCTATTTTTAAAGCTTCATTTACATTTTCTTTCATTTCAACAAAACAACTACATCTTGTCCTCTTGAATTATACAATAACTATACCCTATGTGCAATAAAACGGGGCATAAATCCGTTAAAATGGATACATTTAGGCATTGTTAAGAATGCGGGGACGAACCATTAGGTGTTATACTTACGTGGCTCTGGGGAGAGTAAGGCAAGGGAGCGTTTGTGAGGATAGTGTACTGGCTTGTTTATTTATTTGAGAATTTTGCGAGTAAACAAGGATTGTTTTTATTTTGATAGTGTATTTGTATAATTAGATATACTAATGAATTGTATTTTGTAGCAGTTGTTTAACAGTAGTTTTATGTGGAAATTGTAAACG
Source organism: Colias philodice (assembly GCF_061535455.1). Lineage (NCBI taxonomy): Eukaryota > Metazoa > Arthropoda > Insecta > Lepidoptera > Pieridae > Colias > Colias philodice. The sequence goes on along the minus strand of NC_143107.1, from coordinate 7,830,393 downwards.
CTTTTGATTAAAAGTTAAAACATTGTTCATGGAACAAAGTTCCAATAGCAAATAGTTTTCTAAGCATGCAATGCAATAGGAGAAGATATGCGTACTTTTTATTTTATTGTTTTAATTTATAGTCTAAATAAATTTTGCTCATCGGAAAATAACATAACGTATTGAAATAAAATTCGCAGCGAAAGCAAAGCAAAAATAAAACTTGAAAATAACGCAATTCTAAGCTTGCAAACTTGCCTTATTAACATTTAATAGCTAAACCAAAATAAAACGTAATATTTATGTTTGAAAAACGAAAAAAGTATCAACCTATCAACGCGACATTGACTTCCGACAGAGCAATATAAGTCGTATAAAAGTCAACATTTTCTGTTATTTAAAAATGTATTGAAAAAGACCAATTTGGCACGTTCCCGAGATTTTATCTGATCCTCTGATATTAACAAGTAAATTATTAAAAAAACAAAATACCCGACTGCACACTAAAAAAAGAGTGATTGAAATGAATCTAATGATACCGCATACATATTTTTTTAAAGGGAAATTTAGAAAAAATATTATTATGTCTTTATCCCGTGGGACTTTTAGGATAAAATGTATCCTATGACACTCCCGTAATCAAGACAAATCTAACGATACCTCATACATCAAAATCCATCAAGCCGTTTAGGCTACAGGTGGTCACAAAGGAAAAGACATACATACATACTTACATACACTCGAAAAACATTACCCTCCTTCTTTGGCAGTCGGGTAAAAACGTATGAACTCTAAACAAACGAGATTTTTTTACTAAAACTTTAAACTCGTAAACAAACAGATTTACCGACAGATGCCAATCTCTTGTCAAAACCGCTAGATGGCGTTGACGATAACCATTAATTAACATCGCGCACGGCGGTTTATAGTCTAATAAGTTGTTTAATTTGAATACCCGTCTCGATTCAAATAAAATGCTTGGAGATTTTCGATAATAAAATTTAAAGTGTCATCGGTAAAAATATATGTTTATTTAATATCGATTGTGTATCTAAAATCAGATAAAGCGAAGGAAGGTAAATTAAACATATTAATAGAAATACTTAATAAGTTACTACTGGAAACATTTTTAAAATGTATATATCTTTAAGAAGGAAAAGATGCGATATACTCTTCTACTAGAAAATGTTTATAATCAGGGATCTTCACCCTCTATCTACATGATCTTAGTAAAAAAATTTCATTTATAACTAATTGGCATTCATATTAACATCACATTTGTCCTTCAACCCCATATTAATTGACAAATAGGTATAAATAAACTTTTGTAAGTTTACAACCGGCTCGACTTCTAATGTCAAGCAGGTAGCATATTACTTTTGGCTTATTAATGAACCGAATATTCGCATCGATCAATAAAAATGCAATTTTATTACACCTCACGAAATTTATAGCGTCATATTGTTTTAAGAATATCAACAAGTATAAAAATCAACACAGCATTTTATTTTATTCCTTACTTTATATTTTGAGCTCATTAAAAATTATAACATAAAAATTTTAAGGTAAATACACTCATATACTTTGATACCGGCACATATTCAATAAAAATTATATGCCTTTAACCCATTGAGCCCCAAGCGGCCCGATCGGTCCCAGACACAATAGATGTGTCTGTGGTTCCGGGGCCTGAGTTAATAATATATTGATGATTTATATACTTGCATCATTTATCCAAAAAAACTATAGCCTAATTTAACATAAATATTTTCTTTAAAACCCGGTAAATCAGTGCGATGCTTGTAAATTGTAATACTTACAGTTCAAATAACTGTCTCCTCAATCCTTGAATTACTTTTCCAGTCGTAAAAAGGTTTTGATGCGTAAAGATTTTAATTTATTATTCGACTTTTACAGTTTCGTTGTAGAGCAAAAACATCTGACCAAAACTTACAAAAGGATATTATTGAAATAATTGCATATCATGGTTATGTTTCATCGTTGCTTCGGTATGGTCTTATTTTATGGGGCAACTCTACAAACGTAAAAAAAGTCTTTATAGCTCAGAAAAGGTGTGTCAGAGCAATATGTGGAGTAGGGCCCTTAGAAAGTTGTCGAGACTTATTTAAGCGACTCGGACTTTTAACACTTACTTCTTTATACATCTTGGAGGTTGGAATATTTGTGAAACAGCATCCCTATATGTACATTAAAAGTTGTCAAAATAGTCAGTACCCAACCAGGGATCCTCAGAGATTGCAACTTCCAATTTGTCGCACTGCTTTATGTAGCAAAAACAGCCATGTTATGAGTGCGAAGATATATAACGGAATCCCAATGGCATTTAAGGAATTGCCCATGCAATTGTTTAAACTTAAATTAAAAAAGTGGCTGCAATCTCATTGCTTTTATAATATAAATGAGTTCTTTGCTTGTAAACACTAAAGATAGATAATAATAATAACTGTAATCTAAAATGTTAAAATGTTAAAATTAATCTAAAAATATATTGTATTTTAGTGAGTTAAATACACATAAATATTTGTATGCCAGGTTGCTGGCGAGTTGTGCGGACTTTATTGTAATATATTATTGTAAAACCTTGTATTAACCACAATTCCTGCAAATAAATTATTTCATTTCATTGCCATTTAATTGTTTTAACACGTGTTTGCATTTAACAAAGATATTGACGTATACAATTAAAAGTGACTTGGTTGTTAAAATATTTTATATTCATTCGCAAATCGACATGTAACAATCCAACCTAACTGAAAACTTTCGAACCAAATTTATCTGTATTGGAACGCACTTTTTAGTAAATGTAGAGGTTTACTAAAAATATTTACACGCAGAGAAAGAGGCATTTTTTTTAATTCAACCCAAAAGGAGACAAACAATATTAACTCATCTTTATTGTGTTAAGCTCAAACTCATATTAACCTAACTAGTCAACCACGCAAGACAGCAACTAGCGCTAGTGCACAAACACGACAATAAAACGCAAACGAAGCACCGAGATGCATTAGTGGCGCTTGCAGGGCCCACTCGCGTCGCTACCGACGTGAGTGGGCCTTTAGGGCTGCGGCGTGTCAAGTAATGTGCCGCTCGTGATGTCATAAATATAAAGTAAGGTTTATTTATGCTATTTAAAATTCGAACAGTAAAGCAAGATATTAAAAAGCAACTAGCGCTAGGAAATGTACTGCTTTTTTAATATTTGCATCGAGGTAATATTATAAATTGGCAGTTGTAGAATATTTAAATCATTTAATAATTGTATTTTGCCTGCAATATTCACTCAATCTAAGACTGCTTCATGAACGAATTATGAAACTGCGTAATTTTATGGTGAAATATTATACGTCATATTAAATCGTCAAATTAATAAGCTACAATACTTTAACAAGCAGCCATAACACATACCGCAAACAAAATTTTGTAATTGACCATCTTAAAACATAAAATAATATACAAGGAAAAATAATGTGAATATTATTTTTCATTTTTATCATAGAACGAGTGATAACCCTAGCAATACACACAAAGCATCAGTTACAACACAGACGCTACACGCGTACACACACAACAATGTATCAATTTCAACGACGCTCTGTAGGTACACATAACAATATACCTTCTACGGTCTACCTATTCCCGTGACTTTGTCCATTATAAGGACTTAAAAAGAGCCTGTGTGCCGAGCACACGTATCAGAAAGGAAACTTCCTTGGCAAGATTCAAAGATACCAAAAGCATCGCCTTATTCCATGACGTGACGGTATTGCCATGACGCGACGTTGAAATTTTACTCTCAAGTTTCACTTCAATAAAAACAAGTCACTCGTGTCTTTCAAATAACAAACAAATAAATTGCAAACGCATATTTCTCGTAAGAAAAACTCATAAAAAAAAATGTTGACAACTCCTGATTAGTACACATCAAAAGTAATCGAGTGGAAAATGTTGCTCACCCCTTTTTTTTTGTTTGATGAAATAAAAGTTTTCGTAGCATCAGCGAAACATACCTGACGTTAAGAAATAATGCTTGACAATAATTCTTCAATGTTGTTAACCGACTTCAAAAAAATTAGATTCTCAATCTGGCCGGTATTGTTACCGTTTTTGAGCAAATCGAATACAACAAGCAAAATTATAATTAAGGAAAAAAAAAACAGAAAAATATGCTTAAATTAGATCGAATATAAATAATTTATTTATTTATTATTTATTTCAAAGAATCAAAGTGTATTATTAATCCAAGTACTACATTAAAATTATATTGTAATTAAATGTCTAAATGTCAATCATTTCTAAAGGACTAGAGCGAATTTGATTTAAACCGATAACACCATAAATCAATACGCACTAATATTGATATGTGAATGAGAAAATCTGTCAATCTGTCACACTTTCTATCAAAATACAGTTTTGGGTGAAAATTATCATGAAAATGGTAAGACCATGAATAAAAAATAATCTTTTCTTTAATTTAAAAAAATCGATCATTTTGTGTGCTGGTAAACTCACGGGGCAAAACTTTATAACGTTATTTAAACAATCGAATTTATTTATAAAAATAATTATTAGAAATATTCAATACTTTTACCAGAAAGTAAAATAAATCTAATTCAACACAAAACACAAGTCAAAGTTGACGACATATGATTGAGGCCCATCAAAGTTAACGGATTGGAAAATGTTGCCGACCCCTTTCTATTTGATAAAAACTTCGGTAACTGAATAGTTGTAAATAACGACATGTTTATATCATTTATTTGCTACTTTTAGACGTAGGTTTTTTTGGGAATCACTGAATGTACGAATGTATTCAAATTTCAGTCATCCTAATTTGATTTAATTTACTTCATGTTTATTTTATTTTATTGATGGTTTAAAATTTAGACACAAATGGCATTAAAAAAAGACGTGTGGCACTCGGGGACTGCCGCGGTAAAGCTATTGCATGCTATGCCTTCAAGCCATACCTCGGCCCGTCGGAGTGGGGATCGTGAGGTTTTTTCGTTACGGAATTTCTCGATTCGGTCCCCGCGCTCAAGGCCCGCGATAGAAGCTATGCAATAGCTTAAAATGATATAAAATTTTTCATCTCAAGATGCCGCTAAATATAAAAATTTGATGAGTGCGAGTCGAAGGACGAAGTCACGACACAAAGGGTTCCGTGGTTGTTTTTTAAATGATGTCTTTTTGATCACAATATTATGGTACCTATTAATAATATTTTGAAATACATATAATTTTATTTTATATTGTTAAATAGCTGCCCTCTATTGATTTTTATATGATCTAATAAGAACTTGAATATAAAATTACCACCGTTCGAAAACAGATGTCGCTATTATCAATAACGAGCAAAAACACATTTTAAAGTGAAACTTTTATTACATCGTCTCAAACTTTTTGGTCTGTGTAGCGCATGTCGCGTGTATCGCGGCTGCCGAGTAGGTATACCTACTCGGTAGCCGACCGACACGCGACATGCGCTACACAAAGCAGTGTTCGGAACCGTTCGAACAGTTTCACTTTTACCGTGGTTTCATAAAACCACACAACATTTTTTTACATATTATGTTTAATTTTCATTTATTTTAATTATACTTGTTTAGTAAATAATCTAACGATTCTGTGAATATTCCAAGTTTCTACGTGATGCCCTTATAAATATCGATTAAAGATAGTTTTAAGTTTGTTATAATATGCCCCTCTCTTTAAATATTATTTTTATTGTTATTTCCAGAAAAACTCCGCCAGCGAAGTCTGGAAGGCGGTAGATTCCGTTCACCGCAACAAAGTCTGTTCGACTGTAGAATAAGGTCCGTTTTTCCATTTCGATACGGAACCCTAAAATCCTGTACTTACCAGTAAATCAGCCAACAGCGTGATGAGATGCACGCACATGTCAGTCGGCGCGAGTTGCGACCCGAGCACGGGGCATGACGTCAGCGTGCGGGATAGTAGCGTGACGCCGACTATGACGCATCTGTACATAATAATGTACAGTTGGGTATGAGGCAATAAAATACACGTAAGTACGAAACAGTACGTTATATGCTGTACGATAAAAGTGGCAAAAATAACCTAACGTAACTGCAATGAAAATTAAACCCTCAAATTTTAATCACTTAAGTATAAATCGTAATTTTCGTAAATAGCACGGCTCTACAACATAATATTGTGAGGCCTTGTGCACTATTAATAAATCTAAAAATTACATTAACTATCGTATATCAAGCGCGAAGGACAAAATTATACAATACTAGAGGTCCGCCCCGGCTTCGCCCGTGGTACATATTTCGCAATAAAAGGTAGCCTATGTCCTTTCTCGGGTATCAAAATACTCTATCTCCATACCAAATTTCATGCAAATTGGTTCAGTAGTTTAGGCGTGATTGAGTAACAGACAGACAGACAGAGTTACTTTCGCATTTATAATATTAGTATGGATAAAGATATAAAAACGTGATCAAATTACTGAAAAGCAATCGAAGAAAATAAATGACTTCACAAAAGCATTTGACTTTGTAGCTCACAAATTTTCACCAAAAGTAACGTGAAAATTATAAGCTGGCCAGCATTTGATTGGCTATACACTTTTATATTGTCAACGGATAGCAATATAGCATGATTTGAAGTTTTATGAAGTAGTAAATCATAAGTCTAAACATATTCAAAATGAGGAGTTCCACAAGGCATCGTTCTAGGCCCAATACTATTAATGTTAATGTCAATTAAACTGACCATGTTTTAATTTTATTTGCTGGTAATTTATCAATAGTGGTGACATCTTGAAAAAAAAAATATTAAATTAAAGCTAAAGAATGTAAGATTAACAAAATCATTGATAATCCGCTCCTATTGCTCGAAGTTCAATGAAATTCCCAAATCTTTGAGGGAATTGCCATTTAATATTTTTAAAAAGCGTTTAAAAGCCTGGCTAATTGAAAAATGTTATTATGACTTAAAAGAATTTTTTCAAAAATCAAAATGTGACATAATATTATAATATTGTAATTACTTATTTATATAAATGAAATTGTATTTGTAGTAATGGACATTTAATAGTAAAAAGAGTAATAATTGACATATATATTATATAATTGTAAGTTAAAAACGGTAAGTATTATAAAAATGATATTTATGTAGTAAAACATTGACATTCTCTTGTTAATTTTTGCATGCCAATCAATTGGCGATTTGTGCTGAACAATGAATTATGCAACATCTGTAAATCTACCACATTTCTTGCAAAATTAATCATTTCATTTCATTTCATTTCAAAAAGAAGCGTGCGATGTCATATAACCTTCTTCGAAAAATTATTTTCCGTCAAAAACATTTCATTTCAAAATAATGTAAAAAGTTCTAAACGTCATCTTTTATGTTTCACTTTTTAATGATGTTTTATTAATAAATAAATTAATATTATGTTTCTCATTTCCATAATACTCGGGTACCACCAGAAGGACGGTACCCGGATCTTTGGAAGGCTTACGTGGGGACACAGATCCAACACGCAGAGGCCCTTTTGAGAATTTTAATGTGTTGTGGGACACCAGCCGCAGCCTGCCCATGACTGCACTATGGAGATACAGCCCTAGGCAGTCCGCGGCCGAAGTAGGACTATTGCAGGGTATGGAAATTTAATAATTGGGCTATGGATTGGGATGCTAAATGGACTGGTACTGGGGACTATAGGAAACTATGGCACCTGCCTTTCTACTAAAAGAAAGTAAAAATATGTTGGCAGGTGGTGACTCGCCCTCTCACTGTATGGGCCCCCGAAATAAGTCGCTGCAATAGTGCGACAAGGGGGCAACATATTGCGAGCAGCTAAGGATGGACAGGCGTCCCTGGACTTTAAACTACGATCACGCGCTCCCTGAGGGTCCAGCATCACGTGCCCACTCGCCACTTACGCTTCGCATCCACCCTTCGAGCTAAAAGCTCTCGCGGCTCCACTCTGGCCGGCCGGTTAAGGCAAGCCAGAGGTGGGGGTCCTGTCCTCGTCAGGCTTCACTCCGACCGGCCGGTGAAGGCGAGCCGGAGATGAAGACAGGGGCCTCCCCCGGGAGCACTCGGTTCCCGCGGGGTCGCTACTCCCCGACACCCCGCCACAAGGTGTCCTGCGGGTTGACTGATTGCACGGGTGGAATATCTATTGTCACGTAGACAATAGATATTCCAACCGTGGGCGATGGGGTCGTCACATCCCTACGCCCTTATTATTATTATTAACTTACTTGGTAGACAAAATGGCCGCTATGTCCTCTCTCTCGGCGATGAGACCGAGCAACTCGTACGTCACTTTCACTGCGGCGTATCTCTGTAGCGCGGCACTTTCGGAGCAATCCTGGACAGACATACGAATGTTTTTATTTGTGTCTAGATTGCATAGAATTTAATTCACTAGCTTTGTTTAACTCGGAAGGATATGGCATTGCGTGAAATGTTGTATTAGATTTATTATTTTTTGAAATTAATTTTATTACATGTAATTATTTCATTTCAAGCACTATTATTTATTTATTATGCCTTAGCATGCGTGTGAGGTTAAAGAAACTCGGAGGTTGGACCTTCTCTGATAAGTAAAAAAGTTACAGTTTATTTTATGTAACGATTACAAAATTCAAAACGAACATTGTTATAACGTTACAGGTACAAATAGTCAACAAACTATGACTCTAATTTACAAAATCTCGATGAACCTCACATTTTCATTGACGAAAATAGAGATATAACTTACCGATTCCAATTTCTCAACGCTCCTATTCAATTCGTTCAACAACTTCTCAACTAAATGCGCATCTATACCCATATTAATGTCCTTTCTGCCTTTATATTTGTTTATATCACTTAACAAATTAGCGAGATCATGGTTCCTGTTGCGTTTCCTACGTTTTTTATTATCTTCATCAAAATCTATATCCAATTCAGTCAATATATCTTTATTCTTCTTTTTCTTCTTTCTGCTACTAGAAGATTCTGTATCTACGTCTCTTTTAACATTCTTCTTCTTTTTACTGCACGATGCTTCACAGCCATTTGGTATTTTTTCTTCGGTGTCATTGTTTTTGCCTTTTTTCTTCTTGCCTTTTACATGTCCGTTGGGAGTTTCCTCGTTGTTATTATTATTAGCTGTATTTGCATCATCGAGACCATTCGGTACTTCTGTAGTATTCGTGTTTGCAATTACTTCATTGGTATCACCATTTTGAACAAATTCTTTTTCACAACTGTCTGCTTTTACATTATTTGGCTTTGGTTTCTTCTTATTATTACAATTTTCATCATTTTCATCGCTTTCAACATTTTTCTCGTGATTTTTCTTAGGTTTCTTTTTATTATCATTCTCAATGTTTTTAGTGGTCTTTTTCAATGTTTGTAGTACGTTATTCAATTGACCGACCAGTTTATTGGTTTTAATCATGAATGGTGTGGGCATCTTTTCGATGTGAATTGGTATATGATTGTCGAATACAGTTTTCTTTGAAGCACTATAAAAAATATTGAAATAATTACAAACACGTAATAAAAGAACAGGTATTTTTCACCATCGCATGCTAAAATGAAAAACATACCTGGACAATAATTTTTGTTTCATTTTCCTAGCTTTCTTCTTGATAGCCTTTTGTTTCTCCTTTTCCTTTTTCTCCAGTTCTACTCTCTCTAATTCTTCTGCCATTTCTTTTTCTTGGCTTTCGGATGTAGTCTGAAAGTAAAAAAAAATAATATATTAATCAATCTACATTTGAGACAAATTGTTAAGATAAATTTTTGTCGTTTAGTCTGTATCAAAAATGTGTGTAGAAGCGTATCGTTTTAGTGCTTAAGGTTGATGTTCCGACCGTCCCTCCATACATTTTTGATTACCTCTAAACACTTAACACAGACACTATTTCTTTAAAACTAATCATTTTATCACTTCTCTATAATGAAATGTGTGCGCGTTCGACCTTTTTAATCAATAATTTACAATATTTACTTAGAAAAACAACAGTAAAATACCGGAAAAATTTGACACTTCTACAGTAGTGTGCGTGACTTTTGCCAAGCGAAACACGACATAAAGCACGACATCTAGCGCATAGACTATATACTTATTACAGATCTAGCGCGTCAATGTCTAAACGAAAGGCGATGTTTAGACATTGACGCGCTAGATGTCGTGCATTCGCGTTCGTTATCTTATGCATAATGAGCATAATTCTAATAAATCAAAGTTCTGTGTAAAAATTGAGTAATTTCATTTCCAATCGTTCAAAGAAAATAACAATAAAATAAAATAAAACTAATGACCTTAGAAACTATGTTTTTTTTTATTTATTACTCATTATTGTTCGTCCGTCGTAGGTCTGTAAACTGTATTGTACACTGAAGGTAAATGGTACTGTAGGTACTTTAGTTCGGCGTCGTCGCTCGTCGGCTTGATATAAAATTACATTCTTGATTTCATTGACACGCGCTATGATTTGCGCGCGGAATTTCTTGTGTTGTGAATTTATTTTTGTATGCTATGCATTTTAATTGATTCAAATTGCAATGTTTCTCTAGTATGCATTTGAGACTATATTGTAAATTGTAATAATTGATCGTGGGTATAGTAATTAATTATTCTAATAACGCAATTAGTAATATATGTATTTTCGGTGGGATTCAAAACAAAAAATTGGCCCGTGATTTTTATGAAATTTCACCACATTGCAAATCACATCAATCATAGTTCATACACATGTATGACGAAAGTGATTAGTATTGTGGCTAACATTGACTCATCAGTTCATCACTGAAACCAGTGATAAATCAGTACCTATATCATATTGTGTTTGAATATTTTTAAACAATGATATAAGTATACAATTATTATAAATCGGTAAACTATCAAAGTAATCACAAACTTGCAAACATTGGTAAAATGTCCAGTAGTTTATGAGCCTATTCATTACAATCAAACAAACAAACAAAGTTTTCCTCTTTATAATATTACTTATTAGTGTAGACAAACACTATGAATACGATCACGAATGCAAATTCGGGGATTTTCTAATTATTGCTAAATAATAATTGAATTCGTTTTGAAATACTCTATAATTTTTAGTGTATAAATAGACATTTATAATGTGGTGCTCATTTTTTTTGTACTGCTAACGCTATTGTAGGTACCTATTTTCGTTGTTTTATTTCAAGTGAACACGGCCATACAATTTTGTCACGAGCCGCCTATGATTGTAGGTACTTTTGTTAGGCTCCTTCGTCGTCCGCGTCGGCTCGAAAGTTCTTGATTTCATTGTCACGCGCTATGATTTGCGCGCGGATTTTCTTGTGTTGTGAATTTATTTTTGTATTATTATTATTTTTTATTTATTTTTTTATTTTATTGATTCAAATAAAATATTTCACTAGTATGCATTTGAGACTATATTGTATTATGTATAATTTATCGTAGGTATAGTTATTCTTATAACGCAGTTATATTTTCGGTGGGACAATTTGACCCGTGATTTTTCTGAAATATCACCACGTTGCAAATCACATCAATCATACACACGTATGACGAAAGTACCTATAGTGGCTATAATTGACTCATCAGTTCATCACTGAAACCAGTGATAAATCAGTACATATATCATATTTTATTGTGTTTGAATATTTTTTAAACAACGATATATACAATATTATTATAAATCGGTAAACTACCAAAGTACTTCCGAATTTTCAGACAGACAAACAAGTAGTTTGAACACGCAGTTTTCTTATACTAGTAGCAAAAATCAAAACCATAATATTATGTTTCCCTACTATATTTTACTAAAAGTCGAGTGCGTCGAAATCGTAAATAATAATATGTTTTTCACCTTCCTGGTTATTTTCCCATAGTAAATAGTGTTTTAGGTTTGTTGTTGTAGGTAGGAATAATAATAATTATTCTTACATGTTGGTTATGAAATGTATATTGAAATAATTTACTTTTACAAATCATTAGTGATATAAGTTTTGAGTGAAAATGCTTGGATCAGCATAATATTATATGGTACTTCAAATACATGTTTTGATAAAAAAAACAATAGTGTAATAAAATAAAACTGCGTTTTATTGTAATCAATGTTGACAATTTTAAATTCCAAAATTATTGATCAATAAAATAGTTTACACCAACAAATATAACTTTTATTTTTATAACAATCGTTCATAATATAAACCGTAGCAGGTGGCGTTTTGAAGTTCTGTCTACTCATACAGAAAAATGGAAAACTTGTTTTTTTTGTAAACAATTTATTACTCATGTTGTTTGGCAACTCGAAGCGTGGTCGTCCGTCGTAGGTACTTTTGTTCGGCGTCGCGTCGTCGTCCGCGTCGGCTTGATATAAAACATTCTTGATTTCATTAACACGCGCTATGATTTGCGCGCGGAATTTCTTGTGTTGTGAATTTATTTTTGTATGCTATGCATTTTAATTGAATCAAATTGCAATATTTCTCTAGTATGCATTTGAGACTATATTGTAATAATTGATCGTGGGTAGGTATAGTAATTAATTATTCTAATAACGCAATTATATTTTCGGTGGGATTCAAAACAAAAAATTGGCCCGTGATTTTTATGAAATTTCACCACATTGCAAATTATATATTATACAATTACAATTACAATTATTATAAATCGGTAAACTATCAAAGTAATTACAAACTTGCAAAATATGCTTTTCCGAATTTTCAGACAGACACACAATTTTATTAGTTTGTTTTAGCAAAGTAGGTACCTATACCTATACGCTTACGTCGCGCGTCGCGTCGTCGAAAACGGTGCGCCCAGAAACAAACATACCTAATTCAGTTACAATCCTTTTTTTGTTCCGTAATTTATTGTATTTATTCTAATACGATTTTTTTTATTCGTCGGCCAGTTCTACTAGGTATAAAAAGATAAAATTGAAATATAATTATTGTAGCGACAGCCATATTATGTTACTATGTTTTCGTAAATATGTTTTTCACCTTCCTGGTTATTTTCACATAATCTTATCTCTTATATATAAAAATGAATCGCAAAATGTGTTGGTAAGCGCATAACTCGAGAACGGCTGAACCGATTTCGATCATTCTTTTTTTATTATATTCCTTGAAGTACGAGGATGGTTTTTATGTAGAGAAAACGTAAATATTATGTACCACGGGCGAAGCCGGGGCGGACCGCTAGTATATATATATAAATGAATCGCAAAATGTGTTGGTAAGCGCATAACTCGAGAACGGCTGAACCGATTTCGATAATTCTTTTTTTATTATATTCCTTGAAGTACGAGGATGGTTCTTATGTAGAGAAAACGTAAATATTATGTACCACGGGCGAAGCCGGGGCGGACCGCTAGTATATATATATAAATGAATCGCAAAATGTGTTGGTAAGCGCATAACTCGAGAACGGCTGAACCGATTTCGATAATTCTTTTTTTATTATATTCCTTGAAGTACGAGGATGGTTCTTATGTAGAGAAAACGTAAACATGTACCACGGGCGAAGCCGGGGCGGACCGCTTGTCTTCTTATATATAAAAATGAATCGCAAAATGTGTTGGTAAGCGCATAACTCGAGAACGGCTGAACCGATTTCGATAATTCTTTTTTTATTATATCCCTTGAAGTACGAGGATGGTTCTTATAGCTAGAGAGCTAGTTAGTTTAGTTTTAGTGCAGTGGCAGTGTAAATGTTGTTGTTGAGGTTATGTAAATTTAACACTTTAGTTAACTACCAAGATATAAAGAAATGAGGATAGGACACAATAACTATTGGTTGAGGTATTTATAAACTCATAATATACTTTTAAAAAAATCACGTTTTAATAAATTTCTAGAATTAAATTAGAACAGCTGATTCAAAATAGCCTAAAAAATCTTAATAATAATAATTACGCTTCACAGCAAGAAGAAATGTACCATATGTACCCGCACAAAGTCGATATTGTGTTGCCTACCGTTCGACTCAATGGCTAGGGTTGTAACTACCTTTAATAATTATTACCAAACTAATAAACCGAGTGATGCGAAATAACCATAATTCTTTTAGAGTTTGATAAAATGATCAGGCAGGTATTTTCTTTAATCCTCTGAATTCTCGGTTACTAAATTGTATCGTTGAAATTATTCTTAATCGCGTAAATTTAATAAATAATCATATGGAAAACACTTTTCATTTGTTTTTTTACTTTCACGCCCAACTACTATACAATAATTACGTTGTTTCGGTATTTTGACGAGAAAACGCAGGAAACATCCGTTGTATCATTTTAGATAGATTGTATATTTTGTATCTGTAGAATTGAAATCAAAGCTATGTATATGTTGTCTCCATTCTTTTCTTATCGGATTGTTGATCCCAATGCGAATGCGTCACTTAAATTTTATAAAAGACAATTAAGAACATCAAAAATAAAGTGATACGTAAATATTTCACAGTGCAATATATTATGTAATTAATAATAATTATATATTTATGAAAAAATAATTACATCAGATTTAATAATAGCAATTGTTTTGAATGTACATAATATGAATAAATGATTACATCATAATAGTAATAATCACAATTGTTTTATTTCCCATTTGTTGCAACCCTAGCATATTTTCATGTAGCAGCAGAAGTACCTACACTGGCGGCGCGGCGGCATCGTGCGACATCAAAGGCATTGCCTTACTAGGTAAGTTTATAATGACTCATTTCTTTTATTATATAATTTACGTTTTACTTTTACAGAATCCGATTCAATGGATTATGAAGACGAGTCACACAACGCCATACGATAGTGATGATGAATGAACATTTCAATAAATGCATGCGTGTTTTTTTATGTTGTTTTGTAATTGTTAATTGTTTCTTAAATAAAGAAATAAACTAAATATTTAAATGATGATTTGTTATTTGCAACACAACTTTATATTTGAGATTCTTTACAAATCTTAAATAAAATTTATAAATTTGATGATACAAAACTAAATATATAGTTTTGTATCATCAAATTTATAAATTTTATTCCATAGTTTTCAAAATTAAATGTAAATGACCATAAAAACAAAAGTAAATCATTGATGTAAGGTCAGGGAACGTAATACATATATACATCTGACCATGTAGAAGCTAAGTCTTGTTGACTGCTGAAGTCTGTAAAGTTTTGTTGTCTGCTGAAGTCTGTACGCAATGAAAATGTCTGCCGTTTCGAAAATAAGTTTTTAAGACCCTAATAAATAAAATATATGAATGGCAGATCTGGTCAAATACTTTCAAAATTGTATTTTTTTCAGCACTTTCATAAGTGTCTGCCAGAATGTTATCCGCGTGATAATGGTCTGCCATTGTTATTTTCCGATAGTAATAATAATCTATTTTCAAATATCAAAATGGCAGACGTGGTCAAATGGTTTCAAAGTTCGCCAAAAATTTCCACCTGTCTTACCTAAGCGCGCGCCCCGTCCACCACTCTGGGCTTAGTGACTCCTCATCTCATGTATAGTAGGTATAGGGGAATCAACACACAAAAATCCAGGTCTGGTCAAATACATACAGGTAGCTTTGCGCTAGCTCTCTAGCTATTACTTCTTATGGAGAGAAAACGTAAACATGTACCACGGGCGAAGCCGGGGCGGACCGCTAGTAAATAATAAAATAATAAATAGTGTATTAGATTTGTTATTGTATCTTGTATACCTACGAATAATTATTCTTACGTCTTGTTGGGAAATGTTCAAATACCTACCTATTGAAATAATTTACTGTTACAAATCATTAGTGTTATTAGTTTTGAGTGAATAGGCATGGATCAGAAATTCAGAATATAATATGCTACTAACTACTCAAATACATACATGTTTACACAACAAACACCACTGACCTCTATAACTATAAGTTATAGAGGTCAGTGACCGTCAGTGACAAACACTATGGATACCTACGCTCGCGAATGCAAATTCGGTGATTTACTAATTATTGATACCTAGTCATTGAATTCGTTTTGAAATAGCCTGTACTTTGTAATAGTGTTATAGACATTTATAAAATGTGGTGCTCATTTTTTTGTAATAAATCATCCCGAACGCTATTGTATTTTCGTTGTTTTATTTCAAGTGAACACCTATACAATTTTGTCACGAGCCGCCTCTGGCCTCTGGGTGAAATAAACAAGTCAAATGATTTTTGTTCTAATTGTATTTTGGTAGTAGTTTGTTTAGAATTTACATTACCATTGTTTAATTTTTATTTTGTATTTGCAGTAAAATAAAAAGATGAAAAACTTCATTAGGTATATTGTACGACACCTCACTCTGAATCGCGCTAGCGAAATTTTTTCGTTACAGAGCACATATACAACTTTCGGACAATCTTCATTGAGACCGGCCGGCAAATCGAGTATGTCGAGAAACTTCACTTATTCGATGGAGGTATTCTACCTTCCTTCCTCCACAGTTGTGGGACCCCGACGTGCATTGAACATTTCTGATACTAGTAGCTAAAATCAAAACCACAGATATGTCTGTGATCAAAACCATAATAATATTTTTACCTATTATTTTACTAAAAGTCGAGTGCATCGAAATCGTAAATATGTTTTTCACCTTCCTGGTTTTTTTTCCATAGTAAATAGTGTTTTTGATTTGTTGTTGTATGAATAATTATTCTTACTTGTTGGTTATGAAATGTATTTTGAAATAATTTACTTTTGCAAATCATTAGTGATATTAGTTTTGAGTGAAAATGCTTGGATCAGCATAATATCATATTTGCTACTTCAAATACATGTTTTGATAAAAAAAAAACAATAGTGTAATGTAGGTAATAAAATAAAACTGCGTTTTATTGTAGGTAATCAATTTTGACATTATTTATTTCCCAAAATTACAATAAAATAGTTTACGCCAACAAATATAACTTTTATTTTTATAACAATCCTACTTCCTACTAATGCGAAAGTTCATACATGTTTCAAAAGAAAAACTTTTACTTTTACTATTATTTCAATTTATCCGGTTTAATTAAGACTTAATATTGATACATATGATCATTATAAATACAAATAGGAATTAACAATATAACGAATACGTGGCACAACTAAAATTTTACCGATACCACCCGTGGTCATTCTCCTTTGTGGGTCATTTGTAACAGGATGGCGGTTCTACAGCGAAAAAAGAAAAATGATGGTCAGAACGCTGATACCGGATACCTTAAGATACTGTAATATAAAATATTACTAGATTAGATAAAATATTATAGGTAGTATCTTTACCGTGTGTGACGCGCTTTACATTCACGCCATCTAGAGTTAAATCTTTATCATTTTTGTATACGTCTGTGTGTGTAAACGACCCTGTATGCAATGACAGATGTTAAAACGCATAATTTTACCGAATTGGGTGGATTTTAAGGCAATGATATAACATATTTCAATAAAATATAATATTCAGTAACCGCCATGACTATTCCTAGGTTTGATGACTATTCCAATTACGCAAAAACTCAAATAAACTAGAAATGTAGAATTCAGCGCCATCTAGCGGGATATTGGCTGGGAACAGATCGTTGCAATCACCTTAACAGTTTAGTGTAACCTGATGTTTATTTGATCTAATTGTAGTGATCATTACAATATGGCAGAAATCACTGCATAGTGATAAGGCCACCCTTTGTGCTTTTGTTTCCTGTAAATTGTTATTTTATGTACCTGGTTTATTGCACAATAAAGTGTTAAATAATAATATGTTTAAAATCTGCGTCGTTGTTTCAAGCATGTGTGTCTATGTCAATGCGTAAGCGTCCGTGTTCGAGTATGTTTTTGTATCTTTATGTCTGTGTACGTGTATGTATGCGATGTGCGTGCGTATGTACACGTGTACGTCTATGTATGTTTTAATGATTTTGTGTGTGTGTGTTTGCGTCTAGTCTATCTGTTTATCTGTCTGTCTGTCTGTCTGCTCACCGGTTGTCTCGGCCCCGTTGCCTTCTCCCGTATCGCTTGCAAGTGCGACGAGTGCCGCAACAGACTCGCATCCTGTTTGTCTCGTATTCGTGAACGCAACATATCCGCTTCTAATTCAGCTGCTTCTGCTAACGCTGAGAGACGGGATTTTACTGCTTCCGCCTGTAGGAAGAAATAAATAAATATTATAGGACATTATTACACAAATCGACCTAGTCCCACAGTAAGCTCAATTAAGGCTTGTGTTGTGGGTACTAGGCGACGATAAATGTAATATTTAATAAATACATATACAGGGTGTAATCGTTAAGTCATAAGTGTGCACAGGCGATTTTTCCGTAAGTATTACAGATAACAAAAAACTTTAAACCGATATCGAAAGTACTTAACCTAATGAGTAAAATGGCCGTAATAAGTTTTTAAAAATAAATCGAGAAATATCAAAAAAATTATCTTTAAACCCTCCCATACATTAAGTATGAAATATGAATATCCCATATACATTTAATATGAAAGATATTAGCCTTCTTTTTCTTTTTTGGTTTTCTGCTTTAATTACTTCGCAAATTTGAAGTGACATTTTCCACGTTTTTCCGGACATTTTCACGTATTTTCCGGATATTTTCCGGGAATTTTCCGGACATTTTCCGGACATTTCCCAGGCATTTTCCGGGGATATTCCAGGCATTTCCACGCATTTTCCGGACATTTTCACGCATTTTCCGGGTATTTTCCAGATATTTACCAGGCATTTTCGGACATTTCCCTGACATAGCCTGTAAATGTCTGGAAAATCCCCGGGAAATGCTCGGAAAATCCCCGGAAAATGCCTAGGAAATGCCCGGAAAATAACCGGAAAATGCCTGGGAAATGTCTGGAAAATATCCGGAAAATGCGTGGAAATTTCCGAAAAACCGTGGAAAATGCCTGGAAAATCCACGGAAAATGCCTGGAAAATATCCGGAAAATGCGTGAAAATGTCCGGAAAATATCTGGAAAATGCGTGAAAATGTCCGGAAAATATCACTACTACTAATAAATTTACTACGGCCATTTTACTCATTAGGTTAAGTACTTTCGATATCAGTTTAAAGTTTTTTGTTATCTGTACGGAAAATCGCCTGTGCACACTTAACGATTACACCCTGTATAGATAATAACACCCAGACCCAAGAACAAATAATTGAGTTCATCACACAAATATTTGCCCTGACCGGGGATCGAACCCGGGACCGTCGGCTCAGTAGGCAGTTACTTTACCACTGCGCCAACCGCGTCGTCAAAGGAAGGAGTTATAAAGAATATAATAATAGTAGTATAATAGAAAATATATTTCTGGCTATGTGAAAAATGTTTGCAAGGAGAATAGTGTAAAATAGACGGATTCAATAAATTAATCTTCATTTTTTTATCTATACTAATATTATAAACAGGAAAGGTTTGTATGTATGTATGTATGGTTTTCACGCATAAACCACTGGACCAATTTTGATGAAATTTGGCACAGATAATCTTTAGACCCTGAGGAAGAACATAGGCTACCTTTTATTGCGAAATATGTACCACGGGCGAAGCCGGGGCGGACCGCTAGTATTAAATAAAACAGAAAACAATAGGCCAGCTCAACATTTTAGTTATGATAGGTTTTAATTTTGAATTTGAATTCAATAAAACAAGCAATAAAATAACAAGAATATAATACTACCCACTATATTTGCAAAACATCTATATTTCAATTCAAATTAAAATAAATATCTAAGAAGTTTACACACCTCCACTCAAAATGGTTTAAGATATTCTATTTTTGTACCACCTTTAGCACTGTGAAAATGTAAAACGAACTAATAACTTATTTTTAAACATTTGTAAAAAAAATTGTAGTAAACTATTTACAATTTCGCACTACTTCCAACAGCCCGGCTAGCTCAGTCGGTAGAGCATGAGACTCTTAATCTCAGGGTCGTGGGTTCGAGCCCCACGTTGGGCGAATAATTTTTTTTTTCCAATTTTTAAATTAACTTTTCATAATAATTGCATCTTTTGCATTCAAATTCCTTAAAATTATAGGTTAGTATTAGAATAATATTTTTTTATCATCAATTTTATTTTTTCCGTTGGTCCGTTCCGTCGGTTCTTTAAGTGCTAAATTCATGTCGGTTCTTAAATAACTATTATTTTATTAACAAGCTATGCCGCGCGGTTTCACCTGCAAACAATCTGACAAAAGTATTTCTATAGCTTATGTGTTAAACTCGTACATAAGCTACGTAACTGCCATGTATTATCAAAATCCGTTCAGTGGGATTCGCATGAAAGAGTTATAAAAATAAACATACTGTATACGAAGCAATTTTTTTTATAATACCATTCATATCACATCACGACACGTCACAACACATCACATCACGTCACGTCACGTCACATCACATCACGTCACGTCACGTCACATCACATCACGTCACGTCACGTCACGTCACAACTCACAACACAACACATCACATCACATGTAATATCATTTCTTTGTATATTTTTTCTTGTCGTTGGTTTACTCTTAAAATTAAAAAAGTTTAGTAAGTGCGAACGAATACAGTAATATACCGACTTACGCTACTCCGTTTTACGCGAATTCGGAGTTACGCAGTTTAACTTGCTGAAATAATAATCATTTGAACCTAATCAAGACACGAAAAATACAGTATTTGGAATTAGATAATATAAGACTTAATTTTATGAGTAAGACTAGCGGTTCGCCCCGGCTTCGCCCGTGGTACCTACATGTTTACGTTTTTAAAAACTATCCTATCTCTCAAGTTGGATCGAACTGCACATGGTGTGCGAATTTTATTATAATCGGTTAAGTGGTTTAGGAGTCCATTTAGGACAAACATTGTGACACGAGATGTATATACATATACTAGCTTACCGCCCGCGGCTTCGCCCGCTTTGCCTAAAACCTAATAAATTATATACTAAAACCTTCCTCTTGAATCACTCTATCTATTAAAAAAAACCGCATCAAAATCAGTTGGGTAGTTTTAAAGATTTAAGCATACAAAGGGACATAGGGACACAGAAAGCTACTTTGTTTTATACTATGTAGTGATTAAGAACTAGCGGTCCGCCCCGGCTTCGCTCGTGGTACATATTTACGTTTTCTCTACATAAGAACCATCTTCGTACTTCAAGGAATATAATAAAAAAAGAATTATCGAAATCGGTTCAGCCGTTCTCGAGTTATGCGCTTACCAACACATTTTGCGATTCATTTTTATATTATAGATTAGGCTCACCTTCTCTCTAGCCGCGTCATCTCTCTCCTGTCTCTTTTGCTCCTTCATCTCTTCCAATCTCGCGTCTCTCTCCTTTCTCTTCTCTATAAGATTCTCCATTTGCAGCTTCCTAGCCGCTTCGAGCGCTTGACGTCGCGCGCCGACAGCGGCTTCGCGAGCTGCTTTTTGTTCCTGGAAATAAATAATTAAATTATTAAAGTGAAACTTTTATTACATCGTCTCAAACTTTTTGGTCTGTGTAGCGCATGTCGCGTGACGGTCGGCTGCCGAGTAGGTTTAGGTTTTAGGTAAGTTTCACTTTTACCGTGGTTTCATAAAACCACACAACATTTTAATTACAGGTAATCATTTTTTGCGTTGTTTTTTAATTTTAACAGTTATTATGACAAATACAACGAACTGAATATTTTGAAATACTTTGCTTTTATGTGGTGTCAGTGTCACTAAAACGACTCTATTTTATAGACAAAGGTTTGATATGTTACGATTTGTGAAAGATTTGAAATTGTTTCCTTATTATCACTTAATGTCAGTTAATACACCTATTTACGAACTTATGGATCTAATTTCAAAATATATTTTTCTCAGAACTTGTGCCGCCTGTTCTCGGCCTCCAGTTGTTTTATGTACACGTAACCCACACACCCACCCACTCACTCACTCACCCACTCACTCACTCACCCACTCACTCACCCACTCACCCACTCACTCACTCACCCACTCACCCACTCACTCTCTCAACCACTCACTCACTCACCCACCCACTCACTCACCCACTCACTCACTCACTCACCCACTCACTCACTCACCCACTCACTCACCCACTCACTCACTCACCCACTCACTCACTCACCAACTTGGCGAGTCGGTCGCGGCGCATCTGCCGCAGGCGCGTGGTGTGCGAGCGGCACTGCTCCAAGAACTCGTGCCGCCTGTTCTCTGCCTCCAGCTGCTTTATGTACACGTATCCCACTCACCCACCCACTTACTCACCCACTCACTCACTCACTCACTCACTCACTCACTCACCAACTTGGCGAGTCGGTCGCGGCGCATCTGCCGCAGGCGCGTGGTGTGCGAGCGACACTGCTCCAAGAACTCGTGCCGCCTGTTCTCTGCCTCCAGCTGCTTTATGTACACGTATCCCACTCACCCACCCACTTACTCACCCACTCACTCACTCACTCACTCACTCACTCACTCACCAACTTGGCGAGTCGGTCGCGGCGCATCTGCCGCAGACGCGTGGTGTGCGAGCGACACTGCTCCAAGAACTCGTGCCGCCTGTTCTCTGCCTCCAGCTGCTTTATGTACACGTATCCCGCTCACCCACCCACTTACTCACCCACTCACTCACTCACTCACTCACTCACTCACTCACCAACTTGGCGAGTCGGTCGCGGCGCATCTGCCGCAGGCGCGTGGTGTGCGAGCGGCACTGCTCCAAGAACTCGTGCCGCCTGTTCTCTGCCTCCAGCTGTTTTATAAACGCAATCTCACGTAGTTTCTCCTCTTCGTCGTGCGCTTTGCGGACAATGTCCTGAAAATATCGAATGAACGATGAATGAAATACAGTTTTAGTTCTTAAAGTATTTTTTAAAGAAACAACCCACAACGCGAGCACACTTAGCACAACTATACTAATATTATAATCTATACTAATATTATAAAGCTGAAGAGTTTGTTTGTTTGTTTGAACGCGCTAATTTCAGGAACTACTGGTCCGATTTGAAAAATTCTTTCGGTGTTAGATAGCCCATTTATCGAGAAAGGCTATAGGCTATATGTATATCATCTCGCTAAGACCAACAGGAGCGAAGCACTGCGGGTAAAACCGCTGAGCGCAGCTGGTAACAAATATCAGCTGAATTTTAACAAATAATTCCAATTCAAATGTCAAAATTTATAGAGCACAGAAGATAAGAGCAAAGAGCAGAATCTGAGTGCTGTATCATATCACATTATTTTTTTGCCATCTTCTTTCTTGTAAATAATGTCAATATAAATAACTTACCTTCAAATGTTGGTCACGATTTTCGGCCGCCTTTTGCAATCTCCTCTCCATTCTTGATTTTTTCTCTTCAATGAGTTGGTTTTTGGCAACCTTTAAAAAAATACAAAGTGTATATGCATATTCAGTAGTCTCTTTTATATTTCTTATAGGATTCTGCAATGGAAAAAACTTCAGATTTATGACACAATGTCGTGTTGTGACGCAATGTCGTGTTGTGACGTAGTGTCCTGTTGTGGCGTAGTATCGTGTTGTGACGTTGTGTGGGTTTACAGATTTGGAATATATTCAAGTTAGTAATAATATTTCAATTTAAAAAGATCACTCACTTTCACTTCTTCAACTCTGGCCAGCAATTGGTGAATTCTCTTCGATTTCTCCGTTTGAAACTCCATTCTTTGTCTTTCAGCGCGCGCCTGCTTTGCTTGCAATCTGAATTAATGATAGAAAAAGGTAAACATTAAATTCGACAAATATTTGAATAAATATTTAATATGTACTAGAGGTCCGCCCCGGCTTCGCCCGTGGTACATATTTCGCAATAAAAGGTAGCCTATGTCCTTTCTCGGGTATCAAAATATCTCCATACCAAATTTCATGCAAATTGGTTCAGTAGTTTAGGCGTGATTGAGTAACAGACAGACAGACAGACAGACTTACTTTCGCATTTATAATATTATAGTATGGATTTATTTCACTATACTTCGTTGAGAAGCTGTTTTGAAACATTAAAATGTAAAATACCGAAAGATTACAATAATTATGAACGAAAAATAGTGCCATTTTAATGAATAACTAGCTGCATACCCGGGATTAGGCCATGGAAAAAAAATAAAAGTTGTGTGGTTTTATGAAATCACGGTAAAAGTGAAACTGTTCGAACGGTTCCGAACACTGCTTTGTGTAGCGCATGTCGCGTGACGATACACGCGACATGCGCTACACAGACCAAAAAGTTTGAGACGATGTAATAAAAGTTTCACTTTAAAAATGCCTATGTTACTCGCTAAGAATATAGCTTTTTAAACGTAAAGGAATTTTAAAATAACTAACAGACATAGTTGTTTTGTCGTATTCGTTACTTTCCTCTTTATTTTTTTCTGGATATTTTATAGATTTAGATCCCTTTTACTGATCTTACCTACGCAGTGCGTCTTGCAGGCTACCGCGTCGTTTGATACCTTGCGATAGTTTTGCGTGTAATTGCTGTGCTCTTCCTGAAAAGTTATAATTTTCTAGTTAATATTATATTTATTGGTAGACGTAACTTTTGATAAAATATTTTTGTGAATGAATAGTTATCAATATAGTTGTCATTATTTCATGTCTGAACATGCTTAGCTGTCGTATACTATAAAAAGCCGCTTTCCTTTGACTCATGGCGCATTCGTACGAATCGTGCCTAGGGGCTCGGACGTTGTTTATATACGACGTTTGAGCCAACTACCCTCACTTATAAATTTAAATTTATAAAGACCTCCTAAACTACCCTCACTTAGTTAATAGTCGTTGACTTGCTGTGATTTGTTATCAACTACATCAATTAGACAGTTGTGTAATCGCAGTACATTCTTATTACAATTCAAATCGCATATGCATTGCATAGTACAAGCCTTTTTGCTTATTTCAATATTTATGCACAACATTTTCCGTGAATATGTTGTAAAAGCAGCCATTTTTTTTAATGTCAATCTTAAAAGCAGTAAACCAGTGTTTTATTAGACTTTAGCCAGTTTTCGTTTTATTTTTCAATGATTCCAAAACGACCTGACTATCAACTCTTTCTGCCCACGACATGCCCGCTAAAAGTTCTTATACTTACTAATATTAATCTACAATAAAATTCAATTTATTTTTTTTATATTTATTTATTTATTTTTTACCTGGATCTCTAGCCACCAATGCTTCCAAAACCACGAGAGTGTCAACTCTTTCTGCCCAAGACATGCCGGCTAAAGCAGTTTCATATTGATCTTCTAAACTGGCCGCTAAAGAACCGAGGCTCTCTGAAATTGGTACAGGAGTGGGGGCTGGCTCTTCTAAAGGTATTTCTGCGTCCGTCTGTAAATATATAAAAAAAATGTGTGCGCGTACTAGTGTGCACACAGAAGTGAAACTTCTTTATGGCCTTATTTTTCAAAAAATACAACTATATGCAACTCTACAGAAATACGTCGAATCACGCGTGGTAGGGATAAGAAAAAGATGGCGCGTAACGGAAAAAAAATGTCACGCGCAACGAAATGTTACACAAAATTTTTTTCCAACCCCGATAAAGAAGTTTCACTTCAATAAATGGTGGTTAAAACATATGTTTGTTTGTTGACGTACAATAAACAACCAGACTCACATTGACGTTTAAAAAATTGCCGTATGCCTTCTGATGTGCGATGCAATAGACTTTGAATGTTAATGCTACGTAATAAGGTGTTAATTTCAATGAACAATAAAAAGAGATATTTTTTACAATTATTATTGGCGATTGTAAGTCTATTCTTGAAAAAACAAGACAGAACATAACTATAGTCGCATTTAATTGAACAAGTTGAGTTTAAGGTTTTTTTTTCAATGATTCTTAATTCGAGTACTGTTTATTAGTATAAGTTTTTATAAGTATAATTCAAAAGAAAGAATATTAATTAATAATTCAAAAGAAAGTATATCCTACCTCAGTATCATCCGTTTCTGTGTCCAATTCAATATCAGAAACTTGTTGTAACTCCATTATCTGTCTATTCAAGAGATCTTCTTCTTCACAAAGTTTCCGTTGATCGACTTCCGACTGGAAATCAAGTGCTAGACTGATTTTCCTTTCATTTTCCTCAATTTGTGACGTCATTTCCGCAATTTCCGACATCTCTGACGGATCAGCTGATTTTAATATTTCGTTATGATCAGATATCTGATCGTCGTCATCCAGGAAGTTGAATGTCGATTTAAATTCTGCCTTCCATTTGTCGAAATCAAATTCTTCATGAATGCTCTCTTGAGATCGACTCAGCCCCATAGTTAAACTTTCTAATGAGGAATGTAATCGATTTTTAGTTTCCTTTGGCACGCCTTTAGTTTTCTCAGCCTTTTTGGTTAATACTTTGTTTTTAGACACGCGAGTTTTCAATCCAGTTACATCGGATTTTTGACGCCTCATCGCTGGGTCTCTCTGTTTACCTTCAGATTTAGGTTTAGCCGCTACTTTAACGGTTTTGTCCGTTTTCTTTTCTTTTTCTTTATCTTTATCTATCTTTTGAGGCTGTTCAGATTTCGCTCGATCTGTTTTGTTTATTTCAGGTTCAACGATTGATTTCATTTCTTCTTTAGGCGATTCAAGCATATTTAATGTTGGCAAGCTTGCAGTTGCTGATGGTTGTCTGAATCTATTAGCCCAATAAGTTTTTGATTGTTTCTTTGATTCACGTCTAGATTTCACCGTCAACCAACCATCATTATCATTCTTATTATCCACGTTAAGTACTTCTATAGAATTCACACCGTCATCTTCTTTCAAGTCTTCTGGTACCAGAGTCTTTATACTTTCATTCGATTCGATTCTATTCATTTCTGAATTAGGTACAGAATTTTTGCGGCCAACTTTTTCCAAGAATGTACTGACTTTTTCTCGCTTATCACCTTTTTCGTTAACTCTCAAGGCTGTAGGCCGTGGTCTGGCTTTAAGGATGGGTCGATTTGCGACTAATTTAGCATCTCCTGCAGCCATGTGAATGTTTCTAGCTGTTGATTTTCTTGGAACCACCTGTCCTCGATTCGCATTAGGTGAAGGAGTTGTATCGAATAAGCTTGTCCTTCCTGTAGTTAAGTTAAAAGGATAACTGCATTTGTTAGTTTGTACTTTTTTTGGGAATGGGCGAATTACTTTTGGCACCGGTGGACGTATCTCAACAACTGTCGAGCTTCGCGCGAGTCGTACAGGTGTTTTAACTTCCGTTTTAGTATTAGTAACGACTTTAGGTTTTGCTGCCGCTTGCGAATATGCAGGTTTA
The DNA here is from genome assembly GCF_061535455.1 of Colias philodice. Lineage (NCBI taxonomy): Eukaryota > Metazoa > Arthropoda > Insecta > Lepidoptera > Pieridae > Colias > Colias philodice. Next base: position 7,803,131 of record NC_143107.1, on the reverse strand, counting down.
GATGTCGGTTTTATTTCAGATTTCTTTGTATCCTGATCTTTACTAGTGTTTTTTTCTACGTCATTTGTTTTTGTTGGTGAAGGTGAAAGATCTTCTATCTTTGCTATTGAATCTTCAACAGGTTTTGGTTCATCCTTCTTATCCATTGGATGATCATTTTCTTTAGTATTGGAGTCATCTTTTACTTGTATAGCAATTGTTTCACTTGTTTCTGGCTTTTCAGAAAGTTCTTTAGCATCCATGGGTAAATTACTGGATGTTTCTTTTAGGATTGTTACTGTTTCATTAACATTTTCAATATTTACAACGTCTTTGTCTTCAGTAACAATAATAATGCTCTCTGTACTGATTTCCATCTTTAAATCATCACATGGTGGAATTAAATTCTCAGAATCGTTTTTAATCTCCATTTCAGTTAAAATTTCGTCTGTATTTTCTAAAATATCTGCGTTAATGTTGACATCCGCTACTTTATCATTAGCTACGGATTTTGGAGAACTATCGCTTGAAACATCTGCAAAATTGTCTTCAGATTTTGTTGGAGAGTCATTTAATTCTCTATCTTTATCGTCCACAATAATTTCTTCTTTGTCTTCTTTTTTGAGGATGGCCTGTTGCTCAATCTCCAAATCCCGATTAAGCATATTTTCATTCTTTGACTTATTTTCCACGAGCTGTTTTTGTAAATACTCTGTTTCCATTGCGTTCAGTTTATCAATTGTAGATTTGGCCTGGCAAGAAATGTTTTCATTGTGTTTCTTTGTATCTGTGTTAGTTTTGGATTTTGAAGATTTGACCACAACTAACTTAGGCGACGCGCTGGGACTCAATTTTGCATGACCTATTTCAACCGATTTAGGCTTCAGTGGTTCATCTTTATCCTTGTTTTCATTTTCTTTTACAATGGGAACATCTTCACATGTTTCTTTGATATATTTTTCTTCAATATCAGACAATCGTGAAAGTTCTTTAGCAATCTTAGGCTCTGGTTTAGCTGTAACTTTAGAAGCGTTAATTTTATTGCTGAAGAATTCTATGTTCGCTTTTGGACTAGTACTGGAATGGCTTGAAGAAATCCTTGGGCTAATTTTACCGCTTCCGGGACTCGCTTTTCCCGTTAGATTCGGGCTGTTTTTGCCACTTGGCGTGTTATGTCCAGAGAGACAAGGGCTGTTTTTGCCTGACACGGTTGGTGAACTCTTAACCGAGTAAGTTCGTTTCGGTTCTGGTTTAACAAAATCAGTCTTCCGTATCTCCCACGCTAAGCTTTGCGGTCTCTGTGGTGGGGGCGTGTTGTCGTACTCCCATTTGAGTCGGAACCATTCCGCTAGAGCTTTGAAATCACGTGTGTAGTTTTCCAAAACTAGGATCACTTCTTGGCACTCATTTAGATTCTCGTTGGCTTCAACGGTGTTGTATATTTCTCCAATCTGTGAACATCATATAAACGTAATGAATAATTAGACGTGAAATTCGCAAGATGCAAATCGGATGTATAAATACAAGAGTACGGGTTTGACGCACTTGGTGCACTTCTCAACTTGTACACCATGCTCAAATGGTGAACTTAGCAACTTGTACACTTCTCAAATGGTACACTTCGCGACTGGTACACGTCTCAAATGGTGCACTTCGCAAATGGTGCACTTTTTAAGGGGGCGCATAAAGCAAAATAACCAATCTTCTATTAGATGATACGTGTAATATGCAAGACCAAATCTAAAAAATAAAATATATATCAAACTAGATGATATGTTCAACGATTCTGTTTAATCAAAAACATAAAATATTAAAATTTACTCGATAAAAAAAAATCACCAAGTTAGCTCTAATTTTCACACTTTTACGTTTTCTACTTGACATGGTAATACTTATTATGATTTTTTTTTCATAAACAATTATATTAAAACATTTGCAAGATATTTGTCAGAGCATTTTGTTTAATTACTTTTAGTTTTGGTTTTATCTGCGATAAACCACTTTTATCGTGACAAAATCAAACGTTTATCTCGAGAAAAAAAGAGCGCCAAAAGTGGTTTATCGCAGATAAAACCAAAACTAAAAGTAATTACACAAAATGCTCTGACAAATATCTTGCAAATGTTTTAATATAATTGTTTATGAAAAAAAATCATAATAAGTATTACCATGTCAAGTAGAAAACGTAAAAGTGCGAAAATTAGAGCTAACTTGGTGATTTTTTTTTATCGAGTAAATTTTAATATTTTATGTTTTTGATTAAACAGAATCGTTGAACATATCATCTAGTTTGATATATATTTTATTTTTTAGATTTGGTCTTGCATATTACACGTATCATCTAATAGAAGATTGGTTATTGTGCTTTATGCGCCCCCTTAAGATTAGTTGAGATTTGGAAAAATTGTGTAAAAATGAAAGAATTTTTAGTTTTGGATGTTTAATTTTTATAATTATGTCAACACAATAATAATAATTAAACTATACAGAATCACCTTAAACACTATAACATTTTGGGTCATTTTTATTTTTTCAAAAATAAAAATGACCCAAATGACAAACTTCTACATGACACATCAGTCAATGTATTCAAGATGTATTAAAAAACTAGATAGATTAAAATTAAATCCTAGTTTCAATAAATTATAAGTTTATTGGGCTATATTTTACCTATTCTCATAATCATACAAAATTACCTGCTACCCTTTTTCCAACTTACTCTTATAAGGCTTTCTCGACACTAACTACCGCCACTCAATTACAAATGGTCTACACAATAAGCCTTAAACCCATTAAACATTCAACACAAGGCAGTCGGTAACTAATATGTGACCTCAATCTACGAATCAATATCAGCTATAATTTATTCATGGTCCCCGCCGATGCACCTTGTGTATCACATAATTAACTTATATGCATATTTCTGCTATTATACCCACATAATATATATTATGTGGATAATAAACAAATAGTACTGGATAATAATCTATGGCGAAGCTACTACACCATAATTATACATGGTAGAGTTTATATGCAACATTGTAAGTTGGAAGGAATGAAATTCTAGTAATTATACATTTGAAAAAAAATATTTTTGTTTAAGCCTTCGGCTGCGCCGTAATTCATAGATCTATATCATATTCATTGGAAGTTATCAGCAAGTTTAATTACATTTTATTTTGCACATATACTTTATCCGACACAAGTTGAATCATTATAAAAACAAAAAGAAGCAATCGCTTAGGAATAAAGCTTTGTACTGGCGAAATATTAACAGTAGAACTTAGAAAATATAGCAGATTGAAAATCTAGTAAATTCTTATAGCTCATTAATATAGCACCTATATTTCTGTAAAGTTCACCCAAATCCGACCATACGACCTGTAAGTATTTTTCGTGAAATATAAAATACAAACATACATACATTCTTACAAACTTTCGCATTTATAACAAGTATGATTATACATTCATGTTAATAAAAATATTTTACAATGAAAAAATCATATTTAAACCCCAAATACATCTTCTAAAAACACATCCAAACAACTCACCGCCCGCTGCAAATCGCCGAACAGCAATGCCCAATATCTCGCACGCAACTCGCTTCGCTTATCGCGTCCCGCGGACGCGGAGCGAAGGCGGGACGCGCGCGGAGCGGGACGAGGTGCGGGCGGGAGCGTGCGGGGCGGCTTGCGGGCTACTTTGGACGCTAGATAATAATTAAATATATAGATAAATACATGTAGTTTGTGTAATATGTGGTAGTTTAAACAATTACTAGTTATAAATACTTCTAAAAGCTTTTTTAATCTATACTTCTATACTAATATTATAAAGCTGAAGAGTTTGTTTGTTTAAACGCGCTAATCTGGTCCGATTTTAAAGATTGTTTCAGAGTTTGATAGTCCATTATCGAGGAAGGATTTAGGCTATATATCATCTCGCTAAGACCAATAGGAGCGGAGCACTGCGGGTGAAACCGCGGAGCACAGCTAGTTTGAAATAAATATGTATATTACATCAATCGAAAACACTTATAATTACAACATGACTTGCTCCTGTGTGAAAAAAAGTGTGTGGGATACTCTGATTAATTTGGGCCTTCAGCTGTGCAGTGCTTAAAATATAAAGTTAATATGGATTGCTTTGCTCGAAGTTATGAAATTTGAAACAAATGCTTTGAAGCTAATATTTATTTTAAATGTATGACTCAAAAAGTGGTCAAATGAATCAGCTTACGTTTAGAAATGATTCAGAATTACTTCAATTAGATAATAACCTTAATGTCGCTTCATAGTTTCAATAATTTCAGCATTAACGTTTTGAATAACTGAGTGGACAAATTCTTTGAATATATTTTTGAAACCTAAATAATTATAAAGAAACAGCTAAACATAAATATAAAGATAAATTAAAACATTAAATCGTTTAAGTATTGTAAGCTAGCTCTTTTCTGTAGTTGTAGAAGAACTACAGAAAAGAGTTACAATACAAGAAGATATAATATCAATACACTAAAAGATACTGTAAGACCTTTGTCGAAAATGAAAAGGTTCAAAACATTGCAATAATAGTATAATAATCATGGACGTATAAAAAAAGACGGACGCCGTATTACGAACAAACAACGTGAAGCCACCATAGTAAGCTAGCGATCGTGTAAAGACAATAAACACGCACACACTCTCACCATAGTAAGCTAGTCGGCCGCCATTACGTCGTGAACTACCGACTGATTAACTGCGTCACTGTTTCACAAAAAATATTTAAAATGCCGTCTTGCGTGGTTAAATGGTGTCGCAACAGTACAATTTTAAATAACAAAACACGAGGGATTACATTCCACAGGGAAGCAAGTTATTTATTTTATGTTTTAATGCCAAAATTATGACGGCAAAATTTATAGAAAAAAATACAGCCGCCATTGTCAACAGGACAGCTGTTGCCATGGCAACATGGCACACACACATGGATGTTTCGCCGCCATTACTAGGCTTCACTCAATGTTTAGGCGATATACCGTCCGTCTTTTTTTATACGTCCATGATAATAATATAATATTTTCAAATTCAGCCAATTTGCTATGAGTTTAATTTCTTTTCCTAAAACATCCATGCATTTTAAACATAACTTTTGTATATATTATTCATACATATTTAATAGAAACTGTGTTATTAATGCAAATGCTTTGCATTACATTTGGCTACATTTCTTCTTAGATACCTATATATTTTTAAGTAAAGTTCATCCGAATTTTTTTTTTTTTACTAGTAGAGATATTGAAGCATAGCTGGTTATATTATTTAATGAATTTAAAGTTTTCATTGTAATTTTAAATCAAATTAAAAATCCAATAGGCGCCATGAAAATTGAAAAGATCAAAGCATCAAAACAAAAACATGATATTTAAAGCTGAGCCAAACATAAAAGCCAGACTGAATAAAATCAATAGTCGTAAATATAGCATATCAATCGCCGTCTGCATTCAGTATTAATAACATATTGATCAATCCTTCTTTAAACAAGGTAACACAGAACACTATTTGTATAGATACACCCACGATAAAGTAAGTACAAAAGATGAAGGCCGTAAGACATAAGTTCGTTGCAAAATACCTGGGGAATCCACGGCGACATGAAATGCCACCAAATTCCTGGCTTCCCGACCTTCCTCCTGCACCAATTGCCTCACTTCTTCCATATCAAATAAAAGAATATTGTCTTTCTTCACAAAACAAATGGCAAAAGCTAGACATTACTCTCGCACATATACTTTTAAACGCACTATATGTAAAACAAAGAAAATAAGTAAAAAATCAATAAGAAGGAATACGAATAAAAATTACATTAATTAAGTAAAAGAAAATATCATAATTCACAATTATTCCAAATTGCAGAAGCCGTTCAATATTTTCATAACAATTTTTACGTTTTTGACACTTCACTTTTTTAATAAAAGTACTCGTTCGGAAGGTTGGAAGAGAAATGTTCGTTTTTTTATGTATTGAAAAATTTGTGTAATCCAGAAACGAATACCTATACATAAAAACGACCTCTTTTAGTTTAGTTACATAAATTAATAAGAAACATTATTTTTAATTCAAAATTAACATTAAAAATAAATCGGTATTTTACTTAACTTATATAATCTGTAAAAATTTCATCGTATTCCTATCAAATGTTTTATCTGTGACAGTTCTTTTCATTGTCAAGCAAAATGGCGGATCAGGTAGGTGCCGAGTTTCTTGCAAATTAAATCGTTTTCAATGAATAATTTTATAATTTTTTAACCATTTTAGTGATAAAAAAGTGTTAGATTTTATAAACTTAACATAATTTAAAGTTTTTACTCAAATAAGTGAAAATGTGTTTGTTGTTTTCATCCACGTGGGAATCGGCTCGTTATTTCAATCGTAGTCTAATTTCTATTTAAAAACTAAAACTAAGCCCCGAAAACGTTTACTTAATATGTCCATCCACATATTAAGCGTATATTATCATAAAAACATTAACCAAATCAGTTGACTTAGAAATTTAGGTTATAAGTAAGATACCACATATGCATCAGCAAACAGGTAATGTAGCTTTTAATAATAATTAGAACAAGTATTACACTAATAGTAACCGTAAGACTTCGCTGCAATAAGCCTGTAGATATTCCCTTAAATATTTTCAATTATAAACCGCTAATTGATATTACCAATTGCAGACCGAACGTTCCTTCCAAAAACAACCAACGGTGTTCTTGAACCGTAAAAAAGGGATCGGTGTCAAACGTAGCCGTAAGCCTTTGAGATACCACAAAGATGTGGGACTCGGTTTCAAAACACCACGCGAGGTAAACTTGAGTGATACTAATGTGTGTTTTTTTTTCTATAGACAGAGAAAGCGTTTCAGAAACAGGTTACGGTTTTCCTGAACCGTAAGGGAGGTCTAAAGAGGAAGGACATGCGGCATCATAAGAATGTCGGTCTGGGTTTCAAGACACCGAGAGAGGTCTGGTTTTGTTTACAGTTACTTGGTCCGCTGGTGGTGGCTTCATCGTTGCTATTGGGATATTTATGCAATGATTAGTATTTCACTTATAGACAATTTTTCAATGCTTGGATAAAACTTATCCGTCCAATAAAGTATTACACGATAAAATTAAAATGTCACGTAAACTGTCTAATACGGGCAATTAGAATACGTTTTTTAAATGGTAGTTTTATACATTATTCGACGAATAAGTTTTATCCAAGCATTGAAAAATCGGCCCTTAATCAAATTCAAATTTCATTTATTTACAAGAATGTAGGTACAAAAAAGGTGTTATTACAATATTAAGGCGCTAATACATTCTACCCACTTTCTGGGTGTGCAAATTATGTATTAGTATTTGTGACTGTAGTAAAAAAACATTAATTTTAGTTGATTTACTTCTAGTATAAGAAATAAATAAAAGAAAAGCCAATATTTTCTTAGTATATTACCTAAATTTTATATAAAAGCTAAGTGAAATATTAATTGTTCTACATTCATGTTATGCTCGTTATAATTCACGGTCTCTGTATGCTATGGGTATATATATTATGGGCTATAGGTAAGTTGCATGTAAAATATATCAGATGATAATTAATACACTCATCTTCACAAGACAGTAAAATTACAATTCGTCAATTTTTACATTATTTAAAATCTTTGCTTAGTGTATTATGATTTTGTGAATATGAGTGTACAGTTTATATCACATTATTTAATAATAAGATATATTAACCAAATGTTAAATATGCTAAGAATCGAACTTTTTATATACTGCACTGTAATAAATACATTGGTGGAGGTTCACATTATTTAGCTTTTTGTGCTAAACAAATATTTAAATTATAGTTTTGTTAGAAATAATAACACGGTAATCTAGCAAAAATATAATTTAATTCTTCACTGCTATGTACAAAATATATATTCAAGCTATAAGTGCTAATAATGCTTTTGGGGCTATAGCTTATAAATGAACCAAAATGATGAAAATCACACGACAGTCTTCCGATTACTATGTGACGATGACTGTGTTCTAACCCAAAATCTGATTGGTTTATTGTTCCTTATAAAAATATTTACCATTTTCATTCTGGTTATTATGACAATTTCATTATAATAATTATGAAAGTCATATCTTGCTGTTTATAAATTAATTTTCAATAGCACAGAAATATCTAGATAATAAATTCAAAATTGAATTGAAATTCAAAATATTAATTTGCAACATTTGTGCGAATACATATTATATATATACATATTTTTTTAGAAATTATTCAAAACAAATGTCCTGTAACAAAAATATACTTATCTGAACATATCTTTCCCTTTGTTACGATATTTAAAAATACAAGTCAATTCATTTTCTACAAAGGGTAAACATTTTTATAAGGAACCACACACCTTCATACATTACAAACACACATCAAATCGTCATCTTTAAGTCACATTACTACTATTCCGCAGGCAATTGAAGGCACATACATTGACAAGAAGTGTCCCTTCACCGGTAATGTCTCGATTCGTGGTCGAATCCTTACAGGAGTGGTCCAAAAGATGAAAATGCAAAGGACCATCGTTATCAGACGTGATTATCTTCACTACCTTCCAAAGTATAACAGATTCGAGAAGAGACATAGGAATATGTCTGTTCATTTATCGCCTTGCTTCAGGTATGTTTACATTATTTATGGTTTAATTGTATATGTGGAAATAAGTTGTTAAATGTTTGATAAGTAATGTGTACTGCAAGATGTGATGAAAAAATTTAATTGAATTGAAATTGAATTTTGTCATTTTTGTATATGATTGAATATTGTTTATTTCAAACTCAAACTCAAACATTTATTTATTCAATTAGACTTCTACGAGAAGCACTTTTGAAACGTCAATACATATTTTTTACATTTACCACCAATTCGGAAAGTACTAAGTATCTATGGAGAAGAACCGGCAAGAAACTCCATAGTTGCTCTTTTAAATCATATCAGTATTACAATTTAATTTTACAAAATATGTAACTGTTTATTATCATATTTGTATTGGAGATGAAAGAAAGTCATTTTCATTTTTTACACAAGCTGAGCATAGTTTGTTTAGGAAAATGTAAAAATGGCAATTTTTGGGACTTGATAAAAGTATTTAAATTATTAAATGATGATACTCACACGACGGTCTTCTGAAGACTATTTGACGAAAAACGTGTTCTAACCCAACATCTGATATTATTCAACACTTTATAAATTTTATTTCCACTAAAATATCATTTTTAAACGATTTTCTTTATAACTTTCAGAGATGTGGAGCTAGGAGACATTGTCACCATTGGAGAATGCAGGCCTTTATCAAAGACTGTGCGATTCAATGTATTGAAGGTCTCCAAAGGCAAGGGATCCAAGAAGTCGTTTAAAAAATTCTAAATAAAATTACTTTATAAGTATGCGGTGTTTTATTGTAGTCATGTACCTACTTTATATACATACATGTTGAAATTCTGATGGTTGTCTTGGTTTCAAATCATTATAATAATTAATATGAACTGAAGAGTTTGAACCTTGGTTTGAACTTGAACAATAATCTCGGGAACTATGGGACCAATGCCAAAAATTCAAACTAATAAATGACCTATTGAAAATACAGGTTATTTATCTCCCATAGTCGAACATCTTTGCTTAAAATTGCCTACACACATTGCAACGCCATTATTAATTTTATTAGTATCTCGATGATTAGAGCCCATATTTTTAAAATCAATATCAGGGATAGGATGGCTGCATGGCATTGTGCATGTGACGCTAACATAAATAATTATTCTGTCATCTGTGCGTGTTTAGTAGGTACGCGCTACCGCCCAACAGCCGCCACGAGAGAAAACCTTTAGACATGCTTTAGACCTAGGTACATAATTATTTAAAATATCTAAAACCCATTTCACAAGTGTTTTCCCAAATTGATGGCATAATATGAATTAAATATTTTATGTACACTACTACAAAAAAAATATATAAAAAAAACATATACTTGTTTCGTAGTAAATAGTCATTATAGTTAAAACTATTTATTAGTGTTCAGCATTTTAAAGTTTAAGTATAGGTAGTTTGGTCAACGTTTCATAAACTATTTTATTTTCATTAAATATGTAATATTTTGTATATTTTTTTTAATTTTGGACTAAAAGTTTGACATTGCATCGGGGACTTCCGGGTACATGTGAATAATTTAAAAAATTGTGAATACCCATTGAATACCACATAAAAAGCATGATCACTTGCTCTGTGATGAGTATCGTGGAGATTTTGCATGAAAATAAACGAGTTACAGCCATTGTTACAGCATTCATATTTGTTGAATTAAGCATTTTTACATAATGATCTAAGCATTTACCCCATCATCCGGAATTAACTTTACGCCGGCTACAGACTCTTTTGTTTTTTTATTCATTTCATCTATACATATAATAAATTATAAATAATTCTCAATAAGAATTCATTACCTATTGATTTCTTCAAAAAATACATTGGTATGGAGAAATAAAACACCATGGGCCATGAGTAGGTAAATAATATTATTAATGTTATCCTTTTGATCGACTTTTGGATATTAGAATCGCATTTTCGTTGATTTTAGTATTAAACTATCACTTTTAGAAATGGCAAAGAATACGCAGTACTCTTATATGAATAAGAAAAAGCATACATTCAGTAAATAACGGTTAAATATGATTTTTTTATTATAATATAAATATATAATTGAAAAAAAATATATATATGAACAATAATCGATTTATCGGTATTTTTTTATCGGTACTATAAACTGCTCAAATTGACAACACTATAATGAATACAAACATGTCCGACTCGTTAACGTAATAAAATCAAAGTCTAATTTCTGACGATATGTTATCGTTCTTTTCAAAGCTTTCATTAAGCAACTCGCAGAAGCCGCCGGAGGAAGTCGCTACGCCCGCTTATATGGACAAAAGTGCAACATTAGAGGAACTTGGGTACAAGGACAATAATGAGTTGAGAGAGACGATTTATGGTTTGTTTTGAGTTGTTGTGTGGTTTGTGGCTTTTGTCTCCAAGTTACTGTGGTTTTAATTAGTGTTGTGGTGTTTTAGACTTTTTGCGGACGATACGGGACCCGGAGAAGCCTAGTACTTTGGAGGACCTGAAAGTCGTATATGAAGAAGGGATTTTCATCAAGGAATCGACGGAGGACAATGTTCCCGTGTTGAGAGTAGAGTTTAATCCTACCGTTCCCCACTGTTCCTTGGCTACGCTAATTGGACTCTGTATAAGAATAAAGATACAGCGATCGCTTCATCATCCTGTCAAACTGGATATTTTCATCAAGAAAGGAGCACATACAACTGAAGATGAAAGTAAGTTAACTATTAATTTAATTATGCATATGATGCAATAATTTACACATTCAAATACATGAGAGTTTTACTACATGACATTAGGAAAGAAAGAAACATTTATTAACATCTCATTACCCTAATTAAATAAATCATTATTATTTGTATGTATTCTTTGTTCCTACAAACAAAACATTCCATTTGTTAGAGATCTGCTTATCTACATGATTTATCAACATATATATTAATTGTTTAAAAAATCACACTTTTTGTTTATTAACAACTTGTGACCTTGTTAAGGCAGTTCAAAGATTGTAACAATTATAGTAAAAATGAGATTCAGCCCAGAGATTACTTTTTAATACTTACAATATTCATATTTCCATAATTCTAATTTAAATTATTGAGATGCTTCATTTATTATTATTCTGATCAGAATGAATATTCTTATTGTGTAAAGTTACACTTTCACTTTTTATTTTAATCAGTTATAGGTAAATAGTATTTATATCTTATTAACCGACTTCAAAAAAAAGAGGTTATCAATTCGGCCAGTATATTTTTTATAGGTGTTCTATTATTATCATTGTGTATGTTAAATAGTATCATTGTATTTTGGCCCTGTAGAGTTTGGAATTTTAATAACAAAAAAAGAACAATATGGTAGGATATAAGTGTTTATATAATTAAAAAGTTTCAATGGAATAGGCACATGATTATTTTCATTTAATTCTAATTGTTTTTGTTGAATTACCCCAATATAAAAAAAAATAATTATATCATTGTAGACAAAAGTATGAATATATGGCTCTTAATATTAGCAAATTCCTAATTAGAAGTAATTACTAATTAATATTCATCAAAGAATCACCTGTAAACCATAATTATTTCTCATGAATACTTACTAAGTATTCCTCTTTAAATATTTCAGGATATAATTATATCCTTTTTCCTTAGGCTATGAAACAAAACTTGCCAGTCATGCTATGTATCATACAATATTACAAACATAAAAATATATTATTTGTATATGTTTTTATCATGTTATTATGACTAACATGCAGACAAGCATCATAATGTATTGAAATGTTAGGATCTGAGTTTGAGATAGGTTTAAGTCAGGACATGGGTCTATAAGTTTAAATTACTAGGTTTATAACTTTTTTTAAAGTAACTGAAGAGAATAGGTTGAATCAAATAGTTTTATTAAACGCATAAATCCTACTTACTACTAGAACTATAAACTAGTTGCTTGCTTTGGCGCATGTTGTATTTTTTTGGGCGATTGACTTACACATAGTTAAACCACTCAAATGTCAAGGAAAAATGTAACAGAATTTAATGATTTAAAGTGTAATTGTTTTGCCTTCATTTATGTTAATCTGTACAAACATCAACAAATTTAAAATGAAGTAGACAGAGCTATGGCCAGCAACTAGTTATTAGTTATTATAATAACTGTACCATATTATATTCTTGCATATACCTATTCAATTAAAAGCACTTGTTATGACATAAGAAACAGTTTTATTTCTTTTGCACAGATAAACAAGATAATTTGCGGATAGAAAACTTATTTCATGGCCTTAAATAGTCAAAGCATTTTGTTCCTTACACAATAATAAATGGGTTTATTATTCTATTATGTGTCTGTGAAAAATTATTATAGGACTTATAGCAAAATTATCTTTTATTACAGCAATAAACGGCTGTGTAATATTATGTAAAGAATAGATTGTGCTTAATAAGATATTTAAACTTATTAATATTTATAACTAGCTGTTATCATTGACATTAATTGAATAATTAACTTTCGATTTTATTTTCCGCTTTAAATCTTAATACTATTATAAAGGCGAAAGTTTGTAAGGATGTATGGATGTATGGATGTATGGATGTTTGTTACTCTTTCACGTAAAAACTACTGAACCGATTACAATGAAATTTAGCACACATATAGAGGGTAACTTGGATTAACACTTAAGATAGGTTTTATCCCGGAAATCCCACGGGAACGGGAACTATGCGAGTTTTTCTTTGAAAACGCGGGCGAAGCCGCGGGCGGAAATCTAGTTATAAATAAATTCCTATGTTACTTTCTACATAAATGTGATCTTAAATAATATTTTGAAGGGGAAAGATTTGACCTTGTAATATTTGAATTATTTTAACACCTGAATTTGCACAACAAATTCATAAAATTATGGCTATGTTGGATATTAAAAGCAATGTTATAATCTTTCCATGAACAGTAAGGGTAAAACCAGATTCGGATGTTTTATAATTTGCAGCCTTTTTCTTTTACAAATATACAAAACAGGCTCTTCAAGAATTATTGTAACATAGGTTTTTTTAATTGAGAAACAGGTCTGGTTCTTTATAAACAACACAACATGTAACAGCTACATACATAATAGGTAGTGTACTGTGCTGGTGAATTGAATCTTTTGAAATGTAACTTTTTATACTATCTGTGCAAATAGAAAAAGTCTGGTATGGTACAAGAATGTTTCAAATAGATAGGAGTCATTTTTGCTTTATAAAACAGACCAAATTCGTAACAGACACTCAAATAATATTAGTATTTAGAATAGCCGTTTCCACAACAAGACACAACCACTAAAAAAAATAGCATATCATATTATATGCCACTAAGAAATAATGTCGCTTAATCTTGCAGTGAATTAATTTTCTAAATCGGCACAGTAGTTAGAGATTGGCGTTTAATTAACCTCAGGATGCACCGTTTAATAAAATGGCTAGGCACTTAACTAAACTTCTGATTAAGCTAATTGGCTGTGACATTAATTGCATGATGATAACCTTTCATAGCTATAAATGTAAAAGGTGAAGATGTCATCGTGAATTTTGATTATATCACTGTTTGGATTTAAGCAATCTTGGAACACAAAGATTAGACTCGATAGATGATATATGATAGACTAAATACCGATGTTGAGTGGTGTATTATAGTAATTGATATTATCTGCTTATCTGTTGATTTATAAAAAATATAGATACGATATACAGATTGGTGTAAAGGTTTCGGTGAATGAGTTGCAAGTTGCAACATTCAGTCATGTCGTATTTTTAAGTGACCTAATGATAGTTTTAAAGATCTTTATTTGAATTCATACTTTATTTGAATGATTTAGATGAAAAGTTTGATATTATTTAATTTGAAAATTGTTTTGCTTCATCGCAAATAAATATATCACTTCTATTTCATATTCATTCTTTAGTGTTAGAGGGTGCGCGCACGAGCAACTTTGTCTCCGCAACTATTTTGTCTTCGCAACTATTTTGTCTCTCCCACCTATGGGCTAGTATGAAAGTGCGCGCACATAGCGACGCAACTCCCCATACAAATTGATGGGAGAGACAAAATAGTTGCGGAGACAAAGTTGCTCGTGCGCGCTCGCTCTTAGACAGAAATTGAAATGGAAACTTGCGAGTTTCAAAAAACTGACCAGACCTTTGAAATGGACAATATACAAACGAAAGTAATAAGTCGAAACAAATATCTGAGATAAATGCCGTTAACCAGCATGTTTTTAAGCAATTAAACACGCTACTACATTCTACACATAATAAACTTATCATTTTTTTTGCTATAATGTTATGTATGTTTTATTTACAGTCAACAAGCAGATCAACGATAAAGAGAGGATTGCAGCTGCAATGGAGAACCCAAATCTCCGGAACCTCGTAGAAAGCTGCATAGCTGATGAAGAATAACTTAACATATACGTAGTTTAGTGGTGAATATATCCTGTAAACAACATGGCGCCGGACGCAGCGTTCTCAAATATTAGCGATAAAAATGAATTCACAAAGTTCACTAAGTTCTTAGCCTATAAGGGGGTGCAAGTCATCGTCGAATCGCGCAAAGGTATCAAGATAGAACCGAATACAAAACCACATTCATCAGACACGGACTGGTTTAATCTACAAATTCCAGATTCTCCTGAAGTGAACCAAGCCACGAAAAATGCGCTTCCTTCAGAAAGAATACTTGAAACAATCAGATCACATCTTAATGTCGAAATATCCGTGCAAACTGAAGATGGCGATGAAATGGTCCTCGAGTTGTGGACGCTAGGTCTCGATGAAACTCAGTTTGACACGTCTTTGAAAGCTATGAACACAGTTTATTTCAGAATGGGAATATTATTGAAGTCCCTCATCACTATTACGAGGATAACACCCGCGTATCATTTATCAAGGAAACAACGGACAGAATCGTTTACGATTTTCTATAGAGTATACAGCGGTGAACCGAAGTTAAAAGCATTAGGTGACTCTGTAAAGAAAGTTCAAGCTGGCATGCTTAAAACACCACTTGGCGGACTTGGCTTTACTGTATCCTATCGAACTAACTTTTCTATATCACCAAATAGATCAGAGAAAAACAAAACACTATTGTTGAAAAGTGATCACTTTGAACTCAGCCCAAAACACGTAATCTTCGAAACGAAAAAGAAAAAGGAACCAAAATCACCACAACCCGTAGACCTGAATAAGCCGCTTAGACTGGCAGCTTTTGTTGATGAAATACTTGTAGAGCAAGCGATAAGAGAATTTCTAGAGAAAATACCGATACCAAAATGCAGAGTTAGACCGCGGGTCACATTGATGGTTGAAGATAAACCCGAATGTAAGAGCACTCAGGAATTAGACATGAGTGTTATTTCAAAGAGTCCAACATCACTAGAAATGCCGCCTAAAAGATTCCCTGGATTCAGGAGTGAACATGAACCGCCGTTAAAGCTGCTTTGCTTTCCCTTCGCTGATAACCATCCCATACGCGAATTGGCAGAATTTTACAAAGACTTTTTTAACGCGCCACATTTAAAACTATCAGATTATAGCACAGCGTTTAAGGAAGAAAAAGTAGAAATGACTACGGAAGATTTTTCTGAAGATCTTGCGAAACATGAAAGTTCTCTTATCGAATTTGATAGATTGGTCGATGACATGTGCAGGTCGGCGGAATGGAGTGGAAACTGAGTTGTTGGAAGACTGATATATTATGAAATGTTATGGGATATAAATAAAGTTTATGATGGTTTAATAATTTTATCCTTTGGCCCTTGACGTACCTGAAAATTAAATAGTAGCGAAGTTCCAAAATTTTGCGCTTTTTTAAAGAATTTTAAACATTCCTGCTCATGATAACTAGTTCCTTAGATAATCAAATGTTGAGTTTAAATTCTTGAAAGTGATGTGAAAGTATCATGTTGTAGAGAAATTAAATTGAAAATTGGAGACTGAAACCAAAGTGAGAGAAAAAGAAGGGATAAGATTTGTTTTACTAAGATAATTTGAATTATACTATATGTTCTTAGTGATTTTCGAATAAATGAAAGTATCAGTAATTACCTCTGTAAAAAATTGGCCTTTTTTGAAAGATTCAATCATAGGAAATCGATCTATAAAGACCTTTAGAGTAAAAAGTTAAGTACATAATTCCCATTGTATGTAAATAAACATACCATTCGTTGTTGCAATCGAAAAGAACATATAATATAGTACAACACATTTAATTTAAAACTAATTAGTGATCACCATCTTGCCAAACATATTTACGTAATTATAATGAATTTCAAAAACAAGTAACACCATAACTGTTGAAAGAATTTAGTGATTTCTGTAATAGTTACTACTATTAATTTTTAGTGACTGAGAAAGTATTAATTTTTTTTTGAAGTTACCTTTTTTTTAAGATAGCCTGGTCATATATGCTTATTTGAAACGAACAGGCAGAACTTTATATTATTTCTCAAATTTGTAAATTAGATACTAATTTCTTCTGAGTTACTAATGTACTTGCACAAACCCCTATGCACTAAAATAATAATAATCAACATTAAAGTTTTTCTTCTAATAGGTAGATCACCGGTTCGGAAAATACGTTCTATGTTCAGAAAAAAAAATTCGAACTAGGCATATACAGTGGCCATTTAATTGGCAATATTATTTATAAATTTTCATTTATATTTTACTATTTTCACTTGCCCACTTAAACTTGTAAATAATGTAAATACAATATTTTATCCATATCGTTATATTCCCAGGATTTCTTAATTGTTATTTGTGTGGCTATTATAATTATTATTAAAATATATTTTAACCAAGACCTGTAATCCTGTAATTAATGTGAACTGTAATTTCAATTTGATTATTAAAAATATGTACATAGACTAGAGTTCATTATATCTCTGCACTAAAAATCCTTCGATCTCTTTTGTAATAGAAAAAAAAATCTTGATAGATATAGCACAGTACTTAGAAGATGAAGGTAGATTGAGTTATAATAAAAGTTTAAACGAACTAAAACTACATTTTGGATGTACAGAGATATATTAAGTACTCACATTCTATTATTATCAATTTGTATTCTATTATACAGAACTTGTATTCCTAGTTTTAGTAATCTTATCAATTAATAAATGATAAATATTGTCTGTGTTATAAAATAAACAGTGTAATAGTGTATTTTATTGAATGTAGTACCTATGTAAATTTTACCTATCGCAAGTTATTTTATCACTGGTGTATTTTCAATTAAATTAGTTTTGAAGAAGTGTTGTTTTTTAATGCTTTATCCCTTCAGATCTTGCTGAAAATCATTCCACAGGATAGTAATTTTAGTTCTAGTTTTAAAACTGGGTTAGGTAAAGGCAATCGGTGAAACATCTACAATTCTCAGACTTGTAGCCAGTATACAGTTTGATTTGCAAAACGGATGTAAATTTTATTTATATTAACTGCCGTCTTAAAATAGCCTGAACATATTCAAATTTTAGAAAATTGGCGCCACCATAATTTTATTAATCAAAGGTACCATATTCACTATTAATTATAGGCACATCGTAAGATCTCGTAATAATCTAGTTTCAAGCAATTTTGTTTATATTATGTTGAAGATGTTGTTATCAAACGAGCGCACATCCTATGTGCACTGGAAAATGTGCAATATATTTTATTAATCCTATTAATTTTAATTTTACATCCATACATACAAGTCATATTTCTAATGCAGTTAAATTGTTGTATATTCCTGATTTAATTTTTTACATAAGTTTTACCAACCTATTGTTATCCATGCTCGTACATTGAAAGATTGTGCACAGTATTACAATATTAAATATGGTAATACTGTGGATTCTGTTTACGATTCGGCTATTGTATCTCTTTGGTCAACACTATCGTGAAAATTTTGTATCTGTGTACATAAACTTCAACTGTGACAGATTTTTATGATATCTGTGAAACGTCAAACGTCAAAACAATATAGCGTCGGCTCTTGTTATTGTTGTATTCGTGTATGAATAAATATTGTAAAATGCTAACGTGAAATTCTCATTTTACATTCCTAGATGCAACGGCGTTGTGAATAATAATAGTCTAGTATAATTTAACTTCAGTCTTATAGTTGTTTAAACATAACCTATCAGTATAAGCATTTAGCTCGTAAAAATGTTTTCGATTGCCCGGCAAACCCATCCCGCTACGGGCGTGGAGTATGCTGTGAGCTGCTGCTTTTTCGAAAACGAAGAAACATGCTTGGTTACCGCAGGCGCTAATATTTTGAAGGTCTTCAGACTCGTTCCTGAAGGCAACACTAAAGAGGTCAATGCAGGTATGATATTCATAATATTAAATACTATCCATTTTTTCTATGATCTCCCTAGTTTTTTAGATCTTGGCCAGTTTTGTGAACTTTGTATTCGAAAAATTTGAGCATTGAAGAAGAGGAATATTTATAAACGATCTATTTTGAACAAACTAGCTTTCATTCATTTAAATAGTACCAAAAACGTCCTTTAAGTCATAATTTATCTATTTACCAATATACAGTTCAATTAGTTCAGAAATTTTGCTTATTCAACAAATTATACAGTTTCTTCCTTCTTTAGTTATTCACTTTTCTACATCAAATATCATTCCTAGATCAAGCCAAAATGTATATAAAACATGCAATTATTAATCTGTATACAAATGGTTTTAAATAAATTCTCATTTTTTACTCCAGCCGGTCAACCAGTACCACCTAAGATGAAGTTAGAATGCCTTGCGTCATACACGCTATGGGGTAACATAATGTCCATCGCAGCAGTCAAATGCCCGAGCGCTGGTAGAGATTTGTTGCTACTGTCCTTTCGAGAGGCGAAGCTATCTGTAGTGCAGTATGATCCACAGACAAACAACTTGATTACATTGAGTATGCATTATTTTGAGGAGGATGATATGAAGGTAGGTTTCGTACGAGTTTTCTACAGTTGTATTAGTTAATGCTGATTTTGATAGTAATATATGTGGTAATATTCATTATTAAGAATTGCAAAAACAATATTTTATTATAAGTTATTATAATTCTATAATACATGCTATAATTACAATATTTTTGTATTATGTACAAAATAAACATTTTTTTTTATGAAGGATTTTTATAACATACATATGATAATAGAGTCATTAATATTCTAGTAAATAGAACATGTAAATTATTGTCAATCGTCTTGTCTTTTCACTTTACAATTTAACAAAGATTATATACTGCTAAATCAACAAGGCTGTTTGCAAGCAGTACAGTTAGAGTTTGTAACAAACATATTCATAAAATTTATTTCAAACATTAATTTTTCAACCAAATTTCTACAGAACGGCTGGACCACCCACCCACACATTCCCTGGATTCGAGTGGACCCAGAGTTTCGATGTGCCGTCATGCTCTTATATGGAAAGAAGCTAGCAGTCTTACCGTTTAGAAAAGACATAACATCGGATGAAGGAGACCCTCTGGAGTCTAAACCGTTAGACGATGATAAAAAGAATGTGAGTAATTTGGTTTAAATGTATTTGTAAAAAGGTTTTTTTGTGGGTAGTTTTATAATTTGATGAAGTATGTGGAATATTTTGTTTGTATAAAATTGTAGAGTAACTTAAACTTACTCTTTTATAGTGTGAATTCTGTGCATATATTACACATTAATTTTTTCTCAAAAAATTTGATATTTTTGAGGCATGGATGTAAAGTAACCATTTTTGTTAGTGATGATTTAAGCTAAAATGAACTGTTTTACAATCTTACCATCTATTTCATTTAGTAACGAGCATATATCATTTAACACATTTAAAAAAAAACATGAAACTTTATTTTAGAATAGATGCAAGTATAAGTATAATATTTATGTATAATATTTACACAAAATATACCTACATAAATAATTTCTTAATTTTCCATTTTCCAGCTAGCTCAACCAGTAATGCGAGCTCCCACATTAGCATCATATGTAATAGTATTAAAAGATCTAGACGAAAAGATAGATAACATCTTAGATATACAGTTCCTGTATGGATATTATGAACCAACATTATTGTTATTGTACGAACCAGTAAGGACTTTTCCTGGGTAAGTTTTAATATAATATTGAAAATTGTTGCTTTTTAACATAGGGATTGTATACCTGTAAGTGTTTAAAATATAATGTGTGGAATTTTGTATGAATTACAATGTGTTTACACTATTATATATCACATAACAAATACTATTTAAGAATGGTCTAAAAATTTTGCTATAGTATTTTTTTATAAATAAGTCGCTTGGTTCGCTTTCACGCGAGTTAAACTGGGATAAAAAACAAATAAATTATAGCTTATGTTACTAGATAAGGTATGATAAAAAAAAACGGCTTCAGTTATTCTTCAGTTCAATTGTTTTAAAATAATATCAATTCCCTTTTTTGTTTATTTTTATGTTTTTAGTCGTGTCGCAGTACGCAGCGACACTTACAATGGCAAATGTTTCTTGAATTCATTCATGATAAGTCAATTATTTTATATTCTAACTCTCTCTATAACCAACTTTAATTTTCCCTTATAAAATGTTATTATGCTATTTTTATAAATGTTATTTCCCAGTCGTGTAGCAGTACGCAGCGACACGTGTGCAATGGCGGGCGTGTCTCTCAACATGAGCGCACGCGTGCATCCAGTGATTTGGTCCACCGCTGGGTTACCGTTCGATTGCTTGCAAGCTGTGCCTGTACAGAAGCCACTAGGTGTGTGGGTTAGTGAGTTAGTGAGTGAGTGAGTGAGATTGTATATGATAATTGATATACAGTGTGGAATTTTGTAAAAGTACCTGGAGAGTATAAATCGCAGCCAAATTGCGGTATTATCCAGCGAATAAATGAAATAGTTTGGTAAATTTATAGAATTGTAAACTAAATTGTAAATTAAACTACTTGCTTGGGCAAATCATTGAAATGTCGATTCATATATTTTTTGTTCTGTACTTCATGTATTAAATTAATTTAATTTTTGTGTACAATGTTACCATCGTATTTATAAATGTTTGTATAAATCATGTAATTTGTTATTTTAGGTGGTTGTCTGATATTGGCAGCGAATTCTCTCATATACCTAAATCAGTCGGTACCACCATATGGAGTATCTTTGAACAGTATAGCAACGCACACTACAAATTTTCCTTTACGTAAGTATACTGTGTACTTTTATGGCATTCAAATTAATTTTTTATAAATATAAATTTTAAAATAATACAAAATATTCGATCTCGAGGCGGAATTCTAACGGGATTAAAAAATATATATTTATACTGTGTACTGTCTAAATATTTTGATTTTTTTTAATCATATGTTCTTCTAATTATATCATTATCATTTAGATATAAGTTGTTGAAATTACTTTTAAATTAGGTATTTGACTCAAATAAAAATATATTGTACTTTCTATGTTACCTTGCATCTATACAACTATATATACTGTACATTGTAATGTTAAATGGTGTGGTAACAATAAATGGTTAATGGCCGATTTTTCAATGCTTGGATAAAAATTATCCGTCCAATAAAGTATTACACGATAATATTAAAATGTCACGTAAACTGTCAAATACGGGCAATTAGAATACGTTTTTAAAATGGTAGTTTTATACATTATTCGACGAATAAGTTTTAACCAAGGATTGAAAAATCAGCCCTAAATAAATAAATATATTTTAGGTATCCAAGAAGGCGTGTGTATAACGCTCGATGGGGCCAAAGTAGCCACTCTAGGGGAGAGTAGAGTTGCTCTAGCGTTACGCGGTGGTCAGTTATACGTACTGACCATGTTGTCTGACAGCGTTCGCAGTGTGAACAGCTTCCATTTGGATAGAGCTGCGGCTTCTGTGTTGACCAGCTGTGTGAGTTTTTTGTTTTTAATTTATTTGGTTCAAACTATTTACTAAAAAATAAAAATAAAACGTGTGGCACCCGGGGACTGCAGCGGTATGCTATGCCTTCAAGCCACACATCCTGTTTTCACTTATAGAGAAATTCTGAAGGAAGGTTTTAGTACATAATTTGAAAGTTATCGACAACGCGGACGAAACCGCAGGTAGAAAGCTAGTTTACAGTAAATACTTAATATTATAAAGATTATAAAGCTGAAGAGTTTGTTTGTTTGTTTGAACACGCCAATCTTAGGAACTATTGGTGGATTTGAAAAATTCTTTCGGTGTTAGATAGCCCATTTATCGAGGAAGGCTATAGGCTATATATCATCACGCTAAGACCAACAGGAGCGGAGCAATGCGGGTGAAACCGCGGGGCATAGCTAGTTCAATATAACACATTGAAGTGCAATAGAATATAAAATGTTAAATTATTTTCTTAGATGTGCGTCATAGAAGAGGACTTTCTCTTTCTTGGCTCGCGGTTGGGCAATTCTCTCTTACTGAGAGTGACAGAGAGAGAGAATAGAATGATATTCTCTATCGATAGACCGCTAGCTGCTACCATAGATCTTACGGATGCTGGTAAGTTATTGTTCATTTATTGACGCAAAAAACACAAAAAATAAATTGGAATCCTAATTCTGTGAAATTTTTATATTTTTTAATCCTTAATCTTTATCCAGAATGATTTTTTGCAAATGTATGCTTATCGATATTTGCCAATGAAATTAAAATATTTTCGATTTGGTTTTAATGATAATAATGCAACAACAGCAAAACAAAGTTTAATTAATATTACCCTCATAGGTATACATATCATTGTCTCTTTCTTGTCTTAACTATGACTTGAGATAGCAACATACTTAAGTTTACTTACCATCGCAAACTAAATCTTATTCTACTACCCAAAAGCTCAAATTCCTCTACTCAAAAATTACAGAAGCGACAAGGGAAATGGAACAATCTAACAAGGAAAAGGAAGCGCAAAAAGAAACAGACCCGGCTGCGAAGAAACGTCGTATGGATACAATAAGTGATTGTGTTGCAAGTAATGTGATAGAGATTAGTGATAAAGATGAATTAGAAGTGTATGGATCTGATATTAGGACGTCTACACAGTTGACTAGCTATGTTTTTGAGGTGAGTTCCTTTTTTTTACAGATAATAGAAATTTTAAGCGCATTAAACTATTTAGATAGTCTTCAAACTCAAACTCAAGCATTTATTTATTCAATTAGACTTTTTCTAGAAGCATTTTTGAGTCGTCATTACATATTTTTAACATTTACCACTGATTCGGAAAGCAGTATCTATGGAGAAGAACCGGCAAGAAACTTCATAGTTGCTCTTTTATTTGACTGGTAGTGTTGGAATTGTGATTTGTATGAATAAAATAAATTAATACCGTCATTTCAATTTAATTTGCCAGAATTCGTCTGATTTGAATTGAATTGAAAATGTCATGGTATATTTTATTGAATTTGGCCAGTGTCAAAAGTCTGTTAATAACAAAAGTCTTAAAAATAAAGAAATATATTTTTTTATTGTTTTGTCCTATATCAATACGTTGGGTACAATTGGTTCTATAAACAAAATTTAAGAAATAATTACAGATGTCAAAAAAAGCATTCGACACAGTAAGCTACTCTATTTTGTTAAAAAAATAAACAACATTGGGATAACTGTTAAAGCATTTGATAAATTCTTAACTTGTATATTAGTAACAGATATTAAATAGCGATAAATTATTATTTTGTTATTGACAGTGCAGAAATAAATTGTGAGTTCCACAAGGCTCAGTTTTAGGACCGTTACACTTTTTGATGCACATCAAAGATATCAGTGTTGCAGAATAAGTGAAACAGGTTTTTATTCCTGTGTGTATCAGTCTTAGATATTGTGAATTTATTATTTTTTTTTCATTAAATTAACACGGACATAGTCATTATAGACATCACAATTTTTTCAAATGAGAAAATTTCACGGTATAATTTCTTAAATTAGTGAATACAATATTTTAAACTTTCTATAATTATTATTCCTTGGCAATATTTAATATGCTGAATCTTTTCTTATTGTATTTACCTTTTTATTTTATTATGTAATGTGTGTCCTTCTTAATATAATGTGTAAAAGCGATTGCTCCTCTTTGTTGTTTTTCTGTTTAGATTTTTGCCTATTGTTCCCTATTTAGTTGTTAAGTATGTGATGTCTGATCGTTATATCCGTGTACGTTCAGGTGCGCGGTTCTCTCCTCAACACGTGTCCGATCTGCTCTTTAGTTGTTATATATGTGTCTGAAATATTTTTTCTTGAGTAAACGTGTTAAGTATGCGATTCAGGGTCCTATCGGTATATCTGTCTTTTCTGTTTAGATTTTTGCCTCTCGTTCCCTCGTTGAATGTGCGATCTGTATATCGATGTCTGACACTTTAATTTCTTGCGTAAAGCTGTTTAGTTTGGGGTTCATTGTCCTGATTGTTTTTTGTCTCGTGTTCCCTATTCAGTTGTTAAGTTTGTGTCGTTGTGGTCAGGTGTGCGACTCTCTCCTGAACACGTGCCCGATCGGCGACATATCGATGGGCGAGGTGCAGCTGCTGAGCGCAGAGCGTCGAGCGGAACACGGCGCGCTGGAGCTGCTGGCGTGCTGCGGCCGCGGGAAGAACGGCGCGCTGTGTGTGCTGCAGCGCTCGCTGAGGCCGCAGCTCGTCACCGCCTTCGAGCTGCCGGGTGAGCGAGACAGCACTATACTATACTACTAGCTCTCCGCAAGAACGGCGCGCTGTGTGTGCTGCAGCGCTCGCTGAGGCCGCAGCTCGTCACCGCCTTCGAGCTGCCGGGTGAGCGAGACAGCACTATACTATACTACTAGCTCTCCGCAAGAACGGCGCGCTGTGTGTGCTGCAGCGCTCGCTGAGGCCGCAGCTCGTCACCGCCTTCGAGCTGCCGGGTGAGCGAGACAGCACTATACTATACTACTAGCTCTCCGCAAGAACGGCGCGCTGTGTGTGCTGCAGCGCTCGCTGAGGCCGCAGCTCGTCACCGCCTTCGAGCTGCCGGGTGAGCGAGACAGCACTATACTATACTACTAGCTCTCCGCAAGAACGGCGCGCTGTGTGTGCTGCAGCGCTCGCTGAGGCCGCAGCTCGTCACCGCCTTCGAGCTGCCGGGTGAGCGAGACAGCACTATACTATACTACTAGCTCTCCGCAAGAACGGCGCGCTGTGTGTGCTGCAGCGCTCGCTGAGGCCGCAGCTCGTCACCGCCTTCGAGCTGCCGGGTGAGCGAGACAGCTGCAACTCACTATACACATCCTATCCTTTTTTTGAAGTGAAAACTTCTTTAGCGGCGTTAAGTATAAAATCTTAGAGCGTATACGCACTATGCGGGTAGCCGCATTGCGGGTAGCCGTCCGGCTGACCGCAAGCACAATTATGTACGTAATATTCATTTCTATGCGCACTGCGATGCGGCTACCGCAGACCGCACAGTGCGCATAGAAATGAATATTACGTACATAATTGCTGCTTGCGGTCAGCCGGACGGCTACCCGCAATGCGGCTACCCGCAAAGTGCGTATACGCTCTTAAACTCGCGTCAGGACACGTGACCTGATCGAAAAAGCGTAAGACAGATAGATATCAAACATGCTCAACGTTAATAATCAAGTTTTCACTTCTGCCGGCACTTGCCAAGTTAGGTGTGAAAGGGATAAAAAAACATACAGGCGTCATTCAACGTCATATTTTCTTGTTTCAAGTTAATGTTCATACTGAAATCTCCAGTGTATTAGATATAAGCTTCTTGAATTACACTCATTCACTTTGACAAGTGTCGCTTTCACATATTTTTAGTGTCTTTGGCATGTCGTTATATAAGCGTCACTTTGTCAATTTATGTTATACTAATATGTAATTAATAACATGTCTGTGTGTGCAGGCTGTGTGGACATGTAACTACTCATTCACTTTGACAAGTGCCGCTTTCACAAATTTGTAGTGTCACTTTGGCATGTCGTTATACAAGCGTCACTTTGTCACTTTATGTTATACTAATGTGTTATAAATAACTATTGTCTGTATATGTGCAGGTTGTGTAGACATGTGGACGGTGATCGGCGAACAAACGGAAACGCAACGCGAAGCGCACAGAGACATGGAGGGGACACACGCGTATATGATACTCACACAGGATGATACTAGCATGGTGAGTGTAGTTTGGTAGTATGATAATACAATTTATTTTTTGTCTTGTTACCTCTTGATGGTTGATGATTGTATATAGTCTGTCCACTATAAGAATTGCTTTTTGACAGCTCGATACCAGAAGTGATGTTCAAAAGATTATCGATTGTGATACCATTTCAATTATAAATTAAAAATATTATCATAAATCGAATCAGGTACGTAAATAATAATTACAACGTAAACGTACTAATAAGATATGTAATAATAAGACCACATATCTATGCATTGTATGTTAAAACTAAACTAAACTAATATTTTATTATTTATTGGTTTCTATCTTACAATTTGGTTGTCTTTACGTTTAAATTATATAACATAATAGAAGAGTTTTTCTGCATCGGATATATTTTACATAGTATTTCTATCGATTATTATAATCTATCGACCCATCATTGAATAATTCTGTGTAGACATCACTAAGTGGGCGGGACCTGTCCATGAAGAACGATAATAATTATTTGTATGACATTTTAACATAGACAATACAATCCTTCATAGGCGTGAAGCTGTCAAAAAGCAAATAATATAATGGACAGAGTAGTTTTGATTTTTTATAAAAAAATCAGTTGAAAGTGAATTGAATTATGTGCTTCATTTAAATATCTAAACTATAGTATCATGATTTTAGTTGTTTATTATTTTTATCCATACTAATATTATAAATGCGAAAGTAACTCTGTCTGTCTGTCTGTTACTCAATCACGCCTAAACTACTGAACCAATTTGCATGAAATTTGGTATGGAGATATTTTGATATCCGAGAAAGGACATAGGCTACCTTTTATTGCGAAATATGTACCACGGGCGAAGCCGGGGCGGACCTCTAGTAAATAATAAAGGGATAACATTTTGTTCAATAATCTTTTACTAAATCAGCACTTAAAGAATGAATCTGATTATTTTTTTTTGTATTGATTGTTGCTTAATTCGAATTAAATATTAAAAATGAGCCGTAAGTAGTAAAGTGATAATTATTTTTTCTTTCAAAATAATTATTATTCAAAAAGCTATAGGAATTTTTACGGATATAGGGAAAATTTTGATGAAGACGATCATGGATTTTTTTAATGTTCACAGATCCTACAAACGGGGCAGGAAATCAACGAAGTAGACAACTCTGGCTTCTTGACGAACGCGCCGACAGTTTTTGCCGGAAATTTGGGAAATAACAAGTTTATGGTGCAAGTTACCACTGTGGCTATACGGCTTATTAGAAGTTGGTAACATTTATAAAGTAGACTAGCGGTCCGCCCCGGCTTCGCCCGTGTTACATATGAAAAATAGATGTTGGCCGATTCTCAGACTTACCCGATATGCACAGAAAATTTCATGAGAATCGGTCCACCCGTTTCGGAGGAGTATGCAGACTAACATTGTGACACGAGAATTTTATATATAAGATAATAGAAACTTTAGTGTAAAGTACTTTAGTTTTTTGAAGTGAAACTTCTTTATCGGGGTTGGACGTGACATTTTTGCGTTACGCCGTACGCGTGACATTTTTGCGTTACGCCATACTCGTGACATTTTTAAGGTCATAAAGAAGTTTCACTTCTTACGTGTGTACTCTAGTACACGCATACATTTTTTTTTCTGGATATTTTTTTAGGAAATTCAGTATTGAAATTGCTGCTGTTTATAAAAAGTTTTTCCTGTTCTTCTCATAACTATTTTTTACGATATAAAGGTTTTGGAATTATATTTGTAAAGAGTAGGATTCTTAGCATTGATTTGGGCATATTTTTGGAAAATCCAATGTTTTTTGACTCTTTAATGAGATAGAGTTAAGTTAGAAGTTTTTGCAGAAAAAAAAGCACTAAAGAATGCTCAAAATAAAGAATTATTTACCCAGATGGTGTGTTAATCCAGTCCATTTCACTGGAATGGACAGCTCGAACAGCCATCACGGTGGTTAGAAAAATAACTATTTCTTACGATATAGGTGTTTTGGTATTATTTAGAAAAGGGCAGCATTCTTTTAGGCCTGTTTTGGGCATATTTTTGGAAAATTTTGTCAAAAGATTCTTGACTCTTGGTAAGGTTCGCTTACCTTGGTGTAATACTAAAAAAAATACGAGAAATAATGAAAAATTTGGACATTTTTTAATCAGATGGTGCGCTAATCCAGTCCATATCACTGGAATGGACAGCTCGAACTGCCATCACAGCTGACCCGTACTTGTGTGTGCTGTCTACTTGTGGGAGAGCTTTAGTACTGGCTCTAAGGGAAATGCGAGCTAAGGACGCTTTGGTAAGACTGTGTTTTTAGGATTTTATGGGATTGAGGTTATGGATTTTATATTGTGTTACTTGTTTTAATTTTAAATGTAAATTGTTGCTAGCTTTGTAAATGTGAAATTTATAAATTACAGTTAGAAACGGCATGTTTAACATGACATAGCATATATATAAAAATGTTTCACCTGTATCTACAGTATCGACGACCGACTTTTTTTCTATCAGTCTATTAGAAAAACCATTATTAAAATTCGTTGCGTAGTTTTAAAGATCTAATCCTATTTAAGGGCAGACAGACAGATAGCGGAAATTTTCTATTTTCTATCTTTTGAAACTATGTTTTGCACTATAGCTTGTGTGCAGTGACTGTAGGGTGGTGTAGGTATGTGCGGTTTTGGTGGGGACCGGGCAAGAAAGAGCACGAGTTAGAAATTAGAAAGAAACGGAACGGTCGGTACTCTCCCCCGCCTCGCCGTGCACATACACAAACAGCCCTACAGCCACTTTTTTTTCAATGGGGAAATCTTGCGTAGCCTTACAGCTATAGTGATGATTTTTAAAGTGAAACTTTTATTACATCGTCTCAAACTCTTTGGTCTATGTAGCGCATGTCGCGTGTATCGCGGCTGCCGAGTAGGTATACCTACTCGGCACAAAGCAGTGTTCGGAACCGTTCGAACAGTTTCATTTTTACCGTGGTTTCATAAAACCACACAACATTTTTTTTAATATTGTTTGTATACTCCAGTCAGCCCGCCTCGCCCCCACGCGGCAGGCGGTCCCGCACCGGCCGGGCG
This sequence comes from Colias philodice, assembly GCF_061535455.1. Lineage (NCBI taxonomy): Eukaryota > Metazoa > Arthropoda > Insecta > Lepidoptera > Pieridae > Colias > Colias philodice. The sequence goes on along the minus strand of NC_143107.1, from coordinate 7,773,242 downwards.
TGGTCCGCGCGGCGCCGTACCGCGACCTGAGCGGCCTGTTCGCGCAGGGCGGCGCTCCTGTACAGGTGGGTGTGACTTGTTATTAGGAGTTAGTCGTTTTTTTAGGGCTGTTAATATGACTGGCCTTTGCCCTAGTATTAGAACTATCAATGTCACTATCACTTGCCCCAGCATTATTACTTTCAATGGAATTTGCACTTTTGCATCACTATCGCTAACACTAGCACTATCACTATCATTATCAGTATCATATGCACTAGCATTATCACTTTCAATAACATTTGCATGTATCGCTATCACTATCACTTGCACTAGAACTATAATTGACACTATTACTTCCAATACTGCTACCGTAGTCATTGGTATCATTGGGATCGAGATAATCATCACTATGAATATTATATTATTTAGATATGCAGTTTTGACTATAAACGCAATTTATTCCCTTATCCCTATGTTTACATCATCAATTGATTCATATTGTTCTGTTGTTTTTGGACATGATCTTATTTCCTCAGGATATTATAATTTTATTTAACCTTTTTTTTAAACGCTACCAGTACAGCCATTATCTTCACTATTATTTCATTTCTTTCTTTAATCAAATTGAAAAAAATTCTTCCAACATCCAACTACCCTCACTAAAATAAATTTATAACCAGGTGAAAGGCGAGTTTTCGGGCAAAGCGAACAAGAACGTGAAAGCTGAAGGTCTGAAGCCGGGCGTGGTGTATGAGCTCAATGATGATGAGCTGCTGTATGGTGGTGATCAGACACCGGCTTCTATGGCTAGCGTGAGTATTTTACAATCCTACTACATATTTAATTTTAAATCTACACTAACATTATAAAGAGGAAAACTTTGTTTGTTAGTTTGATTGTAATGAATAGGCTCATAAACTACTGGACCGATTTTAAAAATTCTTTCACCATTCGAAAGCTACATTATCCACGAGTAACATAGGCTAGGTTTTATCCCGGAAATCCCACGGAAACGGGAACTATGCGGGTTTTTCTTTGAAAACGCGGGCGAAGCCGCAGGCGGAAAGCTAGTTTTAAATAAAAAAAAATTTATTTGAAAACTATAAAGTAAAAGCTTTATTTCAGAGAAAACAGTTAAAAATAAATTTCAAAGTATCTTAATATCTTACTATATTATTAGTCTACTATCTTCTTATTAGTAGTTATCTTAACATGACAGAATATAGTTAAAAAAGAGCGTGTATGCTGAACACACGTGTCAGAAGTGAAACTTCTTTGGCAAGATTCAAACATACCAAAATCGTCGCCTTACTCCAGGACGTGACGGTATTGTCATGACGTGACCTTGAAATTTTACTCTCAACGCGCCTAAAGAAGTTTCACTTCAAAAATAATATACAAAGATGCTTCGGTTTCAGAACAAATTAAAATAAAATATAGACAAAGAAACTAGGTCTCAAGTCTTAATTGTTTCAAAAAAAGCTCATAGGAAATTCTCGTACGAATTAGATGCGCGGTAAAAGTTGCTGTCTGTTATTCTAACTATCTTTAACTACAAAAATCAAAACATTAAATCGTTGCGTTGCGACGTGAAAGAAGGACAAACAAACACACTATTATTTACACAATTTATTAAACGCTACAGTACTTACCGTCATTATTTAACTTTTTGTCTGACTTGGATCCACTTTTCGGCTTTATTTTATTTTATTTTACTCCTATATTTATTGTACTTGTATTGTTTCATGTTTTGTTGTTTTAATTTTAAATATTGTATTGTGTGTTAATTGTGTTTGTTATTATTGTGGAGTCAAATAAATTATCTTTCTTTCTTTCTATTATTTCACAGATAATGTTAGCAGAACAATCGAAAAACCCCGGCGTTCCCCGTCGCGTGTCACGTTGGTGGAAGAAACAGCTCGCGGAGGTCAAGCCGACATATTGGCTCTTCGTACTGAGGGATAACGGCAATTTGGAGATTTACTCCCTGCCAGAGATGAAATTGAGCTTTTTGGTGCGCGATGTGTGTGCTGGACATCGGGTGAGTTATAAATTTATAAAGAATAGAAAAAATTCGATCACTCAGCTGGACTCGAACCCGCATCCTTTCGCGCCATTCCGGGGCGGATGCCTGACCAATTCGAGTCCCGCCTCGTGATCGAATTTTTTCTATTCTTTATAAATTTATATTTATAAAGCATTTGAATGCCATAAAACCAAAAATATCCATTTCAATCGGGTGAGTTATTTAAAATATTGCTTGTTTAAAAATATGTTAAGTTAAAAAGTTGTGAGTCGAACTCCAGCCACATTAAGGTTCCGTAATTTTTTGACGTGACAACGTCTTATAATGCGATATAGCCGGCTGCACGCACGAAAAAACATGACTCATGCGGCGTTACCTCGCTCTGAGGCGTTCCATGTAAGGCTTGAAGTGCGAGCGAGAGCGCGGAACGAGCGACAAAGAAGCACAATCGGACGTTGTCACGTTCAATTATCGTCAGTAAACCGACTTAACAGACTTTACTTTTTTTAATTGGTAAGGAGGTTTATAGAATTAAAAGACAAACGAAAAAATAATCGGTTGAGAAAAATTCGAAAAAAAAAATTGATGAATCGCGATTGTTGTATTGAAGCGCCCTTCAATATTTATTTAATTCTGCTTTTTAGGATTTGTTGTTATTGCGGCAACAGAAATACATATTCTTTGAAATTTTCAACTGACCAACCATCATGGTTCGTAAGATACAGCTGGTAGGATACAGGTGACAGATGGTCCGACAAACAGACAGCGAAATCTATATAATAGGTTAAGTCAATCAATCGATATCGATAGGTTATGTCAATTAATCGATATCGATAGGTTAAGTTAATTAATCGATATGTTAAGTTAATGAATCGATATGGATAGGTTAAGTAAATTAATCGATATCGATAGGTTAAGTCAATCAATCGATATCGATAGGTTAAGTTAATTAATCGATATCGATAGGTTAAGTTAATCAATCGATATCGATAGATTAAGTTAATTAATCGATATCGATAGGTTAAGTTAATTAATCGATATCGATAGGTTAAGTCAATCAATCGATATCGATAGGTTAAGTAAATTAATCGATGTCGATAGGTTAAGTTAATCAATCGATACCGATAGATTAAGTTAATTAATCGATATCGATAGGTTAAGTCAATCAATCAATATCGATAGGTTAAGTTTCGATATCGATAGGTTAAGTTAAATAATCGATATCGATAGGTTAAGTTAATTAATCGATATCGATAGATTAAGTTAATTAATCGATATCGATAGGTTAAGTCAATCAATCGATATCGATAGGTTAAGTAAATTAATCGATATCGATAGGTTGAGTTAATTTATCGATATCGATAGGTTAAGTTAATCAATCGATATCGATAGATTAAGTTAATTAATCGATATCGATAGGTTAAGTTAATTAATCGATATCGATAGATTAAGTTAATTAATCGATATCGATAGGTTAAGTCAATCAATCGATATCGATAGGTTAGTAAATTAATCGATATCGATAGGTTGAGTTAATTTATCGATATCGATAGATTAAAATAATTAATCGATATCGATAGGTTAAGTAAATTAATCGATATCGATAGATTAAGTTAATTAATCGATATCGATAGGTTAAGTCAATCAATCGATATCGATAGGTTAAGTAAATTAATCGATATCGATAGGTTGAGTTAATTTATCGATATCGATAGGTTAAGTTAATCAATCGATATCGATAGATTAAGTTAATTAATCGATATCGATAGGTTAAGTTAATTAATTGATATCGATAGGTTAAGTTAATTAATCGATATCGATAGGTTAAGTTAATCAATCGATATCGATAGGTTAAGTTAATTAATCGATATCGATAGATTAAGTTAATTAATCGATATCGATAGGTTAAGTTAATCAATCGATATCGATAGGTAAAGTAAATTAATCGATATCGATAGGTTGAGTTAATTTATCGATATCGATAGGTTAAGTTAATCAATCGATATCGATAGATTAAGTTAATTAATCGATATCGATAGGTTAAGTTAATTAATCGATATCGATAGGTTAAGTTAATTAATCGATATCGATAGGTTAAGTTAATTAATCGATATCGATAGGTTAAGTTAATCAATCGATATCGATAGGTTAAGTTAATTAATCGATATCGATAGATTAAGTTAATTAATCGATATCGATAGGTTAAGTCAATCAATCGATATCGATAGGTTAAGTTAATTAATCGATATCGATAGGTTAAGTTAATTAATCGATATCGATAGGTTAAGTTAATTAATCGATATCGATAGGTTAAGTTAATTAATCGATATCGATAGGTTAAGTTCATCAATCGATATCGATAGGTTAAGTTAATTAATCGATATCGATAGATTAAAGTTAATTAATCGATATCGATAGGTTAAGTCAATCAATCGATATCGATAGGTTAAGTAAATTAATCGATATCGATAGGTTAAGTTAATTAATCGATATGGATAGGTTAAGTTAATTAATCGATAAGTTAAGTTAATAATCGTTTTATCTTTTGGGTAGGGAACCCTAAAAACAGCGGAACGTTTATTACCCACCCTGTCAAATAGACGACAGGTGACAGCTGTCAGTGCGCTGTCAAAATTGCAGTTGATACGCGCACGAGCCGGATCCATAATTGATTGTAGGCCGATTTAAAACCAGTGTTACAGAATCTTTTCTGTAATTTTTGCCTGACTTGGGAATTTTTTTGGCATTATAATGTTTAATTTGACCTTTGTGTTTTGGTACCACATTTATTAATGTTTCCTAGCGGCTTCGTCCGCTTTGTTTAAACCCAATCTACCTACTCTATTTATAAAAAAGAAACCGCATCAAAATCCGTTGCGTAATTTACAGATTAAGGGCTGATTTTTCAATCCTTGGTTAAAACTTATTCGTCGAATAATGTATAAAACTACCATTTTAAAAATGTATTCTAATTGCTCGTATTTGACAGTTTACGTGACATTTTAATATTATCGTGTAATACTTTATTGGACGGATAAGTTTTATCCAAGCATTGAAAAATCGGCCTTTAAGCCTACACAGCGAGTTTGTTTTATACTATTCAGTGATGTGTATAATATGAAAATTCCAGATACTAGCGGACAGCTTAGAATCGGTTCCCATGCCCTTGAACCCCAACGATGAAGAGGATCTGACATCAGGTCACAGCACTTTGGTGGAGGGTCTGCGGGAGCTGCTGGTGGTGGGGCTCGGCAACAAGGGCTCGCGGCCGCTGCTGCTGTTGCGGATGGACGACCAGCTGCTGGTCTACCAGGTGGGTGCTGGTCGTGATGGAGAGGATCTGACATCGGGTCACAGCACGCACGTGGAGAGTCTGCAACAATATACAAATCCTGCGTTGTGCAAATAGCAAATAAATAGCGTTGGTTGTGTCCTGCAGACAATACTACGAGGAAAAAAAGACGGGTTGCACTCCGGGAGTGCCGGCAGAAGTGAAAATTTGATTATTAACGTTGAGCATGTTTGATATCCATCCGTCTTACGCTTTTTCGATCAGGTCACGTGTCCTGACGCGAGTTTAAGATTTTATACCCAACGCCGCTAGAGAAGTTTTCACTTCAAAAATAAATACAATAAAAAACTTATAAATCACTTCCAGGCCTACAAATACCCCCGCGGCAACCTAAAGCTCCGTTTCTCCCGCGTGGCCTGCTCTTTCCCGTTCGGTTACCGCGGGACGCCGCTGGTGACGCCTGATGATGGATACGAAGCCGCAACCTTGAGGGAAAACGTGCGCTATTTGAGATATTTCGGTGAGTGATGTGACGTGATGTGATGTGATGTGATGTGTTGTGATGTGACAAGCATGATGTCACATGATAAGACATGACGTGAAAAGATATGATGTGACAGCACGTGACGTGGCGTGATTCGATGTGTTTACGACAGATCGTGGCGTCATTTGATAAAACATGACGTGAAAAGAAATGACAAAAAGTGACATGATAGGATCACTTGTTAAGCGACTTAACCATTGTTTTCAGAAAAATAGAAATAGAAATTAAAGAATTTTTTTCAGACGTTTATATTTTTACACTTACTTTTATAAATACGTTTTTTTTTTCATATTTTTAGGTAACGTAGGCGGTTATAACGGCGTTTTTATATGCGGGGAAACGCCATACTTTCTCATATTGAGTGGTCGTGGGGAACTAAGGTTACACCCGTTGAGTTTGGAAGAAGCACCTGTTGCTAGTTTCGCGTCGTTCAATAATACTAATTGCCCGCAAGGATTCTTGTATTTTAATACTAAGGTGAGTTATGTGAACAAAGAAAAAAATATGTTCTTGGATCAAGTTTTAGGAAAACATTTTTGGAAGATAAGAAATGAAAAGCAAGTTTTTTAAAAGATAAAAAATATTTATTTCAATAAATGAGTGAAAAATTCGTGGAAATTGAAATAACAGATAAATATTTATAACTTTTGAGCTTTATAATATTAGTATAGATTTGCAACTTTATGAAAGTTATTTTCTGTTTTCCTCCCAACCGGTCTTCTTTTATTTCTATTGTTCGTCCAAAGTAGTATGGTATCAGAACCCAACATGTCTGTATTGTAATTTTGTTTGTCTATCTATTGTTTTATGTTTTTAAGCTATTGCATAGCTTCTATCGCGGGCCTTGAGCGCGGGGACCGAATCCAGAAATTTCGTAACGAAAAAACCTCACGCTCCCCACTCCGACGGGCGCGGAGGTGTGGCTTGAAGGCAAAGCATGCAATAGCTTTACCGCGGCAGTCCCCGAGTGACACACGTCTTTTTTTATATTTTCAGGGCTCACTACGAATCAGCGTATTACCAACCCACCTTTCCTACGACGCTCCATGGGCAGTGCGTAAAGTGCCGTTACGAGAAACACCTCACGCAGTCACTTTTCATTTGGAGTCGAAGACTTATTGCTTAGTGTCGTCCGTGTCAACACCGACCACGTCTTATTACAAATTTAACGGGGAAGACAAGGAAAAAAGTACCGAGAATAAGGGAGATAGGTAAGGGTAGAAAAATAAGTGAAAAAAGTAAAGTGGTTTTTGTAAAGTGTATCTGCGAGAAACACACGCAGTCTTTTTTAATTTATACTATAAGTAGGAAGAGTAAAAAAAGGTGTTAGGAGTCCAATAAAATGACGCTATGATGTATGATATTCGGGGATGGGGAACAAAATTAAGTTTAGCATGGCCCTTTTTTTAATTTAATCGCCAAAAAAATTATTTTTTCACCAATAATTCGATGTTACAAAACTATCACTTCATAACATTAGCTTTTTAATATAATATGCAATGTAGATTTCCTCACAATATTTAAGGAAGGCACTGCTTGACCGCCTCCTTGGTATAGTGGTTGACGCGTGAGCGTAGAATCGAGGGGTCCTGGGTTCGATTCCCGGTGGAGACGAAGAAAAAAAAAAGTCTCGGTCTGGCAGGACACAGAAGGCTGATCACCTACTTGTCCTTTGTTGTAAAGAAAATAGATCAGTTAAACAGATGTATGCATCATGCATCTGCCCTTACTTACTTACCCCACTTGGGGACACGCGACTTCACTTTTTTTTTTACTGCCTGATAACTCAAACCAATTATTATTCTACACTTATACATATTATATTATTCTGTTTAATTTATTTTTCTACCCTTTCCAGATTCCCTTACCCGATGCAAGAGAAATTTTCAGTGATGTTGTTTTCGCCGGTTTCATGGGAGGTTGTTCCCGGCAGTCGGGTTTCTTTGGAAGAATGGGAACATGTCACTTGCTTGAAAAATGTTTCGCTATCTTATGAAGGGACCACGTGAGTTGTTTTTTAGTATTCTTGAGGATTCTAGTATTGCCTGTTTGTAAGATGGGGATATTACCGTCTGTCTGTCTGTCTCTAGGCTGTATCTCATAAACCGTGATAGCTAGAAAGCTGAAATTTTCCCAAATGATGTATTTCCGTTGCCGCTATAACAGCAAATAAAAATATATTAAGGACCCCCCATAGTACGGAGCCCTTCGTGCGCGAATCCGACTCGCACTTGGCCGGTTTTATTTAACTTGCCTGGAAGAGATGGCTACAAATTAACAATTTTATATTGATTTAAATGCCTGGTTATATAGACTGTTTTTAGTGTATGATAGTACATAGTCATAAAGTTTCTTTATGCATACAATAATTAGAAATAATAAGTTGATACAATTTAATCGTTCAAGCTTCACTAATTTCGATGATAAAGCGTAACTATTTAATCTAGGCCTATTGGTCCTTCTAACCGGATTTGAATAGATTAGCTTTAAACCTTTTAAGTAGGTATATGAAAATTGCCTTCTATGCTTTTAAAGCAACAATCATTTTTATTGATTTGAATTTCAATCCATATGTGACTATGTCAGATTGGGTTTTAATGAAAATTCAAATTTAATTTCGACGCGAAAGCATACTAGAAATACGTAATTTATTTTGTCATTTACAATATGCTTAATAAGGTAAATTTGGGGTAAAGGATCTTAAATAAAATTATTTAATTTCACTTAGGTCCGGTCGTCGCGGTTACATTGCTATAGGTACTAATTATAATTATGGAGAAGACATCACTTCTAGAGGAAGAGTGAGTTAAATTTGTTTATTTATAGACTGGGGTAGAAGCCTTTGAAAATAATGAAAAGATAAAAAAAATCGCAGTCGGATGAAACCCATTAGAAAAGGAGGGGAATATGATGAAAATGTAAGGAAAAATAAATTACGGTCAATCCGAGTTCGGGAAGCGGGAGGGGGGAGCTTTAAAGAGAAAAAAATGATTTCTCTCGATTTCCGACAAAACTACAAGTCCTATAGAAAAAAGTTCAATGGCAAAGTTGTAGGTAATTAAAAGTTCTACAACTTTTGTATTCACAATTTTTTCACATAACCTAAAAATTTAGGTGAAAAATTCAAAAAACCAAGTTTTTGGTCTTTTATTTCTATCTACTTCAAAATTTATTTTTTTTCTACGAAATTTGGTGGAAACTTACTTTATTATGTCCCAAATACACTGTAATTTATTTGAATGAAAATATTTATTTTTTCGCCTTATTTTGAATTAATACCAAAAAAACAACCTAATTTTCAATCGAAAAGTCACCCGTCAAAATATCAGCTTTTTTCAAAAACTTGGGGTGCCTTTTATTCATTGAAATCTCTACTTTCATATGGTGTAAAAAAAATAAACACCACCATAGTAAATGTTCTCAGGAAATGCATACAAACAGTCTGAAAATTAGCTTTTACTAAATCAGGCACACTTCTTGAACTCTATATCTTCTCTTGTATCGGCTTTTCGGTAATATTTCAAAAGAAAAATAATTATCTGTTCTAAGTTTAATATTTTACAGCATATTCAAAAGCAAAATGATGTCGATAAAAACATTTCAGGTAGTTCGAGAAGTGTGCCTGATTTAGTAAAAGCTAATTTTCAGACTGTTTGTATGCATTTCCTGAGAACATTTACTATGGTCGTGTTTATTTTTTTTACACCATATGAAAGTAGAGATTTCAATGAATAAAAGGCACCCCAAGTTTTTGAAAAAAGCTGATATTTTGACGGGTGACTTTTCGATTGAAAATTAGGTTGTTTTTTTGGTATTAATTCAAAATAAGGCGAAAAAATAAATATTTTCAATCAAATAAATTACAGTGTATTTGGGACATAATAAAGTAAGTTTCCACCAAATGTCGTAGAAAAAAAATAAATTTTGAAGTAGATAGAAATAAAAGACCAAAAACTTGGTTTTTTGAATTTTTCACCTAAATTTTTAGGTTATGTGAAAAAATTGTAAATACAAAAGTTGTAGAACTTTTAATTACCTACAACTTTGCCATTGAACTTTTTTCGATAGGACTTGTAGTTTTGTCGGAAATCGAGAGAAACCATTTTTTCTCTTTAAAGCTCCCCCTCCCGCTTCCCGAACTCGGATTGACCGTAATTTATTTTTCCTTACATTTTTATCATATTCCCCTCCTTTTCTAATGGGTTTCATCCGACTGCGATTTTTTTTTGTTTCAAAAATTATCTACTCTAGTCTATTATATATTATTTTGTTTTAGAAATATTCTAGTTTTTAGATTTCAGATATCTATTGCACAATGTATAAATATTAAATCATTTTTATTTACTAAAATTATCAAATATCTGTGTAAAAATGACTAAATTTAATTTCTAATTGGACATGAAAAGTGACAGTTCACTATCACTTTACTAATTTTAGCAATAGATGGCAGCATATACGTTTCATATTATATGTTTTCTAATATGTTTTGTTGAAATACATTATATATAATGTATTTCCTTATTATATAACATATATGTTTTTTTATTCCCAGATAATAATCTACGACATAATCGACGTGGTCCCTGAACCAGGGCAGCCATTAACGAAGAATAGATTTAAAGAAATATACGCGAAAGAACAAAAAGGGCCCGTGACTGCGCTTACGCAGGTTTTGGGATATCTTATATCAGCTGTTGGACAGAAGGTGAGATATTTATTTTTAACTAGCTTACCGCCCGCGGCTTCGCCCGGTTTGTCTAAAACCTAATAAATTATATACTAAAACCTTCCTCTTGAATCACTTTATCAATTAAAAAAAAAAACCGCATCAAAATCCGTTGCGTAGTTTGAAAGATTTAAGCATACAAAGGGACATAGGGACAGAGAAAGCGACTTTGTTTTATACTATGTAGTGAAGTGAAACTTCTTTAGGCGCGTTGAGAGTAAAATATCAAGAGCGTCATGGCAATGACGGTATTGCCTACAACGTCATGGAATAAGGCGACGATTTTGGTATCTTTGAATCTTGCCAAAGAAGTTTTACATTTGATACGTGTGCTCGGCACACACGCTCTTTTTATTCAGTTTATTCGTATAAGAGAATTTTTAACAAGTTATCAAGAATACAACTCAAACTCAAACATTTATTTATTCAATTAGACTTCTTCCAGAAGCACTGTTGAATCGTCATTACATATTTAAATTTACCACCAATTCGGAAAGCAGTATCTATCTGGAGAAGAACGAACAAGAAACACCATAGTTGCTATTTTAAAGATATCAAACATGCTCAACGTTAATAATCAAGTTTTCACTTCTGCCCTCACTCCCGGAGTGCAACCCGTCTTTTTTTGCTAGAGTTGTGCGGCGTACGCGTGGTTATCTGTCTATCTCTCTCTATCTATCTATATCTCAAGTTTTTTAAGCTATTGCATAGCTTCTATCGCGGGCCTTGAGCGTGGGGACCGAATCCAGAAATTGCGTAACGAAAAAACCTCACGCTCCCCACTCCGACGAGCTTGGAGGTGTAGCTTGAAGGCATAGCATGCAATAGCTTTACCGCGGCAGTCCCCGAGTGCCACACATCTTTTTTATTTCCTTTCTTCCTATCTTAAAACAAACTAATACATAAATTCCCTTTCAGATATACATTTGGCAGCTCAAAGACAACGATCTAGTGGGTGTTGCTTTCATAGACACACAAATCTATGTCCACAGAATGTTGGCTGTTAAAAACTTGATTTTAGTAGCCGATGTTTATAAGTCCATATCTCTATTGAGATATCAAGACCAACATAGGACGTTGTCTCTGGTTTCGCGGGACTTTAGGACCGCGCAGGTAAGATTTATTTTATTAATTATTTTGCATAAAATTTGGATATCGCAGATCCATATTTCGTTAGTAGAATAAAAAAGTATTAATGTTAGTCTATGGTGGTCTATATGTTTATGTTTAGTCTATGGTTTGGAATTTTTGGTATTGTCTTTGGTATTTAATAATTTACGCAAAATTGATTTTTTTAAGAGATGTTTCTCGAAACTTTTGGTCTCCGTGGTTCTTAGGACCGCTTTTTAAGGTAGGAAATAATGGAGTTAGGAAGAGACGTTTTGACAAACTGCTATTTCATAATAAACTATGAATAATAGATTCCATTATAGATGTTTGAATCAAATTTGCGTGAATTAAGAGCCATTAAAAAAAGAGATGTAAAAATACCTCTTAGGAGTTTTTCGATTTTTTTCTGAGTATTTGAATGAGCATGAAACAGTCAATAAATTGTTACATGAATTTTTAAATCATTTATTTTCAATTATTACATTGTGTTTGACAGATATATGACATGGAATTCATGGTGGACAACACTAGTCTTGGTTTCCTGGTTAGCGAAGTTGAAGGAAATCTAGCGTTGTTTATGTACCAGCCACAAGCTAGAGAGAGTTATGGAGGTAATGTTTTATTTGTTTTGTTTTGTCTTTTTGAAGTGAAAACTTCTTTAGCGGCGTTGAGCACTTTTTCTGTAATGGGTATAAAATCTTAAACTCGCGTCAGGACACGTGACCTGATCGAAAAAGCGTAAGACGGATGGATATCAAACATGCTCAACGTTAATAATCAAGTTTTCACTTCTGCCGGCACTCCCGGAGTGCAAACCGTCTTTTTTTAACTTTTTTACACATGTAATGTGATATATAGATGAATATAATGTATGTATGTATGTCTGCAGGTCAGCGTCTGATCCGCAAGTGCGACTACCACCTGGGCCAGCAGGTACACGCCATGTTTCGTATCGCGGCTCGAGCTCAAACAAATTCTGTTGTCAATCAGAGAAATGAGCAGAAACGACATGTTACTGTTTACAGTGAGTATAAGTATATACTAAAAAAATCAAACCTGTATAGTAATACAGGTTCGATTTTTAAAGTGAAGTATAAGATTAAACAGCAAATTTGCACTCAAATCAACGACAAAGACAAACAAACTCAACGACATGTGACGATAAATTTTTAATGTATATTAAAAATTCGGATTGTGATATTTAGTTCTATAGCATTCAAATGCTGTATAAATTATAAATTCCGTATCTGAATTACTTGCATATGTCCTAAAGCAGTATTATTTCCAGTATGTAAGCGCTATCACTTTCCCACACTGGAAATATTACTGGTATAATAATATCGTAGTAATCCAAAGGTCCAAGATCCAATAAATATACAGGGTGTAACCGTTAAGTGTGCACAAGCGATTATTCCGTAACTATTGCAGATATCAAAAAACTTTAAACTGATATCGAAAATACTTAACCTAATGAGTAAAATCCCCATAATACATTTTTAAAAATAAAACGGGAAATATCAAAAAATTTACAACAAAGACTCCCATATATTTTTCATTTCATATTTTTCGAACTATTTACTCTTACAAATAAAAATATCATTGAATCGAATCCGAATTCCCGATTGAGTAACCTTATCAAGAATCCAAATCTACCAATACCATAAAATATTTAATTTTAATATTTTTCAATGCCTAATTTTACTATTTTTTTTGTATATAGCAACCCTAGACGGTGGAGTGGGCTATGTGTTGCCAGTGTCTGAAAAAGTGTACCGAAGATTACTGATGTTGCAAAATGTTATGAATAACTATTGTTGCCATATCGCCGGATTAAATCCTAGAGCTTACAGGTAATATATTTTAATATCGTATCGTATGAACTACTAGCTGTGCTCCGCGGTTTCACCCGCATTGCTCCGCTCCTGTTGGTCTTAGCGAGATGATATATAGCCTATATAATATTATAGCCTTCCTCGATAAATGGGCTATCTAAAACCGAAATAATTTTTCAAATCGGACCAGTAGTTCCCGAGATTAGCGCGTTCAAACAAACAAACTCTTCAGCTTTACAATATTAGTATAGATAAAGCTTTTTTTAATTCAGCTTTAGAAAAAGTCTTAAAAAATCTCTTGAATAAATAAATGTATAAATGTGAATTCGCTTGCCAGAAACGCTTCGAAAATCTTTAAAATAATTACATACGCCCTTAATATGTATAATTGACTAGTTGCTCGCTCTTTTTAAAATTTAAGAAATCTATCGAACCGAAAATCATTGGCTTAGCCATTCTTGAGTTGCAAGTATTGTAATTAAAATAACTTTTATATAAATAGATTTTATTATGCAATGATTAATTATTTTATAATTATACAGGACTTATAAAAGTGTGAGACGAGGCGGTGGTCCGGCGCGAGGCATTTTGGACGGAGATTTAGTTTCATTATATACTTCGATGCCGATAAATGAACAACAAGACGTAAGTATTTTTATAATATACTAGCGGTCCGCCCCGGCTTCGCCCGTGGTACATATTTACGTTTTCTCTATATAAAAACCATCCTCGTACTTCAAGGAATATAATAAAAAAAGAATTATCGAAATCGGTTCAGCCGTTCTCGAGTTATGCGCTTACCAACACATTTTGCGATTCATTTTTATATATAAGAAGAAGACTAGCTTTCCGATTCATGCACTTTTATTTATTATGCACCACCATGATTAATTTAACTATTTTCCTCGTCTTTTTTGGGTTGCCTGGTAGAGATCGCTGCCAGCGATAAGGCCGCCTACTGTACATTGATTAATTTATTGTTAAGTTTATAAAATGTATCATATCTGGTGTACAATAAAGTATTTTTCATTCATTCATTCATTCATTCTTTCCGCCCGTGGTTTTGCCCGCTTTGTCTAAACTCTAATACATTATAGCGTGTGTGCCGAGCACACGTGTCAGAAGTGAAACTTATGGGCAAGATTCAAAGCTACCAATATCGTCGCCTTAATCCATGACGTGACGGTATTGCCATGTTGAATTTTATTCTCAACGCGCCTAAACATGTTTCACTCCAAAAATATATAGCTATTTATGATCTTTTTCTTACTTTCATTCAATTTTTATATTAAATTTTGTTTCTATTTCAGATCGCAAAGAAGATAGGCACAAAAGTGGAGGAGATATTCAGTGATCTCTACGAAATAGACAGACTTACTGCGCATTTTTAGATTAAGTGTTGTTTGTAAATAGATGAATAAATGATATTCTTTATGAAGGTGTTTTATTTCTATTTCTCGTTTTGATTTTTACTCTGATATAATATATACTTCTTTTGAAAAGTAAGTAATATATGGAAATATTACGTATTTATTCAATTAATTATTATGATTTTCAATGTTGAACTTAAAATAAAATTCTGGGTTCGATTCCCGGTGAAAACTATAGTAATAATGCTTTGACACAAAATACTGGTCTCTTAAAAAATCGATCAGTAAAACATGCACAAATGTAAATGAAATTTTCAATACATATTTTGATATTTTTAAAAATTTTATTTAACTCAACTAAAAAGTAAAGTGAAATGAAATGAAATAAATGAAATGAAATAAATTTATTTGTCCATTATATGATTTACAATTAATGTACGACAGTGGGTCCCAAACTAAGTGAAATACTTGTGTCTTGGGACCCTGAGTTGCGCTTCTTGGTTATATACATATGTTATGGACAGTAGAAAGTTAACAAGTAGGTAAATAATCTAATGTAATGGAAGTTAATACAATTAATAAAAAATAAAAAAGTATGTATTAGGAGAGCAGTTTCAGAGAAATATATACATATATGTACATAAAATAACAATGATATCTTAATTAGATTAAAAAATCCGATCTGTTTATATATTAAAAGATCCGGATTCTTTATTATCTTTTATAAATTATTTCATTTAGTGCAGTGTAGGTCCTATACATATAAATATTGAAAACAAATCATATTATTATGTACGAGCGAAGCACATAACTATACTAGCCGCTCATGCCGGCTCCGCCCGGTCTGACCCATATACCAGTATTATCTATGCCCATATAAATAAACACGAAATTAAATAAAGCTTATGGGCTACATCTCTATCAGTGAAAAAAGTCATTAAGGTGATGAATTAATTTTTCTAACATTTACGGCCCTTTTTAAACCTTCGTAATTTTTATATTATTAAAGTTGTCGTGATGAAAATTCTTGACAAGAAAGTTCAATAGTAACACAAAACGTCTACCGTTTTAGAAACATGATTCCATGATATTTTCTCGATAGAAAAAAAATACAAAGTTATCATTGTTATTTTTTTTTAATCTCTGGCATCTTCAAAATAACAAACGTAAAGTTACGACTTTTTGGATATTAACTATAAAATATACAACCGATACGTCTACCGATTTAGAATTTTGAAATATGCGATGGTTTTGAAATAAACAAGAAATACTTGAAATTAGCGCGCGACCAGCCAATATAGCGAGAGCCGCCCTGCACCTTCCTACCCCGATCGCTGCACGAGTCATTCCCGCTACGGCCGTCACACGGGGAACTTGTGTTGCTCGCGCAATCGTAACAAAGGGTGACAACACGATAAGACAAATGGGGACAATAAAGAAAATAAGAAGAAGAAACATAAAGGTTGGAGGAAAAAGAATGCTTACAATTGGAACAAATTAATGAAGTAAGTTGGTTTTATTTTAAATTTGATGATAATTGTATTATAGACGATGTTTGATATGTACCCCTGTTTTAAGTACATAACGAACGTGTAAGATTTTTTTCATTTATAGCATAGATAATCTTTTCAGAAATCCGGAATCCAGAAGGAAAATAAAACCACTGATTGTTCACAATGTGAACCCACTCTTTCGTAAGTACCTTTATTCAGTCAAAAATGTATGTGATCAACGCTCTACTGGTTTTATCGCATGATTCCATTTTTAGCAAAAAGCAACAAAGTGCAAAGAAATAAAAAATCATGGTGAACTTAGTGGAAGTATGGTGGACATAATATGGAACAGGAGCTCATTGGAGTAGTATTATATTTAAAAAAATACGAAAAAATTTCAAGAATTACATTTCTTAGTAGGTGGTAGATAAGTATGTTGTATAAAGAATTTGATGTTGATATTTATTTCATTTATACTTACTACACCTGTGCGGGAAATTGCTTAGTACTAAAACAGGTTTATATTCATATTTACATAGTAATGTGAGTTTTCATTTCGAATAATTTTGTGTAAGTATATTAAATTGAGTTCCTGGGTGATCTGGAAACACAATTGGGCCCGAAAGATGGCGCTGCAGTCACTCCTCCTAATCACATGAACCGATTTGGATGAATATTTGTGTGCACATTTCATTGTTGTGGGATGATTGGTTGATTCGTTTTCACATTAGCTAATATTATGTATTTTTTTGTAAACTTAATTTAATGTTTATAATACATTATTATTGGTATAAATAAGCCAGTGTTCGTCTCACATTGCTGTACCTGCCTACCTACCCTACCAGGGCCTAACTTTGTTCTGGCTATTTTATTTTGATTATTTGTAATGAATAATTACAATTATAATAGAGTGCAAAAAATAAATAAATGCGTCAATATATTTTGTGTTTTTTTTAAAACAATTTTTTTTTTTAAAATCATTCCGACCGCGGCTTTGCCCGCGTGGAATTAGGTTATATCGTGAATCCTGTTTTTTCCCACAGAAGTGTTCAGTTCGGATAAAAAGTATCCTATGTGTAAATCCAGGCAATTAGCTATATTTTATCAAAATTGGTAATGTAGTCTTGACGTGATTAAGTAACAACTAACAAAAAAATATACAAATTAACATCCAAAGTTTCGCATCAGTTTTACTGTATTAGTGATATCTTCCACTCTTGAGTCTTGACTTTGACTGAGAAGAATTAGGGTTTATAACTTCTTTCAGAAATAGTACCTTTCATTTCTGGGCATGATGTAATATCTACGTCAGCATCAAATTCTATCTAAATGAATTCAGTAGTCCGCGTTATTGAGTACCTACCATTTCATTTTTTCAGAGTAACAATATTTTTTGTTATTTTAAAGATTATTTATAACCTGTATTATTTTGTAATAAAGTAAACATTACGAAATAATAATAATTATTAATAATGTTTAAGTAGTTGTTAAAAAGAAGATTATTTGCAAGCATTGTTTATAAGCAAGAAAATAAAACCAATAAATCAACAATTAAATAAATGTATAACAATATTATAACTGTATGACGACTCCATACATGTTTGTCCCGAGTCGGCCAGCGGCAGCGCGGCGAGTTTGCAAGAATGACTTCGAGCACACCCGCGTTCGCGATAGCGAGCTATTAGACTCCGCCCGCCAAGCAGTGGATTTTTTTTGTGTATCGTCTTAAAATCGGTCCAGTACTTTTGGAGCCTATTCAATACAAACTAACAAACATACAAATCTTTCCTCTTTATAATATTAGTGTAGATTTAAATAGGAAGGAAAGGAAGGAAACCACGACAGACTGCGCCAAATAATTAATAAAAACGGAATAAAACAATATTATATAAGATCGTTATCAGCATTGTTGTGCCATTGTCTGCTATCGGAACTAGGAAATGACCGTACAACGTATAATCTAGATAAACAGAAGCTTTTGTTTATTTCTTTATAGTTATTGAGGTATGCAATGTTTCTTTGGGTTTGTGGGCTAGTTTGATGACTTACTAAAATGGTGTTTGCTTCGATGTAAAGACGGTATTTAGGTACCGTATTTAAATAAAAGACAATTTAATACTTAACTAGCTTTCTGCCCGCAACCTCGCCTGCTTTGTCTTAAACCTTATAAATTATATACTTAAACCTTCCTCTTGAATCACTCTATTAAAAAAAAAGCGCAGCTAAATCCGTTGCATAGTTTTAAAGATTTAAGCATACATTGGGACAGAGAAAGCGACTGTTTTATACTATGTAGTGATACTGTAGGTATACATTTACTGTAGTTACTAATTCGGTCTCTAATTTCTACTTATAATACCTACATTTTATACTAGTTCGAAACTGAATCTTAGGCTTATCCAGTATTTAATCTTTAGCAAACTTGAACCTAATTTTATACACTAGTTAACTACCACAAAGTAGTCGTAAACATCTCATCAAAGTTTTCACGTTTATAATATTGGAAGAAATGGGATAGGTTTACCTCTACCTACTAACTTAGTAAAACATTGATATGATAATTATTAACTAACTACTACATCTATAGTCTATACTAATATTATAAAGAGGAAAGGTTTGTAATTATGTATGTATGTATGGTTTTCACGCATAAACTACTGGACCGATTTCAAAAATTCTTTCACCATTAGAAAGCTGCATCTACACTGAGCAACATAGGCTATATTGCATTTTAAAAAAAATTAGAGATCCTTACCAAAAATGCAATAATGTACCCCAAGGTGTAAAAAAATCCTTAATAAAAATTCTGTCATCGCGTTCGCTGCGGAATCTATTCCTTGTACGAGGATGGTTCTTATGAAAAATAATTTAAACATGTACCTAGGTACCACGGGCGAAGCCGGGGCGGACCGCTAGTTGCAAATATTTTTGAATATCAGACTTTTTTTTCTTTTTTAATTTTCTGCAACACTCTTTTATCAATAATCGTTAATATCAACGTCTAAAAATAAAACAATGAACTCGAACACTTGAAAGTTTTAAATAAAATCACTTGCATAAAGTCATATTATAAGCTCTTTTCAGCCAACTTAAGTCTGTTATAGAGAATATAGTTTCTCTACTTTTGCTCAGTTAGTGCATAAAGTAGAAAACAAAGAAAACTTTTAATAATGTGTGTTTCTGGGCTAATAGAATGGAGTTAGGTAATATTGTATAGATCACATTAATGGTGGATGACTTGCAGAATTTTTGGAGCGTGTGATATAATATATAGTTTGAATTGGGTTTGATTCTATGGTGTGTATGTAATTGACTTTTTATTTTGGATAAAGAAAACAAATTGGCACTGCTGTTTCTTATTACGTAGGTAAATATAATACAGTAGAACCTCGATAACTTAAACCTCGATAGCATAAAAACCTCTGTAACTTCAAAAAATTATATGTTCCCTTCCCATCAGAGCCCAAAACCTCTTTAACTTAAAATACGCAACCTCTATAACTTAAATAAATAATCTCTGTATTGGCCCTCAGTAACTTAAAGAAATGTTTCCACAACCTCTTATAACATAAAATTATTTGTCAATGAGTCATTTTGAAAGAGTGTCAAAACAAAAGGTTTCGGTATTTATTGCTTGCACGTGTTTACTATGTATTGTTAACGTATACAATACATTACCTATTGTTTGCTTTATCGAAATCCTTCAAAGCTTTGCGGCGGATAGCTTTATGACAACGACTTACTTGCATCATAAGTTTTTGATAGTTGTCCTGGAAACATCGTTTTACTTACTGTGTGATAAAACTGGCTTAAAATGAGTCCAAAAAGAAAACTAACAACCCTCACCTACGCCGATAAATTAAAAGCTATAGAAGCAGTGAAAAATGGATAGACCCTTGATAACTTAAAACCTCTATAACTTAAAATATTTTGTGTTTCCCTTGGACTTTAACTTATCGAGGTTCTACTGTATTATTAATAAAGTACCTACATAGGTAGAGATTGTCTAATCTAAAAATGAACGCCCCTCCACTAAACTTAATTGTTTCAATGTGTGAGGACAAATAATTATTGAACCACTTTATATGTGTGCGCGCGTCGATTCTACTGCAAACTTTGACACTCGCGCACTGATTTGTCAACTAATCGGGCGATCAGTTCAGGTGCCTAGCATTGTATGGCGGGGAGAGCGCGCTATGTACGGAATGACACGTCCGTTCTGTCGTGCATCGCGTCATTTATGCACTAGTTGGCCAACTGGTCCTGTCGTTCGGGCATGGACGGGACTGGAGGACTGAACGACCAATGAGGCAGACCAATTTGTGTGTATTGCGTCTATACACGTACTTTGAATGTGAGCGTAAACACAGTGGAGGGGCGTTCATTTTTAGATTAGACAATCTATACAAATTACGTATTACCTTTTGAGAATTACGCTATCAACCTAACTGTGCCTTATGAGATATTCTTATATTCTCATTATCTTAAATCAGTGTTATTTATCATGAAATAACAAAATGATGTTTTTTTTCAGTTACTAACGTAAATTATATTTACTTAATAAACCTTACAAAAGCCTTAACTACAATATTTGAAATACATACTCTGCTAATCTGCTTATTTCTGTACTAAACGGAATAGTACTCCCTTTTCTAACCGAAATTTGGCCACAAGTCCACAATTTACGAACAATGCGATTATATGCTATTTGCTACAGAATTATTACCATGGGGAATATTTAGTAGCTAGTTGAGAGAAAACTAGTGCTCCTGTTTTATTTAGTAAATGTACAATTTATAGAGAAATTCAAGTATGAAAATACGTAACTATGTTGTCATTAGCATCTAAATCTATATATTATTATGTTATATAAATGAATGTATTGCTAAGTGTAAATCTTGAGAACGGCTCGACGAATTCAGCGGAAATCGCCGGAATCGACCAAACTCGTGAAATTATTGGACGAGAAACAAATCTGCTCTTACGATTTGCGATCTTCGTAAACTAATTGATGGATATGGTTATAGCTGGTACTCACGAAGGAATGTAGATACATAAACAAAAATAAATGATATTCTTTATTATATAATACGATATAACTTTAATAGTAATAGCCTAATAACTAATAGCGTAAGTGCATGCACGCATTATTAAAACGAAAAAGCCAAACCGTCCATTATTATTAGACCTTTGTTCTCTTCCAAGTTCCTAACAAACGTGGTTCTTCATATATTTGCTATAAATATAAACCAATCTTAGTTCGCTGTAAGGTGAACGTAAAAGTATACAGTTACAATGGACAAATTGAACAAAAAGTCCATAGTTCCGACTTACCTGTCACTTTAGTATAAAATAGATGGAGAATTTATTATGACATCAGTACACTACGAGCTGAAACTAAAATGTACACTGTACAAGCATATGTGAGTTATTTTTAATAATTATTAGTGATAGGCGTAACGGCTGAATATATTGTGATGTGGTTTGTGTATGTGCGCGGTTGATTTTGTGTTTGCAAAAACTATGAGTAGATTTTTAAAGTTTTAGTGTGTGAAGTAGGTTGTTAAAATATTTTTAGGGAAGATAACATTATTATCTACTTTTAAACAGGCTTCAAAAGGAATTTACTTTCATAAAAAAAATGAAAAAAAAAAACATACGCAAACGTGCGTTCATATGTTTACGAAGAAAAATAATTAACCCAAAAATTATTACTCTTACGTCTTGATATGTAATTTAAAATGTTTATTTCTTCTATAAAATAAATTTAAAAGCTCCATATATACTACGGCACCTATCTGCACCCTTAACCTCTTTTTAATTACAACAGCGGGCGAGAAGAACCTCTCAGCATAATGACTAAGTATTAGAAATTAATGACTGCGATTTTTTTCTTATTAACAATTTCTGGGTCAATTCTGTAATTAGTTTTTTTAACGAGAGATAGATAGAGGGCATTTTTATTTGATTCTTAATTGATTGACTTAAAATGAGCCTAATTGTATAGATAGAAAATATTACAAGGAACTTTTTAACGGAATTTGGTTACCTATTATTTGTCTCTATATTTTAAATTAAATCACGGGTTGACTAACCGCTTTGCCATAAACATTTAAAGTCTCTTGATACCTCTAGTTTTTCATAACAGAAAGTTGAATATAATCTTATATATAAAATTCTCGTGTCACAATGTTAGTCTGCATACTCCTCCGAAACGGGTGGACCGATTCTCATGAAATTTTCTGTGCATATCGGGTAAGTCTGCGAATCGGCCAACATCTATTTTTCATATACGTACCACGGGCGAAGCCGGGGCGGACCGCTAGTGTTATATAACAAATATCTAAAGGTGCATAAATAATGGGTTCAAGATGAGTGAATAGGTTTCCGTTTTAGTGATGGATTTGCATGATCCCGATTTTCCAATTAAATCATACTTTACCCACATCCACTGTTCCTATAGATGTAGAAAAACATCATGAGAAAATTGACATTTCCAGTATCAAAGTAAAGGTTTTATATTATGTATGTAGGTATTCAGTAAGATGTATTTAAATATCATTGCGATTTGCACCTGATAACTTCCCGATCAAGTCTTCCGTCCCATTTTGCATCGGTATGTAAAACATAGTTCTATCTAAAATTTTTTTCTAATATTAAAGCGCTTCACACACGGTGAAGATACTATAATATTTTATCTTAAGATACTGTTATATTTTATGACCCACAAAATTACGCGTCATTTGTAACAGGATGGTGGTTCTACAGGGGTCTTAGTACGCAATGACAAAAAGAAAAATGATGGTCCGAACGCTGATACCGGATGCGTTAAGATACTGTAATATAAAATATAACAGTATCTTAAGACAAAATATTATAGTATCTTCACCGTGTGTGACGCGCATTGTAAATTTCATAACGATGGATGGCTGAATGTATGTGGCTCTCACGCGAAATCCAATGACCGTATTTTGATGATTGTCACTAGTAGTTGTAGTAGTAGTTATGTAGAGCGCATAAGCTATAGAAATACTGGCTTTTGCCTGCGACTTCGTCCGCGGTGAAAACGCGTAGCAAAATCTATAAGAAGATTATAATCCGAATGCTACTCACCTATAAAGGCTAGGTACTTTTCATCGGGGCATATTGTGAGTGAAACCGCGAGTCGTAGCTAGTCATTATTAACTTCCTATTTACGCAGTAAATGGATTATATTTTGTAAATAATACGAAGACATTAGTGATGCAACGAATACGAATACGAATATTCGTATTCGCCGAATAGTAGACATTTACCGAATATTCGTATTCGGCGAATATAAGAATATTTAAAAACGAATATTTTTGTACGCAACTCTATTTACTACAGATTTAAAAATCGCGCGTAAAAATATGACGTGTTTAGAGGTCCTTAAAAGTTAAAACCGCAACGACCGACTGCTGATCCTTTTTTCTTTTTTCTTAAGAAAAGAACGAACTAAAGACTTTTTTCAACGGCTGGAAACATCCAGACTGAAAAAAAAATCGCCTAAAACCAGAAAATCTACGAATTTTGTGTTTTAAATAAAAATTTGACTATTGTTAATTTTAATTATTAGAAGAGTAAACATTCATTAAATAAATAAGCCTTTTATTACCAAGGCGAAATATTCGTATTCGTATTCGCCGAATAGTAGGTTTGATATTCGTATTCGTATTCGTATTCGTAAAAGTAGTATTCGTTGCATCACTAGAAGACATATATAATATTAGATAAACAGAACTTTACTACTTAGTACATAAAAATATCACGCTTTCAAATTAATGGCAGTGCGAGCCACAGTGTTGGTTATTTCATACGAAATAAAAGATGGCTGAAACAACAAATTATCCACAAGAACGAGAAATAAAATACATTTCGCACTTTTAACGGGACCGCAAAAAATAGTAAGGGCTCGGTTATACAGCGTGGATAGCGATTTTCGGGGTTATATTTTAATGAAAAACATCGTTTTTATTTGTGTGTAACAATGTGTTTAGGATTTGAAAAAGTGTTATTAATGCGATGTATATAGAGTAAAATGTTATATTTTTTTCATCTGAATATCTGAATAGGTAATACTTAAGAATTTGCGTGATTGAACGCATTATTCTCAGGAATAACAGGACAAAAATTTCAAAAATTCTTTCATCGTTATATTATGTAGATATGTACGTGATCCCTGAGGGCTAAAAGCTATACAAAGCCTGGGCAAACCGCTACTATTTTTATAAGGAATGAGTTTTCTGTTTATTATATTTACATTACTAATACTACATTACATCGTCTGTTATATAATTTTTGCAGCTATTTATTAACCCAACCCAATCCAAAAAAAGCCGCGGACACAACTAGTATACCCTACACAAAACACGGGAAAACATTTCGTTCAGCTAAGTTTCGCATTCAGTTACAAGAAGCTTTAAACACACGCTCACAAACACGTTTTATAGCAGACGATGCATCAAGAGCATCCGCTCTTATCCAACTGTAAAAAGCTTAGTGTGAATGTAAACATACGGTGGTTAATTTTGTACGGACACGCCGCAGTTGTGAGAGAGAGTCATGTTATAATGAGAAGAATGCTTGTTATGTTACTGTGATGTTATTCTTAAATAAATAGTTAGTGTTATCGGAATAAAATCATTTGAACACAATATTATTTAGTGTTCTACTTAATACTTACACTCTTAGTTGTATACGTAGTATAGTATTATTAGTCTGTGCTCTTAGTTTTACATAATACATATACTATACTTTCTCACTCTGAATACATTATAATATTATGTTTGTTATTATCACAAGTTTTTGTGTGTAAATTATAAATCTCAATAAATGCGCAACTAACTAACTAACTATTTGATTTATTGAAAAACTATCGTTCTAGATTTGGAATTAAACTTTAAAAGCAGTCCTCCTAATACGTACATATAAGCCAAACATTTGGGCTTATATGTACGTATGTGTGTGTGTGACTGTTACTCTATCAAGTATCATGCGAAAATCTCCGAACAGATTTTGATGATGCTTCTTATAAATCGACTCCCAACTTAGTTGCGTTTTCACGCGTATTATATAAATTTCAATATTTAACTACGTACAATTTAATAACAATAAACATATCAAATAATTCGTCAATAAAATATCGCAAATAAACGCGCGTCTAAAACGCCGCGTTTCTCCGCTCTGTATTTCCCGTATAATAAAGAGCATTGTGATTCATTGCTTGTGTGGTCTGCCGACTACTAAACGGTTGAAATATCTCGCAAGCAGCGTATCGGTTTTAGCTGTGTTATTGGCCTGAGAATTTACTAGATTCCCGGTTTGAGGATATGAGTTATGTGTTTTAAAGTTACTAAAATGACATTAAATGTTCGTAAAGTCAACAATATTATAGAATTTCTTGATCCTACTTTTGAAACCATAAATCTAAAGCGAATAAAGACATCTAAACAGATAGATTACAGATAGATTAATCAAATAGAGAAACTAATATTTTTTAAATATTATGTAATTCAGGACGTCTGAAGAACGGTTTGCCTATGATTAGGTATAATGAATAACTAAAAATTACTTAACCGGCGAGGGAAATTCGTTGACCAGTAGAAAGCTTATTTCCGAACAACAGGCTTTTTTCTGGCTTACATACTGTGACAAAATCAGACGGAGCTAGAGCTAGCAGTTAGTAATACCTAAATACAATAGTTTTAGAGTAACATCTCAGATAATTATTATCAGAACTAAACACTATACTAGCTTTCCGCCCGCGGCTGCGCCCGCGTTTTCAAGGAAAAATCCGCATAGTTCCCGTGGGATTTCTGGAATAAAGCCTATCCTATGTGTTAATCCAAGTACCCTCTATATGTGTGCTAAATTTCATTGTAATCGGTTCGGTAGTATTTGCGTGAAAGAGTAACAAACACACACATATCCTCACAAACTTTCGCATTTATAATATTAGTAGGATACCTAAGCTACTCTATATTCCACAGTACCTAGGTAGTTACAAAGAAAACGTAATAAAACAGTGACGTCACAACCCAATAAACATAACGCTATAACTCACTTCTAACCCCATTTTATTATGTTCATATTAAAGTACAATATAACTGGAATAAACAGGTTCCTTTTATCCTTGAAGTGTATGTATTACGGCCATAATATGTATTCTCCGTACCGTTTTATGTGCAATGCATGCAAATAAAATTCATTTATACTAGAACTGTTGATGTAGGTCCTTGATGATAGCTTGATCCCGTGGCTTCACTCGTAATACACACTGGATATAGTAGATTGTTTTCCAGATTATAGGTAATCTATCTCTGTACGAAATTTCGTACAGATCGGCTGTGCTGTTTTTGCGTGAAAGTAACAAACAAACACTCATAAGAACTTTCGCGTTTTAATGTTAATAACTAAGTATATATAATTTGTCTTCGAAAATTAGTTCAATGTACAATTAGTGATTTGAAATCTGAATGCTGTAACATATAAAATATATGAATAAATAAATAATGAGATTCGAAATAAAACACCGGTTACTATAAAACAATTCAAATAAATTTAAATATTTGTTTTTTAGCCTTACAAGCTAGTTAAGAGCGCATATTCTATTTAACGCAAGTCAAAAACTCCGCGATCTATTACGATAGATCGCGGCTTGCGCTATCCTTTTACTATGAACAGCATAGGTCCACAGGAGAGCGCCGAGCAACATGTCCTCTCTCTGGAAAGGCTCGCTGCCGACTGATTTTAATCGGGTCGCGCGCAGTGTTTTATAGTACTTTAAAAAAATTGTAGAAAAATAATAGAGGTACCTTAGTTGATTTTTTAAATTTTATCTTATAAGTAAGACATTCTTTTATTGCAATATGTATAAATTATATTCAATAAAGTCAAATATCTTGGTGAAAATAATCATTTTGTCGACTATAATTTCTAAAAAAATTCACTTTGTTCGGATTTTAATTTCGTAAGTTAGGAGTCCAAAATAAAAAAATCTTTTAACTAACTATTTTAATAAGGATTTTTGCAGTTAGTTAAAAATAATTGTGTGTTAGATCTGTCAGCAATTTCAGATATTTTTAGCTTCGAAATTAACACTAAAAGTGAAATCAAGTAATCATCGGCTCAGTTATCTTGATGGTATTCACAAATACTGTATTAATTGAAAAAAAACTCTTAACTAACTACATAGACTATAAAATTTCCTAAAATTATTAGTAATTCATATGTTTGTAAGATAAGTGGTTGATGGACAATCTGGTTTGAAAAATCACATATTTGAGCCAAACAGCGCACGGACCGCGTACACGGCCTTAATAGTTAAATTGAGAGAGATTGAGAAATTATAGAGAATTAATTCCATTGCAGATTTTGTGTGCCATTCTGGCGACATGTTACGCCGGCAACCAGCAATGGACGCCATACAACAATATGAACATGCAAGCATATTTACAACAGCAAATGCAACAACAACATGATCAACAGGTTTGTACATTAATTAAAAATATTAATATGAAATATTTTTGAATCCATTTATTATCGAATCTATTACTTATTAATTTATTATTGAATCCTAAATTAACACATATATTTCATTAAATTTAATGATAATTCTACAGTTATGTACTATATTCGCTCAGATGAAAAATAACTGTAAGTAACTATTGTTTTTTATTGGAATATTAAATCATTTTTATTTATCGAGAACAGAGTTCTTCATTCGTAGGTAGTAGGCTAGTTACGAATCCTATTTACGAATAAGCTAATCATACTCATAACTTGATCGCATTGGATAAAATTACAAATGATATTAAAATATGAATTACCATTCACACAATGTCTTGATTAGTTTCTGAACGATATAGAATTACATGGCGTACAATGCGGCATTTTACCTTCTTTCATTTCGATCTTTTTATATTATACAACTCCATTTTTCTCACATAATACTTGCATAATCGCTTGAACAACCGTTATTGAGCGGGAAAAAGAAAAAAAAACAACCTGATCTGTGCCGGCGGACATTTTGTTCTTTCGCAGATAAAAAAGGCGCGAAATCGTTGCCGTGGGAATAAATTAATTTCACTTTCGCGTTTCAATTTGGTTGTTTTTTTTATGATTATTGGTAAACATTTACTTACTAGCATTTGTATGTTTTATTGGATTCGATATTAAGATAAATTTACGTTTAAATAACCATCTCCGAAAGTTTTATTCAAAAATAAAAATCTATTATTTCGTGCCGGAACAAAATAAATATCTAATTTGAATATAAATCTATTTCAGAACTAAAATAGCCTAAAGCGATATCTTTAGAAGATATTTAACAGTTATTTGTGCGAAAATAATTTTTGATTGGCCGTACCATTATTTCTACTCTTAAAATTGTTATACAATAAAGCTCATCAGTGTAGTCTAGACTCTAGTCACAAAAAAGAAAAAAATCGTCGAGAGCAATGCATTGTCTATTACATAATGTTAATCTATTTTTTATCTGTTATAGTTTCAACCAAGCGAGTATTCAGGTTATGACGAAAGCAGTTCTGATCACGGTGACTTCAATTCATACAATGGCCACGATTTGCAACCACATTCTTACCCAGTTCACCAACACGTTGAAGAAGAAAACCCAGAAGAAATAAAACATTATAAAGAGGTCGTAGTACCAATTCACAAGAACGTAGAATTCAAAATAAACCAGCCAGTTTTGATACCGGTACCACATCCCGTACCGATTCATGTACCGGTACCGAAAGCGGTAGTTATACCGATTATAAAAGAGGTATCTATACCTGTAGAAAAATCTGTACCCTACCCAGTAGAGAGGACAGTTCATGTACCAAAGATCAAGGAAGTTCCCTTCGAAGTTGTCAAACATATTATTGTACCGGTCGAAAAACCTGTACCTTTCAAAGTCCCTGTATACGAAACTATAATACACACGAAAAAGGGATCCCATAAAATTCGTTGATTAATTGTTTAAAAGATCCCATCTTTGTTAATTAATTGTTAAAAAGATCCCATCTTGTTAATTGTTGTTGATTGTTTTATGTGTGAGTGTTGTATGTTGTAAATATTGTTGTTTAGTTGTTAATTAGTTTTAATGTTAATAAATGTACTGTATACATTAATTTGTGTTTAATTGTATGTCGTGTTGGAGTCATGCGAAATATAATAATATTATAACCTATATTGTAAGTGACTTTGCGGGCTTTCTGACATAAATTAAATTATTTATGAAATGGACTTGTTTTACATAGACGATGTGGAGTGAATGCCCTGATATTAATTTAGTCTAGATATAATATAGACGACAGTCTATGTAATATTTGTAAGGTATAAAGTAGAATCTCGAGACTTTGTATGAAATTTAAAAACTATATTTTATCTTTGTGAATGTAGCCTGATGAACAGATGTGTTGAAGATAATAATGTTCAAATGATAATCGAAAAACTGTTAGTTTGACGATTTTTTAAATGATTTCTATGGACTTTTGGAATGAATAATATTCGATATATTACACTCTAGTGGAAAATAATATTTCATTAATTTTTTAAATAAGTAGAACAGTGCTTTTTACTTATACTATATTAGAAAGTTTGGATGTATGTTAGTTTCATAGTATAGCCTAATTTCTGCTGTTGATCTTCCAAAATTGTAACTATCTACTGAACCGATTTGGCTAAAATTTTATATAGAGATAGCTCGGAATAATATACAGACTATTTTATATCCAGACTACGTAAAACCGGGATCTCAAGCTATATAACATGATTTGTTTCAAGTACCCTGAAGATACGATCCTTAACTGCGTTTATTGCTAAGTGCATGCTATAAAACGAATACCTAAATATAAAGCTGAGTAAAAGTCATGAATTAAATTAAATTATTTTCTTATAAAGATAATTAATTTCCACCTCATATAATAAGAATGAAAAACATCGTCAAGAGATAAAACTAAAATCGTGTATATGGTACCTACTTCATTAAGTTTTAAGTTTTAACATGCATGTAACTAATAAAGAATAATCTATATACCTATATAAAACTCAAAGGTGACTGATATTATAGTGATCTATCAACGCACAGCCCAAACCACTGGACGTATCCGGCTGACATTTGGCATGCAGGTAGATGTTAGGACGTAGGCACTAGGCATCCGCTAAGAAAGGATTTCCCGAAATTCTTGCGGGAACGGGGAAAAACGGGGATGCACGTACAAAGTCGTGGGCGGAAGCTAGTTCATTTATAATTTTGTAGTGATAAAATTTCTTTCATTACAATATTTTGATATTATCAGATTTCCCTTTATAAAACGTCATAAATGTAATTTAACGATAACATTATAAAATACATTGATTTACGATTTTTTTAGAATATATAAATAACTCAACTTTTAACAATTAGTTTTGCTCATAATAACATCTACAATAAAAAAGCTACACACAATAAAACATATGTATTTAATCCACATACGAGCTTATAAGAAATTTGTGGAATACCGTCCTATATTGCATTCCGATCCAATATGTGGGGCGGATTTTCTTCCGTATAAATGTAAGGAATTTGAATTAAATAAACTTTTTGTCTATTGCCCTTGCGTATTGATGTAGTGGTTTAGATTATGTCAAGTAAATAGGAAAATTTTCATTCAATAATCATTTGATCACGAGAAAATTTTCTTTTCACAGAAACACAGAATATTGTAAATATCTTCCAAATTAAGAGGACAAAGATTTTACAATTACAATAGTATCTATATTTTACGTCGTGATGGCTATTAGTAAGTAATTGTAATGATACACATCTTAAAACAATGTTAAATTCTCGTAAAATGAAATAAAAAAATTGTTGAATCCACCAAATTCCATATTTTATCGATAATGCAAACGTTTATATTATGTATTTTTTTTAATGTATTAAATAATCATTTAATATATTTGTTCAGTTTATATAATAAACGATTGTACCCATTGTACCTTATCAATAAATATATTTGACTAGCCGCTCCGCGCGGTTTCACCCCCGTGGCTCCTCTCCGGTTAGTCTTAGCGTGATGATTTATAGCCTTCCTCGATAAATGAGCTATCTAACACCGAAAGAATTTTTCAAATCGGACCAGTAGTTCTCGAGATTAGCGCGTTCAAACAAACAAACAAACAAACTCTTCAGCTTTATAATATTAGTATATAGATTAGTTAGTGTACAAACTTTAAACCACACATTTGCCACGAAGAAACAACAAGGCGCGTGTAAAATATATAAATATAAAACGTATAGTGTAATTGGTCTGACTCCACAGTCCACGTGTTAGTGAGAACAAAGCCTTTGAGTTTACTTGCGAAGAGTGCACTTTACTTACGTAAATATTATTTTAAAAGAGCATACTTGTATAAAACACTGTAGGAACTCAGTCACAGTAGGGGTAAGACAATAAAATAAAGAATTAATTTTGTGAATAAAGTCTTATTAAACAAATATGTCTGTATATCAAATGGATTAAATGTTATGTTGATGAGGCTCCTGTTTTGAATAATTATGATCAACGTAAATTTTTCAACATAAAAAGCAAGTCTTATTAAAAATGTACTATTACAGTAAAATACAATTTTAAAGAAAATTACACGCTTAATTTACTCGGTAGTCTACGTAAACGTTCTACTTACATAACAACGGATATTTACATAACTTCGTACAAAACTCCTTTTTATTTTAGCAGCGCTGTATAATCCTTTTATTAAGTTGAAAGTTTCGTATCACACAGTTTATTATTTTCATAAAAGTCTTCGTTCCCTCATATTATAATGTCCTGCTAAAGTTCCCTACTTGTAAAACTACAAGTTTTAAAGCTAAACAGTTTTATAATGAGGAACAAACAATGTTGTTTAATTCACTTTCTAGACGTACAAGGGATTTAAAAGAAACATTGGAATGTTCCCTCCCTGTATATTACATTTCTACGTCTTTCTAGCTTGCATTTTCTGTTTGTAAAACGCTTATAAATGAGATTACTCTCAGGAATTGAATACATACTTATGAACTGGATGTTTTGTCAAGGAATAAATGCGACTCCGTATTGTTTTTAGTCGACTATGCATTGGCATAGCTATTGCTATTGCTATTACTATTTGCTAGCGATTACTATCCTTTTATTAGGAGAGTTAGTACATGTCCAATTGACAATTAATGATACAAAACATGATAGATTTTTTACATTCACGAGAATATAAGCTTTTATTGTAACGTGATATTAATCATAACCATGTCCTCTATTTCATTATTGTCACAGTTTATCAATTTTATCTTTGCTCTGAAATACCCGCTGCAAAATGAAATTTTCCCCGAGCGTTAAATCCTACGTTTAATTATTTAATAGTGTACCGTCGTCAAAGGCAAGTTAAGCTATCGTTTGCAGTTTAGCCGAAGAGAATTACAGGCCAATTACTGTCTTAAGCCGTAATCTCATTAACCTAATATGTAATACCTACTGTTGTGGTGGAAGGCGTGCGCTAGACATTGTTAGACATGCTGGTGGTTTTAGAGCGCCTGCTGATTTTGAATAGCAAATTTGTTTGAAGCAAATTGCTAATATTTTCACAGGGGTTCTAAATTTAGCTTGCAGAACGAATTTTATAATGACTTTTCCAATCATTTTCATACAAATTCGTATATTTCTTTACTTGTAGCATATTTGAATAAGCTTATGTACAGGTATTCTACGTTTTATATCAGCGTTTCCTCTATTTTGATTCATAATTCCGGTACAAAAAATGGTGACAAAAGTGAAAGTTTTGCAACAAATTTACTAAAGAATTCACTTATTTACCGCACATTGCCACTATTAACCGGAAATTAAGTGGGGAAGTTCTATCCGTCTGTCTATTTCCTCTCATCGTTTGTCAGAACAGACAAAGGCATTGACTTCCTGTTCGATCGCTAAATAGTTTTTTAATGTGACAAGTGACAGATAAACATATTGAATTCTTTTGAAACTTTTATGGTGTTTAATTATAAGACCATCATGCCCAAAAACTTTCGTAAATGTCCACATTCCCTAACTTAAGTTTATGGAAGTTTTTGTATTTTTGTTATTTACATAAAAATACAGATTTTGATCATAACCATAATGTAGTTTAAATTTTATTTCATAGCGTAGGAAAGGTTGTAAACATCATAGATAGAAGATAGTGTTCTCTAATTTATTTTGTGAAGAATCTCAATTTCACTTCGGCATTTCTCTCTCACTTACAAAGCAAAGTAAAGAATCCCAATAAACTTTCAATCAAATATATTAGAATCAGCTACAAAGAGAAAACGTTATTTTATTACAAGACATATAAAATCATATCAATAAAAATACGGTCACGAGGCCGAGGTTAGTAAAATTAGGTCTCATATTCAAATTTTATTTATTTATTGAAATGCTAACTACTTAGGTTGTTTTAGATGAAATATCCTTTTAAGAAAAAATGTGTGTGTGCCGTGTACACGTCTTTGGTGAGATCAGAGATACCAAAATCGTCGCCTTACTCCATGACATGACGGCATTGCCATGACGCGACCCTGAAATTTTACTCTGAATGAAGCTTGACTTCAAAAAACCTTTTAACATAATTTTAAAATGAATGTAATATTTAATTATAGACAGAATTATGATGATCGTGTTCCAGTAAATGTAATAATTTATATCACGGACTGGCCGGTTGGCTTGGTTGGTAGTGACCCTGCCTTCCAAGCCACTGGTCGTGGGTTCGATACCCACCCGGGGCAAATATTTGTGTGGTTTAACACAAGCGAAAGCTTATAATAGTATGGGATCAGATCGTGCCGTGTGTGAAAATAGTCCCGAAATATTTATTTATTTATCAGTATGCTTGTCAAACACAAAAAATGTATATTGGGGCATCTTTCTTAATTTATTTCGTGCAAATAAATATAATATATTTTGTCTTCATACGGCCTTGAATCGCCCGGTCAAAAAAACTAATTCAATTTTGCGAAAAAGCAAATCCTGCAATATCCACAAATAACATTTCTTTTGCGTATTTTAAATGGATATTATTTACGTTGACTCTGTATTTACTGAAAGCAACAGTCTTATAAAATCTTACCGTGAAAATTGTAACGCGTGCGTGTGAAAAGATAGTCAGCAAGCTGGAACAGGGAAGGATTTAGAACAAAATTTTATATTTGATGTGTTATTACAATATACAGTATTTATTATTACAATTAATACTGTATGTCTGTTTTGCTACTACTCTTTGGGATCATACATATATACATTTACTTAATTTCTAGACGAAATTAGTAATTTTTGTCGAATGAAGAAACTAATCATAATATCTATTTATAAATTATTATTATTTTAACCAAGAAAATGTATAATAACTTGTACTGTGCACAGTATTTAAATGAATGTTTACATGAATATGTCTTCCTCCTTCATATTATTTTACATGAAAAAGGAAGGGGTTTATGGTGTTATACTCACGTGTGATTTTATGTTTATTTCAATCCTTATAATTTGGTACCTACATCAACACCTACACTTGACCTACAAAATGGGAAAAAAAAGACGGGTTGCACTCCGGGAGTGCCGGCAGAAGTGAAAATTTGATTATCAACGTTGAATACTTTGGAATGGTATCCGTCTTACGCTTTTTCGATCAGGTCACGTGCCCTGACGCGAGTTTAAGATTTTATACCCATTACAGAAAAAGTGCTCAACGCCGCTAAAGAAGTTTTCACTTCAACATTTATTAATTACTTAATTCTAAACCCTATAATCCTGCCCTGTCTTACAACGGGTTACTAGCAAAAAAATTAATGACGCGACAAAGTGGACCGGTTTGTCGGTACATTAGCTTTCCTCAGATAATCGGTAAGAAATGTATAAGCGACTTATAAACTGGCTCGGAAAAATGAATCCTTGGACACTGATATTTTTTCAAATGATTACACACTTATTAGGGTATCAAATTGGTTTGGGTGATCAATGTTATTAATGGAAGTAGGATTTAGCGAAAAAAAGAGCGTTTGTGCCGAACACACGTGTGAGAAGTGAAACTTCTTTGACAAGATTCAAGATACCAAAATCGTCACCTATCTCCATGACGTGAAGGTATTGCCATGACGCGACCTTGAAATTTTACTATCAACGCGTCTAAAAAAGTTTTACTTCAAAAGTAAAGAAAAGACATGCACTACGAAATTATACTGTATACAAAAATATAAAGTGTCTCTATTTTAGATTTAAAAATTGTAAAACGTATTTTCACATAAGTATTTTCCAAAAAGTACACGTATACACTTATTATACATACTTTAATTACGAGAGAGAGTTATTCCAAAATTTTCAATTATTAAGTGGAAGGGTCCACGTGTATTTTATTCAATGTCGTTATACATTTATATTCAATCCATGGCGTCTATTGAACACTTTGTAATTATCCTGGATACAATCTCTTTGTGCTATTAGTTACTAGCTTTCCGCCTGTGCCTTCGTCTTCTTTGTCTAAAATGTAAGAAATTATATACCTTAAATACACAATATTAATTACCTTTCTCGAGAACCGCTCTTTTCAGTCATAAAAACAAGCATTAAAATCTGTTGAGTAGTTAGATCTAATAAGAGTCGCTTCCTGCTTTGTGTCTGTACACACCACACGATTTTTATATAGGTACTATGCAGTGACATACGTCCGTAAAGGGTCTAATTACATTTTATAAACTAATATCTTTAACCTGAAAAGAAGTGGATTTCTCAGTCATACTACGTATAAACAACTAGCTTTAAACAAAACGCATTTAATTTTAATAACAACAGATCGTTATTGTATAGCTACTAAAGATTTATGAGCTCAATAAATTAAGCTAATTGTAAAGTGTATTTGCAATAAAATATTCGGTAGTATTAATCAAATAATGGAATAGACAGAACCGTCATTTTCTCGGGTACTCTGGAGATACACATCTTAAATAGGACACGAGGTAAGCGACAGCGGATATAATTAAATATTAATACTAAAACTTTTTTATTCATGCCTTTGGTGTTTGGAACTTTTCTTAGAACTACCGATTCGTAGGATCTCTACTGTGAAAGAGAATTGGTAAGTACCTAATTCGATAGATTCGTTCGTATTCGTATTTATTATATTTTTTTTTACTTTCTCTGTTTTTTTTTATGTAGGTATAATCTTTGTTTTGTATAACTGAACATGCTCTCTGTCAAGAGAAAGAAAGATATGATAGATTTTCATATTTAGAAAAATCACATTCATTGCTTTCGTATGTAAAAATCAAATTTTTGAATTATTCGCCTAACGCAATCACCCCTAGATATTAATTAATATAACTTACAGAGTATATAAATTATACTCATAATAAGAAAGTTCTTTTATAAGTTGAGCGTAATATCTAGAAGAAACAAAGGAATATATCTATTGTAGACTGTAGTGTACTCGTATACAAGTAATGAGGAAAATTCCATTTTCCCTTGTATTGGTTATTTGTATTTGTTTTTCGTTTATAGGCAATTACTATGCTTAGCTCAATTTTGTTATATCCTTGATATAGAGGTTATTCTGTGTGCGTAGAATGGTCGTACGTATAAGTAACAATAGGTATATATTTCATCACCTATCATATTATTATACTTTTCTTAAAAGAAAAATCGATCATAATAGAAACAAATGTGAAATGCATTTGCATTTGCATAAGGTACGCCGCAAGGGACGAAGTACCTAACTGTATACGGCGGAGTAGCAATATTTCTCTAGTAAGTAAATTCTTATGAGTTTTCAATGGTTTAAAACTTACAAAAAAATGTTAGCTTTTAATTTATTTCGGAAGTAATAAAAGTAATGTATAACCATTTTAACATAAACATTTTAAATATATATTCAATATTTCAGTATTATAACTGCAGCGATTTTTATTAATTTTAAAATTATATTAATTAAAATAGATTCTTCACAACTTTCTATTTTCATACACTAAAGAAAGAAGAATCATAGAACTTCTTACCTAATAAAAGTTTTGAAAATCGCTTTCTTATAGATCCTTACGCACATCGAGATTATACTATAGATTGGATATTTCCGATTTCATTATCCAATTCGGATAATGTCCAGTGGAAATTGGCCAGATTAATTGTATTGTAAATTATTGTTCGATAGATTTGATTAGCTATTACTTAATTGATTGGTTTTTACACGTCGTAACGATTTAATAGGGATATGAAAATGGGAAGAAATAAGAAAGTATAGTTACTTAGTCTTGTATTTATATAATATTTATTTATCAATGACTTGTGGACATTAAAATATTATAAAGTAGTATAATATTTATGTATTAAGAGATTTAATTATGTTGGTTTGTTTAAAATGAATACGCTCCGAAAGTACTGAACCGATTTGAAAAAACACACCAGCAGAAAACTATTTAATTCTTGAGTGATGTAGGATATATAAATTAAATATCATATTTGTTACCTTTTTGGGACCACTCTTAACAAGAGAACAAAGAAAAAACAATATATTCTACGTATACATCATGATACAGGAAATTATGCCATTCATTTTAAATTATTTATAGCCACATACCTATAACGTATTCAATTCGTAATTAACATGACATTCTGTACAAAACAATAATATCATAAATAAACATAACCATATATACAAACATGACAACTTGACAACATACATAACTTAAAACATAGAGCCTATATTTTTTTCAAAAATATCATAATTTACAATAAAATACGAATTCTAAGAAAACAACTTAACAAGTGTCAATTATTTAAGCTTACATCTATAAGTTATCAAATATTTATTTTAATCCTTTTTCAAATAAAATATAAACAAATCAAGTTACCATCGTATTATTTCTCTCCAAAGATTCCAGCATCTGTGCTATTAAAAATTCTTGTACACTAACACTTGTATTCATAGTTTTTTCATCTATAAGACGTTCCATCAAAACGTTTTCACCAAACTTCCTGAATTGTACTTCTTCGTAACTATGGTAATGTCTGAATAACATGTGCACACATTTTATTACAACAAAAGTTATCAGTGTTGTAATCACACAAAATAAAGTGAACCGCCACCACATATTATTATTATTAAAAGTATGATATTAGTTGACTCTTTAAAATAGTCGGGTTAGGTATCCCAACAGAAGTACTTTCTTCTTTCTTTAAATTTATTTTACTATCTGTGGAATATTTTGACAGATGGCTATCTCTGGCTGAATTTATCTGTCAATCTCTTTTTTTAAATAATACAGCACTCTATAGAAATGTTTTTATTTTCTTATATTAACTGTATGTTATATTTGGCTGTCATTTACAGCTGTTTCTTCTACAGTTTTCTTCTGAATTCAATCTTGAATTAATTATTGCTCTTCGTAATAAATATTTTAAATAATATTAACAGGAAATCGTTATTATTTATAGCTTAATCTTCTCATTCGTATCCAATTAATTATCAAGGAATATCTGTCAAATTGAAATTAATATTAACTTTATTTGACTTATACACTCCACTTTTTAAAACTCTCTTTAACACTGTATTGTTCCAATCTTTTCCGATATATTGATTTTAATGATATATTTATATTCTGTACAACGTGTTGTTTTTTATACGTCTCTATATGGACTAACTATGATGTGTTATTGTTTTCCTTAAGGTATAAGTAGATGTTAGTTTAAGTTGGTTTTTCCGCAAATAAATTTATCACTTTGTCATATCATGTCACCCATTTTAAAACTGCAATTTATTTATTTTCCGTTTATTAAAATTTGACGTCTTATTGGTATTATAAATCTTATATATAAAATTCTCGTGTCACAATGTTAGTCTGCATACTCCTCCGAAACGGGTGGACCGATTCTCATGAAATTTTCTGTGCATATCGGGTAAGTCTGAGAATCGGCCAACATCTATTTTTCATATGTACCACGGGCGAAGCCGGGGCGGACCGCTCGTAAATTATATCTACATTAATTCTAATTTTCAAAATTTATCTGTTAAACACTTCATTAACAAAAAAAAACAATGGGATAGAATACTCCAGTTACAGATAGAATTATGTTTAGATATCAACTCCTAAAAAGTTTCGATATCAATAAAAATATTTGAATGTGCTAAAAAACTAAGAAATATTTAGCCGTATGGGAACTAGCTACTTACATATTATTATCCATACAAAAAAATATTTTTTTCCTGACTACATTAAGTTCACATTTAAACCCATCCACTTCCCAGCTCCTCACAACGCTGCTTAACTTAACTTATTACGGCAATGTCCTATCCACTAATAAATCAATTAGTATTCAATGGTCTTAATATGCAGTGTGTTCCGTAGTTACGTCGTGACAAGCATACAAATAGCTTCGTAGATTTGTAAGTGACCTAGCGAGTAATGTAATAACTATGGCTTGTTGGTTGGTTTTTAACTTTATTAATGGTGGAAAAAGTCCTGTAAATGCATACGAGGTATCATTAAAAATATGAATGCTTTCCTCCTGCGGCTTCGCCCGTGTTTTCAAAGAAAAACCCGCATAGTTCCCGTTCCCGTGGTATCACCAGGATAAAACATATTCTATATGTTGCCGTGGATATCGAGCAGATAATTTTAAAAAAATGTGTGCGTGTACTAGTGTACACACGTAAGAAGTGAAACTTCTTTATGACCTTATTTTTTCAAAAAATAATTAATATATGCAACTTACAGAAATACGTCGAATCATGCGTCGCAAATGTTACACTAAATTTTTTTCCAACCCCGAAAAAGAAGTTTCACTTCAAAAAGTTTATACTGAACACTCGTCCTGTTTCAAATCCTTGGCTTTACCATTCTAATAAAATAATGCATTATCTTAAAACCTTTGACCTGGCATATTACGTAAAAGAAACGGGATTTTCAATTAGTATAATAATAATTAATTATACGTCAATAGTATTATTTCTTTGATCTAGTCTAGGCTGTAAACAGACTAAGTGTTTGTCTAAACCCGAGTTGCATCAAAATTGAGATGAAACAAAAAGCTTATAAAAAATTAAACATACATGTCTTAATATTCACTTACTTGAATAACTGTGTTTATCTGTCTGGCTGAATTTGACGAACAAAGAAGAATAAAAAGTTTTCGTAAATCGAGAATTCTAGGAAATTCCTCTAGTTAATATTTTAGTAAGAAAATTTGACTCATGACCACTTAAAGAGTTTTTTTTACTACTTTACTTAACCATAATATTTTGCAATATTTTTTAATCGTTCCTACCAATCAAAAACGGACACAGTTCACTATACCGACTCAAATCTTCATAGTTTATAGACTACAGGCACATGTTGAAAAAGTTATACTCACTCTACCTGTACTTTCGAATTCTCATCTGCACTCAGTTGGACAGCTTACAAGCGACGGCATAATGCTGAATCTTATTATTTTATGCTCTTGTATCGTTCTAGATAGGTCAAATGACCCATAACTTTTTCAACATGGTCCTGTAGTCTATTATATTTATTACACCTAAAGCTAAACAGAAATCATAAATCCGTGAAGATGAGTCACATTGTTTAAACGACAATGTTATTAAATTACGTATTCCTCATATAAAGGCGTGTTATCGCGGAAAATGCAATACTTCGTTGTAATATGCTCGTCCTAGGATATCTGTCAAGCGCTAAGGGTTCCTACTTGTGGTTCTCGAAGTAATTTTTTGTTAATTTTAACTTGGCAATCGAATTTCTTCTCCTTTTTTGAGTTTATGTGCTTATAGATACGCCATGTTATCTTTTAAGTATTGTCATTTTAAACAATACGAAAGATTATTTAATTGTTGCATCGATGGAAAACGGCCTCATATTTTTTTGTGGCCTTATTATTTGTGTGTTTATCGCATAATATAAATAAATAAATATTAATATATTTTTTCCTCATCGGCTAACTGGTAAAGTTAAAAATATACATATGTTATGAGCGTTACAGATACTTGAGATGGTTTTAATGATAGTTAATGTACTTTAAAATTCACTTCGTCACTTTTAAATGAAACTCAGAACAAGTGAATCTGTACCTTATTCCTATATTTTATAACAACTTTGTTTAAAGCTCAAATGTTTAACGAATTACAATATGCAGTGAATTATACGTTATATCGGTAGTATTTTTAATATCACGCTACGACTAAAGCGCGTCACACACGGTGAAGATACTATAATATTTTATCTTAAGATACTGTTATAT
Organism: Colias philodice; assembly: GCF_061535455.1. Lineage (NCBI taxonomy): Eukaryota > Metazoa > Arthropoda > Insecta > Lepidoptera > Pieridae > Colias > Colias philodice. The sequence continues at coordinate 7,731,587 of NC_143107.1, read as the reverse complement.
TTTATATTACAGTATTTTGTCATTGCGTACTAAGACTTCTGTAGAACCGCCATCCTGTTACAAATGACCCACAAAATTTCGAGTCATTTGTAACAGGATGGCGGTTCTACAGGGGTCTTAGTACGCAATGACAAAAAGAAAAATGATGGTCCGAACGCTGATACCGGATGCGTTAAGATACTGTAATATAAAATATAACAGTATCTTAAGATAAAATATTATAGTATCTTCACCGTGTGTGACGCGCTTAATACATACTTACATGATATATAATGACATATATAGCTTCAATGATACTTTTTGTAGATTTTGCACAGAGACCGTGTCGTATCGACTTCCATTCTCAATCGAGTTGACAGTGAGTTTCCATAGTATTCCCGAAAGCTATTACTATGCATACCGCGCGATTTGCCTGCACTTGCTTAGCCGTTCGACCTTCGTATTTACATACAAATGAATTTCCGACGACGTTTCTCGCCTCGGACGTTTGGTATGATTTATGTGGAAGATTATTACATATTTAATAAATAGATAATAAATCTAGATCAAATATTCTACGGAGGAGAGAATGAAAATAAGAAGATTCAGAAGGTAGTTTCGAATTTAATGATGTAGGAACGAGTATCTTAATAATGTTAACTTTTAATCTTATATGTAAAAATGTTACATAATTATTTACAAACCACAAGGAAATACATTGTCAATTTATTAATATTTTATAAATAACTAGAGGTCCGCCCCGGCTTCGCCCATGGTACATATTTCGCAATAAAAGGTAGTCCTTTCTCGGGTATCAAAATATCTCCATACCAAATTTCATGCAAATTGGTTCAGTACTTTAGGCGTGATTGAGTAACAGACAGACAGACAGTTACTTTCGCATTTATAATATTAGTATGGATTAAGGTACAGATGGCGCTGTGCCTGTGTAAACATCGTCTCTGTAGTTTTTGTATAATTATAAATATATTAATGCAAATCTAGTGCTTAAAAGTGTTTATAAATCTTAAGTTATCTCTAATAAATATCTGCAAGTGTTATCTAAACGTGTAATAGCCCTAAAGTCAATAAATTCTCGATAATATACTCGAAACATTTTAAATAAATTACTGTGACCAAGTGCATAAAAACAAAAATAATACCGTGTAAAAAGTGCATCTAGTGACATTTTCTACGATTATTCAACCGCAAAACATCCGAAAAGTGTTTATAATTTAAAAAAATCAAACAAAGAAAATAACTTTGAACAAAACCGTTGAAGTAAATGTGATTCTGTGCAAGTGTGATATAGACAAAACATCATACTTATTCTCTCTAAGAAACAGAAATTTTACTACTATAACCAATACGCTATTTTCGACATTAGAGATTAAGTTCATGTAGCCTAATGGTTGCGACGCGAGGAACGAATCGATAGATACCGCGTTCGAATCTCAAAGCAGTCGTCGAAATTTTTATTTTCTATTTAAAAATTAAAAATTAAAAATTAAAAATTTATATTTGTACTGAAATTATTCTTTAAACATCTGGGGGCACGGCAGTGCCCCCGCCAAGTCGAGCAAAAAAAAAGCGGCACGGCCGTACCATCCTTTTCTCGAAGCAATTCGGGCCTTTTTCGACCCCCTATAATTCGGTTGTGGATAAAGCAAGAAACCTGAATCTTCAGTAACTAATCCGGCATTGTATAAACACGGAATATTTAAAATTTCAGTCAATTTGAACCAGTAGTTTAAGAATGACAACTTGTTAAAGTTTATAAATTTTGTCACTCACTGACTCACCGATCATCAAAAGTCCAAGGCACTTATAGCAGACTTAGAAGCTTCATATTTGGAATACATATAGAGTTTAGTGTCTTAATCATGGGAAAACTTAAATATTTTGTAATTTCGGTCCAGTTTTCCAAATACACCAACTGCATCAATAACTTTGTAATCCCATATAAATATATGGGATTACAAAGTTATTTATGCAGTTGGTGGTTGGTGGTGGTATCAAAAAGAAAGGCTCTACAAAAAGAAGTGAGATCCCATCAAAAACATCCTGTAAAAAACCCAAGTCTCGCAGTTCAGTCTTTCTACCGTCAAAAGTTGTGAGATCCATGTAATACCAAGTCGGTTAATCTATTTAGTGTCTACTTGAAGGACCTTCTGTCTTAAGTTATTACATAAGTTATTATCATGCCAATATTAAAAATATTTAACGTTTTAAACAAATAGATCGACTTGGACATCGCATGAAAACAAAATGAATATTACAATATTATATTAGATTCTTTAGTCTCTCGCGCCTCACGCGATTGAAACTCTCGTTCCTGTTGGTCGCTGGCCCGTCGTGCTGTGTAGTGTGATACATACCAATAATCAAATCAAGCGATGTCCAAGTCGATCTATTTGTTTAAAACGTTAAATATTTTTAATATTGGCATGATAATAACTTATGTAATAACTTAAGACAGAAGGTCCTTCAAGTAGACACTAAATAGATTAACCGACTTGGTATTACATGGATCTCACAACTTTTGACGGTAGAAAGACTGAACTGCGAGACTTGGGTTTTTTACAGGATGTTTTTGATGGGATTAAACATTACTCACGACGCTAGAAATAATTAAAGATTAACAATGGATGAAGAATTTGTTACGCATAGAAGAAATAAAACCGCCTCCATAATTGAGTCGCCTAATACATCGTTTCTATCTACATCATCAACCCACAGCTTACCGGACTTGTCAACTGAGCAATGCGATATTAATGTACTAAAAGAGGAAATAGAATGTTTAAGAAATCAATTAGAAACAGCTAACTCAAAAATAAAAAATCTTATTTTAGAAAATAATCGTTTAAAAGCAAAAAGTTCTCCCAAGGCCATTACGAAAACCAATTCACCCTCTGTTTGTAAACCTATATCCCTAGATGGCGCTACTACAAAAAACAGTAATAAATTGTTATCAAAGAGCTTTAGTCCAATTGTCAATAATCAGATCGCAAATACCTACCAAAATATGCAAGATGACAATATCAATAAAATATGTAAGGATATTCCAAAGGAATCTATTCTCCAACCAATTGATGAAACACAAAAATGTATTCAAGATGTCCCAAAAAATGATCCTGAAATACTCATAATCGGTGGACAACAATTTATTGGCTTGGCGCCCATACTCATCCGCAGTCGACGAAACACCAAATACCAAAAGTATAAAATTCACTCTTTCACGAAGCCTTATGCGCCCGCAGCAGACATCCTTTCTTGTAGCAACATGTTGCGAGATTATGATGATAATTACCTTATTATATCCATTGGTGAAAATGACAGTAATCCGTTTCAGTTGATGGCGAGTTTAACAAAGACTTTAGGATCATTCAAAAATGCCAAAATAATAGTTGTTAATGTGTTTCAAAATAGGTTCTTAAATGAATTTAAGTTAAATCAAATGTTATTGCATGTATGTAATAATTATAAAAATTGTACATTTTTAAACGTATGTAATTTTAGTATGTATCCTTCTATGAATTATATTTGTAAACGAATCAATTTCTTAATCGATATGCAATTCTATACTGACCACTTTTTATGTTTAAAAAACCTTAAATTAAAAACAAGCGCAGTTTCACAACAGAATAAACCTAAACAATTAAATCCTATTCTAAAAAAAGGAACTATACCTTACTTATTTTCTTTGATGAATAATAAAAATCGCAAAAAAAATAAAACCCCGACAGAACAGCTTGCACCCACTGAATCGTCGTCTTCTTTTTTTCGGCTGAATCAAAGCGCTCTCTAAATGCGTCTCATTTCACGTTACTTCATCAAAACATAGCTGGCCTATTGAACAAACTGGAAGCAGTTGAACTTACACTGAATGAGTTATTATCTGAAAATACGTACATTGATGTAATTTGTTTCTCCGAAACATTTGTTAGATTGGGAGATGAGTCAAATATTCGATTTAAAAATTTTAAGTTGGGTAGTATTTTTTCAAGGAGTAAGGAAAAACGCGGAGGAGTTTGTATACTTGTAAATAAGTTGATAGATTGCACCCCAGTCCCCTATTGTACTGATATTTCTACGGAAAAGGCCTTTGAATGTTGCGGTATCGAAATACGCTCTATGAATATCATCATTATATGCATTTACAGGATACCTAATTCCAATCCAAATGAGTTTCTAAACAGATTTGTAATACTGCTGGATAAACTGACAAAAAATAACAAAAAAAGAATTATATTAACGGGAGATATGAACATTGATATTCTTAAAGAAAATTATATATCTCAAAGCTTGCAAGACATTCTCTTAAATTATGACCTTATCCTACATATTAATGAACCAACGAGACAAAATTCATGCTTAGATTTAATTATAAGCAACATAAAAAATGCAAAAGGAGCAGTTCATCTACTTGGTCTTTCGGATCATGAGACAGGTCAAACTTTACATTGCCCTATTCAAAAAAAAAGTTTACCTTTAGTGTCACATATAAAAAGGCGTGATTTTTGTAAAGAAAATATAACAAAATTTCAAAAGTGTTTATCAAGTCTATCATGGAGTGAAGTCTACATACAAAACAACTGTAACGAAGCATTCAATAAGTTTCATGATTACTTCATACTTTTCTATAACTTATGCTTTCCTATCAATACCATTAAAATAAAAAATCGAAACATTGGACCTAAATGGATAACGAAAGGGTTAAGAGTATCCTCGTTAAGAAAAAGAAAACTGAGATACACGTACTACAAAACACATTCTACAAAAAACAAAGAAGCTTTTAAAAAATATGATAAGTTGCTCAAAAAATGTATTAAGAACTCCCAAATGAATCAAAACTGTTCTTACCTTAGTAAAGCGAACAATATATGCAAAGCTACTTGGAATATTATAAGTGACAAAGTAGAAGAAATAAAAATTCATAATTACCTAGAATCTATTAACTCTGGCTCTATAACGCTTACGAAACCGGAACATATTGCAAATTCATTTAACGAATACTACACTAAGCATGTATCCCCAGAAGCAAGCTGCAAACTAGGCATCGAGCCCAGAGAAGCGACTATGTTTCTTTTCCCCTGTACCGAGACTGAAACTATTCAAGTAGTTAACTCGTTAAAAAATACAAATTCAGTGGGATATGACGAGATATGTGTTTTTATTATTAAATTATGTATTAATCTTATTGCTAATGTATTGACATACTTGATTAATCTATCATTTGATGAAGGTATTTTTCCGGATAGACTGAAATACTCAATTGTAAAACCGATTCATAAAAAAGGCGATAAAAATGACATTAATAATTATAGACCTATAACACTTATTCCAATAATTTCTAAAATATTCGAAAAAATAATGCATAAAAGACTAATAGATTATTTAAATAAATTCTCGATACTAAAACATGAACAAAACGGTTTTCAAAAAGGAAAGTCCACAACACTAGCAGCATACCAGCTTATACAGAGCGTTCTAGAAAATATTGATAGTGGTACTAGATATTTTTTGATATGAGTAGAGCATTTGATTGTGTTAACCATAGTATCCTTCTAAATAAGTGTGATATGTATGGAATAAGAGGTCCCTCATTAAATTGGATAAAATCCTATCTCATCAATCGTATGCAATGTGTCGAGATTGCATGTAGTGGTGCTGGTCCAGAAGTAAAAACTATACGATCAACCTCCAGACTCAACAGTTCAGGTGTACCTCAGGGAAGCGTGCTTGGACCGCTTCTCTTCTTACTCTATATTAACGACTTACCAAACGTAACTAACTACAAATGTACCCTTTATGCTGATGACATTTCTGTGACTATACCTAATGTAACTTCGGATTTGACATGTAATCATAATTTAAAATTGACATTGAATAGAATAATTGACTGGTTAGAAATAAACAACTTGACGGCTAACTTAGCAAAGACGAAAGTAATGCAGTTCCATAATTACAAACAAAGAAAATGTGACATTAATTTAATTTATAAAGACATTATATTGGAAGAAGTTGATGAAATAAAATTTTTAGGCATTATATTGGACAGCAATTGTAATTGGAAATCACATATTAATCATCTCTGTTCGCGTATAAACAAATTTGTGTTCGCCTTACGCCGTTTAAGGACCATAAGTTCAGAAAAAATTGCTCTTACCGCATACCATGGCTATGTGTCATCTATACTAAGATACGGACTTATATTATGGGGCAATTCAACAAGTATAAATAGAGCATTCTTGGCACAAAAAAAATGTATAAGAGCTATTTGCGGGGTTGGGCCGCTAGAAAGCTGTCGCCCACTATTCCGAAAATTAAATATTCTGACACTGACCTCTATGTACATACTGGAGTGTTGTGTCTTTGTTAAAAAACACCCCCAATATTTCACAAAAGCGGCTGACGTGAGTATTGTTCCCTCTCGAGATCCTGACAAACTAATTATGCCTCGTTGTAAAACTGCGCTTTTCTCTAAAAGTGGACCTATTATGCTTATTAAAATTTTTAACCATGTTCCTAAATGCATAAGAAACCATACATTGAATGTGTTTAAAAATAAGTTAAAGAAATGGCTGATTATTAATTGTTTTTATAGCCTAAAAGAATTTTTTGACCTTAAATGATAATTGCTAAATCGATTGTATAATATGCATGTGTAGTGTATTAGATCTAGTACCTATCTGTTTTACGCATATATTTGCATGCTTTATACAAAGCGAAACATGCTGAACAATTATCTCTTCACACCTCTCTGTACCATGTTTTTGGCAAATAAATGTTATTTTATTTATTTTTTATTTTTTTTTTTAGTACGATATCGAATAAATTGCTTCTGATAAAGTTGTATTTTTATTAAATTAAAGTAATTGAAAAACTACAATAAAATTTAAACAAATAATACAAAATATTTATGAAACACTCCTTATCCAGTCTACATAATTAAACAAAGGTGTATAATACACAGGGGCATGTATGCACATAGAACGGTTTTCGTCCTCCGTACTCCGAATGCCTTTGAGGTACCATCCCTTGTGTTTTGCCGCGAAAATACCACCAAAACTGGGACAATGGGTAATATCTGAAATGTGAGAAAAAATAATATAGTACAGGGATTCTTCTGTTTTTTTTTATTTGCAATATAGGGAACACAAAACTTTTATAACACAACGCAAAACAGAACACAAAAGCACAGAGCAGCCTTGTCAAGCTATAAACGAAATTTTCTGGAATACAAAGCAAACTTACTTAATTATTAAGTTTTTTTTAAGTAAATCTAGATTCTAGGGGATTTTATTGTATATGGTACGAACATATTATGTTGATTTAAGATATGAAAATATATTTTTTTCGTTAATATTATCGTATTTTGAATCTACATAATTCCAAATTATAAAAAAAAATTTTGCTCATAAATTTTTAATGAATAGGTATAGCTTAATTACCGTCGAATTTAGACACATTAGTTTTTTTAAAATAGATTATAAAAATAAAGTTATTATTTAAAATCTATAAAGGATATTCTTACCATTTCGATAAACGCCGCAAATACTGCTTGATGAAGAACATTCTTCACTCTTGTCCTTATAAAAATCAATAGCTGTTAAGTTGCCAGATATCGCCCAGCCAGTAGTCTGAAAATAGATAATATGGTTTCAAAACTGACAGCATAATAATATTTTCATACATTATGTTTTAAGTATTCAAAGCATATACTAAAAGCACGTTGAAACATTTTATCTATTAAACGAACCGCATCGAAATCCGTTGCGTACTTTTGCGACTGCGACTTAACATACAAATATTAAGTCATCGATTTCTATATACTTATATATCTTACATTTAAATGTGAAAGTCTCTTACTATCTAAATAAATTTCGTTCCATTGCTGGTTCAATTAGAGAAGTCAACTTACCAAAGCATCTGTGTATTCATCATTATCATCCAAACAAGCAATGGATATCGTGTCTGATGTTTCTATCGCATCTTCCGTCTTCAGTATCGCTAGATCATCACTCGTGTTCGTGAAATTTTCGTGTACAATTACTTCTTTTATCTGAAAAGAGATTAAATAAATAGATGGATTATTGTTCAATGGTAAAAGAACAATAAAGAGGAAGATAATATCTAATAATAGGTAATATTATATCATATCAAATAAGATAATATCTTCATGTTATGCAGAAGTTCTGCGTAAACTGCGTAAACATTCACACATTCTTCACAAGCAGCTACACTCTCACACACGCATGCAAACCCACATGCACCCACGCACGTATGTAAAAACACACACACTCGTACTATTTCTACCTAGTAACTTAGTGAACAGGACAAATTTCTTATAACTAAATGAACAGGACAAATTTCTTAATTTAAACACGTTATTTAAATAATAAACTGGTATTGTTTCTATCAGAAGAACTCAAGACCAGAAGAAACCATAAATAAATATAAATCTATCAAACAGACATATCATATAAAAACACCCTTCTCTAGGGGTCAATAAAAGTCAATATTAACAATCGGAAAGATCAGCAATAAGCCAAAATCACTCAGCTAATTACACAGTAGATTTGCTTTATGACGTAAGCACTCATTACGAGAGGACCGAAGTTAATCCTGTTAAACAATAATCTTATCTTTCCTATCATTTTTCCTTCGTAAGTATTTTCCTATATTTCGTATTGTGCGGAACCTCTGGCATCGTTATAATATTATTATATCGAAATGAAATATAGGTAGGTTTTTAATTAGGTCCTTCTTTGGTAAAATGGTTAAGAAACATAGAACTGACAGGTTTTGGATTCGATTCCAGGATGATGCAAAAAGGTATGGTACTTAGTGTATATAAGGCGAATCACTAAGTAGCTAAGAAAATCGATTAAAGAAAGTTAATACATCGCAGCCCTATAGCGAACAACTTGTGACATCCACATAACTTACAACAGCTTACTTACAACACAATTGCGCTATTCATAATTTTAATAATTCTAATAGAGCAATAGTCGAGATTTCAATATAATATGACATGCATCTATTTTTTTTCTTTTTTTTTCTAGACGATCGAGCATAAATAAAAATAAAAAATATCTGCACATGAACGTCTAAACCCTTATAAAGTAGATGAATGATTATGAACAGATATTGACGATATATATTACATAATATTATGTTAAATCAAATGATGGCATCAATTATTGGCATTAATTAAGTTTATGATTAATGTTTCATTCTCTTACCTTTATCATCTTTTCCGAATCAAATATTTGTTGCAGCGATGTTTTTCCCAGTATTACAAGGATGTCCTCAGCAGTGGTGAAATTGACACATCTTGCCGCTAAAAAAAGTAAATCTTTTTTATTATTCTAATACAATTATTACGGAATCCTTCCATATTTAAAAATAAATACATTTATGCCATTGAGTTAATATGTATGTAATGATTTATGCTTACTTTTTTTTATTACGATTTTTATAATACCTACGTGAAATCAGTGTACTAAAGGTTTGAATTTTATACTATAGCGGGTAGTTTTAACTCAAAGTACCTTCAATTTTGTTTACTTAACTGAAAATTAAACGTCATTTATTATAACAACCCACAGATAACAAATGACTGATGACGACACATACAATAAAAGATTAACCAAATTCAGTGCTGAAAAACATTTGAAAGCATGAGGCAATAATTTTATACAAAAACTTATATGAATTTAATACGATCGTATAAAATGTAATCACCATAAAACCTACACCTCAATAATTTAAAGAAATGTAGATTCTAATTTATAAATCAAGCATCAGACCTATAAAGAAGTCTAAGCGAATTACGTAATTTCTATAAGTTTTTTTTAATGTATATGTATATGTTTCCCAACTTAAAATTATAAGTTAACATCTTGCTTTTTACCCGCGGTTTCGCCCGCGTAGTCTAAAACTTATAAACAAATAATAATTACATACTAAACCTTCGTATTGAACCAATTGAGTCTATCTATTAAAAAAACCGAAGGAAAATTCGTTGCTTACTTTTAATAACATAAAGGGACGGACAGACAGCCGCTTTATTAATTTATACTATGTACCTAATGATACAGTAATTCTAAAATAACGACAAAATACATTTAACTTATTCACACAAAACACAATAACTTCAACAAGGTGTAAAATGAGTTTACGAGATTATTCCACTTAGCTCCAGTGTTGCTAGTTATATTGGAAAGAAAATTTAACACGGTAATTTTTCGTCGAGTTCAGACACTAATGCCGTCGACTGCATTCGAAGCGAGGTTATAATCAAATTACCACCCGTTTCTGAAGTTTACGCACTGTGTTGATCGATAAATACTTTTACGATGTTGAATGTTTTGAAGCTTTGAAATCGCTTTGAAATCCACTTGAAAACAAATAAGAAAATTGTCACGCGTATTTAGGTTGAAATAAAAAAGTGATAATTCATTTAATAGTTTGACAGTAAGAATTAATTAATTAATAAGTTGAACATATTTGTTGTATATTTTTAACAGTACTTACAACGTTATGTTTACTACGTCGTTAGCGCAAGATAGAAATTACGCTAAAATGCGAGTTTCGATTCTTCGAGAAGCAATATCGTGACAAATTTGAATGAACGATGCTTTACATAAAATGATAAATACTTTTTGAATTTCGAATTACATCCATCTACATATTTATTGCTAACCAAACCTCGTTTTTTAATAATAAATACTTTTTGAATTTCGAATTACATCTATCTTCATATTTATTGCTAACCAAACTCGTTTTTTATCTGTCTAAAATTTCTTACATTAATACTGTTCAAAATAATTACAATAATCAAGAAATCCTTAACTAATCTATATCACCACGCACGGTAAGTAAACCTCCTTATTCTTGCCAGGCGAAAAAAATAAAAAATGCTTCTCCCGGCGTCGCTTTATTTTTCCGGGGTGACATTTTCATTTTTTAAAAGTACTCGAAAGGGCGGAAGCATTTTTCCCGCGCATTTGTCTTGAAACACACTTGACGTATACATTGTTTATGAGGGATAAATTGTTTGTTTTTTAGCATCTGTTCTTTATTGGTTAATGGATATTAATAAGGTTATTAGTGTGATGAGTTCAGATCTTTATATTTCTGCATTTATAATTCGAGCAGCAGTTAGTTATTTATCTATACTAATATTATAAAGCTTTGTTTGTTTGTTTGAACGCGCTAATCTCGGGAACTACTGGTCCGATTAGAAAAATTCTTTCGGTGTTAGATAGCCCATTTATCGAGGAAGGTTATAGGCTATATATCATCGCGCTACGACCAGCAGGGGTGGGGCCACGGGGGTGAAACCGCGCGGAGCAGCTAGTTATTGATATAAAAAGAAATTTTAAATTTACTCAAAATAACGTACATTGATTATAATTACGGTTAAAGACAAAAAAAAAAATTAATTAATGTTTTGTTTGTTGGCCTATGTGTCTATTACTGATTATTATGGTGCTATGCCCGAGCAATTAAAGTTATGTCTAAAAACTACATATTTTGAAGCTCTAGAGTCAAGACCGTTATTAAATTATAAAATTATGTCAATTCTGGCATCCGAAGTCAAATGATTAAATAAAATTAAGCAAACAAACAGGAAAATGAAAAATTCCCTCATTTCCTTTAATGTAGACTTAGTTCCTTCCGTTGGCTTGGCCCGCCCTATGAAAAATTAACAGCTACGGCCGTAGCAACATTTATTTAGTAACTGAAATAATTTGAAATACTTCTAAGAAAGAACAAAATAAATTATTTTATGGGAAGTTTTTGTAATGTAGGAATAATGTGTTTCGATATTCAAATTTTTTTGTAAAATTAATGAATCACGTTTAAAATCCGTTGAAAAGTATTTAAATTCTAAATGCACATTTATAAAATCGTATACATTTATACAATCATTTAGAAGAGATACCAGCCTTTTTTCAAATCTTTAAATATAATATTTGCACACCCAATCGATGGGTAGAATGTATTAGCCACATATAATTGTAATTAAAACATCTATAATTTGTAAATACATATAGACTACAGGCCCATGTTGAAAAAATTATGGGTCATTTGACCCACCACCTGACCTATCTAGAATGATATAAGAGCATAAAATAATAAGATTCAGCACTATTACGTCACTCGTAAGCTGTCCACCTGAGTGCAGATGAGAATTCGAAAGTTCAGGTAGAGATTTTCTCCCCTTGTCTCCATGATCGTTGCGGAATAATGGCTTAAAAGCAGTAGGTATAGAAATAGTATGACACAGATGCCGTATAAAAATGGTGGTCCACAAAGTCAGAATTTATTTTTATTTTTCGACAGTTGCCAGGGTAAATTTGGTCATTTGATTTTGAACGGCATCTGTGTCATACTATTTCTATACTACTTAATCAATTATTCCGCAACGCCGTACAAAAATCATGGAGACAAGGGGAGAAAATCTCTACCTGAACCTTCGAATTCTCATCTGCACTCAGGTGGACAGCTTACAAGTGACGTCATAGTGCTGAATTTTATTATTTTATGCTCTTATATCGTTCTAGATAGGTCACCTGGTGGGTCAAATGACCCATAATTTTTTCAACACGGGCCTGTAGTCTAATATAAATATAATTTGAATTTGAATTTATAACTAAACTTACAACGGTCAGTAACACAATGATTTGGTAAACAAAACAACAGTTAAATTATTTACGTTTCCAACTTGATCTGACTAATAAATTATTGTCGATTTTAATGGCAAGTTAAATTTGTTGATTGCGAAGTACAAACGCAGTAAATTGGTAAATGAATTTGGAATTTATTGCGTATTTAATTAAGTACTTAATTGGTAAGCACGTTGTTATCATATCAATGATACAGATTGCTATCAATATAAGTTTAAGGCCGTGTACGCGGTCCGTGCGCTGTTTGGCTCAAATATGTGATTTTTCAAACCAGATTGTCCATCAACCACTTATCTTACAAACATATGAATTACTAATAATTTTAGGAAATTTTATTGTCTATGTAGTTAGTTAAGAGTTTTTTTCAATTAATACAGTATTTCTGAATACCATCAAGATAACCGAGCCGATGATTACTTGATTTCACTTTTAGTGTCAATTTCGAAGCTAAAAATATCTGAAATTGCTGACAGACCTAACACACAATTATTTTTAACTAACTGCAAAAATCCTTATTAAAATAGTTAGTTAAAAGATTTTTTTATTTTGGACTCCTAACTTACGAAATTAAAATCCTAACAATGTGAATTTTTTTTGAAATTATAGTCGACAAAATGATTATTTTCACCAAGATATTTGACTTTATTGAATATAATTTATACATATTGCAATAAAAGAATGTCTTACTTATAAGATAAAATTTTAAAAATCAACTAAGGTACCTCTATTATTTTTCTACAAATTTTTTTAAAGTACTATAAAACACTGCGCGCGACCCGATTAAAATCAGTCGGCAGCGAGCCTTTCCAGAAGGAGGACATGTTGCTCGGCGCTCTCCTGTGGACCTATGCTGTTCATAGTAAAAGGATAGCGCAAGCCGCGATCTATCGTAATAGATCGCGGAGTTTTTGACTTGCGTTAAATTGAATATGCGCTCTTAAACACGTGGATTTGAATTGCAAATCATTTCAAATTTGTGATTGTGTGTGCCGACCACACGTGTTAGAAGTGAAACTTCTTTGGCAAGATTCGTAGATGCCAAAATCGTCGCCTTACTCCATGACGTGACGGTATTGCCATGACGCGACCTTGAAATTCTACTCTCAAGGTAGGCACCAAGGTAGGCAAAGAAGTTTTACCTCAAATAAAATTTTAATTTGAAAATTAAAATTAAGTACCTGTTATAATAACGTTCGGAGATAGTATAGCACCATCACAGTAATATTGAAACTGATCGGTGCCATTTTTAATAAAGATGGCGGCTATCCAGCTGTACGCGGTTGTGACGTCATCACTCGTTCCGCCTGGACAGGAGTCCGAGTGCTGGAAATGTAAATATTTAATTACTAGCTTCCGCCCTCGGCTTCGCCCGTATTGTCTTAATTCTAATAAATTATATACTAAAACCTCTTGAATCACTCTATCTATTACAAAAAACCGCATCAAAATCCGTTGCGTAGTTTTAAAGATTTAAGCATACATAGGGACATAGGGACAAAAAAAGCGACTATTTATACTATGTAGTGATTTATTGATTAAATTATTGTGTAGGTAACTATAGCTGACCTGTAAGAAGTTGTTCGTTTTTGCACGAACTGTTATATGCGTGAAGTTTATGTACACAAAAGCGCTTTCAAAAAAAGTGAATGCATGATTTCTTGAATAATCATGCCATAACGACTAAAGAGATCAAGATCAGATTTGGCAAAAAGAAAGCTAGTATACCTAATGATGTATGATGTTCATTATTTTATGCAAGTATCACACGGCCTATCGTAAAATAATATTTTCGCACTATAGTTTTTGAGAGTAACGCGTTCAAACAAAAAAAAGCTTTATAATAAAAGTTTCATAATAGACAAAGCCACGTATAAAAGATAGTTAATCTTACATTTGTTTGTACAATGTAACAACGGAACAAAAGTTTTTTTCTTCTAATTATTATCCAGCCTTGAGAGTTCGTGAGCAACATTGTTGGTGGATCAGTAATTCAGTAATGATGAGATAAATGGATGCGGCATTATAATTTATACTATTATTATAAAGCTGAAGAGTTTGTTTGTTTGTTTGAACGCGCTAATCTCAGGAACTATATATAAATATACCAGCTGAAATTTTATTGTACTTATCGGGCAAATCTGATAATCGGCCAACATCTATTTTTCATATAAGTGATAAGTAAGGCAGAATAACGTATGCTATGATCGTTAGTATCAGTATAATAATGTTATGAATTCGATTATAATTTTGTTGATGTTGTTAGGTGAAATATAAATGTTAAGCGAATAAAAACGAAAGTCATAATATTATAATCCCAGCTTTTGATCATTTTCGTCTTTATCTTTTGACATCAGTTTCAAAAGATTGGTTCCTTACTGTATAAGGACATTATTCACAAAAACACACTATATATTTTAATTTTATTTTACCTCCTTTTTACTATGAAGTACTTGTTTCTGTCAATTTATTTTTTCAGCAATGCTACACTACGAAGATAACTACCACATCTATAAAATGGAACATCCAATGTTTCGTACTTCCTGGCAACATCCTTTGAGCATTTGATTGATGAAGAGCGTCGCATGTTAGCAACTATCAAGCTATGATGGATACAGGTGCTTCATCCTATAGTGCAGTGGTTGTGGCAGTGGGTTCGATTTTAAGTTTTATTTAGGTAAATTTAAAAACTTTATTAAAATGTATAAGTACAGATAGCCTATTACAGCATTAAAGAATATATGGAAGATGAAAATCCATGGAATGTTGTCACTTGAGAACCACGGGATAGGTCTTTGGCATTAGGATGCTTTTTTAAATAACCGATCATATCGCTTCATTTAGTTTGATGCGTTTAGCGTTTGAAGCGATACCTACTTTTACTTAACTTTGTACTCTTATCGGTGACAATACAATAATTGCGTGTTTTTTTGTTGAAGTGAAAACTTCTTTAGCGGCGTTGAGCACTTTTTCTGTAATGGGTATAAAATCTTAAACTCGCGTCAGGACACGTGACCTGATCGAAAAAGCGTAAGACGGATACCATTCCAAAATATCAAACATTCTCAACGTTAATAATCAAGTTTTCACTTCTGCCGGCACTCCCGGAGTGCAACCCGTCTTTTTTTATATATTTTTACGTATAAAACGATTTAAAACACGTGACAAATAAGTCCATTCGTCCTTTTCCAGTATGAATGAAAGTGAAAAATGCGATTAGCATAAATAAAAACATTTATAATCCTTTGAAAACAACGCGGCGTTCCGCAAACTGATGCAAAACACAAACAAACCGACCGATCCTGATTTTTCATGACGATCTAGTGTAAGAGATGGTGATTTAATTAATAATTAAGATTTAAAAATAAATTAATTTATTTAGAAACATATTATTAATATTTTTTAAATCGCAATCTATGTTAAATAAGTGAGATGGTTGGTTCAAATAGTGTATTCTATAAAAAAGTATAAACATGTACTCATGTTTTAGTAAAGGTTGAATTTGAATTTTTTATTTATTTATTATTTTATTACATAATTTTTATACTAGTAGTTCCTACAGGAGATGTTTTTACGTTAATTTTTTAAATTAAAAATCTCCTCTGTATAATACACGTAAATAATACTTTAATTAATTATTTTTGTTTAATACAAACTAGCTCTTACACCAAAAAACAAACATTATGTCAGCTGCGACATATATCCAAGAGTCACCTATGTGTTGACCAGACTGACAGGCCCATATACAAGCTTTGTAGGAAATTGTACTGTAATTATTTGTGATATAATGTATCACAAATATATTGAATTAACGCGGTTTTGAGGTGAGGAAGATGTAACTAGAGAATATCGTGTATCGTAGGTATTTATTTCTATATACAGGGTGACTGGTAATTCGACGTGATCCTTCAAAGGGGTTATACTAGATGTCATTTGCAACAAATTAAGTCCAGTTAACCAGGGGTCAAAAATGGATGGTTATTAGTTACAAAGTATTACTATGATATTACACATTTTCGAACAGTGTTTTAACAAATGATTTTACTATTTCTAAAAACGAATGAATTCAAAAATAACCTTTGATACATAATAATAAAACTGAATCTTTTATACAAACCTAGCCATTAATAAGAGTGCAGAGGATCGGATTAGTAATTTGACCTCATAAAATATAACGTTGTTGCAAATATACGTGCGAGTCGTGCAGAAATAATCACTTGATTGTTATCATATATGTGAGATTTTATGTAAAGACGAGTTTCATCTGATTCTTTCTACTTTTAATAAGGTTATGTATTTTGATATCAAATACTTTTTAACTGAATTGTATTTTGTCTAAAACATAATAAATTATATACTAAAACCTTCCTCTTGAATCACTCTATCTATTAAAAAAACTGCATCAAAATCCATTGCGTAGTTTTAAAGATTTAAGCACACATAGGGACATAGGGACAGAAAAAGCGACTTTGTTTTATACTATGTAGTGATTATAATATTTATTCTGAGTTTAAAAAGCTTTACAAGCGTGGTCGTTGGTAATTTTTAAATGTATAAATAATAACGTTTTACAATCGAATACAAGTAAATACTCTAGACTAGAAACAAATATAAAAAAATGTTTCAGGAAATTTATTTTTTCGAATGAATTATTCAAATAGCTCTAGGTCTAGGCTTTTCGAAGGTAATAGGGTCAAATAAAGACTTGTAATATAATATTTGAGATGTGTACCGTTAGACTGGTGTACAAAATCTGAAAAAAAAGCTTATTTCTAAGATTGATGATCAAGATGATTCATTAAAGTAAACGATACTGTATCAATTACCAATATGTACTTTAGTCCGTAACTACAGACGAAAAATAATATTAAGGTACATAATATTATGCGGCTCCTTCTGGGTTGTCTAAAACTTAACAAATTAAATATACTAAAACCTTCCTCTCGAACTGCTCTATCTATTAATAAAAACACATCAAAATTCGTAGCGTAGTTTAAAAGATCTGTCCATACATAGGGATGGATCGAGAAGCGACTTTAGATAATACTATATGTAGTATACTATGTATTATATTCAATATTCTAGACGCTCTAGTATATTTATAGCATGCTAAACTTAGCGTTATGGTTTTGATATGTGGCTATCGTCTTACCGCTTGTATGTAAAGTGGACATATATTTAGGACTAGCAACACTTCTAGGTACCTACACACTAGCCATTTTGTAATAAGATTTGTGGGTAGTTTTAATCATTTTATCGAAATATAAGTACTGTAAGTAATTGTCATAGAAGATTAGTGAGTAAAAGTTTTTGAGATTAACTGATAAAAACTAAAGAAAAATTATACTTAGCTATTAAAAATGACCATTTGATTTGATTAATTTGATATAATCTCTTATATATAAAATTCTCGTGTCACAATGTTAGTCTGCATACTCCTCCGAAACGGGTGGACCGATTCTCATGAAATTTTCTGTGCATATCGGGTAAGTCTGAGAATCGGCCAACATCTATTTTTCATATGTACCACGGGCGAAGCCGGGGCGGGCCGCTAGTATTATGTACTAATTTTTGATCATAATATACATGTCTAATTATTATATTTTGTAAAACAACTTTATGCAGAATTTCCCACTTGAAAAGGCTGACTTGAATGTGAATTGAAAAACAAAAGAAAAAGTTAGCTTTTTCTTATGTTTAATTCTGTAAATAAAATACGGACATTGTTATTGAATCACTTCATAGAACCTTTACAAGCTTTTCATTTATTTTATTTTAAATGCACTCTGGAAATTACAAATCAAACAGAAAAATATAAATGTTATTGTAAAGTTGTTTTATGTCAACATTCAGTTGTTGGGAATCTCTTTGTATTTTATTTACTACGCAATATAAGAATTTTAATTAACATCATGAAATCGTAATTAATGGCCAAAACTACTTACGTAATAAGTTTTATTCCTATTGTTAGCGTGTGATTTTATTTTATTATTGTCTCCGGTATCTTTTATCTGGGCTTCTGTAGTAAATCCAATGTATTCGTTTGTCGTATCTTTATATAATTCAATATAATCTATGTTTGAATAGTCTGTGGAATTATCGTCGAAATTATAATCTACATCTGGGATCTCGTTTTCTTCTATATCTTTTGCTGATTTTGTTGTTTGTTCTATCGTAGAAGTGATTTTGTTTGGTATATTTTCAGTACTTACTGAATCATTGATTTTAACAGTTTCTGTACTGTCGAAATTTTTACTTATTTGTTCATCAGTATCTTTAGATTCAGTAAGATACGTATCATCAAAAATTGCGTCTTCCAAGTCAAAGTGAGGTTCCTCGTTGATAACGAATGTTTTAATAAATATCTTAGTACCGTTATTTTGAGTTATCGAGTGATGTTCTGTATCTAAATCCAATGTACCTTTAACCTCGTCTTTTAAAAAACCAGACACACCAGATAGTATTTTGTTTATGTTCTCTTTGTCAAAATCTATGAAATCAAGTGTATCGTCTGTTGTTTGTACCGGTTCAAAATAATTGACGTTCTTGAAGAAATTATTAACGAATATATTTAAACACGACGCGTAATTATCACACTCACAGCTAACCATACACACTAGGTTTATTAAAATAAACAACTTCATATTTACGATTGAAACGTCAGTACTTAATGCATGATATAGTGTAAATAACGAATGCAGAGGCTTCGAGATCTGAAGAGCGTGTGGTGCTTATTGCATATGTGTTAAGGTTGAAAGTTATCTTGCGATGACCTCACCTTGGGAATATCGTGGTGGTAGTGACTTTGATGAATTACGTACAATGAGTGGATAATAGGCCATTTGAGGTGTAACCATTGAGCTTACAAGAATTATAGTGAAGGACCGAGCATGTAATAGATGAGAATTAGTGAACGGCTAGATATTTATGGCTATTGTAAAGAAATGTAGGATAGCCGTAATTATGTGCATTGTGTACGATTTTGGAATGTGTCTTTTAATGCTTAAACATTGTTATTTATTTAAATCTAACTACATGAAGTATAAACCGTTCTGTTATTTCGTTATTTGTACCTAATTGTATTGGATAAACTGTTCAACCAAAATTACATTTTTTAGAACAAAGAAACATTACACGTTTCGAGTGACAATTTTTTTAGTTTTCTTCGATTAAATCTAGGACCGGAAAACTCCGGAAAAGACTAGTAGAACGGTACTCGTATAAAAAGCTTAATTTGTTAGTGTCCCGGTTTTTTATCTACACAATAAGTGTTTTATTTCATTGCATAATTTTATTGCTCTGTTGAAGTAAAAAAGTTACGTGAAGATTTACGCAAATTAATGTTCTAGACTACAGGCCCGTGTTGAAAAAATTATGGGTCATTTGACCCACCAGGTGACCTATCTAGAACGATATAAAGGCATAAAATAATAAGATTCAGCACTATGACGTCACTTGTAAGCTGTCCACCTGAGTGCAGATGAGAATTCGAAGGTTCAGGTAGAGATTTTCTCCCCTTGTCTCCATGATTTTTGTACGGCGTTGCGGAATAATTGATTAAAAGTAGTATAGAAATAGTATGACACAGATGCCGTACAAAATCAAATGACCAAATTTACCCCGGCAACTGTCGAAAAATAAAAATAAATTCCGACTTTGGGGACCACCATTTTTGTACGGCATCTGTGTCATACTATTTCTATACTGCTTTTAAGCCATTATTCCGCAACGCCGTACAAAAATCATGGAGACAAGGGGAGAAAATCTCTACCTGAACTTTCGAATTCTCATCTGCACTCAGGTGGACAGCTTACGAGTGACGTCATAGTGCTGAATCTTATTATTTTATGCTCTTATATCATTCTAGATAGGTCAGGTGGTGGGTCAAATGACCCATAATTTTTTCAACATGGGCCTGTAGTCTATTCTTATTATTGTAAAATTCGTTTACAAATTCTAATTGGACTCTTGCATATTCGATGCGTAGTTTTATGAGCAATTTTTAAAGGTTGAAAATATATGATGCGATCATATTTATACGATAAGAAATGGATGCTTACGATATTTTAATATTACAAATATAACAATATTAGTCAACATTGTAATATGAGGGCTCGTTATTATAAATAACTAGCTGCGCTCCGCGGTTTCACCCAATCGGCTCCGCTCCTGTTGCAGTTGGTCTTAGCGTGATAATATACGATCTCCGCTCGTCTCCTCCGCGCTTCATTGTCTTAGCGTGATGATATATTGCCTATAGCCTTCCTCGATGAATGGGTTATCTAACACCGAAACAATTTTACCAAATCGGACCAGTAGTTCCTGAGATTAGCGCGTTCAAACAAACTCTTCAGTATAGATAAGTTATTATTAATTACTACACTTACCATTCCATGTCGATGCTTCTTATTAAAACCTCCCGCCAAAACTTCTACGTCTTCAGAACGAACAGTCGTCCACTTTCCTTCATCATCATTCATAACATTAGTATTTTTTTCGATTTCAAAGAAATAATCAATTAGAACTTTATTCGGTAGTTCAATATAATCCTTCTCAATATCAATGTTCCTCCGTTTTCTAGACTCAACGTCGTCTAAACTGAAGTAATCTGGTTCATATCCAATCGTCGTGTCTTCAACAAAATCTGTTGTCGTATAAAACTCAGTCGTATCGTCGAAGTACGTCAAATTCAACTCTGTGATCGTATGTATCCGTTTTATAGTTATATTTGCGTTGATATAATTGTAAACATCCGGCCAGTATTTAATACTATACAGAAAGGTTGACAATATGAATATAATCACGGCTAAAATGAGCAAAATCAATAGCTGGATTATAAATTTCGTGGATGCTATATTGAATTTCATTTTGCACAGACACTAGTTGCTAATTTAGAATTGAAATGAATACTGAGCTGTTTCTATAAGCCATTATATCTTCCTAATATAAAGCAATAGTAATAGTGACAATGGTTTGTTTGTGTCCGCTTTGGGCTGTAAATATGGTTTTATTGGTTATGCGTGATTGTAATGGCGTTTTGATTACGCTTCTGATAATGCAAGGCTCTTCTGGGTTATGGCGGAATTTGGATTGAAGTATTCCCTTTGCTAGTTTATCTTTACTAGGATATTAGTAAGTGCGGTAAAAACTGATTGTTTTTAAATAAATTGTGCGGATGGATAATCCTGTTGAGAAACATTGATCAATTTGTGTTTTATACCTACAAATCTTTGTGTTTTGTTTTTTGTGTCATTTTAACAGACTTTCATTCCAGTTTGTAATAAAATATAAAAAACATTACTCCACTTCTCTGAGTCGGTTAAACATTACCGTATTAACTACATTTACAGCATAATTAATTCTATAGCGTTTAAGAGATTACGGGTGCTTAACTCCATGAATACCTAAGTACTTAATCTGACTGACTGTAAAGCTTTTCATTTTAAATTCATTAATAACTGTAAGGTTATTAACGATATTATATTATGATAAACTCACACAGACCTACATGAACATACACACACACAGATCCAGGTCAAAAATATATTATAGGCGAAATATTTATTTTTTTACCTATAAAATTACGCTGCTGTATTTTAAATGTTAAATATTTTTTTATAAAAAATGAAACGGAAAGAGTGAAGAAAAATTACAAAACATTTGAATGCTATAAAAAAAACTAAATGTCAAATAAATGTTTTTTAAAAACTACCGTCATTATTTTAAAATTAAGAATAGGACTGCAGTTCATTTGGTATTAAAATAAATAATTTGCAATGAAAATTTATCGAAAATAATTAATTTTAGCAAACAGCGCATCTATTAAAGACCTCAATAAGCCATAAAGGAAAACTATAATCGATAAACTAATATGGAATATTCTAGAACAAGTATGTGAGGCACGCTTCAAGGAAACTTTAAATATTTTGAGGAGCACGCAAAACTCAACTTTATAGGCGACTTGGGGTATGTAAATTGGTAAAAGTTTGCTCAACAAGTTACTAACGTTGTTTTAAAGTTAATGAAATCAGTTAGTATAGGATGCGAGAAAGTTTTTATGTGTATAATAAGATGGGAAAGCATACGTTTATGTTTACTTTTTCTAACTTTAAAGGCTTTGATTCTAGTGCATTATTTATTCGAATATTTGTGTTTTTAAGCTATTGCATAGCTTCTATCGCGGGCCTTCTAGCGCGGGGACCGAATCCAGAAATTCCGCAACGAAAAAACCTCACGCTCCCCACTCCGACGGGCACCGAGGTGTGGCTTGAAGGCATAGCATGCAATAGCTTTACCGCGGCAGTCCTCGAGTGCCATACGTCTTTTTTTTAATTTTTTGTTCATATGATTGTATGAAATATTGTGTTTATGTTACAAGGCACCCTTATAATATTATAGACTAGCTATCTGCCTGCGACTTCACCCGCTTTGAATATAACTTAACAAATAATATATTAACCTTCCTCAAGAAACACTGTCTTAAAAAATCCAAATCCGTTGCGTAGTTATAAAGATACTGACAAACATAGAGACAGACAGTGTGAAGAGACTTTGTTTATACTATGTAGTGATAATAATATATTATATAATTGTATCTACGTAGAAAGGTAGAACCAAAGGCAAGTTATATGATAGGCCTGTGGTACAAATAGGTCTGAAACCTAGCTTTGGATTCAATGTTTAGTTGTCTTTGACTCAACACAAATGGCGTTTGCAATTATAGGATTAAGAGCCGATTTTTCAATCTTGGATAAAACTTATTCGTCGAATTATACATAAAACTACCATTTTAAAAACGTATTCTAATTGCTCGTATTTGACAGTTTACGTGACATTTTAATATTATCGTGTAATACTTTATTGGACGGATAAGTTTTATCCAAGCATTGAAAAATCGGCCCTTTTTTTCTTTCAATTCCTTGGGCTGAGTTCCTTTGATGATGATTATTTTAACCCCAAATGTTGTTTTAAAGTCAAAACATTAATTGTTTATTGTAAATTTTACAAGTCAGTTTATACCTACTCATAATTTAAAAACACTTTAAATATGCTTACTAGTTCATAGTAACTGTTTAAAAATGGTATTAAAAGACAACAAGCTTATTTCGAACGTAGATTAACAAGCCAAGTCACTTTCTGACTTTCTAATTCTAAAATTGTGGAATAATATTTTTAGTTAATAAGTTTTTCTCAGGAACGCGTGGAGGTATGAAGCTGAAATTTATATCAATTACTCAGGTCTACTGTCCCTTGAAGCTGTGAAAAAATCAAACTTCTAAGCCAACGCAATCAAAAGATACAGCCGTTTATGCCGCAAATTTTCGACACTTGCAAGGGAATCAAAACTGAAAAAAGAATCTGAGTTCACGGGAAGCACCCTGTAGGTGCTTCCCGTGAACTCAGAATCTTGAAATTTGGTACGAAGCAACGTCTTATAGCATAGATAAAGGAAAAATTACGAAAACCATAAATTTTTAGTTACATCACATAATACATATTTTTTTAATAATTTTAAACTTACTACCACGGAACCCTCGGTGCGCGAGTCCGACTCGCACTTGGTTTTTATTGGTTTTAGTGAGTGATGAAATTAAACCTAAGTATTCAAATTTTTTCAAATTCAAATTTTGTATCCTACTAATATTATAAATACCTACGAAAGTTTTTTAGAATGGATGGATGGATGGATGGATGTTTGTTAATATTTCACGTAAAAACTACTGAACCGATTACAATGAAATTTAAATATCACTTTATTCAAAATGAATGATTATGTTTGCTTTGAATAAATAAAAAAATAAATAAATAAAATCGTTTATTTAGTACTAAGTAATACATAACACAATACAATTTGAACTCGACGATCGCCTCAACTAGGTGGATATAGAGAATTCCGGAACAATAACGTTCTTTTGTCTCTTTTAGAAAGCAATAATCTATTGGTTGAGCAAATAATCATTATTTTGGGGCCAGCAAATACTGCGTAGGTAATATGTTAACATAATGTTGTGAAGGAATAAAAAATGAGAATTAAAGAAAACCCGACAAAATCTTATCTCCATACGTTGTTCTCGTAACAAATGAGACTACGTGTTTGAGGATCTTTGGAGAGCGTTAGTGATGTTAGCGTTTTATCGATATCGATAAAAATAATAAGGAAGAAAGATGCATTATTTTTTACAGACAAAAAGCATATTGATGGGTAAAATTTCGTTTTGGTTTAAAAATAAATTTTTGTTTCGAATGAAAAAGATCAATGTTGTAAGAATTGAAGTCCTCTTATTCAGTAGTTATTCAATATCGTTTACTTTATTTATTTTTAATAGATTTGTATCTAAATTTAAGGTAGGTTGTATTTCAAATGTTAAGAATAAATAATAATCCCATCAAAACCATCCTGTAAAAAACCCAAGTCTCGCAGCTCAGTCTTTCTACCGTCAAAAGTTGTGAGATCCATGTAATACCAAGTCGGTTAATCTATTTAGTGTCTACTTGAAGGACCTTCTGTCTTAAGTTATTACATAAGTTATTATCATGCCAATATTAAAAATATTTAACGTTTTAAACAAATAGATCGACTTGGACATCGCTTGATTTGATTATTAGTATGTATCAACTATCACACTACACAGCACGACGGGCCAGCGACCAACAGGAACGAGAGTTTCAATCGCGTGAGGCGCGAGAGACTAAAGAATCTAATATAATATTGTAATATTCATTTTGTTTTCATGCGATGTCCAAGTCGATCTATTTGTTTAAAACGTTAAATATTTTTAATATTGGCATGATAATAACTTATGTAATAACTTAAGACAGAAGGTCCTTCAAGTAGACACTAAATAGATTAACCGACTTGGTATTACATGGATCTCACAACTTTTGACGGTAGAAAGACTGAGCTGCGAGACTTGGGTTTTTTACAGGATGGTTTTGATGGGATCTCACTTCTTTTTGTAGAGCCTTTCTTTTTGATACCACCACCAACCACCAACTGCATAAATAACTTTGTAATCCCATATATTTATATGGGATTACAAAGTTATTGATGCAGTTGGTGTATTTGGAAAACTGGACCGAAATTACAAAATATTTAAGTTTTCCCATGATTAAGACACTAAACTCTATATGTATTCCAAATATGAAGCTTCTAAGTCTGCTAGAAGTGCCTTGGACTTTTGATGATCGGTGAGTCAGTGAGTGACAAAATTTAGAAACTTTAACAAGTTGTCATTCTTAAACTACTGGTTCAAATTGACTGAAATTTTAAATATTCCGTGTTTATACAATGCCGGATTAGTTACTGAAGATTCAGGTTTCTTGCTTTATCCACAACCGAATTATAGGGGGTCTAAAAAGGCCCGAATTGCTTCGAGAAAAGGATGGTACGGCCGTGCCGCTTTTTTTTTGCTCGACTTGGCGGGGGCACTGCCGTGCCCCCAGATATTAATTGATTAATTATTACAGAAAGAAATGGCTGTCCAAATGTTTCGGTTTAAAGTTCTAATTTGAAGCGCCTTTTAAATTAGCTGTGTAACGATTTAATATTGTAAGTGGGTTATTAAAGTCAATCGTGATGTTTAAATTTACTTCTTTTGATTGGTTTAGATTAACAATTAAGCGTAACCGCGGTTTTACCCGATGCGTGATACTTTTAAACAAGTATCGATATAATTTCATCGATGTGTGAACACCACTAGCACCTGTAAGCCCTCACCTGTCACACGCGCTGCTATCGTTTACAGCTTTTTTATTTCCCTACGTGAAACAAATTAATCTTTGCATATAATCTGTGTTTTAGGGTTCCATAGGGTTTTGTCTTATTGTTGTTGTTTGTTTCTCTGTCAGGGGATTTCGTAATGATAAACATGCTACAACGAAGGTTTAAGTTTTATTCTATCTATGTGCTTAGTGATTATATATGTATACCTATTTATAATACTAAAAATAGCTATTTATTTATGTAGTAGTATATTTTATAGGACAGAGAAAGTTTATAATTTTTTGTAATAAAAATCGATTAGTTATGTATGGCACGAGAATTTTTTTGATTTACCAGTATTTACTTTTGGATTCGTATGAATAACATTTCTTATAAATAAAGAAATCAAAGCATTATTGCAGATACATACTCGCATTTTACTACACTCACACTTGGCCATTTTCTTTTATGTCATTTTCTATATATTACGTTTTATTTGGCAAAAATAAAAACGCGTGATGGGTCCTCCATCTTAATATTTAGTCAGTTTTAGATTCGCCAGTCATTCATCATATCTCTGGAAATAAAGAGGTTTTATGGTATGCATAATTTGTTTATTTTGAATGAATTTGATACTTTATATGTATGGTAATTTACATATTTTAAAAATAAATTAAAGCTTGTCTCTGTGGTAAAATAAAATAATTTGGAAAATCCAAAAGTGCACGCCTCATAATTTTTTTTTAATAAATATTTATTAATTATTATTTTTGTTTATTTAATAACAATTAAACCACATCGAATCAGACCCTGAAAAATGAAAGGGTTCTATTCCTGAGCATACTCAAGCGTAAGAGAAAAAAAAAGACTCGATTAGTAAAGTATTTCGGTCGCTATCGTGTTAACAAGAAAAAGGATCCGCACATACAGACACACGGACGTCCAAGACAGAACTTTTTTAAACTGTTTTTTAACTAGTTTAAATAACAAAAATGACATCAAAAATATCATGAACGTTAAAAATAGTGTTTTTTCTTAATATGTGTGTGTATGTATTATCTTACAAGTGCAATGTATGATACATAAAGACATTTTAAGTTTGAAAAATCAGATGTTTTGCGCGAAGTGACAGCTGTAGTACCCACCTCAACGCTTCGCTTATGAGGCGTGCAATATAAATAAAGATAAAAAACAGCTTTGTAAATTATAATCTTATATATAAAATTCTCGTGTCACAATGTTAGTCTGCATACCTACTCCTCCGAAACGGGTGGACCGATTCTCATGAAATTTTCTGTGCATATCAGGTAAGTCTGAGAATCGGCCAACATCTATTTTTCATATGTACCACGGGCGAAGCCGGGGCGGACCGCTAGTTATAATATAATGAACAAATGTTGAAATGTAACAAATAATATTATAATAAATTATGTCTAATAAGCTGAATAAATTCGTGTATACGCCATTGTAACAGTGTAATATAAATAAGTGTGAATACAGGCTCCGGAAAAATAGTTTACAACTATATTAGGAGCCTGGGTCATTAAATTTTTGTAAGATATTATAATGGTGCAAATCAATGATTTATTTATTATTATTTATTATTTATTTTAGGCACATTATCTAGGTATCTACATAACTGCTCGAATCGGCGAACGAAAACATCGTGAGGAAACCGAAAATTAAAAGTTCAAAGAGATATGTCATCTGCCAACCCGCACTTGGCCAGCGTGGTGGATTACGGCCTGTACCCTCATAGGAGGCCTGTGTCCCAGCAGTGGGAACAAAATTATATGAGCTGATAATAATATTTTTTTTATTGGTAATAGGGAAGCGCTTGACCACAATCTATTTATTTATTTTATTTATTTATTTATTTATTTATTTATGTAAAGGTACCTTACAGCTAAACTTACACTAGGTATTACATTAACAATACAATACGCCAATTAAAAGGTACACCAATAACAATACATAATACTGTGAGTGAGCAAAGTATAAAGATAAAGAACGATATTAACAATTACAAACCCTATATTATATATTATATATAATTATAGTTAAATAAAAAGGTAACAATAAATATGAGTGAGTACAAGTGTGATTGTAAGTGTGTGTGAGTGTGTGTGTGTGTGTGTGTGTGTGTGTGTGTGTGTGTTGTTTGTGAATTTCTTTACAAATTTTGGTCAATAAGCTGTAGTATTAATTTTTTAAACTTAGAGCGAGATAATTGAAAGGGATCTGCCAAGGAGAATTTATTATTATAATTATTCGGAATTCTCAGAAAGGGTGAATGTTTGAGGTAATTAGTAGAGGTTGCTGGGACATTAAAGAGAGGCGTATGACGAGTACGTTGTGATGGCGCACGATATTGTAAGTATTCTAAAGCAACAGGAAAATCAAAGTTATTATTGACAATATCATACAATAACATAAGGTCGATTACATCTCTACGATCCTCCAAGGTATTGATTTTATAGTGAGAGCAAGCTTGTGAATAGGTTAAATCATGTTGTTTATTTTTATATTTCATTCTATTTACAAATACCTTTTGAAGCTTTTCCAATTTAGTTATATGACATTTATAACTTGGACGCCAAATAACGCTGGCAAACTCAAGAATACTACGTACATACGCGTAGTACAAAACTTTCAAACATGCCGAATCATCAAAGGGTTCCGCTTGCCTCAAAACAAATCCTAAATTTTTGTAGGCTTTTTGAGATATTAATTCAATGTGCATGCGGTAACTAAGTTTGTCGTCGAGGATCACACCTAGGTCCCTTACTGACGTAACGGATGGAATAATTTCGTTGCTAATTTTATAGTCAAAACATATAATTTTAGTAGCCTTATTTCGAGAAAAAGTTATTTTTTGGCATTTATTTGTGTTTACTGATATTTTGTTTAATTTATAATAATTGGTAAGCCTATTAAGATCGTCCTGAAGCAAGAGGCAGTCCTGAGGAGTTGAAATTTTTCTAAAAATTTTCTTGTCATCTGCATAAAGCAGAAATTTTGAATTTTTGAAACAAGTATCAATATCAAATAAGTAAATGTTGTACAATAAGGGACCGAGGTGCGAGCCTTGGGGGACTCCGGAAGTGACATCAACAAAGTCAGATCTATAGCCTCCCAAGATAACAGACTGACTACGATTTCGAATGTACGATTCCAACCACCTAAGGAGATTCCCTCTGATGCCAACCGCGTATAGCTTGCGAATTAATATATTATAACTGACTCTATCGAATGCTTTCTCAAAATCCGTATAAAGCACGTCCACCTGCACTCCTTCATTCATGCTACTATTCACAAATTGTGTTAATTCTAATAAATTCGTTGTGACATTACGCGACTTAACAAAGCCATGTTGGTTGGAAGGGATGCAATTAATTGTTGAGCTATATAAGTGTTTATGTACAATTTTTTCTAACATTTTCGCAAATATGTTAAGTAAAGATATACCTCTATAATTCGTTATTTCATTTTTAGATTCTTTTTTGTGTATGGGTATGATTAAAGCTTCCTTCCAGCATTTAGGAAAGACTCCTTCGTTTAAAGAACGCTGGAAGAGTAAACGTAAGGGTATAACTAAACTAGACTGACATTTTTTGACAAAAATTGCAGGTATTCCATCAGACCCAGCACCCTTCCGACCATCAAGCTCTCTGAATAATGCTTTTATTTCCTTGTCAGTAATCAATATAGAACAAATACAGTCGGCAAGATTTGACTCAACAATAGGATTCACAAGATCAGAAGAAACATCTGGTCGAAAAACAGATTGAAAGAAATCGCTAAATGCCGAACACATATCTTTTCCCGAAGTTAACATATGTCCACGATAAGACATACAACATGGATAGCTAGAATTCATACGTTTGTTCTTGATATAAGTCCAAAATTCCTTAGGAGAAGATTTAATAGAATTTTGACATCGTAAGAGATAATTTGAGTGTGCTTCTACTTTTAATTCTTTTACTCTAGCTCTGAGTAGTGAAAAGGTTGAATAATCGATAGGATTCTTGTATTTTTTCCATTTAGAGTGAAATTTAAATTTTTCTTTTATGATATTTATTAAAGCCGGAGTGTACCATTTAGGATAACGCCGACGCGAAGAAATACGAACTGAAGGCACGTATCTATCTATTAATGAGCTTAAAATAGTATAAAAATTACTGGTAGCATCATCAACTGAACCAGAATTTAAAATTTCATCCCAGTTAAATTTCCATAATTCTAAGTTGATAGCATCGTAATCCGCTTTAAAAAACTTTTTTATTCTACCAAACTGCGGTCGTAACGGCTTATTATTAATGTCGTAAATTGTAATGAATAGTGGACTATGATATCTATCCATGTTGATTAAGAAATTAGAAGTAATGCCCTGACAGTTAATACTTAAATTAGAAAAAACTAGATCCAAAATATTTCCACAACAGTTAGGTGTATTGTTAAACTGACCCATACCCATTAAATTAGTTAGATTTAAAAAACCCAAAGTGGCTTCTAAAAGATCTGAATTGCAATAATTGTTAATGTTGTAGTTAAATCTATCCACCCAAGAAATAAATGGTAAATTAAAATCACCAATAACTAAATAATTATCATTGGGGTAATTGTCATAAATTGAAAGCAACGTAGAACTGAGAGATCTTAAGAGATTAGGCAGATCTGACGAAGGAGGCAGGTAAGCGGCAACAATGTGAAGATCCACCTTACCCTCAAACGTCTCACACGACATTGAGAGCCATACACTTTCTACATTACCACACTGAACATTTTG
This sequence comes from Colias philodice, assembly GCF_061535455.1. Classification (NCBI taxonomy): domain Eukaryota; kingdom Metazoa; phylum Arthropoda; class Insecta; order Lepidoptera; family Pieridae; genus Colias; species Colias philodice. The sequence goes on along the minus strand of NC_143107.1, from coordinate 7,700,419 downwards.
AGTGATGAGAGCATTGTAATTTCTTTTAATGCAGATTAATACGCCACCGCCTTTCCTATTGTGTTCTCTATCGCATCTAAAAACCTCGTAGCGAGAATCGCAAATTTCCGAGTCTAAGATTCCGTCGCATAACCAACTTTCTGTGATTATAATTAGATCATAATTGTTCAACAAAATGTTTCTGTGCAACTCCGGTAATTTAGTACGTAAACCACGAGCGTTTTGATAATAAATAATTATATCCTTATTTCTGGAAGCCATTGAAATAGAATGAAATAAACAAAATAACAAACGATCTTAATAAATGCAACTATATGATCAATTAAAACTTTAATTACAATAGAAACAAATAACTCGGTAATGTAAAACATATTGATTACTAACACGGCTTATTATAATATACGAATAATAACTAATTAAAAATTCGCGACAAAGAAATGCAAGATCGTTACAAAAAATATTAAAAGTCTCGCGGGCAGTTCTAAAAAATGTCGTCAAGGTCAATGTCCATTGCGCACGAACAGAGTAAATCAGCGGAGGGAAACCTTTTAAAGATCGGAAGTAAACATGGTTATGCAAAATTATGGAGTTATGAATAATTGATAATTGATCGAACAACACTTTAATATTAAAAACTGGAGTCAAATTAGGTCGATAAGTTAAATATGTATGAGATTTATGATTAGTTTTTAAGTGTAAATATAAGTTTGGATTTGTATAAAACTGTGAATATGTGTTATAAGGGGTAAGTTTTAACTTGTAAATTGTAAACAAAAACAAATAGGAAATTTCTACAATTTGGTATGTAAAAGTATGTTTAAATCTATTAGATAAATAAATAAAATTATTATAATATGTATGATTAATTTTTATGTGTAAATATGAGAGTGGATTTGTGTTAAGTTGTGAATATGTGTTATATAGGGTAAGTTCTAAAATTAAAATTTTAAACATAAACAAACAGAAATTTTCTACAATTTGGAATCTAAAAAATTTTTTAAATCATCTTCGGAAGATATAACTTTGGCTGGAGTCTTCTCGTTTGCGCGTATGTATATGGTACAGTTTTTAATCCATACGAACTTAATATTCCTCTCTTTGGCACGTTTTTTACATGTATTTAATAAAATTTTATTTGCCACGGTGAGGTGTTCGTTTATGAAGATCTTCAATGCGTTACCGGTAAAGCCGAGGTCATGCGACATAATACTCTTAGTTTTATTACACTTCTTGAAATTGCTTATTAATGTATCTTTAGTAAGTTTATCTCTTAATTTAGCGACAATTTTACGTGGGAAGTCCCTCTTCTCTCTGAATGACTGAACGCGAGTAATAAATTCAATGTCCTCCTTATTAAGATCACAATTAATAGCTGATGCCAAACGCAAAAAAACTTGAAGAAGATTTTCGTTTGATTCTTCAGGTATTCCAACTATTTCCACGTTCAAAAATCTACTTTTTTGTTCATTACGCTTGGATTCCCGTTCGAGAGATGTAACAGTCGTTTGAAGGTTGTTTATAATATCACGACTCTTTACTGAATCCACTTCATACTTTTGCAACCGTCCCTCGAAACCCTTAACTTGCGATTTCAACCTCTGGATATCTTCGTTCAATCTGTCTACTAAGGATAACTTAATGTCAATATCTTCGATTCTTTTATACATATCTTCAATAACATTGGGATTAATTTTGCTAGTTAAGTCATTAAGATCGTTTCTTAATTTTTCGACCTTATCAGGCAACGAAGAGAGAGTCGAGAGCATTTCCTCAATTCGGTTTAAAGAAAGTTGATATGAAGAAGGTTCTTCGCTGGGTTTAGCGACTTCACCAGATGCAGCTAAATTTCTACACTCCGAACAACACCACGCACTCTGTCTTTCGTACCCGAGCCTACGCCAGCCGATTTCCGTTAAAGTAGCACAATGAAAATGATATGAGGAACGGCAGCTCGAACAAAATGCTCCATCAGACACTAATTCGCTACAACGTTTGCAATTCATGCCGAAGGTTGTAAGCACAGGCGACAATAGAACGTCGTACAAAGCTAAATACGTTCACTTATTTCGCGTAAAGTCTCTTAGCATGAATAGCTCGAAGTCGCAACCGTCGGGCCTACGATCCGCGAAACCAGAGTTCAAATCCAAAGCGAGCAAAAAATATTTTTAATTTTAAGCACAATCTTAGAAACACGGACGGAATGTCTTGCCACACACAGAACTAAATTCAAACTGATCTCGCCTGATGTTAAGCTGAGATGTGGTCTAAGATGGAACGCGCTTCCCTAGAAGGTACCTGTTCACTCTACGCTTGAAGACCCCCATATTGTACCTACTCGTCAGGGAACACAGACTCGGGAAGTATGTTAATTTAAATGTTCGTTTTTTTCAGACTTATCCAATCCTTAATCGAACACGTCAATAACTAAGCAGCCAAGGAACAACATAAAGTATAACTTGGTTATACTTAATGCTACTTACATTATAATTTCTAAGTAAGACGAGAAGCTTTGCCTTACAAAGCTAATGTACCGTGAAGTTACGTGTGTGGATTAATTATTTCGTGCAACACTCGTTATTTAAGTAAAACACATTAGCGTTGATATAACCCTTAATTTTGTTAGTAAATCTATACTAATATAATATAATCAAGCTGAAGAGTTTGTTTGAACGCACTAATCTCAGGAACTACTGGTCCGATTTGAAAAATTCTTTCGTTGTTAGATAGCCCATTTATCGAGGAAGATGGGCTATATATTATCTCGCTAAGACCGACAGGAGTGGAGTACTGCGGGTAAAACCGCGGAGCACAGCTAGTCCAATATAAAATTTAAAATTAATTCACTACCTGCTTTAAATTTTAGTGAACAAACTTATATATTTATTATTCTCATCAACATTTTTTTTCTGTAGATCATATTCTGTAAATCGTGCATCATAAATAACATTCTTTATGACTAGCAAATATTTTATTGTGTTAATAAGGTAATTTTTAATGGATTGGACCTATAAAAATCAAACCAAAAATGAAACTATAGGAAGTTTAAATAATTATGTTTCTTTAACAATAGACTAAGTAATTACCGCCTTAAAATTGTAAGAACTAAACCAAATGGTACATGGCAGGCAAAAGCTTTCAAGTAAAAAAGAAATATCAAAATCTATTCAGATTTGATTCATGCAGTCGAAAGTTCTGAGGTTACAAAAAAAAAAAAACTATTACTAACAAGCATTGTATCTTTTTAAATTTAATTTCAAAGCTCATAGTCTAATTAAAACTTGAACAACAAATCTGATAAACAATATTAAAAAAAAAAACAAAAACTCCAGAAATAAGTTATCGTTCAAGTGCCAATTTAATACATCAGTAAGTTTCGTTATAAATAAATCAGTGGAAGCCTTGGAGGGAATTAAAACGGACTAAAAATGCTGCTAAGCCTCCCTCAGTTATAAATAAAATATAGTTATATATAATTTACTATAGCGGTGTTTGGAATATAGAGGTTTGTATTGTGTACCGGCACGCTGTTTCAAATTTTGATGACGCAAGATGATTTTTGGGTATGTTATTTTTTGTTATGTGAAGTGAAATAAATATTTAAGTAGTTACGGGCTTTTATTTCAATAAGTGGCTTCATTTGCTTGACAATCGAATGAAATGATTATTATTTATTATTATTAGGGCTGATTTTTTCAATCCTTGCATTGGTTAAAACTTATTCGTCAAATAATGTATTAAACTACCATTTTAAAAACGTATTCTAATTGCCCGTATTTGACAGTTTACGTGACATTTTAATATTATCGTGTAATACTTTATTGGACGGATAAGTTTGATCCAAGCATTGAAAAATCGGCCCTTAGTCGATTATTAGTAGTCGTATTAGTACGATGAAGATTTCATCGCTGTAGCATAATATAATATGTAACTATAGTGATTAATATTACTATTTAGTGTATTTTGTAAAAAAAATAATAGGAGTTTCTGTATTTACACTATAATATGTGACAGTATAATTCGGACCAACTTAATTATTATTTAAGTTAGGTACCACACATTTAAATTACATTTTGGAAAGTTTATTCTTATATTTGGTGTATAAATATTTAAAGTTTATTTTTATATTTGGTTAAGGTATTATAAATACAATCCCTATGATTAATATATTGTAAGAAATAACACGCGAGGCCGGGTTAAATATTAGTTTGAATGTAATAAGAATGTACTGCGATTCTACACAGCTACCTAATTGATGTAGGTAGTTGATAACAAATCGCAGCAAGTCAACGACTATTAGCAAAGTGAGGGTAGTTGGAAGGAAAGCGACTTTTTATAGTATTCGACAGCTAAGTATGTTCAGCCCCCCAGACAAGTGGTTTTTTATTAGCGTAAAGTTGAATAGAATAGATTATGAATGTATGAGATTGACGTTTGATTACGGCGACGACGGCGATTGTTTACGTCAATCTCATACATTCATAATCTATTCTATTCAACGTTACGCTAATAGAAAACCACTTGTCTAGGGGGCAGACAAGAAAAAATGACAATTACAACTATTCATCCACAAAAATATTAAATCAAAAGTTACGACTAACAATATTATTATACTCAGCAGTTGAAAGGAAGCAATAATAATAAGTTTTAGCGCAACAGCTTGAAATGATAAACCGTGTGTTTACATAAACACGGATTAGTTTTAAGGTTTAAATTCGAGCGTCTATTAAAACTTTTTCTCGTTATTTCATTTTTAAATTTAATTATTTTATGAAATTTAATGTCTTTAAAAATACCTGTATATCATACACCTTAATTCTCCATATTCTTTATTAATTTATTACTAAGGATCGATTGTTATGATAAAAGACGATTATCTACAAAGTATTTGGTGCAGAAAATTTTCAAAGGATCAAGTCTTAGATATAATATGGTCGTTAGGATTGTGTTACATTAAGCTATTTAATTTACTAGTATATTATTTTTATTGCAAGTATAAAAAAAATTACATAGGATTTTTAATGAATGTATCTATAGATTTAGTGGGAAATTTGTAAAGATGTATGTATGTTTGTTATTCTCACGAAAACGTGTAAGCCGAGCACACGTGTCAGAAGTGAAACTTCTTTGCCAAGATATCAAAATCGTCGCCTTACTCCATGATGTATTGCCATGACGAGACCTTGAAATTTTACTCTCAACGTGCTTATAGAAGTTTCATTTAAAAAAAAATACCGGACCGATTTTTATGAAACTTTACAGTATATGTTATTCAGTACATATAGTACAATACAGATAAACATCAAAATAACACATAATATACTTACATACACAGCTAGTTAAATCCGCAACCAACTAAAAACACTTCAAATATATAACAGTTGCAATGATCCGCGGTAACCCGACCGCGTTATATTGCATCCAATTGTATTGGGAATAACTGGATACACGCTAAAATCGAGTGCTTAATGATGGGTCAACATTATTTGTCCGGGTTACGGTTATATAACGGCTTATCGCTGTGGTTCGGTTTTTGGTTACAGTTTAAAAGCGTCATTGTATAACTAGCCTATAATGAATAGGGTTGAATTGGAATTCAAAACTAGGGAATCATTTTATACGTGAAAGGAATTTAAAACTAAACTTCTTTTTTATTCTGTAATAACGTTTATAGTATACAAGTCTGTTTGAATTAAAATTGTACAAACAATAAAAAATATATTTAATAATAAACTAAACGTAAATTTTTGTAAAAAAAATATTTTGAAAGTAAATAAATTTTCTCACTGTACCACAATCTTTATTGCTACTTTATCACCGCAAAACACTTTGAAACGAAGCTAGGACAAAACTAATTTAGTTAGAACTTAGTACTTTACTTTGCCAACCCTAACACGATTGGATCTAGGATCAAAGGGCAAAAGTCTAATACTTAAAATAAATATTACTTCGTAAAGGGTTGCGGATTTCGTTCTATATAAGTTAATCAATTTTAAATATATTTTTGTCATATGAAATTATAGTTTTCATTAATGTGCATAGAAATATTTATTATATACTTTGATTATGATTGAAAATAATGTAATGCGTCTATGTGCTTGATTCGGGCTTTGAAACGGCATCGATTTTGAAAGTCTGATCAATTTTGATAAAAAAAGTGACTTTTATTTCGAACAATAATTTATTACTGGTTATAGGTGAACGAAATGTTACTTATGTTAATTTTAAAATCTATTTGCTTAAACTGAATTGATCAATTCATCTTTTACAACACCTTCTCAAACCAAGCACTATTTTTTTGATGCATCTATAAACACTGACACAAAAAATATGTTTCCTTAATTTTTTAAATGGGATTCCAATCCAAAGCACATGAATGCAAACTGAATGATCATCATAGAATAGTACAGTAATAAGAAATGAAATAAAAATATATTTTAATTTGATTGACTATGATCCAACATGATAAGCCTCTACAGATTAAAAAAGTGCTTTCATACTTTCATACTTTTTATGTAGACATAATCCACTTTGCAGTTCATTTATCTAGTGCTGCGGGTTATCGATATAAATGCCTAACTAATCGATTATTGACGGGCTGCGGTCGAGTTGCGGCAAGATAGGGATGGGAATGATATCGATGTTTTATATTTTGATCGTTTTTACTTGTTATAGTGTAAAATGTCAATTGATTAAAGATATCGTAATATTAGATAATGAAACTCATATCTTTATTCTGAAACACATAAGGATATTGGAAGAGCCATACGAACAGGTTAAAGCTAGCGATATAAATCAATTTATGTTCGGATCAATCGTTTTTTGTTATATATATAATTTTTTATTGTTATTATCTAATATATGTTTCAATAAATTCGGCTCTGGAAACAGAGCACAGCGGACTGTTCGAAAATATTGATCTGAAACAAAATTTCATTCAGATGCGATGACATATTTATGGAAGAAAGTTGCAAACATCCACTCGTCCGTCCTTAAAAGTTTGTGTTTATTATTAGAGTTTCATTGCCTTAAAATGTAATGTACGAAAATACACTAATAAAACTCGATAACACAGGCACATCACTAAACCGCACTGTCACTAGCTATAGTCTACGTCTAACCACTGAGGCCCATGATCGCACGCTTAAAGTTTCGAAGAGATTTCCTTTAATCTTTTATCTTTCATTATACCTTTATTATTTAAATTCACAATCAATTATGGTTTCACAACTTCTGGATAAGTTCTGTCTAGTTTATCTGTAAGTTAAAATCAGTGGTTAAAATAAAAAGTAATGTATAAAGTATACTATTTTAAGTGATAGGCCATCTTTCAGCTAGCGGTGGAATCTATAGATACTAATATTGTAAGGCTAAAAAGTTTGTTTGTTTGAACGCGCTAATATCGGAAACTACTGGTCCGATTTGAAAAATTAGATAGCCCAATTATCGAGGTTATAGGCTATATATCATTACGCTAGGACCAACAGGAGTGGAGCCACGGGGGTGAAACCGCGCGGAGCAGCTAGTTAATAAATAAAAAAATATGAAATTTTTGAGATATTACAATTTTATTAACAAACCTAGTAATGTTACGAAATAATATTATCATTACAAGCGGTCACCCATCTATATACTAATCGCGCATTATCCTACTTAACCAGCATCTTTAACCATCAACTAACAGCAACAAGGAAATAACCCCAAAAAGAAGCTTTGAATAAAAATATTTCGCTATTAATCTCATCTAATTCTACAAAAGGAAGCCCGAGTTATAAGCCACAAGAAATGCGAACTACGAAATAATTTCCTATATTAAAATAGTTGAAGCTAATCAAATGTTAGAATCTTGTCACCGTCGAAGCCTTAAGTTAGAAACTATTTTGAATACGGATTCGCTTGGGAAAACCGTGAATAATTTGACTAACTTACTGACCAACTATTGCTTCTATTAACTGGGTTATATTAGCTACTTCTGCATTAGTATTTTGACCCACGATAAAATATGTCTGATGATTTATTTCTATACTATTATAATGTTATTAAGTTTGTTTGTTTGAACGCGCTAATCTCGGGAAATACTGGTCCGATTTGAAAAATTCTTTCAGTGTTAGATAGCCTATTTATCTAGGAAGGCGTATGTACTTTCAAAAAATTGTTAGGTTACTATAGTCCTTTCCACCTAAGATGATTTCTGTGACACATCGATTTTTGACACGTGTAGAGATGTCGGTTACTGAAATCGTATCAATTGTTTCCGATAATCGATAATATTCTATATGGAAATGAAATCGATTTGAATAAAGTACCAAAATTAGTTTTTTCGGCATTTCGCCAACAATTAACTAAGGAAACTTAGCAAACAACAGCAACAAAAAGTCAACAATAACAATTAGTAAAAATAACAGAATACCACGTAAAGTATCAATATAAAAATGCAACTTGTATACAAGGCTGACGTACTCGTACAGACGATTGACTCGATTGACAAACGATCACAAGATGGGCGCCGATTATATGATTTTCCAACTCTATGATTTTTCAACGATCCATTTCATGTACACGAATTGCATAGGTATTATATTTTTGTGTTATTTTATTTTATTTTTCATTATATTAAACTAAACAATACTGTTTTTGATTTATAAGCTTAAGATGTTTCATTTTTATATTTTTGGTAATAATGCCGCCATAAAATAAAAATATTATGCACTAAAATTATTTTGACTTTTTAAACAAAAATACGTAATTCGAAACACGATGAAGTGTCACAGGAATCATCCTAAGTGAAAAGGGCTATAACATTTTTATATGTATTCATTAATACTAGATTGCCATTTGACGATTGTCTGAAAGTTTTGACACCAAAATATCAAAAAGTTTTTCAAAAGTTTGCACGCAGTTTTTCCATTTGTTATTTATTAAAACGAATTCCTCGAAGGCAAAAGAATCAAATAAATTGCTGAATTATAAGTGGAATTTTCATAAGTATATTTAAAGCTACACTTGTCATACAATTGTCAAGAGGTTGTGAGGCCGTAATACCGGGTTCGAAGCCCGTCTGAAGTACTTCTAACGAACTGAGTGGTTTTATTATGGTCTTGTTTGTTTCTGTATTTATATAGTACTTGCTTTCCGCCCGCGGCTTCGCCCGCGTTTTCAAAGAAAAACCCGTTCCCGTAGGATTTCCGGGATAAAACCTATCCTATGTCCTTTCTCGGTTATCAAAATATCTCTATACCAAATTTCATGCAAATTGGTTCAGTAGTTAAGCCGTGATTGAGTAACAGACAGACAGACAGAGTTACTTTCGCATTTATAATATTAGTATGGATATTTAAAAGACATAATATTATATGAACCTTATGCGTTAAATATGTAAGATGTTGTTTTGTTTCGGATTACTACCTAATATTAATAAAATAAAATGCCATTAATTTGGTTTTAAAATTTATATACGGTACGCAACAGGTATAAAACTAAAACTAAATATATAATCCTAATTTCTAAATCTTACTGATAAGCACTTTTTGAGATTACCTATTATAAATATCCTTTCTCCTTGTAATAAAATAAAAGTGTACATATATTTCCATCCATACTCACAATGAAAAAACACAACGTCCACAAAATTGCAATATTTTTCAGTAGTCAAGATCGAACCTATATCTTCAGACACAATAAGCCGTCTCCCTAACCAGAATTCCACCAGACGCTCTAGATGTAGTAACTCAGGCCCCGGAACCACAGACACAATAGAAAATCTTCTATTGTGTCTGGGACCGATCGGGCCGCTTGGGGCTCAAACCAATATTTTACCATCAAATATTCTAGAACATTCTTAAAAAAATATCCATACATTTTCACAATTTTTCCGTCGCCAATAAGTAATTACGTCTGATAAGTAATTAATAATAAGTATTGAATAAACACGATACGCTATAAGTGCTGTTAATGGAGCATACAGAGGCTTCCCGCGAACAAATATTTGAACAAATATTGTATGGCTTTGTAAGGGCGGATACAGACTGTGCGTTTGTTGCGTGTTTTATTTTGAAAATGTTATTTTCTTAATATAATACGTATGAAGACTGAAATTAACCCATGTTAAATTAATGTATAGAAAGAAACTTAGTCTTTCTAAAAAGTCGTGAGATCGACTTGATTGCCATGCAAGTCAATAGTTGTGTTCTAACAATGAATCAAATAACATCAGTTGGTGGAAAAGTTAGTAATATCAATAATGTAAGTTGATTAAAGTTTAACTAAGTTTCCAGATTCGGCCAATTCGGTACCTTCTTGATTCCAATTTCTCCATTCACGCAGACTTGACAAATTTTGAGAATGTGTTGGTGGACACAGCCGTTGATTTTAATGGAAAGCATAATATATATCAGCAAATCGTTCTGAGTGTAAAAAAATGAAAGACAAGCGGTAAGGGTTCATACGCACTATGCGGGTAGCCGCATTGCGGGTAGCCGTCCGGCTGACCGTAGGATGCGGTTGCGAATGCGGCCAGCCGGATCGCGGGCAGCCACATTCGCAACCGCAACGTGCGGTTGAAGAACCGTTGCGATTTGCGGTCATGTCAATCCATTTCAAAGATGGAAATGGAATAAGTTGCAGCTATTTACTACATTTACACACGTTACGTAAAGAAGAAAAGCAAAGAAAGAAGTACTGGGTGCATCCTTATTTGCAAAAACGAGATGAGAGCAAGCATTTTGCAACCACGTTCACACACTCACTAAATGGCGGGCAGCCGCAGACTGAACCGCACAGTGCGTATAGCAACCGTCCGGCTGGCCGTCACTCGGGCCGCAGCTCTCCGAGCAACCGGAGCGGTCTGCGGGTAGCCGCATCGCAGTGCGCATAGAAATGAATATTACGTACATAATTGTGCTTGCGGTCAGCCGGACGGTTACCCGCAAAGTGCGTATGAACCCTAAAGCTTTCAAGTTTCATTCTTAACATATGAATGTCAGACGTTGTAGACAAATTGATTTCACTGAAATGGTATCCTAAAATAATAGTCGGGTATCTTAATGATGTTTCTCGTTAAACGCACGTCGATGAGCCGCCTTAAAAGCGATCCCAATTAATTCGGTAGCGTTTGTCGACGTAAATATCAAACTGTATGTCAGCTGGAGATTAAACAAGATGCATCTCTGGTTATTACGGAGCTATCGACCCGTACCTGATGTTGAAAGTGCAGTATTATCTTTTATATGTACCTACGTGTTATGTGATTTTTTAATGTGATTGTGTAAACCGGGGTTATGTTTTTATATGTATGGTAGCGCAGACGTCTAATGTGTAGTATCTTGTATGTGTACGTATTTTATATTATGTGATGTTCTGAAAAGGAGGACTATTTTTGAAGTATGTACATTGTACAATATTATGTATTTTTGATGAAAAATATATAGTGTCAGACGATCACATCTTCTTACGTGCGTAATATGTTGGTGAATACTATGCCATTGATAATGATTTAAGTCTGGTATATTTGAAACTCGTACTATAAATTTGTGAAGATAAAAAATAACTAATTTGCTATGATTCTTTAGTACGCCTATTATACTTAGAGCATAGTTACTGAACTATTGCACGCCTCATAAGCGAAGCGTTGAGGTGGGTACTACTGTCACTTCGCGCAAAACATCTGATTTTTCAAACTTAAAATGTCTTTATGTATCATACATTGCACTTGTAAGATAATAGATACACACACATATTAAGAAAAAAACACTATTTTTAACGTTCATGATATTTTTGATGTCATTTTTGTTATTTAAACTAGTTAAAAAACAGTTTAAAAAAGTTCTGTCTTGGACGTCCGTGTGTCTGTATGTGCGGATCCTTTTTCTTGTTAACACGATAGCGACCGAAATACTTTACTAATCGAGTCTTTTTTTTTCTCTTACGCTTGAGTATGCTCAGGAATAGAACCCTTTCATTTTTCAGGGTCTGATTCGATGTGGTTTAATTGTTATTAAATAAACAAAAATAATAATTAATAAATATTTATTAAAAAAAAATTATGTGGCGTGCACTTTTGGATTTTCCAAATTATACTTATATTTATAGATTGCAGAGACTGTATTTCTTAAATTTTTTAAAAGACGTGTTCATAGGTTTAAGCCTCTAGTTGCTTAGTTAGTCTGTGTACTTGTGAATTCCCTGTTACAGAAATATCTCCAATTGAGTTAGGTATTGCTATTTGTGTTCGCATCCAATCCTGGCTAAGCCTGTGTGAATGACCATTGTAATAATAAAACCAGTATTCTGATTTGCTCTGTTCCAATCCAGGATAAGCCGGGGCGAGTTACTAGTTTCGTGAAATGCATTGCAAACTAGAAACATGTACTAAAGGGCCACATCTGTTCAAACAGTGAACTTTTGTTTTTCATTATTTAAGTTAGGGTTTGTTTTTGAGTTGGAACACAAAAGTTTGAAAAGTTTAATATGTATTGAGGTCGAACGGGGTGGAAATTAAAATGGGCTCTTTTTCAAGTTAATGGAATAATTACGTTTTTGTAAGCTTCGTTTGGGATCCTTCGATAATATTGACTTTGCTGGTGTGAATATATACGCTTATACGTAAGATGTATTCGATGTCGTTGTCAGTGGAAATTCGGTAGGTTTTAATTAAAACAGGCTAATGTTTTTGTACATTTGAATAAAAAATAGATATAGAGGAGCTTTATGAATACAGTATACGAATTTATAAATTTTGTTTGTCTATGTGTATGGTTGTACATGTATTACGATACAATTCTACATGGAATTGAAAGCAGCAGTCAGCGATGTAGTGCTGCATAAGAGCTACAAATATGTGCTGTCTTTTCCTTTGACTATGCGGTTGAAGACGCGGGCGGAAAGCTAGTAAATCAATATGTTTGACTAAAATGTCTTCATACAATCATCATTGATGATGATGATGACGATGAAAATGTCTTCAATGTCAGTAAAACATCCTGCAGTTGAAGGATGTTTTAGAAATTGCATACAAATCGATTTCTATTAAAATATACTTCTATTTGATCCCATAGCTATTAAGATCAATTCCCAAAAAGAAATCTCACACTCAGAATCACATTATCAATAATTCATCGTCCAATATTGAACAAAAGAACGAGTCTATCACGCAAACCAATATTTACGGATCTGTCTCTATTTCCTGCTTAAGGATAAATATTTAAGTACGAACTTATTTTACTTAATCCGAGGAATGTTGACGCAGGGTTCGAAGTTATAGACAGAAGGGATGGTTATAAATTAAGAGATATTGTGCGGTTCAAGGTTTAAACTGTAACGATATAAAGCGAAAGTTTGTTCGTTTGTTTGTATTTTACATCACAACGTAGTGATTCTATTAGATAACTAGCGGTCCGCCCCGGCTTCGCCCGTGGTACATAATATTTACGTTTTCTCTACATAAGAACCAGCCTCGTACTTCAAGGAATATAATAAAAAAAGAATTATCGAAATCGGTTCAGCCGTTCTCGAGTTATGCGCTTACCAACACATTTTGCGATTCATTTTTATATATAAGACTAGCGGTCCGCCCCGGCTTCGCCCGTGGTACATATTTACGTTTTCTCTACATAAAAACCATCCTCGTACTTCAAGGAATATAATAAAAAAAGAATTATCGAAATCGGTTCAGCCGTTCTCGAGTTATGCGCTTACCAACACATTTTGCGATTCATTTTTATATATAAGATTAATTGTGACTGGAGATAGTTAGAGCGATAGAGAGTAATTTAGACACTCTTTGAAATATCTTATTGGGAAGAGTTCTTGCTAGATTATTCACTAACTAATATTAATACCAGATTCCTACGCACAGCTTCGCCTGCTTTGTAGAAAACTTAACAAAATATTTACTAAAATCTTCACCAATTACTCTATCTATTAAAACAAGCAGAGAAATCCAATGCGTAGTTTTAAAGATTTAAGCATACATAGGGATGGACAGACAGTGACAGAGACTTTGTTGTATATAAGTAGTGATGAGTAGATACTATAAGTTGAATATTCTGTTGGTATACAGTAAATATATATTATGTAGGTAAATCCTAGTGAAAGGGAAGTTAACTGCATCAAATGATTCTTTTAAAGAGGATTAATGTAAGTCATAAATAATATTATTTAGGAACGAGTTTTAAGGCGTCTGGCTACAAATACCGCTTGCAGGAAGTATCTGGCTTATATTATGAATTTTGAACTCTAAAACAATTTACTTCATATACGTTAAAATCAGTATTGAAAATGTAGTCCAAGAAAACAATATTTTTTTAGGAACCGCTACCTTTAATATGGTAATTAATATAAAAAAAAGCCTGTACATTATCTTTCTATCAGACGATTAATAACGTCTGCTGGTATGTAAAATATGAATACAAATTATTAGTGACATGTAATCGGATTAAAATTGAATAAATTGGTTTCAGGACATGTTCAGCCCCCCTAGTCAAGTGGCTTTCTGTTAGCGTAGCGTTCAATAGAATAGACTACGAATGTATGAGACTGACGTAGGCTGTAGATAAACGTATCTGCAGGTTACGTCAATCTCATACATTCGTAGTCTATTCTATTGAACGCTACGCTAACAGAAAGCCACTTGACTAGGGGGGCAGTTTAACTTTTCTTTCATTTAAAAAATACATAATATTTTAAAATATTCATCAAAAACTGTTAAATAGTGCCTCTATGAGTAGTCAAACTTACTGCTAAATACTCGAAAGCTTGGTCCGAGCGCGAGCGCTCTAAATAAAGTATTGCTTCGTGAAAAGCGTATAACTTGTTCCAAATAAAATATTTTCTTCTTAGTTTAAAGGAAATTGGGTGAGCGCCGTTAATCAGGACGCGACCGGTCTGATGCTGGAAATACAAGCTTTGTATAATTGGACAAGATGAGTTGCAGCGCTGGGTTATGGTTCCGTATAATATTTTATTTATTTTACGTATTTATTCATTTCCTTATGCAACAGAGGCTCATTTGTTAGGAATTAAGAATTAAAAAACTTTTTGCACAGGTAAAAAAAATACATTTAAATTATGATATTAGATACAGTTTGATGTTTTTGCTGTTTTTGAAATCTTTAGTGATACTTGAATAACAGTGACTTGATCATAATAAACTAAAGGCAATGGATACAAATTTATTCATTGTTCTGTTTTGTATTCGCTTACTTTTTAATTTAGATGTTACGAATAGTTTGTGTTTGCGATTAACATAATCACTGAATTATTTTTGTTACAGACACTTTAAAGAAAGAAAAGAAAGGAAAAGAAGAGAAGTTTATATTAAATCCCACCACAAAAACTACACGACCTATTCTTATTGTATTACTAAATCTTATATATAAAAATGAATCGCAAAATGTGTTGGTAAGCGCATAACTCGAGAACGGCTGAACCGATTTCGATAATTCTTTTTTTATTATATTCCTTGAAGTACGAGGATGGTTTTTATGTAGAGAAAACGTAAATATGTACCACGGGCGAAGCCGGGGCGGACCGCTAGTTTACTATAATAAATAGACCTAAAGAATAAACAAACTACATTCAGAAAGCCATTAAAATTTATTAATACGATGTGAAATCGTGCCGAATACGTCTAAGAGTTCTTATAATAAGTATTTATTGTATGATATTGAAGGTATACGAAACAAAATGGATACGGGTAAATATTTCTTAAGATTAGAGCCCATCGATTG
The DNA here is from genome assembly GCF_061535455.1 of Colias philodice. Lineage (NCBI taxonomy): Eukaryota > Metazoa > Arthropoda > Insecta > Lepidoptera > Pieridae > Colias > Colias philodice. The sequence goes on along the minus strand of NC_143107.1, from coordinate 7,684,697 downwards.
GCAATTTTACGTGAAATTGAAAAAAATAGCGGCTTGAGATAAGTGAGAGGATTAATGTATTGGGTTTTATTTTGTTTGTTATTTAGTCACTTATGAGAGTGTTTAAACGATGGTAATATTAAGAAAATTAATGAGAGCGTAAAATAGAAAGGATTTTCATTTTAACATAAATAAATGACTTGTAAAAACAAATTCTTCGCTTTGACTGTCAGTCTATACGTGATGAATTCAAGCACCGATTTTCATTCGGCTTTCATGAGCGGATAGTTCTAAAATGTCGTGTAAGCTTACGTGTAAGTATCTAAACAATAAAACATTTTTCCAACTAGGGAGTAGTGTAGTCGTAATTGAACCTTGTTTAAATTGTATTTGTTACTTTTTTAAATAAAACAATCAAAAAATCATTATTTTAAACCGATTCTAAGATGCATCTTATTCAGTTGATACATCATTTATCTCGATAAGTAAAAAATTTGTATTTATAACACTCCCGTAAAATCAAATGTAAGAAATTACTACGTAGGTATAACAATTATCCCTACTAATATTATAAATGCGAAAGTAACTCTGTCTGTCTGTCTGTTACGCTTTCGCGCTTAAACCTCTCAACCGATTTTGACGAAATTTGGCACAGACAATCTTTAGACCCTGAGAAAGAACATATACCTTTTATTGCGAAATATGTACCATGGGCGAAGCCGGGGCGGACCGCTAGTCTACTTATATATAATATATTCTTAGCATAAATTTATTCACTAGGTAATCCGAGTACTATCAGTTTAAGAATTAATACACTGTATCTAATCGAAAATTTATACCCAAACTTGCGCGATTTTCTGTAGCAAGCAGTAATAAACATTGCTTAAAACTTGGATGCGTTTAAAGGCGAATCTTCTGAAGAATTCCTTACACTTTATTGGCTTATACGAGAGGATAATGCATGATAATATGCGTTACAAGCATGCATGAATGATCGTTTGGATGATTGAAAGGAATGACATGCAAACTTCGTGCTGATAGCTGATTGATGAAGGCTGAAGCTGTCTATTTTGTACCCTGCTAGGATAAGTAAATTTTAGATTTATCTTGATCACATCACCACTGCTCGAACGGTGAAGGAAAACATCGAGTGTAAACCGACATATCGAAGAATCAAAAATAAAAGACGTGTGGCACTCGGGGACTGCCGCGGTAAAGCTATTGCATAGCATGCTTTCAAGCCACACCTCCGAGCCCGTCGGAGTGGGGAGCGTGAGGTTTTTTCGTTACGGAATTTCTAGATTCGGTCCCCGCGCGGCGCTCAAGGCCCGCGATAGAAGCTATGCAATAGCTTAAAAAAAGTTCGACAACATGTGACATCCGCCAACATGCACTTGGCCAGCGTGGTGGATTATGTACCCTCATAAGATGCCCGTATCCCAGCAGTGGGATCGTATATGGGCTGCATGATCGTTTAAATCGGTTGCTAACATGCAAAAGCTTAGAGAGTTTCATGCACTATGCTCAAATTAGACGCAAACTGTATAAAAATGCAATTGATTTCAAGATGCTCATGCATCATGACAATGTGCATGTCATGCTTGCATTACCACCTAGGGACTACTTTATCTACGTTCAGATATAAATAAGTTTTAGATATATAAACTGAGCTGGGATGGAAGTTACATACTCGTTAGTTAGGCCGCAACTTTCAAGGAAGTAGTAGAAGTTGTAAGCTTCTCTTCTAGTCTATGTATACGGCAATCATACATGTTATTTATTAATGTTACTGTGTGACAGTAATTTCAAGTAAAAAAATCAAGCTCTACACTTAATATATTGTTAGTGAAATAAACTTAGACTTTTTTTTGAAATGAAAGACTTTTTAACGTATTTTAAACGCGATTTACTCATTTTATAATTTAACCCGACGTTTCGAACACTTTACAGCGAGCGTGGTCACGGAAAACTATTTGACTATAATATGAATAAATTGCGTTTAAAATCCATAAAAAGTATTTAACTTCTAAACGTATAATACTAGCTAATAATAAACTCAAACACAAGAAAATAGTAAGTTTTCTTTTCTGTTTAATTCAGTATCTAGCCATGTTATTTCAACGTCATGTAGTCGTCTAAAAACTCAACAGCATCCTAATTGGAAGTACTTTGGACCACTGCAACTCGGAATCATTTCGATCATGATTCCATACCAAAGGCTAGCAAATTCTTTAGTCTAGCAAATTTGTAAAGGACGTGAGTTCGAGTTTCAATTTAATTAATCGTGACACGCAGCCACCGTGGCTTCAGAAGGCTTTACAGTCCCGGTACAGAGTAATGAGTTATAGAGGCTTCACTGGCATTGGAGAGTCTATGATATTGAAGGGAGTAATTTGTGATGCACCGTTTTATATAACAGTTTACACACAAAATAAAGTTTGTGTCTAAGAATTAAATTTCTACGTAGAGTATTGTTGCTTTGTGACAGTTTTCACTGTCGTATATTTAGTTGGTAAATTTCATAATAACATAGTGTATAATATGGTATGGTACGGTCTGACACGCAGGGCATTATTTACGTAGATTTTTGAACTTCTTTTCTCACAGTGTTTGATAAATCTTAAATTAGTACCATAGACAAATATCATTACAGAGCATTTTTAAAACCCTCTTAATCAAGAAAGATGTCATCTTTTACCCTCTATCTTCAAAAACTGGACCGCCTATCATCATCTTACTAGACAGTTACTTATAGAGCACGCTCACAAAAAAATTCCAGATTCGTCTAGAACTTTCTAACCTGCGTAGTATTTAATAACACATGGTCGGTTCCCCGCAAGCTGAAAACCTCTCGTTTTAGCATCCGCTTGTAATCTAAACGAATTCCAAATGCGTTTCCTAACATAGTGGGTACTTGAATAATAAAGAATTCTTGAATGGTCCGTCTGTGTATTCAAATGGTTGTTTATTAATAGTGAATCTCTCTGGTTGTGTGGGTCGTGTATTATGTTTAAAATTTTTAGGTAATAGATTTGTTTTTGAGGCAATTTAAATGGGCTTTGGCAAAGATTCGATATATATAATATATAAATTTATATATGTAACTTTTGTATTAAATATAATTGAATATGAAATATATATGTGATATATTCACCGGAAGGAAGTTAGCGCGGAAAGTTTATTTTTTTTAATTATTAATATTTCAGAAAATTGCTCCTTAAATGCTCCATCAGAATCTGTAATTGCTCCACTTCTATAATTATTAGTTTATTTATAATTAATTTTAAAAAAAATCCAAATACTGAAAACTTGATTTCCCTATAGAATGAAAAATATTCACTTTTCATAGAAAATTTTTTTGCAAAAAAATTGCTCCCGATTTGCTCTATCAATTACAAAAAAAAATTATCTATGTTTGCATAGTAAACTATAACTGCGCTGTGGCGTCATCAATTATTGTCGTTGCGACGCATAAGGGCCATATTTACATGTATCAGCACTGCAGCGATATCTGTAGACCTTAATGTTTATGTTTTCTTATTTATATAATTTACTAGATTTCCGCCCGCGGCTTCGCCCGCGTTTTCAAAGGTAAACCCGCATAGTTCCCGCAAACGATAGCAACTTGACACCGAAAGATGAAAGTATTTGGATTTTTTTTTAAATTAATTATAAATAAACTAATAATTATAGAAGTGGAGCAATTACAGATTCTGATGGAGCATTTAAGGAGCAATTTTTTGAGATATTAATAATTAAAAAAAATAAACTTTCCGCGCTAACTTCCTTCCGGTGATATATTCCTAGTTCGTTTGTAATTTGTTGGTGAAAAATTGGAAGTAGGTAAAAGGCGTCTAAAAACATTTGGATTTGATTCGGTATTTGATTTGTTTTGTTTGTTGTATCATGAAATTATAGATTAGTAGAGCCTTTTGATAATGCTTTATTTCTGAAAAATATTATTTTAAAGTATCGGTAGAAAATCTGAACATAGAGTCGGTTTCAATTCATAACTAAGACGTGAAAATATAAAATTACTAGCTTTCCACCCGCGGCTTCACCCGCGTTTCCAAAGAAAAACCCGCATAGTTCCCGTTCCCGTGGGATTTCCGGGATTAAACCTACTCTGTTAATCTAAGTTACCCTCTATATGTGTGCTCAATTTCATTGTAATCGGTTCAGTAGTATTTGCGTATAAGAGTAACAAACACACACATACACATCCATCCTCACAAACTTTCGCATTTATAATATTAGTAGAATATAATTTTCTACAATATGATTATGATGTAACCAAAGTACAACGGCACCTTTTGGATATGATGCTTGTAGAGCGTATATTTTTCAGTCTATAGTTAACACGTTCACTGCGGCACCTAAAATGCCAAACTTACCGTTGTTGCGGCATGTCTTCCATACTTCACATCGGCAAGTTCACCACTGTGCGTCATGAGCCATTTTTATCACATCGCACCTTCTGACTTTGAAGGTTAATAATTTCATGAAATTTCAAGATATTTCAAAAAAATTTTTTTCAGATAATAGTATATATAGTCTAGTATATACCGCATGAATAGCTTTTAGTTTGACCGAAAAGTTTAAAAGATATGAGGGAAAATGTAAACCCCTGATTTTGTGAAAAATTATTTGCCATCCCGCACTGCGTTGATACGGCATGTTTACAGTAATAGCGATGGGAAACACTGTAAAATAAAACATCGATATCGATATAAATCAATTTTGTATATTTCAGTCTGTTTGTTTACAGATAACGAGATCGTCGATACAAAAAAAAAAACACATATAAAACAAGGTACTTGATAGAGTACTATCAGGAAATTGTTCAGTAACTTTTGTTTTAATTTGTTCAGTAACTTTTGTTTTAATGTTTTATATTATTTTCACAACTGTCATCACATTTTTGCATTTATGCTACGAAATAAAAGAAAGTAAAAAAACTAAAGCCTTTAAGGTATCATTGTCATTTAAAAAAACTCAAAAGAAAAGTGCTTCGGTCCTGGTGCATCACTATGCGAGACTGACACGCGGCGCGCTCGCAGTACAGTGCGGCATGAGGTGCTTGTCCATGGCAAAATATTTGACATGCCGCACACAAAAGAAACGGTTTCTTTTCTATGCGTTGGTCCAATATTTTGCCATACGATTTTTAAACGAAATTGAGTCCTACTTCAAACTGTGATCACAAAAATATATTTGTCTCTTTTCTAGTCATTGATTAACATATAAAAAACCTCGCCGCACCACGGTGAAAACTGCGATTTTGGGCGCCGCACTGTGGTGTAGTCGCTGATGGCCCGATACTGGACATGCCGCAGTGAACGTGTTAGGCCCTTCGCTCATGGAGCTACTCAAAAATGACTGAACTAATCAGTAATTACGATTACAAACCAGTTACAAATTGTATCTCGCATACAACGCTACTCAAGTTATAAGGTTTCAGTCACTTGTCAATGTTTGCTCGTTCATTTTTATCATAAAAAACAAAGAAACTCGGGAAACCAGTAGCGTGGAGACCGACACGACGCGTCGCGCGCGATTTGTTGCTAACGCGTTACTCACCAGTTAGTAACTAGTCGCGTCGTGTGCGAATCTCCATAGAACATGTATGGGCTGTGACACTCAGGCAACTCGTTAGTAATTTGAGTTTGTGACTAGTTCTTTTTGAGTAGCTCCATGAGAGAAGGGCCTTAATAACAAAATAATCAATAATTCTAGAACATTCCCACATTCATACAAGAACAAAGAAGCAATCCCATTAGAGGCAGGCCAAAGGTCAAACGTCCAGACACATTTCATTAACTAACACTAATTCCTTTCACATGTCCTTTCTATTCACTTTGTGGTGAAAAATCAATTTTATTGCCTTAATAATAAAATTTATTTTACGTTGACATTAGGTTGGTTTAAAGCCTGTTTAAGCCTTTGCTTGGATTCTTAATTAGTTTGCGAAATTAAAAGCCTTAAAACATACATGATATAGTATAATAATTGTATATAGTGACATATTAAACAACACTAGCTTACGACCCGCGGCTTCGTCCGCGTAATTCCATAGCAATGAGTTATTCCAATTTACCCGGTAAGAGTAGCCTTTAGACTGCTATCTTCAATCTCAAAAATCATATCGTAAAATCGCTCCGTTGCGACGTGAAAGAGAGACAAACAAACACATTTCTCATTTATAATAATATTACCTACTAAGGTGCTGTTTATTTGGAACTTATAAAAGTCCCGCCTTGTGGTAGATTTATTTCTATTCTATAAAAAAATTGTGATTCATTTGAATGCTATAAAATTAAATATAATATTCTTTGTATTAACACTTATATTATACTAGATTTCCGCCCGCGGCTTCGCCCGCGTTTTCAAAGAAAAACCCGTATAGTTCCCATTCCCGTGGTATTTCCGGGATAAAACGTACCCTGTTATTCCAAGTTTCCCTCTATATGTGTGCTAAATTTCATTGTAATCGGTTCAGTAGTATTTGCGTGAAAGAGTAACAAACACACACACATCCTCACAAACTTTCACATTTATAATATTAAGTAGGATTATTTATTAGTAAGGATTGCCTAATTATTTGGAATTTTCTTTGTATTGCCAAATTTTAAAATAATAGAAAAAAATCGTGATATAATTTTTCTTATGCTTAAAAAAATCTGATTTAGAAAGTATTTGAATGCCATACAATTAATATCAAAATCTTTGTATTTTTAAGGTGAGAAACGCCTTTCCTTCTAAAATGTCTAGTAAATAATATAGCATCTATTAGTTATAAATATTGATATAATAAAGCCCAGTGGGGTGTGATTTATAACCAATAAGCTTCAAGCAATGAAATATGGGAGTTAACCAAGTTTGATATTAGATATAAAAACCTGTACATACATACATATCTTCTCTATATGTATAAGATTCTCGTCACAATGTTAGTTACCATACTCCTCCGAAACGGCTTGACTGATTTTCATAAAATTTTGTGTGCATAACATTTTGCTTTCTATTTGTGAAAAAAAAATCATTAAAATTGTCGAGTAATTTGATTTATTTAGTTATTTTTTATTATTTAAAAAATGCAATTATTAATATATAGAATACTAGGTTTCCGCCCGCGGCTTCGCCCGCGCAGTCAAAGAAAAACCCGCATAGTTCCTGTTCCCGTGAGATTTCCGGGATTGCGTCATTTTCCCGGGATAAAAAGTAGCCTATGTCCTTTCTCGGGTATCAAAATATCTCCATACCAAATTTCATAAAAATTGGTTCAGTAGTTTAGGCGTGATTGAGTAACAGACAGACAGACAGAGTTACTTTCGCATTTATAATGGAATTCTGCTGTAGAAAGTGTTTTACGAACTGACGTAAACTAATTGCTGTTATAATTATGCTGTTTAAAAGCTTCTTAAAGAAGTTCAATTGAATAATAGCCTACTTTAAATATAATAATATAAGAAATATACCTACATAGTAAAATATTTTTCTACTGTGCGTATCTTTTTCACTTAAACTTAGAGCGTATACGCACTATGCGCTGCACTGCGATGCGGCCACCGCATACCGCACAGTGCGCATAGAAATGAATATTACGTACATAATTGTGCTTGCGGTCAGCCGGACGGCTACCCGCAATGCGGCTACCCGCATAGTGCGTATACGCTCTTAGACTTTTTTATTACATTTTAATATCCTTACTTTGTTACCATACTGAAATTTTAAGTCTCTACCGGGACATGAACCCCGTACCTCTTAATTCTACTTACTTTAATCAGTGTACTAAAAGGTAAAATATATTTATAATGTAAAATATTATTGCAAGCATGTTGCAAGCAACATTTTTGTGGAGTCACGGTGTTAATGATCCGTTGCCATGGCAACGAACCCTACCTTTTATAACTGCAAACTATTAGCAAAAAATGAATAGACTAGCTGTTACCCGCAACGTCATCTACATTTAATATTTTATAGCTTTTCATATTTCATACCTTTGAATTTTAGTAATAAATCAAATTGAAGTACTTATGATTTTATTTATATAAATGGATCATGAATTTTTTGATCAATATGTAGGTAAGTTTAGATTTACTTGAAAGTTGAAACCATAAGGCAAAAAGCTTTTGACGTGACAACGTCTTATAATTCGATAGAGCCGGCTGCACGCACGAAAAAACATGACTCATGCGGCGTTACCTCGCTCTGAGGCGTTCCATGTAAGGCTTGAAGTGCAAGCGAGAGCGCGGAACGAGCGACAAAGAAGCACAATCGGACGTTGTCACGTTCAACTATCGTAAGTAAACCGACTTTACAGACAACCAATTTTTTAAATATTTGTCTGTCTGTCTGACTATTCATTTCTACAGTAGAATCATTCGAACAACTAAACCGATTTTGAATGTTCTAGTTTATTATAGTTTGTTTATTTGAACGCGCTCATCTCGGTATTTCGGTGTTAGATAGCCTATTTATCGAGGAAGGCCATATTATATAGTCATGCTAAGACCAACAGGAGTGGAGCACTGCGGGTAAAACCGCAGGGCACAGTTAGTATAAACTATTTGTTATGTATTGATAAGAATACAAATAAAAACAAATAGAAGACACGACTATCTAACCAGCTACATTCAAAATACATCAAAACCTATTCAATTAATTACTAAATGTGCTAAAAATTTCTCATAAGCCACGTCTCTCAAAACTCTACTCCTTTTTAGGCACTCATATAAAAAGAATTCATTAAACGACTCAACTGAAGAGCTCTGAGAACTTTTAACCAGTTCAACTTCTGTATAAACAAGTATGAATTAAAAATCAACAAAAACTTCACTAGGCAAAGTAAGAAAAAGCTGTTGAAATTAAATGTAACAAAAATTTTGAGTTTATGAAACAGTATAGTTTGAAGTGACTTTTGAATCTATACTTAATATTATAAAGCTGAAGAGTTCGTTTGTTTGAACTTTGAACGCTCTAATCTCAGGAACTACTGGTGCGATTTGAAAAATTCATTCGGTGTTTGATAGCCCATTTATAGCAGGCTATAGGCTATATATCATTACGCTAAGACTAACAGGAGCGGAGCAATACGGGTGAAACCGCGGAGCACAGCTAGTGAGTAATAATTAGGCTTTTGTCGATTCTTCCTTATTTTTAAATAAACTATTGATAAATAATTAATACAGTTTTAAAAAACGAAAAAAAATCATGAGATTCCTTGATAAGTGTTTGAATTCAAGTGGGTCGTAATCAAGTCTAGAGGACTCGGTTACATACATACATACAACCATGTTAAAAAGTATTCACAAATCTATATATATAAAACTCAAAGGTGACTGATATAGTGATATATCAACGCACAGCCCAAACCACTGGACGTATCGGGCTGAAATTTGGCAAGCAGGTAGATTTTAGGACGTAGGCATCCGCTAAGAAAGGATTTCCCGAAATTCTTGCGGGAACGGCGAAAAACGGGGATGCACGTACAAAGTCGTGGACGGAAGCTAGTAAAATATAAAATGACTAGGTTTTAGTTTACTTATAATAAACTTCAAACTTTGGCTTGCAACTCCCTACAACTTTTAACTTTAAACTCAAAAAATATTGGCTGCAATATGACACTAGTTTCAAAGAGAAACGAAGTAGAGACATCTGAATATTCCCATGAAATGTAGTTCAGAACTGACGTGATAGATGAGAAATTTGTTTGAAAAATATATGTTTAGACGTAATTATAGACAGATCGATCGATACACATGTTTAATTTATAAAATACTAGCTTTCCGCCCGCGGCTTCGCCCGCGTTTTCAAAGAAAAACCCGTTCCCGTAGGATTTCCGGGATAAAACCTATCCTATGTCCTTTCTCGGGTATCAAAATATCTTTATATCAAATTTCATGCCAATTGGTTATCTGTAGTTAAGGCGTGATTGAGTAACAGACAGACAGACAGAGTTACTTTCGCATTTATAATATTAGTATGGATTATGCAATATGTAGAAAAACATGTATAAATAATAATCTACGTAAAAAACTAAAAAGCTGAAGTTTCCATGTTTGGTTGAACGTGTTAATCTCAAGAACTTCCCGTTACAATGATAGAATGAATACAAGATTTTTCTTAGTGTTGGATAATCCGTTTATCAAGGAAGGCTACCACTATATTACATTACGATCAATAGGAGTGAAGCAGCGATGTAAAATGTAGCAAAAGCGGGCTAAAATATTCCTTAAAATAGCAGACGAAGCTACGTGGGTCAGCTAGTTTATATTAACCACAAGATAAAAAGATTGTACCTCAGCGGATTGTAACTTAAGTGCATTGCATATGCAATCCGTTGAACAGCATAAACAATCACCACTCCATTCTAAAGTGAAACCAATAATCTGCATGTGGATCGGGTTGCGAAACCATGGATCTATTTATCTTGTTACGATCCTATCTATACTTATATTATAGAGATGAAGAGTGTGTTGTTGTTTGTTTGTTTGAACGCAATCTTAGGAACCACGGTTCCGATTTGAAAAATTATTGAAGTGAAACTTCTTTATCGGGGTTGGAAAAAAATTTAGTGTAACATTTTTTCGTTATGCGTGACATTTTTCCGTTACGCGCCATCTTTTTCTTATCCCTACCACGCGTGATTGGACGTATTTCTGTAAAGTTGCATATAGTAAATTAATTTTTGAAAAATAAGGTCATAAAGAAGTTTCACTTCTTACGTGTGTACACTAGTACACGCAAACATTTTTTTCCTTGTTAGATATATTTATCGAGGAAGGTTATAGCAGTTATAGGCTAAATAATTATATCATCACGCTAAGACCACGGGGCATAGCTATTCATCAATAAGAAAAGAAATAGAAATAGCATGCTAGACTTAAAAATATAATATGTATAAATGATATTTAATAACATCTACAAATTATATTGGTATTTAATAGTAAAATAAACACATTCGAAAATCCTTGTGAAATTTAATTATTCAAGGCATATAAAACTACTAGCTTACCGCCCGCGGCTTCGCCCGCTTTGTCTAAAACCTAATAAATTATATACTAAAACCTTCCTCTTGAATCACTCTATCTATTAAAAAAAACCGCATCAAAATCCGTTGCGTAGTTTTAAAGATTTAAGCATACAAAGGGACATAGGGACAGAGAAAGCGACTGTTTTATACTATGTAGTGAAGTTATATGATTTAACTATATCTACAATTCATTAATAGTAAAACAACCATCTTCGAAAATTCTTGTGAAATTTAATTATTGAAGACGTACGTAGATCTTTCCTATCTATACTAATATTATAAAGAGGAAAGGTTTGTATGTATGTATGTATGTATTTATGTATGTATGTATGTACATATGTATGGTTTTCACGCATAAACTACTGGCACATCTACTGGACCGATTTTGATGAAATTTGGCACAGATAATCTTTAGACCCTGAGAAAGAACATAGGCTACCTTTTATTGCAAAATATGTACCACGGGCGAAGTCGGGGCGGACCGCTAGTCTATACTAATATTAAAAAGAGGAAAGGTTTGTATGTATGTATGTATGGTTTTCACGCATAAACTACTGGACCGATTTTGATGAAATTTGGCACAGATAATTTTTAGACCCTGAGAAAGAACATAGGCTACCTTTTATTGCGAAATATGTACCACGGGCGAAGCCGGGGCGGACTGCTAGTCTAAAATAAACATAAAAAGCGGTTAAAACCAGTTAATTTGATTACAGCTATAAAGGCTATAAAAGTGCGGTTTATAGCGTGGAAATGAAGAATGGTGGTCTGATCATGAGAGCTATATATTATCCAAGAAGTCGATAAATTTAAACGCTTTTAAGATATTTGCGTGTACCATTTTATATTCCAGTTAGAAAATATATTGTACACCCATTCGTTTAGTTAACAAGGTGTCTAATAAAAATCTCGTATCATAATTAGACTACAGGCCCATGTTGAAAAATTTATGGGTCATTTAAACCACCAGGTGACCTATCTAGAACGATATAAGAGCATAAAATAATAAGATTCAGCAAGGATTCAGCATTATGACGTCACTTTGACACACGACGTCAAGCTGTCCAACTGAGTGCAGATGAGAATTCGAAAGTACAGGTAGAGATGTTTTCCCCTTGTCTCCATGATTTTTTTACGGCGTTGCGTAATTGAAATAGTATGACACAGATGCCGTACAAAAATGGTGGTCCACAAAGTCGGAATTTATTTTTATTTTCCGACAATTGCCGGGGTAAATTTGGTCATTTGATTTTGTACGGCATCCAAGCAAATTTTACCAAACTAAAGCTAGTATAACATACATGTCAAATTAAAAACCTCAATGCTAAGTTTATTATTACTCCAGAAATGTCTATCCAATATTTTTTGTACAAATCGATATCGCTTCAATGATTAATTCTAAGACCATTGTTTAAAAGTAATTACTTCTCTAGTGTTATTTTATCCAGGAGAAATTCAATAGGATTTTTCATCAAAATAAACAGGTTTTCGATTAAAGGACAGGTATTTTTCATTCGGCTTTGTTTGTAGCCAGACAGAATTGTTAAGGTGCGAATCTGTGTCTGGGGATGCTTTTGCGTTGTTTTATGTTATCATGAATGAAAATATTATATGATAGAATATAGTTTAAATTAAATTATTTATGATAAATGCTTGTTGATAGAGGCGATTTCTGAAAGTTTTTATGTTAAGAAAATCTCTTATTGTGTATTTTTCTAATTCAAAAGATAATAATTCTATTTATTTCCTATGCAGAATGCGTGAATAAACATGCACACATGTTCACAAAAAAATACAAAGTTTACATATGGCATACTTACCCCTTTTTTTAAAGTCGGTTAAAAACAACTGTTATTTACATAGAAAGGATAAATATCAACTTTAATATCAGAGTATGTAACATCTCTATCTGATACTGTTGGATACTAAAAGCTATCGATAGCCTGATGCCAGTAAATCCGTCCGTACGTTTGATATATCTTTCAATATAGTTTTTAATAATAACCGTAAATATCAGGGTATTTGTATTTTGTAGGTAGTTTTTCAAGTGATTTTGTATCAAAATGGAAAATATAGAGACAAGTAAATTTTATTAGTGTCGATCAACATTTATTTACAAAGACTAGATAATGACAAACAAACAAAGGTTTTTCCGTTCATCTACATGTTATAAATCAAAGCCATTCGTCTGTTCGTTTGTTCGAGATTACCTCAAAAACTGCACGGATTTTTTTGAAGTGAAAATTCTTTAGGCGCGTTGAGAGTAAAATTTCATGGCAATACCGTCACGTCATGGAGTAAGGCGATCTTGGAAATTTTCCAAAGAAGGTTACTTCTGACACGTGTGCTTGGTAAACACGCTCTTTTTTTAAGCAACGCAGGTGAAGTCGCGGTCGGAATGCTAGTTAATAGTGTAGATGACATACAATGTCTCCAGGTATCGTCTACGTCATCGGAAGTTGGTTAAAAGGAGGAAGTCGAGTGACAATATCCGCTAACGAACGTAGGGAAATTGGCGGGAAGTCGTTTGTATGTTTACATGTATGGGTTTTGTAAAAGGCTTGACGAAAGGGGTTTGGGGTTTTTACTCGGCGAAAAGAGGTTGTTTTCATGTGTATGTATACTTGTTAAGTAATCATCCAAAAATGTTGTAAATTTCAAAAAGAGATTAAATAATTATGTAGATCGTGAAATGTTTTCGCTACAGAGCATAGTATCTTTCCGACATCATTCATCGAGGCCTTAACGGCCGGTCAGTCGAGTAGACTGGTCGAGGATCCTCGCTTTATCAATGTGGAATTCCACCTTCCTTTCTCCACATAATCAGATGTATGCATTGAGTTACTATGTACTACGTACTAGAGAGGACTTCGCTACTACACAATTTGTAACACGAGTTAGAGCCAATCGTCTCAAACCAATTTTTTTTTGTTACATTGATTGGTTTTAATTGATAAGTTTAGTCATATTTTTTAAATAAGATAAACAATATTTTTTTTTACATTGATTGGTTTTAATTTATAAGTAATAAGAGGCAGAATATCTACAAAGTGTATGACTCACTAGCCGCCCCGTGCGCGCCAGATTTTGTTCGTGGTATCCTCTCTATACGTAGTAAAGGATGTATGCATATTTTTCTCACTTTCTGGCTTGATGTATTTTAGAATGACGTGTCAAATTGTTATTAAAATTATGAATTCTAACCACTTATATCATCAATACATAATATATAGTTCTTCTGTATGTTTACCGAATCGCAAGTAAAGTATATGTAAGCAAATAGATTTTTTTTATCCTACAATTAAAACTGTATCTTATTAAGAACAAGAAGCGTAAAAGATTCCCAATAATACATACCTATGTGTCGATTAGCCTTATCGGTTAAAGTTGAAATAACGCTACCAAAATGAAAAGCGACGTGAACACATGTAAAACACGACTCTTAAACTGTGACGTGTATTCGAAGACAAACTTCCTGACTCATTTCGCAAAGTATCGAAGTATGTAAAACATAGTAAACTTTTGTTCGCATCTGCAGTTTGCTCTATTTAGCTTTTAAATATGACTTGTTATTTAATGTGGTTAATAACTTACCTATAGATAGATGGTTATTTTAAAGTCATCACAAGGATTTGAAACATGTGATGGTAAAATACTGATCAATCGAAACAGGAGACATTTTCTCGTTTTGTTAAATTTATGCTAAATAAAGAAGCATTTTCCAAATTCCAATCATTATCCTTTCAATTAATATAGGTACCTAAAGATGAAGTTTGTTTGAACACGCTAATTTCACGAACATTCTTTTACTGTTGGATATGCACAACGTGATTCGTATTTATATCACTAATCTATAAAAAAACATAATCAAAATCGGTTCAACAGTTTAAACGAATACTTAACATAAATACAGACTTTACAAATTCATATTATCCAAGATTACGCCCTTTATCTGGCTGAGTTGCTACATTCAGGTCGGATGAAAGCAAAATCGTTGTAACGCGAATATTTCGCACTGAAAAAGATCCTTTTGATTCCTTTTTATTTTTTATCTTAGACATTTTCGCAAATTATCATTCTTTCTTTTTTATAATAATTCGTTCCAAAGCAAAGAGGTTATTTTTCGCTTCATGTGTTTCGAGTGATTTTAAGGCTGCAGTCTAGCAAAATTGCGTTTTCAACAAGTTATTTGACAATTTTTTCCCGGCTAATGAAATGATAAACTGAATTTTTTTTTCTTGTTTATCAATTAGTGTTATATACGCAATGCGCGTGAATTTTTTCACATTTATAAAGTTACTTTATTTTACCTTAATCAGGCCTTCAAGATAAGTCTCTTTCCCCCAAAGACATTTCGAGCTAAGTTTGTGCACTCACTACGTTGCAACCGATTACAATTTACACAATCTGATCAGCGCATTATTATCCTTATATAGTCGTTATTAAAAACTGCTGAATACAATTGCCGAAAAACTTATAATTTTCTTAATTAGAACGTTATAAATTCATTAAATTTCCCATTTTTTGCCTTACAAAATCTATTGATAAATACTACTAAAAGTTATTTTTTCCATTAATTTATTCGAGTTGGTTGAAGACCAATGAGTATTAATCCTTTAAAAAATTTTTTTTTTTAATTTTGATAATTCTTTAAAAATTAAAAAAATATTTAAAATAAGTAGGAAAAATCCTAGCGAATTTCTTTAGTCGCGCTCCTTGGGCCGGAGCGTTCTGACGTGTGCTCTACGCTCGATTTTCCTTCATACCGAAGTGAAAGTTGCTCTACTTCATTAAATTTAATATTTTTGTTAATTGATTATTTTTATCTTAGTTTTGTGCAAATATTCGTATTTTTAAACATTTGATTTCGATATAGAAAATAAACGAAAAAAATACGCGTGTAACTACACTAGAAAAAAAATTATCTTCGAACATAAAGTTAATGAAACCAAATAGATTGCAAAGGTGATTGGCAACAATTTCTTTATTTTACGGGGTGTCAGTAAAGGGATGTATATTTCTTTAAAACTAAAGTAAGCTCATAAATTTTCTTATAATATAATTTTTTTGAAGTTCCAAAAATGTTTATTTTTCGTTTGAGAAATACGAAATATATAAACTTGTATTGAGAACTTGAACTTCCCAAGTTCATCCGGGGAAATCCCCATACGGGGAAAATGATTTGTTTACTCCAAAATTGATCCGAGGTGTTTTAATTTTTTCTTCTAGTCATTTTCAACGTAGCGGCATGTTGTTTGATTATTAATTTTGTAACTTAAATACAGGATGTTGGTTTTATATTCTGATCTTACAGACGCGCTGACAAATTTAGTCCGCCATTTCTAGTTTAGTCTACCAACTCTAAGTACCAATATTAAAACGAATGGATTATCATCACATCATCAAAACTCAGATGTAATGGAAGATCACAATAACATAGAAAATTCAGGGGGTGTTGAGAACTAAACAAACAGAAGTAACAGAGACGCGAAGAATAAAAAAAGAGGACGAAAACGATAATTCGTTGATGCTTTCCCTTTTCGACGTATTGTTAGGGTACATCACCAATATGCAAAAAACAAAACTGATGATTCCCAATTGCTGATTAAAAATGAAAAACAAATAAACGACAACAGTGGTGAAAATTTGCTGATCACAATGAAACATCCTTCAGTGGTAGCAGATTTACTCATTTAAAATGTATCGGTGAACAGCGTAAAGGAGAGGAGGACAGGAAAACATTATGAATGTGGATGGTGGATTGTATACAGGGTGTAATCGATAAGTATGTGCAGGCGATTATGACGTTATTATTGCAGGTATCAAAAAACTTAAAACTGATATCGAAATTACTTTACCTAATGAGCAAAATGACAATAATAACTTTTTAAAAGTATAACGAGAAATATCTAAAAAATTTACTTTATACACTCCCATATCAAAAAGGGAAAATGGGACTAGTAGAAGTTAAATGTCTAATTCCGGCAAAAGACATGAATGCGGAAGATGTGGTTAAAAAAAATTTAATATTTGAAATACAATGCAAAAAATAACACTTTTGTCATAGATAAGAATCATGACTATTTTTTCCAAATTCGGGGACAACTAAACGTTGCAGAAGCAGAAGTCTGCTTATTTGCTGTTTGGACTGGAGTGAATCATTCGTTAAAAATAGAATATATAAAAAAGTATGTAACGTTTAGGCAAAATAAAATGATGGACCATTAACAAGATTTTACATAAATTGCCTACTGTCAGCATTGATTGATTCGAGACTTCAGCATTCGATGCCCATCAAGGACCCATCCTATATCATTCAAGCGATTGAAAAAAAAGAGATAAATCCAGTGCAACCGATAAAGCATCAGAATGCTAGCAAAAGATTTATTAGGTTTATCAATATAAATCTATATATTATACATAATATAATAAATCTGTAGAAGACGCGAAGACTGACATCCGCGCGGACGGAGTCGCGGGCGGAAGCTAGTCAGAAATAAATATCTTTTGTTTTCATTTGCGTATTTTTCTATTTTATAATTTTTTAACACAAACATTACATTTTTTTTATTATATACAAAATTTGTTTATCCGTTTTATTAGTTAAACTGAACAACTTTCACTAAGAAACTTAGGTCGAAAAAAATGTATAGAGTTATGCATTTTGTATGGAAAGCTTATTTTTTTTTATATTTCGTCCAAAGGACATTGCCAGTGTTCGGACCAAGTGCTGCCCAGGAATGAATGTAATTGCAATGGGATCCTAGCATTAATATACATAAAGAAAAAATATTAAAAAAAATATCCCCCCCTGGAAAACATATAAAAAAATCACGAATGTGTACCATATGTCGATGGCCCGTGGAGGTGGTAAACGGCAGATTGAAACGGGATTTCAAGTTATTTCGCCAGGAATACTGCAACATATCCTTGCCTCACTTTTTTTCCGATCTTAAAATCGCCGCTGAGCTCACTAATGCATTTCATGTGGATTTATTAGATAATCCTCATTGCCGTGATTTCATCAATATAGTTAGAGAGGGGATGGACTCTAATAATGATTTGGCTGATTACGTCTATTCCAAAAGGCTAAACCGAAACAGAGTCGCTTTTGATAACATTAATGTTGTTCAGAACAATGTATTTCCAGTTCTCACCGCTGAGGAATTGACTTTATTCGCAGTTGGTACATACCAAATAAAACTCGCTCCGAGTTACTATAGCGAGCATATACGAAATGTAGAAACATTTGTTATCCAACAATATAACGGAGATTTAAGCGATCTATCAACATTTAATATGCCGTCTGAAAATGTCCACCTCTTCAGATTTAACTTAAGAAGTAGACATACATCGTCTAAAGTCTACCATTCCTATATATTAGTCGATTCCAGCAATACCGGACTGGCAGCCATAAGGAACTATTGTTGCACATGTTTTACGGGTCGGAGGACTATCGGCTGTTGTGCGCACACCATGTGCTTAGTATGGTTTTTAGGGTGGGCTAGGCACCAGGACGTGATAAGGTGCCCTGCTTTATTCTTAGATAGAATTATTATCGATGACGACGACGATGATGATTAGTATAATTATTGTATTCTGTACCAATATGCAGTATTTTATATTTTGTATCGTATTCTGTACCTGTTACACATAAAAAATGTGTATTTATTACATGTTTTTCTTAAAATCATTTTTTTTTTAAATAAATAATTCAAAACAAAACATTTTTTTTCTCTTGACTCCTGGGATAGATTTTGATGCGCTTTGGTTTACATGTTAGTATTGGCCTGAGGAACAAAATGTACCATGTCTTCATTCTGGGCAGCACTTGGTCCACCTCCCATACAAAAACTGTCAATGTCCTTTCTTTGTAAAAGTTGATCAGTTATATAAACATGAAGTTGAAGATATCAATAGAAAGTATTCGCAAATTTTGTGTACTGATAAAAAAAATCACCCGGTGTAATTTTCACGAAAATTGTTTCAAATTGTCATTTTTGGTACTTATTACGAATATTAAATTATACGAATGATTTAATTTTTAAAAATTAAGTGGAGCAACTTTCCCTTAGTACATTTGTATTATTTACATATAGGATGACAGGATGCATTTGTTTGCACTACTAGACCAAGCCCTTAAGTAGCTATGTCATATAATTTTTAAAGGTCTGATTGATACCTCTTTCCTTTTAAGAACTTGGTTAAAGTAATTGCCTTTTTACATGTAACAAGGTTTTTTTCTCAAGATTTGAATTCATTAAAGCATAGTATTCTTATAGTGAATTAAAAAAATCTCAGGTAGTTTATTTAGAAGAAATGTAGGTACCTGCAACAGAAAATGACAATTATTTTATATAAATTATTTTATATAAATTAAAATAACAGTTTAGACAATTTTTTTCCATATTTACTATATTTATATCTTTACATATTATTATAGTCAATATTAAACTTTAATAATTAATTAGGTATTACTTCGTTATAGCCACCGTATATAAAACTTACACACGTATACAATAAAACATAATACATATGTAACCAACACAATACATAAAACTCCAATTTCATTCCAATACATTTTTCTTTGACCTTGTTTGAAAGTAATTTTATACCATTCAGGCACGCGATTCTTATCCACGTGCCAATAACTTGTGTTATTGTATTACACATATCGATAGTAAGAATTGATATTAATGTTCATTGATTCTGTAGAGCTACGTGATGCGTAGACTCTACGATGTTCTACGACGTAGAGGGTTGTTGTTGATACAGTAAAATTCATAAACTTTTAGATTCTTTAGATTTACATGATGCTTGTAGCATGATTCCGCGTAGACTCTACGATGAGCTACAACGTAGACTCTATGTCGTAGAGGGTTGTTGTTGATATACAGTAAAATATACACTAGGTATTATACGATGTTTGATTATCATCAATTAAACATATTATTAGAATAAATATGATGATTTTTAATAGATTTTATCGTAGGTAACTACGGGTACCAATTGAAAAACTATACTAATATTATAAAGCTGAAGAGTTTGTTTGTTTGAACGCGCTAATATCAGGAACTACTGCTCTGATTTGAAAAATTCTTTCAGTGTTAGATAATAGATAGCCCGTTTATCGAGGAAGGCTATAGGCTATATTATATCATCACACTAAGGCCAACAGGAGCGGAGCAATGTGAGTAAAACCGTGGGGCACAGCTAGTTGTAAATAAACAAGAGTTATCTACGGAGCATTTTGTTAATAGTTTTGTCCGTCAGTTAGTCATCAGTCTTTTAGGGATTTACTACAGCAATAGATAATTCTTTACCTCATTCATTCTCGATTTCCCTTTTATGTATAAATAGTTAATAATAATGATGATATAACAAAGTTATATTAAAATGACTTTATTATAAACAATAATTGAATGATCTGTTTAAATAGTGGGATGAGTTTAATTGTTATTTTTACATCGCATAAAAAATAACAGTTTATTAAAAACAGAATACGCAATAATGAATAACAAACATCGTATTAAAGAACACTTTACATATTTTAACGCACTTAAATATTTACAATTTTTATTTATAACATTACATAATGAAAAAATACTCCAACGAGAGAGCCAATATATGCGTAATAAATAAAATTAATACCCATATGAATTACTAAAATAAATTAATGCAATAAGAGCACCGGATGTGATGTAACGATACACCGGAAAGAGGCTTTTAAATCACTCGGAACGGAAGCGGAAGTGGTTCGCTAATAAATATCGTTGGTGGCTGCAAATATCGGTTTTGTAGCTGTTTATTATGTTTTTTATAAGTTTTTCTTTGAAGTTATTCTTATTAGGATAAGTTAGAATATCTTAATATATATAAATCTCGTGTCACAATGTTTGTCCTCAATGGACTCCTAAACCACTTAACCGATTATAATAAAATTCGCACACCATGTGTGATATAGGATATGACACATGGTAAGAGATAGGATAGTTTAAACATGTAGGTACCACGGGCGAAGCCGGGGCGGACCGCTAGTAATGTATTAAATTTCAATGCGAAATACCTACAATAAAAAAACGAAATGTTAAGGTTTATATATATCATTTTTAGATACTAGTTGCACCCCACAGTTTCACATGCGGACAAAACTACGGACAACCTTTTAACCTTTTAGAAAGAAAGAATGGAAATCATTAAATCCAACACACATTAAATAAAAATGCCTTAAAAAAAACAAAATGAAATCCAACGAACAAAAACAAATAATATTGCAATTTAAGAAAGAAGAATAGGATATATTATCTGCTTATTTTCAGTGATATTTTTTAAATAGCTGATCTTTCATCATGGACCTTTAACTGTTTTATCTCTCAATGCAACCAATACTAAAAACTTACAGGCTTTTGCATTTATACTATGATTCTTTATATTCAATATACAGTATAAAACAAAGTCGTTTTCTCTGTCTCTATGTATGCTTAAATCTATAAAACTACGCAACGGACTTTGTTACGATTTTTTATAATAGATAGAGTGATTCAAGAAGAAGGTTTTAGTATATAATTTATTAAATTATAGACAAAGCGGGCGAAGCCGCGGGCGGAAAGCTAGTATCTTTTAAAATTCCTGTGAAAATTCTGTAATGATTTATACTTTAAGCTCTGTTAAGTTCCTGCAGTGAGAACAAAGCTTAAAAGCCCAGAACGGATCTAAATCTTGTTCCTTATAATATTTAATCTGACTTTTCAAACATTTCAGTTACTGTATGTCTTTATTTTAATTATATTTTTCAATTGAATAAATACTTAATATGTATTATATCTATTCTTATATATAAAAATGAATCGCAAAATGTGTTGGTAAGCGCATAACTCGAGAACGGCTGAACCGATTTCGATAATTCTTTTTTTATTATATTCCTTGAAGTACGAGGATGGTTCTTATGTAGAGAAAACGTAAATATGTACCACGGGCGAAGCCGGGGCGGACCGCTAGTCTAATGATAACTTGAAGATCGGTTTGAATAAGCTTAACACGTAAATAATAATGTACTTAAAACTAATCTACATCACTCGTATTGAAAGATTTTTCCTAGTAATAATTTTTATGACCAGACTAATAAGTGTCATTTTATTCATCCCCTTTTTAAAACGATTTAAGAAAAACTGGACATAGATAATTCAAATTACTTGGTGACGTCATATTCCTTGCCTTCTACTGCCTAATGTATTTGCTCGAAATGTTGTTACTTATTGATATAATTTAATATAAGATAATGGAAAGCTCAGCAGTGTCCAGCACGGTTGGTTGGTTCGAGTGTCGGGCGGCTGGTATAAAGCGAGGGCACGGCTCCATGTGAACACTCACGCAGCATCAGCCTCTCCACTCGTGCACAATCTGAGCCGCAAGATGTCCGCCAAGCTCGCAGCCATGTTCGCGCTTGTTGCAGTCGCAGCGAGCCTCGTCGAGGGCAATCCTTCTATCGTCACTGGATACGACCACTTGGAGTTGTGCATTGAGAATTGTGCTCAATGCAAGAAGACGCTCGGAGCGTGGTTCGACGGCCCGCTGTGTGCGGACTCTTGCCTCAAGTTCAGAGGGAAACTGATCCCCGACTGCGAGGACTTTGCCTCCATTGCGCCCTTTCTCACCAAGATTTAAGTCTGAAATTATAAGTTATGATATTGTAATTTGATCTCAAGTTATATGACAAATTGTGTAATGTTTACTAGCAATTGTGATGTATATTTTATAGTGTTTAAGACGTAATGTATTAGCGTGAATAAAATACGTTATATTAGATTAAAACTTTTTTTTAAAAAACACTCCTTACTGATTATTGTAATTTCACAATGTGACACTCCTATGAAGCAAGTATATCTAATATAAAAGACACATATTTTGTATAAGTATGAAATAGCTAATAGGTGAAATAAAAAAAATGAAACAGGTACCTACATGATTTTCGTTTGTTTTTTACGATGCAAAGAAATGAAACTTTACAACGGACTTAGCTTTTTTTAGAGCATGTAATCTCATAAGCAACTTATAAATTTGCTTTTGATTAAAAAGTTTATTAATGTGTATATAACATCAACTAATTAGTCGAGCCGTGACAATTCAGTTACCTGTTCGCACTTGAATTTTCTGATAAAAGAAATACGAACAATTTAATCGATGTAGAAGTTGTACATCGTAGTCTTAAACTATAAATTGACTTACTTTCCTTTTCATTTACAAGCATTTATGTAGCAAAGACGCTAAAAATTTTGAAAAAAATAGAAATTAGCCTTTATCTTTCAAAAATTATGCTTTAGGTTGATGTAATTTTTTTTGGAATCAGACCAGTAGTTCTGCATTTATCAGTTTCCAACATACACAAGTAAAAATAATCCTCTTTATAATTCGAAGAAGTGAAGAAGTATTCATATTTGCTCTACATGTCCAACGATCAACATAAATATAATAAATGATATTAAATATTTTTCTCTTAATGGTCACAAATTACCTACTAGTTACTATAAATTTTGTTGAAATATAAAATATTTATAAAGAATAGAAAAAATTCGATCACGAGGCGGGACCTGACGGGTCACGAGTGGCTGAATTGGTCAGGCATCCGCCCCGGAATGGCGCGAAAGGATGCGGGTTCGAGTCCCGCCTCGTGATCGAATTGTTTCTATACTTTATAAATTTATAAGTTTAATTTTGCTAATATCTTAGTATCTATTATTTTAGGTTTTCTACTTATTTATTAACAACTAGTTACAGCCCGCTGCTTCACTCACGTATTACTTGATTAAAAAATAGTCAATGTACTTATCCAGGCGATATCTATATCTGTACCAAATTTTAAAAACAGCCATCTAAACATATAAGTTTTTGCATTTACTTGTATTTTTGTATAGTAAGTGGAGTATAGTTTCATATGAGTGATCTTCAACAAATGATTGTAATGACTTTAAACATGAAAGTCAGAAAATTATATTGATTTTATTATCAGCACTATCTATTCGAAACTAATTTACCAAAAATATATTTTTAATATCATAAATACGATTTGTGAGGATGGATGTGATCTTTGTTGCTCTTTCACGGGAAAACCACTGAACGGATTTTAATAATACTTTGCAGTGATGTAGCCTCAAATGAGCTATAGAAATACTTACTTTTGCCCGCGGGAGAAAACGCACGGCATAGCTAGTTAATTATAAATATTTCTGAAAGAAACTCAAGTCTAAAATACAATATTTTTTATGGGTTGGGCTCGTATTATCTATAATTTTACTTACAGTTTTCACATTTAAACACATAAGCACAATTATTTTGTACATCAAAAATTTAAATATTTAATGTCGAGTTTTAAAAAAATGCACATTTCGAATCGAAGAAATCAGTAACCTGAAACGATTTTTGCAGTTGAAATATAATAAAATTTCGTGTGCACAAAGCACATAATCATCAAAATATTAAACACTAGCGGTCCGCCCTGGCTTCGCCCGTGGTACATATTTACGTTTTCTCTACATTAAAACCATCCTCGTACTTCAAGGAATATAATAAAAAAAGAATTATCGAAATCGGTTCAGCCGTTCTCGAGTTATGCGCTTACCAACACATTTTGCGATTCATTTTTATATATAAGAGAAGATTTACGAAACTTAATCGAGTAAAAAGGTTTAATTTCTTTAAAACTAAGCAGATAATATTCTTGTACAAATCAATATTGCTACATACCTCCTAAAGCAAATATTATACAATTTATGTACTTGTATTTAGCGTAAATACACATATTTTTAGATGTTATTTCAATTAAGAATTTTTGAATAATAGTTTATTTTTAAAAGCAGTACGTTTTCTGTGATATTAGCTAAGACATAATGTACAAAAGTTATTGTTCCTATTTAACTCAATGGATACAAAGTTCGTTATAGCATGATAATTATCCATTGCTTTGCACACAGGTCTTACAACGGACAATATTATAAATCCTCATACAAGACTCTACTTTTTTTTATGTCAGAGCAGGCAAAGGGGCAGGTGGGCCACCTGATGGTAAGTCGTCACCACCGCCCATAAACACTTGCAATCTAGTGTTGCAAGTGCTTTGCCGGCCTTTTATGGACAAATAAGCTATGCTATATAATATTATGCTATGCAAGCTACTATAATAGTTTTTAATTATACATAAAATATTATAATGAAAACAATGATATCATAAGTATGATGGTGTTATCTACACCCACACCTTACCAACACAACATTGATCTTCAAAAACGGCACACAAACGCATACACAACTAGACATTACAGTAAGATGGCATAATTCAACATCGTGAGTGAAAAGGGCGACTACTGAAGTAAAATGTGTCTTGAGCCACATAGACGTGCCAATCTGGAACCGTTAACAACCTATTTATTTTTTACTTATCATTTAAAAGAAAACACCAACTTTCGTACAAAAGCAAAGATTTGATATTATAATCATATGATTTGATTTGTAGGCATCAATGTTTTATCTCTACAGCTCTATTCTGAGTCCTAATTGAATTACTAAAGCACTAAGTAGCTAATGGAAAGCTCAGCAGTGTCCAGCACGGTTGGTTGGTTCGAGTGTCGGGCGGCTGGTATAAAGCGAGGGCACGGCTCCATGTGAACACTCACGCAGCATCAGCCTCTCCACTCGTGCACAATCTGAGCCGCAAGATGTCCGCCAAGCTCGCAGCCATGTTCGCGCTTGTTGCAGTCGCAGCGAGCCTCGTCGAGGGCAATCCTTCTATCGTCACTGGATACGACCACTTGGAGTTGTGCATTGAGAATTGTGCTCAATGCAAGAAGACGCTCGGAGCGTGGTTCGACGGCCCGCTGTGTGCGGACTCTTGCCTCAAGTTCAGAGGGAAGCTGATTCCCGACTGCGAAGACTTCGCCTCTATTGCACCCTTTCTCACCAAGATTTAAGACTGAAATTATGAGTTATGATATTGTAATTTGATCTCAAGTTATATGACAAATTGTGTAATGTTAACTAGCAATTGTAATGTATACGTTATAGTGATTAAGAAGTAATGTATTACCGTGAATAATATACGTTATATTGGACTAAAGATTTCCTTTAAATCCCCCTAACTACACGCACAACATCGTATAGTAATTTGACAATTATATGAAGACAATTGAGATGCTTTATATTAAAAAAAATATGTATAAATATTAAATAGGTGTTAAAAAAATTGTATGAGGTAATACATAACATGATTTGCATGTTGCATTTGATGCATTTGAATCAAATGAAACTTTACAACGGACTCAAATATTTTTAATATTAATATTATGTATCTTCTTTTAATAAGTCTGTTACACTTCTTGATTATAATTCGATCACAGTCGGGTTTCGAACTAAAATATCAAATTAAATCGTGAAATATTAAACAAATTCTTTATTATTCTTTCTTTATTTAGAATAATAACAACTGCAGATTTAAGGCGAAAAATTAAATATCTTTTCTTTATTAATTTTACTCTATAAATTGATATTACACTTTTAATATAGAATTTTAAAGGTCATTCATAAGTTAAAATAAAAATAAATTTGAGATTGAAAATGCTTAATATATCGTCTACAACCTGAGTAATAAACGAATCTTAATATACTCTTTAACTAAAAATGAAATGCATTACTTTATACCATGTTATATTATGTTACTAGCTTTCCGCCCGCTACTTCGCTTGCTTTGTCTTAAACCTTATAAATAAAACCTTTCTCTTGAATCAACCTATATATTAAAAAAAAACTGCAAAGAAATTCGTTGCGTACCGAGTTTTAAAGATTTAAGCATACATAGGACATAGGATAGGACGTAGGGACAGAGCATTAAGCGACTTTGTTTTATACTATGTAGTGATTATGTTGCTCAAAATATAGCAATGTGAATTTGAACTTTCAATTAAGTTGGGTACCAAGTAGCTAAGTTTGGTTACCAAACTTAATTTTGTCAATTAAGAAGCACCCAAAATATTATATTATGATTTAGATACAAGCAAGGTAACTTTTTTTTGTTCTTATTATATACGATAGGAGGAAGTTTGTCCTTCAAGACTTAAATTGATGTTTATCAGCTAAGTTATGACCGATGAGGCTAAGTTTTTGAAATTAGATTAACTTATGGTCGCTTTTCATGTTAAATTGCGAGACAGGAACTTCTTTTTTAAAAACTTATGATGTAACAAAAACTTGTACTAAAAACATTTTAAAACTGGATTTCGAATGAAGCAATTTCGTTGTTTTTATTTTCATTGTTTATTTTCAAGTAATTATTGTTTAAAATTGTATTATATTGTTCAAATAACTTTCTAATAGGGATGAAAACTGAAAATTTATTGTTGTATTCGATTTCTGCTTGAAGGATTTTTTGAGAGTGCTACAGAATTTTGTTGATTATATGTATTAATTAAATTGTTACTAGTTTATATTTTAAACTGATCGTTTACTGTTGTTTATTTTCAGTAGGTAGGTTAATAATTAATAGATACATTCTAATGGTGTAAAATTTTATTTCAAAATAGGAACCAAATACATTATATTGATTAATTATAAATTAAACGTATTCATACAGAAAGACGTAAAACCATTGCACTATACAACAGTTTTGTAGCCTTATTTAAATCTTAGTGAGAAAGGGCGCAATGGAGGCTACGTCCTCGCAGTCGGGGATCAGCTTCCCTCTGAACTTGAGGCAAGAGTCCGCACACAGCGGGCCGTCGAACCACGCTCCGAGCGTCTTCTTGCATTGAGCACAATTCTCAATGCACAACTCCAAGTGGTCGTATCCAGTGACGATAGAAGGATTGCCCTCGACGAGGCTCGCTGCGACTGCAACAAGCGCGAACATGGCTGCGAGCTTGGCGGACATCTTGCGGCTCAGATTGTGCACGAGTGGAGAGGCTGATGCTGCGTGAGTGTCCACATGGAGCCGCGCCCTCGCTTTATACCAGCCGCCCGACACTCAAACCAACCAACCGTGCTGGACACTGCTGAGCTTTCCATTAGCTACTTAATTGATAAGTGCCTGAGGTGATATTATGAGTAGATACCTTTTTATCTGGGCAGTAGTAGTGAGAGATTCCTTGGTGAAACATGTCTCCTTTTTTCGGTATTTTTTTTTAACATAAACAAATGTGTTTTAGGTGTTGATTTAGTACGGCGAAAAAGCACGTACGTATCCCTTATTTTTTTATATTCTTTACAAATTTCTCATTAATAAAGCAATTAATCTATAAAATTTAAAATTGAAAAACCTTAAAAGAGCTTTTGAACTTTGTTACTATTCGAATCTTACTTCAAAATCGATTCTATATATGTCCTTCAGTTGTAAATCATTACTAGCCAGTTACTTCAGACAATCACTGTCCAACTTTAGATTCAAAGATACCGTAACAACCTCTCCAATCGTCTGTCCAGAGATTCTTTAAAATAAGACGTAAAGTGCAAATGCATCGAACGGTAGGTCTTGCAGTGCGGAACGTAAGAGGAGTATGGTCTCTTTGATAGCGGAAGATTATATTTTCTTCTTTATATTATGTCTAAATATTGAGATAGCGATTGATAATTAATTTTTTGTGGGCTATTTTTATTTAGATAGAGTGTGGAGTATTCAATAGGTAACGTTTGTTAGCTACGTTAGATGTTTGTGAAGATTTTTTGCAAAATAACGTTTGAATTGAAACTTCTTTAGGCGCGTTGAGAGTAAAATTTCAAGGTCGTGTCATGGCAATACCGTCGCGTTATGGAGTAAGGCGACGATTTTGCTATCTTTAAATCTTGCCAAAGAAGTTTCACTTTTGAAACGTGTACTGAAACTTTTCCCTCCTTGCTTATAAATTATTGCAGTAAATCGCTGTAACTCCAGCCCCACCGTGAAACACAAAAGAGAGAATTCCGTGGCGTTTCGTTATTCAGACAGTCACCTGATTATTCGCTTCGATGACCGAACTAGTGATGTGTGTGTGTTTTATCGTGTACGCTTTTTAAGATGAAATTATGTTAAAACTAGGGGTAGCAGTTTGTACAAACTCTATCCAATAAGAGGAAGACAAACTGTATAGTAATTTCATATTCGTTACATTAAAAAAGCTATTGCATTACACTTTTATTTTTAAAGATGCCACAGTTCTGTTTAATACCGTACTAAAATTCTGGCTGTGTAAATAATATAAAATAGAGAGATTTATGTAGGTTTACGCAGTTAACTATTTTCTTATAACTATAATTTTATTTTATGTTAAAATGGTGTCTATAGGGTCTAGAACTTAGATTTTGTAAGACTGTAATTTAGACATGCATATAATATGTATTGCACATAAGTCATTGCCATAAAAATTACAGTACAAACGATATTTATTAAGAAATAAAGTCTTCAATAAAAAAATATCGATAAATCAATACCCCGCACATCACTAGCCTTTTCAGCTTAACAGAGAGTCCACTTGCTATACTTAACTTATCTTTGCAAGTCTGTCCTAACCGAAAATCTAAAAATACTACCTGCTAAATTGCTCCCTTTCTAACTTATACAAAAACCATACATTTGTCTTTGTCTAACTTATCGAACCTTCTAGAAGCTCGAAGAAGATTTAGTGTTTCTATTATTTATCATAATATAATTGATATAATTTATCTTGGTGTATTTATTGCCTAGCTGTTCCACGCGGTTTCAATAGCAAAGCGTTATTAAGGTTTATAAGCTACATCACTACCGAATATCATCAAAATCCGACCAGTGGTTTTTCCGTAAAAGTAGCGTTAGCAACTATTAAGTATTCTATGGTAAAAGGTAAACAAACATACAAGGTATTCAAATTAATTGTTTCCCATGACATATCTATACCAATATTATAAAGCTGAAGAGTTTGTTTGTTTGTTTGAACGCTGATCTCGGGAACTACTGGTCTGATTTGAAAAATTCTTTCGGTGTTAGAAAGTTCATTCATCGAGGAAAGCTATAGGCTATAGGTATATCATCTCGCGCTGAGCCACGCGGGTGAAACCGCGGGGCTCAGCTAGTCATGAATAAATGTATAAAATAAGAATGCTCTAAAAAGTCAGCTTTTTATACTGCTTGTAAGCAGAATTTTCAGTACCATAAAATTTATTTTTTATAAATATATAACAAACAGTATTGGCAGTTAATTTTATTTGTGACCCACACAAACTAAACCATGCCCCTTTATCCACGAAGGGGTTTACCTTACTCAGAAATTACATTAAATCCTTTGAAACCCGCTTGAACTAAATGTAAATGTACTATTATATTAAATTTATAAATTAATTGGATTCCCGTATTTCGGGAGGAAATTAAAATCAAACATGATAATTTTCTTCATTAGATACAATTCATTTGAAGTTCGGTGTAATTAATGTCAACATTACACAAGAAGTCTATTTAATTATTATTTATAAAATTATAGGATTTTTGTTTGTACTGTTTATATTTTGTTTGTGCGTCCATATAGCACTAGGAAAATGACGTCACACACGCTTTCCCCGGCAAAGCCACGTTCACACTGACCGAGCAGCTTCGCGCAGCAATTGCTTCGCGAAGCTCTGTGGAACCCGCCTATTGAAAATATATAGCGTCTATGTTTATATGATATTTTGTACATGATGTAGGTATATATTTTTATTTCTTATATTCTTTAGACTAGCTGTGTCCCGCGCTTTTAAAGGCTTATTACACTACCCGATATGAAGGGCCCTGCATCTAGGGTGGGCGTGTTCCCTAGTTAGTGTGGCGCTTATTACACTTCTCTGCGAATTGGGCCCTAACTCAGTTTATACGCGAATGTCTAGAGAGATAAACGTATTGTTGCATTTTACATTATGCCGCCGTCAGTATCGAAACTTCAAAAAGTTGCTGTAGCAGTGGCAACCGTTGACGCAATAACAAATATTAAAAAAGAAGAGAAAGATCTGGGTGAAAGAGTATTTGCGGTTACGTGAAAAGCTTTCAAATATGCAAATACTAAGCGTGCTTGAACCGGGAGTTTTAATGAATTAATTAGAGTAGGTGCAGAACAATTTGAACACTTGTTGAGTTTTAAAACAATTAAATAAACAATTGATTTAAACAATTTATTTATTTGTTAACATGGCGGTGTGATCACAAACATTTGGAACTTCCCTTTTAAGTTATATAAACCTGTAGTAGGGAAGTTTGGTGACACCTTACATACAAAAGCAGCCACTCCACGCAACAGTCGCGCGGCAACTGAGCTCCCTAACCGCCCTAAACGTTATTACATCACCCAATCTGCAGGGCGCTTAGGGAGCTAGGCAGATCGGGCAGACCCGATCGCCCTAAATCGGGACACTAACTCCCTAAGTCTTATTACACCACTCTTAGTTAGGGTTAGGGTCCCTAAAAATTGGGTGGTCTAATAAGCCTTTTACCCGCATTGCTCCGCTCCTATTGATCAAAGCGTGATGATATATAGCCTATAACCTTCTTCGATAAATGGACTATCTCACACCGAAAGAATTTTTCAAATCGATACAGTATCCTCCATAGATGGACTAGGTATCTAAAGGTAGCATTCGGATCTGGGCTGTCGCGACCTGGCAGCCGCGGCCCTGCATTGTCGCTGCTGTGCGGCGCTGCCAGAAGCTTACGGATAACAGCGTCCGCGACCCAGGCAGCGACTGCCACGCGCAGTAGTCAAACAGCACTCAGTCAAAATAATAGTCAAATATACGAAAGCGAGAACTCGTGAAGAGACTGATAGAGGACGAAGAAGAGGACGATCAAATAATGTTGGTCTTACTATCATCAAAGAGGAATACAATCGATTTATTTTATCATAACATTATCCTAGTAGGTTTTGAGTCAAGGATCGTAAAGTGGTGGATTTTTAGCAATTAATTCAACTAAAAACTCGTCGTTTTCATCGGTAAACGTCGCCAGCAGCGCGACCGTACTGCTCCCGGAGCGGTCCGGCGGCGCTGCCAAAGTCGCGAGCAGGCCACGCCCCTCAGCCGCGCGGCTCGGTCGCTTGCGTCGGACACTATCGCATACAATTCCCTACGAAGCGGTGCCTCGCGACCACGGTCGCGGCTGCGGGGCAGCGGCTGCCGGGTCGCGACCGCCCAGATCCGAATGCTACCTTAACAGTATCCATACTTAATATTATAAATGCGAAAGTAACTCTGCCTGTCTGTCTGTTACTCAATCACGCCTAAACTACTCAACCAATTTGCATGAAATTTGGTATGGAGATATTTTGATACCCGAGAAAGGACATAGGCTACCTTTTATTGCGAAATATGTACCACCGGCGAAGTCGGGGCGGACCTCTAGTATAAAATAATTTTTCAAATCGGACCAGTGGCTTCTGAGATTAGGGAGTTCAAACAAACAAACAAACTCTTCAGCTTAATAATATTAATAAAGACTATAAAAAGTATATTACATACAAATGCATCATGGAAACTAGGCTAAAGTTTCTCCAGTTTGTACATAATTTTGATAATAGCTACGCACATAAACAACATTATAGATAAGGACAGAGGTTGAATATAGATGTTACAAGTTAAGTTTAAACTTTAGTAGGGAAGTTAGCACATCGTCGGATTCTGTAGATAACATTGCCACAGATAATATAATACTATATATTACTTCTATTATATATTACTAACATACGCAGTACTGTACAGTACTTCAAGCCGGCCCACCGACTTCAGCTGTACAAGGCTCAGGTGCGACCGCATATGGAGTACTGTTCTCATCTCTGGGCCGGAGCTCCACAGTACCAACTCCTTCCTCTTGACCGCATCCAACGTCGAGCAGCTCGAATTGTCGATGACCGTAGGCTTTCCGATAGGCTCGATCCTCTGTCAGTGCGAAGAGACGTTGCGTCTCTCTGTATACTGTACAGAATCTACTATGGGGAGTGCTCTGAGGAATTGTTCCATCTACTACCAGCCGCACAGTTCCACCACCGGACCACACGCCGTAAAAATCTGTTCCATCCGCACCATCTGGATGGTTGGCGCTCCACCACTGTCCGCTTCACCCGCAACTTCCTTCCGCGTACGGTGAAACTGTGGAACAATTTGCCACCTGCGGTGTTTCCGAACAACTACGACATTGGGGCCTTCAAGAAAAGAGCTTATTTGTCCATAAAAGGCCGGCAAAGCACCTGCAACACTTCTAGTGTTGCAAGTGTTTATGGGCGGTGGTGACCACTTACCATCAGGTGGCCCACCTGCCCCTTTGCTTGCTCTGACATAAAAAAAAAAATACGCTTGTTACTCTAAATACACATGGGAAGTTAATTTTCGTGTGCAGAGATGCAAGTATAATAGCGTTGTGTTTCTTGATAATAGTTCGTCTGTTGAATGAAGTATTTGTGAATGTTGTTGTATATAAAAGCGTGTTAAAAATAATTAGTAGTTTATAAATATTAATTTGTTAAAGTCTAGTATATTTTTTCGAAAGTTGGTATAAGGAATGGTTTTTGTTTTATACACCAACCTACTTTTCGTAACAATATAATATTATGTAAAGTATTAAAGCTAAACATAAACAATTAATAAAGTTAACATTAATAGATATAAGAATTGTTTAAAGAACAAAAAAAATACGACCACGAGGTGGGATTCCAACCCGCGTCTTTTTGCAACTATTCTGTAAAAAATCTCATTATTAAAGCATTAATTAATTGCTTAAAAGAATCACTATCACTACATAGTATAAAACAAAGTCGCTTTCACTGTCCCTATTTCCCTATGTCCCTTTGTATGCTTAAATCTTTAAAACTACGCAACGGATTTTGATGCGGTTTTTTATAATGGATAGAGTGATTAAAGAGGAAGGTTTTAGTATTTGATTTATTAGGTTTTAGACAAAGCGGGCGAAGCCGCGGGTGGCAAGCTAGTATCATAATATAACATAAATAGTTTCGTGGATTCTTTATGCTATTTTGTGAAATATATAATGTTTTTTTTATCGATATTGTATCTTTGTCACAAAATTAATATCTTACATAGAAATAATTAACACAGTCTTATTCCACAATTTTCTTATATCACTAGAATAACAATACCACGATTGGAAAAATCGAAAGCCAAGGGAAAGTATATAACTGTTTGCTATTGAAATTGGCGCAGATGGAGTTTCTGTGTACGGTATAAAGCCACACTTAGAGACAAATACAGTGGGATAGTGCAAACAATTTGCTTGAGACGGTTTTTTTTCTATGTCTTATAAGTGATGTGTAATGTCTGATTTAAGGCGAAGTTATTTTGTAGCAAATGTGATTTTTGAAGAATAGCAAAAATTTGATCACGACTCACGAGGCGGGATTCAAACCCGCTTCTTTCTGTCTTTTTCTGTCTTTTGCTGGGGCGAGATTTTACTTTTTTTCATTTATAAAGCATTTGAATTTTTAATGTTATGACACAATAATATATCAAGTTGTAGGAAATGTTATTGGTGAAATATATTAAGTTGTTGTATGTAAATCTTATCTTCTTATATATAAAAATGAATCGCAAAATGTGTTGGTAAGCGCATAACTCGAGAACGGCTGAACCGATTTCGATAATTCTTTTTTTATTATATTACTTGAAGTACGAGGATGGTTTTTATGTAGAGAAAACGTTAATATGTACCACGGGCGAAGCCGGGGCGGACCGCTAGTTATTAATAGATTAAATTATTCGTTATTGTTCTTTCGATTCAAATTTTAAACTCAATTATTTGATTTCCTTTTCATAATTATAGATTTTGAGACAATTATAAAGAACTGCTAGACCAAAACTGTATTCCACAGAAATTATTAAAACGATTGAAATTTATCAAGTTTTTTTTTATTAATAAGTTTTTTTAACTAAATTACTTCTTCCATTGTTTGTCTGATACTTTCTGATGTCAAAGAACTAAAAACATAAAATGAACATTATTTTATTATTCCTAATATTTTTGGTTTAATTTATGTAAACTACAAATAAATAATGCCTTCAATTATGTTTTTCTATTGTCTAGATAGACGCTTAATTATGTTTAAACTATATGGAACATCCACGTTGGGATAGATGAACATGTTAGAAAATACAGAAAACATAATTATCATAACCTTTGTAACCGCCTCTGTTCTACCTCCAATAGTTACAACTAGCACATGAACTTTTACTTCAATAATTGGTTCTATACTCAACTGATAAAAATCCAGAATCTTATATATAAAATTCTCGTGTCACAATGTTAGTCTGCATACTCCTCCGAAACGGGTGGACCGATTCTCATGAAATTTTCTGTACATATCGGGTAAGTCTGAGAATCGGCCAACATCTATTTTTCATATGTACCACGGGCGAAGCCGGGACCGCTAGTACTTATATAAGATTCGCCCTCCTTTATATTTATCAGGAAAAACTTTTTACGTAATCTTTTTAATTCTTTCGCGTAGCTCAAGGTCATCATCTTAATTCAAGTTGCTCGTTAAAACGTTACAGTTTAGAATGACGGTGTAATAGTGATTTAGATAATAGAATAAGCCGCGCTCTAAGTCCGTAATAAATATGCGGCAGGATATTCCTTGGGATTAGCGCGAGAGTTTGGATTAGACGGCCGCCTATCACACCGTAGCGTAACGTTCAAGATAATATTGTGTGGCTAAAAAGGTTGTTTTAGTTTTTTTGGATAGTCCATTTATTAACACATTGATAGTAATAGAAAGAACCAATTTTATAAATAAGTGAAAAAATTGGTAAAAATATTTTTCTATGTGAGAAGATGAAGTTGCTTCAGAAAGAGAGAAATCTAATTTTTCAATAACAAGCATGTTAATTTACCACAAATTGCGTGGAAATAATATAACTCTACAATTAAAAAAAAAGACGTGTGGCTCTCAACGTTTTACTAGTTAAACGCCATAGTTTCATATGATGAAATTAAATTTTTATAAATACATTACATACAATATCATGTAAACTTAACAATATCAATGAAATATGAAGTCCAAATGTTTCCATACCTACACATTAAAATTGTAATAAAAAGGGATTTTGGAAATTCTAAGGTAACCATGGAGATTAATATTTCATTAAACGTCTAAAACTTTAAGGATTATCTTTATCAATACCCTCAAGCTACGTTTTAAATACTTTACCACAGATTATAAATATTAGATAGAGAGATTCTATAAATAGGGATTCATTATAATCATACTTTTGTGATATTTTATTTTAATATTGGATATTTGAAATGAATGTTCTTTCAAAAGAGTTTTTAAGCGTGTAGTGATAGAATAGAGTTGGCTTGTTTGTTTTGTTTGAACGCGCTAATCTCAAGAAGTACTGGTCCAATTTGAAAAATTCTTGCGGTGTTAGATAGACCATTTATCGAGGAAGGCTATGTAATAATATCATCACGCTAAGACCAACAGGAGCGGAGCAATGCGCGCGAAACCGCGGGGCACAGATAGTCTAAGATATTATTGCCTATCTATACATATAATAAAATCGTAGGAAAGTCAAAACTGTACATTGAATATTTTTTTAAAAGAATACATAATCCATGATCTATAATCGATATAGAAGCCAAAAACATAGTTTTTAGAATTTTTGTCTGTTTGTCGGTTTGTCTGTTTGTCTGTTTGTCTGTTTGTCTGTATGTTTGTCCAGGCTAATCTCAGAAAGTACTGCACGGATTTACTTCAAATTTTGCATGAATATTACTAACAGGTTGGGTCAGGCTGTTATATACATATTATCATGCTATCACCTTCGGGGGAGGAGCTGTGAACCTTTATTTTTCTTACGTATTCCGTGTACTACGACAGCGTACAATATAAAGACTCATGTTTAAATGTTGTTTTTGAGTAAGCCATGCTATTGTCTACCTTTACACTATAAAAACTACATCATTTAAGTAATTTTGGCAGAGAAACAGTATAATGAATCTTAGTAGTATAAAGACAAATTTAAAACAGCGCCATCTATGAGATTTCATTAAAATTAAATCAATTTACATAATATTAACGCTCCTTGGAAATTCATAATTTAAATATTATGAATTATGATGTTGGTGAGGTTGTTTTTTTTTTAAAGTTAAATAAATAATTCATATCTTCCCAGAGTCCATTTCAGGTGCGCTTATATTTCATGTGAATATACTAAATTTTTATAAGTGAGGGTAGATGTTTATTATTTGATGTCAAACAAGACACCATTACAGTTATATACTCAGAGCAATAAGTTATATAGGTAAAAGACGTAGTATTTGTATTCTCTTTGGGTAATAGTAGATAACAGTGATTGTGTTCATTGGTTACATTTTTAAAAATCTTCGGCTATTTTTTAATTTTCGCCTTCTTGCGTTCCCACAAAAGGTAAGTTGTAGCTTTTATATTTATTGTTTATTATAATTATATAGTTATACTCATGTTTTTAATTAGTTAAAGTTATGACAAAATAAGAAAATGATGAAATTTTATTTTTATGTATAACTTTTACAAGACTATATTATACGCCCAAAGAAGGTCACTTTAGTTCTTGATAAAACTTTATTTGTTAGTAGCTTTTTAATAAAATTAGGTACTTATCTTTTGATTTTTTTTTTATTTACAGATTCAATGTTCATAAAAATTGACGATTTGCGTGAGGATGTAGTGGAAATTAGTAACCTTGCGCGTGGTCAATCAATACATATAATAAAATTCTAGAAAAGTGATGTCTGTACAATAAAAATATGTAAAAAAAAAATAGCAGGGGTTATTATTAAATCGATCCCAAACCCAAAACTGTAGTTATAAATTTTTTTGTCTGTTTGTCTGTATGTTTGTGCACGCTAATCTCAGA
Source organism: Colias philodice (assembly GCF_061535455.1). Taxonomy (NCBI): domain Eukaryota; kingdom Metazoa; phylum Arthropoda; class Insecta; order Lepidoptera; family Pieridae; genus Colias; species Colias philodice. The sequence continues at coordinate 7,646,827 of NC_143107.1, read as the reverse complement.
AACGGCTTATCCGATTTAGATGCGATTTTCATTAATATATTGTAGTAATCTTCATTTAACATTTAGTGTTTATTTCAAGTTAATCGGTTCGTAAATAAAAAAGTTATGACCATTTAAGTATTCACGGCGAACATTTGCTAAGGCATTCTATTGTACACTATACAGTGTACGATAAAACGTAAGTTATCTGTTATACGCTACAGTTTTTCCTTATAAATGTCCAGGTGATCATATCGAAAGTCCCCAAGGGTGGAGGGGTAAGCTGAGGTAGTAGGGGGGGAAGGGGTCAAATTAGAATTATGCTTACTTCTAGGTAAATTTTATACATAAAATGTCCTTTAAATTATGTCGTATTATATTTTTAACCCCCGACGCAAAAAGATGGGTGATAAGTGTTTGACCGCTATGTGTGTCTGTTTGTGCCACCGTAGCTCGCTAACAGGTAATACGAATTAGATGCGTGTTAGGCAGCATATTTTCCGACGCTGGTTCTTAGATAAAGTGTATCAAAATCGGTTCATCCATTTATTATACCTAGGTATATAACCGTAAAAGTGGGAATGTGGGAAAAAATATTAGTTATATTTTTATCCAATTCGGTTTATCCATTTATTAGATTACAGCGGTAAAAGTGGGAATGAACAATAATCGAATGTGATCAAATAATATACTCAAGCGGCATATCAAAATATAAAAGAGCAACGTGTTTTATCGAAATCGGTTCATCCGTTTATTACATTTAGGGGTGACAGTGGTTAGATAAATAAACCAAATGGAGCATCAAACGACAGGATATGACGTGTACATAATACATATAGGTATAATTAGATAATATGGTTTACATCAAAATCGGTTCTGCCATTTACTAGGTGTGGAAAGAGAAGGGTTGAAAGTCTGTGAAAGAAGAGGGGGATATGGGAGCGGGAGGATAGCCACACCCTGGAAATTTTGAATTCTACTCAAAGCCACATAGGCCTGGCTCTTGGCAATTTTTTTTCCTAAAGATACCACTTCTTTTGCCACTGTGATCCATTACAATTTGTGCACGGTTACGGCCCAACTTAAAAGATGTCAAGGAGCAACAAACTTATAGATATCAATATGATGCAGGAATGTAATGTAACCGCAATCGCCGGTACAGCCTGAAAATCAGCGCTGCTTTTGTGCAGCATTTTGCTGAGGCTGTCTCCGTTTGCCTAATTGTAAGATAAATTTTATAATGTGTTTGGCTGTGTTTTTTTTTGGCAATAAATTTCTTTTCTTTCTTTCTTTTTCTTTCTAATATGGAGGTAGAGGTCAAAAACTCACTTGAAAATATCACATGAAAATAAGAAACCGAAGTTAAAAATTTAAAAATTAAAAAGAAAAACCCAACGCAACGAAGGAAAAGGAATAAATAATAATTTTACAAACTTCCCGACGATCTTTAAAATTAAGTACCATTATAAAAAAAATATAATTGTATATGATATGATAATGATGGTATGGCAGCCCCGATGACTTTGTTTTTTTAAAGTGAAACTTTTATTACATCGTCTCAAACTTTTTGGTCTGTGTAGCGCATGTCGCGTGACGGTCGGCTGCCGAGTAGGTATAAAGCAGTGTTCGGAACCGTACGATAATTATTATCGTACAAATACGATAATTTTGTGCCTAAGTTTCACTTTTACCGTGGTTTCATAAAACCACACAACATTTTTATTTTTATAAATATTTAAAATGGTATTTATTTTTAAAGATCTTCGGGAAGTTTGTAAAATTATTTATCCCTTTTTCTATGCACTTTTCTTCGTTGCGTTAGTTTTTTTTTTAATTTAATTTTTATTGCACGGTCTAAACGGTTTATTTACTACAGGCGTGAGACAGGAAAGATCTGAGCGCTGCGACAAACGTCAAAACGCAAAGGAATAGAATCCGCTATCGATACTAATTATTGTCATAAGCGTATGATGTTTTGCTAAGGATTTGTTCACCTTACCAACGACGACGACGACCACGAACAAAATTTTCATCCAGTCGTAATTTAACAAAATTGTGCTAAACACAATTAAAAATAAATTATTAAAATTTCCTGTCGTTCTGGTGATTGGAATTTTTATTTTTGAGATCAACGAATGAAAAAATAGATTTTTCGTAGAAACGGTGGCTCCTAGAAAACAATGTATTTGAAGTTTTTTATAGATAATTTTACCGTTTCTACGAAAAATCTATTTTTTCATTCATTGATCTCAAAAAAAAATTCCAAGCACCAGAACGACAGGAAATTTTAATATTTTATTCTAATTGTGTTTTGCACAATTTTGTTAAATTGCGACTGGATGAAAATTTTGTTCGTGGTCGTCGTCGTCGTTGGTAGGGTGAACAAATCCTTAGCAAAACATCATACGCTTATGTCAATTAGTATCGATAGCGGATTCTATTCCTTTGCGTTTTGAAGTTTGTCTCGGCGCTCAGTTGCTGCATGATATATTGTCAAAAACATCCATACAAGGAAGGAAGAAAAATAAATTTGCTCCCTTCCCTCCTGGTGCCTAAAAATAATATGACATAATTTAAAATAAATTTTACGTAGAAAATTAACTAGGCATTTATTTTTTATTTTTTAGCTCAGTTTAGTAATAAATTTTACTAACAGTTCTTTTAATTATTTATGGTAGTACGTGTTTATTCAATAAAAGTTAAGTAGTCACCTACTATGCAGTCACTATTCCACGCGGACGAAGTCGCGGGCACAGCTAGTAAGTAAATAGGTATAGTAAATATAGTTTGTAACTTATATCTTTATATGTTTTCTATTTGCAGGTTCCTGATTAGAAATTGGGTCTTCGAAACCAAGAAGATAAACCTAAAAAAAAGTCTAAATTGTGGCCAATGCTTTAGCAAAATTATCCATCATAAAAAACCAATAAATAAATAAAATAAACTACGATTCAATTTAACGATGCGTCTTAAGAGCGCATATTCTATTTAACGCAAGTCAAAAACTCCGCGATCTATTACGATAGATCGCGGCTTGCGCTATCCTTTTACTATGAACAGCATAGGTCCACAGGAGAGCGCCGAGCAACATGTCCTCTCTCTGGAAAGGCTCGCTGCCGACTGATTTTAATCGGGTCGCGCGCAGTGTTTTATAGTACTTTAAAAAAAATTGTAGAAAAATAATAGAGGTACCTTAGTTGATTTTTTAAATTTTATCTTATAAGTAAGACATTCTTTTATTGCAATATGTATAAATTATATTCAATAAAGTCGAATATCTTGGTGAAAATAATCATTTTGTCGACTATAATTTCTAAAAAAAATTCACATTGTTCGGATTTTAATTTCGTAAGTTAGGAGTCCAAAATAAAAAAATCTTTTAACTAACTATTTTAATAAGGATTTTTGCAGTTAGTTAAAAATAATTGTGTGTTAGATCTGTCAGCAATTTCAGATATTTTTAGCTTCGAAATTGACACTAAAAGTGAAATCAAGTAATCATCGGCTCAGTTATCTTGATGGTATTCAGAAATACTGTATTAATTGAAAAAAACTCTTAACTAACTACATAGACAATAAAATTTCCTAAAATTATTAGTAATTCATATGTTTGTAAGATAAGTGGTTGATGGACAATCTGGTTTGAAAAATCACATATTTGAGCCAAACAGCGCACGGACCGCGTACACGGCCTTAATTCGATTATGTTATTCTACGGTGTAATTGAGTCATAGTGTACGCTTAAACACCATTTAAACACTGAGTTATTATAGATTTAATACGTAACGAGTGAGTTTATTTAGCGTTGAAACGTTAATAATTATAAAACAAGTCTATCTTTTATGCAAATTCGTTGATTGGAGACGTTTGAGAGCGCGTAAATAATAGATTTCTATTAATTTAGTTGTATAAGATTGCTATCGTATTCAAAATTACTATTTTGATTTTTAGATTATATTCGTATATTATGTGATGACATAATTTATTATTTAAATACACATAATACATGTAGGTACCTCAAAAGGGAAAAGGGAGGGGAATTAAAATTTTACGAGTTCAATGGGAAAAAATACCCGTTATTCGATAAAGATATAGCTTTCTAATATTAAAAAAATGTTTAAAAACTTCTACGTTCATGCATTATACCTAAATACAAATAATACATCAAGCCAAAAAACTCACTCATCGATTAAGCCACAGACGTAGTCTATAAAATTTCGACATCGACTACATAAACTGTAGTCTTGAATAAAGCACGTAGCATATTTGAATATGAATAAACCACGGAACGGCTTAACAAGCGAACTATAATTTTGAATTCGTGTTAGGATGCGGTTTTCGTGAGTTAAAGTTCTAGAATGTTCTAGAAAATTCTAGAAGAAAGGATAGATTGATTTTGAAGTGACATAATTGGTTGACATGGTAGAGTTAACTCATGAAATATATTTTGTTAACATTATTAATGAACTAAGTACTTTAGATTCGTGTTTAGTTTAAAAGGATTTCAATTTTGCAGAAATGTAGACGACATTATAATAAATATGTGGGTAATGGAAAATTTTAATTATTTATTTGATTCAAATAAGCTCTTTCTAGTAATCTATGACAACTTAGGTGAAATATTATTTCGAAAATGACCTTTACGTTTTATTTAACTTGGAATAAAGTTATATGTACAGAAAATACGAGATTACACATATTTATACTTAACGCGTTTACGAAATATATTAATAGTTTCGGGTTTAATGACCAGTAGAAACAATTTTTGAACTAAACTTCACTTTTCCAATAAAAATATTTTAGGTGTCTCGTAAGTTTTACCAATATTAGTTTGAGAATAGTTGCATGAAGCTCGAATCAAAATATATTACAGTATAATAAAACAAATACAAAATTAAATGTATTATATACCAAAAAGCCAAGTACAATGGTATAATAGAAAAATTAAATACTTATACCTAATAATATTATGAATGGAATATCGCTAGATATTGAACAGTTTCGTAAAGCGTTGTATACTATTATGTCTTGTGACATGTATGTGTATTAAACAGATTAAGATATTTACCTACTCTATATTGATTGAAATAAAGACTACTTCTTAACGGAGTGCTCTCACAAGAGAAAGGCTTCACTACATAGTATAAAACAAAGTCGCTTTCTCTGTCCCTATGTCCCTTTGTATGCTTAAATCTTTAAAACTACGCAACGGATTTTGACGCGTCACACACGGTGATGTTACTATAATATTTTATGTTAAGATTCTCTAATATAAAATATTACAGTATCTTAAGGTATCCGGTATCAGCGTTCTGACCATGATTTTTCTTTTTGTCCTGTTACAAATTACCCGAAATTTTGTGTCAGTGTTTCGGGTCATTTGTAACAGGATGGCGGTTCTAAAGGGGTCTTAGTACGCAATGACAAAAGAAAAATGACGCTGATACCGGATACCTTAAGATACTGTAATATTTTATATGAGAGAATCATTATACATAGTATCTTCACCGTGTGTGACGCGTTTTAGGCTAGAGATATAGGCTTCTTACCGTGGAAACATCTCATTTCCATTTACAGACGGAAAGCTAGATAAACAATAAATAATGACATGAAATAAACAAAGCCTGTATCAACCTCACGTACGGTGCAGCCTCAAAGCCTAACATTCTGATTAACGGCCCTCACCCAATTTCCTTTAAACTCAGACGAAAATTTTCTCTCTCGTACAAGTTGTAGGAAAAAGCGATTAGCTTTATTGTTACTAGCTTTTCATTGAAGGAATAATTAAAAATTAAATATTTATTACAAATTGTATGAAATAAGTTCGGTACCTATATTAATGTTTTACACACACATTACACATAATATGTAAATCGCATCAAACGTGTGTGCGTGAAGCCTATATACGAATCTAATATAAAAGTCCAGCGCTTTTCTATCTACTTGATTTGAAAAAGGATTCGCGTTCGAGAATGGATTTTGAATGTTACTTCTCCATAAAATACTAACTCAGATTCACCCGGGTAGACTTATTTGTAAGTTGTTCAAAAAATAGGTACATAAACAATAGGAAGACGTGGACGGTGGGAAGAGAGGCCTTTGCCCAGCAGTGGGACAGCCATGGTTGAATAATAAAATAAAAAATAAAATAACGACGGTGGCGATTGGCCATTTTAGTTGTATTTATTTAATTACTAGGTATTGAAAGTATTTCAAATAAAACGCTAATCGCTCATACCTTGTTCCGATCGTTTATCTTAATTTATTTCGGCCAAAGTAGTTCCCGGTGTCGTGGATCTGTCATCCGTTTCTGGCTTCAAATGTAAATATATTTCAGTGTCTGTTACAAGGCATAGACTTATTTGAAGAAGATACGTAAGAATATCAGTTTTTAGATTTGTATAGTATTATTGGTGTAGGGTGGTATATCTATACGAATATTATAAAGCTGAAGAGTTTGTTTGTTTGAACGCGCTAATCTCAGGAACCACTGGTCCGATTTAAAAAATTCTTACGGTGTTTGATAGCCCATTTATCGAGGAAGGCTATAAAGCTATATATCATCATGCTAAGACCGGGCGAAACCGCGGAGCGCAGCTAGTAGTAGATAAATGTTAACATAACTAGTTTTTAAACATTGAATTTGATGGAGACATTTAAAAAGCTTTTCTACTAATTGTAGTGTTTTTCATGTGTGTGCATTCCAATAATTCCAAACAGATGAAACCTAAAAGAGTAATTTACAAGACAATTATTTTCAAACCTATAATATTATGATCTTCATGAAGTACTAGCTTGTCGAAGTAACTTCACCCCTTGGAAATGATAGCCGAATAAAAATAATCTAAGTCTCAAAAAGATTAAACCTACCTGTAACTAGAATTGTTATAATCACAACCGACAAAATTAAAATGAAAATGATTCGTATTATTTAAAAATACCGATTAATAAAAACCGATTACTCAGATCTAGTGACAAAACAAATTCAATTGCGAATATTCTTTATTTGCATTCATATTGTTTGATTAAAAAATGCATGAGTTTTACAACAGTTTTATGAGACAATCCAGTTTTGATTGAATAACATTTGTTTTCATCTGAAAACTGTTTTAAATCAAATCTCCGTTCAAACGACTTCATTATTTTTATGTTTGTTTATATTTGTGTATCTATACGTACTGTGGTTGAGATTAATAAATACAATATGTTTTATTAAGTTATCTCTCACTCATTACATCTATACTTAATATTATAAAGCTGAAGAGTTTGTTTGTTTGAACGCGCTAATCTCGGGAACTCCTGACCCGATTTGAAAAATTCTTTCGGTGTTAGATAGCCCATTTATCGAGGAAGGCTATAAGGCTATATATCATCACCACGCGGGTGATACCGCAAAACGCAGCTAGTTAACTGTAAAGGTTAACGACTATTCGAGAAAATAAAGTAATAATTTATAAGGAAAGAATCCGATTTGAATAATTCTTTCGATGTGAGCCCATAGCCCATTTATCAAGGAAGGCTATAGGCTATATATAATCCCGCTAAGACCTAAAGGAGCGAAGCACTGCGGGTAAAACCGCGGAGCACAGCTAGTCGAATATATAGTGAAGGGTTTTAAAGAATCACATATACATTCCATTTAAATACATAGTTACATACTTTAGAAAAAGAATCTTATTTTACATAATTATACATAGTTACATTTATAAAAAAAGAGTATATAAATACATTAGGAATTTTTCAAACACAGCCGGTAAAAAGGACATCGTCCTTAATTCGCCCCCATTCTCACAAATCGAAATTAAATGACAGCAAAAAGAAAAAACAATGTACTTTACGTTTCATTTCACAAAATCTCATTTAAGATACAGGCCTTAATCTTTTGTTCATCATGTATTGTTTCAGTGAAATGTAATTATCGAATACTATAGGAAACAAAGTTTTAGTAGGTAGTTGAAAAAAATGTGTGGTTTTACTTTTAGTTTTTTTAAGATGTTTCTTATTGAGAATTTTTAAATATACACACAATGCACTTCTAATTTTTTATTAGAATTTTCACTTACACTCTCATTTTCTGTAGATTTTTAATCTGTAGTCTACTGGATGCTTTTATATCTCGATAACGACATATCACTACATAGTATAAAACAAAATCGCTTTCTCTGTCCCTATGTCCCTTTGTATGCTTAAATCTTTAAAACTACGCAACGGATTTTGATGCGGTTTTTTTTAATAGATAGAGAGATTGATTCAAGAGGAAAGTTTTAGTATATAATTTATTAGGTTTTAGACAAAGCGGGCGAAGCCGCGGGCGGTAAGCTAGTAGAATTATAATGTTAAAATAAGTTTTAGATCGATTAAGTTGTTTTATAGTTAAATCAATGAAGCAATTATATTTTAAGTATGTTGGTTTAAATGTGTAAGAGTTAAATGAATCGGTTGCACAGTTCACAGAAATATTATAATTCGTATTAATATATTATTTTTGTTTATTAGTTAGTATTTATTACTTTGATAAGACTAACACGAGTACGTTTTAAGGATTATTTTACTTCAGACCATATACCTAAGAATAATATTAGCCCAGTAAATTGAATTTTCGACCAGGCTAGTCCACAAAGGACTCAATTTAGTATCAAAAGAGCTTTATTGGAATCTAGACAAGCCTATGGCCTGTATAGGGAAGGTATAAGACATAGGCGTATCACTCACACTTAGGTTGGTATAGGTTTAAGATTGCAGTGTTGGTAACCGTTTGAAAATATACTTTGTGAATATGGAGCTAGTACAAATTAAATATTAATTTTACTAGCTTAAGCATGCGTCTTCACTTGCATTGTTCTTGAATAAAAAAGCTAAATAAAATATATTAAAGTCTATCTCTATGTAAAATCTCATCCAAATTAGATAAGCTATTCTTGTGTGATGTGTTCTAACATATAACAGCCATCCTCATTTTAAAGTAGAATTTTTTCTTAAATCCTGGATTATTACTTGGTAATACCTATTGCTATTTATATGCGGCATACCTATATAGAAACATTTTTATCGTCGTAAGTTAATTTAGTTGACTAAACAATTGAATACCAAGGAAGTTATACAATCTTTAACTGTTTCAAATGTTACTAAGAAACGTTTACAATGCTTAAATAATTTTGATGTGTTTTCATGTGACATGGGACAAACAAAAGGTAATATACTCACGTTTTGTCGCTTTACATTTAACTTGAATGGGTTTAAACATATATTAAGGTAAGTATATAATTTGTAACATTAAAGGCTGTAATCATTTTAAACGCTAATGGTAACTAGAGTAGCTATATTTTCATTATAAAGGAACTCGGCCAGTCGAATCCATGTAAAAATAATATGAATTAACGTAATATATAGAGATAATAAATTATATACACACTTTAATAAATATTAATTACTTCAGAACAACACATTTTCTACTTATACATACCTACATAAATGAAGTCTACACAAATTAGTAAAGCAATCAAGACGAATTACCGTTACGCTCCCCGCATTTGATACACCACAACTCGCAATACATTCCCAGTGTAACATAGAATCAAATACGAAAGTCTCAACCAAATACCTAGAGATAAACCAATAAACCAATCAAATACTGGCTATTTGATAATGTATCAATGTTTGAATACGGTAACGAATACGATACACGTCATACGATAGAAAGCTGATAGCATCCTATTTATTAACAGTACTATGTTAAAGAGCACAGATCACAGAAACTAAAGGTTACAGAGTATGGTTTAATCTCTAAAAGTGACTAGAATGTATATTTTGTAACATCAAAGGAAACTCAATTATTTGACTATGAGGACATGTTAGCTTTGGAATCCATACTAATATTATAAATGCGAAAGTAACTCTGTCTGTCTGTCTGTTACTCAATCACGCCTTAACTACTGAACCAATTTGCATGAAATTTGGTAAAGAGATATTTTGATATCCGAGAAAGGACATAGGCTACTTTTTATCCCGGGAAATAGGATAGGTTTTATCCCGGAAATCCCACGGGAACGGGAACTATGCGGGTTTTTCTTTGACTGCGCGGGCGAAGCTACGGGTGGAAAGCTAGTCGTATTATAAAGCAATGTCTGTTTTAATACGGAATATTGTTTCCCTTTTTTAAGGGTTTTTCATTGATGCTCTTTTTGTTAGTAGCATGATGTTATGTCTATACTTTAGAGTGAACTATGAACTATCCAACAACAATTTGAGACTGAATCGTATGTATTTTTTTGAAAGAATTACAACTAGAAGTCTTATCCTTATATAGTTCTAGATGCTGATTATGTACTGAACTATGCTCTGGTTATAATATTATTATGACAATCATAGTCTTTATTATTATTTCAATTAAATATTGTTTTTTTTTTATTGTAACACGCAAAATACATTTTTAACTAGGTGCGAAGAAGAAAATAGCGTAAGAAGATATTAAATAATTTATTTTAAGGAAATAACTAGAAGCTGTTAAAGCTGTTATGTATGTGGTTACGAATTTATATATATGTTAGTGAACTTAGCAGATCATTTTTAGCAGATCAAAAAAAAAATGTGAGTTCTTATCGCGTGCAGTTGAGTTCTACAGTTCCTGATACTTTTTAGAAATAGTTCTGGCGTTTTTACCTTAAAAAACGACATTTGAAAAAATGATCTGCCAACTTGCCGTAGTAGATAATTTTTAGCAGATCAAAAAAAATGTGAGTTCTTATCGCGTGCAGTTGAGTTCTACAGTTCCTGATACTTTTTAGAAATAGTTCTGGCGTTTTTACCTTAAAAAACGACATTTGAAAAAATAATCTGCCAACTTCCCGTAGCAGATCATTTTTTAGCAGATAAAAAAAAAATGTGAGTTCTTATCGCGTGCAGTTGAGTTCTACAGTTCCTGATACTTTTTAGAAATACTCGCGTAAAATGAAACACTAGAAAATTTATTTATGTCATATTTCATCACGCCGTAGCAAAACGCCGTAGTATCATGCCGTAGCATCATGCCGTAGCATCACGCCGTAGCATCATGCCGTAGCATCACGCCGTAGCATCATGCCGTAGCATCACGTCGTAGCATCACGTTAAGCTGGGTCCAGGTCGGGTTTTTTCAAATGTCGTTTGTTAAGGTAAAAACGCCAGAACTATTTCTAAAAAGTATCAGGAACTGTAGAACTCAACTGCACGCGATAAGAACTCACATTTTTTTTTTGATCTGCTAAAAATGATCTGCTACGGGAAGTTGGCAGATCATTTTTTCAAATGTCGTTTTTTAAGGTAAAAACGCCAGAACTATTTCTAAAAAGTATCAGGAACTGTAGAACTCAACTGCACGCGATAAGAACTCACATTTTTTTTGATCTGCTAAAAATGATCTGCTAAGTTCACTAACATAATTTATATCAACAAGCGCTGTGTAAACGTTAAATCCATACTAATATTATAAATGCGAAAGTAACTCTGTCTGTCTGTCTGTTAACTCAATTACGCCTTAACTACTGAACCAATTTGCATGAAATTTGGTATAGAGATATTTTGATACCCGAGAAAGGACATAGGATAGGTTTTATCCCGGAAATCCTACGGGAACGGGTTTTTCTTTGAAAACGCGGGCGAAGCCGCGGGCGGAAAGCTAGTATTAATATAAACACTATAAAGGGATTAGTTTTGATACTTAATATGTGTAAAGATATATAATGTATCGAGTGTTACCTTTTAGATTATTATTTATTATCTATACTAATATTATAAAGCTGAAGAGTTTGTTTGTTTGAACGCGCTAATCTCGGGATCAACTGGTCCGATTTGAAAAATTCTTTCGGTTTTAGATAGCCCATTTATAGAGGAAGGCTATAGGCTATATATCATCACGCTACGACCAACAGGAGTGGCACCACGGGGGTGAAACCGCGCGAAGCAGCTAGTGCATTTTAATATTGAGTAAAAAATAACACAGCAAATTTTATTAAGCGTGTTTAAATAAGAAAACTGATATGTCATTCTATGCCTTGTTGTGTTTATAATTTATATTGTGGTTTATATATTCAAATTTTATTAAAAAGTAAGTAAAAAGTGAAGTCCCGTGTCCCCGTAGTGGGGTAGGGGGCAGATGCATTATTCATACATCTGTTTCACTGATCGATTTTTCTTTAGGGACAAGTAGGTGATCAGCCTTCTGTGTCCTGCCAGACCGAGACATTGTAGGTAGTAGGTAAATTAACGTAGTCGGGTAAAATAATATTTCAATTTTATTTTCATTAATATGACAACACGCTTATATAGCAGTATGGAGTATATTCACATTTCACTGAAGAGTAATAAATTATTCCTAGAAAAGCACACAAAACTTTAAATTAACGTAAAATATCCAAAATGGCTTCAAAAGATTCTCAGTAAAGATCATTTCCCGAAAGAAGGGAAATCTTTGTGAATTTTAACTGTAACGAGTTTTTCACAAACTTGTGTTACTTTCGGTCAGTTAGTTAGTTTTGAAGTTAACTTTAATAGGTTCAAATGTCGTTTGAAAGTTTTTGTGATTAAGTATAGAGTATTCCGTATGTGAGCTGTGCTGTGCCCGTGACTTCATATTTTACACGAAAAGCTGTAAAAAATACTATTTTCATTTCTTTTTCGATCAGTTTTGGTTTTTATGTTTGTTCTTCTTTCACGCGAAAACAACAGAACGGATTTTGATGATACTTGGTAGTGATGTAGCTTATGAATAACATATAAGCTATATAAATACTTGATTTTGCACGTGGATTCGTTCGTGTAGTCGCGTGATATCAGTGTATAGTCAAATAGAAAAATCTAAAACTTAACTTTTCTTTTAAAGTAAAATGTCTTAAGTACAGTACTAAGTATATATTATATTGTACTTAAAGTACCATATCTATATATCTATATAAAACTCAAAGGTGACTGATATAGTGATCTATCAACGCACAGCCCAAACCACTGGACGTATCGGGCTGAAATTTGGCATGCAGGTAGATGTTAGGACGTAGGCATCCGCTAAGAAAGGATTTCCCGAAATTCCTGCGGGAACGGGAAAAAACGGGGATGCACGTACAAAGTCGTGGGCGGAAGCTAGTTATATATAAAGTTTGTGACAATCGAACAAGGTAATTGGTACCCTTATCACAAGCCCATATAAGCTAATATGGAATTCCTCACACGCACTCTTTCCTCTCGCATCTTTGGGAATTTCCTTACAGAATAATATATTAGCTACTGCGTCGATAATTTTTAATTTAACTTCGATATTGGATTAAAGCGGTTTTATATTGACAGATTTTTATAACAAAAAGAAATCATAGTCATAATTTGTGTAAAAAGAGACTCGAGATGCATTTTTTTCAGTTTTAGGAACCTTGGATGTAATTTTTTAATTACTAAAGTAATTTTTATTTGTTTATAATAAAATATGTAATTTTAAAATAGTAATAAAAGTGAATGTAGCATATAAATTTTTATTCTTTCGAATATAAACAAAACGTTTGCTTTCTGCAAGCTTTTAGTATTTACTTTCTTCATAGATATTTCTGACTATTTTAGTCTTTGTATTACTTGCCGAGCTACACAAATAATATAATACAAAAATAAAAAGACGTGTGGCACTCGGAGACTGCCGCGCGCGGTAAAGCTATGCATGCTATGCCTTCAAGCCACACCTCCGCGCCCGTCGGAGTGGAGAGCGTGAGGTTTTTTCGTTACGGAATTTCTGGATTCGGTCCCCGCGCTCAAGGCCCGCGATAGAAGCTATGCAATAGCTTAAAAAATACTTGTGGCACTAGAGGACTGCCGCGGTAAAGCTATTGCATAGAATCGCATCGCTGTGCCGGTTGGAGTGGGGGTGTGTTAGGTTTTTTCGTTACGGAATTTTTACATTCGGTCGCCACGCTCAAGGCCCGCGATAGAAGCTATGCAATAGTTTAAAAACCTAATTTTGTATAACCACAATTTATTTAATTTTTTACTTTATGTAAAATTCAAACAATTTATAATTTTTAACCGTTTTAAAAGTAGTTCAGGTACCTTAGTCATGAATGTATATTAAAATTAAAGGCTTAAATTTACAAAACTATGTCAGCCTCGATCGAACCTCATTAATATTCATATAGCCTGTAGGCTAAACGAAAATTGTTTTAAATTTTACATTTACAGAAAAATAACTCTTCTCCCGTATAAATTAATAATCAAAGTTTATAATAAAAAATCTTACTAAACGACTGGATAGTTTTCGATGAAGTTTTTCTGTTTTCAGGGACAAACTAGATTTTTTCATGTTATTCTTTGCTTGATCACGCTAACATCAGGAACAACGGGTTCGATTTGAAAAATTATTTCACTGTTTGATAGTCCATTTATCGAGGAATTCTATATGCGATATATTATATCATCAAGCGGAGCGGAGCAAGCAATAAATAGGAGCGGAGTAATGAGGGAAAACCGCGGGGCACAGCTAGTGTTTCACGTACGTAGTATATTATCTGTGTCTGATAGTCCATTTATCGAGGAATTCTACATGCGATATATTATATCATCAAGCGGAGCGGAGCAAGCAATAAATAGGAGCGAAGTAATGAGGGAAAACCGCGGGGCACAGCTAGTGTTTCACGTACGTAGTATATTATCTGTGATATAGATAAGCAATTTATATTTAACAGAAAATGAATATAATTTCAACTCAGGCGGAGTCAAAACGCACTATGGAAGATACAGTGAAACTCAACAATTCTAACCTATAAATATAGCTATAGTAATCAATTCTCACTGACTTACAGCCAGCTAGCGAGTCTGGAATCTATGACGTCATAAATACCTGCTGACTTAGTATAAAACCATGGAACAACTAACACAATATAGTAGCGGGAATATCTATGGCTCTGAAGTAACTGGGTTGTTAGGAAGTATGTCGGTGATTAATTATTTTTCATATACCATTTTGTATAGTTTTTTTACCATTGGTATAAGGTAAAGTTAAAGTTATAGTTAAAGATTTTGTTTAGACTCGAATATTTTGGAAAGAAACTATGTATTTAATAGATGATCATTTTTTAGCGTAATGCCTATATAATATATCTTTTACTTCTAAATTTCTCTGTAAGTAAAACGAAAAGACATGCTTATTTATGTAAAAATGTTCATTATCGCAAATAAAATTAAGATTTTTAATTCAAATGGTAATTTTTTACTTTTCACGCGATCTGTGAATCCATATGCCAGTAAATTAATTAATTACCACACAATATCCTCTTCCCCGCGGACCGTGACAGCGTTTAGACGTGTATTCCGTGAAAGTCATTATATTCATTTTTATTATTAATTTAACTAAAATATCACTCAACATTAATATCAAGGGTACTAGGCGCGCAGAAGTGCAACGAAGTTAGTGATACATCGGCTAGACAAGGACAGCAACTGCAGGAACAAAGGTATAATTCCTAGTTGCGCACACGCATGACGTTGTAACCACAGTGTTGCCTACGCTCTGTTTTAAATTTCCCATACGTAAACTTTGGTAGTTTTTGGAAGAAACTGGCAGTCTGTGTAAATAATTCTAAAATTATTATTTTTTGACTTATATACAAAATGTCATGCTCAAGAACCCCCCCAAGGAAGATTTCATTGACGTCCGCGCCTCAACACCACGGTTCTGACCCATCTCTAAATGCTACAGATAGGAAGGAACTCGGAGAATGTATTTTATCTAAACGATTCAAACGTAAGTGTGATGAGATTTCGGGCGACACTCATAGTACAATCGTGGAATTGAGAAACATGTTGGATGAGATGAAGACCCAGCAAGAATCAAAGTATGACGCCATAAAAACATTCATGGATAGTATTATAAAGCAAAATCAGGACATCAAAACCTCTATTGAACTTATGTCAAGCAAGTATGATGAGATTTTGGATGACGTCAAAAAGATTCAGTTAGAAAACAAACAGCACAAAATTCGTATAAATTACCTTGAAACGAAGCTAGAACAGTGGGAAATAAATTCCAGATCCTCATGCGTTGAGCTAAAAAATATTCCTGCAGCCGAAAGTGAGAACAAACATAGCTTAATAGAGATGACTAAAAAAATCTGCTCCGCTGTAAATGTTGATGTTCATGAATCCGAAATCCGTGATGTATTCCGCATGAAAATTAAAAATGTGTCCAACGGGCCAATCGTGGTAGATTTTAACTCCAATCTCAAAAAAGAAAGCTTACTTAAATCTGTCAGGAAGTATAATAAAGAGAGAGATCCGAATCAGCGACTAAGTACTGCTACCGTGAATCTCAAGGGGCCAGTTAAACCTGTTTATGTTGCTGAATTCTTAACACCCAAAGTGAGAAAGCTATTCTTCTTAGCAAAAGAATTTATGAAGTCTGAAAAATATGAGAGCTGTTGGACCTCCTACGGAAGAGTGTATTTGCGACGAAAATCTAATGAATCCCGCGTGCGCATCGACAATGAATCCGATCTAGACGCACTAAAATGTCGTATATGACTAGTTTTTGTAATTTTTCTTGTTTTTGTTGATATTACCTATGCCTTGAATTTCTTTTTATTTTTAGTATTAATATTAACTTTCGCCAAAATTTTAAATTGTAAGTACCTTAAAATTATAACTTTACCCCAGAACACACTCTACAATAACACCACACAGTATGCCCAACAGTACTCACCCCAAGCAACACCACTTCTTTTCTATAATCACAATATACATTTTAAGCCAATTCATCTTAGTGTAATAATTATTATCAGTATTTACGAAATATGGTTAATCTATCAGGTTAAGAGTTATTTAGTTAAAATTCAATGACATAGTACAGTTAGAAAATGAAATAGACTCCTTTAAAATAGCTGACTCTTATTCGTGTGATGTTGAATCGTGTAAATCGCTGATTCCTAATTCTGAGCTCTGTTTGAAATTATTTACTCAAAATATTAGAAGTATTAAGTGTAATCTGAATAGCCTACTCCCTCTTATTGTCAGGTCGAATGTGTCCTGGGATTGTATTATTTTAACGGAATGCTGGCTTTTGTCTTCACAAAATATACCCCATTTGGATGGATACCAATCTTTTGCATCTGCAAACAATCTGACGCAAAATGAAGGTGTCGTGGTTTATTATAAATCAAACTTAATTATATCGGTTGAAGAAAAAATAATACAGGACGCGAATTGCTTGGTTATCAAAATAAATTCTGATACCGTTGTTTTAGCAATTTATCGCCCCCCAGGTTATAAAAACGTTAGTAATTTCATACAGTCATTGGATAAATTGCTACAAGGATACTCATCGACGTTAAATGTATTTCTAGTTGGCGACATAAATATAGACATAGCAAATGAAAGCAATGATACCAATAAAGGTCATTATTTAGATATGTTAGCTTTTCACGGAATTCTTCCAATACATACAATACCTACACGCAGTAAAACATGTTTAGACCATGCCTTAGCCAAATCAAAGAAGATCACTCGATGTCTAGTAATTCACACGAGTGTGACCGATCATGATAGCGTCGCGTTGTACATTGCTATTAATTATCAACTGAAGGCTTCTAAAACTATTAAACGCTTTGATTACGTTGCTTTTGATGATGAAATAAACAGCAAGGATTTTGGTTTCATAGCTAAAATAGAAGATGCTAATATTGCTACTGATGCTTTTGTTAATATTCTACGTGACTTAATTATGCGGCACACTAAAATTATAACTGTCTCTTGTCGAAAAAAAATACTTAAACCATGGATTACTCCAGGCATCCTAAAATGTTTGAGAAATCGAGATAAACTACATAAGAAACTAAAAAAAGATCCGAGTAACGACGTACTAAAAATTACTTACAAACGATATAGAAATTTTTGCTCAAATTTATTAAAAAAACTTAAAAGACAGTACGATTCATTACAAATACAAGAATCTAAAAATAATAACAAAAAGCTTTGGAAAACTCTGAAAGATATAACATTTACAACAAAGCATAAAGAGTCATCTCACGAACTGTTATGTCATCAGCATCCCTTACAATCCGTGAATGACGTTAATAACTTTTTTGCAGGTATTGGCAGGAACCTAGCGGACAAAATTATTAACAGTCCCCTTTATACAGCATATAACACTAAATATACTCACCCCCACTCATTTGTTTTATTACCTACGGACTGTAAAGAAGTTGAAGGACTTATTAATAATCTTAAAAATGATAGTGCCATAGGTTTGGATCTGATTCCGAGCCACATACTAAAAACTTATAAAGATATTTTGACGCCAACCATCACACATATCTGCAACATTTCTCTGGCCTCTGGAGTTTTTCCGAGGGCTTTCAAAAAATCTAGAATCCAACCCATTTATAAAAGTGGTGACAGAAACTGTGTCAACAATTATAGACCAATCTCTATTTTGCCCTCACTATCTAAAATTCTTGAAAGGCTGATTAATTTAAGATTAATAAAATTTTTAGAAAGTAATAAAATATTATCAGATTCACAATTTGGCTTCAGATCAAATAAATCTACATCGGATGCGGTACATAAAGTGACAAATTTTATTGTAAATAAACTAGATACTAAAAAGAAAGTAGTTGCCATATTTATAGACTTAGCAAAAGCATTTGACACGGTTTCTGTCCCAATTCTTTTACAAAAATTAGAAGATATTGGTGTTAGAGGCACTCAGCTTGACTTATTTAAAGACTTTTTAACAAATCGTACACAGTTGGTTAAGATAGATGAATATACCAGCGAAGAAATTCCTGTTTGTTTTGGTGTGCCACAGGGAAGTATATTGGGGCCAACCTTGTTCTTAGTTTATATTAACGATTTATGTCAGCTAGCCTTAACTCATGGTGAAATAGTATCTTTTGCGGATGACACAGTCCTACTTTTCTATGGTCATACGTGGGAAGAGGCAATTTCTTATGCCCAATCTGGTTATGATACCGTTTGCAAGTGGTTATATAGCCATGTTCTTACACTTAACACAGATAAGACTAAGTACATGGCCTTTCATCTACGAAACAGAAACATAGGAACGCAGACTTTTCTGATCAAATCTCATCGTTGTCTCAACTTTGATAGCTCTACCTGTTCGTGTCCAATACTTCAATGTACAAAATCTATGAAATATCTGGGTGTTGTGTTGGACGATAAGCTAAATTTTCAGGAACACATTGATTTGTTATCTGGAAGAATACGCAAACTTATCTGTGTATTTAAATGCCTGAGAAACGTTGCGGATAAAGATGTCATAAAATCTGTATATTATGCCTTGTGTCAATCCCTCCTCTCTTATTGCATAACCTCTTGGGGAGGAGCACCGAAAACTTCTCTGTTAAAACTGGAAAGAGCCCAGAGAGCTGTACTAAAGGTTGGTTCCTTCTTACCCTTTTATCACCCAACGACCGCCCTCTACGCAAAATGGGATGTTTTGACCGTTCGTCAACTCTTTGTTCTTCATACCATTCTCAGACAACACAGTTTACTGATATATGACTCTCAAAAATTAAAAACAAAGCGTCGATTAGATAGAGTTTGTGATCAATATACACCCAATACATCATTCACTCGTCGTTTCTTTTGCTTTCAAGGTAGTTATTTGTATAATAAGTTAAATGGTAAATTGTCTATTTATTCATTGTCTACAGGTGCTTGCAAATCAAAAACTTTAACATGGCTAAAAAGTCTCGATTACGAATCTACTGAGAATTTAATACGCTACGTAAAACTATAGTAAATTTTATTATATACATAAAACACACACACACACACACACACACACACACACACACATACATACACATACACATATACTCGCACACACTTTCACACACACTCACTCATATACTCTACAATATAGGTACCAATTAATCTATTCTTGTATAAATTGTTCACTTTTTTTTTTATCTTTTGTAAAATGTTAAGTTTTTATCTAACATTTAAGATATTTTATTTCCCCTTTTGTTTCTCTTTTGTGCTATATTTTGTACCTCTAAACGGTTTATTTCATGTTTTTAATATTATGTTACTAAGCAAATATTAAGCGGTTCGACTGGGTGAGTGCCTGGCGATCTGCATTACAGGCTTTTGCCTATCGCAGACACCAGTCCTCTCCAATTTATACTATGTAATACTATGTAACTGTAATTGTAAGTTTTTGAGGAAAATAAATAAATATTATTATTATATTATTATTAATATGTTTACGGTACGTATATCAATTAATTTTTAATTAATTTGGCCGACCGGAAACGTCCATTTTACTGGGCCAATCTATGGGTGTAGATCTCTCTTTATTAATAGTGTTGTTATGACTTTATCGATATTTTAGTTAGAAGATGGTCAAGTCATTATCGTGTGTTGGTTACAGAAAAGTGAAATTCTATAAATAGTGTTGAACCGATTATACAATTCACTGTTTCATTATGTGTGCTATTTTTGGTGCATAGCTACATATTAATAATACGAATTCCAAATTTAATAGTTTATTATTATTTGCCTAAGATCATTAAAATTGTTATATTTCTTACAGCAAAGAAAGTTTTTTTCTCTTGAAATAAATACGTTTTAATGCAATAAAGCAGAGTTTAAATACTGGTGTCATTGCTTATAAAAATATAGTGTCGCGCCTACTGAAAATTATGGCAATAACGATCATTTCCAGTTCACGCAATTAATCTTTATCGATAAATCTATCGACCCAAGCACGTCACTACACAATTCAACCGCAGAGCCAGCATAATCGAACAACCGTTTACATGTGTCTGAGCACTATTTCAGGCCAGTGATGCTTAAAGGAGGTTCCTGTATCGAAATAATATTATTGGAATTTTGATTGTTGTTTAGCTTTTGATTGTAGAAGAAATGGTTAAGCTATAAATATTAATTTGTTAAATTTTAGTGATATTTAATAATATGATAGATACATATTATATTATGAACTTATTTCAACTATAGATAAAAAGGGAACAAGTCAATAACTGCGTTAAAAACAACCGACTTCAAACTTGAACTTGCAACATTTACAAATACAGACAAAAATGCTCATAAAATAAAAACTACTGGGCCTATCCGAATAAAATTTTTATGGGACCAATTCGACACCATCCCGCATCGAACAAAAAAAGAATCACGTAAATCGGTTCAGAAACCACGGAGTAATCGGTGTACATACATAAAAAAAAAACATACCGGCCGAATTGATAACCTCAAAAAAAAAGATGTTTTAATACAAACCCTAATTAGCAAACTGTCTTTTATTAAACTGATTCAAGATATTTTATGTCAAACGACACAATGATTAAATCCTGGATACTCCATACTAATATTATAAATGCGAAAGTAACTCTGTCTGTCTGTTACTCAATCACGCCGAAACTACTGAACCAATTTTCATGAAATTTGGTATGGAGATATTTTGATATTAGTTAGTTCTTTAAAGAAACGAATCTTCAATGGCGGCGCTTATCATTCCCTCTCGCTCACACACGGCCGTACGGTATGCAAAAAAAAATGGAAAAATAAAATCACTAAAATGTATTTGATTTTCCCTATAATAGCTTTTATCATAAATTTACAATGACAATTATGCATTTGCGAAAGTAAATAATGTTTTATTGGAATTTGACAAAATATGTTCTTTGGGAAAAGTTGTTCAGTTTTATGGGCTTATTACAAGTATTATGGGGATTTTATTACATTCTGTATACGTAAATATGATAATTCATATAAATACACAAATACAATAACAAAAAAGTTTGTCAACAAACAATTTGAAATAATTAATAAAATAATTATCAATTTACGTTATTTTTATTTTCTTTTTTGATGATCCTACCATCTGTCAAAGTCAGCTTTGGCCGCCATTGAAGATTCGTTTCTTTATTGAACTGACTAATACCCGAGAAAGGACATAGGCTACTTTTTATCCCGGGAAATGACGCAATCCCAGAAATCCCACGGGAACGGGAACTGTGCGGGTTTTTCTTTGACTGCGCGGGCGAAGCTGCGGGTGGAAGGCTAGTAACTAATAAATTAGTAATATAGGGATTCATAAAAGGGCTTTAGGTTTAGACAGAATAATTCGATTTAACTCTTGTAGTAAGTCTTTCTTTTCAAACAAATAAGACCAATCTGTACTTGTATAGTATAGGGATGCATTTCACATCTGTTTCACTGATCGATTTTCTACGACCAACTGGGTAATAAGCCTTCTTGCCTTGTTAAACATATCTATTGTAAAAACTTGTAAATTAAATTGTAAAAACATATCTATTAGCGTGAGTGCTTAACACACGTGTCAGAAGTGAAACTTCTTTGGCAAGATTCAAATATACCAAAATCGTCGCCTCCATGACGTGACGGTATTGCCATGCCGTGACCTCGAAATTTTACTCTCAACGCGCGTACAGAAGTTTCACTTCAAAATAGGTTTGTCATACAAAACATTTTCCATATCCTTCAAAGTATTAAAATTTAAGCACGATTCGTTGAAAATACCTGCATTGTGAAAACAAATAAATTCCCATACTATTGACGTTTAATATCAATGTATAAACCGCATGGGTTGGTATATTTTACGCGTCATTAATGTGTTCACAATTTACACGTGGAACCACAGAGTATACATATTTTTACTGTGAAATATCACTGATAACTTTTATTAATATTTTAAATCTCAATTTATCACTATTTCTATTTATATACTACAAACTTTTCAAGATATGTATGATATTCCAAAAGATTACGTATATTTAAATTTAATTACTGTACTACGTTTATTAATCTACTAGCGGTCCGCCCCGGCTTCGCCCGTGGTACATATTTACGTTTTCTCTACATAAAACCATCCTCGTACTTCAAGGAATATAATAAAAAAAGAATTATCGAAATCGGTTCAGCCGTTCTCGAGTTATGCGCTTACCAACACATTTTGCGATTCATTTTTATACAGTATAAGAAGATTAATATTATTAACTACCTGTGCCCGCGTTGATTAAATATCTCCAACTAGAGGTCCGCCCCGGCTTCGCCCGTGGTACATATTTCGCAATTAAAAGTGGCCTATGTCCTTTCTCGGGTATCAAAATATCTCCGTACCAAATTTCATGCAAATTGGTTCAGTAGTTTAGGCGTGATTGAGTAACAGACAGACAGACAGAGTTACTTTCGCATTTATAATATTAGTATGGATTATACTTTACACGTCATGCCCTTTCATTTCATATGTCACTTGAGTCAAAATTCATTTTTTTATTACCTACAACTTTTATTCCGTATATTAAATAATTGGATGAACCGATTTTGATAAAATTTGACTTATTGTTACTGATAGGGCGTTCACTTTAATTTAATATATCACTAAAGTATATTCGATAACTTTAGTTATTTTCATTCCTACTTTTACCTCTATATGTATACCTATGTATAATAAATGGATTAACCTATTTTTATACATAAGAACCAGCGTCGGAAAATATGCTGCCTAACAAAAAAACCGCATCTAATTACCAGCTAGCGAGCTACGGTGGCACAAACAGATACACACACAGACACACATAGCCGTCAAACACTTATCACCCATCTTTTTGCGTCGGGGGTTAAAAATAATATTATAATACGACATAATTTAAAGGACATTTTATGTATAAAATTTACCTAAAAATAAGCATAATTTTAATTTGACCCCTCCCCCCTTACTACCTCAGCTTACCCCCCCACCCCCACCCCACCCTTGGGGACTTTCGATATGATCACCTGGACATTTTATAGAAATAACTGTTGCGTATAACAGATAACTTACGTTTTATCACAATATACAGATACATACAGTAAGGAAACTTCATACAAAATGTTCGAAATGGCTCCCCCCCATCAAGCGTGTTTACGAGGGTATTCAGGGGGATCGATAGTAGCGGATGACACATCCACAGATTTTGAATGACAAAGATACATAGTATAGAAAAGTGATGTCAATGACTTCACGTTAAATAAATATCGATTGTTTCAGTTTGTACATTGTAGCCTAACTATATTTTTGGCTTCGGTATCTATTGTCCCATTCCCATTAATGAATAAAGATAAAACCAAGTTGCTCACAAACTCCAAACCAATCAAATCAATCAATCAATAATCGATCAATCAATAATTTATCAATCGATCGATCGATCGATCAATCTATCAATCAATAATCGATCAATCGATCAATCAATAATCGATCGATCGATAAATCAATCAATCAATAATCGATCAATCAATAATTGATCAATCAATATATCGATTGATCATTTAATCAATCAATCGATCAATTAATCGATCAATCAATCGATCAATCCTTCGATCAATCAATAATCGATCAATCAATAATCGATCAATCTATAATCGATCAATCAATAATCGATTAATCGATCAATCAATAATCGGTCAATCAATAATCGATCAATCAATAATCGATCAATCGATCAATCAATAATCGATCAATCAATAATCGATCAATCAATAATCGATCAATCGATCAGTCAATAATCGATCAATCGATCAATCAATAATCGATCGATCGATCAATCAATCAATCGATCAATCGTTCGATCAATCAATAATCGATCAATCAATAATCGATCAATCAATAATCGATCAATCAATAATCGATCAATCGATATATCGATCGTTCAATTGATCAATCGATCGATCGATCAATCAATCAATAATCGATCAATCAATAATCGGTCAATCAATAATCGATCAATCAATAATCGATCAATCAATAATCGATCAATCAATAATCGATCAATCAATAATCGATCAATCAATAATCGATCAATCGATCAATCAATAATCGATCGATCGATCAATCAATCAATCAATAATCGATCAATCAATAATTGATCAATCGATATATCGATCGATCATTTCAATCGATCATTCAATCAATCGATCAATCGATATATCGATCGTTCAAGTGATCAATCGATCGATCGATCAATCAATCAATAATCAATCAATCAATAATCGGTCAATCAATAATCGATCAATCAATAATCGATCAATCAATCAATCAATAATCGATCAATCAATAATTTATCAATCGATATATCGATCGATCATTTCAATCGATCATTCAATCAATCAATCGATCAATCAATCGATCAATCATTCGATCAATCAATAATCGATCAATCAATAATCGATCAATCAATAATCGATCAATCAATAATCGATCAATCAATAATCGATCAATCAATAATCGATCAATCTATAATTGATCAATCGATCAATCGATATATCGATCGATCGATCAATCAATAATCGATCGATCGATCAATCAATAATCGATCAATCAATCGATCAATCGTTCAATCGATCAATCAATCAATCAATCGACCAATCAATCGATCATTCAATCAATCAATCTATCGATCAATCGATATACGATCGATATATCGATCATTTATTTGTTTATATTCAAGCTACATTCACATATTGTTACATTCACAATACTTTAGGGGAAATATTTATAAACAACAATGTTTGATATTTTTGCGATTAATTGTTTTAAATATATTTATTGAATAACTACTAGATAAGTAGGTAATAGCTTGGAAAACTCTTTTCAATCAGGACATCCTTTATAACAGTTTACAACCTATTCTATGACCTACGGAATATACCCTTTAAAATTTAAAAAAGAAATCGATCCTTATCTGATTATTTCATTATATTATAGAACTTTATAATAATAAAGTAAATATTATATTGTTTACAATATTAAATAGTGAATGGATATGAATGTGATTTTTGTGTCAATTTCACGCAAAATCTACACAGTCGTTTTGAATAAAATTTGCTATGCAGATTGATTGGAATGAAATAACCATTGGCCGTAAATACACGTTCCGTTCTAAATTTCTGATACAATGTTTATTTTATAAATTATATAATATTATGCTCATCTATCTATACTTTCTATAATAATATTATAAAGCTGAAGAGTGTGTTTGAACTACTGGTTCGATTTGAAAAAAATAGCCCATTTATCGAGGCTGCTATAGGCTATAGGCAGTAGGCTATAGCCTAAAGCGCGTCACACACGGTGAAGATTTTATCTTAAGATACTGTTATATTTTATATTACAGTATCTTAACGCATCCGGTATCAGCGTTCGGACCATCATTTTTCTTTTTGTCATTGCGTACTAAGACTCCTGTAGAACCGCCATCCTGTTACAAATGACCCACAAAATTTCGCGTCATTTGTACCAGGATGGCGGTTCTACAGGGGTGGGTGGTACGCAATGACAAGAAGAAAAATGATGGTCCGAACGCTGATACCGGATGCGTTAAGATACTGTAATATAAAATATAACAGTATCTTAAGATAAAATATTATAGTATCTTCACCGTGTGTGACGCGCTTAAAGCGCGATGATATTATCATCGCGCTATAAGACCAACAGGAGCGGAGCCACGCGGGTGAAACCGCGGGGCGCAGCTAGTATAATATAAAAAAAAAACAATTAGGTACGCCACTATCCAATTAATAAATAAGTATTCGAGTAATGAATTCTCAAATAATCGGTCTATAGTGATTAATTCAAGTTAGATTTTCAGAAAACATTATTACACAAAATAATCGGATATAAATAATTGATACTCTCGTAAACATGATGTGATAAATAAAATAATAGTAGCTCTGAATATAGTAGTATTTCTAATTTAAAAAATTCAGGTTGTTCATTATACGTCATAATAGTTAATTATTATTATGTGTATTTTTCGCTGCATTTTCTATATCACAATTCACATCAATAATGTTTTACTTACAGAAACTATCACGATTTTGCTTAATTATTTACTCTTGATAGTTGTTCGAATCGTATTGAAGTTCCGTTCTTAACAAAATAATACTAATAAGAGCTTATTAATTGTCCATAAAAGGCCGGCAAAGCACCTTAACACTAGGTGTCACAAGTGTTTATGGGCGGTGGTGACCACTTAACTGATGTTAAGTGGCTCCTTTGCTTGGTCTGACATAAAAAAAATAATAATGATAAGACCTTTTCAATGCAGCTGAGTAATTATTAAATCATAACATCTCGGGGGCGGCATAACAAATTATCAGTAAAGCGTAATGAATGAAAAACGGATAAATCTTGGATTTTCCCGCGAAATCTGTCACTTTCCTGGTTTTTCTTTGTAATCTCATCTCCTTCATTTATCATAGAGATTAATGTTTTTGTCGCGGATTCGGTTAAGATTGTTTTAATCGCGGGTAGCTTCGAAAATATAGTGCGGTGTGGAAGAACCTACGTAAAATTTGGGATAAAATAGACTATAGAGGATATCACTTTAAGGGTATAAAAATAGTTACTAATTAACAAACATAATATCATCTTCTCAAATCGAGCAAATATGTATAAAAAATCATTAAAATTAGTCAAGTGGTCTTTCTGACAAAAATATTTTATATTGTACGAAAGAAGGTTACTATCTTGTTACTATATTATTATTTCATATAAGATTTTTAGGAACTGTATTCAGGATTACCTACAAGCTCCTAAAGCTTAGAAGCTTTAGATATCATACGCATATAATCCGACATGTTGCAAGAAACAAGTCCACAATCTAAAATCTGACTACGAAAAATTTTCGCTTTAAAAATGGTCTAAAAGCTTCATATCCTTAGTTCATATCATAGGGCCGCCATGTTAAATTTAAATCTAGAAGCATGTCACGATAGCTGTCATTTGTAAAAAAATAATAATAATAATGAGTGTTGCCAATTTAAAAAAATATGTTTATACTCTATCTTCTTATATATAAAAATGAATCGCAAAATGTGTTGGTAAGCGCATAACTCAAGAACGGCTGAACCGATTTCGATAATTCTTTTTTTATTATATTCCTTGAAGTACGAGGATGGTTCTTATGTAGAGAAAACGTAAATATTATGTACCACGGGCGAAGCCGGGGCGGACCGCTAGTTATAGAATAAAAATGGAATAATCGTTTATTTTTTGTAAATTAACTAACTAATAACTTACACCAAGTTAAACCATAAATATGTACTATGCATTAATAAATAAGTAATTTACTTCCTTTGAATCAGTACTTACATGATTTAGTTTATTTTTTGTAAGTGGCAACAACCGTCTCCATCTAGAAATTAATTTTTAATTTAATTTTTTTACCGCGATATGAAACGACAGACAAAGCTAGTAATAAATTATGTATTAAGTAAAATTATCAGTGTAGTATTTTTTCTTTCTCTAGATCACGTGTAAAATTAAACTTCGAAATAAGCGGATATTTCCATAATAACAGACAAGGCAGCAGCGATTTTCAATCAAAATATCTTGAAAATCGAAAGGCTTTGACGCTGTGGCCACAAAGAGATGCCCGTTGATTATCCAATCTGTGCCAATGCATTTTAGATTTATGGATTTTTGTTTTATTGGCGGAGATTATCTGGTTTTTTGATAGTGGAGTAACGAGATTTGTTATAGTACTGAGTGAGTATCAATTGTATTTTATATATTTTCAATCTGCTTTTCTTAGATGTTAGATACTTTTAGCAAGCTTTTAGCATATTAATTTTAAGCGATCATTCATCATAATAAGATTAATGATTATTATTATATTAAGTTTGCTTGAAGTTAAACTATTAATTATTATACCTATTTATTAATTATTACTTACCTAATTCTAAGTATTCATGTTTTTGAGCTACGAAATTATTAAAAAGAAAATGCAGTTAGATATTCTTAAATTATTTGAAATGCAATACAAGACATTCTACTTTCCTTGGTTTACCCACAAAATAATATCTTACTTGATAAATCCGTATATAGCTTCATAACTGCCATTTTACCATGACTCTGTGACGCATAGACAGTAACTTAAATAGCAATATACGGTTACCCATCAATATTCTGACCGCGCTTCAAGCTGCTTAACCTGCACGCCATTACCATTAGGTAAATGCACTTAGCCATTAGCCTGACAATGATAAAGCACATATCAATATAATAAATCTATACTAATATTATAAAGCTGAAGGGTTGGTTTGTTTGAACGCGCTAATCTCAGGAACTAATGGTCCGATTTAAAAAATTCTTTCAGTGTTAAATAGCCCATTTATCGAGGAAGGCTATAGGCTGTATATCATCACGCTAAGACCAACAGGAGCGGAGCAATGCGGGTGAAACCGTGGGGCACAGCTAGTTATGTATACTACTACTTAGTAGGTACTTATATAAGCTTAGAAATCCCTAAATTGTATCAACATTAAACTATCCCAAGATAATAAACAGTAGGGTAAGTATATTCTTACAAAGTAGGGGTATAATGTGTGATTCCAGCTATCTGGGGCTGTGATCAAAGTTGCTTTCTCTATCCCTATATTAATTTGTCCCTGTATATGCTTAAATTTTTAAAACTACGCAACGGATTTTGATGCGTTTTTTTAATAGATAGATTGATTATCAAGGAAGGTTTTAGTATATAATTTATTATTAAGTTTAAGACAAAGCGGGTGGAAAGCTAGTGCTTACTGATATGATAAATGCGAAAGTGTCTTTATTTTACCGGTTGTATATCCTGTATTGTTTTGTTTTTAAGCTATTGCATAGCTTCCATCGCGGGCCTTGAGCGCGGGGACCGAATCGAGAAATTCCGTAAGGAAAAAACTCACGCTCCCCACTCCGACGGACACGGAGGTGTGGCTTGAAGGCGTGCTATGCAATAGCTTTACCGCGGCAGTCCCCGAGTGCCACACGTCTTTTTTTCTTCGATGTTTTTATTTCTGAAGAAAGTTAGGATGCTAGAGAGTGTTCGAGGTTATTGATGTTAAAACATACAAATACTAAATCTCGTATTAAAATATAGTGTTTAGTAAACCTTATAGATATTTATTGTAGCTTAATTGCACTACAAGAAATTGCTTTCAACAGAATATACCTAATATGTTAATAGTTTATTTTCGATATTACACACATTTCTTCCTAACAAATAAATATTAATATTTCAAATAATTATCAAAATCCGCTACCTCCTCTGCTTTAAGTCATCATTTTATCCTTCCTCAGAGATGATTTATGACTCAGGCCCTCCCATTCCGTCCAATTTACAGAATTTCAGGCTGTGTAATAAAATATTTTTGAGACACAAATTTTTACGCTTCGAATAACACTAAATTAGTTTCCCAGTAATTGGTACTGATTTTAATTAAAATATTTTTATCGTAGTTATTATCTGTAATATAATAAAAAAAGAATCGCCAAATGTGTTGCTAAGCGCAAAACTCAAGAACGGCTGAACCGATTTCGTTAATTATTTTTTTATAATATTGCTTGAATGATGGTTCTTATGGAGAGAAAACGTAAACAGGTACCACGGGCGAAGCCAGGGCGGACTGCTAGTTAAGAATACATTATTTTAGCAATATAATATTCTGTTTGTCGTGGTAAAATATTCTAGACAACATAAACATATAGAAAATTTTGTCACGTACCTACCTTGTAACATAGAAATATAAAAAGGGATCTTGCTATTACTGTAAGAAATAAAATGTGAAAAACCCAAATGTATCTACCTACATCTTTAAATAAAAAAAGACGTGTGGCACTCGGGGACTGCCGCGGTAAAGCTATTGCTATTGCCTTCAAGCCACACCTCCGCGCCCATCGGAGTGGGGAGCGTGAGGTTTTTCGTTACGCAATTTCTGGATTCCGTCCCCGCGCTCAAGGCCCGCGATAGAAGCTATGCAATAGCTTAAAAAAATTAAGTAAGATATTATTTATAAACAACTAGCTTCTCAACCGGAATCCGTCCGAGTAGAATCTGGAATGAAAATAAGAAAGAAAAAACATTAATATTTTAATAATACACGAAGTTAACTTGTTGTTTGTCTGTATGTTGTTTATAGAATCTTAAACTAGGGTTGTTGAGGATTCCTCTTCCGCTTCCTCATAATGCGGAAGTTCCGCAATATTTTGGGTTCCTCTACCGTTACCGCATCCTCAAAAATGAAAATAAAAAAATCCTCTTCCGCTATCGCTTCCTCAAAATTTAGAGGAAATTTATGAGGATGCTGATCCGATCGGGCGGCGAATTTACAAAGCCTATTTAAACTATGTATTTGAGTTACGAGTCGGACTCTACTAACGAACAAGTGTAGAGTCTTACCGCCATATTTATATCTGCGCCTAACACTTATCTCTAAACATAATACTCAGAAGAAACATATTTTACCAAATAATGTTTGTCAAATGTCATTTTAAATTAAAAAACAAACAAGATGTTCTACCAGTTAGTTTTTTTTTTGTGGAAATCGCCTAATGTCGCTTCTGGCACTGATATAGATTAGGTTTTTTCTGTGGGTTTTTTCGAGTAATATGCATAAACAAAAGCTCATCTGAGTCCGGCTCGTGACTCAAATAGTTATAGTACTTACAGGCTTTGTAAATTCGCGATCGGGAGAGCTAACCTCCCCTAACCTTAAACATCAATATATAGAGACAGGAGAATGGCTTTTGTTTTAATTTTTAATTTTAAAAGTTTTTGTTTTTTAATTTTGATTATAATTTCCTATCATCCTCATCCTCATCCGCTTCCTCTTCCGCTTCCTCATCCGCATCCTCTTCCTCAAAAAAATATCCTCTTCCTCATCCGCATCCTCTAAATTTGTGTGTGAAAATTCCTCTTCCTCCTCCTCTTCCTCATAATCACTTCCTCAACAACCCAATCTTAAACTATGCATTTGATTATATTGTAATGATCTTCAGAAGAGTGGTGTGCCCACAAAGATTTCTGAGTTGAAACAACCAATCTTCAACAGCACGGGCGAAGCCTGGACGTAAGGTAGTGTTACAACAAATGTATTTACACATTATCGAAATCAAATAGCATATTTCTGTTTTGAATAAGAAACATTTTACTCGTAAACATCGACCAATGGAGAGTAAAAGTTTTAATTGCTGCTCAAATTAAAGCCTGGGATGGTCGTGTGGAAACATACGTGTAAGAAGTTTTAATATTAAAGTTTAATAATCTAATAATTATTTAAATAATATTGCTTCTAGATCTATTTAAATAAAATCATTGTATGTTACTGTGAAACGACTTGATTGATTATTATTTAAAAAATGTGAGCCTTTAGTGGGTAAAAAAAACATACCACACCATAAAATTTGATGATCTATTATCAGGTCGTGAATTAATTGGTCGCGGAAGAATTCCAACCAATACCCGCGGCCCCATCATTAAAGCGGCTCGACGGAACACAGTGGGGTTTTAGTCGGTAAGAATCCGACATAACCCACGGCTCCTTCCCCGGGAGCAGTGGGTATCTTTGGAAGATTTCCCACTATAACAAAATAAAAGGTCGTGAATTAATTAACTATTTTAACAGTCTTAAGATAGCATATAAGGATTGCGATTGTCGTTTGCTTCGTAAGCTAGAAGTGCCATATGGATTGGGTAATTAGTGGGTAATTATCACTTCTCTATGGTTTTTAATTTGAAAATTATGAGTCGAATGCAATACCTACTACTATTTCAAATTAAGCACCTATTTTATAAATGTATCTGGCAAAGAAGGTACTTTGATAGCTGCTATGTGCTGCTGATAGCTAGTATGAGCACTTAATGCCGTTCACTGATTTTAAATTTCCATTGTAACACTTAGAAGTCGCGGCATTTTTATACAAAACGCGTTCCCGTATATTCCACCATTCTGCAGAGATACACTCATAAACGTGACATTTTATTTATTACGGCTCGGTTTATCCCGGGTTTTTTAGATTACCGTAATAATTTTAGACGGAAAGTCGGCTAATATATTTTCTCAGTCACAGCTACTTCTTAAGTATCTATTAATTAATGATTCAATTTTTCTCCGCTTTTTGAAATACGGCTTAACTTTTGGCGTTTCTAATTGTCACGTGGCTAAGCTAATTTATAAAATGTAACCGTAAGATTGTAAAAACCGTTAGATTATAACCAGAGATTACAAACTATCGAATAGCTGTTAGATAACTTTGGCGTGTGGCAATTAAGCTTTGGCGTACCTATGGCAATTAAAATAATCAGCACACATGTATGTATTTTGAAATTTTTTATGTTTATTTATTTTATTTTCGTTAATTTTATAAAGCTTTGATATTTACTTGCTACTGCTACCTGTTGCGTTTCGCCCGCATAGTCAAGGAAAAACCCGCATAGCCCCAAACAGCATGAAACCTATCTCTTTTTCAGGACTCAAACTATCTCTGTAAAAAAATTTCATCCAAATCGGTTCAGTGGTGTAGCTGTGAAAAAGAGGGACAGAGTTACTTTTGCATTAAATATATTGCTTAGGATTATATACAAAAATAACTAATCTTTCTCTCTTAAAACTAAAGATAAAGAACATCAAATTACTACTAGCTATACGCCATAAACAGTCTTACATCCTTCCCAAGCGCATAATTATCAAAAAACAGATTTAAACTTTATCTCACATACACATAAGATAAATTATCGTTAGCAGCTAAATTAAAAGAATATTAATTTTGCTCTGCGCTCCTAAATGCTAAACTTCGTTAGCTACAGCCATTGAGGTATTATGACTACGTATAGAGAGGACACCACGAACAAAATCTGTGCGACAAGCGCGGCCCAAAATAATAAATGACGCAAAATGGCACCCGCCTAAATTTTTGAACTAAGTTTTAAAAATGATTATCTAGTTACTTAACGATGAAAATATATGATTATTTATTTGCATTTTGCTGTATTATTTGAATTATTAGTACATCTGCAGACTGCAGACGCTTGGCTCGTGTTACAAATATCCTCTCTAGTACGTAGTACATAGTAACTCAATGGCTACAGCGTGGTGTAAAGTTATTAATTAATTTCATACTAATGTATGTGTTATTAGTTAATCCGGTTGTGTTTAGGTTTCTGGAATAGTTGTGTGACTTTTCGTGTGATATGGAAATGATATATTATTGCAGTTGCTGGATAGTATGGCAATTCTTGTTAAATTTAAGGAGGAGGTTCTCAATTCGATTGTATTTTTTACACGCTTTATATTAGCTTCACCTGTATGTTTGTAACCGACTTCTTTGGGCGCGATTTTGACCCACTTTAAACGGCCAGATTTCGTTCAAACTTTGTAGATTTATTGAGGACCGATGACAATACACTAATTTGATAAAAATTTTCTATTTTTTAGTTCGGTTTTCTATAAAAAGCGTGTTTTTTAGTTTTTTTAAACTATTATTATTGTGTTTATTACATCAGAACTTTCGACTGGGTAAACCAATTTTGATAATTATTTTTTACTTGAAAGTAACTGCCTTCATTGATGGTCCCATTAAAATTTCGTCCAGTTTTAACCATTTGAAAACGGCTTTGTTAAAAAATTAGGACACATGTTAAAGTTTTTGAATTAGATACCTATAAATTTATAAAGAATAGAAAAAATTCGATCACGAGGCGGGACTTAGTGAAAATTTGAATTTGAATTTGAATTTGAAAAAACGTACCAAAAACTAAATCTTTTCCACTTTATAATATTACTAGAGATTACGCGTTTTAATATCAAACGCGACTAATAAATATAATGTAAATGCGAAAAGTTTTTCCAATTTAATAATCAGATAAGCATTTGATTTATTTTATCGAACAGAATGCCTTCCGGGTTCGATAGATTTTTATCTTCTTCATAAATAATTGTATATTGTTGCTATTTCTATTCCAATAACGATATTGTGCGGAGGTTTAATGGATATTTCATGGTAAAAATAAAAGTTATAGGAATAAGTTTATATTGAAAAAATATAGCTGTGCCTTGCAAATAAAACCATGTGAAAGAACATTCAGCATATAAGGCGTTGATATTTGTAAAGAATGTATAATTGATTCTGGATCTTCAACTACATATTTTAATTTAAAATTTCATCTAAATCGGTGAAAGCTATAAAAAGATAAAAAGATAAAAAGATATACGAGATATAGACCTATACCTATTTGTAATAATAGCATTTAACATTGTAAGATAGGTAATGTTAAAAACATATAATTATAGTGAAACGTGTAAATCTTAAAAATCGTGTATTATTAAAATTCTTTAATCCATACTAATATTATAAATGCGAAAGTAACTCTGTCTGTCTGTTTGTTACTCAATCACGCCTTAACTACTGAACCAATTTGCATGAAATTTGGTATAGAGATATTTTGATACCCGAGAAAGGACATAGGCCACTTTTTATTGCGAAATATGTACCACGGGCGAAGCCGGGGCGGACCGCTAGTAATACATATAGGTAGGTAGGTATTATGTTTATAATCTTTAAAAATGTTATGTACATCAAAAATCTTCATGAAAAGACACAATAATTTATTAAAAATGACATAATAGCGATCCAAAAGCAAAAAATACGAACTTTTATACATTCGCAATATAATTGAGTGGGATTTAACGTCCAAACAATTTTTCACCGTTGAACTTTGCGAAGTTTCGTAACAAGGGCCACAGCCCACAGGCGAAATATCTATTATTTATACGGTAATGGTTTTGTTATATCTGTACGGTTGTTGTCATTTCCCTAATGACTGTTGCACGCCTCATAAGCGAAGCGTTGAGGTGGGTACTACTGTCACTTCGCGCAAAACATCTGATTTTTCAAACTTAAAATGTCTTTATGTATCATACATTGCACTTGTAAGATAATACATACACACACATATTAAGAAAAAACACTATTTTTAACGTTCATGATATTTTTGATGTCATTTTGCACGCCTCATAAGCGAAGCGTTGAGGTGGGTACTACTGTCACTTCGCGCAAAACATCTGATTTTTCAAACTTAAAATGTCTTTATGTATCATACATTGCACTTGTAAGATAATACATACACACACATATTAAGAAAAAACACTATTTTTAACGTTCATGATATTTTTGATGTCATTTTTGTTATTTAAACTAGTTAAAAAACAGTTTAAAAAAGTTCTGTCTTGGACGTCCGTGTGTCTGTATGTGCGGATCCTTTTTCTTGTTAACACGATAGCGACCGAAATACTTTACTAATCGAGTCTTTTTTTTTCTCTTATGCTTGAGTATGCTCAGGAATAGAACCCTTTCATTTTTCAGGGTCTGATTCGATGTGGTTTAATTGTTATTAAATAAACAAAAATAATAATTAATAAATATTTATTAAAAAAAAATTATGAGGCGTGCACTTTTGGATTTTCCAAATTATTTGTTATTTAAACTAGTTAAAAAACAGTTTAAAAAAGTTCTGTCTTGGACGTCCGTGTGTCTGTATGTGCGGATCCTTTTTCTTGTTAACACGATAGCGACCGAAATACTTTACTAATCGAGTCTTTTTTTTTTCTCTTATGCTTGAGTATGCTCAGGAATAGAACCCTTTCATTTTTCAGGGTCTGATTCGATGTGGTTTAATTGTTATTAAATAAACAAAAATAATAATTAATAAATATTTATTAAAAAAAAATTATGAGGCGTGCACTTTTGGATTTTCCAAATTATTTTCACTTTTTATTCGTCAAACTTGGTGGTTTAGAAAGAGATTAGTGTTAGTTAAGAACAAGAAGAATGATGAAGAAGGAAGAATCCTAATTCAAAATTACATTACTATTCTAGCTGCGCTTCTCTGTTCCACCCGCGTGGCTCCACTCCTATTGGTCTTACCGTAATGATAATATATATTATAGCCTGTAGCCTTCCTCGATAAATGGGCTATCTAACACCGAAATAATTTTTCAAACCGGACCAGTAGTTCCTGAGATTAGCGCGTTCAAACAAACAAACAAACTCTTCAGTTTTATAATATTAGTATGGATAATCTTAGGAAAGTAATGTTCAAAGAATTTTTCTTAAAAATAAGACCAATTTGTAAAACTTTTTCGAGTAGTGTTTGTTAGTGTTTCGTTGTCTTCTTACCCCTCGTTTTCACCAAGAAACAAGTTAAATACTAGTTTGATACAATACTTGTAGAATACTTTTCAAAACATAATTATTTATTTTACTCATGTATTGAGACTGTCTCAAACATTCTTTCGTTCACACTTTGTAGCCAACAAGTATTTATACAAGTATAAAACACATTTGCGTTTACACTGAAGTCTGTGACATGGTAGAACTTGTCTGATCCATTGATAGCGTTCTCACCTACAAAACACAGTCGTGGTTTAGATAAGTATTGTTTATTTTATTGCAATTTCTGTATAATACTAGTAACAAACAAGTTTTAAACTTTATCCATGTTTGTTGGATAAAGTTTTCAACATACATACATATCACAAGTTTTTTTTTTAATAGAAATTATAAAAGTAGGTACGACTGAATTTGTCTCGAATTCTACAAGTATTGCTACAACAAAAACAAGAGATCATAAACATGTAGGCAACTTAGATCAGGCAACTAGAAGTTTTCAACCAACAAGTTTCATATATATGTTATCCTACATGTATCAAATTTTGTATACAACATGTTTTACACATATGTCTAGAAACGAAAACATTGCATCAAAATTGTAAAATACATGTATTATACTTTGGTGAAAACGAGGGGTTACATTTTCTCAAAATTATAACATGTACCTACATGTTATAATTTTGTTTTGAAAATGACTTTAAAAAGCCATTTTTTTCTAAAAATTAACTTGGAATATGGATAACATTTATAAATCCTAACACGCATAAATTAATAACTTGTCCATAAACAATTTAAACATCGAAATGTTACATTGGCAATATTAATTAATTTAATTAAATAAGCTTCAGCAATTAGAAAATTGCATGTTCATATCCGTATGTTTTGAAACACACGTCACGCAACATATTATATTTAAAACTAGCGGTCCGCCCTGGCTTCGCCCGTGGTACATATTTCGCAATAAAAGGTAGCCTATGTTCTTTCTCAGGGTCTAAAGATTGTCTGTGCCAAATTTCATCAAAATCGGTTGAGAGGTTTAAGCGGGAAAGCGTAACAGACAGACAGACAGAGTTACTTTCGCATGTATAATATTATTAGTAGGGATATTTTTTATTGTTTATGTAAAAGCACAGATTATATTACAATCACTACATAGTATTAAACAAATTCGATGTCGCTGTCTGTCCGTCCTTTGTATGCTTAAATCTTTAAAACTGCGCCATGGATTTTGATGCGGTTTTTTAATATAGATTTCGAGGAAGGTAATATATTATTAGGTTTAAGACAAAGCGCGTGAAACCACGGGCGGAAAGCTAGTACTTATTATTAAAATTTATTCGCAAAAATGACTACACTATACCTAATAAAACTTGACATGACTTTACCCAATTGAATAAGGAAAGAGGAGGAAGATATAAATTTTTCAATACACAAATAACTATAAAAAGAAAGAAATTGTAGAAAACTTGGATGCATAAAAACAATACAAACAAGGAGCAGCTGTGACAGAATAAACAAATCCGATTGTTGCAAATATACAATACCTTTTACCGGGAAAATCTTTTCTTTGAAATATCTTTGTATTGTTTAGAGTTTTATTGAACCTGGCATATATAAAAAAGTGTCTGAATAAAAAAACGTTAATTTGCTATTCCGACTTACCTACTCGTATTTTAAAATCTAAACTAAATCGATATAGTAGTTAATAATAATTATGTAAAAACTAAAATCACAAGTACATAGATTACTAATGCAAATTTTCGGATATAATATAATGTTAGTAAAACTTATTCGCTTTTCTTATGAATTACTATATGTAGATTTATTTTCTATATAATACTTGTAAACCTTTCTTTACGCATATAATTAATATAACTAAGACTAAATAAATAATAAATATTACAGGACAATTTTCACACACGGTACGATCTGATCCCATACTAAGCTTTCGCTTGTGTCATGAAAACCAGATGGCTGATAAACATATAATAATATAATATATATAATATAATTATAATTTTAAATAAATACTTATATAGATAATTAACACCCAGACACAGAGCAAACATCTATGTTCATCACACAAATATTTGCCCCGGGTGGGAATCGAACCCACGACCTCTGGCTTGGAAGGCAGGGCCACTACCAACCAAGCCAACCGGCTCGGTTGATTAAATAATCCGAACAAAATGCACTACCTACTAACAAAAACTTGACAAGAATCTCGATAGTCCGTTTTCTTATGGGCATGCTTGTATGGAAAGGTATACATTTTTGAGTAAAGCAATGCCATTTGGTACGAATGTTGTACTCGTCCACCTAAGCCCAAATCGCCTGGTAGCCAGTGTCTACTCCCCGGCAGAAGGGAGGGAGGGGGGGTTATAGAACAGAGCGCCCGGCGGTCGGAAAAAAAATTCTGGCGGATTCATTTGGCCCTTTGAGTCGAGTTTGGTGTCGTTATCAGGTAACTAGATGATGCCCGATTCATTCCCCATACCAGTTTTTTGGGGTTCCGTAGCAAAATATGTCACAATCTTTAAAATAATAAACTTTTGGCAGTGGCAAAATCCAAACAAACCAGTATATTTTTATATTTTTGTATCAAACTTGGTTTATAAAAAAATACTGTCTGAAAGGCCATTTCATGCAGATTATAAAAACATTAACATGTAACATATATATTACCATTTTCAATGTGAAATAAATTATAGAAAGTACAGGAACGTTCGTCAGCGCAGCGTAGGGGACGGCTAATAGACCCGAAAAATAAGCAATAACATAAAACAAAAACCAGTCAAGTGCGAGTCTGACTCGCCCATCGAGTGTTTCGTACTTATTTGTCCTATACCATGTTATCTTGTCTGGTAGGACCTGGTTAACTGATACACACACACTTTCGTCTTTATAATATTAGTGTGATTTTTAATCATCTTTAAATTATAAACGAAGTCAGGTAACATTGTTAAAAATAAAGATATATAATAATAGAACGTTTTTGTATTAATAATAATGACAACCACCTCCACAATTACATAATTCGGTACATTTGAGCTGGCGTATAAAACACTTCAATCTGGAATTGCAAGATTTCACGCACCGACATCTTATCAATTCAAAGCTTCTCTTTTCTTTGTATTTCAGATGGGCAAGGAACATTTTGATTATTTTAGCTCCCTAAATATATACAGCCTGTAAAACTGCCCTTAAGGTGTGTTGTTTAAGGGCAGCTTCTGTGGGAGGCAAATTTTCGATTTGCCTGTCCGTTTTTGTTAAAATTTGTTTGCGACCCTCATTTACTGTCACAGCGGGGTACAATGTGAAAAACAAACATGTACTTATAATAATTATAAAAAAAATATAAGTTCTGGATAAGAGTATCCTTAAAATACCGTGACCGTCCTTACCTATCATGCATTGTAATCACAAACTTTTCAATTTCACTGTCTGCATATTTGCCACTGTAAAGTGCTTCAAATCCTCGTGTGACATTCGGATATGCCTTCCATACCTCAAATGCAGGTGTACCTATAGTTCTTTTAGACCTTCTAGCTTGGAATACATGATATTCTGTACTAGCCATATCTGTCGACTGTTCTTAACATTATTTTGGCTACTACTACTATATCGTGTGTTCCAAAGCTAGAAGGTCTAAAAGAACTATAGGTACACCTGCATTTGAGGTATGGAAGGCATATCCGAATGTCACACGAGGATTTGAAGCACTTTACAGTGGCAAATATGCAGACAGTGAAATTGAAAAGTTTGTGATTACAATGCATGATAGGTAAGGACGGTCACGGTATTTTAAGGATACTCTTATCCAGAACTTATATTTTTTTTATAATTATTATAAGTACATGTTTGTTTTTCACATTGTACCCCGCTGTGACAGTAAATGAGGGTCGCAAACAAATTTTAACAAAAACGGACAGGAAAATCGAAAATTTGCCTCCCACAGAAGCTGCCCTTAAACAACACACCTTAAGGGCAGTTTTACAGGCTGTATATATTTAGGGAGCTAAAATAATCAAAATGTTCCTTGCCCATCTGAAATACAAAGAAAAGAGAAGCTTTGAATTGATAAGATGTCGGTGCGTGAAATCTTGCAATTCCAGATTGAAGTGTTTTATACGCCAGCTCAAATGTACCGAATTATGTAATTGTGGAGGTGGTTGTCATTATTATTAATACAAAAACGTTCTATTATTATATATCTTTATTTTTAACAATGTTACCTGACTTCGTTTATAATTTAAAGATGATTAAAAATCACACTAATATTATAAAGACGAAAGTGTGTGTGTATCAGTTAACCAGGTCCTACCAGACAAGATAACATGGTATAGGACAAATAAGTACGAAACACTCGATGGGCGAGTCAGACTCGCACTTGACTGGTTTTTGTTTTATGTTATTGCTTATTTTTCGGGTCTATTAGCCGTCCCCTACGCTGCGCTGACGAACGTTCCTGTACTTTCTATAATTTATTTCACATTGAAAATGGTAATATATATGTTACATGTTAATGTTTTTATAATCTGCATGAAATGGCCTTTCAGACAGTATTTTTTTATAAACCAAGTTTGATACAAAAATATAAAAATATACTGGTTTGTTTGGATTTTGCCACTGCCAAAAGTTTATTATTTTAAAGATTGTGACATATTTTGCTACGGAACCCCAAAAAACTGGTATGGGGAATGAATCGGGCATCATCTAGTTACCTGATAACGACACCAAACTCGACTCAAAGGGCCAAATGAATCCGCCAGAATTTTTTTTCCGACCGCCGGGCGCTCTGTTCTATAACCCCCCCTCCCTCCCTTCTGCCGGGGAGTAGACACTGGCTACCAGGCGATTTGGGCTTAGGTGGACGAGTACAACATTCGTACCAAATGGCATTGCTTTACTCAAAAATGTATACCTTTTCCCATAAGAAAACGGACTACGATTGTAATCCAAATCACGAAGCATTTGTCTCAACGAATAACTGCTCAAATCTTAAGCTAACAAAAGACAAAATGGGTATCTATGATTCCTGAGATATCTGTTTCTGGAAGTAATTTGTCAATCACCATCATTTATTCTCGACTTTATTTATAAAGGGACTTTTGGCACATTGCCAGTAACATTTGGGAAGCAAGGTCAATGTATTTGATCAAGTTAATAACAGGATATTTGCGCTCAATAAGGATATATTTTATATGCTTGTCCGCGTATTGTGGGGGAATTTAACCCCTCAGCTGTCGCGGCGCGCCGCGTCAAAAAGGTGCTGTCTGTCGGAGAAATTCGAGCGGTCGGCGCTGATTTGCCGATTTTTTTCGATATTAAAATTTGTGATATAAACTTTAACCTGTGACACTCTTGTAAATTTTGATGCTAACTAGATAACCAAACTTTAAATTAGTTACCTTACTTACTCCCTGGCGTGTTTATTTTACATATTAGAAGCATTTTTTCCCACACATTTTGAAAAAATATGACATTGTAAAGAAAAATACTCATAAAAAAATAATATCAAGGTATTTTAGATTTTTATTTTTGTATTTTCACACTAGAATAGACAATCTTTTGAGTGAATATAACAAAAACATAGGTTTATTTTATAAAAATTCGAGAAAGTTGAGTATGAATATCATCGTTTACGCATGAAAATAAGTGGACGCGATCTCCACATATGTTCATACAAATACAGACATTACAGTCTGCTCCAAAATTAGAACATTTCAAAAATTTTTGCTACTTTTTTTTATTTTTATTTTAATCAAAACTAGATAAAAACTAACAGTAATTTTTACTTTTTTAAAATATTTAGGTTTTTATTAATGTTTAAAAATCGTCTTATTCCTAAATGACTTCATTCTTATGGTGGACTTTGTTCTAACGTCTGTATGTATAACGTCTCCACATCAATTTTAATTTTAATTTATTTTTTCTTAAAATTAGCGATTAAGAAAATATTTTTTGTGGTAACAATAGCATTAAGTATGAAGAAATGCTTTTTTTCTTTCATGCTCTTAATTATTATAATATATATAGTACAGTCTATAAAATGAAATGTTGTCCAACTACAAATCGAAAGGCACTGTATCCATACAGAAAAATGTCTAAGCTGTACAAAAGTGAAATCTACATTTAATTATACCATAACTTAATTATAAACCGTTACATTTAACTTATAAATCAAAAATTTCGGAAATTCGAGTTTTAAATATTTTTTATAAAATACAGCTTATGTTAAGGATAAAAATCAATAAACTTAAAGATTCAAAATAAATAAACAATTATTATACATCTAAATGTTTTATTTACTTAAATAAATTTTACTTAACTGACAGAAAAAAAAATTCTTATGAAGCTTTGTGTCTGTACTATTTATATACTCATGTGGTTGTAATGTGTGGTGTTGACGCCAACATTGGCCAATAAATAGGAATATTTGCAACTTAGCATAAATAACGTTAACTTCTGTTCATTTTTTCTTATACATCGGATCGGACACAACGACCGCCTCGAGACGACGATTTATTAACACGAGGTTCCACTTGAATGTGATCAGGAAAGTGATGAACGCTATCCAATCTAGTTGTACTTCAATACATGCAGTATTTCCAAGCATATTGTAATTAAGATATAAACTAATCGGTAAAATTGTATTAAAATCGGTTCAGTAGTTTAGGGAGTCCATAGTACACAAACAGCATGAAACTTAAAAAATATTTTGATTGGAATAAAGTAAGACGTGTTATGTGTAGAATTTCATGAATAATCCTGGTATCAGGAATTAAAAGCTGTAAATTCCCAAACACTAATCGTGTTAGTATTATTATCTGTTCATTTGACAAAATATACAGAGTTATATTTCTTGATTTCAAATACTGTTACGTCCTATTGTTAAAGTAAGCCTTGGAGTGTCTTGTCTTCCATTGCCATAAGAATCGTTGTTTGGATCCATTTGAATTCTCTTTTATTGATACTCAAATGCTTACGAATCAGAAAAGGTTATTCTATCAAATACAAATTTTTATTTTCGAAAGAAAATTAAAATATCAAGACGGAAGTTTATTTTAGGGTTACCTAACAAATAAGTTATTATTGATTATGTAGTTTAAACAGCAATGTGATATCTTCAAATAGAAAAATTGCATTCTTCTTCTGGGTAATAGAAGCAGTTTTGACACCAAAAGGCAAAAATACAATAATTGTTATCGCTAGTCATTTACAAAATGAGAGGGTAGATTTATATTTGCAGGCGTACTGCAAATGATGCATTTAATTCGTTTTATTAAATAAGTAATGTTCCAAGGCTATTTAAAGTCATGAATGCAAATAAAAATAATCTTCAGACAGCGATCTACATCAGCTTTAACATTCGGCCTACGAATGTACTACATATAGTACATAAGAATAAAAAACCGGCCAAGTGAGAGTCGGACTCGCACACCGTGGGCTCCGAACAAACCAATTTTTAAAGTGAAACTTTTATTACATCGTCTCAAACTTTTTGGTCTGTGTAGCGCATGTCGCGTGACGGTCGGCTGCCGAGTAGGTATAAGGCAGTGTTCGGAACCGTTCGAACTGTTTCACTTTTACCGTGGTTTCATAAAACCACACAACATTTTTATTATGTTGTAACTCCGAAATTTTATGTTTTTCGAAATTATTCTTCAATCTGCGCTATAAGACCTTATTTTACCCCAATTTCAAAACTCTACGTACACGGAAAGTACCCTG
Source organism: Colias philodice (assembly GCF_061535455.1). Taxonomy (NCBI): domain Eukaryota; kingdom Metazoa; phylum Arthropoda; class Insecta; order Lepidoptera; family Pieridae; genus Colias; species Colias philodice. Next base: position 7,602,141 of record NC_143107.1, on the reverse strand, counting down.
TAGGTGTCGATTCCCTTGCGAATGTCGAAATTTGCAGCATAACCCATTGAGCCCCGAACGGCCCGATCGGTCCACGATACAATAGATTTTCTATTGTGTCTGTGATTCCGGGGCCTGAGTTAATAAACGGCTTTATCTTTTGATTGCGTTGGTTTATAAGTTTGATTTTTTCACAGCTTCAATCGACTCAAGTAATCAATATAAATTTCAGTTTTATGTCACATCACGCGTTCCTGTGAAAATGGGTCTTGACAGACAGATGGGCAGATGGGATGGACAGACGTGATCCTATTAGGGTTCTGGACCCTTAAAAACCAAACCCTTTGGGATGCAGCCATTAATGCTGCAATTTTTAGCAAATTTTGACTTTTGCAATGGAATCAAAACCGACAGGGTACTTCCCAAGTACATAAAATCTTTAAATTTGGTAAAAAGCAATGTTTTATAAAACAGATATAAGAATAATCGCAAATAACATGATTTTTTTAATTACACTTTATATAAAAAAAAAATAATAATTTCAACTTACAACTAATGAACGGCTACATGTATTAACTTGATATTCACATTAAAAACTCAGATTTATAATACACTAGCGGTCCGCCCCGGCTTCGCCCGTGGTACATATTTACGTTTTCTCTTCATAAGAACCATCCTCGTACTTCAAGGAATATAATAAAAAAAGAATTATCGAAATCGGTTCAGCCGTTCTCGAGTTATGCGCTTACCAACACATTTTGCGCTTCATTTTTATATACATACTAGAGGTCCGCCCCGGCTTCGCCCGTGGTACATATTTCGCAATAAAAGGTAGCCTATGTCCTTTCTCGGGTATCAAAATATCTCCATACCAAATTTCATACAAATTGGTATGGAGATATAAGATTTAAGACGCAATCAGAAGAAATAATATTCATATGCGGCATATTCTGAAAACCGCAACTACTAGCAAGGGAATCAAAACCTACGGGTCAAAAGTTAAGTGGACTTGGTTAAAAGCAAGGTTTTACAGCACAGATAAAGAAAAATTCACTAAAAACACTAGAAGTTAAAACATAATAAAAAGTAGGTTTGTTCGGAGTCCTTGAAGCGCGAATCGTATTGAGGTTCAAAACTATAAAAAAACATTCTTCCAGTTTTAAAGAAATAACCCCAAAATATGTGTAAAAACATCTTTGGACTATCTGGGTCAAAATAAAAACAGAATCAAACATAATATATGCCAACGCAATCAAAAGATACAACCGTTTATGCTGCAAATTTTCGTAATTTTCGACATTTGCAAGGTTATAAAAACTTACAATAGCAACGTCTTATAGCACAGATAAAGAATTTTAAAATATGAATTAAAAGATACCTACAGCATAATTAAAAAAATAAGTTTGTACGAAGCCCTCGGTGCGCGAGTCCGACTCGCACTTGGCCGGTTTTTTATTTTTTCAGAAACATATGGTTCCCCAATAAAAAATAATATGTTGCATTTGTATTAAGGTTTTGTATGTTGTACAATTAATGTGTTAAATTTCTTTTCCAGTTTGTCCTACACAAATTACATAGTAACATAGTCACTTTGTCCTATATATAGGTCATAGGGAAAACCATTGTTCCCGATGTAGGTTTTTTTTACTATTTTTCCAGCATATAATATACACTTTTAACCATAATATACTAAAATTAAAGGAATTCCATAGAGGTTACGGACTATAATTTGTATAGTTGATTATATCGTTTTAAACCTGAGGACAATAAATACCACAAAAACGATACCCATCAATATAAACAAAACATATGTATGAAGACGAACAATTAAATTTTTCAATTTCATACAATATGCGAACATCCTGTACGCGAATTTTACGGGGAAATTATTGTCGGTTCTGAATTGAAAACGAAATATCTTTAAAATGGAACACAGTATCAAATTTTGAATTATATTATAAAAATCTTCATAAAATTTCTTGTAAAATGATGTAAAAAACAAATAAAATATTAAAAATAAAATACGATTAACCAGGGGTCAAAAACTAAGCAACGTACAGTGAAATGGTAGATACATATTTGGAGCCATTATTTGTGGTATAATTATTGGTAATTTTCATTATTTCGGCACATAAACATTAGGATATATAGTGAATAATAATAAAAAGAACAATAAATACTTACCGTTTATCAACATTCCGCAAAATTTTACATTTTTTAAAACTTTAAAATTTAAAAGTTACTCGACTAAAGTATGACATAATTACTGTTATATTTCGAATATTTATCGGTCAAATTATTAATTGATGGACTTTAAATATTCAGTAATTCATAAGCTATCAAACAAATAGTCGTTTATGCAGATTTGAACTATATTTGCGTTACAATGAGCTAATTTCCAACCGGCGATGATTTGGCACAGATCTGTGCCACGACAGACAACGGGTACAAAATTTTTGGCTCAGATCTGTGTTCCGACAGACGAGGGTTTAATTTAAAAAAGCTGCTTTGGTATACACTAACTTACTAATAATATTATAAATGGGGATGTTTGTGAGGATGAATGTAATATGTTTGATGCTCATGCGAAAACCACTGTACGGGTTTTGATGATATTTGGCACTGCAGATAATATGGCTTATATATTAGAATAAGATTAGAATAACACATAAGCTATAGAAGCTTTTGCCTTCGGGTTTGTTCTTAAATTTATCAGACGTAATATGTTGATAATTTATGGATAAGTCCCTCTTTAGTAGGTAGTTCGTAGGTAGGTACTTATTTTTTTGTTCGCGCTCTAGAAAAAAATGTCAAAATACCCGCATCGATTTTATAATATTGCCGTTAACTTTGAGAGAATTTGTTTATTACAATTTTCCTTGCTTCCCTTCACAAAATGTACTTTCCGAACCAACGAATCATTTAAAATGACGCGTTCAAATCTTGTAAAAGATCCCGTCGAAGTTTCGAGAAATTTGAATAAAATTTAAATTCAAAAGAGCCTGTCGATTTTCCTGATTCATTATTATTATAATTTTGTTCGTATGACTGGAATATTGTCCTTGTTATTTTTAACTACTGTTTATTGAGTTGATTAAATTGCGATTGCTACCAGCTCTACCAGACGCGACCTTTGTAAAAAAGAGCATGTGTGCCGAGCACACGTGTCTGAAGTGAAACTTCTTTGGCAAGATTCAACGATACCAAAATCTGCGCCTTACTCCACGACGCGACGTGACGGTATTGCAATGACGTCACCTGGAAATTTTACTCTCAACGCGCCTAAAGAAGTTTCACTTCAAAGATACGTATCCTATATAAAAATCAAATATTTTGAGTACCCTTTACCTAATTAGTTTGTATTTCAAACATACAAAAATGCGTATTAAAATACGTAATGTGTACGTTGATTTATTTGGATCAAATCAAAACGCATTTTCCATTGTCTCTTGCTTTGTACTAATCTTATTTCTTGATTTTGTTGTTGTTTATTTAAACTCTAGTATCTATGTGATGAAAGCGATAAGCCTTTTAACTTATACGTCCCAACTTGGGTATTACAGGTGACATAGCCAAGTTTAAGTTACGAACTTTTGGGGTCGATCTTGAAGGTTTCACAATGTGTTACGAATTGTTTTAAACTACCAAGTTTTAAGCTAGCTGTTTAAATTAGACGAGCTAATTTTCGTCTCGGGGATTGTTTTAGATTGCTTCCTGAGTTTCGTATACGATGGTGGATGCACATTAATATGATTTAAGGCTGATTATAAGGAAGAGAATTATAGGGGAGGAATTTATGACGCCGTCAAAGGGCGCTTATAGTAATACCGCATAATAAGGAAATAAGTTGCAGTATACAGGGAGGAAAAATTACGTAATTAGATGGGTCGAGCGGTGTGACGTGTGCTCTCATTTTCCTCGGTTGAGCCACCTCCACACTGACCGAGCTGCTTCACGCAGTAATTTCTTCGCGAGGCTGCTTGCTCTGTGGATTTCCGCCTTTTTTGCATTATATTATAATCCCGGGTCCTTGTACATGATTCTTATACAGGCTCTTTATGGATTGTAATTCGACTAGTTCTTCCATAACTTATTTCAATGAAAAAATGACTTATGCAAAAAATATTATGTAATGCTACGCTTCCGTTTTTGATATAAACTAATGTATTTTCCTTTTATTTTTGTTTTCATGTTGCATTGAATATCTTGATAATACTATCCTTCATATGTGTTTTTCCTTGTCATGTACACAAGAAATGCAAAGAGAAAAAGACCTAACTATCTAATACTACAACGCATTCAAAAGGCCAGAAGCCAAAGCCATTCATTCACAAGAGTAATTACATTGTGTAATTGTCGTATAGCAAATAAAGAGAAGCTCACGCGCATTGTAACCAATCAGGGCTTGTTGCGAATTAATGAGGCAGCGTAATTGCCAAAGATTATGCGGTATAGATGCGACACTTGAAGGTTTTATTACCTGCCCCTGCTTTGTTCTATTTATTGTGAAACGTTTACGGTGCTAGCGATAACAAACTGTAATTTCGGGAGTGACACTATAAATATATTGATGATGATGATGCGGCCCTTGAAGGTTTTATTACCTGTTCCCAATGACGAAACTAGAAACGTGTAGATAGGGTAATAGCGCTCTGGATGCGGCACGTTGAAAATATGTGGCCATTTACAGAGAAAAAAAGAAAGAAAAATAATAATTTCTACGGTAAGAAACATTTCAATACAAATTGTAGGAAAAGAACAAAAAATCTAACCATGTTAAAATGGAATATCCACTCAGTTATAATATGATATTTATTTGCCCCTTTTTCGCTGACGATAATTGTTGCATGCTATCTTACTTTGACGTCTAAACTCTAATCATGTGTGCGTAAGTGTGCCGTTTTTGTAGATTGAATGTTGTGTTAGTAATCTATCTACACCTTCTTACTTATAATATAATTGCTTGCTTTGTTCTCTTTATTGTGATACATTGGTGATGTTAGAATGTTTCCTGGTAATTGGCAGAATTATTAACACTGGTGGATGTTTTCCTTCCTCGAATTTATGTTGAGATAAAGGGCCTTTTCGTAACTGCAGTGTATTAACACGAAAAGGTTTATTTTCTGTTGATAATTTTCTTAAGTACGATTCCTTTGTTATTGTGTACTGTTTTAATAAATGTGTTGTATCGGTTTTGTTTTGTAAGTTTATTTTATATATTTATTTTATTTTAAATAAATGTTATTTATATGGTTAGATATTTATTTGCATGGCAACGTTCTTTCAGAAATCTAGTTGAATACAAATAAATTATCGCTTTATTATTTATATTATTCATTATTAGCAATAAGCAAACAAACACCTATTTTATTGTCGATTAAATTGTGTAATTTTCGTGAAATTGCTGATAATTTGAATCAAGTACTGAAATAAATTAGAAATGTAGTAAAGAATGATTAAATTATTTTATGGAACGTGTGTGTCTAACAATTGTTACTGTTTTGAGGTAAACATATTTTAATTACATTTATACTCTGTATAAAGCTTATAACTCAAAAGGTACATTTTCCATCACAAGAACACGTACAAAAAATAACTTCACGCCTAACTCCATTATTTTCAAACGTTCACACAGTAAGGTTGCAGTTCCAAATTTTAATATTACTTCAAGAAACTTTGCCGCATCTGCGTTTCAATCTTTGGCGGCACATTTCAAAGAGTTCCACTATGAAGTTTGAAGCGGGGCTGATTTGACAAAGTTAATAATACTCCGTGTTTACAGCCTCAATCTCCTGAGATTGTTCTGTTGTCTACTGGCCTAGATTAATACCTATAAACAGTGCCGGCTTTTCATGAAAATCGGGGCGGCCAATTTTAGAGGGCGAAAAAATTTGTACGCAGGTAATTTTGTATTTTTATTTTTAGTTTTATAGTATTAAAAAGGTGAAATATTTTTTTGTTAATTGCAGTGTAACGGTGCGGGGTGCCTCAGTGGTGAGGACTTTGGACTTCAAATCGATAAGTCGGCGGTTCAAGACAAGGCGAGCGTGCAGGAAATGGAAACCGGACATGTCGAAGAATCATAAGTTCGATATGTGACGTCTACCAACCCGTATTTGGCTCGCGTGGTGGATTATGGCCTGTACCCTCAAAGGAGGTATGTGTCCCAGCAGTGGGAACCCGGAACATAATATTATATGGGCTGATGATGATGATGATGGTAAAATTTATACAAAAATACAATTTACAATATACATCACCATTTACAAAAAAACCCTTTTTTCCTTAGCGATGAACAGCTGAAGTAATTTAGGTTATTTATTTTTTTGTTATTTTCAGGAAAAAAAACAAGAAACTTAACGGCTATTTAAACTTCACGCGTTTGACAGTTCGCGCGAAGAAAAATGTCGGTTATAACTATTTAAAGTAGTAATTATTTCTTTGTTGTAAAAAAATAACGGAGCAATAAATTTTTTAAATATAATTGCGAATAAGCAACGTAAAAACAGTAAAGGTGAATTTTTAAACGAGGTATTTAATTGTAAGAGGTTTTCAGTACTGAAGTTAAATCTGTCTCTGCCTATAATTGAGTTTCGCTCGCATAATCTTTGACTATTGTTTTTTGGTAATAAATGGGGTCTCCTAGGCATTGTTTTAAATATGGCTGATAAAGTGAACGCAATTGTGTTGGACCTTATTTAAATTATTGGGAGCTATGGTATTTTATTGCCTTACTCAGTGTTAATTCTGTTTACTATTCGTTTGTTGTGTTCTCTCGTTAATGCATTTTCTGTAATATATATTTACATTGTTACAGAGGTTCTGATTGGATTAATCTGGTTTAAAGGATGTTGTTTTAATATAGATTCTGTTTTGTATGATGTTTGTTGTGTAGTCTGAATTAGTAAGAAAGATTTTTATTTGAAGCTTTATCTAAATACTCATTTTCACTCGCAGCTTCATCCACGTTGTTACTCTCTAGAGTCTAGGGTCCTAACTACCTCCAGACATAACAATTATAATATCATAATATAATCACTGTTGAGATGTGAAAAATATTCCTTATTTTCATCAGAATATAATATATAAAACCTAAAAATATTAAATACTGCAGCTACGATTTAACTAAACAAAAAGTAAAGTAATATCTTCAACATTTTAATCAATCCAGCGCGACTCCATATATTTTCTGTGCTACAAAGTTTCTAGGAATTCCTAGTTTAATTTCAGATCGGAGAAACTTTCGCGTTAATACCATCAATATTGATCTCGATCTTTGATAGATATTTTGAATCGAAAACTAATAGTGTTTTAATCGTTGGTTTCGAGGAATTAAATCTTTAGAATTGGTTTATAAGTCGAATTATTCATAATAACCAATAAGTACTTAAAATAATTCGATGGCCTTATTAATATTATAAATACTGAACGTACTTCCTAATTATTAGTATAGTGGGTTATGAGTATAATCTCTATCTCTATACACAATCTTCTTATATATAAAAATGAATCGCAAAATGTGTTGGTAAGCGCATAACTCGAGAACGGCTGAACCGATTTCGATAATTCTTTTTTTATTATATTCCTTGAAGTACGAGGATGGTTTTTATGTAGAGAAAACGTAAATATGTACCACGGGCGAAGCCGGGGCGGACCGCTTGTATATCTATAAAATTATCGTTTCACAATGTTAGTAGGTACCTAAGTCCTCCGAAACGGCTGGACCGATTCTCATTCTATTTTTCATACCCATGATTAAGCTAAAAAAAGTAAGCTATCTATAACTTCTTAATAACAGGCATAAAAAGAATAGGTACCTATGCCACAGAATAATAACTAGTAGCTAGCTACCTATGCTACGAATTATGAACCTCCGTATTTTTCCTACAGTAATTTATTCAAATATTACTTCAGTTATTTTAAATCTAACCTTAAATTACGTTAAGTTTAAACTACCCACACGAAAATATCTAATTAACAGTAGGCGTCTATAAAGAGTTAAGTAATATCATTTATGCAAATCAATTGTTTGTGCGTATATCTAAAACGCAAAGGCTAAGTTAATTTTATAATTACGTACAAACACACACACACACCCACTCAGCGTATTAATTTTTGTATAATACATACTTACAAAAAATTGTACAATAAGTGGGTGGTGTTTGTGCGTAATAAGGTAAGTTACATAATGTTTCAAATGTTTTAAAATAAAACTTGTGGGAGATAACTTAATTTAATCTTCCTAGATTAGCAATTATGCGTTTTCAAAGAAAAATCTGCATTCCCGTTCATATGATATTACCCAGACAAAACTTATACTGTGTTAGCGTTAGCTACTATTAAGTATCCTATGCCTATGTGTTAATCCAAGTCACGATCGTATATTACGACGTGCCAATTTTTCATGAATAGGTTCTCCATTTTTTGTTTGAAAGAGTAACAAACAAACAAACATAATATTAGTAACATAGCAATCTTACTATCAACGGATATAATAAAAAAATATAACTCAAATCACTGGTTATTTATCATTTCAAGTTTACCTACAATTTACAACAAACACTATCGAGAGATCAACAAGCAACTGTTTGTAAACCGCGACTGTTAGTTCTATTTGTACTGTAATTACTAAATTCAGTAGCAATTAACGTATTTAGTTAGTAATTGAGTTCGTTTTAAACAGGTTAGGACTAGGCAAATGGCCTGGATGCTCTTATTTAGTACGAAAATACCAGACCTACAGAATGTAGTTAAAAAACCAAATAAATTCGTTATTATGCTTCGGTTACAGATACTGTGAATAAATTAACATGACACACATTATAAGGTCAATTTTTAGAGAAGCGGCAGCCTGTAAGAGACAGACGAACGGCAAGCTGCGAACGGCAGAGGCTACTTCAGCCGTCGCCACATAATGTCGACGGCAGTCGGGGACATGTCGGCGGCAGCAGTTAATATGTCGACGGCTGTTAATATATTATTCGTCGATTTTTCGTAGAAAGAGCGATATTCCAAATAGCTGGTGGTTTAAGAAAAAAATGGTGTCGAAAAGACTTGTCTAAATGTTCATAAGCATGTTTATAAAACAAGTAAGTTTTAGTAAGATTATGAATTAAATTATATAATTAAAATTATAGGAGCAAAGCAATAAAAGATCAAATATTGTTACACAAAGTCGACTCCGAGCCATTTCTGTTCTTATTTGCATGGCTAAGTTGTACCCGTGCTGTGATCATTTCTGCAATTCCGACCATTTTCAGGGTTGCTAATAAAATACACATTGAATTTAATTCTATAGAAATAAAAACAAAAGGCGATCTTATCGCTAGGAAGCGATCTCTACCAGGTAACCATAATATGCGTTGAATTGTGATTAGACGTAAATGGAGGAAATTGTTTGCTCTGATACTTGCATTGAAAAATTCGAGTTACCATAATGTTTTATAACAGTATTATTTCCAGTGTGGGAAAGAGACGGAGCTAGGCGGATCAGCTAGCGCTGTTTCTTTCTCACGTTGGAATAAGAACCTTCTATAAGACCTACCGGTAACTCACCAGGGTGGTTACCATGCTGATGGGGTCACGGACGAATTCTACCATATCCGTGGCCCCGTCGTTGATGCAGCTTGACGGAACACAGTGGTAGGAATCCGACCCCGGAGGCCGTGGGTAAGATTTCCTCACTTAAAAAAAGGGGGTGGTTACCATGATAGCAGTATTATTTCCAGTGTGGGAAAGTGATGGTGCTAGACGACCTATACAGGGTGTCCCACTGTTGGTATACTAAGCTCAAAGGAGGTTATAGTTTATACGCTGAGTACTTAAAAAATATTTATAAAATTCCAGATGCAGTTTTTTTTCAAATAGATGAATACTTAAAACCCATAACAAGCAACCCGCTTTACCACCAGCACTTGAGCTATGGTTTAAGATTATGTTTTCATAGAGAAAATGCTTACATTAGCGAAGCGTTATATGCCGGCTGCGCTGCGCAAAGCTAGAGAAGAAAACATGGATTACCAGGTTTTCCTTTTATTTTCATTTAGCAAAACTTTTTAAGTAAAATTGAATTATTACGTAACCAAACTAAATCCTGAACATCTTTGACACTCCATTAACTTCAAAGTTGTAGAAGTTGTTTCAATCAAAACTAATAATAACGTTAAACTTGATACATATTTTGAAAATTATTAACAGCCAATGATGATATTTATCAAATCATGACTAAGTTCCGTTTTTGTAAAAGTTTGCAAACCAAAACTAATTAAACAAACAAACATATATCATTATAAACAAACATATAACATATATTGTGCACCAAAAATCTCTCTATTGCCTTCCTCGATGAATGGACTATCACACACCGTAAGAATTTTTCAAATCGGACCAGTAGTTTCTGATATTAGCGCGTTCAAACAAACAAACAAACTCTTCAGTTTTATAATATTAAGTATAGATATAACCTCTTTATTATCATAAGCCACAGCTTTGTAAAAACACAGTCCCACCTTAAAATATTACAAACAAACCAAATTACACAACAGAGCAAACGAATTCACATTAACTACACTGATAACCCTATACTGTCCTTGGTTTCATGCCTAAGGGCGTCCTGGAGTGTAATGATGACATAATATCAAAGGAAGCGCAGAGGGGGTTAAATAATAATAATTAAGACGAGTTACTCGGATTTGTTACTGTGCTACGTGCTACAGATGTAGCTAAGTTAGATACTATTTATAAAGAAACAAGGTAAAAGGTAATAAGATACTGTTTGTTTTCTTTTTTGGTCTTAACTTTAGTACACAGCTTGCTATTATAATATGTCAGTCAACTAGCAAATCTCATTTTAGATACTTACTTGAGGTTCGAATCCATGTCGCGTGACACTTATACATCGCCTTTATAATTATACCTCTCAAATTTTAATGAAATTTAGCTGATATTTGCGTATCTCAAACCCTATAACAACAAGTCTAATTTCTTATATTTTTTTCAGTTCTAGTAAATGTAGTCGCGGGCGTCCACTAGTATGAAAATATAATCAACACGAAGACCTCGGGCAATCCGGGATAACGCTATCAGTTTAAAGTAAATAATTTTCCTGATTGAAATACGACAGGTATTTAATCAGAGAGGAACATTGAGTTACTATGTACTACGTACTAGAGAGGACATCGCTATACTACAGTATTGTTACATTGATTGGTTTTAATTGATAAGTTTATTCATATTCTTTTTATAAGATAAACAATATTTATTTGTTACATTGATTGGTTTTAATTTATAAGTAATAAGAGGCAGGATATCTACAAAGTGTATGACTCACTAGCCGCCCCCCGCCGCGGCCGCTGCGCTTGTTGCACATATTTTGTTCGTGGTGTCCTCTCTATACGTAGTAATAATACCTCAATGGAGAGGAATAAATTATTTTAATACCTACTCTGGTTCAATATTTTAAAACTATGCTGCTAATTTCTGGATTAAAATAGAGATTCAGTATTTCCTTTTGTAAATAATTTATCTAAGTCTTTATCCAACATTATCATAACATTATAATTGGAAAAGTGTGTTTGTTTGTCTTTCTGTCACATAGAAATAGACCGATTTAATGGTTTGATTTTTTTGGCTCAAGATAGTAAAGAGTACCTATAGATAGTGATATTATAGTTAGGCTACTTTTGCCTTTGGTCACGCGGGCGAAAGCGTCGACGGAAATTTAATATAACTAGCTGTCTCGGCAAACATTGTTCTGCTTTACTCTTATCGCTAAGGAGTATGAAAAATAGATGTTGTCCGATTCTCAGACCTACCCGATATGCACACAAAATTTCATGAGAATCGGTCCAGTCGCTTTTTTTAAAAACACCAGAATTTTTAATATTAATAAATCGGAATGCTTTCAATTCATTCAGCAAGTCCTGTAGTTATAAACAAGGTGCAGTTAACGCCATGATGTAACAAATTAGCCAACTATTGATACAAGAGCCGTGAGTGAGAAATTTAATTACATCGCTCGGTCTTCACTCGAAATTTGATTAAAGTCCTTCTAAATATTGTTAGGAAATTTGGCAAACTGCCTTAGGTTGTTTGTTTTGGTTAAATTATTTTCGGAAGCCGAGTTTTGGCAATATACCGCACCGATCATTTGGTTTAGGCAATTTTGTTGCTGCTGTGTTTTGGCAACAAGAGCTGAAAAAAAGAAAATTTTATGAATGCACTTGAAAATCTAATTTAATAGATATTTAGAATTGGTTGAAAATAAAGGAGGATGACTTAAAAATAAAGGAGGACGAAAAGGAAAGGTATGTTACGTTAATTAGTAATATTCTCTTTTAAATCTATAATCATACATAAAATTTGTAATTCAGTGCGATATTCAGTGAATGAATTGTTAACCATCTATAAATAAAGTTGTCGGATCCTGAAATAATATTTGTAATCAGTCAACTAATTTTAGTTAATTCTCAACTAAAGCTAATAACTATAAAGGGCAAAATTTTCCTCTGAATAAAGTTAGTATAGCTTAAAATTATTACCCTCATTTGTAAGCGTGTTGTCTCCATTACAATATAATATAGCTTGTAAAGTTCTCCATTTCAATGATATTTCAGCAGTGATGACCATAAGCCTAATAACACCTAATAATAAACATTATCGTAAAACGGAGTGTCAAAGCTATGCAAATATATCGTCAATAGGAGACTAAGGACAGTCCTCAATGTTGGACAGTTACCAAGAAAATTAGGCCAGCAAATTGATAGCAGGACAAAAGGATTTGGTCTATAAATAGATGTTTTGAAGCCCGTAATGAATGGATAGTGTAATAATTTAGAGATAATATTATAGTTGTAGGCGTGTTGGTTTGAATAGTTTGGAATTTAGTAGGATTTGTGATATTTTCATATTCAAAGAATTGTCTATGATTATTTACAAATAGTTTAATAAGAGCATAGAAAACACACAAACGCTTCAAAGCGTGCGTTTGTTTTTGGGAAGAACAAAAGTAACTTCTATGAGTAATTTCTTAAAATACTTACTACAATCATCAACAGAAAGTAATTTCTGAGTTACGTAAGTTATTTGTTGTTGGTCAATACGGCTAATAGGTCCTGCTTTGTTTGTCTATTAAAAATAATAATCAATATTATAGCAATCAACGCTTGAAATAATCGAGCAGAAAGTGGTTGGATATCACAGTTTCACCTAATTTTTCATTCACTCAATTTTCACAATTCCCAATAAAAAATGGACCGTTTTACAACAGTCATAATTCATATCAAAACCGAAATTAAGTCACAATCTGAAGCACCATAAAAATACTATAATGGGCTAAGATAGGGCACAATAAATAGGTAGGTAATGTCAGTCAGGTCACGTATTGACCCTTGAAGACATTTAGGCAACGCTACGGGAATCGAATCACAAATACTTGGAATGCTTTTCCCGATTTATACATGTGGCAAGTAATTTTTCGCTTTATGAGGAGAAGATTAATTGCTGCTGTATATTTGAATGATAAATGATAATATGCTTTGGAACCTTATAATGCTCGTTTGGTGTCCGTTTATGCACATCAAACCGAAAGAATAGAATAAATTCTTTTACTTTGGCGGGATCACGGGTGGCCAAGTGGTCAAGCGTCGCGGTCGCCCCGGTGCGTCTTTCCAAACTATACAAGGCCAGTACGCAACGGTGTGAAACTAATCACGTATAGTTTGGAAATAACTTTTTTACAAAGTTCTTCCAATCTATACAACAGCAGTACGCAATTACTCGCGTATACTTTGTAGTGAAGTAAGTAAGAATAGCGCTCCAAAACATACAGCGCCAGTACGCATGCGGACTAATCGTGTATGTTTCGGAGTAAGCGCGGCGTCTTTCCATTGCTCGCGTTTATATTATGGTATTGCTGTTTTGAAATATATTATTAAAATTCATGTGTATTGTGTATATAATGTTGCGTACTGATCGTATATTTTTTGTATCGAGGATGCTTGTGTCTTCGTTCCCGACTATACTGCACGACTTACAATTGACAATAGTGCTAAAATGTAAGAATCTAATAAGTCCAGAAAAAGACGGTTGCGAGGCGACGGAGCGCCGCTTTGCGGGGCTCCTATTTTTGTGTAGTCAAAAAAAACACGAACCTAACCTAACCCATAGGTAACCCTTATAATATAAGGGTTATAAATATCTGTTACCTATTTATTTTTCTAAGCTTACCTAATAATATTTTTATTCCATATTTTACTGAATCAATCAAGAAGAATAAAAGTAGATAGATATACCTAGCTGTACAAGTCTTTGATTACCTATATATTTATTATTTCGCTCAAGCGTAAGTGGTGTAGTAGCTATATTTAGTTATACATATTTTGCGTACTGATCGTGTATAGTTTGGAACGAAGAAGCAAGCATCCGCGTTACAAAGTATACACGATCAGTACGCAAAATTCGTGTATATATTGTAATAACAAACTTAAAAACAGCATTACAAAGTATACACGAGCAGTTTCCTATGGTTGCGTTCTGGCTATGTATAGTTTGGAAATACGCCGCCCCGGTAAAGCAAAATAGGCAGATTTGAATTCCGCCTCGTGATCGACTTTTTCCCAATCTTAAAAAAATAACAAATCTACAGAAGAAATTACGGCTAATAATACTGAATAAAATTAAATAGGACTTCCTTAACAAAATGATTCTGAGATCTGCAGAATTCATGCATTTGATTTTGAAATTTGTATCTTGAAAAAAGCCCTTTTCAGATCGTTTAATGCAAAATTTAATTAACTCAGTTCAAAATATAATTGTTATGCAAATGCGAATAAACAATACATGGAACACCACATGGAGATTTCACACATGTGAATATAATTTAGACTTTGTCTAATCTTTTGCTGCGAAGTTTATTTTGGTTCATTGTAAAATAAATTATATTTGTCTCTAACATTTGAAGGAGATTCAAGGAGATTTTCTGTTTACTTATTTGAAACAAATAAATTTATTAAATACAAAGAAAATCTGTATATGAGGCATTTTATACTTAGGGTTCTTCTTATTCTCTAAATCTTTTAATTTTCAAATGAAGTTTTGTACTGAAATAAAAGCTTCAAGTCATTTTCAGTTCAATGGTGCAAACATCACTGATAATGTCATAAACAAAAGAATTTGTGTGAAATATGTTGCGTAAATATTGAGAAAATGTTTTTCAAAGAGATTGAAGAGGTAATTCTTTGATGAGCAAATGTAGACCTTATGCAATAGAACATTAAGTATTCATTGGCCCACCTAAAATTATAGACTATTTTTTAACAATAAATAAACCGCTTTCTATTTGTCAGAATTGGACAAAATTTAAATGGGACAAAAAGGCTAATCTAGTTTAAAAAAAGTAATAATAAAAGAATCATCAAAATCGGTTCACTCCATGGAAAGTTCTGACGTAACAAACTCAATAAAAAAATCGAATCGAGAACTTCCTTCTTTTTCTAAAGTCGGTTGATTGAAAAACAATTTAAGAAAAGAAAAAGTTTTCTAAGAAAATTACAACGTTCTCCGTATTTAAAACAGAAGGTATCGTAATAAGCCTAATTGTAATTAGATATTCTTATCTTGTATAACATTTCTAGCTGCTATCTGAAATACACTTAAAATTACAATAAAATACATTAAGTAAATGAGATTTTACTTGATTAAATACTAATTTTATTCCTTACAAAAATATCGTGAAAACGTAAACTAAATAATTTTTATATATCATCATTCTACGTCAAACCGTTGATTCGAACACAAGTGCGACTGGTTATATTAAAATACCCTCATTAAGATGGTTTTCAAAAAATGCTTCAAGTGTAACAAAAGTATAACACGAAAGTCCCCTGGCTTAGAGTGTAGCAGATGTGAAAAAACAGTTCACGCTCAAACAGAATGTGCCAACCTGACAAACAAACAAATACAGGCTCTTCGTGCAACAGCGGGGCTGGAATGGAGTTGTGATGAATGCCAGAATCATACGCCGCGACGATCTTCATTCTTTGTTCCCTGTGAAGAAGATGACAATCCACACGCTCTAGCCGCCTCACATTCTCATCTAGACATTCAAAGTAGCCCTGGAAACGTGGCGATCGATATGAAAAAGCTAATTCACGATATGAGTGCTCAAATGGAGAAACTCCTCAAGAAAGAAATTGAGCCGCTTCAACATACGCTTACATTCATATCCGACGAACTATCGGACACCGTAGAAAAGCTAACCGAAAATGCGAATAAAATCAAAGCCTTGGAAAAGAAGAACGAGTATCTTACGAATCAAAATAAAGGACTTGAACTGAGAGTCAAAGCCTTGGAACAACGCCTAAATGAGATAGATCAAAACAAATTATGCAACTCGTTGGAAGTATCTGGAGTACCCGTCTGTCGTGAATATACTGATAAAAGTCTTATAGAAAATCTAGGAGAAAAAATTAAAGCAAATAAGGAATGCATCAGAACAATCCGTAGGCTTCCCGGCCGTCAACAGCGGCCGAGTGTCATTCTAGTAGAATTAAAATCTCAAAGTGATCGTGATAATTGGATTTCAGCAGGAAGAGATTCTAAATTAAAAGTAAGTGACCTGAATATCCGTGGTTCAACCGACAATCCCGACAACCCTATCTACTTTCGAGAAGCTTTAACCTCCCAGACCAAAACTTTATTATATAACGCTAAGCAACGTCTACGGGAATCCTACAAATATATCTGGTGCAAAGAAGGACGTATCCTCGCACGTAAGTCTGATAATTGTAAAGTGTCCGTTATTCGATGTGTAAATGATATTGATAGTCTGCTGAATGATAAGTAATTAAACTAATACCTAACGGTTTTATTATGTAGTGTCTAAAATTATGTATACAAAAATGTCCTTTTCTCACACTGATAAATCACGTAATATAAGAGAGGTCACTGAATTATTAAACTGTACAGATTTAAATTATTACCTCAAAAACTTACCGTCTGGCAATTTACAATTATTTTGCATACATGTAAACATTCGTTCAATGCTTAAGAACTTTCCTAAGCTGCTGCAAATCATCTCATGTACAAAACATGCCCTCGACATCGTTGTGGTTACGGAAGCTAACATTTCTGAAGATATTTGTCATTTATATGGCTTACCGGACTATACAATGCACACACAACTTAGAAAAAATAAAAGGGGTGGTGGAATAATTTTATATATAAAAAAGCATTTAAAATTTACACGTTTCAACAGTAAATATAGTTCTTTTGAAAATATTTGTGGTAAAATAAAAAACAATCAGCAGTGTTTTTCCTTGTGTGCACTGTATAGACCGCCGTCTAGTTGTAAAACGTTATTTATCACAGAATTGAACAATCTGCTAGCCGAAGTAAACAATATAAGTACTTTTAATTCACTTTTTTTACTAGGTGACATGAATATAGATTTAAAAACCACTACAATGCAAAAAAGCCGCTATGTAAATTTGTTAGCTGGGTATGGGTTGATGTGCGGTATATCAGATTATACGCGTATTGAAATGAGACAAAAACTAATAACTAAATCCTGCATCGACCACATCTTTATACGAACATACACATCTGACCCGTACACAGCCGCTATTGATACTGTGCTTGCCGATCACCGCGTTGTCGTACTTGCATGCATCGACACAACACCAACAGCATGTCATATACAGCGTGCTCCAACAAATAAAATTAAACAAGTGTTGGATTATAATAAATTAAATATTGAATTAAATGCTATTGACTTCTCACCAACAAACACAATGAATAATTCTAATAACATATTTGAATATATAACACAACAATTTCATAAAGCGTATAAAAAATCTACATTAAATAAAATAATACCACGAAAATTCATTCAACGAGAACCATGGATAAATACTAATTTAATAAAATTATGTGAAAAAAGAGACAAGCTTTTTAAGGAATGGAGACAGGATGAAACTAACGCACAGCTGAGACTACTGTATAATCAAACTCGTAACAAGACTAATAAAGCTCTTGAAACTGCCCGGAATCAATTCTATAGTAACAAAATAAAGGAAAATGATGGCGATCCTAGAAAGTTGTGGCAAGTTATTAATAGTATCTGTGGAAACAAAACCCGAACAATCGACACACAAATTGTACGTGCTTTCACTCCACTAAACTGTAAAGAAATCGCGGAAAAATTCGTATTGGAATTTAAAAATTCAATTAAAAACATAATGCCAAATTGCAAAATTGACTTAGTTCTTAAGAGATACAGTAGGCCGGTGGATGTTAGTATGCGATTTCAGCCAACCACTCACAAACATGTACAAAATATCATTAAAAACTTACATAATAACAAGGCTCCAGGCATGGATAAAATAAGGGCAATCGATATTAAGTCTATAAGTGATAAAATATCTGCCGTAATAGTCAATCTCATAAATACCTCAGTTCGGACTGGTAGATATCCGGATGCACTGAAGACTGGCTGCATAAGACCGGTTTTCAAAAAAGGTGAAAAAAATGATTGTCAGAACTATCGTCCAATTACCTTACTTTCCTGCATTAATAAAATTGCAGAAAAAGTAATAAGCAACCAAATTCACTCTTTTCTAAGGAAAAATGATATTCTTTCTCCGCATCAATATGGTTTTCAATCCGGCAAAAGCACTACGGCACTTCTATCAAACTTTACTGACGAGGTTAATACTTACCTTAATGATAAAAAGCACGTACTCGCCCTTTTCATAGACTTCTCGCGTGCTTTTGATACGCTAGACCATCGCAAACTCGTTGACCAACTCGACTATTGCGGAATAAGGGGCAATCTCCTTGAGTGGTGTAAAGACTATTTGCATGGACGGAAATCTTGCGTCAGAATAGAAAACAGTTTCAGCGAAATGAGCAGCGTTGAAGTGGGTACAGCTCAGGGATCGGTGATGGGGCCGTTGCACTTTTTAACTTATGTCAACAATATGAGTGACCACCTCAGTCATTGTAAAATGTTTCAGTACGCTGATGATACCTGTATCCTTATAAACCATGAGAATGCAAATTTAGCCCTTAAATTTCTGCAATACGACTTCAACAATATATCTAAGTGGTGTCATAATGCGGGATTAGTCATCAATGCAAGTAAAACTAAATTATTGTACATCAAGTCTCCATATATGAAACAAGTTGAGTTGCCGCAGCTTATCTGCCATTGTCACTCATGCTTGCATAACCAATGCTCACTATCGTGCTCTAACTGTAGTCAGATCGAACTTGTGAATCATTACAAATATTTGGGACTAATCATAGATCATAATTTCAACTGGGGCAAACAAATTGAAGCCGTATGTGACAAACTCCGCGCATTCTCAGCTAAAATATATGCAATAGGGAACAGACTAACACACAAGGTAAAATTATTACTATACAACACTTTAGTCGATTCGATTATATCCTACGGCCTTAGTAGCTATGGCAGAACGTATAAAACATATTTACAAAATATACTCAACCTCCAAATTCGCATCTTAAAACAAATAGTCCCAACTAGAATAAAAAAGAAATACGAAAACGATATAAGCAAACTTTTTAAGCACTGCAATGTGTTACCAATTTTTGAAAAAGTAGAAGTACATCTCTTAAAAGAACAACTTTTTAATAAAACATTTACTGAAAAAGTTACATCTCACAACCTTGGCACACGAAAAGTAACACAAAATAAATTATGTACTATCAGAGCCAATAACCGCTATGGCGAAAGAAGATGCTCATACATAATTCCACGTTTAATCAACAAATTAGATAATAACATTAAAAATAAAATAAACTGTAAAAATGTTAACCGTCAATTAAAATCATACTATATATCACGTTTATAAAGACTCGGCCAGCACAGTAGGTGATCGCAAATAATTTTTTTTCACAAGTACCCTATTGTACGTCATATTTTTTCTGTTGTATAATTTACTTGCCATCTTAATGTATTTTTCAATGTAATTTCATAATGTTAATGTAATTTTCAAATGTAATGCAGCAAAATTTATATTTATCTGTCTAGTATTTGTTTGGCGTCTAGAATGCATGTGCACCACGATCAAATCGTGTCGATTTATGTGGTGTTTCTTCTGTATGCTTAATGTATGTTTATTGTTCTATCAATAAATGGTTTAAAAAAAAAAAAAAAAAATAAACATTTTGAGTAGTTTTTGCATGATACAAGGTCAAAACAGACTTTTGTCTTACTGCTCTTAGTTATTACTAGCTGCACCCCGCGATTTCACCCGCGTGGCTGTCTTCCTGGATAAATGGGCTATCTAACACCGAAAGAATTTTTCAAATCGCACCAGTAGTTCCTGAGATTAGCGCATTCAAAAAAACAAATAAACAAACTTTTCAGTTTTATAATATTAGTATAGATTATAGAATATCGATTACATCTTGCTTCCAGGCGTTCGTAATAGATATCTTCAATATCTATATATTGTACCTATAGGTAATGTACAGGCATTGCCTTTTCCAGTTATGTGATAAATATAGATTTTAATAATCCAACCAGGTATTAATATCTAAAAATATATACTCGCATAAAATAGGAAAACATTTTAATATACCCTCTTACAAGATACAGAACGTATCTTTGAGATGGTCTTATCCAAATATCTTCTAAGTAATTGAGACGTTCAGAAATGGTAAACAAAATTATTGTTTTATTCATATAAGGACATAAAAATTCCCGGCCCCTTATGATTGGTTCTTAGAAATGTTTTTGGGCAGTTAAACGTGTTTTTTCTTCGCCCACACTGTTAAGATAATTATTTTCTTAGAGGGCTGATTGAGGTTGAATTTGTATCTAAAATGGTCAAGAAATATTATAATCTTTATTTCTCTCTTAAGTGGGTAGGTACCTAATTATACAGGGTTACAGGAAAAGTCGATGTAGATCCGTTAAGGGCACATAGTACACATCATTTCTGAATGATTTCACTACGGAACCCCCCATCCTAAACTTAACCGTTTTCGAGATATTCGAGTTTTAATTTTTTTTATGAAAATGCCCAATTTTTCGGCTATTCAATTGAATATTTTGAATTTTTTTGACTCTTATGATTATTTTTTTGGTTTTTTACATGAAGAATGAGATGCTTAATTACCTCAATGACTAAAATTGCACGTAAGTTAACTAAATAGGTCATGGTAGACGATCGAAACTTTAGAAAATAAGTACAAATTATAAAAACATATTTTTCATTTCTGGATATCTCAAAAAATTATTATGGCACTTGCTCTGCAGATATGCTTAAAAACATCTACATTTTATCAGCTATCCAACGAGGTATAACAACCTAGGGTTGTATTTAAACTCATAGAAAAAAACATAGTTGAAAAGGTTCAGGTGGTAGGTCTAACGGGTCCCTCGGCTATTGTCCTTCAAGTTAATCCGGTGCGTGTGAGCGAGACAACTTACGATTTATGCAGATGAGAGTGAGAAAAATAATGTGTAAAAACAAGTTTGGGGATACAACATGCCCATTGTTTTGTATTTAGTCGTTTGTTTGCTTGCCATCCATTTTAGTCTGCTCATGCGATTCGTCCATGGTAGATGCGAATTATTGTGCTTTCGGATTCCCACACGACTTATGTGTGTGACTTAAGTGACCTACTAATGATCTCCAATTACAATTACTGCGGGACATGTGGTTTCAACATGATGGCTGCCCTGCTCATTTCAGAAGAAGCGTTAGGGAATGGTTGGACACTAACTATCCTAACAAATGGATTGGACGAGGTGGGCCTTTACCCTGGCCACCCAGATGTCCCGACCTGACCCCCATTGATTTTTATGTATGTGGGCACATGAAGAGCCTCGTTTACAGTGAGCCCAACCCCATAACGTCAGTGGAAGTTCTCAAAGAAAGGATAATTAATGCTGCTAACGACATAAGAAGAACATTAACCACATGGTGTAGTGAAAAGTGGACTACGTGAAAGAATGAGAAAATGTGTGCGAAATAGAGGTGGACACGTAGAACATGAACTATAAAATTTTATTCAAAAACATTAGGTGAATAAATGTTATTTTGAACTGATTTATTGTTTCATTTAGCTTACTACAATCACCGACGACTGTACGCCAACTATGAGTTGAGCGTGAGTGACTTTGTATGCCAATTACTAGCGTTAACAACGCACCGATTACGTTATTTTCCAAACAATAGCCAGTAACTAGTCACTTACGCTCAAGTAATAGTTGGCGTACGGTCATTATTTGTACGATCGACGATGTGAACAAAAAAAATGCTATAAAACTGAATGATCTCCTAGGTCAGGATAGCGGGATATCGATGGATGCATGAAGGTTGTATAGTACCTAGCCGAGGGAGGCCTATGTTCAATAGTGGAAGCCAGTAGGCTGAAATGATGATGCTGAACTTAAGTCAAATTAATTAGATTAAATAAGGGCTATTTATTCTGACTGCCACGTAGCCTTAGAAACTAAGTTTCACCTTTGAGGTTAATAAATACCCTAGAGTGTTATACCTCGTTGGATAGCTGATAAAATGTAGATGTTTTTAAGCACATCTGCAGAGCAAGTGCCATAATAATTTTTTGAGATATCCAGAAAAGAAAAATATTTTTTTATAATTTGTACTTATTTTCTAAAGTTTCGATCGTCTACCATGACCTATTTAGTTAACTTACGTGCAATTTTAGTCATTGAGGTAATTGAGCATCTCATTCTTCATGTAAAAAACCAAAAAAATAATCATAAGAGTCAAAAAAATTCAAAATATTCAATTGAATAGCCGAAAAATTGGGCATTTTCATAAAAAAAATTAAAACTCGAATATCTCGAAAACGGTTAAATTTAGGATGGGGGGTTCCGTAGTGAAATCATTCAGAAATGATGTGTACTACATGCCCTTAACGGATCTACATCGACTTTTCCTGTAACCCTGTATAAAATATAATAATGATTAAATTATCATTATTAAAAATGCTCATCGTAGTTAGTGTCTAGATAATATTTATTAATATATAACTACATATTATATGATAGACATAGGTAATTTATTTAGTACCTACATATTATTATGTATAGACGGACATAACATCGAAAATACACGGAGTGAAATTAGTAACTAGTTAGGCATACAAAATACATAGTCAGATCTGTGGTTAGGCGTAGGTACAAAATACGAAAATCTCTACTCCACAATAAAAAGTGCTTATAAATTTCCTTAAGTGTTGGAACAAGAAAGTAATTACGAATCATTATTATTCAAAAACAGGAATTTATTACGATGTTTATTTGGCTATTCCTTAAGGGAGACGTCTAAATTGGGGAGACCTTTTTATGGAACGCCCTCCCGTTCAGTTTAGAATATTCTAGGTCAATTTAATTCTACACGCTTAAGTACTAATTGTTTTACATTTTCAAGGGGCATCAATGTTTAATTAAGTCCCCTAGTTGCTTGTACAATACCTACACATTATAAAAAGTCTTGTATTTTTTTACAGGTTGTCGTTGTTTTAATATATCGGAACAGCAACAGAGTAGGTATTCCATATTTATATTTGCTATAGCGCAGTGATTCAGCTAATATGCAAGCTACATGACTGCCAAGAGTATCATCAAAACGGTTTTCGCTTGAAAGATAAACCAACTTACAAGTTACAACATAAAAACTTTGACTTTTAATAAGTACCTACCTAACTACAAGAAGGATAAAATATAGCTAGTTTCTTTTTACCTAGTTAGGATTTAAAACAAAAAAAAGCCTAGGTGAAATCCTCTAATACATATTATAAAGCTGAAGAGTTTGCTTGTTTGTTTGTTTCAACGCGCTAATCTCAGGAACTACGGGTCGGATTTCAAAAATTATTTCGGTGTTAGATAGCTCATTTATCGAGAAAGGCTATAGGTTATTATATAATTATTAGACATCGGATTATATGCACTAACAAAATGCCAAAATATGCATGCAAATATGCACTAAAAAAGGCCGAAATATGCACTAAAAACGACTGATATGCCTAAAATATGCACAATACAAAATCAAAAAACCTTTATTATTTTTATATATTTAAATCAAAGATTGTACAAAAACAGTGAAATTTTCTTGAAATTAAGTATAGTTTTTGTGCCAATATACAATTAAGCATTTTTACCAAATTTTCGAGCGCAAATTTGTGACGTTTATCACCCGCGAGCCCAGTGTTGCCACTTTAGACTTTTCCGGGCTAAATCTAGCCCTTTTTTGGAATTCAACCCGTGTTTTAAGTTTTTAGCCCCAAAAGGGTAATCTAGCCCTATTTTGAATGGCTCATAATTTAAGAAAGAAAGAAAATACATTTAATCACAAATACTTAATTACAATTTTTCACTTATAACTAAATACACTTTTGAGAACAATACACATTAATAAATTTTAAACCTTAAAATACAATAAATATATTCAAATATTATTAGTCGGTATTCGTGATTAGGTGGACTACTCAGCATTTGCCTCTCCGTGTTACATTTACTTAAAATGGAGCCCATTTTGTAATTTTTTGCCATTTTACCATGCCAGAATAGGGTTTTTTTTACTCGCTGAGCGTTCTGATTGGCTAATAAAGGTTAGTCGACCAATCAAAACTCCCGCTACTTAACGAAATATGCACGATTGGGGAAAAAGGCTAAAATATGCATTAACGCCGTAATTGGAGAGTTTTATGCATTTGCATATGCAAATATGCAAATGCATATAATCCGATGTCTAATAATTATCATCACGCTAAAACTAACAGGAGCGGAGTAATGCGGGTGAAACCGCGGAGCACAGCTAGCATATTATATTATATCGTAGCGTATGTGATTTATTAAATATAACATCACAGTAACATTTCACCTTCGCACGGTAACTGTATTTAGCAAGGCCCATAATCCAATAAAGTGTGCGACCGCGGTATGTCTTTCATGCTTCTTGCAATTTTTGTTCTGGCAACTTTTCGTGAAGTAATTATATGGAGTTGTTAAATAATGTATGTGATATTTATTTTATTTACACAATTTACAAAATCCTTATAGAATCCATATTCACATCAGTAATTACTAGTATATTAAATGTTTACTGCGTTAAGTATGCATGTGTGTATGTGTTGTTCCCAGAGATGCATGCGTAATATTGCGTAATTGTTTAATAAACAAGAAAAAAAAGACGGGTTGCATTCCGGGAGTGCCGGCAGAAGTGAAAACTTGATTATTAACGTTGAGCATGTTTGATATTTTGGAATGGTATCCGTCTTACGCTTTTTCGATCAGGTCACGTGTCCTGACGCGAGTTTAAGATTTTATACCCATTAGGCGCGGGTCAAACACAAGCGGCGCGGGCGCGGGCGTGCCATAAGCGCACCTCTTGAATCTGTTTTGCACCACGTCCTTCTTATACATTTAGTATGAAAGAATTTTGGACAGGCGTCGAAACGGCACGCCACGGTTGTGCCAAGGTTAAACCAAGGTTGCGCCTTTCCAAAATTATTTCATACAAAATGCCAATAGCGCACCCGATGCACGCCGGCAGCGCGCCCGCGGCGCGCCCGCGTCGCGCTCCCGGCGCGCCCGAGGCGCGCCGCGCCGCCCGCGCCTTACAGAAAAAGTTCTCAACGCCGCTAAAGAAGTTTTCACTTCAATAAATAGTTACTCATTACCTACGCATGAAATAATTGAATACGAATGTGCAACTATCGATGTGTGTGTGTGTGTGTTTAAGTTGCAAGCGTGATGGTGTGTGCAATGAGTGACAGTCCCATTTGTAATTATTATTTTAGTCAGTTTAACGAATTCTCATGAAGTTCAACGTGACGAATACTTTCAGAATAATTCCTACAACTTAAAAAAATATAATGATGGATTGATTATTGATTTTTTTGCAGCTATAAATTTATAATAATTTTTATAGAATTTTTTCGATGATTCAAAAATTTTTAAAAATATAATATTTGAACTACGAATAATAATTATGCGTTGATTTTATCAAAAATAGTATCTAAAGATATTTGATTACCTTAACAGCTCTATATAATTCCATCCGGCACCAACGCGTTATGCCCCAAAATTGCCACTTTATATCGCGGCAGCCTACAACGGTATAAACATCTCATAACTTACTTCACTTTCCCTCAGGAGGCTGTAATCCCGAATAAAGCTATCAAATAGTTGCGTTGAAGTGTAAGTATTACTTGGTATTTAAAGGTCGCCTAAATCAACGGGGATTCATGTAAAAAGATATTGAGAGACGTTTTTTTTGGTTGCGTGCTAATCGTTTCATGGAAGACGTTCTTCATTATAATATTCTAAGTAGTTAGGTATAAAATTTTGATAACTAATAATAGTTAAAAAAAAACTAAAAAACACGCTTTTTATGGAAAACCGAACTAAAAAATAGAAAATTTTATCAAATTAGTGTATTGTCATCGGTCCTCAATAAATCTACAAAGTTTGAACGAAATCTGGCCGTTTAAAGTGGGTCAAAATCGCGCCCAAAGAAGTCGGTTACAAACAAACAAACATACAGGTGAAGCTAATATAAAGCGTGTAAAAAAAATAATATTATATGATTGGTAGATTTTAAGCAATTTTCTTTATTGTACATTGTATGTTTGTGTGTCCGATTAACGACAACCTAAATTTATAAAAAATAAAGCTTTTCTTTAAAACAAGGCAATAATAATTATTCTCGAAATTATTACCATACTGAAACAGGTTTATTGGCGGTAAATGGTAAACAGATCCATCGATACTCAAATTCACTACAAAACACCACAAACACCAATAAAAGTCACCAATAAAATGGTCTCCGACACACAATAGTATTGAAGTCATCTAAAACGACTCCCGTAAAAGTCTGCCCGAGATTTCTTTAGCTTTAATCATTTCTCATTGAAATATCCCGAGGTTTAAAAAGATTACGATTTGAATAGAAACTTTATGAAATATTGAAACTTGAATGCTTTATCTGTTTTTCGTACATCTTTATTTCAGAATTATTTGCTTGAATATTGAACATCAAATTTAGAAATATAAAAATACGTGTGGCACTCGAGGACTGCCGCGGTAAAGCTATTGCGTTTTTTCGTTACGAAATTTTTACATTCGGTCGCCGCGCTCAAGGCCCGCGATAGAAGCTATGCAATAGCTTAAAAAAAATGTTGTGTGGTTTTATGAAACCACGGTAAAAGTGAAACTTTTCCGAACACTGCTTTATACCTACTCGGCAGCCGACCGTCACGCGACATGCGCTACACAAACCAAAAAGTTTGAGACGATGTAATAAAAGTTTCACTTTAATAATTCAAGAATTTCAAGTATTCTAAAATATGATAAGGTGTAAACTTGGTGTATAAGCAAAACAACTCTCGCCGTGTCAGCTAGTAAACGTGTTAACGAACAATACATATAAACATATTTTAAACGGAACTCGTGCACAGACGAGATATTATTGAAATGTATGAAAGTAAATTACAACTTCCTTTTCCTACATTCAATAATTTAAAATGAGTTAATTGTTTTTGTCACTCCATAGTTTATCCAGAGGAACATGCTCTGTGTAGGTACATATCTGTCACTTTTAGATTTTTGACATTTACGTCAACGCCAAAATATCGTCTCAACTCTCAATCTTCATCGGACATACAAATATTTTTGTTTATATTTTCATTATTAGTTTTATTTCATGTTATTATGGAATCTTACGAAAAGCTCTACAATTCAATCTGTCGCTTATGCTTAAAATATAATAAAAGTGATAACTTGGTGCCCTTATTTGATAAAAACAGTGGAAATGTGAATTGTTATGGTAAGGCGGTAGCGACCTTTGCCGCAATTGTATTTAAAAAAGAAGATAGTTTGCCGCCTTCCATGTGCAAAAAGTGTTTATTATTATTAAAACAATGCATCTACTTTAAATTGACTTGTGAGTCTAATGATAAGCGGTTGAGATTATTAAAAAGCTTAGAAACCGACAATTTTATGCAAACAGTTGTAGAATACACATTATTTAAATTAAACAATTTATTAAATACCTCAGACGCATGTAATAATATTCCTAAACAGACAATAAATGCAAAGAAAACTAAGATATCTGATTTAGCAGCAACTGTAGAAAGAAACAATATAAAAAATGACAATCAAAATTCTTTAGACTCAGTCTTTTCTTTAGTTCAGATTGAAGATTTGAATGCTACACCAAAAATTGAGAAGAAAAGTGAGAAGCCAAATGAAAATTTAGATAGTTTGGATAAATTAGTGTCGCTAAACAAAAAACTTTGTTCTGATAAAATGACTGTGAGACCAAAAAGAAAACTCAAGAGGCGATTGAGAAATAGATTTATTAAAAATACAAAGAACAAGAGCTTAGAACAAGAGACTTATAACTGTAATATTTGTAATAAAAAATTGGCAAATCAAAAAACATATGAAAATCACATGCAAAGGCATAACGGATGCAGGTATATTTAAAAACTATATTTTTTTCACTAATATTATAAGAGGATTGATTTGTATTTTTGAAAGTTTGCTGTGAAAAAACTCAAAAACTACTAGACTGATGTTAAAAATTAATAGGAAGTTGCAATATTCCTAATTTCCTACGTGGGAATATTTCAACTCCCTGTTAATTACAAACACATAAACATACATAATATGTTCTCAGTAAATAACATGTGTATGTATTTTATATCTATCTATAATCAAATGAAATAATAAATTTCATTTGTAGCTATTAAACACAACTTTAATCATACATGTAAATTGAATTCAAACTCAAACATTTATTTATTCAATTAGACTTCTTATAAAAGTATATTTGAATTGTTATAACATTTTTAACATTTACCTCCAATTCGGAATTCTATCTATGGAGAAGAACCAGCAAGAAACTCCATAGTTGCTCTCTTAAAATCATGTCAATATTACAATTGAATTTAACATCATATTATGTAACTTATATCTAACTTATATCATAATATGCCAAAGAACTGTCCTGTGGTTCTTAGCCATAACCCTCCATGTATTTTAATTTTCCATATATTCCTTAACATAATAGGCTCTCTGAATAAATACATTTTTTAACATAAGTTTTAAATTTAGCACTACTAAACTCTTTAATACAATAAGAAAATCTGTTGTAAAAGCGTATACCTTGACCCATAAATGAATTTTTCATTCGAGATTCATCTGTGAACACTGCGGCAAAGGCTTCCCAGTGCTGGCTGAGCTTCAAATCCACATCGTAGCCCGTCACGGCACTGGACGATACCTCCAATGCAAGCTTTGTCCTTTCAAAGCATACAAAAAGTTCGATCTCATAGAACACGAGAGAATACACTCCGGCGAACGACCATTTACATGCGAAAAATGTGGCTTGACATTTAGAAGACAAGCAATTTATAAAAATCACTTAATCCGTCATACAGAGAAGAAAGTACAGTGTACTTTGTGTCCTAAGAAGTTTTATCGACACAGTCAAATGATGGTGCATTATAATAGCATGCACGATAGAATGTATATGTATGCATGTGCAAAGTGTGATGCTATGTATGCTAAGCCAGCTACGGTGAGACGGCATATGACGGATAAGCATGGGGTTCCACGGGAAATGCAGGGAAAGATATTGAGGGTTAAAAAGAGTGGTTTGCAAGATATTTCATAGGGTTTCTTTATGATTTTTTTGTCTGTATATGGAAAATGTTTTTTGTGAGTAGTTACTTGAATGTTCATTGTGTTTTTTACATCATTCATTCAATGTGTATCAAGTGTGTTTTGTCCCTTTTGTGTAAAAGAAAAAGAAGAAAGTTAGTAATAATAGTAATTTTATGTTTCACTGATTGATTTTTCTTTACAGACAAGTTGATGATCCTTATTACATCAAGAATTTTTTGTTGTTTCGTTTTCTACAGTTTAAATTTCACTGAAATATGTTAACAACTTTACCAAGGAAAGATATAATTTATAATATAACAATTAAATATAATAAAAACAGAATTATATAAACAATATTATGTTTTTAAAGTTTCTAGATAAATAAAAAAAATGTGTGCGTGTACTAGTGTACACACGTTAGAAGTGAAACTTCTTTATGACCTTTTGCAATTTACTATATGCAACTTTACAGAAATTATACGTCGAATCACGCGTGGTAGGGTTATCCCTACCACGCGTGATTCGCGCAGCGCAAGATTTATGTCGAATTATGGAATGGATTTATGGATTATTTATATAGAATTATGTCGCGCGTAACGGAATTATGTCACGCGTAACGAAAAAATGTTACACTAAATTTTTTTCCAACCCCGATAAAGAAGTTTCACTTCAATAAATGTTTGCAGATTGTAATAGGTAATTATATAAATTTTGATTTAATAAATTTTTATAAAAATATGTGCATTTTACTTCAACATCAATATCTTAGTATCTAATGCAAAACTAAAAACTTCCTCATTGTTAACTAATTACTTTTAAAATAATTAGATTTATCATTTTTTCTTTCGTTGGTTAGGAATCATCTCTGTAACTGCCGGACCGATTTTTATAAATCTATTAAAGCCATTAGGAGAAAAAAGTTGTAGGGCAATAGGTGACATAAATTTTTATTGATAACAAAAGCAACATTACAAACTAAATTAAATATCTCGTGCGAAACAAGAAACTTCCTTTTAATCGCTTTTTAAAATAAAATGCTATTAAACTTCAAGCATTTAAGTTTATAGTTACAACAGTCTACATCCACACTGCAGTTAGTTAATTTATTTAATGAGAAATAATCTAAATGAAGATATGTATTTTTGAAATAAATAATGCCTTACTTTTATTTGAAAACAATTTACTCGTATCGATAAATTCATGTAAGTAATAAGGTAACGGCACCAGTCGTGGACAAGCATCCAGTAATGGACAAAATAAATATTCAATTTAAATATTAAGACCAAAATTAACGTTATATAATTTGGCAATACTTAAAATAAAAGTTTGGTTCATAAGCTATCAAAATACGATATTTCATCTTATTCGGCCAAAATGTTTGAAGATGGCAGAACGTTATGTTTAGATGCTGCGACTCGTTTCGAAGAAATCCGTTTTTACTAAGAAAATCCTTAAGGAAGTGAGGACACAATTTTGGTTATAAGAATTTTTGTATAAATGTCAGCAAAATTTGATATTACTTTTATTTATAGTAGTTAAGTGTACGAAATATTACACGATTTAGTATCATGATAGGTTATGTTGTTTAAATAAAATTCATCAGTGTCCATAACTGGATTTAATTCTATGGATATATCCATTTATCGACATTTGTCGAAAATAAACTTTTTTTAATGGTATTAATTACATGCGCTTTTCTGTATTGTCTTTTCTTTCTGATTAATAATATACCTATCACGACCATTTCAAACAAAGGATTCCAATATTGTACAACAATTGTCCATGACTGGATTTGCTTTGGTTCCTATAATGGACATTGATATTTTTTGTTAAAATTACACTAATGGGTCCAACAACATAATATCTAATAGAGAGATCTAGAGAGTTCTCTGATGAACTGTTTGGATCATTGTCTGCTGCTAAATTCTACCACCATATAGCACACACGCTTAAATTTCATCCACACCATCTTGACAACAGTTTAAAAAAAGCTTTTTGCCTCGTGCTACAATTTGGAATCCATATCGATGGACCGATCAGATTAAGGCTCCTGGCAGATTCAGATTGGCGATTCACTTCACGAGTGTAGCGGAATGCCAGGAAACAGAGAGATATGGCGGAACATCGTGACGCGGGTAACATCTATCCCCCTAGAGTGATATGACGAAGAAAAAGAAGTCCCAAAATGGATGGAATGGCAGTACTTTTTTTAGTTATATTTTTCATCCCTGACTTAAAAAAAACCATATTGGTGTTTCTTAACGGACATAACTCGTATTTAACGATGCATTTGTCAAATTTTTGCCTAGAAAATGGAAATTAAGACTGTTTTAAATATTATAAGTATGCAAAATACTATTTTTTATAAATACATCCCCGATTTATTGTATTCCAATCATCATTTTCAAGATTCTATTGATAACTATAAGTCTTCTCCAATTGTAAATAACTGGAGAAACGACATTAGGTACAGTCCATAAATGGGTGTTCATAACTGGATGTTGTCCAAAACTGGGTGTCCATCATTAGATTTTTCACTGTCCAACACTGGTGCAAAAAAGTGTTTTTTTAATTTATAAATAACTTCATTATTTATGCATTATAATCTTTTTTCTAACATTGGTTACGTTAAACTAACATTGAACTAAAGGTATAACTAAACAATATCCAATAAAGTTAAAAAACCTACGAGAAATTTGCAAAAAACTTCATTTTTTTCCTTAATCTGTACAAGACTGGTGCCGTTACGTTATGATTTTCAAAATATAAAGAGAAAATACAACAAAAAAAAGACGTGTGGCACTCGGGGACTGCCGCGGTAAAGCTATTGCATGCTATGCCTTCAGGCTTCAAGCCACACCTCCGTGCCCGTCGGAGTGGGGAGCGTGAGGTTTTTTCGTTACGGAATTTCTCGATTCGGTCCCCGCGCCCGGCAATAGCTTAAAAAAACATATTTCAATATTCTCATACTATAATTTTATTTTTATTCAAGCAACAAAAACTATTTTACCAACAATTGACAAAAGAAAATATTGTTAAACATGTAAGTACTGCGTCCTTCGCCGAATTTCTTTTAGGAAGGGTTCTTAGCGAGTGTCCCGGAAATATTAGGAACTCCTAAAGTTTTCGGATATCCTTTAGATAGGGTTAAAGGGGTATAAAAAGTATTTTACCTGGATACCTTAAACTAAATATAAATGTATGCTGATATTTATAGTTTTAAGGGTAATATGCTGTATCACTACATAGTATAAAACAAAGTCGCTTTCTCTGTATGTCCCGGGTTTTTATGCGGGTTTTTTAATAGATGGAGTGATTCAAGAGAAAGGTTTTAGTATAATTATTATAATTTATTAGGTTTTATACAAAGTGGGCGAAGCCGTGGGCGGAAAGCTAGTGGTAGGTACATAAAGGTTTTTGAGTCAATTTGTATCTAACGAAACTTCATATTGTTTGTACTTTTACACAGGAATCAGTTTATTTCTCGTACTATACCTACAAGTCGCCTAATAGCTTGTAAATTGTAAGTAATATTAATTATAACTCCCGCAGTGCGCACGCTACTCGCATAGTTTGTAAATAGTAAAATCAATAATCAATTTAAAGTTTCAAACAAGTATAATAAAATGTCGCGTACGAGAGATCGTTATAACAAATAGGTAGTCGTGAGTTTGTAATGTAGAACTAACGAGACTCATATAGGAGAATTGCGGGATACACAGGGTGCTTCTAAATATTTTTTGAACGCGCAAACGTGATGCGGTAGTGCTTTGCTTATCTATGCCCCGCGGTTTCACCTAGTGCCTACAGCATTCCTCGATAAATGGGCTATTTAACACCGAAAGAATTTTTCAAATCGGAGCAGTTTTTCCTTAGATAAGTGCGTTCAAACACACATAAATACAAACTCTTCAGCTTTATAATATTATTACTATTACTATAGATTTTTATTTATTAGATAAGTAAGTAAGTAGGATCAAACATACACGTGAAATTTTTGTTACAAAGTCTTTGAAAAATGTTTCGTTCATTATAAATATTTATATCAAGTAACAGTAAGTAACTAACTATATAAGTATTATTAGATAATAAGTTGAATACTGGTAGTTTTCAAATTATCAGTATAAACAATATATGTAGCTCTATCAAAATATAATAACTTACCTAAAGTGTCGTCGGGTTTGTTTAGTATGAGCAAGGTATGAGCAGGTTAACAAAAAAAAATGCGACCGCATTATTTTTATAATGGCATATTTTAAATAATGCGGTCACATTTTTTTAATCGCTAAAAATAATTACAGTAGAACTCCAATTATCCGAATTAATGGGGACCGGGACCCATTCGGATAATCAAATATTCGGATAGTCGGATTTTAAAAAGAAATTGCCATTGGAGAGAATAAAAGTTACGTTTTGATATTGCACTATTTTTTTATTGAATTAAATGAAAGAAACATGAAATTTTCACATGTTTTAAATATTTTTGCAATCATTTTTCTTATTTCCTCTAGTGACAACGCATCTTTATCATCATCATCCTCTCCATATTCTTGTTAGGGGAAGAATAATAGCGCACTTAGACTTTTTTTGGACAATTTTTTGTGATTCGGATAATCGGCGATTCGGATAGTCGGAGTTCGGATAATTGGAGTTCTACTGTAGTAGGTAGCTAATTATGCAGGAATTCTCTTTCCAATTTTTAAGAGAAATCTCTTTTTCAATAAAATTCAGCTTACAAACTACACCCTGTATTTCTCAACTTACAAGAAGAACTCGGCGGTTTAATAGAAGATTGTAGGTATTGCGGCTATACCTACTTCATTGCTAATAAACAACTAGCGTGAGCCTGCAGTTCTCCACATAATACATGTGAAAGTATATTTCTATAAAATGGTTGATGTCAGCTTATATGAATCGCTTTTTAAATCAACCTTTGAAGAATTAATAAAAATGGTTGGGGTTTTCGGCGATATAGATACCTTGAGACGGGATAAATAAAACCAAATGTTATAATTATATTTTATAAAATAAATAAAACACAGATTTACTTCGCAAATAATTTAATCAATATTGTCTACTAGTTTTCCGCACTCGGCTTCGCCCGCGTTTTCAAAGAAAAACACGTATAATTCCCGTTTCCGTGGGATTTCCAGGATAAAACCTATCTTGTGTGTTAATCAAAGTTACCCTCTATATGTGTGCTAAATTTCATTGTAATCGGTTCAGTAGTATTTGCGTGAAAGAGTAACAAACTTACACCTACACATCCATCCTCACAAACTTTCGCATTTATAGGAAGGATAGGATAGGATAAATAAAACACAGATTTACTTCGCAAATATTTTTTTCAATATTGTCTACATACTCTGCCAAGAATGTTTAGGTACTTATAACTATTGATTATATTATTAACACAAATTAATATTACTGTGTCCTTCCACCTAACTTCGCCATAATAAGTCGTTTAGTATGTAAATGTAAATCTATGAAAATTAGTTTTTTTAATAGAAAATGCTGTTTAAAGTAATTTTTACTTGTCTGAAACCTTAATCTGTATCTATATGGATTTTCCTTGCTTCTCTCCTTTTTATATTGATATATTTTATAAAGTGTGTTTAAAAGCTAAAATCCAAAGCTATATTTTTTAAAATTTTATGCACACATCAAACAAAAAGTATAGAACAAATGTTAGCTAAGCTAAAAACATCTTTCAGAAAGATAAATATTTTTGAATAATTTCAGCGAAAATATGCTGGACCTAAGTAAACATCAGTCTAATTATAATCTGGAAGTGCTTAATCAATTTTATGTTAATTACGTCGATTCTTCATACAAATATTTACGCATAGATAAATTATGTTTGGATATTACATATTTTTTTTGATATTAATTTATGAATTGAATATAAGCTTAGTTGATACTGTCTCAAGAATAGATAACTGCGTGTCTATCGAAGTCACAAACTGATGGACTGATTTGAGTTCTATTTTAATACAGAAGGCTTTGTTTTGTTGCAAACAAATTAAGTACCTAGTCATGAAACAGGGTGTAATCGTTTGTGCGCACAGGCGATTATTCCGTAACTATTGCAGATATAAAAAAAACTTGAAACTGATATCAAAAGCCCTTTACCTAATGTGTAAAATGACAATAATAACTTTTTAAAAATAAAACGGGAAATATCTAAAAAAACTACATAAAACACTCCGAGTGGCAGGGAGCCGCTGGATGCAGACCGCCGCGCCGCGCCGGTGACTGGTCGCGGTGGAAAACCCTGAGGGAGGCCTTTGTCCAGCAGTGGACATCCCACGGCTGAAACGACGACCTACTTACAAGGCTTTTTTATCCTTCTTATTCTATCCTTTCCTATAATTAATATTATAAATGCGAAAGTTTGTGAAGATGGATGTATGTGTATACCTATTAATAATTTTACTACTGAACCGATTACAATGTTGCATATAGAGGGTAACTTGGATTAACACATAGGATAAGTTTTATCCCGGAAACCCCACGGGAACGGGAACTATGCGGGTTTTACTTTGAAAACGCGAGCGAAGCCGCAGTCTGAAAGCTAGTAATTAATATAATTGAATACCCACCTACCTACAAGTTACAGGCTACTATAAGAATCATAATAAGTGTCTATAAAGTCATATTATTGTATCAATATTTATCTTAACAATCAAACAATTCGTTTACTTCTCAGTTCTCAGAACTTAAATCCAAGGTATTGAAACGGTATTAAATTTTCATCAAACACGAATTCCACTAAATTAATTCTGTAATGACCTATCACTTTGCGTATTAATTAAATTGTCTGAACCCTTTAAAGAATAAGTGGATTATATTTTACGCCGCAAGCGTCAAGTTATATTGTACTACTGTTTTATGAAAAATATTTTTAAGGTTACGAAAACATGGGATGCTTTGAGCACGTGTATTTTAGCTTTGTTCGTAAATGACGGAGGTTTTTAATTTTGGTGCTAATTCTTATATCTATACTAATATAATATTATAAAGCTAAAGAGTTTTTTTGGTTGAACGCGGTAATCTCAGCAACTGCGAGTCTATTTTGAAAATTATTTTAGTGTTTGATAGCCCATTTATCGCGAGGAAGGCTATCGGCTAAATTATCTCATCACGGTAAGACCAGCTATAGGAGCAATGCGGGTAAAACTGCGGTTCGCAACTAGTCTATCTATATAAAAGAAAGTTGTGTTTATAC
The DNA here is from genome assembly GCF_061535455.1 of Colias philodice. Lineage (NCBI taxonomy): Eukaryota > Metazoa > Arthropoda > Insecta > Lepidoptera > Pieridae > Colias > Colias philodice. The sequence goes on along the minus strand of NC_143107.1, from coordinate 7,565,257 downwards.
CACGAAGGTAAGTATCTGGAATGGCTGAGCGGTTTTAAGGATTTTTGATTCGTTTTATTAGTCTCCGCTTTTGATTATGCAAATAAATGTTAAAATTTTAAAACTCAAAAAAGGTCAAACCGGGCGAGGAGCCAGAAATTATGTTTGTGAGGTTAATCACCTATAATATGCTACCAGCTACTTACTAATTACTCCATGACATGGTTTTATCCGCGGACTAAAACTTCCATTCCCTATTTTTTGTTGGTTTATTTTTTTGACGTGACAACGTCTTATAATTCGATAGAGCCGGCTGCACGCACGAAAAAACATGACTCATGCGGCGTTACCTCGCTCTGAGGCGTTCCATGTAAAGCTTGAAGTGCAAGCGAGAGCGCGGAACGAGCGACAAAGAAGCACAATCGGAAATGAAATGAAATGAAATGAAATGAAATAATTTATTTGCAGGAATTGTGGTTAATTACAAGGTTTACAATATATTACAATAAAGTCCGCACAATTCGCCATCAACTGGCATACAAATATTTTATGTGTATTTAACTAACTAAAATACAATATATTTTTAGATTAATTTTAACATTTTACATTACAAATATTATTATTATCTACCTTTCCTATCTTTAATGTAAAGCAAAGAACTCATTTATATTATAAAAGCAATGAGATTGCAGCCACTTTTTTAATTTAAGTTTAAACAATTGCATGGGCAATTCCTTAAATGCCATCGGGATTTTATTATATATCTTCGCGCTCATAAAATGACTGTTTTTGCTACATAAAGCAGTGCGACAAATTGGAAGTTGCAATCTGTGAGGATCCCTGGTTGGGTACTGACTATTTTGACAACTTCTAATGTATATATAGGGATGCTGTTTCACAAATATTCCAACCTCCAAGATGTATAAGGAAGTAAGTGTTAAAAGTCCGAGTCGCTTAAATAAATCTCGACAACTTTCCAAGGGCCCTACTCCACATATTGCTCTGACACACCTTTTCTGAGCTATAAAAACTTTTTTTACGTTTGTAGAGTTGCCCCATAAAATAAGACCATACCGAAGCAACGATGAAACATAACCATGATATGCAATGATTGCCGCTCTCTCATCAATAATCTGTTTAATTCTTCTGAGGGCAAATACAAACTTATTTACACGGGTACAAACAGAATCCGTGTGAGCTTTCCAATTTAAGTGGTTGTCTAATGTGATACCTAAAAATACCGTTTCAGTAACTTCGTCAATACGTTGTCCATTATAAGTTATGTCAAGGTTATGTCTAATGTTATGATAATTACAGAATTGCATTAGTTTTGTCTTTGTAATGTTAGGAGTTAAATTATTATATTTTAGCCATTCTGTTACATTTTTGATAGTCAAATAAATGTCTTCTTTGTAGGTGGTCAATTTGTTACGAGGTATGGTGATGGATACATCATCCGCGAACAGAGTACATTTATGTTCTGTAACGTTAGGAAGATCATTTATGTACAATAAGAACAGGAGAGGCCCGAGGATACTGCCTTGTGGCACTCCGTATTTATTATGTACGTATTGTGATCTTACCGACTTTTTTAACGAATTGTTGTCTATATACGATATCTCTACACATTGCATACGGTTTGTCAAGTATGAGGTCAACCACTTGTGCGCTGGACCTCTTATTCCGTACAGAAAACATTTGCTGAGTAAAAGTTCATGGTCCACACAGTCAAATGCACAGCTCATATCAAAAAAGACCACAGATACCTCATTACGCCTATCAATGTTGTCAATTATATTTTTAGTCAATGTGTGAGTTGCGAGTGTGGTCGATTTACCTTGTTGAAATCCATTCTGTTCTTGTTTAATGATATTAAATTTACTTATAAATCGATTTAACCTGCTATACATAATTTTTTCATAAATCTTTGCAATTATTGGTATAAGGGTAATTGGTCTATAATTGACTAATTCCTGACGTTTGCCTTTTTTATGTATAGGTCTAATGACTGAATATTTGAGTCTATCAGGGAATATACCCTGTGTAAGAGATAGATTAAGCAGATGGACTAATACAGGACATATTACTTTAATACACATTTTAATAGTAGGGGAAATACGTACAAAACGACATGTATGGACAAAATGACATAGTCCCCTTATTTCAAAATTGGCGGGTTTTAGCTACGTCTCCGCGACTGTATCACGTGACGGCAGCCATATTTACAATCCTGTCAGACGTTGAGCATCATTCTGACAGTTGCGCCGCAGTTACCAGTTCAAACTTGTATCTCGCCTTCAAAAGTTTATTTTACAGGTGTTTTTTTCCTATTTTCTGGCGAGTTATTTGTTGTTATTTGTAATTATTTGTATTTAAATCGATAAACTACGCTAGTATCCAGTGATTTCGATTAAGTTTATTGAAATCATTAGTTATTTTATGGAATTATGATTTTTATTTGTTTTTCGGTGAATTGGGACAAAATGACATACATACAAATTGGACAAAACGACATAGTATGCCAGTATGCCATTTTGTCCATAGTGTCCATAGTCTTTTCCAATTCTAAGCCCGGTGAAGGTTGGTTACGATGTATCTTGTTACCTTTGGGCTCATGCGTCATGTGCTGGTGTCCCAAAGAAGACCAAAGGATTTATTTGTGATCTTTGCTCTTAAAAATTTGTATGTCATTATGTCCTTATCTTATATGTCATTTTGTCCATACTATATGGACAAAATGGTTTTTGTTATTAGTTATATTTTTCATTATTATATATTTTATTATAGATCCTACTTAATTAATAGACTGTGTTACTGATAGTCAATGAACCTAAGATGAGTATAAACGATTGAGACTGATTATAATGCCATTAAATAAATAAATATGATTGGAAAACAAAACACCCTGTCATTTTGTCCGTACTTCCCCTACATGTTGGTATATTGTCATATCCTACTGCTGCAGTATTATTCAAGGATTGTACAGCTTTATAAACATCGGATTCTATGCACGGAGATAAGAAAATAGAGGATTCGTTAGACACAATACTATACTTAGCAGAACCAAAATCATTAGCGGAGTTATGTCTATTGAAAAACGTATTGAATGCTTCTGCAATTTTAGCTGGTTCATTTATTACAATATCGTTTTGTGATATATATTCGATATTTTCAGACATGTTACTATTATTAATTTTATTTGATATTATATTCCATGTAGCTTTTGATTTATTTTTTGATTTATTTATATAATTACGGTTAATACATTTTTGCTGTCGTGCTGTCTCGAGTCGTAAACATCACTTTACTGTCAGTCCGCATTTAATCTTGTTTAAAAATAGTTCAAGTAATCCACTAAATACAATTTGCCGCGAATAACAACGGTGCAGTTGTGAAGTGCAAACTACATCAACAATTTGTGGCATATTTATAAATTTGCACTGGAAATAAGTTGAAACTATCCGCAAAAGAGTGAGGTTAGTAAACCCGCACATATCTGTCAAATGTCATTACAAAACACGACAAGTATTTGAGAGTATTACGTCAGTTTGACTTTTTGACTTTGACACATTGTCAAAACAACACCAGTGCTGCCATAGAATAAATTTAACTCTGATAAAGCGTCTCATTATACGATTACAACATGGAAGAACAATTTCAATTGTTATTTGATAAAATGAAAATTGAGATGCAAAACCAATCAGAAAAATTAACAGATACCATAACTACTACAATAATGGATAGAATAGACATTAAATTGGAACCTATTGTAGCGGAAAACAAAAGTTTGAAATTAAAAGTAGAACGACTTGAGAAAGAGATAGAGTATATGAAGAGGGAAAAAAGAAACAATAATATTGTAATTTTTGGTATAAAGGAGAGGAATAATACCACTACAGAATTATTGCATACGGTAATAGATATATTTCGAGATGATCTGGAAATAAACGTGAAACAATGTGACGTTAATAAAATACATCGCATTGGAAGGTTTAATAAAGAAGGTGACAAAGCGAGGCCTATTTTAATTTCCTTTTTAAATAGCCTGAAGAAAAATGAAATCATGAAAAAGAAAAAATTTCTTAAAAACAAACAAATTTATATTACTGAAGATTATCCCAGAGAAGTTTTAGAAACAAGAAAATCTTTACAACCTAAATTAATTGAAGAAAGAAACAAGGGAAATATAGCTTACATAAATTACGATAAGTTGGTTATCAAAGAAAACAAAACAAATAATGATAAGCGCAAAAGGGAAGTATCTTTGTCACCCCAACCTAACAACCAACCAAAAAGACAACAAACGTTGACATCATCTAAAGTAAACCGTATAAATGCTTTTGATATAATGCGTGGTCGATCCAACTCTCTTTCTAACTACCCTTCAGGAACAAACCAATAGCAATCAACCATCGGCAAACGGAATTCCACCAATAAAAAACAAAAAGAGAATCAAACTAGCGCTAACAATAACTCTCCCCCAAGACGACTGGTCATCGTGGGGGATAATGACCACGACCCTCTAAGGATGAATTGTAACACCCAGAATAAAACGAAAAATATCTATATAGCAACCTTGAATGTTAGATCACTGAGAACCCCAGAAAAATTATTAGAACTAGATACAGCATTATCTAAAAATAAGTGGGATATATTGGGTATCAGCGAAATGAGACGTCTTGGAGAAGGTATATTGGATAATGGACAGTATATTTTACATTATAAAGGCGAGACTCCGGGTATGTATGGAGTAGGTTTTCTAATTAAAAAGCACTTGGCAGACAAAATAGAAGAAATAAAAGGGATCTCAGAAAGAATTGCTGTCCTTCATATAAACATACCGACACAAAATAACAATACACCGTGGTCTATCATTCAAGTGTATGCCCCAACCGAACCTAACAAACCTGAAGGCATCGAAAAAATCGAACTTTTCTATACAGAATTACAAGAAACTCTTAATAAGTGCAAGAAAAACATCATTATAATGGGTGATTTTAACGGACAAATTGGAGTATGCAATAAAGGAGAAGAATACGTTATTGGAAAATATGGATATGGCAGAAGAAGTAGTAATGGCACAAAATTAGTGACTTTTTCGATGGAAAATAAATTAAGTATCCTGAATAGCTTTTTTAAGAAAAAACCTGCGAGAAAATGGACTTGGGTTTCTCCCAATGGCCTAAATAGGAATGAAATTGATTTCATTTTATCTAATAATCCGAAAGCTTTTAATGATGTTACTGTAATAAAAAATCTCAATTTTAACACAGACCACAGAATGGTTAGAGCCACTTTTAAAGTAGGGAATATAAATAAAAGCAGGAGATTTCATAACAAATATGCAGCTCCCGCATACAATATAAAAAACACAGACACTTTTTTAGATAACCTTAAAATTTCTCTAACTAAAAATGTAAAAGAAAATATACCAACACAAGAAAAATACGACAAGTTATTAAATACACTCAAAACCGAAACTAGGAAAATAAACAAGTCAAAGAACATACTATCGATAGAAACCAAAAATTTGCTTTGCGAAAGGAAAGAATTGATAAGAGAGAATAAATCAAATACTAATAGACAAAAAATATCAGAAATCAGTAAACAAATCAATGAACAGATAAGGAAAGATCGAAAACTAAGAAGAACGAATACAATGAGAAAGTATATTGAAAGAACGGGAGGTATTAAAAAAGCCCTGAAGGAACTAGATCAAATCAAATCATGGATGCCAAATGTTACGACTAAAGACGGGATTTGCACTGCAAAAAGACCAGAAATAATCAAAATTGCTTCCGATTATTATAGAAACTTGTACCAAAACCCTAATCCTAGTTCGCAAGTATTCAGGATAAAACGGGATAGAGCTAATCAAGAAGATACACCAGATATAATGAAGGAAGAGACAGCCAGGGCTATAAATTCATTAAAGCTCGAGAAAGCTACCGGCCCCGACCACATTACAAACGAAATTCTCAAAAGTTCTAGCACAGTCATCATCCCACATCTAACAGAGCTATTTAATGAAATCGTAAGAACTGAGTACATCCCACACGACTGGACCAAATCAACAATAATTCTCTTGCATAAAAAAGGGGACAAGGGGAATATCGGAAATTATAGACCGATAAGCCTTATTTCAAACATCTATAAAGTATTTTCAAAAATTATACTCTCTAGAATTACTATGACACTCGATGAGAACCAACCGAAGGAGCAGGCAGGTTTCCGAAGAAACTACTCGACGATGGATCACATTCATGTATTGAGACAAGTTATTCAAAAATATCAGGAATACAATAAAAAATATTATTTGGGATTCGTCGATTTCAACAAGGCTTTCGATTGTTTGCAACATGAATACATTTGGGAAGCTTTGGACATGCAGGGAGTACCTTCGAAATATATAAGACTGTTGGAAAATATTTACACAAAAAGTACTGCGCAAGTGAGACTGGAAACAACAGGAGAAGAGTTCCCAATAGAAAGAGGTGTTCGTCAAGGCGACCCGATTTCTCCAAAACTATTCTCGGCTGTCCTAGAGATGATTTTTAGGGGTCTGCAGTGGACAGAATTCGGTTTGAATATAAACGGCGAAAAATTAAATCACCTACGTTTTGCAGACGATCTGATCTTGTTCTCCGAGTGCCCAAGAGTCCTAGAACAAATGCTGCAGCAATTAAGTGTCGCTAGTGCTAAAGCCGGACTGTCAATGAACACACTTAAAACCAAAATTATGACAAATTCAACACAAACATATATAATAAGAATAGACAATAATGAAATAGAGTATGTAAACGAATATGTGTATCTAGGGCAACTAATATCGCCATCAAATACCATGCAAAAAGAAATAGATAGAAGAGTAGCAAATACCTGGAGAAAGTACTGGTCCCTAAGTGAAGTCATGAAAAACAATCAAATGCCTATGGAATGTAAGAGGAGAGTATACAACACATGCATTTTACCATGTTTAACATATGGTTGCCAAACATGGGCACTGACTGATCGACAACTAAATAAATTAAATGTATGTCAAAACAAAATAGAAAGAAGCGTCATTGGTGTTCGGAGAATAGAAAGAATAAAATTGAATATAATTAAAAGCAAAACTAAATTTAAAAATGTACAAACTATATCTAAAATACTCAAATGGAGATGGACTGGACATATGTTGAGAGATAAGGAAGAAAAATGGACAAGGACTATAACGGAATGGTACCCCCGCGATGGTATACGGAAAAGGGGAAGACAGTTCAAGCGGTGGGAAGACGATATTAAAAAGATAGCTGGCCCGGAATGGATAAGAATAGCTAAAAATAGAGCAAAATGGAAATCCTTAGAGGAGGCCTTTGTCGGAAGACAAGCTGCCATAGAAGAAACAAGTTTGCCGATTATATAGATTAACAGCTAATGAAATAATATTATAATAGAGAAAATAGTTTTAAAAACGTTTAAAATAATATACAATACAATATAGGAATAAATAAGGAATATTGTCTACGGCATTTAGCAGTATAAGATTTTTGTAGTAGTTTGTAATGTTTTTGCAGTAATAAAGGCTTATTTTTATTTTATTAATACATTTTTGAGAAGATACAATACACTTTTTTAAAACTCTTTCATATTTTTTATAATTATTTCTGTTATTTTCAGATTTATTTGTTGGACGGACGTTGTCACGTTCAACTATCGTCAGTAAACCGACTTTACAGACAACCAATTTTTCTGTAGCAAGTAGGATACTCTTATTTATCATGAAGGACGAAGCTAAACTTCCCTTCTTCATAATATTAGTATGGATAAGGTTTTATATTTACTTCTATGTGGCAGGAATGAAGGTGACTTTTATTACGAAATTTATTTATGTGTGTCTTTCTTAAGTTGTAGGTACCAAACGAATGGACTGATTTGTGATTTTACTAATCTAACGCGTCTATTGTGATACATATATCTTGAAGTTTATATATTACTAGCGGTCCGCCCCGGCTTCGCCCGTGGTACATGTTTACGTTTTCTCTACATAAGAACCATCCTCGTACTTCCAGGAATATAATAAAAAAAGAATTTAAAGAAAATTATCGAAATCGGTTCAGCCGTTCTCGAGTTATGCGCTTATCAACACATTTTGCGATTCATTTTTATATATAAGAGAAGAAGAAAGATTACATAGGTACTACCAGTACATAGTACATGATTATTCATTGCTAGAGCTTTTTCTAATAGAAGAACAAACCATAATATTTGGTAGTAGCACACCCCGGACACTCCATACAAAATGATCGTTTTGACAGTCACACTGTAGAGACTGCAAATGTGTGTGTTAACGCTTTATGGTTGGCACATTTGTGATTAGCGTAAAAAAAATTCGCGTTTTTCTGATGAAATACATCCGTAAACAGCACAATATCTAACCATTTTCTACCAAAAACGATAATCACAAATCCAAAATAATAAAATTACTTTAAGTCAATTTGATTAATGTTGTCAATCTTCGTTGCGTATCGTCCTTGCAGAAAAATATGGCCCATTTTATGTCTGATCGCGCGGGGGTGAGGTAAGTTTAATTTTGGCGGGAGGCGGAGAGTGTCCGTTCTGTAGCGTTTAGCTACTATTATGTATTCTGTGGTAGTAGAATAATCCTATGTACAAATGTTGGATACATTTATGAAACATTTTCTTTTATAAGTTGAGAACTTTGAAGTAAAAATAAATATCGTATTTTAAACAGAATGTTTAATCAGCGTAAGTGAAGTAAGTAGTTGAATTTTTATTAGTTATCTTATTCAGAATAATATTATGATTTCATTTGCGTTTGAAGTTATTAATTATGCTCTATGTATTCCATTATTTGCTCGTTACTACATAGTATAAAACAAAGTCGCTTTCTCTGTCCCTATGTCCCTATGTATGCTTAAATCTTTAAAACTACGCAACGGATTTTGATGCGGTTTTTTTAATTGAGTGATTCAAGAGGAAGGTTTTAGTATATAATTTATTTGGTTTTAAAGAAAGAGGGCGACCTGACAGCTAGTATCTAATGAATAAAGCTTAGAATTTTGCGTCATATTAAATTAATTTGCTTCGGTATTACTGAATAGAGTTGTTTTTTATATAAAATATTAGATTAATGGATATATTATAATATTACGAAATTGTAAAAGACAATTTCATGCAAAAAATACTAAAGCGATTTTAATTAAAAAGTGGCGTAAGTATTGTATTCAGTCTGCCTACGGCCGTTGTGTGAGCCGCTCACACGATGCCGATGGTCCGATCTCCTTCCTCTGACGTCGCGATAACTCGCGTAAATAGTACTAATAACGTGAATCGTCAAACGACAGTTCGAAATGAGTATAAATGTATTGAATGTGATGTCGTTATAAATGAACTATTAACTTTTATATCAAATAAGGTTGACACTCTCCCAGAAACTAGTATTATTCAGATATGTTTAAGTACATACTCCTGTGATGAAATAGAATGTGCGAGGCAAATTGTTTATAAGCTGATGGCGCCTAATAAAAAGTTTCTAAGAAGGAAGGATGGATCGGAGCAGAAAAGCTTACAAGAAATTATAAAATTAATAAAAGAATTTGAACCTGACAGTCTACCCAAGTTTGTAGCGAGTAACTTAAATAAACTACCGCCGGTCTCATTCGACCATATTGACGTTACCACATTCCTGAAGGAAATGGCATTGTTAAAAAGTGAAGTCGCTAATATGAAATCTACCTCTACCTCTTGTAATGACTATGTATCAGATATTGTATACATCAAGACAGAGTTGGAGAACGTTAAACAGTTAATGCACGAGTTGCAATCCTCACGTAACTCGGTTCACTCGTCCTTTCCTAAGTCTTATCGTGATGATAAGAATACTGGAAAACGAAACAATGAATATAATGATACAGGCAGTGGCAGTACAGCGGGCTTGCAAAATGATACGATGAATCATTCAACGCAGGCAATAAGTGGAATCTCACAGCACATTCATAGCGAGTCCGAACCATGTGCAGGCGGCGATAGCACGGGTGCACCGCACGGCAGCCGCTCGCTGACTGCGGCTGCGCCTATTCGTAAGGAGCGGGATTGCGACAAGTTACAGCTGACGCCTATACCTACGTATCGGGATATAATGGTTGGAGATAACGCGATTCGTCAAGAATCTAATAATTCAAATAACGATGGCTATACTACGGTTACAAAGAAGAAAAAGATATATAAATATCGTAATACTCGCGGTACTTTGCAGAGTACGTCTAAACTGCAAGCGGCTATTCCCAATTCTTATATTTATTTGTCACGGGCACAAAAACATATAACAGAAAATGATATTAAAGATTATATAATAAGTATGAATGAAGAATGTTTGGACGTGCAACTGTTGAAACAAAGTAGGGAGACGAATTTTAACTCATTTAAAATATCTATCCTGTCGACAAAACTAAACACTTTTCTAAATAATGAATTCTGGCCGCAAGGTTTAGTTTTTCGTAAATTTAAACAACCGACTGTTAGCAAACCTTTGTAATGGATTGTTGGGATAAAAATATAACTATAATTTCGTACAATTGTAAATCAGTTAAGCGTTCCGTGCAGGAAATTAGGAACCTATGTAACGATGCGGATGTTATTGCGCTGCAGGAGACTTGGCTGATGCCATATGACTTAGGTTTCGTGAATGAAATACATAAAGATTTTGGAGGCTCAGCCAAGTCTTCTGTAGACACATCCACACTTCTGCGTGGTAGGCCATATGGGGGTATTGCTGTCATATGGCGTACGAATCTATTTTCTGAGGTTGAAGTTATACCGTGTGACAGTGATCGAGTCATGGCTGTGCGTCTAGGTAGGGGCGATAGATCTTTTTTGGTGTTTTCTGTCTATATGCCAACAGACAGTGAAGAAAATCTACCAATGTTTACTGAATGTTTGGCACTGATTACTACAGTAATTGAGGCCTCTGACACCGAATGTGCATTTATATGTGGGGATTATAATGCACATCCTGACTCACGATTCGGCAGAGAAATGTCAAATTATTGTAGTGAACAGGACTTGCAGTGTTTAGATATAGACAGGCTTCCGGCAGCCACATATACATACATAAGTGACTCTCACGGATCGTGTAGATGGCTCGATCACTGTCTTGTAACGGCGGCTGCCGAAATTCTAGTCACTAAAATATATATTAAATATGACTCCTATTGGTCAGATCATTTACCTGTAGTCCTAAATTGTAATTTAAATGTGATAACACCTAAGAAATGTGATAATTATGTCAACCATAATGTTAAATATATGTGGGGTATACGAGATGAAGAGCATATTGCTATTTATACAAAAATGTGTGAACTAAAATTTACTAATATACAAAATAAATATGATAATGAATGTAATTTTATATGTAAAGACTGTGATAGCAATTGTATAAACAACAATCATTTTAAATTATTGGATCAATTTTACTGTGATATTATTTCGATTATGCAATCATCAGCTGAAAGAAGTTTTAATAATAGGAAAAAATGTAAATATAAAATAGTTGGTTGGAATTCACACATTAAACATTTTCATCTACTCGCTAGGCAAACTTTCCTGGAATGGGTGTCCTACGGTAAGCCGCGTTCGGGATACTATTTCGATGCTATGTTCTCGGCACGTAAAGAATTTCAGACTGCATTAAAATATGTTCAAAAAAATCAAGACAAAATAAAGTTAGATATTTTAGCTCAAAATCATTATACCGGAAATTTTATTGAATTTTGGAAGGAAACTAAGAAAATGGATTACAAAAACGTTTTACCTGCTTGCGTAGATGGACAACTAGATTCTAAAGCTATAGCTAATCTTTTCAAGGCACAGTTTAATACGAACCCTATAGCTAATGCAAATGTCAATGGTAATGTGTATGTATCAACTTCAGCTGAGACCGTACAATCAACTGAGAAATATAAGCAAAGTAATAATATCATAACATCTAAGGACGTTTCTCAGGTGATTAAAAATATGAAGCGCGGAAAGTCACCGGGTCATGATGCTCTTAGTATAGAACACGTTTTATATGCTGGTAAAAACATCTACCCTGTTCTGGCTCAATTTTATACTCTCTGTCTCAAACATTGCTATTTACCTAAGGATTTAATTAAAACTATAGTTATCCCTGTCCCTAAGAATAAAACCGGTAGTATCTCGAGCGTGGCTAATTATCGACCTATCTCGCTGGCAACAATTGTGGCCAGGATACTTGAAAAAATTTTGCACTCCAAATTGTCACCATATATTAATATTGACGATGCCCAATTCGGTTTTAGACCTGAATTGGGAACTGATATGGCTATATATACATTAAAAGAAATTGTTAACTGTTATAATAATCAGAATACTAGTGTATATGCATGTTTTTTAGACTTAAGTCGTGCCTTCGATACCTTGAACCATGATATATTATGGAAAAAAGTTCGCAGCAGTGATGTTTCTTCCGACGTTGTTGGTCTTTTTACATATTGGTATGATAATCAGACGAACAGCGTTAGGTGGGGCAGTACTCTGTCCGACAGCTATATTCTCCCGTGTGGTGTTAGACAGGGTGGAGTAACCTCTCCCGATCTGTTTAACTTATATATTAATGATTTGATTGTGGAGCTGAGTAGGACTGAAGTTGGACTTAAACTAGATGGCAGATATGTCAATAATTTGAGTTATGCTGATGATATGGTCCTACTCAGCCCCTCAATCAAAGGGCTACGAAAACTTGTTGGCATATGTGAAAGATATGCTCTTTCACATAGTCTACAGTATAATGTAAAGAAAACAGAAATGTTGATATTCAGATCGGGTAAGGGACCGGATAACATTCCGCCAATCTGCATTAACGGTCACCCTATTAAAATAGTAGATAGCTTTAAGTATCTTGGCCACATTGTTACATCCAAAAGAAAAGATGATGCCGATATTGAGCGACAACGACGTGCCCTCTGTGTCGTCGGCAATATGATCATCCGGAAATTTCGTAGGGCATCCAATTCCGTTAAAGTTCATTTATTTAAGACTTTCTGTCAGTCCCTCTATACTTGTCAACTTTGGACTAATTACACCAAAAAAGCATACGATGGCATTCGAGTAGAGCACAATAACATCTTCCGATATTTGATGGGGCTCGACAAATTTTGCAGCGCTTCGGAGATGTATACCAACTTTAGAGTAAACTCCTTGAATGCCATCCAGAGACACAGGATTGCTACATTTATGTCCAGAGTTGACAAGTGTAGAAATAAAATTGTACGCAGTCTGGCTGACAGAAATATAACTAGTAGTTTGTATAAAACTTGGATCTCAATTATTATGAGATAATTAAGTAATGGCTTTATGTTTTTATTGTATTAAAATTATTAAAACTTGTATACATGTAAATTATGGGACTAAATTGTTCTGAAATAAAGAATTTATTATTATTATTATGTTTCTCTGTTCCATAATACTCGGGTACCACCAGAAGGACGGTACCCGGATCTTTGGAAGGCTTACGTGGGGACACGGATCCAACACGCAGAGGCCCTTTCGAGAATTTTAATGTGTTGTGGGACACCAGCCGCAGCCTGCCCATGACTGCACTATAGAGATACAGCCCTGGGCAGTCCGCGGCCGATGTAGGACTATTGCAGGGTATGGAAATTTAATGATTGGGCTATGGATTGGGATGCTAAATGGACTGGTACTGAGGACTATGGGAAACTATGGCACCTGCCTTTCTACTAAAAGAAAGTAAAAATATGTTGGCAGGTGGTGACTCGCCCTCTCACTGTATGGGCCCCCGAAATAAGTCGCTGCAATAGTGCGACAAGGGGGCAACATATTGTGAGCAGCTAAGGGTGGAGAGGCGTCCCTGGACTTTAAACTACGATCACGCGCTCCCTGAGGGTCCAGCATCACGTGCCCACTCGCCACTTACGCTTCGCATCCACCCTTCGAGCTAAAAGCTCTCGCGACTCCACTCTGGCCGGCCGGTTAAGGCAAGCCAGAGGTGGGGGTCCTGTCCTCGTCAGGCTTCACTCCGACCGGCCGGTGAAGGCGAGCCGGAGATGAAGACAGGGGCCTCCCCCGGGAGCACTCGGTTCCCGCGGGGTCGCTACTCCCCGACACCCCGCCACAAGGTGTCCTGCGGGTTGACTGATTGCACGGGTGGAATATCTATTGTCACGTAGACAATAGATATTCCAACCGTGGGCGATGGGGTCGTCACATTTTATTATTATTGCGTAAGCACTTTATCTAAGGATAATTAAACCTTTTCCTATAGAGTAGTCTTAATATAAATATAAATTGGTTGTAGATTTTTTTTTATTTGTTTCAAAAGTATTTAGTTTCAATATATTTTTTAAAGTGTTTAAAAAAATTTAAATACTAAGAGTTAATTTTCAAATTTTCAAATTACACTCACACTAACAACCAACCTAACAACTTTTTAACAAATAAACGTCAGAATCAACACGTCTGCTAGTTGACAAAAAGTATACTTTGATCCATCAATAAGGATAAGCCAGCACTTAACCCAGTCATATTTATGAGGGTTAACGTAAAATCATGTCTATTTGGCCAAAGCTAACCCAGCTCGGACCGTTTCAACGAACGTAAGATTCGCAGGTAAGCTATGCGACCCGAGGGGACATTGCTATCATTCTGGTGTACGGGTTAAGGTACAAGGTATAGGCGTATGAGATTTTTATTTTTATTTGCATCGAAAGAAAAAAAACTAGTACAAACACTACACGTAAAAAAATGCGGCCTTATCGCTGAAACAGCGATTTCTTCCAGGTAGGTCGAGGATTATAGAAAGAGGTTCACGGTGCACAAGACTAGAAGTATATTAAACAAACATATATCTACTATTAATTGAATAAATAAGTATTTACCCATAACATATAGATTTTATATAAAAATAAATAATAAACATTAAGCTTATTTTTTCATTGTCAATGAATTTTATTTGCTCGTGAACTCGTGAACGAGCAAGTCTAAAGGTGCGTACGGATAGCGCGTTCCTGTGCGCGTTCTCAGTTTACGCGTATCCGGAACGCCTAGTTCATACCTGCAGTGTTTCTCCACTACGCGTAACACAGGAACGCGCAATCCGTACGCAGCTTTAGATGTGTTCGTAGCCAAGTCATAGTCGCCCGTAGCTAAGTCGTAGCTGGAGTCGTAGCCGGAGTCGTCGGTTCGGTAGATTATGCAGTCAATTTCGTACACAAATCATAAATAATTGTGATATTTTGTACCTATAGCGCATGATATAAGTTTTGCATATTTTATCAATACTTATTATAATTTGAAGCTGAATAATTTGTGTAGAAAATTAAATACAGAATTAATATTAGATAAATCGCTTGTACTTTTGCCTTGGGACGGCAACAAACAGATGTTCAACTTGAGAAAAATCATTTAAGTTTCTCTTTTCTGGGACATTTTCGTACCCTTGAGCGAATTGCAAAGGTCGGGGGTTAAATATTGTCATTGTTTCGGATCAAATGTGATTATTTTCATGGTCAGGAGCTGGCTTTTAAAATTTATCGGTTTTATATTGCATCGTTAGAGGGTTGATCGTTTTATTGTACTCAAAGTCATACACAAACTCAATACATTTTAATATTGGCTGTTTTCACAATTTGCTGTAGTGATCCTGATAGTCTATTTTACGTGTGTTTTTATACATTATTAGACGTTTTAATTGAAAAAAAAATGTAACAGGAAACTATGAAAGTTCCCTTAATCTGCTTTAAGTTGTTTAATAATAAAATTATGGTAAGACATGATTCAAAATCACTTCTCAAAGAAGATTTTTTCATAGAAATAAACACAACATGAATTTCTTATAAAAAATGTATTCTATATAGCGTAATTTTATTTGTGATAACGCTAAAAATGTTATTATACCCGGAAAGTCACTTTGTGTGAGGATAAAACAGTACTCGTTTATTCGGGATTTATTTGATGAACCTGTTTACACACTACGGAGGTTTTATGCATGTCTGTAAGCTTATTTTATTAATGCGAAAGTCTGTCTGTCTGTTACCTTTTCAAGGCTAAATCACAGCACCGATTCGGATGAAATCTGGAATGAAAATAAGTGAAGACACAAGTCTAACATAATAATACATATTCCTAAAGATAGAATTTTTTGACGCTGCAATAATTATTATTTGGTTGTTTCGTAAATCAAAGCTTTTAATACAAAACTCAAATAACCATTACCTACCTATAATATGTTATTTCAAAATACTTAATGTATTATGATTTATTTATAAATGTTCTCTAAAACTACTGAATCTATTTTGAAAACTCTTATAGCACATAGACTATATTTCTCGACTTTATCCCGCGTACATTAAGCTTATGAGCTTTGTTATAATATGTGTGATCTCTAAAACTACTGAACCGCTTTTGAAAACTTTATAGCAACACACAGTTTGACAAAGGCTATATTTCGACTTTATCCCGCGTAGCCCGCTAAAGCCGAAGCTATACAGTACAATGCATATAATATGCAAGCTTCTCATAAAATAAAATACAGTGTAAACCGCGCTTAGGTCGCTTTTAAAATGTTTATACCTCCCCCACATATTAATTTCCTCTGTAACCTCAACGAGTAATTAAAATCTCAAATGGGTATGAAATTCAAAGCTAACAGCGTTTTTCAGTTTAACTTTGTGATATTTATTTGACGTACAATTGTTTTGGCGGTAAAGTGGATTGTGGCTTTTTTATTTTACTATTTTGTCATTTAGTTTACATGTTTTTGAAGTGAATACTTATCACTTTGGTCCTTGAAACACAATTTTATTCCTACAAAAGGTTAAAATGATTCTCTTTACCAATTTCTGTAGGGAAATTGGTAAAGAGAATTGCGAAGATTTTACAGGACTGGCATACACACTTGTTTTTGCATCTAATATTTCCTATGCACATTAATTTAACGAAGGAGTGATGACTTTGGCAATACTAATGTTCTATCTTTCTAGAATGCAGAAGTCCTGAATTCAATTTGTTGTGCAGATGAACAAAAACGGTCTTTATCTGTCAACTGATGGCATAATAATTCAAGAGAATTGAACATCGAAACAGATGTGAAATACATCCGTTCTATATCCCACAAGGGGACACGATAACACAAAATAATAATAAACACATTCATATTCTTAACACGCCTTTATTCGTTCCACCTGTATGTTCGTATGTAACCGACTAATTTAAACTCGATTCTGCCCCGGACTAAACGGACAGATTTAATACAAACTTTGTACACTTATCAAGGACATGTTGACAATACAATTATATCATCTTACTAGCTATGCTCCGCGGTTTCACCCGCATTGCTCTGCTCTTGTTCGTCTTAGCGTGATGATATATTATAGCCTATAGCCTTCCTCGCTAAATGGGCTATCTAACACCGAAAGAATTAGCGCGTTCAAACAAACAAACTCTTTTATTATAGTATAGATTAAAGAGTGTTTTTAATTTCCCAACTATATTATCTTTATTTTATGTAACTTTTGTCACTTTTCTTTCTAGGAATGTAATTAGAGAATAATATTAAAAATTTCAACTGACTTGTCTCTGAATAGGATTTGGAATGAAATACTCAGCTTTGAGACTGGATTAAATGCTTTTAGCTCTTAGGGTTTTAAGACGGAGCTAATATTCTTCGATGTCGCCTTTTATAGGATCTATTTAAAGCTACAGTGGAGGAATACCTGTGTTTTATTACCCCACTTTTAGTGGAAACTGTGATGTGCTAGAATAACGCACTATAATAGAAAAAAAAACTAACAAATATTATCCGACTTTCAGTGGTAGCTGTGATCTGCTGAAATACCTAGATGCCTATGCTAGATGCTTCGAATAAATATTTATTGAGCTATATTAAAATAATAAAGAAATTTCTTCACTATTAACTTATTCAGTACACTGTAACCCTTCTTAGAACATAAGGAAAACGTGTCAGTCTGAAAACAAATAATAATTTCAATATTTTCATTTAAGAGAAAAGTTTTAAAGACAATGCGTTAGAACTAGATTACATTTCAAGGAATCTAAGATAATACGGAAAACTCACGCTTGAAATCTCAACTTGGAACTTTCTAAATATATTTGAGTCGTTGGAGATAATGGAAATAAGTAATTTACGGTTAGGTTTTACATTCAAGCTCTTTGAATTGAAAACTCTTCTCATAAAAGAGTAAAATTTCAGGGTAGTGTCATGGCAATACCGTCACGTCATGGAGTAAGATGATGATATGCTAACGAAACGATTTGACGAAGTTTCGCTTTTAACGCGTGTTCTCGGCAAACACCCTTTTTTAAACCAGAAAAAGTAGGAAAACTATAACGTTAAATTGTTTTTAACTGACTTTATGTAATGAAGTTTGTTGTCAGACTACATTAAGGTTACATGGAGGAGAATTAATTACGCAAAATTGATATAATATAATGTAGAGCTTTGAGTTTTTGAATTGTACAAACCACACCTTATCATTCATATCAATACAGAGACGCGAATTACACGAATACAATTTCAAGTATCTACATAGTATAAAACAAAGTCGCTTTCTCTGTCCCTATGTCCCTTTGTATGCTTAAATATTTAAAATTACGCAAAGGTTTTTAATGTGTTTTTTTTAATAGATAGAGTGATTCAAGAGGAATGTTTTTGTATATAATTTATTAGATTTTAGACAAAGTCGCGGCTGGAAAGCTAGTAAGTTATAAAAAGTTAAATAAGAAATTCTAAGAAACTAAAGGTAACAACTACCTCTTGCGTGCAAACAACACACATTACGTATAAATGACTTACAAAGTATCCCTGTATATTAATCATGATTGTGGGTATCTACATCATTCCCTGTCATCGCATGTTCGCCCTTCTCTCGTTGACGGATATAATATATCGTGGGAAAAACAATATATCAAATATATGGGTTAGTGGATGTTGTGTTACAGTATTTTTGAAGTGAAACTTCTTTAGGCGCGTTGAGAGTAAAATTTCAAGGTGTCATGGCAATACCGTCAGGTCATGGAGTAAGGCGACGATTTTGGTATCTTTGAATCTTGCCAAAGAAGTGTCACTTCTGACACGTGTGGCACAGTTCTTTTATTTTTTGTATAGGATGATATAGATAATAATAGATAGGTATATGAATTACTTAGTACTTTGAATTGGCAGAGATAGATTATATTTAGGAAGCTAGTCTGGCTTAGCACAAAGCTTAGCTGCTTTTACGTTTTGGATATGAAAGTGTAATATTTTTTTTATGAATAAATAATATAAATGAATTTTTAATATATTTTACTATGATGTAATAAGCCTTGCAGATGATGTAAATTCAGAAACGATAAGAAGTTATGCATATTAAAGGTACTTACTTAAGCTTTAACAAAGAGTAATTTATCTTCTCTAGAAGATGTAACAGACCAGAGATTTCGTAAAAATAGTGTACATTCGATACATCATTATACCTAATATCACAGATAATATACTACTATGTTTGCATATTACTACTATTAAGTAGTAACGAAGTAAGTAACTAATAACGATATAATACGTATCATATTTGCTAGAGGACATTCTCAACTACCAAAGCTGTGTATTATTACCAAGATTCCACAACTTACGTCTAAGATTACACCCCTAAAGCCTATATTATCACCACAAAGAAACATTAATACAACGATTATGATCATAATTAACAAGTAAATTATACCGTTGCTATATTTTTAGTAAGTTCAAACGAGAAACACGCTTATTACCATAATACAAAGTTATAAAGAGTAATTTCACGGTTGCTGGTTTTAGGTTATTAGGCGAATTTATGTTGCTCATTATACTGTGAATATTTTCTAACACGTATACATATTAAATAAACACAATGTATTTATTGGGCAAGCGTGTAAAAAAGAAAGCGCCGGATTTTATGCCAACTCAATGTTGTATCTACTTTTTCCTACGATTACAAAGTATGTAGGTATGTGTGATACTATTTCTGCAACGCGAAATAAAAAATTAGCAAAGCAAATATTCAGATCAACTCTATATTATTTTAATTAGCTTTACAATTACCTATCTTTGGCAGAAGAATTTTTGATATAAATTCTGAATTGCGTCAAATGTTTTCTTTACAAAGCCCTTTATACAATACAACTAGCCTACAACATTTATCGGGGCTTGACCAGCCAGTCGAATACTCGAAATTGTGGTATCATCTTCCTAACTCCACAGATTGAATATTTCATCAATACTATTCAATATAACTTCTATCAATAATTAAAAGCTCTCTGAATTAAAATACATTTCATAGTTGCTCTTTCATGCAATGGTTGATTAAAGTCTTATACAAAGATCGAAATGACAAATGCTTAAAGGTTTTAATTATAAGCTTCTTGGTTTTAATAAACTTCTCACCTTCATAAGGTTTATGTAGTTATAATTTTTGTGAAATTAAATGAAATTTTCTGGATGAAAATCGATTTATTAATATTTGCACATCATTCTGTCGTTTTTGGTTGATGGGGTACGGTTGGAATTTTATGCAAAGATCTAAATGATAATCCATACTAATATTATAAATGCGAAAGTAACTCTGTCTGTCTGTCTGTTACTTAATCACGCCTAAACTACTGAACCAATTTTCATGAAATTTGGTATGGAGATATTTTGATACCCGAGAAAGGACATAGGCTACTTTTTATCCCGGGAAAATGACGCAATCCCGGAAATCCCACGGGAACGGGAACTATGCGGGTTTTTCTTTGACTGCGCGGGCGAAGCCGCGGGCGGAAAACTAGTACAATATAACTGCGTAAAGTTTTAATATACTTACCTTCTTACAATCCATGACTGGTGACCTTTCTGCTTCTTCTCATTGACTTTAATTATAAATACCTACTTCATATTAACAAAGGTTATTGAATAATGAACACAATTTTCCACAAACAGTACTTACTGTCTGAATAACAACATTGTTTTAAATTGTTGTGACATAACACGTTAAAGATAGTAAAAAAGGTATGCAGTAAGGAAGTGAAGACAAACCCATCGAATAATCCCATTCAAATCCCTAATCCCATTTGAGCTTTCAAGGAAATTGCTGTTTTTGTGTTTTGTACGGGTAATGTCAGAGACGCATGGTTTTCAGCACTTTGTGTATCATAAATGATGTATACAAAACAGATGTATTTTATATAAAAAGGGATATTAGCAATATAAGAACTTTTCTATTTAAATATGTATCTGTGATATTTTTAAATTAAAAAAATAGGGCGATATATGGAAAATTCTACTTTGTTCTCAAATGAAGAGGATTTCGAATCCGCGTTTTTTGCTTTGCCGTGAAAAGACGTATGAAAACTAGACACATAATATAATACATCATTTTCGTTTATAAGAAATGCTTTTCAAATGTTTCTTTTATGCCAAAGGAAACAGGTTTCACTTAGCAGACATTTCTGTTTTTGAAGATTACCTACAGAATATTGAAGCCAGACTCGTAAAAATCGATTAGTGAAACAGATGTGACATAATATGTCCCATACCCCATAAGGGGACATGGATTTCATATACACGTACCCAAATAAACAAGGAAAAGTAGGTAAATTATATACCTAAGTATATTGCTCTTTTCAATTTAATTCTTTCAATATCTAACCCACTCAATTTAATGTTCTTCGTAATACAAAATATCTAGTACATACATAATTAATAATTTCTTAGTACTCAAATTAATGTAAATTAAGTAACTAATAATACTTTACTATCATACCATTACATAATGCTATTTGAATATAATAATATAAACAGGACTCTGAAATTTTAACTGCCCACTCAAAGTAATAAATTCTTACCTTCTTGGAAATCATCTGAAGATCATAATAATTTAAACTTCTTAATATTTAATGAAAATATACCAAAATTCTTCGTAACCCCTACTAATTTTATAATTGCGAAGTAACTCTGTCTGTATGTCTCTTTTTTACGCCAGAACCACCGAACCGATTTGGATGAAATTTGGTACAGAGATAGCTTGAGATCTGAGAAAGGACATAGGATAGGTTTCATCCCGGAAATCCCATGGGAACGGGAATTATGCGGGTTTTCTTATTTTTTATTTGACAATTTAAGGTATACCACTCCAAGTTAAAATATTTACAAGTACCTATATAATAAATGGATTGATACCGTACATAAGGCAGCCTTATCGCTTACTAGCGATCTCTTCCAGGCTGCCTAAGGTAAGGGATAAAAAGGTTAAATAAAAGTCAAATTAAAATTAATGAAACACCATAATAAATGAACAATTATTTATTTCAATATGCTGTTTGACTTACAAATACTATTTACAATGTATAAACAATTTAATACTATCACAAAGTATACCTAGTTAATATTATATTATAATAAATGTTGGATTAAGAGAATCCTTTCATTTCACAATAGTTTAAAATAACATTTGAATTTGTTTATAACATTGCACCTTAATAAAAAAGGAAAATTAAAATTAGCTTAGCATACATTAAATATATCAACATATTTTGAACTATCTATACAATTACATTAAAATCACAATGTAATATCAATCAAATCAATCAAATTTATTTATTATTAAACATACATACATACAATTACAATTACAATTTATTACAATATACAATTAATATTCATGTAAAATTATATAATTATATAAATAAAAGGCTACCAAAACAATTTATACAAGCCAATGTTTCCCTAGCTAGGTTACTGGGCAACCTGTGTTTAGGAGAAACAGCTTGCCTCTAAAATAAATTCACAAAAAGCCTCTTAGCAAATACTTAATTATAATTAAAATTGGTTAGAATAGAGAGTAGAGAAAAAAAAAATGTATAAATTTAAGATGTGAGAATGCTGGTGTGTCGTATGAAACTGTATCGTATGAAAGTATATATATTTGTGCGTGTAAGTGTGTGTGTGTGTGTGTGTGTGTGTGTGTGTGTGTGTGTGTGTCTGAAATATTATATTGGATTTAAGCAAGAGTCACGTTTATACTTTAAGCCAGTATCTCAAGAAGTTGTTCTGTCTCGTCATAAGTTTTTCCTAATAGAAAGACGCGTACGGTTAATTTACATTTAGAATACGGTAAGGCATAGATGCTAAGACTATCATTAATTTTGTTATACAAATAGGGTCCGAGGAAGTAAAAGAACCTCTTGGTGAACCTGCTATATGGCCGAGGAACAGTGCAGATTTTGTTCTTTCGTCGAAACGAGATTGTAACTAGAGGTGTTAATCGGTGTTGTAAAATAATAGTCTGTAAAATAAAATGTTGTCTAACGGTGAGAACCTTCCAATCTTTGTACAGGTCGGTTGTACAATACTGCATAGGTTTAAACGTGGAGACTTTCATAACTGCTCTTTGAGCCACCTCGAGGGGCTTCAGTATGGTTTTTGCGGCACCTCCCCAACATACAATACAGTATGTGACAATAGATTCGCACAAGGCATAGTAGACGGTGCGTAGAACGGCAGTGTTCGTGACGTGTCTCAAATTTTTAAAAATATAAATAAGTTTTCTGACCCTAGTTGTTAGGAGACCAATATGAGTTTTATAATTTAAAAGTTTATCCAGAGTTATGCCCAAGTATCTAATATTATCTACAGAATTAATGGTTGGACAGTGACACAGAGCTGTTGTTGGCATGTGACAGGAGTGAGCTTTTACTGAAATTGGTGTTTGAGGTTGTGACTTTGAAGAAAGAGAAAAGGTTATTAGTTTTGTTTTAGAAGTATTCAATGTCAGGGTGTTAGTAATAAGCCACTCATGTATATAGTTAAAGCCATTTTGTGCGGTATTTTGAAGTTCAGACCACGAATTTGCGAAGAATGTTACAGCAGTGTCATCTGCAAAGGATACTATCTTAGCGTTAGGTATATAGGCATTACAAAGATCGTTAATGAAGACAAGAAATAAGGTGGGTCCAAGTATACTCCCTTGAGGTACACCAAAGTGAATAGGAAGCTCCTTACTTGTGTAAGCTCCTATTTTTACCATTTGTGTTCGAGTCGCTAGGTAGCTCCTAAAGTAGTCCAGTTGCGAGCCTCGTATACCCATTATTTCGAGTTTATTTAGAAGCGTGGAAGTTCGAATGGTATCGAAGGCCTTGGCGAGGTCGAGGAATATTGTAAGAACCTTGTTTTGTGAGTTCAACTTATTGACAATGAAAGTTGTTAGTTCCTGAACTGCATCGGTGGTGCTTTTATTTCTCCTAAAACCAAATTGTTGACATGAGATAAGTTTGAAATTTTCTAAGTAGTTTATTAGTCTATTATTTACCAAGCGCTCAAGAACCTTCGACAACGCAGTGAGGACTGCTATGGGGCGATAGTTACCAGGAGAAGCTTTTTCTCCTCCTTTGTATATCGGGTGTACGATAGCTTTTTTAAAAGAGCTGGGAAAAGTAGAAGTTTGGAAGCTCAGGTTGAAAATATAGGTTAGGACAGGGGCCAAAGTTGTTGAATATCGTTTAAGAACGGAAGGGGGAATAGCATCCCATCCGGATGCTGCATTTGTTCTAAGAGAATGTATAATAGTCGTAATTTCGTTGGGATCGGTTTCAAGTAGAACAAAAGAGGCTACCGGACTCTTACACTGCGGCAGAGTTCGCCCCGTTGAAGAGTGGCTGATGATTAAATTTTTAGCAAGGCTCTCACCTATTCCAACAAAGAATCTATTAAGCTCGTTACAAGACTGAGACGGTGAGTTTGACAGAGACAGTAAATCACTTGTTCGGTGTACCGGCTTTGTAGTGTAGGGGAGACCGGGGATGGTTGACTAACTTTTGACTTAAGCTCGTATATCTCTGATGTTTAACTGTATATAACAAAAATAGCAGTTGATACAGATAGAAGAACTATTCAGGTACATAAAATACTAATCTATAACCTATATATTTATCATTATAATATTTATTAAGTCAATTTTCTAAACCCCTGACGCTTGGTCAACCTACCCCATGTCCGGGGTAAGTTGACTATAGGCATGGGGTAGGTTAACCTAGGCAGTAATTAGTGTAAATAAAGAGGATTAGTAGATATAAAATAAAACATTAAAATGTACTAATTGATAGAAACTTTTTATTTAATTATAAACAAACTTAAATTTGAGATAGATTCTCGGTTAATAAAGAACTTTACTAAAGGTAACTTTTTAAACTATTAAATAAACTAAAATTAACAATTCTTGAGGGATTAATTTTTGTACTTTCTGTTTCAACCATAATAATTGTAACTTGAATTATTCTAATAAATCGCTAATCACAGATAAAATTGCTTTTATAAAAATATTCAACATACATAAACAGTTTTATTATTCTTTTTTGCGTATTCAAATGCAAACTTGCGTGTCTCATACGGTGTTAATCCATAATAAATGTCAGCAGCCGTCTTCAAATAAGCTACCAGTTTATTTTCTTCGTCATCGCTAAATACCTGCCTATTTTTTATGTACCCCGCCGTGTCCAGGGTCAAATCAGCTTTCCCGAGGTTCAGATAACGTTCTAGCTTTTGTTTAAGTTTAGTCACATAACGATGCAACGTTTTGTATGGAATTTGGTATTTCTTTGATGTGGCGTTGATGCTATTATTATCGAAGATTGCTGCGTGGCAAGCTCTTTCTATGATATCTTTTGGTACATCACCCCTTTCAGATTTTCTTTTGTACGTCCTCATTTTCTGTAAAAATAAAACTGTAATTTAGTATGTGAGAGAAGACTATAATAGTGTTTACATTGATGATGCACATTAACCATTACACACAATTCTTTAAATAAATGATAAAATGTTATACTTATTATAAAGGGATTGGTTGATCAATTAGTCTACCTACCCCGAACAAAATTAGTCAACCATCCCCTGACGCCATTTTGAATTTCACCTGCGTATCATATGCAAACTCTGGCACTAACATGGAAGCAATACTGTGTAATATAGAATAAAATTATCATATTTACATTTGGCATAACAACAGCATTGTTTCTAACAGATCCAAAGACACAATAACAAAAAAAGTACGAACGAAAAAAGTTACTTACCGAGACCAAAAATACAACATCTGATGCCACTCACGAACGCTACGTGACTGCGGCGGCTCACTTCACACAAGTTAGCGGGTCGTAGAGAGGCATCGTCGCTCGTGATTGGTTGATGAAAAACATGTGATGGTGGCGAGTTATTGTTGTTTAGTCTACCTGCCCCTATAGCCAACCATCCCCGGTCTCCCCTAAGTAATTCTTTTTATAGTATCCCAAAGAATTTTTAAATTATTTCCAGCTTTGTTAAGTTCCTTAGTATCGAATTGTCTTTTTACTCTTTTTAATATATTATTACAAAAATTTCTGTATCGTTTGTAGCTGATCATTAGGGTTTCGTTGTTGGGTGATTTTTTAAATTTTTTGTGAAGTGCATCCCTGTGTTTTATACACCTAAGTAGTCCTGGAGTGATCCAGGGTTTAAGGATTTTTTTCTTAGCAGATAATTTTTTGACAATCGTGCTTTCAGTAATAGCGTTTTGGATGAGTGACACGAGAGCATCAGTAGCAATATTAACATTCGAGATAGAGTATATAGGTGCTAGATCTATTTGTTCAATTATTTTGTCTAATTTGTTAAAATCAATTTTAGATATAGTCGAGGTTTCATTGTTTTTTATTTTTTTACGATAGACGCAAAGCAGGGTAGAGTAGTGATCAGTGACTGTTGTGTTTAAGAGAAGCGAAAGTGATGGAGATTTAGTTCTTAAAATTATGTGATCTAGGCAGTTGGGGCCTCTTGTAGGTAATGTGTGAGCGGGAAGAAAGCCATGACATGCCAGGGTATTAAGGTAGTCATGACAACGAGGATCCGTTGTTTGTGGTTTAATGTCTAAGTTGATATCGCCAGTTAAAATAACAGATTTAAATCTGGAGAAGGTAGGTAGTATTTCGTTCAGAGTAGAGACGAATAAATCAGTGTTTACAATAGATGGTGATCTATATATACATAATATGGCAATGTCACAACCAATTTCAACCACTAAGCCTGTAGCAGAGTTTTTAAAATCTAATTCTTTATATTTTGTATTTAATTCGCTTCTAATATACACCACAACACCATCGCTCTGATTTAGATGTTTTGTAGTAGAGTACATGTAGTAATTATCTAAACAGGGGATATTACTATTACTTAGACACGAGAGCCAACACTCCGTTAGAACAATAATATCGCAGCTAAAAACAATTCGGTCCAAAGTTGTTTGGAAAGAAGGAAAGTTGGTAGCAATGGATCTTATATTTTGTGAGAGGATTTTAATATAGTTTTGAGGTTGCTTAATATAGTTTTTAGCTTCCTCAGCGCTACAAGAATATGATTCCGATACAGATAATTGATCTAGGTTATCTATGTTTATTTCAGCGTTAACAACCATTTTATTAATATACGTTTTAGGGTGACTTTATTTCTATAATGCTGGAAATATATTTTTGCAGATACTCTTTGGGAATGACGAATGCGAATGGTGTGAAGGTGAGGTGCATTTTTGGTTTGTTGGGTGTGTTGTAAATGGGTGTGTGAATGTTTACAAAGAAATAATAGTAATCTAGGACATACGACTTTTGAATGTTACACAATACGACTAAACAAAATAGTTTATATAAAACTAGTCATTGTTTGTTTTGCAATGATAGGTTTTCTAGTTGTTGATTACATTTTATAACAATATGTTGACTATTCGTGTTCTTTTTTAACATAACGCGACCATTTGATGTCCAACAGAAGGCGTAATTGTTCGCCTTGGCGAAGCTGCGTGTTAAATAGAATAGTTTTTTAGAAGAAGCTGTCAGTTGTTCAGCAATATATACTGGCGTAGGAGGGGCGTCAAGGCCCATGAGAGTTGAGCTTATTTTGTTAGCTGGATTATTTTTATTATATTGTTTAGCAGACTGTAAGAAGCTGTTTTTTATAATGGTATTCGAAAACTCAATGCTGATGCTCGACGTCTTACTATCTTTTTTGGACGGCAACCTAGTAATGTCTCGGATGTCAGAGAGAGAAACTTCCGTATCTAGTTGTTTTGCTAAATGCTGTATGGTTGTGTAGATAGAACTTTTATTTTCTTGCGGTATTTTTGGTACATTACGCAGTTCAACACAGGTTTTAATGCTGTGGCGCTCCAGAGCCTCTATTTTTTCTTCAAGTGAGGATATTTTTTTCTCCATGTCAGTGCGAAGAGCTTCAAGACCCGATATTTTTGATTCAAGCTCAGTGAGTTGATCCGAGATGTATGTGACAGACTTTTCAATCTCAGTGTTAGTTTCTTCAATTTTTGCGTATTGTGTTTTTATGTCCGTTATAAGAGTTTCCAGTTTATCCAATCTAGTATTCTGGGAGTTTATTAATTCTCTGATCATATTATTCAAATCAATTCTAAGTTCGTTCATTTGGTCATTATGATGGTCGTTGGGCCGGCGACGCTTTGCGCGCTGAGTAATGTTTGTTGCAGAAGGTTCCGAAGAGTGGCCGTCTTCAGTAATCAGTCTGCAAGAATCAGAATCAGTGCGTGATGACTGTTGGTTAGGAGAATTTTTTGGAGGGGTCTTATACATGGTTCAATCCTGTTTCAATAGATATTGCCTCAATAGGATAAAAAAAAATAATAATAAAAAAAAAAAAAATAAATAAATAAAAAAATTCTCCCCGTAGACTCGAACCACCGACCGCGTGAGTTAATCGTGCGAATTACTCCACCGAGCTATCGTCGCTACAACGTTGCCTGTTAAATTTGCGCTATGCCTTTAGGTTTTTTGTGACGAGTGTAAACCGGTTTCTAAGTTGAAGTTGATCCACGTCGTCGACGCGTAATGAATTAGCACTTTAAGATCAATGTTTTAATATTAAAAAAATGTTTTTAGTTTGTACACGTTATCGCGTTTTAAGTTTTTTCACTGTCCACTTTATCCACGTTATGAATAAGTACACTGGTATCAGTTTGTCAATAATAGAAACACTGTTACAAAAACTCGTAGATAACTTAAATTTATTGACTCATACGGCACGAGCTATCTGCGCGACGGTCACTTGACAACCTAATACATTATATGTATACATTTTGCCAAAATTTTAGAATAAGAATAAGAATAAGAATAATTTATTTCGCCAAAAGCCAACAACAGATATAATAAAAAGAATAAGGAATACAAAAAACACAGAAAAAGACAAAAGTGTGGCAGATCTTTAGCGAAAAGGGGACCAACTCAGTATTAAGCTGTGCCTTCAACAGCACAGCACTGATTTTCAGTGGCCCCCATTGTTTGAAGTACAGCTACAGACCGAAGTATACAGGGATAGAAATTATATTAATAAAATAAACAATATTACACGTTATAAATATCATACATATAAATAGAAGGCATAGGAATGTACATATACTAGAACATTAAGAAAATAGTAATAAATAATAACGAAAATAAAAAATTAATAAACAAGTTACAAGTTTGAATTTGATAAGCGAGCATTTTTTTTATAATTCTTGCGAAATACATGCGAAATCAAATAAATTACCCTCATTAATGTAAAAAAGTGAGTTGTTGTTGAGTGATGTGTTATAATTCGGAATTATAGAATTTAAACGGATTTAAAACAAGTTTTTAAAGAACAATGATAAAAATATGATGTTCCTTAACAATATTTTACTTGTAGCTTAAATAAAAGTATTTATTTTTATTCTAAGCCCGTTAAAATTCGCATATTATTCCTCTCAAGTTCCTGCTGAATCAGTGTTTTTAATTATTTATTACATTTGTCTCCGTTTGAATTATGATAATAACTGTTAAATATTCTTCAAACTTGCTTCAAATAAATGCGATTGAGACGTTAATATTATGTAAATATATCTATACATATTTACGAAAAGGCGACTGACTGACTGACTGATTAATCTATCAATGCACAGCCCAAACTACTGGACCGATCGGGCTAAAATTTGGTTTGCAGATAGCCGATATGTAGGTATCCGTCAATAAACAATTTTGATAAATTCTATATCCAAGGGGATAAAATCGATGGTGAATATTTGTACCAAAAAAATTATTCTGTCCACGTGGGCGGAGCTGCGGGCAATTGCTAGTGATTCTATATATTCCTCTGCAGTAATCACATAACAAAATCCATTCGACAAATAGCCTAATTCGACCTAAGTTGATAAACTTGTATGATTATACGAAGCCTACGAGCCTCTTACGTCATACTGTTATATAACTTTTGCGGATATGTACTATGTGTAGAAATAGGTCAAGTACAGAAAACAAATATGATTACAGGTAATTGTATGTTTTGTGCCTTTGATGTAAACAATACTTGATAATCAAGTTTGATTTATTATTGACCTATTATTGATATATTTGAAAGGCAATATGCAAAATGTCTAAGTAATTCATAAACTGTAAAGAGCTTGATTCAATTGAAATAAGAAATACGATATTAAGTTGTTGATGAAACGAAAAAAAAAATCATACCATACCACATGGAGTAAGATGACGATTTTGGTATATCTATCTTGTCAAAGAAGTTTCACTTCTAACACGTGTGCTCATCATACACGCTCTTTTTTAATATAAAATAACATTGCTTAAGCATTTTAATGGAATAAAATAAAACAGTGGAAACTGGTTTAAAATTAAATAAAAATATGAATTAAAATAAAATGCTTTTCTTCTTTTTAATTTACTTACTTACCTATATAGGCATGCCACTGTAAAACAATTTGTATGGAAATTCACATATTGAAGCAATTCGAACTATTTATGGTATAAGCTGAGATAAGAATTTAATAACAAAAGTAACTTTTGTAGATCTAGATAATATTATTTAGTTGATTGGATAGTTTGATAAATTGAAGTCGATAAAGCCTAGGTATATAAAATTTTCGCGTGTATTTTAATTGCCACGGCTTGATCAATTCTTATAAAACTTTCTGTGCATCGGTAGTGCTGAAAATCGTTCGTAAACTATTTTTATTTACCTACCGGTTTGGTTTAGTTTGCAATAATTAAAAAAAAACAAGACCTATATATATAAGCCAATAGTGTAGCATGCTGTCATGTTTTTTTTCATCATTTATGCGTATAAATGTTGATGAAAAATATGAATAATGTCTATAATCAAATGAATAATGTCATTCGTGAATATTATGAGATTATATGGTCAGAAATTATTTTTGATAAGTTGAGTGTATTTTATAAAATGAATTATAGCTGAAAAGGATTTTATTAATGGTTTATAATTTACATTATTTTCTCTTACTATTATTTAACTGTCTGGCAGTAAAGGTATTATAAAATTATTATCACTATATAATGATAAATTGTTTGTGTGTTTGTCATATTCTATGAACGTTTCAGTCTGTCTGATCTATACAACACTATAGTATACAGTGTGGGTCGATGGGCCCTGGAGGGAAAGTACTTGAAATAGGTACTGAAGATAGAAAATTTTGAAAATTTACTTGCATCGACCGAGAATCGAACTTACTTAAAATAAAAAAAAAATGTTATTATATTCTTCTAATCGATACATATCTACACACCGATATATTTAGTTTCCTTCCAGAACCCATCGTAAATTTCCACACTGTATATAATGAAAATTTAAACTATTATAATATTATAACATAAAGCTATAGATAGTTAAGACTAGAATTTCAAAAGAGATTGTTATTTACAAACAGTTATAGTAAATTACTTAAGTATACACATTAAATGTCTATGCTAAAATACATACAATTTTGATTTTGCTTGTGATTTTGTGTGAGTACATATATATGTATACATTTATAAATTAAATAATTTTAACGGATTTTGTTTTGGTTACTAATTTCTAACCAATTTCAATGTAATGTTTCCAAAAGTAATGATGCGTCTCATGCGTGCGATCTAATTTAAATTTGGCATGACAAGCGGCTTGAGGTATTTTTGAAGTGAAACTTCTTTAGGCGCGTTGAGAGTAAAATTTCAAGATCGGGTCATGGCAATACCGTCACGTCATGGAGTAAGGCAACGATATTGGTATCATTGAATCTTGCGAAAGAAGTTTCACTTCTGACAGAAATTTCTGGAATAATACGGATTAAAAATCGCGTTTGAAATCCGTTAAAAAGTCTGTAGCTCAATGTTATTATGATATAGGCAACAAATTTACACTTAGATATAATAATAACAAATAAATGAATAATATTTTCAATCGATCCATTAAAACATACAATAATTATTAAGGATTACAGACAATTATGAAATAACATTATTATACACATTAAATTTAACCGGTTTTAAAACGCGTTTTATCGATAATTGTTAGTGAAATAAAGTATTCAGTTTTAAACATGATACGACTTAATAATATGTACATCATAAAACGCGTTTTAAAACCGTTTAATTTAAAAACATTTTGCAGAAGTATGTCTATGACATAGTATGAAAAGTTTCATTATGAGCTTATAAGCAAAGCCTGTAATTTTAAACATTAACTTACATTTATTTATATATTTTATAAAAACAATTACAATTTATTTACGAGAGACAAACATTGGATTGCTTCTTGGAAACTTTAAAATCGGCATAATAAAATAATATATTCAAAATACTTTTGGATAACCAATATTTCGCTCCAAATTTGTTATATTTTTTAATGTAATTACTGGGATATTAATTTAGTTGCTATATTAGTTTTGAAATTGAATCTAGGGCATTCAGGTTGTTATACACATGTAATAATAATACATAAATACCATACAATATATTATCGTTATTGGAATATTTCGCATAATTTAAATGAAGCAATATTGAACCAAAACTAATGATGCGTACACACGATCTAATTTAACTTTGGCATGGCAAGTGGCTTGAGGTAACAAACTGCTTTAAAACCAGTGGTAAATTGTTATTGAAGTGAAACTCTTTTAGGCGCGTTGAGAGTAAAATTTCAAATATAAAATTTCAAGGTCGTGTCGTGGCAATACCGTCACGCTATGGAGTAAGGCGACGATTTTGGTATCTTTCAATCTTCCCAAAGAAGTTTCACTTCTGACACGTGTGCTCGGCACACACGCTCTTTTTTCTGTATTTTGATGATTCAAAATCGCTTCTAAACGTAGTTTAATTCAATAAATAAATGTTAGTTTTAGTTTGAAGACAAGGTACATATGAAATTCATGTATAGTGATTTGAAACGCTATTTTCGTAGATATAGTCACCAAAAGCATGTTTTATACGCCCTTCAACCGTGTAACCACCGCTTTAAACATAAAACCGTCGTTTTAGAGTCAATTTTCAAACGTTATGACGTTAAACATAGATTTACTTGAGGACTTAACTCCGGTTTGAAGAGAATCAAGAAAAATCAAGATTTTTTGTGTGTACATAGCTTATTTTTATTGGAATGTCGTTTTTTATAAACGTTAATTTTAATCCTCCGTTAAAAATCAAAAGTTAATCCTTAGTTAAAAGCCTTTTTTTACAGTTACAATATTTATAAACCTCCATTAAAATTTTAAAGTTAACACTTTTTAAACCCTTTTTTATACAGTTACAGTTACAATGATTTAGTAAACGTCACAACAAAGTTTTTATCCCAAAGGAGAAAAATAACATGGCATATTACTTTCTTCCGAATACAAGCGATCCGTGAAACAAATAGGAATCACATATTATCCCATTAGGGAATAAGGATTTCAATAGATAATTCTGAAATACGTTTTCCGTTTGTTATCAATCGACTGTAAACACTATTATAACTGATACTTATATGGGTATTTTTTTGTCAGTTTTTATATACTTTTATTCTTTCTAGTGTTGATTTAGTTTTGTTGTGGTTCTGTCACAGATTATATTAAAAATCTTGTTGAAGTGAAACTTCTTTCAGTGCGTTGAGAGTAGAATTTCAAGGTCGCGTCATGACAATACCGTCACGTCATGGAGAGGCGATGATTTTGGTATCTTTGAATCTTGCCATAGAAGTTTCACTTCTGACACGTGTGCTCAGCACACACGCTCTTTTTTTTCTATTACATTATAATATTCCTCATTTAATGTAAAAGTATTTGTATTATTTCTATTTATGTAACATTTATTTTCTTTCTAACAGTAGGTAGTTTCTATTCATATCAATAGAAACTTCTAAATTGATTGCAGAAGCAAAACTTGCTCAAGCCAAGCCGTACGATAAGTTTGACTGTGTGTATCCATTATACCAATTACGTAGTAATGAGACCATTTTGAAAGCGGTTTGCTCCACTTGTAACCAGATAGTTATGCCATTCAATGAACGATAATAGGATGAACGGTAATGATTTTAACGAATGCTCAATCCGTATTGGTTCTAATTAATGTTTTGAAGCTTGGAATTCAAAAACTAATTACAAAGATTAAAGTTTATTAACCCGTGCTTATTAGTTGATTTTCAAATTGAAGGCTTTGATGATTGGGACTAGTTTGTCGTTTGACGGATAAATGTAATAAATGTTATTTTTGGAGTGAAATTTCTTTATGCGCGTTGAGAGTAAAATTTCAAGGTCGCGTCATGGCAATACCGTACGTAGGTACGTACGCAATGGAGTAAGGCGAGGATTTTGGTATTTTTCAATCTTGCCATAGAAGTTTCATTTTAACACGTCTGCACGGCACACGCGCTCTTTTTTAGATAGCTATGTGTTTTAAATTAATACGTACATTGTAACTAAATTGTTGTAAAGAGAAAATATTTAAATAAATAAATGGTGAATTTGAAATTGGATACTTTATTTCATATGAAATTTCCTGGAATCGTGTAATAGAGTTTATATTTTGATGGTTGTTTGTTTGAGCCTAATCTATGGCATAACAGGGTTTATAAAACTGATTGTGTATCCGTCAAATGCTCATTAATTATTGAAATTTAATTCTATTTCAATTAAGTGGGTGAAACCGCGAGCTCAGTTGGATATAAATAACTATACATCTTATAGAGGATTAAACAATGTAGGTCACACCCTTTACGAGTGACGAACTATTCAAATGTTTAAGGAATTTGTAGAGTTCTGTGGAGTTAGTTCATTATGTGAACAAAAACTCATTACGCATTTTTGCAATCGTTCTGAAAATGTAGAGTAATTGCTGGGTTTTCGTTCTTTTAACTAATAGCAAACAACCACCACTTTTTAAAGCAAAGAACATTTTTCACTGAATAACACCTGAACCTATTCAATTGTAATTCGAAAATCATGTCAAATCTAAAAAATAAATAAAAACCAAAGCTCTGATTGGTAATTTACGCCTTTATACTATAACTGTTTTAATGGATATACTCTAATAGAGTATTAAACTACTACACTGCTTTTAACAATACTTTCGCTGGTAGAAAATATTATTCCAGAGTAATATAGGCTGTATTTTCACTAGTTGACTGAGTTAAATGTTACTTTTCGCCTCTATAACCTATAATGTGTCTTTTGTTCCTTATTACGCGAGTAAAACCGCAGTTTGCGGGTAGTGAAAGAATTCTTTACGCAAATAATATGACTGTCAAGAAACATCATTTATTAATATGAGGGTCTCGCTAAGACTTTATTTATGAGCTCGACGTGATTCTATGAATAGGATATTAACTTTTATATTCATACATATTGTGTTGTAGCGATGAAAAATTTCTATGCATAAAGTATGAATTTTTTTCTTACATGATGCTTCGGGTATGGTCGAGTTTAAAAGGTATACAATGTCCTTTTACCCTCATACTTTTAGTAGGGTTTGGATATATAATTTAATACCTTTTTAAGTATAGCGGAATTCATCATGACGAAATTTTAGTAGTTTGTGTATAAATTTCTGTTCATAAACACTAATGGTAAAAGTTTCATTTGATCTTGTACATCACAATCGAAGGACCGAAAAACATAAATAAGGAATATAAAGGTTAATTAAAGTTAAATATATGCAAAGGCAAAGGAATTTAGTCAACTTATTACGTGCAATATAACCGCGAAATAAAGACTAAAAAAACTATTTTAATCTCAATGTTTGTACTCAGTTGACAATCTATGTATATTGGCATCCATATAATGTTATTTTGGCAATCGAGTAAAAGTAAAAAAAAATATGCGATATCATGTCAAAAGCGGTCCGAATTCGCAAGTTCGTGATCAAATAAAAGTAATTGTATTTTTCCGATAGCCTCCTTTATTTTTCCCGTTTTGTACATGATTCGAATCCACAATGAAAGACCTTTTTCGTTTATTTCACGAAATTCGTGTAATTATTTTTACTAGTTGCGCTCTGCGGTTTTACTCGCGTGGGTTGAGTTACAAGGAATTAATAGGATCTAGTTAATTCGATGATAATGTAGCTTTTGTTTGGATTTATGTGTATTTTGGAAAGCTGATATTAAATAAAATACTTCAGTTTTACAATAGAAAAATTACAAAATATTATGTAATTAAGGTAGTAGGTAGGTACGGTAGGTATTTTTATTTGCCTTATATAAGTAACTTTCATTATTTATTATGTAAAAATGTGACGTTATTGTTAGTGGACAGTACTATCAGTATTTTGTTTTAGTTATTCGCATTAATACTACGAGATACACAAACAAAGTTTGAAATATGTATCATGTTTGTAGTGAACGCAAGTAATAAATCATTTATTATTTAACTTTTTCATTTTCAATAATTTCCCTTTATCGTAGTCATTTTAAAAGCGTGTACACACCGTCATTTAACAAATCCGCAACAAACGAGCAAACGCATAATTTGTATGAAACAGTCATAAACTTCGTCCTATATGCGACATAAATAAAAGCGAAATGTGTTAATGGCCACCGTATTTATTTCTAAACGAACGCCTGAATTGCAGTGAAACGTTAAGTCCGTTTTAACATTTAAAAACGCAAGCACATTTCAAATTAACATGCGAGTTACGAATCGTCGGTGATAAAGGGAACAGAGCAATCGATGTTTGTCTCGCGAAAATGGACTTTATGCCTAGGGAATAGATTACAAATTAGTGTGCTTAATCTAATTGTCACCGTAGTATGTTTAGAACTAGTATTGTGTACAGACTGTGGATGTTGTGGATGTAACTCGGCGATGACGACTGCATGGCCGCTGGGTTTTCACCTGAAACAAAGTTGTACGTTAGCACAGATAATAATTATTATTATAGTATGTTAACGTTGTAGGTGTTGGTAGGACCACTAGTTATAAAATAAAAACTCCACTTCAAATTATTATACCATTTATTATTTTGGGCGCCATTTTTTTTAATTTAATGTAGTGCCACGACTTATAGACCGGGAGATACTGACACAAAATTTCGAGTCATTTGTAACAGGATGGCGGTTCTACAGGGTTCTTAGTACGCAATGACAAAAAGAAAAATGATGGTGTGAACGCTGGTACCGGCGGCTTAGTCGCGTGGGCGTTAGTCGAACTCGTCGGAAAATAGCGAAAGTTAAACGATTTGTAACAGTATGGCACTTATTTTTCCTGGAAGTTTGAGGATCAAAGAATATAAATACAAAATTTCAAAGATCTAGGTGTTGGAAATCTTCACTTATATAAATTAATACTAAATTAATTTTTCAAGTATGACAGGACTTTTTCCCCCTACTAAAAGTATGGCAAATATAATAATGGTCACATTTTATCAAATACTTTCCAAAAATCCAAATGCAATACTGGTACAAAAAGTTTGGCGAAATAATTTTTTTTTGCAGATTTTCGGCGGTATGGCGACCATTTGGAATCGTCCGAAAAGTATGGCATGGCGATTTTCGTAAATGGCTGCACGACGATGGTTACCTGTGCAAAAGTTAGCCTGGTACAAATGGTTGAATAATTGTTTTATTTAAATCAACATATTCGCGTCGGTATGGCGGGCTGTAAGTCACACCGGAAAAGTATGGCATGACACTACCGCCTACTTCTTTTTTATGGGCTATCGGTAAATACTAAAATTTTTGTGTTACAAATCGTTTGACTTTCGCTATTTTTCCGACGAGTTCGGCTAACGCCCACGCGACTAAACCACCGATACCAGCGATCACACCATCATTTTTCTTTTTATCATTGCGTACTAAGAACCCTGTAGAACCGCCATCCTGTTACAAATGACTCGAAATTTTGTGTCAGTATCTCCCGGTCTATTAGACGAATATATTGACACTATAATAATATGACAAGCCGTTTTGGCTCTAGAGTGTGCCAAATAAATATACATACATACATGCACCCGAAAAATATAATACTCCTTCTTTTGCAGTCGGGTAAAAATAACAGTAAATTGTAAACTTAGAAGAGCGGTTTGTCATTCGTTTTATAATCAAACTGTCCGCCCCAGCTCCCCTCGTTAGATAGTTTTTCTCTTTTAATATATTGTTTTGTTTAATGGGGAGACAAGTCCAACGAACCACAAAATATCAAAACCCATTCACCCGTTCTTGAGTTATAAGTGAGGTACCTACCTAAGTAACACGATTTTCTTTTTACATTTAACAATTTTTAAAGAAACACTTCTTTAATGGAGTAAGGTGACGATTTTGGTATCTTTAAATCTTGCCAAAGAAGTTTTACTTCTGGCACGTGTGCTCGGCACATGCTCTTTTTGTCAAATCTGTACTTTCAATACTTCATAATTCAATGTATATTTAAAAAAATCGGTTGCACTTTCTCTCAAACTTCCAAAGTCCTTAAGTTCATGAAAACTTCCAAGTCAGTATAACTTCAGACTCACTGAGGTGCTGCTAACAATGTCTTGTGGCATTTTACTCCAATTGTGCACTTTGAAAAGTTCAACTTGGGAATTCGTAATATTCGTCTTGTTACTTTTGCTGAACAAATTATAGAGTTAAAAAAGTAGTTGACAGCAGAGTAAGTAGATAGAAAGGACTAATTTATATCTTGCTATTCATTAGCTGTATTGTACTAAATAACATATTATTATTTTGTTAAATATTTGGTTAGAACTTATATGAATGTTTGAATTTTTCTTAGAAATAAAATATATGTATTCTAGTAGATTATTTGTAATCTATCGTAGAGTATTGTAAAAACTCGCATTTTCACTAGATATTTTTTTCAGAAATCAGAAATCTATTTAATTACTTGAAGATATTCATATAACATGAATTAATTTAGTTAATTCTTCTCAATTAGCAACACGTATGAAACCTCATTTATTAGAATTTTTCCAACATATTAAAAACGTGGGCGGACATGATTGAAACCAAATTGAGTATCAAAATTAACTCATCTTCATTAAAATAGCTTCAGAATAAGTCAATTATAGTTAAAAATAGCCAAACTAATACACGAGGCAATTTTCTAGTAAATTACATAACCTATCTACCGCTTAACCCTTCCGAGTACCTAATAGGTCCTTTCGATCGATTTAATTATAAACTCGGCCACTCAATTTAAAAGGGTCGTAGGGCCGACTAATTTTTCTGAGCTAAAATACAGGATGTAATTTATAAGGTCAAATTAGATGTTTTAAACAATCTTAAAACGTAAGTACATTTTAATCATTTAATAGTACGCATTTTTGATATTTAAACATTATGCTGAAAGTATTTTGGAAAAATAATATTTCACGTACTAAGTTTAACTCTTCAAACTCAAACATATATTTATCCAATAAGACTTCTTATAAAAGCACTTTTGAATCATCATAACATTTTTTAACATTTACCACCGATTCGGAAAGCAGTATCTTTGTAAATAAACTCAAACATTTATTTATTCAATTAGACTTCTTCGAGAAGCACTTTTGAAACGTCAATACATATTTTTTACATTTACCACCGATTCGGAAAGCAGTATCTATGGAGAAGAACCGGCAAGACACTCCATAGTTGATCTTAATATACTTACTTATCTTATACAAGAAATTGCATTATCAAATTGCATCCTCATCGATGATTGAACCCAAGACCCTTCAGTTAGTTCGCTTACGATAACCATTGTAACAAAGAGCAGATAAAAACTGTTAAAGCTGTTTATAAGTAAGTCCTAATCGAATTATTGTTGTATGACTCGAGTCGCCACAAAATGTTCTAGATTTAAGTAATTTAATATTTCTTAGGTAGAAAATTGGAAGGGAAGACTTGGGGGCCGCTTTAAGAAAAGTATTATATAAATTGCAACCTCGGGATAATTTCAGAGAAGTACGGTCAGCAAAATAATTGTGTGAGAAAAACAATTTTTGTGTAAAATCAAACATGAAAAGTAGGAAAACGTTATGCGAATTTATTTGTACGAGTAACAATACATCAATACTATTTATGTATAAATTGTATGAAAAAAAATTGAACTACAATGACCGTCATATTATGTTTAATTTAATAGTAACAAAAATAACAAAATATTTCATTATCAAAACTACCCACATAATCCAAACGTTATTGAAATTATGTTGCTATCCCTACCAGCCAATGTGAACAAAATATAGTTGTGTAATCCAAGACGCCCCGTATTCTTAAAAATGTGTTTCATATAAGCACTAATAATATACAATTTTCATTTATCAACAGCAATTTAATAAAACGCTGCAAAAATTTTCTCTTTCCAAAACTACCCACTAACAAAAAATTTTTATTTATTTTTATTTTATTTTACGGATTGGCGTGAAAAGGAAACGGCTTCGAATCCCGCCTCGTGAAAATTTATATTTATCAAGCATCTGAATGCCATAAAACCTAAATATGAAAATCAACAAAATGACTACGTACGTTGGTACGTTGCTATCGGTACCGGGCGAGGTGAACAAAATAGTTGTGTAATCCAAGACGTTCCGTGTGATCCACTTTAAGAGATGAAATCGTCAACGGTATTGCATCTACGGCTACGTTTAGACAAAAATATTTCTGCTCGGGTTGTGTAAGCTCACATGAAAATTATGTGACTTTGGTTTAATGTTTCGTAAGTATAGTATGGTACGAATCTATACTAATATTGTAAAGATGAAGAGTTTGTTTGAACGCGCTAATCTCAGGAACTACTGGTCCGATTTGAAAAGTTCTTTCAGTGTTAGAGACCAACAGGAGTGGAGCACTGCGGGTTAAACCGCAGAGCACAGCTAGTAATAATACGATATTGTCTGTAGTTTTATTGTAATTGTTATCCTAACTTACACTTATATAAATGAAAGTAACTCTGTCTGTATGTCCCTTCTTCACGCTTCAACCACTAAACCGATTTTGATGAAATTAGGTACAGAGATAGCTTGAGGCCTAAGAAAGTATAAAGTATAGATTTTATCCTGGAAATATAACGTGAACGGGAACTATGCGGGTGTTTCTTTGATTACGTGGGCAAAGCCGCGGACGGGAAGCTAGTATTGTATAAATCTTTAAGCTTCTTAAAAGTGTAACTAATTGAGGTTTTACTCGCGTATAATATTATGGATATAACCATAGCTATAATAGCATATTATAAGCATATTATAGTTTACTATAATCTATATTTTATGTATCAAATTTTATTTAGATGCAGTAAAGCCATAATAATATGTAATAGAGTACCTACTGGATAATTGCTAAACAGATTTCTTCTTTCTTCTTTCAGATATCATTTCATTTAAACATTTGCGCTAATCCAGATTAAAATTTATTTCTGTACCAAAATTTAATTCAAAGCCATTCGTCCTTACCAAATTTAAAATTTATAATTATATTACACTAGCTTTCCGCCCGCGGCTTCGCCCGCGTTTGAAGAAAAACCCGCATAGTTCCCGTTCCCGTGGGATATCCGGGATAAAACCTATCCTATGTGTTAATCTAAGTTACCCTCTATATGTGTGCTAAATTTCATTGTAATCGGTTCAGTAGATTTTACGTGAAAAAGTAAAAAACATCCATACATCCATACAAACTTTCGCCTTTATAATAGTAGTAGGATAACTAGCTTCCACCCACGACTTTGTACGTGCATCCCCGTTTTTCCCCGTTCCCGCAAGAATTTCGGGAAATCCTTTCTTAGCGGATGCCTACGTCCTAACATCTACCTGCATGCCAAATTTCAGCCCGATACGTCCAGTGGTTTGGGCTGTGCGTTGATAGATCACTATAGGTCTAATATCAGTCATCTTTGAGTTTTTTATATATATAGATTATTCGAATGTCTATTATAATTATAAAATCGTGTCGCGGTTTTTGAAGTACCTAATACTCCTTCGAAAAGGCTTGACGGTATCTCATGAAATTTTTCAAATATAATAATAATGTAATGTAATAATATGTATAAAATCCTCGTGTACCGGTTTTTGAAGTAATACTCCTTCGAAACGGCTTAACCGATTCTCATGAAATTTTGTGTGCATCTCGAATCTGAGAATCGAACAACATTTTTCATACCGCTCTATGTAAATGTAATGCAGAACGTTTGCTGAGACAGTTAGTTAAATTAAGTAATTCTAATATATACGTAAACTAGATTATTTGAAAAAGTTATTTTCATAATATTTGAACGAAAAACTTATCATTCACATATTCAGACAATAATTTAATAAATTATACACAGTATAATAAACATTCCAATAAATTAAACGCAATAAAGCTCATTTAATATTTTATAACATAACTGATCATATTTGCATCAGTATTGACAAAATTATCATAATGAAAATTTAATTTGGCAAATTTTCAATACAATGAAATGATACTAAATGAAAACCAAATAAAATAGATTTTTAGAGAAAATTATTTATGCTTGAAAGCCATCTTGGAACAATGATTAAAAGTTGAGCTCCTGGGTTTTACCTTCTAATTTTTATTGATATTATAAAACACTAGCTTTACGCTTGCGGCTTCACCCCGTATTGTTTTAAAACTTTACTTTATTTTCATTGATAAAGATTTTAATAGTAGCCTTTAGCGCGGGGACCGAATCCAGAAATAGTTTGGAAAATCCAAAAGTGCACGCCTCATAATTTTTTTTAATAATTATTTATTAATTATTATTTTTGTTTATTTAATAACAATTAAACCACATCGAATCAGACCCTGAAAAATGAAAGGGTT
Source organism: Colias philodice (assembly GCF_061535455.1). Classification (NCBI taxonomy): domain Eukaryota; kingdom Metazoa; phylum Arthropoda; class Insecta; order Lepidoptera; family Pieridae; genus Colias; species Colias philodice. Next base: position 7,522,182 of record NC_143107.1, on the reverse strand, counting down.
CTATTCCTGAGCATATTCAAGCGTAAGAGAAAAAAAAAGACTCGATTAGTAAAGTATTTCGGTCGCTATCGTGTTAACAAGAAAATCCTCCGCACATACAGACACACGGACGTCCAAGACAAAACTTTTTTAAACTGTTTTTTAACTAGTTTAAATAACAAAAATGACATCAAAAATATCATGAATGTTAAAAATAGTGTTTTTTCTTAATATGTGTGTGTATGTAATATCTTACAAGTGCAATGTATGATACATAAAGACATTTTAAGTTTGAAAAATCAGATGTTTTGCGCGAAGTGACAGTAGTACCCACCTCAACGCTTCGCTTATGAGGCGTGCAATTGCGTAACGAAAAACCTCACGCTCCCCACTCCGACGGGCGGAGGTGCGGCTTTACCGCGGCAGTCCCCGAGTGACACACGTCTTTTTAGCACAGTATGAGACAATTTTTAAGGACTAGTGTCCCTAAGGCACATAAAACCGAAAGAGTAGAAGAAATTTGATTGCTCTGGCGGGATCACGGGTGACGGTAGGCGTTGCCCCGGCATCATTTTTTTTTAATCTCGTAAACAGATTTTTCTTTTTTTCCACAAAAAAATTTAAATTCGATATACGAAATGTTATGAGCATTTAAAACTGGGCCACGGGCGCTTAGCGTCACAATTACCGCGCAAAAGATCTTAGCGCGAAGTCCTTCTATTTCAAATTCAATTGCTGAGTGCGACTCATGTTTTAATTGTTACACTGGTGTTTCCTGTGTTCTCATTCTGTGTAAATTTTTAATAATATTTCGTTGCCCAAAATTGTGTTTTTGCAGAATCATAATGTAGTACATACATAGTTTTGTTAATGCAAACGTTAGGTTTTTAAATCTCTATGTAGACATTATTTTTTTTTTAAATAAGATTTATTTTAGTGTTTCGAACTACTTGCATAAAAAAGTTGTGATAGTAACATCACCTAGCTCAAGAACAGCTCAAAGGATTAATGATTTTCGGTTTGTATGATTATTGAATTAGGATAATAACTGTAAACATTTTGAAAAACTTCTTAAAGTCAGATCAGCTTGCCAGCTATTATGTACAGGAAAGGCCGAAATAATATTATATCATACAAGAAAGCACTTTCTCATTACACACAATTCAATAATATTATATTATACAAGAAAGCACTTTCTCATTACACACAATTCAATAATATTATATTATACAAGAAAGCACTTTCTCATTACACACAATTCAATTACTTTCTTCCATTCACTTCCCTCTATGTTTCTTTCATTCTCTACTTACCAATAAAAATATGTAAAGGCTTCTGTGGTGACTGAACACCACGCTCTATGTAGTTTATCAGGTTATAATTTTCTATCTTTTAAACCAACATCTATCTTTACCGACTCACCATTAAATATATGCACATAGATGCTAGCAGGCACTGCGTTGTTGGGCACGCACGTGTAGTTGCCCGCGTGCGCCGCGCTCGCGGCCGGTATGAGCAAGTCGGACACGCGCTGCTCCGCGTCCGTCGTCACGTTTATACCGCGCTCTACGTCGTAGTTTATCATTCGGCTGTTGTGGTACCTGGTGATAGATTGATGATGGAAGATAGTTTAGATTAATACACAATTACGCAACAACAATTACACAATTACAATATTCTTTAAGGTCCAATTAGAAATAACACCATTAACAGGTTTAAGTTGTGGTACCTATTTAATATTTTTGTAGTTGGTTACATCACTTTGTCACTTATATTATAACTTGAGAATGGCTGAAAGGATTTTAATATTTCTGGTTAGATTTGTGTGCACTTCGATTTGAATGAATGAACATTGATTTTTTTGTGTTTACGTTTGTAGCGGTTTATGCCGTAGTTTTTCTTATAGTGATGGAATAGTTTTTATAATTAGCGGTAGTACGGTTTTGTACGTTTATTCAGCACAAGCATTTCGCTCGCTACGCTCGCGTGTTTTTATATTATCACGTTACAGTTGCACTTCACTAGCTCTTAGCTATTTATAACATGTATTTTATACGGATTTAGAATTTATAACAGCTATTTTAATAAACTATAGACGATTCCACAGATACGCAACAATATATTCAACACAAAGTACTCCATCGGGCCTTAATCAACACAAACTAGTGGAGACACAGATATTACCCAGATAAGAATATCATAACCTTATATAATAAGATACGTATAAATATGAATCGCACGGTCCCTGAATATAATCCGGGCTCAGGAATGGCAATAACTATCAACCTTGAGAAGGACAGTCCGTTCATCTGTCTTAATAAAAGGATCATTTCGCATAGCCAAATAAATGGACTGTTTTTGTTTGACGTATATTGCTATTTTAACACATTTACACGGCTTAAATAGAACTCGAAATTGTTAAAAAAATATACAAACGAACGAAATGAATAAAGCGGTAATGTAAATATTGAAAAAAAAGCGTATCTACATTTTTCGACGACGATTTATTTATTTAAATAGCTGTTCTCCACTGTTTCACCCGAATTGCTCCGCTCCTGTTGGTCTTAGCGTGATTATAGATAATAATATGTATCCTATTATAGCCTTCCTCGATAAATGGGCTATCTAACAACGAAATAATTTTTCAAATCGGACCAGTAGTTCCTAAGATAAGCGCGTTCAAACAAAAAAAACTCTTCAGCTTTATAATATTAGTATATAATATGTAGATTAGTGCTATAGGTATAATATTACTTAAGTACTATCTAAGTTTACACGAAAGCCTACTAAAGCCTACTACAGAGTTAGATTCGATGCTCAGAAGAGACTGAATGACAGGAGACTGACCTACTTGTTTTAAAGAGAATCGATCGCTTTAATTACTAGTGTGTAATGCTTGTGACCTACACTATATACCTAAACCTATTCATTTGGGAATTCGGGAGTTTATCTTTACTTATTACAACTATCTGTGCCCTGTGGTTTTACTCGCATTGCTCCGCTCCTTTTGGTCTTAGCATGATGATTTAATAGCCTATAGCCTTCCTCGATAAATGGGCTATCTAATACTTGAGGAATTTTTCAAATCGAACCAGTAGTTCCTACGATTACACTACGATACAACCAACTAAACAAGTAAACTCTTCAGATTTATAAAATTAGTATAGATTTGTAATTTGTGCAATATACGACATTTATTATCTCTATCCATTATGTATATCACTACATAGTATAAAACAAAGTCGCTTTCTCTGTCCCTATGTCCCTATATACATAATCTTTAAAACTACGCAACGGATTTTGATGCGGTTTTTTTTAATAGATAGAGTGATTCAAGAGGAAGGTTTTAGTATATAATTTATTATGTTTTAGACAAAGCGGGCGAAGCCGCGGGCGGAAAGCTAGTAGATAATAATTATTATCCATTAAGTCTAACTAACATTGAAAACACTTGAAAAATTCAACTCCATCATACATTTCAATATTAAAACGAAACTGGAAAATTGCTTAACCCACGCCTTCACAATCCGAGTTATCCAGTTAAATATAATATTCAATAAAGCTCTGAATAAACAATATCGATAATGAGAAGAACCAGCTGAATTTTATGCACATGCATTTTATTATATTTCACATATTGTCAGACCGTTGAAATGCGAAATTCGTAGAGATTTTGTTTCCAACGAAATTATATCGAAAATGCAATATGTTACTTCGGAAAGAAATGTTCTTTTGACATATTTTCTATTTACTAAAGCTCTGCTGAGAAGTGACGTAGAGTGCTGTGTAGTTTTGTAGTTCTGTACATTTCAATATGGGAGAACTTGATTTCAACTGACTTCAAAAGAGGAGGACATTCTAAATATGACTGTATTTTTTTTAGATTTGTTAACTCGGAACTTCCTACTCAGTGAACCGATTTTGATCATTCTTTTTTTTGTTCGAAGAACTAGCGCCTTCCGATTGTTTGAATTAAATTTCACCAGTTCTCAGCAATATTAGTTCTGTAGGTTTCAATATAGGATTAACATACATAGTTTTGAGTACGAATATAGTGAATAGACAAATAAACAAAATAGTATCTGCCGCGCTTCCAAACGTATTTATTTTGGGAATATAAACGAAGTTTGACAGAGAACAAATAGATTGAAGCGATAGCAAGGTTGTATGTAAAATCCAATTTCAATTTCTAATTCTAAAACTAACTTGTATGGAGTAGACGATGAAAACTCACAGTATACAAACAAGAGAGATAAATTTTACTTTTTGAAATCTATATTAATCTATCATACATCTTGATTGTGACAATAAGTTTATATCTACAATATGGCTTTTCATTTATTTTCAAATTCTTCATCTAGTGAGTAGGTATCAAACGATTTGGTTTTATTTAAAATTTCCATAAATATAATCAAAACTGTCACTGTACGCCTATTAATATATACAATTTCATAATAATGACCAATCAATATTTTTACAGTAGTAGGTAGTCACTTATTGTTAAATTAAGAACACTAAATAACTACATACTTATTTGAAACTAGCGGTCCGCCCCGGCTTCGCCCGTGGTACATGTTTACGTTTTCTCTACATAAGGCGCTGACTCCACGAGCGAGAGAATCGCGACGATTCCGCCCTTATATCGTCGGATAATCTCCACGAACGAGCGATAATTCAGCCGCGAATCGTCGCGAGTCGTAACGGAATCGCAGCGTTTCCGCGGCGACTCGTAACGGTATCGCCACGTTTCCTTGAAGAACTACGAGAAGACCAGAGGCAACGCTGAAATACCGCTGCGTTTGACAGCGCGCCCGCTGCGCGATCGTCGCGAGCGCGCGGCGGGCCCGTTGCTAGTCGCGGCGGGCTAGCGACGATGTAATGACGTTTCGCATCTCGTCGCATCGCGGCGATAATATCGCCGTGTGGAGACGGTTCCATAGAGAGTGTATAGAAATACGTGGCACGACGATAATATCGCCGCGATTCTCTCGCTCGTGGAGTCAGCGCCTAAGAACCATCCTCGTACTTCAAGGAATATAATAAAAAAAGAATTATCGAAATCGGGTCAGCCGTTCTCGAGTTATGCGCTTACCAACACATTTTGCGATTCATTTTTATATATAAGAAATATGTAACCTCAAAAAAAAAAATGTGTGCGTGTAGCACGTAAGAAGTGAAACTTCTGTATGACCTTATTTTCAAAAAATAATTTACTTTATGCAACTTTACAGAAATACGTCGAATCCGGAATCACGCGTGGTATGGATAAGAAAAAGATGGCGCGTAACGGAAAAATGTCACGCGTAACGAAAAAATGTTACACTAAATTTTTTTCCAACCCCGATAAAGAAGTTTCACTTCAAAAAAAAAAAATAATAACATTACCAAAACACAAAAGCCCCCTCAGGTACGAAACATTCTAACTACCCTTTAGAAAACATAAAATACTTCTCTAGCTGTTTCTTTCACATCAACATCTCATAAACAAAGTTATTAGCGCCTTGAGAACAATAAAGACGAAATTGTTTTGTCAAATTGCAACACACGACCTCGCGAACCGTGTTCGCAGTAAATTTAAGTACTTTCATAGTTGACCTAACTTTTATTAAATGTATGTTTTCTGTGTATAACGTGCAGTTTAGGACTTAGGTCTTGAACTATATTGGAATTAATTTGTTTTGTGGCGTTAGTTTATGCTGAGTTTCTTTTGATTGGGTTTAATGGTTTAAGTTTACAATTTAGTATAAAAGAAATAAGTGCAAGAATGAAAGACCACTACGGCAAACCACAACTTTGATAGGGTCATTGCGCCTGTTCGCGTCCACATGCCTATTCGCGTCCATTTTGCGGATATCTTTTAGAAAATTCACGAAAATAAGTATACTTTAAGTAAAATTGTAATAAGAAAAATTTCCGATAATAGCTCAATGTATAAGAGACATGCACACATATTCAAAATATGCCTGCGCACCGCCTATCCTATTTAAAAAAAATATTTAATTTTGGCTATTAAACGAGAGAGCTAAAACGCGCGGGATTTTGAGAAAAAAATAGTGCGCAGCGTCGCGTTTGACGGTAAGTATCTTATTGTTAAATGTGAATTTTTGAATATGTAACTGTTTCTTTACTTTGCTAACAAAACATGGAATAGTATGGATTATAAATCAGCTAATTTATTTTACAATTAATAGCTAAAATAAGGTGGACGCGAATTACTACACCGAACTTGTACAACTTCCATTTTGCGTCCACGGTGGGCGCAAACTATACCTATAGTGCATAACAATAGAACATATTGCGTCCACATTGTTTTTCATTACGTAGCAATGAATTGTTTGTTAAATATGTAATTTAAAATAGATTGTACATTTTTGACTAAGACTACAAGTTGATAATTGAAATTTTCATTCAAATTAGTAAATTTTTATGCTATTTTTTCATTTTAAAATGGGTATTCTAAGAATGAGACTATAGTATCTTTGAGAATGAGAGTCAATAAGTCTGTGGTTAAGAAAATAATATAAACAAAAAAGAAATTTAATTCATTAGAAACTAAAAAATAAGGTAGGTAGGTAATCTTAATAGATTATTATTTATTTACATAACGTAACTTTGGTTTTTGTTAATTTTTAGTTCTATTATTGATGAGAAGATAAATATAAATAAGTTTTTCCAGTTTCCTTACAGTGAATTATATTAATAATAATGTTGATTTTAGGGTTCCGAACCTCAAAAGGAAAAACCGGAATCCTTGTAGGATCACTTTGATATCAGTCTGTCTGCATGTCCGTCTGCCGGTCTGTCTTTCTGTCAAGACCCTTTTTCTCAGTAACGCGTGGAGGTATAAAGCTGAAATTTATATTGAATACTCCAGTCTACGGTCTCTTGAAGTAGTGAAAAAATCAAACTTATAAGCCAAAGCAATCAAAAGATACAGCCGTTTATGCTGCAAATTTTCGCAAATTTCTATATTCGCAAGGGAATCAAAACCTACAGGGTACTTTACGTGAACAGACACTTGAAGTTTGGTACGAAGCAACGTCTTATAGCACAAATAAGGGAAATATTGAAAAAATAATCATTTACAGTTAAAACATATGAAAAAAAACAGGTTAATACGGAACCCTCGGTGTGCGAGTCCCACTCGCATTTGGCCAGTTTTTATTAAATAACTATATTCGTAAATAAATAATTTATTAAAATCTAATTTTTATTTGCATTTATCTGATAAAATATCACCCAATACACTCTTAATTCCTTTTCTAAGCTGGTGGACGCGAACTGGTCCACGGGTGGACGCAAACTGGAATTTTTGGACGCGAACTGGGTAAAACGCCTAATTCTGCTATTTGTCTAGATAAATAAAAACCACATGATATTTCCAACACAATTCAAAGTAAATCTTAAAATAGACTATGTAATGAACAAGTTACATAAATTTTGAGTTGAAATTAGTTCTGGAACATTTTTATTTTCTCCTTCAAACTTTCCAACTGCACTAAGTGGACGCGAACAGGCGCAATTACCCTATTACATATAGACAAATAAAAGTTGTTTTTTTAACTATTTTACGAATGCGAAGACATGGGTTGAACAATAATTTTTAGAATAAGTCGACATAGATATAGTTTAAAAATTAAATATATTAACGGATTTTAAACGCGATTTATTCATTATATTATTATCCCGACGTTTCGTGCACTTTGCACGGGGAGAGTTTAATAATTTTAATTTCTAAATGTATAATTTATACTCGCGTAAAATCAAACACTGAAAAATACTAAGGGCTGATTTTTCAATCCTTGGTTAAAACTTATTCATCGAATAACGTATTAAACTACCATTTCAAAAATATATTTGTCCGTATTTGACAGTATACAGGTGACATTTTAAAATGTTAGTGTAATACTTTATTGGACGGATAAATTTAAACCAATGATTGAAAAATCGGCCTTAAGACGTTAAAAGTTATATTTTGTCCAACTCTAGTCGTTCTAAGACACATCTCAAAAAGCTTATCTCTTAAAGAAATAACATAAAAGCCATATAAAATGTCTGCTCAACCTTCTCATACAAAGTTTATTCGGGTCGACCGATTCTAACGGAGAATTTGTCGCTACCGAATTTTTTATTTCCCAAAAACGTATTTAATTTCACATCTCCATTACAAAACAAAGTCCAGTCACCCGCGAAATGGCGAACTACAATTTCGGCGAAAAATAAAGTTTTACTAGCGCTCTCGAAGCCTAAACGCGTTGTGAATTTTTATTTTCATTTTTAACGTTAATTTAATACGCACGTCCATTCAACGCGAGTGTTCAAGCGCGACTGGTATATTGCTGTGATTTAAATTAAAATTATTTTTCTAGGGTATTAAAAAAATCTTGTATATAGGGAATCTGAGATATTAAATTTGTAAGATATATCAGCTAGGTTTATAATTTCAGGATATGTTTTGTTTATCTTATCAGTCAGTCAACATGGCAAATACATAATGTAACTAGCGGTCCGCCCCGGCTTCGCCCGTGATACCTACATGTTTAAACTATCCTATCTCTCAAGTTGTATCAAAATGCACATGGTGTGCGAATTTTATTATAATCGGTTAAGTGGTTTAGGAGTCCATTGAGGACAAACATTGTGACACGAGATTTAATATATAGGTATTAAGATAAATCTTGTGTCTAAAAGTGTTAAATAGACTATCAGTGACTTTTTAAAGGAGCTATTGCACGCCTCATAAGCGAAGCGTTGAGGTGGGTACTACTGTCACTTCGCGCAAAACATCTGATTTTTCAAACTTAAAATGTCTTTATGTATCATACATTGCACTTGTAAGATAATACATACACACACATATTAAGAAAAAACACTATTTTTAACGTTCATGATATTTTTGATGTCATTTTTGTTATTTAAACTAGTTAAAAAACAGTTTAAATAAAACCGGCCAAGTGCGAGTCGGGCTCGCGCACAAAGGGTTCCGTAGCAGCAAATATAATAAATTACAGTTAAATCAACCTATCTCAAAAACTATAAGAGATACTTTGATCAAACCAAAAATCGTTGAAAGAGTTAATTAGCATGCATCACCTCTATTTTTTTTAGAATTTTATACCCCGTAGTTATAAAAATAGAGGGGGGGGGACATACTTTTTACGACTTTGAGAGCTGATATCTCAAAAACCGTTCACTTTAAGAAAAATGTTTTTTAGAAAACTTTATATCATTTTAAAAGACCTTTCCATTGATACCCCACACGGGTATGTACATCGAAAAAAAAAATTTCATCCCTCAGTTACATGTATGGGGGGCCCCACCCCCAATTCTTTTTTTTACTATTTAGTGTCATATTTTTGTAGCGGTTCATACAACACATATTCCCATCAAATTTCATCACTGTAGTACTTATAGTTTCCGAGTAAATCGGCTGTGACAGACGGACAGACGGACAGACGGACAGACGGACATGACGAAACTATAAGGGTTCCGTTTTTGCCATTTTGGCTACGGAACCCTAAAAAGTTCTGTCTTGGACGTCCGTGTGTCTGTATGTGCGGATCCTTTTTCTTGTTAACACGATAGCGACCGAAATACTTTACTAATCGAGTCTTTTTTTTTCTCTTACGCTTGAGTATGCTCAGGAATAGAACCCTTTCATTTTTCAGGGTCTGATTCGATGTGGTTTAATTGTTATTAAATAAACAAAAATAATAATTAATAAATATTTATTAAAAAAAATTATGAGGCGTGCACTTTTGGATTTTCCAAATTATTAAACTTTTGCTCTCAAGAGATAGGTTAGGTAGAGTTGAATGAAAGACAGGACATGTCTAGTGACGTTGTGAAACGTAGGAAATAATAAGAAAATCAGCAGTGTGATTGAAAATATTTTATTTTAAAGGAAAGCGTACCATTCTTACATTTCATGTTTTCTTTAAAATTTTTATGCAATAAAACTTATCAGAATCAACCATCCCTACTAATATTATAAATGCGAAAGTAACTCTGTCTGTCTGTCTGTTACGCTTTCCCGCTTAAACCTCTTAACCGATTTTGATGAAATTTGGCACCGACAATCTTTAGACCCTGAGAAAGAACATAGGCTACCTTTTATTGCGAAATATGTACCACGGGCGAAGCCGGGCGGACCGCTAGTAATTAAATAATGTAAAGATCGAGCCTTACCAAAACACAAACGCCGGCGCCTCAGTGGTTTGAACCACAGAACACTGCAGCCTTAGGGTCGATCCTGGCTTGAGGTACTTCTCTGTGGGTCCTGATATTTGTGCCCGTGCCTCTGAAAATGGATTTCTTATTAGATGTATACTAGCTGAAGCATGTGGCTACAATTGGGTGTTACGCAGGTGAAAATTATGTCATAGCAAGTTGATAATTTATTGATTCGCAAAAATGAACTCGTAGACATGTGCTACGAACAAACTTCGTAGCAGTGCTATAGAGCGTAGCGATAGCGTAGCAATACAATTACATTTAATGCAATATAGTAAACAGATTAATAGAACATTGAAGAGTGATGTTATGATAGCCTGTGTAACGAAAGAACAAAATAATAGACAATAAAGACACAATTGGTGCTAGGTTTTCTATATCTTTTATTACGATTTCAATTAAAAAAGTACATAATGAAGTTTTTATAAAATATTTTATATTCTATTACAACTTGGTGGATGTACTCATCAGTATAATTTCCTTCTAAAAAATTGAATGCTCCTTTCATCTCATTATGATAATTCAATGCTAATTTCACCGTGTTCTATAAACGACATTCATAAAAATTAAATATGAAACGTAAATGAGAAATATTTCGGTTTATTCGCTTTAATATGAATTCACACGGAATGTTAATTATTTCCAGGGCTGGCTATTTAGCGTAGGGCTGTGACGAAGGTTGTTTTTAATTCTTTATGAGTACTCTTGGCTTTTGGCTTTAGTGAAATTAAAAGCCGTTTTATCTGTATAAATGTACACATAATTTACAATTAGGGTTGTCGGTCTGTAAAAGTGTGTCACCTCGTTTTCTCTTTAGTGTGAATGAAGTTTTGTCGTTTTGTGGTTTTGTACTTTCAGGCGTATTTAATTTGTTATGAAAAAAACAATACCCAGTTTTATATTACGTAATTTCACAAAAGAATATTCGTCTCTACTTACATAGCATATAGTTATAATAAAAAATATATAATTGTCAACCCTAATATTATATCTGTGATGATTTTACTAGACATCTGGTTCGATTCCCCGTGAGACCAAAAATATCACCGCGCCGTAAAAAAGTTCCAAAGTAAAATTAGTTATTAATATTTAAAAAAGTAAAGTTATGAGCCATATTCTAAAGTAAACATGACGAAATTTTTTACGTTATTAAGGTAGTATGTAGCTTTAGGATATGTTAATAATTTTATACCAAAATAAATATTTTATAGTTTTCGTTCAAATTTCTATTCAGCCTATCTAAATAGTCTGATATTATTTCAACTTAAATTCTTATCTGAAACAATAATACTATCTTCAATTCACTAACCAGATGGGTTTCATAGACCAAAATTAACATTTTTAACTGAAACTAAATAATAGTGAAATATTATATCAAAAAGTATTAAAACTGGTTCTTGGTCTGATTGAAGAAATATAAGAAAGTACTTAAATAAAAATATAATATTGAATCCACTGAAAAGGTCTGATACTATTCGATTGAACCAGACGTTTATTCTGATTTAAATAATTTACATTATAATACTTACCAACTACATCTAAATGTAGAAATATACTAGTTGGTGGGTGTGACGAAACTTGACATTCGTAGATACCCGCGTCTCTTGTCTGCACAAATCGGACTTTTAAGGTCCAATCCTGAACCAAGAAAAAGTAATGAATTAAATTAAATATAGATTGTAAAATGATCTCTAGGTTCTATACAACAAGGTCCAATCTGATAAAAGATAGGATTCGGTCTGGCACCTATTTGACCGTAAAGAAGATCGATCTGTGAAATGCACATAGGTACTTAAAAATTGATAAGGAACGTTAATATTATTATGTAGCAATATTTAGCTTTTATATAAGGTAAGTAATTTATTTTACAATGGCATACATATTCACAAGTAGTTGAAAATCTGTGTAACGTTTACGATACGTAACGTTATTTTTTGGAAACCTTTGCTTTCTTGAAATAAAGATTTAAAACAATTTTACCAAAAGTTTTTTTCAATCATTATCAACTTCAATAGATTATTCCCTTTTTTAAACTGAATTAATATCACATAATGCTTATTTTTACAAAGAAAATAACTCTTTAATATTATGTTCATCCCTATCACATTACATAGTATTATATAAACCACAAGAATATATCATAGCGTATTTACCTCAGAATGTTGCAAATGTATAGCTTGAAACCTTTGGTCTGAACTGTACGTGGTCAACCCCACTGTAAGCAGGTGATAATCCTTCCTACGTATCCAGGACACCTGGAACAAATGTTAAGCCTTTATTTATATAGTGAAACTATTTATTTATGTACATATAAGAGATGTGTTTGTATTTATGATGAGTTAATTTTAATTTTGAAAGCATTTTCATGTTAGATTTTAAAATTGAAAATTAAATGATGATAAGATCTATACTCTCTATGTTGTTTGGGAGACAATTTTGATGAATTTTAGTACAGGGATAAATTTATCCTTGGACCTTGAGCAAAGTAGACTTTTTATGACGAAAATAAACTTACGGGTAAAGTAGGGTATATGCTTTTTGCGTGATGCGCGGACGAGACATAAAATAATCTATGTACATGTTTATATGTACTAGTTTTAGCTCGCAGAGTCACTCATGTTTGTAAATTGTAAGCTTTCTTTGTGAATTTTAAATAGAAACAAACGGAATTTAAAATTGAAATAGATAGATATACATTTCGAACTATGAATGTATATATTCCAAATTCATACATATTCGATGTGATATTTTTAAGTGAAAAAGTTACTAAATATTCTGTTTGGATTTTCTAATAATGAGAAGATGCTACCTACCCTCATTATGTAATTTCACACAAGTAATATACAGAAAAAAATACAATTAATAACGAGCAAATCTTACTTGTAATAACTATAACATACAATTTTTAACTAAAAGTATAATTATATGTACCCTACAACATAGTAAACTATTTGAAATTCCCTCACTACGTCAATATCGAGGGAATTCGTATGTTTGGACAGGCGTCGATGGTTTCAGAGCCATCAAGTAAATAAATATTTTGCACTAGTTTACGCAAAACCAACTAGAACTGAACTCAGAACTATTGGAAAATAGATATTAAATCTAAAATTATATGGATGGAAAAGGATTTTTTGTTAGTTTGTAACGTAACACAAACAAAACAACTAGTCGATCGATTTTTAAAGTCATTCTACCATTAGAAAGTTATTTTTGAGAAGGATTTTGCGACATACAAATTTAAGCACGAATAAAATGAATATAAAGATTCATTTGTATGTACGCGTTATTTTTAACCTAGCTGTGCCCAGCGGTTGGTCTTAGCGTGATAGTATACAGCCTATACCTCGATAAGTGGGCTAACTAACACTGAAAATATTTTTCAAATTAGTATCTTAGTTCCTAAGAATAACGCGTTCAAATAAACAAACACTTCAGCTTTATACATACCTACAGAATAACGTTGATACTTTATTCCGCAGTGTAAAATACAAGTTTAACACAACTACCCTGTGCAGTCAGATGAAAATAAATACAATAAACCAGTCACAAAGACTTATTAGTGAGGGTAGGGTCGAACGTCGAATAAACTACGTCAGAGAGGCGAGCATGAAAATTATCGTCATTGTATTAGTATCGTCATCGAGAGCATTTTCATGGGACTTTGAAAAGCGGCTCCGTCGTGCATAAAAGGAACTACTATTTATCTATACTAATATTAAAGAAGAAGAGTTTCTTTGTTCGGTGAGCAAGGATTTGCAAATTTCCGATTAAAAAAATTATTTCAGTGTGTAGCAGTAGTATTTATCGAGAAAGGCTAGGCTAAATATTATTAGTATGTAATAACGATGTCATGCTTTTGATGACGATAGGAATACTTTAGGTATATATAGTTTTCGTGTTAGCGCTTCTGAATACCGAGGAATAATTGCTACGAATGTTCCCCGTATTAATTTGAGGTGACTTTTAAATATTCTATGGCATAATAAGTTTTCACAATTTGTGTGTCAAGTGACAATTATTGAAGCAGAATAAAACAGTTTTTTCTAACAGCTTTATTTCTATGCCACTTAAGTCTAAAATTACCATAAACAAAAGGCTTGCGTCAAATAATTACAAATGCGACTAATTTAGCTAATGAGCCGAGGCTTTTTTACATAGAATACAGTAATTAGCCACGTTTTTACTTTACGAGTCTCGCGTTTGGTTCCCTTTTAAAGTTTAAATGTAAATACTGAATACACTTCGAATTTAAATGGCGGTTTAATTAAATAGCGGTTTCTCTTTGTATTTTTAATGTCAAATGGTGAGTAATGGAGGGTTCACACGAGAATGTACTACGTATTGCTTAGAAATAAAATATATTTAAATAGCTCACTCGCGAAAAAGTGAATGTCCTTTGGGCGCGTTGAGAGTAAATTTTCAAGGTCGCGTCATGACAATACCGTCACGTCATGGAGTAAGGTGACGATTTTGGTATGTTTGAAGGTAACTTTTGTCTTTTTTTTTAATAATATATTTTATTTATTTCTATAATGAAAATAGACAGACACACGTACAAATGAATAAAAGTTATAACACTCCTTTTTGCGGTGGGGTACACTTTCTTAAAAAAAATAAGAGCAGATGCTTTTTTACAAATGCAGAATTGTTCAAAGAATAAACTTGATTTTTTCCGACTCCGTGATTCATACAAATTGTTCATAGTTCAAGAAAAATGGACGACAAATTTAAATATTAAAATAAAACTTTACGCTGGCGATTCCCACCTTCGTCGGTACGATCAAAAGCAAAGAAATGGAGCGAAAAATATATTATACAATACTGTTCATTGAATATTTTAAACTTTCCGATAAATATACTAGCCCGCCGACCAGGCTTTTTCTCTATATTTTTTTTTAAATCCATTTTAGCTTCATATTGTACGTCAAAATAAATTTTAATATTTGATTTTTATGTTATATCTTTAAAAATTCACGTTACATCTTTATAAAAATCTCGTCAACGAATTGACTCATTCCGATGATTTTTTATGTGAAAACGTCACATATCGATCGTTACAATTTTTTCAGTAATCGTAACTTTTAAAAATACCTATACCTAAAAATACATAAATTGTAAAAATATATTAGTGGCCTCATAGGTAAATCGGGCTTAGTATTATTCAAATTCTATTCATTTTCTTAAAAAATGGTTCTTTCGAAGAAAATCGTTATTTATAACATTGGCTATTGAGAGAATTTCATGAATTTAATATTATCAATTTATAATTGCTAAATTTGTATAGATCATACATACTACATAGTATAAAACAAAGTCGCTTTCTCTGGCCCTATGTCCAATTGTATGCTTAAATCTTTAAAACTACGCAACAGATTTTGATGCGGTTTTTTTTACTAGATAGAGTGATTCAAGAGGAAGGTTTTAGTATATAATTTATTACGTTTTAGACAAAGCGGGCGAAGCCGCGGGCGTTAAGCTAGTAATGAATATTTTAACATTAACAGTGGCTTCGATCGCTATTTTTGAAGAGTTGGTTTGTTTGGCTGTTTGTTTGTTTGCTTGAACGCGCTAATCTCAGGGACCATGGATCCGATTTGAAAAATTATTTCATAATCCATATCGAGGAATGCTTTAAGGCTATTATATCATTATGTTTAGACCAATAGGAGCGGAGCAATGCGGGTAATATACCACAGGGCACAGCTAGAAAATATTTTAAAACATTGGATACGGAAAAAAGGTTTAATATATTAATTAAACTCCTAATAGTAATAAGATATTCCATTCTAAACCCATTCTATTCAATGAGCGTTTAATATTCTTTTCATTTTAATGTAATTCTAGATAGAAATTAAAATGCACTTCAGAGTTAATATGGATTGCATTATGCATACAAAATGCAGGAGTTTAAAATTATTCCTCGTACGTATGATTAAGCAAAAACTTTATTTAAATGAATGGAGGGAATTTATTATAATGTTTATTTGAGTTTAATTGTATTATATTAAAAAACTAGCTTTCCGCCCGCGGCTTCGCCCGCTTTGTCTAAAACATAATAAATAAAATTATATACTAAAACCTTCCTCTTGAATCACTCTATCTATTAAAAAAACCGCATCAAAATCCGTTGTGTAGTTTTAAAGATTTAAGCATACATAGGGACATAGGGACAGAGAATGCGACTTTGTTTCATACTATGTAGTGATGTTCAAATAACTTCAAAATAATGCAATTATCATATTATAATATTATATTCGATTATATTATAATATTATATTAGTTTTTTATCGAATATCCACTGTTCAGCTACTTCTAAAAGATGAAAAACACGCGAAAATGTACAAAACGTTTTAACTCATCAGTATAGACGTCTGAAACACAAAGATAATCTTCAAAATATTATGCAAAACGCCACCTGAGAGATTGTTCACAATATTATTAAAAACTTTCGCACCTGTAGTCCGACTTAATAATTTAATTCATGACCGAATAACAGCCATTCTTCTTTAAAATAACTCGAAGAAAACTCTTTTAAAATTAAGCATTAATTTTTGAAGTGTTGAGGGTATGCAATAATTAACTTGAAAAGACGTTGGTAGCATAATCAACTTTATGTAATGGTGTTACGGTTGAAAATCCCTTGTCGAATATGAAATTTTCCCTTCCTGCGTAAATCTCTTTTTTAGTAATTGGCTGCACTTGCTATGGAAGGTAAGTCTTGCGTGTTTTCGTTTATTTCTCGTTCAAATTTACCTATTACATTTTCTGCTTTTTATTTCTAAAAATGGAGCTATAAAGATCGGAATGAGCAATTTTGTCTGTAAAAGGAAAAACAACGGGATAATTTACGAGTAAATACGTTTATAAAGGTATGTATTATAAAATTATTGATGTGAAATAATTTAGTAAAATACAATAATACAAAATATACCTATAGCAATTCGAATCTATAAAACTCAATATAAAGCATAAAAACAAACTAATAATGTTGTTAAAATGAGAAAGTAAATTATTACTAGAGGAACTTTAAACACGCCAGGTAATAGATATAGATAACCCGTAAAACTAAATTGACCTAATTCTTAAACAGAAGAAAAATGTTTTTAACACCGTTTCATTCGACGCAGCATGTGCATAATCTAAGGTTATAAAGCACTATAAAACATAAAATCAAGCTCACAATGTGTGAATATTGATGACGTTCATCAGTAAAACATACATATTCATGAGTTTGGTGTATGTAAATTTCTGATATAACACGGCCAAATTACAAGACCCCATTGCGTTGAGAAATCGCTATGTAAGTGATCTCTTTCATCAGATTGGGTAATGGGTATATTTCACTATCTCCTGATTATTGAAAAGGTATAATATCAGTACGTTGTAGATAGGGATAGTATTCAAATCTGACGTGTGTGCGTGCGCGTGTGCGTATACGTACGTAAATGTACGTATGTGCTTGTGTATTTGTCGGGGTGCCTGTCTAAAGCGCGTCACACACGGTGAAGATACTATAATATTTTATGTTAAGATTATCTACTATAAAATATTACAGCATCTTAAGGTATCCGGTATCAGCGTTCTGACCATCATTTTTTTCTTTTTGTCATTGCGTACTAAGACCCCTGTAGAACTGCCATCCTGTTACAAATGACCCGAAACACTGACACAAAATTTCGGGTCATTTGTAAGAGGATGGCGTATGTAGAATCTTAACATAAAATAATATAGTATCTTCACCGTGTGTGACGCGCTTTATAATATAAACTTATTTTTAAAATAAGCATGTCTGTGTGTTTGTAATTGAATGCGCGTGTATGAAGCTGTCATAACTAAATGCCCTGATAAATTTGATCTGAAAGTATAAGAACCAGCTCTATCTACTTGGATCTGTATCTACTATCGAAAATTGCCACATATAATTGGACCCAACAGCATAAACACATACTTCTATTTATACTACCATGACAAACAATCCTGCATAGTAAATTAAATTCAACAGAACCAGTCCAAAACGTTAAGGTATTCTATTCCCCAGGAACCGAATCGAGATTCCACTAAATGGGTATTAGAACTTCCAGAAGATTCCCAATGGACCACGGGGATTTAATTGAAAACTTGCAGATTATACAGCTGACTGCGCGTTATTGATAGTTATCACGAATATTGGTCGAACTCTCTATGTTAAAAGGAAAAAATTCAAGAGATTTGTAGGTTAACATAACTATTAGTTAAAAAATCCTTCCGATTAAAGTGAGTCAAAATCGAGTCTAAAGGAACCGTTTACACATAACACACGATAACATACAAACCTACAAACATACAATAAGGCTCATACTATACGAGCGGTTTTTCCGCCGCGGGAATCCGCTTCTGAAACGCACTAGTCACAATTTATGCGACTAAATCGTGCTAAAAAGCTTGTTATTAAGGGGTGTATTCACCTGCGCTTATATGAATAGAAAAGAATTGATTTTATCGTATTATAAAATTCGGTTACTTTAACTTTAACAATGGAACTTTTACTAGTGGAAAACTGCATTTCATGAATGGCATGATTCTTTTTATTGCATTTATCCCAGATGCGATCGTAACAAATGTATCTATTTATTTATTTATTGAAACAAAATTATTCATTGTAGTAATTATAGTAAAGCGTACATTGCATTTAGTAACAATACCGTAAAAAATAAAAACAAAACGGAGCTACATACTATATGCATCCAAGTAGCTGCTACAGAGGTCCAGGATAGCATTTGCACTGCTAGCAAAAATATCTATTGTGGCATCAGAGGCCAGCACACTTTGAACACATACACATTGAAAAGGAAGAAAAAGAAGAGAAGCATATAAATATATTATTTCTTCATCATCAATCAAGCCAACATCTACAACAATATAAAAGTTAAACGTGATATAAAACTCAACTTATATACGGTTTAATTCCAAGTATATAATTAACAACCTAAAGATAAACCCAAAAATGTACAATATCAGTAAATCAACGTAATCCCGTCATCGATGTAATTAAATGAATTAATTAATATTAAAATGTCTTTCGGGAGCTGTCAACAAAAAGTTCGGAATTCGTTAAGCTTTACTTGGCTCGCTTTTAAATAATTTAAGATCCATTAATAAGTTTGTTACCTTGTCGTGCTCGGAACTTGGATTTTTGGACAAAATTATTAGGTAAATGTGAAGTTCTGTCGCTTTTAGGGCGTCGGTCAAATACATGATTCAGGTGATTTAGACTTCTAGGTTTTATATGAAAAAATAAAAATAAGTGAACATATCATCAGTTTTACAAGTTTTTATCAGATTACCTGCTCATTTGCTTGCTCTGCCATCAAAAACAGAAATACTAGGTAGTTTTAATAAACCGCATAAGATGTATTTTTAAATTTTTTAGACAGTCTTATCGAAATATTTGTAGCATTTTCTGAAGATGATTTAAATTAAATTATACATAGTAATTAAAACATGAAACGATGAAAGTAAACAATACGTTAAAATTAGCAAAAGGCTTATCGCTAGTTAGCGATCTCCAGCATGCAACCCTTAAAGTAAAGGAAGAAAAATAAAAAATGACGTGGGAGAGCAGAAACAAGGCAATTGATAACAAGGAAAACGAATAATGTACTACATAATGGCGTATATTTAGCTTTATAAAATATTACTTAATTGGTTTTGATTTTTATTTGAACAGTTGTTGAGAGCTTCAATGAAAGTGGTATAAAAATAAAATGAAAGCTGCTTGCAAAATAATACACTAATTGCATCTTATTCTGTTCTCAGCAAAACTAGGTTTTAAAGCATTATAATATCAGAAGAAATGTTTGCAAATAATATTATACCAATTTGTATCCAGACTTTGTTCAGTTTTCTGAGGCACGAGCGAAACAAAAAGTTGAAAAGTTATTTACAAGGAATTATGGACGAAACTAGAACGAAATCGTGGATATTTTTAATGTTATAGTTCTTTTGAGGTTTCGGAATGATTATGGGGTCCTTGGTAACGCGTTATTGGGCTTGGCTTGGCTTTTTATAGTACTTTTATTTGATTTAGAAAGACATGATGGACCTTATTTGAAGAATTCTTAATGCACTAGGTGAAATAACCACGTTTATTATTATTATTAGTTTTTGAATATTATAAATTGTTTAGGTACGTTGTGAACTATTATTTTTATATACGTTTATGTTAGTGAAAATAGGTTTAAAACGTGTTTAGTTTTTCCGGAAATCTATTGGAAAACAGCAGACAACCATTTTTTTAATGATTTGGTAGATACCGGTCACACATTTCTCCTGCCCGACAAAGTTAATTTTCACGAAATATTTGCATCAGTTATTGCCAGTAGATAAATATACCTTATATAAATGTTCCTATTCCAATAAAGTGGCCTGGAATAAATTTCAACTTCCATATTACCGTAATAATTTTAATAATAAATCAGCTCGATTCTGCCAACAATTAAGTCCTATTTCAACAAATTTTAATTTAGAAATTACCTGAATTCACCACACGATATTAACGTTGCCCACCATAATTGATTCAGAGAAATTTAGGCTGTATTGTTATAACTATAAAGTGTATTATTGTTTGAAATGTTTTGAACTTAAATTCTAACTTAAGATTAAGCCAGCGACTGACCCTTGACTAGTTAGTTATTCTGTTTGACTTTGTTCAACAAACTAATATTCTAATTGAGTAGTTTAAGATGTTTTATTGATGAACTAGGGAGTGAAATTTAGGATATTATACTATAGCTTTATTATTTCAAGTTATAAGTTTTGATATTTGGCACAATTTATTTATTACGTAAACTATAAATAAGATTGTACTTACATATTTTTTATTATTTTTACTAATTTTTAGGAATCATGACTACAGGGGCGAAAAATGGTTAAAAGGGGAAAGAAGTTTTAATAGAAAAAGCGAATTTCATTTCTTTACTTTTTCAAGCTTTAGGTACTTATACTTAAAGAAAATGAAATTTACCATAGCTTAAAATAAAGCTAATTTATTAAATACATAACTTAAGTTTACAAAGATGTTATACCACCATTATACTACACTAGCTGCGCTCCGCGGTTTCACCCGCGTCGTTCCGCTCCTATATTATAGCCTATAGCCTTCCTCGATGAATGGGCTATCTAACATCGAAATAATTTTTCAAATCAGACCAGTAGTTACTGAGATTAGCGCATTCAAACAAACAAACTCTTCAGCTTTATAATATTAGTATAGATATAATATTATTAGATAGTAAAATATATATAACCTGGGATATCACCTGTCACCTTTTAAGCTTTGTGCTCACTGAAGATCAGTGATGTATTAACAAATGTAAGTCACTGACCCGGCAGCAAATTTGAAAGGTCTGTCACACTTACAATTTCTGTTTTTAGTTTATATGTTGTTTTGAGTTTTACCTGTATTTTGTTTTCGTATTTGTAAGCAATATTGTCTTATCTATGAATATATTTTATAACACATAATATGATAGTACATCGTCTATCTCTTATGTGAAGAAATAACAAGCCGAACTCTAAATTGGTTTTATATAGGTACTGTGCCTAAATTACATGTTCTTATCGCATTTTTCTTTATTTTTAGACGGTTGCAAAATGAAAGTATCGTTAAGCCCCAGGGTATACTATGATTTTCACCTAGATTTCAACAGCTGAGGTATCGCTGTCTTCGACGTCTTAATTCTTATAATAGAGCCAATTAACCCATTGACCACCGAGCGGCCCGATCGGGCCGAGACACAATAGATTTTCTATTGTGTCTGTGATCCGAGGACTGACGGATTAAAATACAAAAATATGCATAGTAATATTATGTTTCATTTAAAGTACTTGTCTTATTGCAGTAGTGGTAACTATATACTCACAATTCCATCGCCAATATTTCGTATGACACAGGGCAGTAGCGCGGTGGACCCAGTCTGTGACGTCACCACCGTGTTGTTCTCTGTCGCGAAGTGTTTCTCTAAAGTGCTTGTATAGATGTCCTCAAGTGGTGGAAAGGATACTGTGAGCTCGTTCAGTTCTGGCCGATCGGTTGTTGGTGGACCTGTAGAAGATTTTATTGTTATACATTTTTAAAGACAGGAAAAAAATCTATTTTAAGGCTGGATTCGAATCTGCGTCTTTTTGCCATCTCGGGGCAATGCCTGACCACTCAGCTACCTGTGATCCCTCCAGAGCAATCATATTTATTCTAACTTTTCGGTTTTATGTGTGTAAAGGATACATACCATCTATTGAGATGATTAAACATTATTTCAATTATTAAAATATTGTAATGATGGAATGCGTCCTCTTTGTTTAATTTGATATTTAGTTTAAATAATTCAAATGCTTTTATAAATACTCATATTATTTTAAGAATAGAAAAATATAGTATTTTTGAATATAAAACCAATTTGGTATCAAAAATACAAATCCCGGCGAAATTAATAGATAATTTTCGTTCCTGTATTTTATACATCATTTAATCAATTTTCAAAATAATAGTGTGATAATAGTCCATAATTTGTAAACAATTATGTTCATTGTAATGTTACTAAAACTTAACGACGGTATCTTGAGCTCCTAAAACACGTCCATTCCCATAGAAAGACGTTGAATTAATAAACAACATAATTTGTTATCTCTAATTACGCCGAAATAGGATACAGTTACAAATGAACGGGTAATTATATGAAAATATCACTTCTAATTAGAATGTTTTAGGTAATTGAGGGTATTTTCTTACAAACTTGCCTTCATTGTGAAACTTTAGTTTAGTTTATTTTTGGTGCCTTTATTTTGGGTTGTTTTATTTTCAAACTTTTTAATTATGTTTAATTGTTATGGGAATAGGCAGTGTTATTAAAAGCAAATGTTTATTCAATTGCCGACGATTCCTAAGTTATAACTTTTCATACGTTAAAACTTTTGTTTGCGCGAATTTAGTGTTTAATTTTTATACTAGGTACCTATCTCCTATTCGGAATGTTGTTTTTAGCTGTTTATCAATCAATTTGCTAGTATTAAAATATTTTTTGTAATATTACGAAAACATAATATCTATAGTCTAGAAATACGAATTCAAAGTCAAAGTCAAAGAAATAATTATTATTATTTTTTTATGTCAGAGCAAGCAAAGGAGCAGGTGGGCCACCTGATGTTAAGTGGTCACCACCGCCCATAAACACTTGTAACACTTGAAGTGTTACAGGTGCTTTGCCGGCCTTTTATGGGCAAATAAGCTCTTTTCTTGAAGGCCCCAATGTCGTAGTTGTTCGTTGAATATAAATGTAATTTTCACTTACAACAAGACTCTATTGAAGCACAGCCAGCTTATACATAAAAAAGCACAGATTAAGTTACTACTTAAATAAAAGTAGGTAAGTTTACAAATATATTCATGGAAAACTCATTTGAATCGATAGCATAAAACTGAATACAAAAGACAATATTCGATACAAATACCAATTATTATCAAGATATTTATCTTTGTATTCAATACCATGAAAACCTTTTGAAAATTGAAGATTTCAATTTCATTAAAAGCATTGAAAACTTGAAAAGTAAAACGAAATATAAATGGAAGAAAAGTGAAATAGTTCCAATGAATAAGTAAAATTGCTGAGTTTTCAAAGACTCTCGGTAATATTTATTTATTGTTCTCTTATTATACTATGATGTTTACTGGATTAAAATATATATTTTAATGCTGATTGCTGAAATCGAATAATGGGTATTGTAAATATTATTTATATGCATTGTAAAATTATACTGTGGCGTATTTTATAATGTCAATAAAGATTTACTTTGAAGGGAATTGATATTATTTCCGTTTAATTTTCTTTCGTTTGTATAATAAGTTGTTACTTTATAGGCTAATTATTTATGAAAGAAGCAAGTTATTTAAGTTTTTTAACAAGTTATCCAAGGAAAAATAAAGAAATATACGTTAAGCAGTTATGGACGCAGTCAATCTATAAATTTCCGCTTAATATTTAGTATATTATAGGTAGCCGACTAACTTGATCCATAATTTTGTTCCATACGCGCTATTATGGATATAATATTTACTTATAAAACGTTATTATTTATTGGTAATAATATAATACATCTAGACGTATAGACTAAACTAGAGACTGATTAATAGGCGTCAAACATACCTACTTCTCAACAAACCACAAAACATTCACAAATATCACCGATCTAACATATAAAATCGAAATCATTCCCTACCTAAAAACCCATTCCTGCAAGTCAGTTAAAAAGAACAACATATAAGCGAGTTCTGACCCCGTTCTCAAGTGGTTCATTAAGATTTTTACGACACCTGAGAGCCTTTGGAGTCGAATCTGCACAATGGTGAATGTTTTTCAAAATTCTAAAGGCTTGGACTGAAGACGTGTGTGCATTTTTGATGGACTCTAATAGTGTTTGGTATATTTTTAAAGGAATTGCTGACTTATGCATATTACAAATACAGATATTTGTAGTATCTTAAATTTAATTTTGACGAGAATTGAGTTGGTCAAATAAAGTATCGAGCTTATTGCCGAAGTTATGTACAATATGTACCTATGATATTATTTTTAATTTGATTTAAGTAAGGAGTTTCTAGTCTTGTCGGTGGTAGTTTTAATTATTAACTACATCAATGCTTCTAAACGTTTTAAGTTTGAATTTTAGTTCTTAATATATTGTATTTAAAAAGAGGCGTATTGATATGACAATCGTTTAAGGGCCGATTTTTCAATGCTTGGATAAAACTTATCCATCCAATAAAATATTACAAGATAATTTTAAAATGTCACGTAAACTGTCAAATACGGGCAATTAGAATACGTTTTTAAAAATGGTAGTTTTATACATTATTCGACGAATAAGTTTTAATCAAGGATTGAAAAATTAGCCCTAAGTATAGTATTTAATTTATTTATTGAAAGTAAATATCATCTGCGCGTTATTATAAATAAAATTAGCATTATAATTAATATCAATAAAATAAAATCATATTAAGTATTTTATAGTGATTTCATGATTGCAGGTGCTAAAATAATTACAGTTCACATAATTTGCGCTCAACATATGAATGTAAATATTGAAAAATCGAATCCAATGATTTAAAATTTACACATAAATATGTATTAAAATATAATTATTAAAATTTTTTCTGTACATTGCAAAGTCTGTGAACAAAAGCTGAACAAAACGTTTGTACCCTTAAACATCAATTTTAGAAATCAAGCAGAAATCCCTTATAATATGCTCTTATATGAAGAATGTTTTAATAACCCAAAAATAAAATTTAAATAACTTTAACTTCAATAACGTAGCTTTAACCACAGAGTCACTACCGATCATTTTGAATTCATAATTTAATTATTTCTTCAAATAACACAAACTATAAAGTTTTATTCATCCCTCTGACACACTTGGCCAGTCGTTTTTAACAAGATCACACCTACATTTCATTGTTTTGTGCACCTTTGTCCTTTACAAAAGTCGTTTATAAACATAAAAGCTATAAAGAATATTCCTTTTTCTCTTCATCTAAATTCAGATCACATCTGCACCGAACATGACATTTTATTTCAACTTAATATTATGTTAAATGTTTCCAAAGTACCTCTTTTTAGATGTCGACAGAACTTATTATTTTGGATGAACTGTAATTTCATAAAGACCAACTTTTGTCTAAGTTCTTTCATACGATGTTATACCATTTATAATACATATTTAAAGTACAACACGTATACTTAAATAACATAGTATCTTAAAAGTGGTAAAGTAAAAATGTGGCTTCACATGTTTGCGTATGAAGGTCTTGTAAAAACACCCTATTTTCTCAATTACAAATTATAATATAGGTAAAAAATGGCTGTTTAACTTTTTTAGAAATTTAAAAACATATCAGTCGAGTTTCTATTTTCAAAAATATATTTAAACTGGCAACAAATTTAATCCACTCCACAGCAGAGCGGTTATGGCCAGGCTGCGGTTAAAAACGAGTAACACGGTGATTCGAAATGATATTACTTTATGCCCGCAAATTAGAGAAAGCTATAAATAAACTCTGAAGCTCTAGAATATAATTTAAACCTCTAAACACACGTTAACCACAGCTCTGACACATTAAAATTCCTTTTAAATAGATGTCAAATTTCGTATTTCACACAGATACTACACATACGTATACATACACGCGTAAATGTGTGCGTGTAATCTGAAGTTGTTCGAATTTTAACACGCGTGAAAAAAATTCTAAATTACTAAACGTGTTCGAATTTTGAATTTTAAAAGACGCTGACATTCTTTGTTTCTCTCTACAGGCGCGTAAAACCATTGCATAGACATCATAACTGTATTTTGAGGTTCATGTTTTGCAAAAGTTTTTTTTTAAAGCCTGTTAAGATGAAATTGCTATAAAGTTTTACACAGATTACTACATACCTAGTTACTACGTCAGTTAAACAATTTTAAATACGTGCTTATTGCTTATTGCTTGTTGCTTGCCTGCGCCTAATCTCTGGTGTAGATCATTAACTACATTCTTTAGGTACCTACCTCACCTTTAACCATTAAATATATACAATTATACAGTAATATAATTTTTAAGCTATTGCATAGCTTCTATCGCGGGCCTTGAGCGCGGGTACCGAATCGAGAAAATCCGTAACGAAAAAAACCTCACGCTCCCCACTCCGACGGGCACGGAGGTGTGGCTTGAAGGCATGCTATGCAATAGCTTCACCGCGGCAGTCCTCGAGTGCCACACGTCTTTTTTTATAATTATTTTTTCATATTATTATGCTCAAATTGACGTGTCAAGGTCGAAGAACGTTAATTGATGTTCTAGCAATTAAGATCATTATTTATTAATTAATATGTTTAAAAAACATACCTTCACCAGCTCCTATCGCGCTGTGGACGAGGAACACAACGACACACAAGCATCGCTGCCCCTCCATCGAATCTGACGGGCTATACTCCTGAAACAAGGAAAGAAACATTTGATAAATCGTAATAATCATCAGAAAAATGTAATTTGTAAGGCATGACTTTTTTAATAAGAACTTTAAACAAACGCTATAAAGTTATTTATATCTACTATACCTAGACTTATAGAGTCGATTCCCATAACACAATTCTTTCCTAATTAAAAAAAAACCCTTAAAATATGTACATAACGATTGATAAACGCGTAATAACTAGCACTTACCACATTATTATTCACAAATTAAAGACGAAATAATAAATGTAAAATAAACAGACAATATTTTTTCTAATAATTAGAACAAACAAATAAATTTTATAATACCGCCAGGCGCCAAAACGAATTTTTTAAAACAGCTGTCAATCTGCGTTTTTTTTTTTCGCTTATGAATGCAGATAATATAACTATAAATTGCCAGTATTAAAATTTACTATGATAACAAATTAACTTTGGATATTTTGAATTTATTTAAGACAACTTTATTTATAAAATATTAATAAATGTATAATCAATAATTTAAAAGAATTAAACCGTTACATAATTTAAACTCAAATGTAATAATATATATTTTAGAACGGAACCTCAGAACGGAACACACTGTCTATGTCAAATCAAATGTCAAACATAATGAAATGTGAACTACAGACAAATAATTATTGAAATTATTACAAATTATATATTATTAGTGAATTAGGTACGATTTTTCAGTTCTTTTTACGAACGTAACGTGGAAAATAATTGTATTTTAGCCTTGTCTATCGTCACAAGAAGCACTCTTTAGTGAAAAAACCAGGTAAATCTCTTCTTTTTCATATTGAGGAACAAATTAAACACTTCGATAATAAGCTGCCATTCACGTCTGTCATACAAAACTAATCTTCAAGCAGTTCTCAAAGGTCTTGTTTTCAAAGAACAATTGCGCTTTGCAAACTTTCAAGAGACTGACATTAGTAATTTGAACGACTGAGACAGTTTTGCCACGTTTTGCTGTTTCTTTTGAGCTCAGTTTAAGGTTTCATATTTTAGCTAATAATATGCTAGTTCATGCTCTTTCATAATATTTTATATTAAGAGATTATTTTTCGAAATACACGATGATAATTTAGAATTCGCAGATTTAGTTTTATTTGACTAGTTCCATTGTTTTGGTGTATCATTTTCGAATTAATAGAATGATAGGTAATAGTAAAGCTAATAGTTATTGAAGTGAAACTTCTTTATCGGGGTTGGACAAAAATTTAGTGTCACATTTTTGCGTTACGCCGTACGCGTGACATTTTTGCGTTACGCCGTACGCGTGACATTTTTGCGTTACGCCATACTCGTGACATTTTTAAGGTCATAAAGAAGTTTCACTTCTTACGTGTGTACTCTAGTACACGCATACATTTTTTTACTAATTAAGCACGAAAAAGCAAAATATTATCCTGTGCCTATTAAAAAACCGTTTTATATTTGAGATGCTATTGTTAATATTATATATGTTCTTTAATATTTGAATTAATATAAGTTGATAAAGTTTTCTTTTATTCTTTGTGTTGACTGTTGACTTTTTCTCCCAAATATTCTCTCACCATTATGTTTTATACCATACTAGCTTACCGCCCGCGGCTTCGCCCGCTTTGTCTAAAACCTAATAAATTATATACTAAAACCTTCCTCATGAATCACTCTATCTATTAAAAAATATCGCATCAAAATTCGTTGCGTAGTTTTAAAGATTTAAGCATACAAAGGGACATAGGGACAGAGAAAGCGACTTTGTTTTATACTATGTAGTGATACTGAAAACCACAGTAATAACTTCCGAAGTATTTTTTTGTATGGCAAGAATAAATCAATATTAAATAAATTATTTATAATAATAACTTGATATTAAACAGGTAATACACATTACACAATACAGATTCACATGAAATATAAAGTATATTGACCCCATTGTTTGCATTGAAAGCCTATCGAAATATCTCTTTGTACTCCATACGAATTAAAATACCTATCATAAATCAGCTTTATAATAAGCCATTTTTATCTATAAAAGTATCACAAATAAAATTAATTTTCAATGAAATTATGAACCGTATTATTTCAGCTATGTTTTCGTGGAAATAAAAAAATGGTTTATCTTTTGTTTATGAACTTGTATAATTTTCGTAAATTTATCTATAAATGTAGGTGTCTGTTAAATTTGTTTCAATTTAATTGTATTCTAAGTGGTATTTTATTGTTTTATATTGTAATAAATGGTTATTTTTGTGGAATTGAATTGCGTCAAAC
The DNA here is from genome assembly GCF_061535455.1 of Colias philodice. Classification (NCBI taxonomy): domain Eukaryota; kingdom Metazoa; phylum Arthropoda; class Insecta; order Lepidoptera; family Pieridae; genus Colias; species Colias philodice. The sequence goes on along the minus strand of NC_143107.1, from coordinate 7,492,679 downwards.
GTACTACATAATTATTTTGTTAACAATTATATAATTATTATCTTTTTTTGCAATATTTGGAACAAATTGGAAGCATTACCGTTTATAGGTACCTAATAAAAAGTTTAGTGTCTACACGACTGTTTTAAAAGATGCGTCCTATTTTAAGATCTATTTAACTACACTTATTAAAAAAAATGTGTATCTGTACGCACGTAAGAAGTGAAACTTCTTTATGACCTTATTTTTCAAAAAATAATTTACTATATGAAACTTTACAGAAATACGTCGAATCACGCGCGGTAGGGATAAGAAAAAGATGGCGCGTAACGGAAAAATGTCACGCGTAACGAAAAAATGTTACACTAAATTTTTTTCCAACCCCGATAAAGAAGTCTCACTTCAAAATAGTTATTAAATAAATAAATAAGAATCAAACAGCTGTACTAAGACAGCACAAAAATCTATGAATATTTTTACAGAATTAAAAACTACATTTCACAGAGACAACGCTGGGGTTACTTCTATACAAACTTTTCTAATTTATTCAAGTCTGTAATTACAAGTTTATCGTATTGGACGTTAAAGTTTTGAATTCACCTTGAAGGGCTTGAGGTCATTTGGAAAACGATTTTGTTTGAACTTTTGAGTTGTGTGAATACTAGATCGTTTTTAGTTGTTCTGTGAGTACAATGGAGGATAGCATTGTGAAAATAATACTTAGGTATTTAATTTTATAATAATATTTTTATATGTTGTCAGGAATTTTAGTGTTTTAATTCTGTTTTGTTTTGTATTTCTTCTTAATTAACAAATATTCGTCGATTTTTTTAACTTGGAATAAAAACGTTATGAGTTAACTTTAACTATTCATAAATCATAATGAAATCGAAAACTTTAAAAGCATGAAATTTTGTTCTCTCAGCTGCCATTGATGTTTTTAATAATTATTAAGTAAGTAACTATGTATATAAAAAAGACGTGTGGCACTCGGGCACTGCCGCGGTAAAGCTATTGCATAGCATACCTTCAAGCCACACCTCCGTGCCCGTCGGAGTGGGGAGAGTGAGGTTTTTCGTTACGCAATTTCTAACGCAAAAGGCCCGCGATAGAAGCTATGAAATAGCTTAAAAACTGGTGTAAGTCCATAAATTATTAAAAAATGAAGTATATTTTTTCATATACCTACACAATTTATGTACGTTTTTATTTCTTCTCTTTTTAGTTTGTATTCCGTCACTTTAATAGATTTCTAGGATAATTTGTTTACATAAATAGTGACAAATGAAAGCATTCCTATTTCTATTCCTAAAGCTTCCACACTTACAATACCTAGAAATTCATTTCTTAAGTGCCTGAAATATGAGATGACAATTTCTATGAATTTTCATTCTTATTTCTTCTTCTTCACAGTCTTCAAAGCCGTGTGTATATTTTTATGTTATAGGAATATTCAGAATCTACTTATTTCCCCTAAATGTGAAGTCCCATGTCCCCAAGTGGGGTAAGGGGCAGATGTATTATACATCTGTTTCACTGATCGATTTTTTTTAGGGACAAGTAGGTGATCAGCCTTCTTTATTTTTTTTTTCTTCGTCACCACCGGGAATCGAACCCAGGACCCCTCGGTGCTACGCTCGCGCGTCAACCACTGTACCAAGGAGGCGGTCTTATTTCCCCTAAATATACAACTAAGTATTAATTTTTCTTCGCCTTTATCTATGTCACAGAATATATAATGCTATGTTGAATTGACGCATTAGTATTTAATACTAGCTGTGCCCCGCGGTTTCACTCACGTAATAACTTTTATCATTTTTTTGCTGAATATGTTTGAACCTGTTCTGTAAAAGTGTGACAGACAGACATACTTTCGCATGTCGCATTAAACTAGTATGATTAAATTCAACAATTTATTTTTTATGGGTAACAACAATTTAAACACTAATCGCATGTGTATTGCGTTTTTATTGTACCAAAAACTTTTAGTTCAAATTAATTTCACTTAAATTAAAATATTTAATTTCACAAAATTCCTATACCTAACCACCATCTTAAAATCCATTTTATAAAAAAAAATACCTTGAGATTGAAGTCTAAAACAACTCTATAACTAAAACGCGTCTTAAAAAAAGTTTCTTATAATAAAACAAGGCGCTTTGTTAAAACAAAAGCTAAACATTTTGTTGTTTGAATCTGACGAGCATTGTGTTCGAACAATGGTAATTAATTAACTTAGGTACTGCAATAGGACTTTGAAGTTTGAAGGGTAACCCTTCAGAATGTTAGGATTGTCGATTCCTAAGATTGCTAGGAGATTCGGAATATTGTAATGTAGTTATAGTATGTTATATCTTTATTAAATGCACTGAGAAGATTGTAAAAATTCTATGTAAAAAAAAATTTTGTGTTTTGGTAAGGTCGTATACACAATATTCCTACTTACTAAATTTTACGCTGAAAATGAGTTTTGAATTTAAAGTCTATGTTTTTTATATAAAAAATGAGCAACAATTTTTTAGGTCTTGATAAAAGTCAAGTAGGTAATTTTAAGAAATTTTATTATTAACATCGAAATAACGAGTAAATTATGAATTTTTTATAATTCACGCAAATAGCTACAAATAATTTCTTTGTTTTGTAAACAACGAATTAAGATTAAAAGAAAATGTAGAACAACACGCATTAGCGATATACCTACACATATTGTATGTACATAATTCCAAGTAAAACCAGATTCAAAACACGTCATTCATAATATTGCTTAGATAATCAAAATGGCGTCGATACATTTATCCGAAATTAATTTAGCAAATTACCAGATCCAAGGGAAATACGTCGGCTCGGCGAATTACTGAAAATTCTGTTGATAAAATCTGATTTCAAAACGAAAAGTGTGAGATCGTTGGAAATGTTTCGGATTGTTTACATAGCGTCTTCCTAATTGTGTTGTTAAAGACTAAAGTATTAGGTGCTTAATTTGATGCATTGTACATTGAGATATACATATGGAGACGACACCGCCTACATCACTTATGTTCCGCTCAACATACGCCATATGACGTAACTGCATGCTCATTTTTAATTTGTTTTAAAGTGAAACGCATCAAATATGCCTTCGTGTGTGTTACGATATTGCACAAATAATACGGAAAAGTGCAAAGGAATAACTTTCATCGGTAAGTACCTAACTAGATAATAATTTTTAAAACTTAGAGCAAAAAAATGGCGCACAGATTTTGTTCGTGGTGTCTCCTCCATACGTAGTAATATTATCTCAATGGCATTGTATGGGTTTTATTTTGTTGTTGATTCACTTTTAATGTAATTATTTCATCATATTTGTCTAGAATATTATTATACAGGGTGACTGGTAATTCGACGTGAACCTTCAAAAGGGTTATACAAGAGGTCATTTGCAACAAATTAAGTCCAGTTAACCAGGGGTCAAAAATGGATGGTTATTGAGCTATGACGGATTTTGATATGAAAATTTTTAACATGCAATCCTGTTGAGTGCATGTATCTATACTAATATTATAAAGCTGAAGAGTTTGTTTGTTTGAACGCGCTAATCTCAGGAAATACTGTTCCGATTTGAAAAATTATTTCGGTGTTTGATAGCCCATTTATAGAAAAAGGCTATAGGCTATATTTAATTATTACGCTAAGACCAACAGGGGCGGAGCCGCGTATTTCCAAACTATACAAGGCCAGTACGCAACGGTGTGAAACTAATCACGTATAGTTTGGAAATAACTTTTTTACAATGTTCTTCCAATCTATACAACAGCAGTACGCAAATACTCGCGTATACTTTGTAGTGAAGTAAGTAAGAATAGCGCTCCAAAATATACAGCGCCAGTACGCATGCGGACTAATCGTGTATGTTTCGGAGTAAGCGCGGCGTCTTTCCATTGCTCGCGTAACGCGTTTATATTATTGTATTGCTGTTTTGAAATCTATTATTAAACACTTGACCGTAATTTGAAGCTTACTTCATTGAGAAGGCACCTAGCTTTTTCCGCCTATTCTTCCCTCTCTTTCCGTTGTATGTATGCTATCTCTCTCGCACACCTCTCCACCAGGTGGCGGGGCGCACGATAATGTCGGGCGCTGGATGTTTTTCATTGAGTCGAAATCCACAACAGGTGGACGTTAAGTGTAAGCTTCAAATATAGGTAAGTATTTAATATGTGTTTTATTTTCAGGTAAAACACAGCTATTAAACACTTGACCGTAATTTGAAGCTTACTTCATTGAGACCTGCTTGTTACCCACCTGGTGTACAATATATGGACGCCAATGTGAATTTGAATACATAAGTAATTACTTATTTCTTTATTTGAAAGAGTAAGGTGTGCAGATAGTATACCTACCAATAAATCACACAAATTTTTATATTATATAATATATTAACAATCCCAGATGAAAAGTTAATCAAATAAGAACCAAAAAGGTAATCATAATGATTAAAAGTATTAGAACTTATGAGATTGGTTCAAGCGTACCTTAGTTAACCTTTTGGGCTTGAAAAGTTAAAGTTACTACAATTTTCACTATCTTTAGCGTAAATCTGCGAAAGCGCCAGTAACGACTTTCAATTACGCATTTAGATGTTACTTACAAAATGAAGCAACAGCTGATCCCGACGAGGCAAAAATACCTCAAACTCAAACCTTTATTTATTCAATTAGAACTCTGTAGAAGCACAATTGAATCATCTTAACACAGAATTACCACCTATCTCAACTCACACAGTTTTAACCCAACCTGCTACAAGCGGACAAGAAGAGAACTTGGTCCTTACTTTTGGGGTCAGAAATAAATTTAAAAGGTCACCCCTTGAATAAGGCAATAAAATATCAAAACAGGTAAACGGTTTTAATTATAATACAGATTTTTAACATCCAACCAAACCGTGCGGTATCTATTAATGTTTAGAGCCAACGCCACCAATCATAATCTAAACATGGCTAGTACTTTCAGTACAATGGATGAATTATTTATTTAAAACTGATAGGTCATAAACTCTGTACTGGAAACAAATATACTGAACTTAAGAGACTAAAATGATAAGGAGCTTATCTGTGTCCCAAAACTGCAATTACTACAGCCAAGTACGTTACTTTTAATCAATTCGGTTTTAAGATATAATTAATTCGACGCCCCCCGCGAATAATCCGGTAATCGTAAAAGTGAAAATGTTCAGGAAAAATAAAAAACCATTTTTCCTTAATAACTCCATTAAACAACAAGTATCAGAGACTTTTAATATCGCATATGGAAGCTAATTTTTTCAGCTATCTGGTTATTTCAACAAAATTTAAGTAGTCCCAAGGGCTTCGTTATAATTTAGCTGGATGCATTTTACTATACTAGTGTAGGTCAAGCTCTGGTCAGTAATGTCACTTACGATATTGTTCGTGTAAATTTATATTTTCGACGGCAACAGTAAAATCTTGTTGCGCTAATATTCGTGTTATTTGTTGTGTATACTGAACATTTGTAAAAATCTATTACTTGGTTATTCGATTGTTTAACAGTAACGTACATTTTATTGTTATAACTATTACTGTTTATTCGAATAGTTTACTTAAGTATTATTTGATGATTATTTTTATAGATTATTATAGTATATTAGTAAATGAAACAACTTTGGATTGTTTCACAAAACACGATAGTTATTATTATTATAAAAAATAGACACTGCACTGAAGACACGACTATTACACATCATTACATAATCATGAAAATTATACTATGGTCCTATTACAGTTAAAAATTTAATCAGAATCCTCATCAGAACCTCACAGAATGCGAGTCCACCGTGACCAGTCAGTACTTGTGTGGTGTGGTGTGTGATGTCTTTTTCCCGACTACCTTGTATGCAGCAGCAGCGCTTGGGAAAAAGAGCTTCGTGACTCCGGCCGTTCCTCCTACATCGTATCTCCTATCCCATTCGCTGATCGTAGCCTGTCTCAAAATACGCTTGACGAATGAAACAGGACACGGATCGTAATCCGGTTTCCTCCTCAACCCCAGAGCGGCCTCCTTGGCTAACTCATCTGCCCGTTCGTTCCCCGCCCTGCGTGCGCCTTAATCCAAAACAGGGAGACCTCCCGCCTCTGCAATGCAGCTTTTTCGGAGGGCCGCCCGTGTTTGTACAGTCAGGGGATGAGGGGAACTCAGGGTAACCGCCTGGAGCGCCGATCTGGAGTCAATAAGGACACCGACCTTGCCGCTCCACTCTTGCAGGCTATGTCTACTGCTCTTTTGAGCGCTAGGAGCTCAGCCTGATAGACGGTACAATACGGTGGCAACGCAAGCTTAATGGCCTTTGTCTCGGCATCACCTTTCCATACGGAAAGGGCGGCTCCGACTCCGACAATCTTGCTGCCGTCCGTATAGACCCTGTGGACGTGGCTGTTAACCACTCATTTATCAAGCCGAGCCCCAGCTCTACCTGCTCTGCCAGATGTGGGTCCTCAATCGAAAGAGCCATTCTTTCCTCCTCCCTGTCCCTCAACACCGCCGGGTGCGACACACCCCTCTTGATCTCATAAAGCCTCGAAGCTTCGAGTATCCTGAGGTCAAGAGGGAGAATCCCAGCCAACAGCATCGCAGAGTTCAGGGAGATAGTCCGATATGCTCTGCAGATCTTCTGGGCAAAACCCCGTTGAACGGTGTTAAGCCTCTTTTGGACCCCCATCTTTTCCGTAGTGGGTGCCCACGCTGCTGATGCATACAACTACTTGGGGGTTAAGCCCCCAACTTACTCTAGCTGCTCTTGCTAATAGCTTATAACGGGCGATTGCCTTTTTGCAAACGCTCCCGACGTTTCGGTCAATGTCAGGCCGCCATCAATAGTAAGGCCCAGTATCTTAATACTTTCGAAATATTGGATGTCCACACTCCCCATTACAAGACATCCATCTCCTCTAACATCCACAGCAGAGGATCCATTAAGAGGTCCCACAGGAGCGGCCCACCTATGGAACCCTGCACGCACCCCTTGTTGGTCTCTCTACTCACTTCACACCCGCAGGTATGCGGGGGACAAGAGGTGTGAAAGTTAGGAAACTTTCACACCTCTTCCACTCAAGTATCTGCTGATCACCCGCCTTACGTTCCCCGGACACCCAACTTCGGCCAACCACACCTTTATGACTGGCCACCAGGCGCTGTCGAAGGCTCCCTTTATGTCCAGAAATCCTCCTCCCTCTTATTTCTGATGTGGCCCACCAGTCTATAGAGGGCGTCCTCGGTGCTCCTCTGTGGCATGAAGCCATACTGATGGGGGCTTATTGTGGGCAGCAGGTAGAACCTGAGTCGGACGACCAGCATCTAATGAAGATGATGATGAAGGTTTCGATGTGGTCTATTCTGATGCCTGCCTCGTTTATCTATCAAACTTTCATCTCTTTTAATTTTTCTAAGGCCGTGTAAATCATTTGCTCAGTAATAGAAAGAGTTTAAAAAAATACCTTGCATACTTGCACTCCATAATGAATGTATCTGGAAATCGATTTCTTAATAAAACCCCGAATAAGCCTGTACTAGCACTTACTTAAATAATGTAGAAAACTATTTACCTGAATAATATCGTAACAATGTTTACTGTCGAAGCATATTGATATTATTTTTCATAAAGATCTAAAACCATATTATTCGTTTAAAATACATTTTAATGTTATTTTATGGAATAAACGCGTAATTTTTCATATCTTCTTAAATAAAGATAGAAAAATTCTGAAAAAAATTTACATGGTGTATTTTAACTTCTAGATGCCGAAAAACGCATAACATGAAAAACCCCGTAATAGGTCATTACCGGATTATTCGCGGGGGACGTCGTTATGATTTACATCAGAACTTATATACCGAAAGCCTCGGGACTACATAACGTGACTTATCTTCTTATACTTATATAAAAATGAATCGCAAAATGTGTTGGTAAGCGCATAACTCGAGAACGGCTGAACCGATTTCGATAATTCTTTTTATATTCCTTGAAGTACGAGGATGGTTTTTATGTAGAGAAAACGTAAGTACCACGAGCGAAGCCGGGGCGGACCGCTAGTTTATAATAATAGTGTTTGTGCACAACACTAGGCAGTCAACAGCTATATGAACGTCAGATAGGAAAAGAGCCAAATTTATCCAGTCAGTAACAAAGGATTTTAACTATAGTTACTTTATTCTAATTCAACCAACTACTACTAGCTACTCCGTATGTCTTTTGGATAGACGGAGGCAAATAGGATTTTTATTCCAACTATATCATTTGATATTTTGAAAATGTACTCCACATTTTCATACCGTCAGAGTCATTTTGCAGATTATAGTGGTGCAGCACTGAACACTGTCTATTAGGTGGCTGATGCTGCTGACCGGGCCTTCAGTTCCGCTTTCCAGAATACCTTCACCCTTCTAGGTGTTACTACTACTGAAATAGCGGTACTCTATCGCGTCGTTCAGGTCTCTAACTGACTAGGATTTCTCATATTATCGTAACAACCCTCGCTCGTTCTAACGAGGATAAATTATCGCCAAGGAATTCTGCTGCAGGATAATGGCAAGAGAGATTATAAGCTTAACTATGCATTATTATGTTAAGGAATATGGTGGGTTTTGAATACTATCGTCGTCTGAAAGTATCTCCTTTCGATTAACTGCATTAAGGATGCAGATCTGATCCCATCTTTGTTCCGTAGGAATGCTACGACAGTCTAAACGTTACACTGAACAAAGAAAATTGCCCTGAATATAGTCGGTTGTTCCAACATCCGTAATATGGCTAGCCTAAGGTTAGTTATCCCTTGATTGTAACTGCTACCAATGGAGGCATTGCTCTTGTGTTGTCCACAGTTGTGCGAGTGCAAAAATGAAGAACTGAGCTCGTGGGGAGCTATGTCGAATGAATCTGTGTTAAGATTATGACAGTATAGGACAGTTAGCTGTGGATGCGAAGACAGGACATTACTTTATTCATCCGTAAACACGCGAGGCAGCCACGGACAGCGATATAGCAAGAACTAAACTAGCAAAGTTTAGTTCGCTTACCAGACTTTGTCATGTTTTAAATGCAGTATATCCTCTGAATAGCATTGCATTTATGACTATTGATAAACTTAATTCACCCGTAAACACGAGAAGCAGGCACGGATAGCGATATAGCAAGAACTAAACCAGCAAAGTTTAGTTCGCTTACCAGACTTATATTTTAAAAGCCGTATAGCCTGTACATTTCATATATTGCCCCCCCCCCCCTCAAAGCAAAGAAATGAGAAGTCATTTGGCAGAGCTTTCTCGTTAAGGGTAGGGGTTCCAAGTAATATCTAATAATAAGAGGCTTTTGTTTGGAAAGATTGACTTTCCGTTATTTATCCTCTATCCTATGTAACTCAACAGTCAGTATTCTCAGCATTCGTTGAGTACTTAAACGTTTTACGTTAATAGTTGTATATAACTTCATTATACAATATAATAATCCTGGTGGGATGACAAAAAACTTGTCTAACAAACGATTATCCTAATCCCTCAGCGATTTATTGTTTGAGCCCCGAAGAAAAATCTCATGGGTGCAATAATGAGGTCAAATGGGTTGAAAAACGAGTCAAATAAATTGCCTACAAGACCGGGCAACTAAAATAGGCCTATGAGAGGTCAACTATACGTAATCAATCGTCATTTGTTACATTCAATCGCTTTGCGATTAAAAAATCTCTTCCGATGTTTGTATATGAAAATTGGTCGGCTAGTGCCATTTAATTACGATACCAAACATACCGTTGACACAAGGCTTGGTGACAATCCTCGAAACCACCGCCACAAATCATCTGCGAGATGATATTTGATCCGACTCGCCTTCCTTTGTTGTGATTAGGCTTTGCATTGGTAAATACAATTTGTTCAATTCCAATTTCCATAATTGGTAAACCAATGGTGGTTTCCTGATTCCTGAAGCGTAAACTTTTAGGATACGAAGTATCAATTTCATGCGCCCATTATTTGACGTATCTAACCTTTATTGTATTTATTAGGTCATTTACTATACTGCCCACTGTGAAGTAGATTTCAAAACCTTTTTCTACCTACCTTAGAAGAGTGAAGATCCGATACGGTCATATCCAAAACTTCTTTCGTGGGTCCTCGTTGACAAAAGCAAATATCTATGATCATTTTAATGATCAATCCTTTGTATATTTGCACCAATCGCCATTAAAGCCCCTCGAGGGCTGATATATATTTGCACCATTTCCCCGTGGGGACGGTTGTTATCAAAGCCCCGCGAAGGCTGATATATATTTGCACCATGTCTCCGTGAGGTACTGTTGTAATCAAAGCCCCGCGAGGGCTGATATATATTTGCACCATTTCTCCATGAGGGACGGTTGTAATCAAAGCCCCGCGAGGGCTGATATATATTCGCACCATCTTTTCCGTGAGGGACGATTGTAATCAAAGCCCCGCGAGGGCCGATATATATTTGCACCATTTCCCTGCGAGCGACAGCTGCGCGAGGGATGTTTGTAACTAGAAATAAGTAGGGCCTGCCAAAAAATGCTTAAGAGACACCCTGCGAGGGTGAATTTGACCTGGCTAACCCCTGCGAGGAGTAGTGGCCACATTTATGTATTCTGCTTCGAGCAAGAATACACCTTAGTGCTAATATAAAAATAGCAGTAAATAATCATTTAAATAATATAGCAATTAACAAGGTCCTTTAACTTATTTTCCAATGTTAGCGACATTTAATAAATTCATAATTCAAATCAATTCACTAAATTTTAAAATGAACTTCGATTCATATTTATTTTTGTTCATGCAATCGATGTAACATTTAGTTGCTTTATATCCGTTAACATTCCTTACGAACGCAACCATACCGTCGTAGGACGTTATATTTAATTGCACAAAATAATCTCCACTCACCCGCAATTTTTTACTTTTTGTCAAGGTGTACAAGTTTATAATATTATTCTAAAACGTTAGAAGTGAATTGTAAATCCTTTGAAATAAGTGTATCTAAATCTAATTTATATTAAGATATCTCGATAATTATTATACGATAACCCTTTCAGCACAAGTTCAGTAAACCAAAGAATTTAATTGTAAAATTTTTGGTACTTACTCGTTTTAACAAAAAAGTTGCATCATTTGAACATAGGAAACGTAATTTTCAATCAAATTAGCCGTGTGTAATATGTCTATTTTCACATAAAAACGGATCAGAATAATACTCATAAAAGGACACGTATAGACTACGGATAGTTTTGAATGTGTGGAACATTCATGGTACGTATCTACTATACATGAGCGAATTCCATCATTATTCAGTTGAGCGGTAACTCCCGTACGATTTATAAAATAATATCACAACGTGTTCTGACATGTCGTGACTTCTTGGAGCTGACTCATCTCGTTCGATAATTTTTAGTAATAAACTATGATAGGAATTCCGAACCGTTCCTAGCGATAACGACAATGTAATAAAGTCGTAGCAATGGATTGTATGCCTGTAAAGCTTTGAGTTGGCTCATATCCATACTAAGTATTAATTGTAATTTTTCCACGAAAAATTCACTTGTACCCTTAGATCATTAAGTAATGGATAACACTCGCAGGCGTTTCCCCTTTTGCCGAGGTATAAGATTATTCGAATCGAAAAATCTTATGCTTTCATAAAAACTACTTGCGTAATCGATTACAAACACTCTGCGTATTCGTAAAACATCGAAAGGACGTCTGCGAGTGCTCCGCTAAAAATGCCGTTTTGCACTGTCAAGTCTTGCAGAAGCAATTCAAACATGTCGAATATTAAAAAAGATGGAATAACCTTTAATTTGTGTATATTTTTTTATTTTTTAACGTACATTTCTAATTAAATGCAATTTCTAATAATCGTCGATGTATCGTTTAGCGATATGATCAAGACAAATAATCGAGTCATGTTTCGAGAGAGAAAGAGACGAGACTATCATGGAAAGAAAATATACAAATTTAATCTTTATCTACTAAGAGATAAAGTTGAATTTAAAACGCGATAATGAACCGCATTCCTTACGAGACTATCTTTTAAAGAAATACAAATTTAATCTTTATGATATAAGTTATAAAGTTGAATTTAGAACGCGATATTGAACCACACTCCCCACGAGACAACTTGGAATGAAATACAAATTTAATCTTTATGAACTTAGGGATAGAGTTGAATTTAAAAACTCGTCGCTTAAAAGGTCGTAAAATTTTACGACTTTCGTGACACAAATTATTTTTGTGAATGTGTGATTGTGTTTCAATAGTGTGAGTTACCCTCCCCGCACCAAAATCAGCAGAAAGTTTAGTTAGAACATTTGCCAGCGTACTCCATCCATTACTTAATGATCTAAGCTTGTACCCATAGAAATCTAAATAACAAGACACTAGAAGTCGTAAGCGTGCGTGACCTTGTCGCCACTCAGGTGATTTGCACATCACCAGTGCATTCGTCACTGTTCAGTTGCTCTGGAGACGTATGAGTGTATACATGGTGTGTTTCAGCAATTCCCATTGCGGAAATTCTTCCACAAGTTGTAATTATACTTATAAAGGAATAATATTTCATCGGAAAATATATTTTTTTAGAAATAATGCCGTTTTTCCTTAAAATTATAGAATATTTACAAGTATTACGAGTGTCACCATAGTAATCGAAATAACAATGAATGACACAGTCGACCATTCTTATTATCACGTTTGTTCGTATTGGAGCAAAAAGTCTCATCTACTTAGGGATGTTATTCTAAAATAAACCGTAAATTCGTGCGTTAGGATACATATTCAAAAGCTTAATTTAATAGATAGTTAGTTTTCACTAAAATCAAGCTGTCCAATAAAAGGCATAGTTTACTTGTGTGTACTGTTTAGCTTTCGGTTTGAATGTGTTGATTTTGGCGACAGCGGTTTTCATACGAATTATGACATTATAGCCCTTCTATGTGTCTTGTTATTTAGATTTCTATGCTTGTACCCTTGTAATAAAAACACATTATTAAAAATGAAATAAAATATTAAAAATATCTATATACAAGAGAGGGTATTTGATATATCTAGTAATATCAAATAATCACAAAAGTAATATTAACGATTCGAGTAAAGCCGAACGGTAACACCGTTAAAATAGCTTTACTCACAGTATTAAAAATTCAAATATTAATTAGTACATATTGCATAGTGAAATATTTCAAAAGAAAAGTTACTATTTCAAGTAAAATGTAACGGTTGTATCGTTAATTTTAAATATCTTTATTCATGCTATTAAGTATTTAAGCATATTGAAAAACTATTGCTGAAGGATTCATTAAAAACCTCAGCATTTTAAATAAAGTCCAACGATTATACCGTTGACTTTAAAGATTTTTACTCATTTTTAAGTAAAATATTATTAGAATAGATGTAAAAATAACTCACTGTACCGATCCGACGGGATACACTTTTTAACACTTTTAGCACTTGCTTTAAGCAATACTTAATACTTAATAGCACCAAGGTTGTAGTCTTGTAGACAACCTTCTCGCGGCGGAAGCTAGACGCCAATGAAAAACATCCAGCGCCCGACATTATCGTGCGCCCCGCCACCTGGTGGAGAGGTGTGCGAGAGAGATAGCATACATACAACGGAAAGAGAGGGAAGAATAGGCGGAAAAAGCTAGGTGCCTTCTCAATGAAGTAAGCTTCAAATTACGGTCAAGTGTTTAATAATAGATTTCAAAACAGCAATACAATAATATAAACGCGTTACGCGAGCAATGGAAAGACGCCGCGCTTACTCCGAAACATACACGATTAGTCCGCATGCGTACTGGCGCTGTATATTTTGGAGCGCTATTCTTACTTACTTCACTACAAAGTATACGCGAGTATTTGCGTACTGCTGTTGTATAGATTGGAAGAACATTGTAAAAAAGTTATTTCCAAACTATACGTGATTAGTTTCACACCGTTGCGTACTGGCCTTGTATAGTTTGGAAAGACGCGGCGGGGCCACGCGGGTGAAACCGCGAAGCGCAGCTTATAGGTATTGTATAATTTTAGTCAGTCTGATAGAGATAGAAAACTTGTTGGGATAGGTGTCTGAGCGACGCAAAATTCAAAATCTTTTGGTAACAGTTTCATTATAATAAAAAATAATAATATAAAATAGTTTAATAAGATGAAGGATATGATATGAAATACTTATTTCAAGTAGGTACTTCGTATAAAGTCATATACCTAGTCAATTAAACAGGTGAAACAATGATATCAAAATAACACCAAACTGCTATGTATTTCAAAACATTTGACCTACTATTAACTATACAACATTTTCTCTCAAAAACCATCCATCATCAAGCTTGTTTAGAGCCATACAAGCCATTCAGACATAATTAATTCAACGAAACATCTTTGAATTAAAACGACTAAAGCACTCAACGATCAATAGCATCACTTGTATCTGTTAATTTACCTTTGTTGAACCAATAGACAATAGAAACTAGTTTTCTTAATGAATATTTCAATTTGGAGCAAGGCTAGTGTGAAGAAATGGTGAAAATAAAATTGCAGCGTAACGACACACTTATTTATTTTGAAAGTTTTAACAAGAATGATCCACGTTTAACAATGGCCAGCTAATATATAGGCTTATCCCCTCCGCGTGGCTGGCTGGTAGGCATGGCGGTGGCATGGCGGCTGGCAGGAGGGGATGTCAACATGGCGGCTTGGCTTGACGGCGGTGACAGGCGACGTCACGTCCGTTACCACAGAACACATATTACTGTCCGTTACACTCGGCCATCCTGAAACAGTTGTTCCCACAGGAACAACAAAAATAATTAGCTCTCTAATAAATCAATAAGATCTTCGGTTTCCATTTGCTCATCCGAACTGCTAGCACTATCAGAAACTGTAACAATACTTTTATAGGGCCTCAACGAATCTGCAGCTACTAACCCACTAAAACTCTATATACTTCTAATTTGGTATCTATCATTGCCCAATACTTTTGTTACGACATAAGGACCGGAATGCAAGTCGTCAAGTTTAGTGTTAACTTTGGATGCTGAACAAGTAGGTGCTTGACGCGTTAGCAATAAATCACCCTTCTTATATATGTGAGCGGATTTTCGTTTCCTATCGAAGTTACGTTTCATTCTAGCGCTCGCTTTTAGTATCCTGACATTGCACCATATAAAACCAATCCGCTACTTCGAGACGATTCACGTTCATAGTGTCTACTGGATGTCTACTTAACGCATCTACATGTTTCATTCGTTCCCCCGGCCTATACTCTACGCTTATTATCTTGTAAAGAAAGCCACCACCTTGCGATACGTGGTATAACGTCACGTTTTGTAAGCGTAGCGCGGACTGCTGTACAATCAGTAACAATCTTAACCTTTTTTTTCTACTACACATATACGCGAAAACGACGCAAGGATTCTACAACGGCAAGAGTTTCAAGTTCATAACTATGATACATGCTTTCCTCTTTACTTGTCACCCTACTAAAATATAAAACGGGTCGCAACGTACCATCAATCTGCTATTCCTAATTTACACACAAAGCACAGGATCGTACAAAGCTAACACAGGCTCGGAACACAAACACTTTTTTAATTGTTCGAAACTATTGTTTTGATCACTACTCCATATCCACGAAGCTTTCTTTTTAGTTAAATCGGTTAAAGGGCGGGCAATGATAGCAAAATTGTAAATAAACTTACGAAAATAACTACACAACCCGATAATTATTGACGCACACTATGAACATTGGTCGGTGTTGGAAAACGAGACAACTTTGAATCGCCCGGTTGAATACCCTTAGCCGATATTTTATGACCTAAATACGTTATTTCATTTTGCAAGAACGAAAACTTACTCATGTTTAATTTTAAATTTTCTACTACAAGTTTGACAAGTACCGCTTGCAAAATGTCTAAGCCTGACATAACGTCATTCGAGGGTAAGAGTAAATCGTCCAGAAATGCCAAAATTTCACGTTTACCATGTTTGTTTTTATCATTTATAGTAGAGCCATTTTACTGATAAACCATTCTAAACATAATAAACAATTTCTGAATTGAAGAACTGACGTCGCTATAATTTTGTGTCAATAAACCTTCTTTCTTTTTAAATACCAGAGACGTTACTCTAAAAATCGAAATCTGACATCTAGAATCGAATGCATTGATTACTTGTGAATAAAAATCATCATAAATTAATAAATTCGATTGACAAATGTTTCAAATCCGTATAGATTAATTCACTTTAATCGATGTTTTAAAGCAGGTTAACCTCTCTTTGAAGATAAAATTGATAGACGTCAAATGTTGCCTATTAAATTGGCTCGACTATAACATTATTATTTTCAGTTCTACCTACAGATTCAACTATTTTATTTATCAACCGCATAAAAACGGATGGCGCGTTTCGCTAAACCGAATGGAATACGAGTGTACTCGAAATGACCCTGAGGTGTTATGGAATGCAGTTGTGTGTATCTTCATTACTAACACGTAATTATTGATGATGGCCTTGAACCATATCTAAACTCGTAAAATATTTGTGGCCCGCTAATTTCGAAACCTGATCGTCTATGTTTGGCAATGGAAATCTATCTTTTACGGTAATAGCATTTAAGGCACGGTTATCAACACACATCCTACTGTCACCGTTTTTCTTTTTGACTAAAATGACCGGAGATGCATAACTAGATTCAGACTCTTTGATAATCTCGGCATCTAATAAATCACTTTAGACTGAACTACTGCTTGTTCGCTATGCGATAATCGATAAGGCTGGCGGTAAATAGGCTGATCACTAGTAAGCTTTATTATTAGCATTATAATTGGCAAATCTATGGCAAGCAAGGGTAAGTACCTGGCTATTTGGCTGTAGTGGAGACTCCTGGCAGCTTTCAGCCCTGGTTAGGACCTCTCCCGGCGGCCACACGATAACCTCGCAGCCCATGTTGATGACTTTGATGTACCCGTCTTCACCAGTGAGCAGGGTGGATGGAAGAGAGTAGGCCACTCCCTGCAGCTCATGATGCCGAGGCGGTGTAACCGCATCGTTGCCGACCTTATTTCCGAGAACCCGCACTTGAATGATGGAAGAGCCAGGTGGAAGTCTCTCTTCGTTGACTGTGACGACTTTAAAGCGATCATGGTCTTTGATAGCCTCAATATCGCAAATGGGATCTTGAGTACGATTAAATTTGATTATGCCTTTGCTAACTGTCAATGTCATACCTTCGCTGTTGATGACAGGCTGACCGATTAAAAGATTAACATCGGCCATTTTGATGCTAGACAAGTAGGCGTGGCATTTCATGGTTATACCGTCAATTTCTAATTGAAATTCGACTTCTCCACGACTCGTTGAGAGTCCACCGGAGAATCCTTTTAAAATGACACTCGTCGGTTTGACATCCAATGACAATGCGTTCGATACTTGATCGTTTAAAACGTTGACTTGACTGCCGGTATCAATGTATGCTTTCACGTGGATGCCATTGACTTTAACGACCTTTTTGTATATTTCATTATAAGGGCGTAGTACATTTACTTCTTTTATGTTGACGGTTGAGATAGATCTTCTATTTTCCGTGGCAATTGTAGAACAACGTGCAGCAATGTGTCCCTTATTTCCACATTTATAACATGTACGTGTGTCAGGTAGGGAGCAATCACGCAGTAAATGACCAGTTTTCTTGCATCTCGGACACGGGTCTGTTTCGACATTGGGTGGCATTGACTTTTTATCCAGGTGAGATGGCCTACTCACCAAATTTCTATGAAACCTTGTGTCGATAGGTAAAGTACGGTAGTCGTCAAGTGCACATAAAAATCCTTCGTAAAGCTCTCCTGGCGTGTGGCATTGGAAGGCTCGAGCGTTAGGTTGTAGCGATAGTGGCAGACCACGAATGATACAGGAAACGCTGGCGCTATCGGATAACTTGCACCGGAAGCACATGGCGATTTTATCTTGATAGTATTTTGTCATCGTCTCTGTAGGTTGCTTCTTCCTTTGTAGTAATTCTTCAAGCATATTTCCATAATCGCGATATCGAGGAAATGCTCGCAATAGCATATCCTTCCATTGTTCCCACGTGTAATCGTAGTTCTCTAGACGATTATACCACTTCTTTGCTTGACCTCGCAGCTTATCTTGTAGGTAAAATGATTTAGTTGTATCGTCCCATCCATTTATTTCCCCAATTTGGTCAATTTTACGAATCCATGCTTGTACCGTGCATTCCTCACTATCAGGGTCAAATTCCGGGATTAAAGATGCAGCACGATGGACTTTTGACTTATTTGGAGCTTGGGGGTCATCTTCCAGGTTGCGTAAAGCCTTTACTACTTCTTTTTCCAGCAAATTCTTGAGCAGCTTCCGTGCAGGCGGTGAAGAAGTACCCTCATCTTCCTCCGACATTGATTCGTCAGGAGGTCGACAAACTTGTGGTCGATGTCGTTTCATCCCGCTTCTGATTTGTGAAGAAATGGTGAAAATAAAATTGCAGCGTAACGACACACTTATTTATTTTGAAAGTTTTAACAAGAATGATCCACGTTTAACAATGGCCAGCTAATATATAGGCTTATCCCCTCCGCGTGGCTGGCTGGTAGGCATGGCGGTGGCATGGCGGCTGGCAGGAGGGGATGTCAACATGGCGGCTTGGCTTGACGGCGGTGACAGGCGACGTCACGTCCGTTACCACAGAACACATATTACTGTCCGTTACACTAGATAAAAATTTTAATTGACATTTTCGACTTGCACGTGTACGAATTTTATTGGTCAAGGAAAACATCTTAATGGAGCGTCACAAGGGGATGAATTTAATATTCGTGTATTATATTATTACGCATTTCCAAAATATATTAGAATCTTAAGTATAAACACTTACAATATTACATATTATAACAAAAATAAAACATGCGCCGGCGAAAAATCTGTCAAGTTTGACAGCTGTCAAAGACAATTTCTTAATAACGCACAGATTACAGGACAAATATTCAGGACAATTTTCACACACGGCACGATCTGATCCCATACCATACTAAGCTTTCGCTTGTGTTATGGAAACCAGATGGCTAGATAAACATACATGTATAATTTTAAATAAATACTTAAATATAGATTATAAAATTACAAATGACAGATACAATATTCTGGCATCGGTTACAATGAATTTGGTGATAAATGGGAATATAGATTTTGTAATTGTTTCGCAAAATAAAACAATTTAACACAATGACTATCTAATAGAAAAAAATAGATAAACAGTTTCATTACGTTATTATAAAAATAATGAACAATGAACATCGATCATAATCGCGAGAAAGAAATCTCATTACTTAAGAGGGTTTTACTTAGTAATTAATAATTATGTTGATATATAAAAGAAATTGTGCATAAAATGGTTGTTTTTCTTTTATGATAAAATACGTTTACGATGTTGCGTGGATAATAGATTTCTTGTATTCTTTGAAGATAGGATTGTTATGGCGGTTGTAATAATATATGGCGTCGTAAAATCGTTCCATATAAATGAATTAGTGTAAGAAATTGGGTTATTGTATGTGTATATAAATATGCTATCGAGTTTTTCTTTGTTTGGTTCTATTTATTCAAATGTGTAGTAAAAGTATGTTGTTTACGACTGCAGCAAAATTGATATGGTGAGTATATTTTTATAATAATATTTTCATGATTAATATCGACACATAGGTACCTAATATGCTCACACAGAACACAACTTGTTTTACAAAATATTGAACGTACAATATTTTGTAAAAAAAACGTTCAATATCAATCAATTATTATTTATTGGACTACTGCCTACTGGTAAACCTTTTAAATTGAATATTTCATGTAATAGCTGTTGTTTTATATAAGTGTACTCTGAAGATAAGATGTTACGTGTTATAATTGTTTTTTTCAGCTAAAAGTAAAAGACAGTTCAACACTTTTGTCAGCTAGCATTAAAGTACAGTTAGTTTCTGAGTGATATAGAGCCAAACAAACCGTCTTTTTGTTTGAAACATTTGCTAAAATAACACCCTTTGTAATTAATCTCCCGAGCCTAGCTTACGATTTGTGGTTTCGGGTAGTTGACTCCATAATGTACCAAATTCTCAGTTGGATGTTCAGAGTGACAGGAATAATTATGGAGGAATTAATAAATCATTATCAATTTAGTTTGTTAAGTATGTCGGTTTGTTCGTACGTAGTGGGAGATCAAAGGTTTGTGTATAATCGAAATAATGTATAGACAATTTATTATTATTATGGTAGTTTGTAAAATGCGTAAGTGTAGAAAATGTTATTTATTTTTTAACTATTTAATACAACTACTTAGTACTGTACAAAATATGTAAAACAGTATAGTGTATTGGCGACCTTATAACTTAGTTTTAGTAGTTATATCTTCCAGGCAACCAGGGAAGAAGGTAATCAAGCTCAATGAAGTTTAAAAAGTTGTGCTGACGGAATTCGAAGCAGCGTCCTTCACAAAGCATAAGCAACGAGTTGATTCGCAAGCCATAGCCAAAATAAATGAGAAACAAAACATAATATAGTTTATGTATAAAAAGAGTGGAATACTTTCGGAGTATAATCACAACTTTCTTCTTTATACGCAAATAAATCAACGTAATCATGAACATCAGATATATTTATTATTATTCTTCAACTTGCTCTTTTCTTATGAGAAAATTGGATATATTCATTATCAAATGAATATTGATATGGTTGATCATGACAATGTAATATTGAAGTGGTTTTAAAGAGCAACAACGGACTTTCTTGCCGATTCTTCTCCGTAGAATATACTTCTGAAATCGGTGGTAAATGGTAAAATTATGTTATGAAGATTTAAAAGTGCTTCTAGAAGAAGCCTTATTGAATTAATAGATGCTTGAGTTGAGGGTTTAGTTAACAAAATATGTTATACGAGATCTCTCTAATGAAACGAAGGCATAAGAAGTAAAGCAGCAAAGGTATAATTTTCATAAAACTTTATAGATCAATTGGACAGCCAATTTATAGAATGCTAAACAAATAATGTTCAGTGAGCATTGGCCATAGTTAAAGATGTTTATTGCTTAATAAATACAGCAAAATAAACAATTTACTAGAGGCTATTAAACATTATAATTGCCAAGTCGTTCCCAATTACGTTTAATTGTTTACAAATTTAACGATCAGCGAATTTTCCTGTTCCCCTTGATTCTTGGTACTTCTGAAGTACGGGGAATAAATATAAAAATGTGCCTGAGATCATTAAACTAATAATAAGTTATATATAAATATAGCCAGAGAAAATTAAGCCAAAAAGGGACTATTAGCGGAAATAATTCGTGAAGTTCTGAAAATCGCCAGTTATTCCTTGACATCTACTTATATTAAGAGGAGGAGGTATATTTGCACGTGTGTTATTAAATAAAACTCAATTCTTTATTTCATAACAGTACAAAATAACATCAAATAAAAAATAAACGTGCAGAAAATTCTTCATAACTCTATTTAATTTTTCAACCAAGTCCATTACTAGCCAACTACATAATCTATCCCTTCATGTACCCGTCAATCCTTTACCAAAACGCGAGTTAGAAAATCCAATTTGGTTACGTAGAAACGTGGAAAACAAAGTAGGTTAAAAATAGGGAAACTTTAAAATGAATGAGCTGCTACTTCGCAAGTTTCAACCCCACTTGCAAATAAAGGATCTCAGCTGGAATACTCCAGCATTTTTGTATTTGAAAATGTATGCATGTGCAAGGAATGGCTATTTTATTCCATGAGAAAATCTAACAGTTCGAGGAATATTTCGGGTGTCGCGTTGAAGAAGATTGTACCGTGTTGTCTTTATGCCACATTCAAAATTCGTTTTACAAATGTTAGTATTTTTGCATATTGTTTTAAATGTCGTTTCTTTTTATTTCTTGTTGTCACCTTGCCTTGTAATAATATTTCAATTGTTGTTTCTTAGTTGATAAAATACTTCAAATGTTATTTTGCATCGAACCTGTGGTTTCTATTGAAATAGATATCCTTGCCTTTGACCAACTACAATGAAAGGAAATAGGAATCAAACAATATACAACATATCTTAATATGTATATATAAATCTCGTGTCACAATGTTTGTCTTCAATGGACTCCTAAACCACTTATAAAATAAATAAAATAAAAAGCCTTATATTTCCAGAAAAAAGAAACTTAAATAACATTTGTTTTTGTTTTTACTAAACTTAACCTATATTTGCCTTGTTTATATTAATTTAAATATATTTGTAGTTTTTAGTGTTTTGTTCAGTAACTATTTTGGTTCGTTTTCCAGAACCCCTCCTCGGGTGAAGGCCTCCTCCAACGTTTTCCATTTTTCCCTATTCAGGGCTTTATGTATCCAGTCGTGGCCAGCCGTCCTGACAATCTCGTCCTGCCATCTCGTAAGCGGCCTTCCTCTGCAGCGCTTGCCCAGAGGGCCGGTCCATGACGTTACTCTCCTTGTCCATCTCTGGTCCTGAAGTCGCGCTACATGTCCCGCCCACTTCCATTTGAGTTTTAGAGACTGGTTTAGTGCGTCAGTAGCTTTTGTTGTTTGTCTGATTTTAGTATGTCTTATTTTTTGTATTTTTCTTATGTTGAGCATACTGCGCTCCATGCCTCGTTGACATGTAGATATTTTCTGTCTTATACTGTTTGTAAATTTCCAGGTTTGACAGGCGTACGTTAAACATGGTAGGAGGCAAGACGTCATGACCTTAGATTTAATTTGTATCGCCATATTGCTTTTGAATATTTCTTTCTACCTACCTAAACCACTTAACCGATTATAATAAAATTCGCACACCATGTGCAGTTCGATCCAACTTGAGAGATATGATAGTTTAAACATGTAGGTACCTACCACGGGCGAAGCCGGGGCGGACCGCTAGTTTTACTATAAATGTTTATAGAACTGCATCCTCATGACTTGTTTTTGACAACAAATCTTCCTTATTATATTTTTGCAATAATATTTCTAAAATAGGTCTAAAATAGAGCTATGGTTACATCCCACTCTTACAATAAACCAAAAGTTTCAATTTAACTTACATTATACTTATTAAATTCTAATCTAATCACACTTTATGACACTGAAACCTACGATTCGATTATTACAAATATTACAACGCAGTTCATAATTAAATTTCCACTACAAAGATAACCCTTCAATATGAAAATGAACGCAAAACAGAGCAAACTATTAACTAGAGTACAACTAGGAATGGCTGGCAAGTCAGGCAGGTCAAGAATAAATTAGTCAACTGCGGTCAAAGCGCAAAACTCGAAATAGTGGGTCGTAAAGCAAACTTTGAACCTCAGTAATAGAGGTATCTGTGGTTTATAACTTTAAAATTACTTCAGAATAATTTACTCTTTATTTATTATTTATTATCATAATAAATGCAAATTATAATAATAGAAACTTGAATTTTGGATCCAAAAAGGAAAAAGCCTGAGGTCAAAGAATGGTTCAATTTAATCAAAGGAAATAAAAATATATAATCAACGAGGAAAATAAATCAACTATACTAATATTATAAAGCTGAAGAGTTTGTTTGTTTGCACGCGCTAATCTCAAGAACTACTGGTCCGATTTGAAAAATTCTTTCGGTGTTGGATAGCCCATTTATCGAGGAAGGCTATAGGCTATAAATCATCACACTAAGACAAACGGAAGCGGAGCCACGCGGGTGTAACCGCGGATCGCAGGTAGTTAATTATATTTAGATAAGTGTAATTAAATGAAGCAAAATACTGCTTCTAAGCAATTGCTGACAACTTTGAAATCCAGACAGCGCTGAATTTCTCTCCTACACATATAATATTTCAATTGTCTATTCTAAAAACAATTCAAAATAACACATCAGACATCAAATAGAACTAAAAGTTCTAAACTCAAATACTAACTTTTGTTTGCTTTGCCAGTAATGTTAATTAGATACTTCAATAATAAATCACTTTTGAAGTTAAGTATTTCATTTCTAAACAAAAGTTCATGCATCTCTTAATTAAATGTCATAATATAATAATTAATTATCTAGCGAATAGAGTTATATTTCTAATAGGTATAATAAAAGAATCTCTCTTTGTTTCTTTCAATAGATAATGTATATTTTTAACGTGCATATCTAAATAACGTAAAAATGAATCGCTAAATGTGTTGCAAAGCGCAAAACTAGAGAACGGCTGAAACGATTTCGTTAGATTTTAAAATGTAATATGTCCATTACCTACGAGAGTGGTTTTTATTGAGAGAAAACGTAAACATGTACGGGCGAAGCCGAGCGGATCGCTAGTAATAGATATTATTTAAAAAATGTATATCTGTAAAAAAGTTGAATATCTGTAGATTTTACAAAAATCTCTCGAAATATATTTTTATCTAAAATCAATACTACTAAAGCTTATAGATAAGTGTCGTATCCTACTAATATTATAAATGCGAAAGTTTGTGAGGATGTGTGTGTGTTTGTTACTCTTTCACGCAAATACTACTGAACCGATTACAATGAAATTTAGCACACATATAGAGGGTAAGTTGAATTAACAGTTAACACATAGGATAGGTTTTATCCCGAAAATCCCACGGAAACGGGAACTATGCGGGCTTTTCTTCGAAAAGGCGGGCGAAGCCGCGGGCAGAAAGCTAGTCTGTAATATTTCCGTGGTTAATGACCTTTCATCCAACACGATTTTATAGGATTTGAAAGATTTGCGAGGATTTTGAACTGCTAAGCGCTTTGGATATTCACTAATTGCTGAGGTAAGGCTGCGTTTACATTAATAATAAGATTTCCTATATTGAAATATTTCAATAATATATAATAGAAATGAAAAAGTATAATATACTAGCGGTCCGCCCCAACTTCGCCCGTGGTACCTGTTTACGTTTTCTCTACATAAGAACCATCGTCGTACTTCAAGGAATATTATAAAAAAAGTATTATTGAAATCGGTCCAGCCACTCACGCGTGACTAAGAGAAAAAGGGTCATCATAGAAGGATTAAAATAGAAATATGTAAGATGATGAAGCATATTATTGTTATGAATACATTGATACATAAATATATATTAACAAATAAGACAATAATTCATCTACATAATTGGTATACATTATTACAGTGTAGTTGGTAGTTTAACAATAAATATTATTTTCAAAATCCCCATTGTTACAAAGATTTCTTTTTATGTAATAATAAATATATTATATCTAAGTTGTTACTATTAACAAGACATCAGCAGTTTTAAAGTTTAAATATGCAGTAAAAGTAGCTTCATCTGTTTTTCGCTGCCGCTTATCGCCTCGCTCATATCTCGGTTTAACCTTAAAGCGTTTTATTCCTCTCTACATTAGACACAGTAGGTATCTAGATGTGATCTGGGTTAAAAAAGCTAAGGTTTGAAGTCTGGTTGCTTGATCTAATCTAATCGGTATATGAGCGGTCGGAATACCGACTGAATTTGCTGTTATTGTGTGCATAAAAATAATGTAATTGTATTGCGTAATATATTATTATGTATTCTGCTATTGAATTTTTAATCCAATTAAATTATTATATTAATTACGTAGTTTCATTTACTTTCATTTCAGTCTTGTAACAAAACCGTTAAAAAGTCTATAATTCCTAAATATTATCTTCTTATATATAAAAATGAATCGCAAAATGTGTTGGTAAGCGCATAGCTCGAGAACGGCTGAACCGATTTCGATAATTCTTTTTTTATTATATTCCTGGAAGTACGAGGATGGCTCTTATGTAGAGAAAACGTAAACATGTACCACGGGAAAAGCCGGGGCGGACCGCTAGTTTACTATAGTTCTGTAGGCTACCAAATGGAAACCTATACGTCATTGCTGCCACAAATAGCCTCAATATGCATGGCCATTCATCTATCGATTTATATTAATTAATGTCCATTAATTACACCACATTTAGTATTATAAATCATGTACAAACAGTATGGATTGTTGCTCCTTTGTATTTTTTTAAAGTCTATTAAACCGACTTGAAAATGTGGAGGTTCTCTAATCGGATATACTATAAACGTGAAGTCCCTTTTTTATAGAAGCGACTGTCAAATTTTTGTAGGTTCTATTTTTCATTTGAAAGAATTAATTGAATAATAAATTGAACTTTCGATTTTTATATACATAACTAGCTTTCCGTCCGCGGCTTCGCCCGCGTTTTCAAAGAAAACCCGTTGCCGTAGGATTTCCGGGATAAAACCTATCCTATGTCCTTTCTCGGGTATCAAAATATCTCTATACCGAATTTCATGCAAATTGGTTCAGTAGTTAAGGCGTGATTGAGTAACAGACAGACAGACAGAGTTACTTTCGCATTTATAATATTAGTATGGATATATAATAGAGGTATAGTTTTTTCTCAATTAATTTACTACTAGTTGGAGCGACTCTCACGTTCTTGTACAGGCTGTGTTTAATTACTATAATTTATGACATGAATGCACGTGGTTTTACAATCAGCCAATTTGAATGCAAACAAAACAATTTCCTTTAGACAATATGGTCTGCAAATATATGAGTATAGAGGGTTTTCTAAATGTGTGCAATTGTGCATAGGATTTAGTTGATTAGAATAAAAACAATATGTTTCTATTTAAAAGTACATAAGTAGCTATAATATATTAAACGTATTGATTCTTTAAATATAATTCATAAACGTACACTTTATAGGAATAAAAATTGATTAGTATTTTTTTTTAATCATTCCTTAAGGAAAATTAATGCTAATTTTAGTTGAAAATTCGACGTTCAAAAACTAAACGTTTCATTTCAAAGTGAACCTAAATATTTATTTAACTAGCTTTCCGCCCGCGGCTTCGCCCGCTTTGTCTAAAACATAATAAATTATATACTATTACCTTCCTCTTGAATCACTCTATCTATTAAAAAAAACCGCATCAAAATCCATTGCGTAGTTTTAAAGATTTAAACATACATAGGGACAAAGAAAGCGACTATGTTTTATACTATGTAGTGATATACAAGTACTTTGCAATACAAAGAATCATTTAGAGATGAAATAATAATAAAATAGCATTTCTTTTATCACTGCATCGCTATAAAACTTCTATATTTTATTTGTTTACTAAAACACTTATTTATATTCTACAGTGGAAGACACATATTGTTTTAAAGTTTGCGACTGAAAGAGTTTCACTCGTGTAGTCCAAGAAAAATAATGTTGTTGTTTCTGGTCATCTATACTAATATTATAAAGCTGAAGTTTGTTTGTTTGAACGCGCTTATCTCGGGAACTACTGGTCCAATTTGAAAAATTATATCACCATTTGATATGTTCGTGATCCCTGAGTGCTTAGGCTATGTATGTACCACGGGCGAAGCCGGGGCTAGTTGTTTATAGTTTGTCTGCGTGATTCTATCGTCAGTGAACAGATTTAGTTTATTCCGCTAAGATTATTATTTTTCATACAGCACAGATAAGGATATAAATTAATTTATCACAAAGATTTGTATGAAATGCCTTTTTTCAAAATAAAACGTTTATCTCTGCCAAATGTAAGTTTAGATCAGTTTTTAAAATCCATCTACCCTCCCAAAATTATGCTACATTTTTTATAGCAAGACAGTTGATCTATAAAAAAATATATAATTAAACTAGCGGTTCGCCCCGGCTTCGCCAGTGGTACTTATGAAAAATCGATGTTGGCCGATTCTCAGACTTACCCGATATGCACAGAAAATTTCATGAGAATCGGTCCACCCGTTTCGGAGGAGTATGCAGACTAACATTGTGACACGAGAATTTTATATATAAGAAAGATTTACTATCAGAAGCATTTAAGATCAAATTAAATAAGTTACTGAATAGTGTTAATATACCTTTTCCCCTACAAAAATACGCATATTATTTAACAGTTCAGTTCCAAGGTTTATTCCCTTCAATTTCTTCTGTATAACAATACGCAGACGAAGCAAGACGAAACATAAAACTTTATGACAATTCGTCGGATAAACGATGCGTTTACATCCATAGTGCTGGCTGACTCATGGTTATAAGGTACGTGTCACAAAGATGTATGAAGCGATATTAATCCATGCTATGAACGTTAATCCATACTAATATTATAAATGCGAAAGTAACTCTGTCTGTCTGTTATTCAATCACGCCTTAACTACTGAACCAATTTGCATGAAATTTGGTAAAGAGATATTTTGATACCCGAGAAAGGCTTTTTTACTTTTTACCCCGGGACATAGGATAGGTTTTATCCCGGAAATCCCACGGGAACGGGAACTATGCGGGTTTTTCTTTGACTGCGCGGGCGAAGCCGCGGGCGGAAACCTAGTAATTTTATAAAGCTGACGAGTTCGTTTGTTTAAATTTGGAAGTTATTATTATTATAGAATCACGCTAAGGCTAATAGAATCAAAATAACAATGAAAAATGCGAAGAAAGAAGCAGCAAGAAACAGTTAGTTAAAAATATTAATATTACATAAGTGCTTTAATTGTCAGTTTGTTAAATAACATCTATTTCTTTAAAAGGAATTAAGTGTTTGCTTAAATTCAGCCACGATAATGCATCAAACTCAAACATTTATTTATTCAATTAGACTTCTTATTAAAGAACTTTTGAGTCGTCATAACATTTTTTAACATTTACCACCGATTCAGAAAGCACAATTATCAATGTGCTGATCGTGCCTTAAGTTACTTCATCAACCAAAGCATTTGAATGCTTTAAAGCTATAATATCAAATTCAACTGCTTTACTAATCGAACCCAACAACTAAACGAACATAAAACGAAACAAAAAGAAGTAACTTTTCTAATAAGCTACACTTTCATCTAGCAAATTTAGATAAAAGTGTAGCTTATTACTCGCTCACTATGTGCACTGCCTTACCTACTTACTGTATCATAAATATACATTCTTATTCATTGTCTTTCCTTGTGTATGGAACAATCTTGATTAGGGCATATTTTATTAACTCGCTGTGGCTCAGTGGTTGTGATTATATTTGTAAGAATATTACGGGTTCGATTTCATAACAAAAAAGTAATTTATTATGTTTGATAACGCATCACGAACTTTAAAATAGGACACTTATTAGGTTATAATCTACACTATATAAATAATATTATTTGTTTGTACGCTCTAAGGAACTACTGGTACGATTAGAAAAATTATTTCGGTCATAGATAGCCCATTCATCGAGGAAGGCTATAGGCTATATAATATCATCACGCTAAGACCAACAGGAGCGGATCAGGTTTTATAATAAAGGGAACAATGTCGTATGATTCAGCTAGTCATTTTCACGATGGAATCCAAGTTATTTTTAATAACATTTTTATTACACTTTAATAAAAATCTGCATATTATTCAACAACTAACCATACTCTTATAACAATTGATTTTTTCTTAAAGTTAATTAACCGTCATGTAGTTCCTTTGAAAGGATAACTTGTAAAATATAAAGTATTTTCTATCGTGCAATATCAATAAGAGATGTCAAATGCAGGAAGAAAATTCTAGTTCTTATATTGGTTTAGGAAGCTAGAAACTGACTTGTAATAGGTCCTGTATTTAACAAGTAAATATGTTATACTTCATCACTACATAATATATTCTTTTATATGAATAATAATATCATATAGGTAGTATATTTAACAAAAAACTAAACCACCATCAAATTGTTTGAACTAGACCAAATTGAAATGAAACCACACGGAATATAGCTATCAAATAAAAATAGAATCATCAAAATCGGTTAATCCTGTCAAAAGTTCTGAGGACACAAACACAAAAAAATATACAGTCGAATAGGCAAGGTTGTCAATTCGACTGTATAATTTTTTTTTCAACTCCTTTTTTCGGTCGGTCGGTTATAGACGATCTATAGATATGGACGCTATCTAATAGTTTTTATATGTTTGTTTATCTATACGCACATCACGCAAAAAATAATATAAGTAATTGAATGTTATTTCCACGGAAGTCTTATTTTTAATCAAAGCTCCATTTGAGAAAGGATTTTAGCTTCTACATTGATGAACGGTGTCGGTATTTACATAATAATTTATTTTCCCTCTAAACTATGAATATTAATTGCTAATACAGATTAAAAATAAATTCCTATACAAGTATTTAGTACCTAATATTCTGTGACAATACATTTAATTTTATGGATGGCTGTGTAACGATTATATTTTACTATTACTTTCGTACAAAGAAGTACCAGATATTTGGCTGTTATTTAATTATAAGCATAATATTAATAGGATTATAGAAGTAACAATTTCAAAATTATATAAGTCATTTTCTCTCCAGAAATTCTTTATTCATTAAACTAATGGCAAATGATAATAATTATTGGTATATAAAATACAAAATCATACATTTAACAGTTTCATATTACCGAAACAAGAAACACTTCTTGACTTATTAAATAACTAGCTGTTCCGCGCGGTTTCACCCCCGTGGCTCCACTCTTGTTGGTCGTAGCGTGATGTTAATATATGTATAGCCTTCCTCGATAAATGAGCTATCTAACACCGAAAGAATTTTTCAAATCGGACCAGTAGTTCCTGAGATTAACGCGTTCAAACAAACTCTTCAGCTTTATAATATTAATATAGATTATAGATTTACATGAGATGCCTTTCAGGTGCAGTGAAGTCAACTCAGACGAAATAAGAACACCCTTCAAGACAATGCTCGATCAAAACTTTTCATACAAGTTTCGAAAGTTGCAAGAGCATAATATTTCTAAATACTTTAGTCTCAGCATAATTCAACACGTCTAGACGGGTTCATAAAGCAGTGTCCAAGATTTAAGTTAAAACTAGATACTTGATGTTTAAGTTATATTAAGTATTGTCTTGCGTTGTGAATAAAAATGAAAATTGAATGCTATGTTTGCTATTGAACGATGGTTGAAAAAAGTTTAAAGTTGATTGAAATTTTTTACTGATTTTAAAATAGTAGGTGGGGCCTATGTTCCACTGTTTATACTACATATAATACAATGTAAATTGTGCAATGTGCATACTTAAACTGAGCAGCAAAATCTGTACTTTAAGTCTATAGACTCTACTCTTGAAAAGAAACACAAAAATTAAAAAAAAAAAAAAACTTTATTTCGTGCTCCTCTAAATCGAACGCCTGAAATTTCGATGCAAGTTTAATCTATGATGTTTTCTCTAGTTTTATCTAGGACGTTTAGTCACATTTACTGCTTCCATAGAATATAAGAGCCCCTGAAAATCCCCATCACGTACAATTAAAACAATAATCAGTATTGCTGAAGTGCATTCAGTAATTATACTCATTGTTCACGATAGCATTGTTTCTCTCCAAGTAATTGTATGCGTTACGCAGTGGATATGGGAAATTGCTGGAACACATTTTATTCGTAAGTGCTTTATTCTATTTGTGAATAAAATTGAGTTGTTTAAGAGTAACTATGTGACGTTATAATGATGTGGATCATGGACTATAAAAGGTATCCTATTATTATTTTTATAGGATTTATTTTTCATGTATAACTAAATGTTAGTGAACTTAGCAGATCATTTTTAGCAGATCAAAAAAAAAATGTGAGTTCTTATCGCGTGCAGTTGAGTTCTACAGTTCCTGATACTTTTTAGAAATACTCGCGTAAAATGAAACACTAGAAAATTTATTTATGTCATATTTCATCACGCCGTAGCATCATGCCGTAGTATCATGCCGTAGCATCATGCCGTAGCTTCATGCCGTAGCATCATGCCGTAGCATCATGCCGTAGCATCGCGCCGTAGCATTACGCCGTAGCATCACGCCGTAGCATCACGCCGTAGCATCATGCCGTAGCATCATGCCGTAGCAACACGCCGTAGCATCATGCCGTAGCATCATGCCGTAGCATCACGCCGTAGCATCATGCCGTAGCATCATGCCGTAGCATAACACCGTAGCATCACACCGTAGCATCACGCCGTAGCATCACGCCGTAACACATGCCGTAGCATTACGCCGTAGCATCACGCCGTAGCATCACAGCGTAGCATCACGCCGTAGTATCACGTTAAGCCGGGTCCAGGTCGGGTTTTTTCAAATGTCGTTTGTTAAGGTAAAAACGCCAGAACTATTTCTAAAAAGTATCAGGAACTGTAGAACTCAACTGCACGCGATAAGAACTCACATTTTTTTTTGATCTGCTAAAAATGATCTGCTACGGGAAGTTGGCAGATCATTTTTTCAAATGTCGTTTTTTAAGGTAAAAACGCCAGAACTATTTCTAAAAAGTATCAGGAACTGTAGAACTCAACTGCACGCGATAAGAACTCACATTTTTTTTTTGATCTGCTAAAAATGATCTGCTAAGTTCACTAACATTATAACTAAAACCTATTCGAGTGTATATTTTTTTATAGGCTGGTTTTAAACGGGAAGAAAAAAATATATATATTTAACTATTAAATTTTATGATTAATGAAGCTAAAACGCTCCTAAAGCTATTATTCCACTATTGAATCTTCACTATCATTCTGGTAGAAAATGATGATAGAATTTCACTTCAATGTAATTCGTCTTAAAATCAGTTAGGTAATTCTTACTTTTTGATATCGCTGGCCATTGTAAATGAAGTAGGTAATAAACTCGAACTGTATCTACATAATGATCAATTTAAATTTTAAACCAAAGAGAATACAAATACTACAATTTAAACTAAAATAGATTGAAAA
Organism: Colias philodice; assembly: GCF_061535455.1. NCBI lineage: Eukaryota > Metazoa > Arthropoda > Insecta > Lepidoptera > Pieridae > Colias > Colias philodice. The sequence goes on along the minus strand of NC_143107.1, from coordinate 7,459,894 downwards.
TTGTCAAACACCACAATTATAGCTTATTAATCCTAAACCAATATTATTTCGACATAATGTATCATATTATTATGAAGGAAAAAGTAAATGTGTGCTCTTATATCAATCATATTGTATCGTTGCACTAATAAATTAAAATTTATAGAATAAAACGTTAATCTATATTGTAAACAAATATGTATGCTAATATGTATTATAAAGAGCAAAAGATTGATTTCAATAGTTTGTTATGATTTAACTCTTTAATCAATTTGAAGAACTTTATACTAACGATTTTAAAAATGATTTCACCATTAAAACTAAAAACATCGTTACCAAGTAACATAGTCTTTATTTAATTATATCTCTGATCAATCTGCGAAAAACTGGGCCAAGCAGTTAATCAAAATACTAGTTTCACTCGCGTTCAAACCCTCTGTCAAAAGCAAGTATTTTTAAAGCTCATGTCACAAGTGTTTTTCTGGTACATAAGCTACATCACTGCTAAGTATCATCAAAATTATTTCAGTAGTTTTTGCACGAAAGAGTAACAAACACACATCCACACAAACTTTCACAGTTATAAGAACTATATGATGACATGTGACTAGAAACCCTCTCTTGGTCAGCTTAGTGGATTATGAGTTAAGCCCTTAGAGGGAGCAGAGGCAATACAGCTGACGAAGATGATGACAGATTTTATATGTGTGTGTGTAAAGGACCTAAATTCCCTTGATATGTGAACTCCTGAACGTCGGTAAAAAGGTACACCGTCGGTAAAACAGTTTTTCAGCTTTCAAATGTAATTTATGTGATTTTGAAAGGGCAGCTGCAGAGTTTCTTGCTAGCTCTCTGTAGAAACTGCTTTCCGATCCGGTAGTACCTACATGGTAAAATTATGGTATGACGATTCAAAGTGCTTCTAGAAGAAGTCTAATTGAATAAATAAAATTAATGTTTGAATTTGAGTTAAATGGTCGCTTTTTTGTGAGAAGTATTTCTAAGTCATGTTAAGAAAAGTTCTTTCTTTTATAGTTATTATTTCATATTAATGAAATATTATATTATAAGTACGAAATAAATTGAGAATATTGTATCTACATACATACAACACAAAGTAACCTTACAAAAAGTCAGGTAAAAACCTCCAACCCAAATCCACGAAAGATTTTAAAATACAACAGGTTATCAAATAAAGCCCTCGACAGATTTGCGGAAACGTTTTTCATGTAAAGGAACCACAAAGAAGAAATAATTTATAAATACAAAATGTTCAACAGAGGTTTTTGAATGGAATCGAGCTATAAATCTTTCTGTTCGTTGCTATGCTTCCGTGTGTGTTTCCGTGTTTTTATACTCTTTACCCGACTGTAACAAAAGGAGGGTTTTACATGTGTACGTATAAGATAATATGTTTTGTCATTACGTCGGAGAGGATTTGTAGTGAAATAGTTTCATAATTTTAAGCTAGAGAAAGTCAATTAATATAACAGATTAGCTAAAAATTTGAAATACATTTTATTTTCAATGGTATATGCAACGACTGAAGACTTAAATGTGATTTTTTCCTTAGTTAAATGTAGGTATAATTAATATTGGTGATGAGGATATACAAAATATTTCAGAAAATAATTTTCATATTACCTTCATAAGCAAGCAATATTCCTATAACCTTTTTAACTCATAACGCAATATCATTCCCACTTCGATTGTGAAATTTTAAAAAGAAATCGCAACAATAACCTTAGAAAAGTCCCATTAATTGAACGAATTTCTCCATTATCGCAAACTGTGAAAACCTTTCAAAAATAACTCATTGTTTGCAGAACAATTCTTCGAAGCTTGCCCGATGGACAAAAAATTAAAAGCTTCATGTTTATTTCAACACCTACAAGGTTTTTTAAGGATTGTGTTCACCTATTGTAAGAGGTTTTATGTTAATTTGCATTTTGTGTTGAAAATGGTGTTCTTTTATTTTCGGTGATGGTTCGGAATTCTGATTTGTGTGTGTGTGAAAAATATATTATATTTTGACGACGGGATAGTATATTTCTAATAGCATGATGATAACATCAAACATACATAATATATAGGTATATTATTGTCTGCCGTGTCCACTCCAAGGCGCTTCCAGAATGGTGGTCTTGCCCTAAGAAAAACCAGTCATTTGTAAATTGGTCATGTTCATCCCGCCATCTTTTCTTCGTCCTATCGCGACGCGACGTCCTCTATAATATTTTGTTCCTGGGCTCCACAAACTAGTTATCTTGCCCACAGTTTATTTATGCATTATAATATACCAATGTATAATTAATATTTGTATATATTGTCTAGTTTCGTTTTTGGAAGGAGGGAGCATTATTTTAAATTTCAAGAAATATTTATTTATAATTTAAAAAATTTGCACACTATTTTAATATCAGATGGTTTACCTATTGCTCTATCCATACTTAATATTATAAATGCGAAAGTAACTCTGTCTGTCTGTCTGTTACTCAATCACGCCTTAACTACTGAACCAATTTGCATGAAATTTGGTATAGAGATATTTTGATACCCGAGAAAGGACATAGGATAGGTTTTATCCCGGAAATCCTACGGGAATGGGTTTTTCTTTGAAAACGCGGGCGAAGCCGCGGGTGGAAAGCTAGTTACCTATATAAAGGTACGTACATAGGTTGATCAGTATCAGTGAAACATTAACAAATACATTACAAACTTTAATAACTCTTTTTCTGTATTGTCATTATTTACAAAACTTTGAATTCCTCAAAGTCTATCACTATAATAAACATCAAAAGGGACCTTATTCCCTCTTCCCTAAGATATAAATTCCCATATCAAAGTACAAGATAAACTAGTGGTGAAGACATACTGACAAATAGTTTGCTGCTAACAGCTGTATTACGTCCAACATATTTCATGCTATTGAATGAAGATATCTCAAATACGATTTGTGGGGTACTTTTAAACGATATTTAAGAAAGAGATGTATTTTCGCTGGTTTTAGGTTAGAGTTTATTGCTTTCTTTTCTTCTAGATATAGGTCATGTTTCGTATTATTATACTAGATATCAAAATATTTGTTGTAATTTTTTTGTACATGAAGAATAGTCTTGTATAGGAAGGATATCTATAGAGTTTCTTTCCGGGCTTTTTCGATAGTGAATGCGTAAACGACTTTGTACCTAATTACTGTCATACTATGGCAGACGGCAGTATTGTTAAAATGTTACAAATAATATCTTCAGGAGCCCTGTTTGCATATAATTTTATTGTTCAAAAATGTGTGAACCTTAAACAAAAAAACTAAGCCTCCGGCCTTTTAAAAACAAGAAAGCGCCTATACAATACTTTCTCCCAAATAACTGACTGCTATGTTAATTAAAACTCATATACAAATATATAAATTTTATGACAAAATTGCTTCTATCTGAAAGTCCTTTTTGAACCAATACAGAGTGAATTTAAATCAAAATCAAGCAATCACTTTGAAATAACTGTTCAACAATCTATGAAATTCGAAGTGCATTTAACGTACAATATTATCAAAATACTATGTTTAATTGTACAATATTTTACCTACATTTACCCTAATTTACTAACTTGTGGTTTAGAACCACACTGTTTAATTGAACGTACAAATATGGTTGCAATTATGAATCATTGTGTCAAAAATGAATATTTTATCGTTCATTTTGAAATAGAATTATTTACAAGTTAATTTAAATCTTCTCTACCTAAGTTTCATTTTCAGGCAGTTAATTAAGGTACCTAATATAATTATTGAATAAGTCCATAATATATTAGGTAAAAAAAATTGGTTGTCTGTAAAGTCGGTTTACTGACGATAGTTGAACGTGACAACGGCCGATTTTGCATCTTTGTCGCTCGTTCCGCGCTCTCGCTTGCACTTCAAGCCTACGGAACGCCTCAGAGCGCGAGGTAACGCCGCATGAGTCATGTTTTTTCGTGCGTGCAGCCGGCTATCGAATTGTAAGACGTTGTCACTTGTCACGTCAAAAAAAAATGTAAGTGATACACATTGAGGTATTATTATAGAGAGGACACCACGAACAAAATCTGTGCAACAAGCGCGGCGGTGCGGGCCGGCTAGTGAGTCATATACTTTGTAGATAATATTCTGCCTCTTATTACTTATAAATAAAAACCAATCAATGTAACAAATAATTAATATTGTTTATCTTATTAAAAAAATATGAATAAAATTATCAATTAAAACCAATCAATGTAACAAAAAAAAATGGTTTGAGACGATTGACTCTAACTCGTGTTACAAATAGTTTATTAGCGATGCCCTCTCTAGTACGTAGTACATGTAACTCAATGGTGATACATCTATTAATAAACACAATATTATGTATTATGCTAACAATCAACTCTTTGATATCAAATTAGTAGTAAATATTAGTAAAAATATAAATTTAAAACCCTTATTAGCTAAAAGAAGTAGATAAATACCTACCATTTATTATTATTCTTCGATATAAAACTACTTGATAAAAATAAGCAAAGACAAGACACGCGCTATATTTAACTCAGTTGAAATAAAGTTTTTAGCATTTATCGAGATAATAATTACTGTAAAAAGACAAAAAGTTAAATACGTGACGTTAAAACGTTATATTTCTTTTTTGTCAGGCGTTTAAAACGATTCTTCGTAACGTGGTAAGACAAATGCTAGCTTTCTTCTGAAAAAAGACTAGCTTTTTGTATGAATGGATAAAGATTATATTTTTATGTGAAATATAAGTAAATTTTGTATTGTTATGTTGTATCGAACTGCTGTTTTAGTCAATAAAATTATACTTCACTAGGTACTTCAATTAGTTTTTATTTAAATTTGAAAATAAATTAAGTATAAGATAAAACTAATAATAAATAATAAACAGTAGTGAGCATATGCAAACATTTCAGATGTTACATTATAATAATTAATAAATAATAAACAATTTCAGATATAATTTCAGATGTTACTTTAAATACTTTACAAAATCAGTAACAATATAAATTAAATACTAACATACAACAATAATAATAACAAACTTAAAACAATGTATGCAATGTATCTTAAATCTCATCAACTTCCCAAACAGCATTTTAAAACGTTGACTCTTAACAGAACAATATTTCACCTGTCACGTATACAGTACACTCTCTAAATAATATCCCTCTTTAGAGAGCAATTTAAAAAAACAATCTTAAACTCGAACGAGGGGATTTTTATTACAGCGCCACCTAGTATCCATTTTTCAGGCACGATGAATGACGTCACTTTGAGCTGTCAAAGTTTAGCAAGATTGAGTCATTTGCTACACTGATGGACGGAATTTCGTGAAAAGTGAGTAAAAATTACGTTTCCCCCGTTTATTTATGCGGGAGGTGTTTGAAAAATGCGCGCCCTGGCCTGTTTACAAAAGAAATTCGGCGGGAAATTTTGAGGTTATGTTAAATGTCACTTTGTACGTAATTTCGTTTTGACATATTTGTGTTATGTGGAGCTTGGGTAATGTGACTTTTTTGTTTATTTATGTATGACTGCCACATAGCTTCACTCACGGACGAATCAGCAATCAGCAAAATCAAGTATTTCTATAGATTGTTATTATGATGTTTTTTTTTATATGAAAGAAGGCAAATGAGCATGTGGATCGCCTGATGGTAAGCAATTCCACAGCCCATAGGCATCTACAGACGTGTCCGAAGATGTGTTGCCGACAAAATGATATATATATTACTGTTAAGTTTCATCTCAATCGTGCTGTAGTTTTTATGTGAAGGAATAACAAACAAACATACATACATCCAACCTCACAAACTTTATTAATAGTATTAGTAGGACTAAATAGAAATACATTTTTACTGTCAAACAAAAAATCTATATTATATCTCATTATGTCCATACTCCAGCCGCCATAATTTACCTTAATTTCGTCGTATTGTTAGAAATTGATCAATTTGATGCCTATTCACTAAGTATGGAAATTAGATTCTGATCTTACATTACACTCAGCGTTTAATGCTCTATTATTATGCAATAAATCTTATGTAATCCATACTAATATAAAGTAACTCTGTCTGTCTGTCTGTTACTCAATCACGCCTAAACTACTGAACCAATTTGCATGAAATTTGGTGTGGAGATATTTTGATACCCGAGAAAGGACATAGGATAGGTTTTATCTCGGAAATCCTACGGGAACGGGTTTTTCTTTGAAAACGCGGGCGAAGCCGCGGGCGGAAAGCTAGTATAATATAAAGTACAAAGTTTTCTGTAATTGAAATGGGAATTCCTTATCGCTATAATGTGGGATGTGGGAGTGGGAGTGGGATCGCTATCCCACTATACCTACCTACTTATAACCTGGGTCAAACTGGATAGACTAAAGTATCTAATGGTGAAACATATAATATATCTATGTAATGCTAAGTGAAGACAAACACACTGAAACATTAACACCATATTGATCTAATCGGAAACTTTCTGAACAAATACTGTAACTTGCTAGTTGTGGACGGCGTTAGGCGATAGTGTGACAGTCTGTTTGAAATGGATAGATTATCTATAATATGTAAGATACGATGTGTTGGTTATAGGAAGTTAATTGTCCTATTTGTAGTTAAAATAATATTTGTAGATCCTTAAATTATCATTCACAACTAAATATTTTTGATGGTCTATCATGTAATGTAAATTCATATCATGATAATTTAATTTGATTGAACATGCGACAAAATGAAAAAGTTTTTTGATATACTAATCTATAAGTATAAGAGAATCATTACAATTGTTGCCATAAAATTTAAACGTGGATAACGTACACAAAAGTTATACAATGTACAAGTCCGTTAAAATTATTCACAAAAACAATTACAAAGTAAAAATGCCCTCGTCCTTTCGCATAACACCATTCTAACGCGGAGGGCGGGGTCCGAGAGATTTATAAAAGTGCTTTTGGCAATATCCAAGACAAGTTATACCAAACTTGACATAACGTATTGTAGGGTAATAAAATGCCCAATCAGCAAGTTTAAAAGATAAACAACAATATAAGCAGTGGGACTTTTAGGAGGGTAGATAAAATTGCTGATATTTCGATATTTCTGTGTTTTTTGTAGTTCTTGTATTGTTTTTACTGTGATGCGCATTTCAATTCGAAATTTAAAAATTACGATATAATATGTCAGTATGTTAAAAGCTAGCCTTACGCGCGGTTTCATTTGCTTTAACTGGTGTTATTCCGATGTATAACGAAACAATCCAAATCAGTCAAAAAAACTGCTAGTTTTTTTCGTAAAAGATCAAATAAACATTCATCCTCTCAAACATTCACATAAATAATACATATTAATAGCATGCGACATTTATGACAACTATATAGATTTTCTTAGTACTCGCGCGCAAAGCTGCAGGCAACAGCAAGTATGTTTATAAACAATGTGTTTTCTGGTTAAACGCGTGTTCTTATTCTAAAGGGTAGAAGCTTGGTAGAAAAGAAAATTGTGTTCCAGGAAATCTTGACTATTTTTGCATCAGATAAAACAAACATTTTCTTAAAATGAAAGCGTATGTGCAAAATTTCTTCTTCTTATTCTAAAATGGAAACTCCCGATCCCCATGATTGTATTAGATAAGATTCTGTCAATGTCGAAACAAATTTTTGTCTTTACGGCTATTCAGAAACGGTAGAATCGATTTTCACTTTCTCTGTTATTTTGTAAGATATTTATGGTGACACTTGTTTAAAACTATCAGTTTAACTTATTGATTAATGTTTAGTAAAATTGATGAAATCGACCATCTTATTTTTCTAAGAACAGTCTGCGTTGACACACCTTCAACGAATTTTAGTTTAAAACAACTATTTATTTACTTACCGATACATAGAGGACACATTTAAACATCTACTAGAAAACGACTCTCAGGATATTATTTTTATTCGAGTACATAATTATCTATACTTATAAAGATTGTTTGAACGACCTAATCTCAGGAACTACTGGTCCGATATTTAAAATTCTTTCGGTGTTAGATAGCCCATCTATCGAGGAAGGTTATAAGCTATATCATCACGCTAAGACCAACAGGCGCGGAGCAATGTGGGAGAAACCGCGGGGCACAGCTAATCCATACTAATATTATAAATGCGAAAGTAACTCTGTCTGTCTGTCTGTTACTCAATCACGCCTAAACTACTGAACCAATTTTCATGAAATTTGGTATGGAGACATTTTGATACCCGAGAAAGGACATAGGCTACTTTTTATCCCGGGAAAATGACGCAATCCTGGAAATCCTACGGGAACGGGAACTATGCGGGATTTTCTTTGACTGCGCGAGCGAAGCCGCGGGCGTAAACCTAGTGCTCTATAAATCCTCATTTACCTATACATATACATAAAGCATAGAAAAGTAGATTAGCCGGATTAACGAATCGTAATTCGAGAATAGTTAATTAAGTTTCTATGTACATATTCTTATCACATAGATACATCCAATAAATTCAATAATCTAGATGTAACACGATCCGGCATTATAATATTGTCACTCGATAATATAGTGTGAAGCCAAGTGTGCTTTGATGCGTTAAATGTTGATCCGTGGAACGGAAATCGTGAATTGTTATGTAATAGTTTTAATATAATAGTGGTGTATCCGTGGCTTAAGACGACTTCATTCATGGCGCGATGTCCAAATAATTCAAAATATAATAATACCATACCAAAGTGAAAGTAACAAAAAATCCTTACTCATTTATACCTAGTTGTTTTTTTAGGGTTCTGAACTGAAACTGAAAAAACGGCACCCTTATTGAACCACTTTGTTGTCCGTCTGTCTGTCTATCTATCTGTCAAGATCCGTTTTATAAGCCAACGCAATCAAAAGATACAGCCAGACGTCAATTGAAATAAAAAAGAAAATCTAAAAAAAGGACTTTTAAGTTAGTGTCTCTGAGATGAGTATTTGTGAACGGAATTTTAGTTTGATAAAAGACAGAAATTTCACAAAGTTACAGTGACAAAATTTAACTATAAATACAAAATAACATCTTGTCTGCAATGCATTCACCAAAGAAACGTTCCAATATTGCTATTAAAACAACATACCTAAATAAGGACATTTCAAACCCAATTGAATCACCGAATAAAAATTTCAATAAATAAATAATAAATAAATAAATATTATAGGACATTATTTACACAATTGGACCTAGTCCCACAGTAAGCTCAATTAAGGCTTGTGTTGTGGGTACTTGGCGACGATAAATATAATATTTAATAAATACATATATAGATAACACCCAGACCCAAGAACAAATAATTGAGTTCATCACACAAATATTTGCCCTGACCGGGAATCGAACCCGGGACCGTCGGCTCAGTAGGCAGTTACCACTGCGCCAACCGCGTCGTCAATCATCAATCATCATACCTCCTAAATAACTGGTCAAACTATGTTCGAATACTATTTCAACGAAGCTCATAAGTTAAAGTATTCCTTACATCCTGAATTTAAAGAACGATATATCTCTTGTATTGGCTACATATAGCTAGAGAGCTAGCGCAAAGCTACCTGTATGTATTTGACCAGACCTGGATTTTTGTGTGTTGATTCCCCTATACCTACTATACATGAGATGAGGAGTCACTAAGCCCAGAGTGGTGGACGGGGCGCGCGCTCAGGTAAGACAGGTGGAAATTTTTGGCGAACTTTGAAACCATTTGACCACGTCTGCCATTTTGATATTTGAAAATAGATTATTATTACTATCGGAAAATAACAATGGCAGACCATTATCACGCGGATAACATTCTGGCAGACACTTATGAAAGTGCTGAAAAAAATACAATTTTGAAAGTATTTGACCAGATCTGCCATTCATATATTTTATTTATTAGGGTCTTAAAAACTTATTTTCGAAACGGCAGACATTTTCATTGCGTACAGACTTCAGCAGACAACAAAAACTAGCTACTACATGGTCAGATCTATGCATACAGTACTATCTCTGTAGCTATTTTTTTCCATATATATCAATATTATTCTCCCTCTAGCCTATAGTATTTTTATTTTATATAGTTACTAGCATTCAAATAGCCTAGGTTTTATACCTGAGAGGGCTCTTTTCGATTCCCACTCTAACGGTTATTGCCAGATGTTTTCAGTACAGATTAGATACTAGCAGATACATCACTTCCATGCAAAAGTGAAAATTACTACGCTATAAATAGCCTAAAAAATCTTAATAATAATAATTACGCTTCACAGCAAGAAGAAATGTACCATATGTACCCGCACAAAGTCGATATTGTGTTGCCTACCGTTCGACTCAATGGCTAGGGTTGTAACTACCTTTAATAATTATTACCAAACTAATAAACCGAGTGATGCGAAATAACCATAATTCTTTTAGAGTTTGATAAAATGATCAGGCAGGTATTTTCTTTAATCCTCTGAATTCTCGGTTACTAAATTGTATCGTTGAAATTATTCTTAATCGCGTAAATTTAATAAATAATCATATGGAAAACACTTTTCATTTGTTTTTTTACTTTCACGCCCAACTACTATACAATAATTACGTTGTTTCGGTATTTTGACGAGAAAACGCAGGAAACATCCGTTGTATCATTTTAGATAGATTGTATATTTTGTATCTGTAGAATTGAAATCAAAGCTATGTATATGTTGTCTCCATTCTTTTCTTATCGGATTGTTGATCCCAATGCGAATGCGTCACTTAAATTTTATAAAAGACAATTAAGAACATCAAAAATAAAGTGATACGTAAATATTTCACAGTGCAATATATTATGTAATTAATAATAATTATATATTTATGAAAAAATAATTACATCAGATTTAATAATCGCAATTGTTTTGAATGTACATATGAATAAATGATTACATCATAATAGTAATAATCACAATTGTTTTATTTCCCATTTGTTGCAACCCTAGCATATTTTCATGTAGCAGCAGAAGTACCTACACTGGCGGCGCGGCGGCCGCGGCATCGTGCGACATCAAAGGCATTGCCTTACTAGGTAAGTTTATAATGATTAACTCTTTAATAATTATTTTTGACTTTACTCATTTCTTTTATTATATAATTTACGTTTTACTTTTACAGAATCCGATTCAATGGATTATGAAGACGAGTCACACAACGCCATACGATAGTGATGATGAATGAACATTTCAATAAATGCATGCGTGTTTTTTTATGTTGTTTTGTGATTGTTAATTGTTTCTTAAATAAAGAAATAAACTAAATATTTAAATGATGATTTGTTATTTGCAACACAACTTTATATTTGAGATTCTTTACAAATGTATTTAGTTTTGTATCATCAAATTTATAAATTTTATTCCATAGTTTTCAAAATTAAATGTAAATGACCATAAAAACATTAATAAAGTAAATCATTGATGTAAGGTCAGGGAACGTAATACATATATACATCTGACCATGTAGAAGCTAAGTCTTGTTGACTGCTGAAGTCTGTAAAGTTTTGTTGTCTGCTGAAGTCTGTACGCAATGAAAATGTCTGCCGTTTCGAAAATAAGTTTTTAAGACCCTAATAAATAAAATATATGAATGGCAGATCTGGTCAAATACTTTCAAAATTGTATTTTTTTCAGCACTTTCATAAGTGTCTGCCAGAATGTTATCCGCGTGATAATGGTCTGCCATTGTTATTTTCCGATAGTAATAATAATCTATTTTCAAATATCAAAATGGCAGACGTGGTCAAATGGTTTCAAAGTTCGCCAAAAATTTCCACCTGTCTTACCTGAGCGCGCGCCCCGTCCACCACTCTGGGCTTAGTGACTCCTCATCTCATGTATAGTAGGTATAGGGGAATCAACACACAAAAATCCAGGTCTGGTCAAATACATACAGGTAGCTTTGCGCTAGCTCTCTAGCTAATATATTTGGTCCTTGGCGAGTTACCATCAAGTCTTATAGCAGTACTATTTCTAGTGTGGGAAGGTGATGGCGCTATACTTCCTACATAGCTCTGTCCCTTTTCCACATTGGAAATAATACTGCTTTAAGACGTCATGTTACAGAGGCTGGACGTGACTTGTGGTTGCCGCATTCCAACGTTTTTGGCAACAAAATTGTATGATAAGATGAAATATTGTGGAGATAAAATCTTAAACTGTTTCCAGAACTATTCATTTGGGAGTAACGGTTATGTTAATTGGTGTTTTAATATGAATTGAGACGATGTTTTTCATATAGTTAATGTTATGGCTAGTGAGTAACTTCGTCTGTTTGTTTAGGACAAAGCTCTCTTTTTGAGTGGAATTTGGAGATAGAATCTGAAAACATTTTATTCATGAATCCTATTTGATTGGTACATTCAAGAGTTGTTTTATTCCCGTTTATAATCCCGTTAATTTACAATACAGCAATAGTTAAAATAAGTATCAAATCCAACTGTGTGAACATTTTAGAGTCAGGTATAAAATCATGGAAAATTTTCATACTTTGATTATGTTTTTTGTCACTCACTTAAGATGATCTAACATCACATAGCAAAGTAAATTTTATGGAACTGATAAAAATACACATTTAACTGAAGAAATATATATACCTCTCGGTCCAATCTGCTAAAAAGGTTCGGAAAAGGGAATTTCTAAATGCTTCTAATGGCTCTATCGTAAAATAGAATTCAACAAAATATTATTTTATATCCTGAATATCGAGTATTGAATAAGTTATTCCTTTACAATGCAGTATTACAACCTGAGCACCCTGATTCAGAGTTTGATGCCTCAGAATCCATACTAATATTATAAATGCGAAAGTAACTCTGTCTGTCTGTCTGTTACTCAATCACGCCTTAACTACTGAACCAATTGGCATGAAATTTGGTATAGAGATATTTTGATACCTGAGAAAGGACATAGGATAGGTTTTATCCCGGAAATCCTACGGGAACGGGTTTTTCTTTGAAAACGCGGGCGAAGCCGCGGGCGGAAAGCTAGTTATAAATAAGTTTAATGCTGAAAGATATCATAAACCTTTTCATCTACACATAGGTAAACACGTAGAAATGATCAGTTTTATAAGATGTAGTTGAGCTGAATGTTCCTACATGATACTCCACAAAAGGGAATATAATTTACAATTTTATTCCATAGTCTGCTCACAATAAAACGATTCATAAAATATTAAAAACTAGCGGTCCGCCCCGGCTTCGCCCGTGGTACATATTTACGTTTTCTCTACATAAGAACCATCCTCGTACTTCAAGGAATATAATAAAAAAATAATTATCGAAATCGGTTCAGCCGTCTGCCGTTCTCAAGTTATGCGCTTACCAACACATTTTGCGATTCATTTTTATATATAAGACTAGCGGTCCGCCCCGGCATCGCCCGTGGTACATGTTTACGTTTTCTCTACATAAAAACCATCCTCGTCCTTCAAGGAATATAATAAAAAAAGAATTATCGAAATCGGTTCAGCCGTTCTCGAGTTATGCGCTTACCAACACATTTTGCGATTCATTTTTATATATAAGATTATTCGAAGAGATAAAAGTAAAATCGTACAAGATTCCACGCATTTCCCAAATCCAAATATTACAGTCGAGTGGCTCGAGGGTTGAAGTCTTGAATAATGAGATTCAATATCAATGTTTAAATGAAAAAAACAGTCGTATCCAAGCATTTCATTCGTAGCAATATTACCGTCTTCATTACGTACCTCCCGATGGATTTCACAATTCATACAAGCAACAATGTGCAGCGCAATGCCTTATTATGACGGGATAGAGTACAATTTCGCGTAGCATTCAGAATTTTTTGCTAGCCCGCCGTAAAAGTGGCCGCAAATGCTCTTTTATTTTTGTGGTTCAGTATTAAAGGAAAGAGACCATTATGAGGAGTTTTTATTGACGACTTCGTATTAAATATAATTTTGAACTGCCGAACGGTAAAACGGCGAAAGGTATAAAACGTATTGTGTATTTTGATGACAATGTGTTGGAATCGGGCGGAGTGAATGTAAAGGGAATTTTTATCGTTGTAAATAAGGTAAGCTTTAAATGTAAAGAGAGCAACAAGGGTGTTAATAAAAAGTTATAGGCGTAGACTTTTTCATTACTGAATACCGATTTAATACCACCCCTATGAATTATAGTATTAGTAGTGTTGTTATATTAACACAAGATTCCTACGACCTACAGACACATCTAAGGCGATCTCTAACAGATTAGATTTAATAGATTTACTTTGATGTTTGGGCCAACTACGGGCTAGCAGTCTATATCAAACGTCATCCCACTTTTGATTACATCAAACCAAATGAGCAATATTCATCACAACATTTAAATCACAATTTTAGGTACCTACTATTTACTTAAGAGCCCCTTATACTGAAAGTTTAGGCATTTTAGGCACTGAGACGGCTCGCGCCCGCGTTGCGCAGGAGCCGGCGCGACATGAACTCCGGTGACCTAAGAAGGCGGGCGATTACGACACAGTATAAATAAATCAGTAGTTCGATTTTATTTGCTATCGTAGGAATGTTGTTGATAAATAAATTTACTACTTATCCTATACCATTAAACGAGCAATATTTGCATATTTATATATTTGTTTGTATATATACAGTGTGGAAATTTTCGATGTGCCCTGAATGGAAAGTACTTGAAATACTAGGGATAGCAAATTTTTCAGAAAGGAAACATTCCTTTTTCAAATTTTATTTTATTATTCAAATCGATAGAAACAATATAAAAGATAATTTATTGTTAATTTCTCGTAAAAATATTTGCTCTTAGAAATAAAAATATCATGGAATCGAACATTTTTATTGTAGAATCAACATCATCTAAACATAAAGAACGCTTCTGGTTTATTGCATATTAATATATTGGTCTTAACAAATATATTAATATGCAAATATTGTTCGTTTAATAGTATAGAATAAGAAGTTAATTTATATTTACAACAATAATCCTAGGATAACTAACAAAATCAAACTACTGATTTATTTATACCGTGACATGCTCGCCATTTTACTCGCCGCTCGGTTCTAATACGCGAGCGGCGACTGCAACGTGGTCGGGAGCAAAACTAGCACAGGTCCTCCCTCGATAACGTCCGGCTGGACTCTGGCTGCACTGACGTGGTGCGCGCGAGTCGCATTTTACGTATTATATTTTATATAGAAAAAAATAAGGGCTAAATTATAAATCTATCCAAAAATTTCCCTGCAAAACCTGATTAGTAAATGAAATGTAAAATTTTCATAAACATAGCGTTCCCCTAATTCTCATAAAACTGATTATGCTTTTAAAATCGATGTTACTTCTGATTTTTTTTTGATCGAGTCAAATGTTTAATATTGTGTTTTTATCCAAAAAAGTCACTAGATCAAACGTTTATCTGTGCTATATATTTTTTTAGGATTTTAAATATGATTATTTCTATCCAAAAACCATGATTTAGAAACATACATATTGTAGTATGGCCCCTTAATACTACATACTTATGAGAGAAGTCGCTGGATCCTGTTAAATTATTTACAAATTTAGGAGCCTATGGATTCATATACAAGCTGTACCTATTTATTATATCAGTAAATATTGTTTTATTATTATTACTAAAACAAGCAATTTTTTTGATATCAACCACACATAAGTCACAGCTGATCCTATCCCTCATAAAACATAGAAAGATACAATACATATAAAAGTGACAAGAACTCACATATGTGACACAGAACGTGTCTCAGATCGTGTAAGCAATATGAAATTTATGTTCTCCCATGGGGAAAGATAAATATAATATAAGATGTAACTAGGCAAGTTTTGAATAAGAATGTAGTAAGATATGAAGGTGGTATGATCAAAGAAGTAATGGAAGAATGATGTGTAAAATTAGTTGAGGTGACATCTAGTCGTGCTAAGAAGATGACATCATATTTTTTGGCAATCTATTCTCATAATATTATAAAGCCGAAGAGTTTGTTTGTTTGAACGATTGATCGGTGGTAAATGTTAAAAATATGTAATGACGTTTCAAAAGTGCTTCTAGTAGAAGTCTAATTGTATAAATAAATGTTTGAGTAACGCAATAATCTCAGGAACTACTGGTCCGATTTGAAAAAATTTTTCGCCCAATTAGATAGCCCATTTAGGTATCGAGGAAGGATATCACTCTAATACCAACAGGAGCGCAGCAACGCGGGTAAAACCGCGGAACACAGCGTATAGTAGTAGTATAAGCTTTATTAACTAAAAGGTGGCTGTGGGCCCAGAAATTTATTTATCCATAAAAAGATCAAAGGTAGACAAAGCTATGAAAATAAAATAAATAAACATTTCTATGGACCCATCACTAGCTTTTACAAGAAGCTTTTAATCTCTTATCTGGGTTAAGACTAGTTGTTTGAATTGGTTTTATATTCACACAGAAGCTATTGGAAATTGAAATACTTTTATTAGTCATTTAGGCGTTTTCTTTGTAAGTATTAAAAGATACTGTCTACTACCATCTCCATCATCGACCGATTGCTTGGTACTTGGTTGACGCGTGAACCGTAGATCCGAGGGGTCCTGGGTTCGATTCCCGGTGGAGATGAAGAAAAAAAAGTCTCGGTTTGGCAGGACATAGAAGGCCTACTTGTCACCTACTTGTCCCTTAAGAAAATCGATCAGTGAAATAGATGGGTGCATTGCATCTGCCCCTTACCCCACTGGGAGATACGGGACTTCATTTACTCTACTACCATAATGATGTAATAGCATTACTAAAATAAAAACTACTTTCAGCAACCAGATTGAAAATCAAGCAAGAATATATTGAAGGTACAAAAAAACTGCATTAAAACAGACACACGCTTAGCCACAAGTCGGAAATGCCTTGTAACCATTGTATAAGTTTAACAATAAACACGCCTTATCACGAACATAAAACTACTTGAAATATTTCTCTTGAAAATATAAAAATATCTTTTTGTGCAATTCTTTGGTAACTTCAGTTGTATGGATGATTTATAAGCTGAATATTGTGCTTTTTCGTGCAATTATTGAGTCAAAATTGTGCAGTTTTGTTACTTTTGAGTTGAGATATATTGCAGATAATAAACCGGTGGTTTGGTACTAAGTTTAATTTAAAAATTTTGAAAGATGTTCACTAATTTTAGACTTGATGGATGATATAATAATATTGTATTGATACAAGAGGTTTTTTTATCAAATCAGTACAACTTCAACAGAATATTGATTATTTCAGTGTATAGTATAAGTAGAAGTTATTTTTGTATTAATTTATTATGGGGAATAATAAAACGAGCGACTGAAAATAAAGTGAGCGACTGATTATGAGATACTGATTTAATAACTTGAGCGGTATGAATTTGAGTAATCGACAAATAAACTAAACAAGCAACGAATATTAGTTGATAATAAAATACAGATTGAGCGTACTAAAGGAGGATTGAGATTAATCCATTTGATATATTAGAATTCTAATTGTGTGATTACATTACTATATGAGCGACTAAATTACTAGTTGAGCGAATAGATTACTAAGTGAGCGACTAAATTACGCTCATCTAGAGCGACTTAAAACACTAGAATAAATTGTTCAAATAGTTATTTGATAAAACTTTCAAAAACAAATTGAACTGATAGCACCTACTCTGTCCATTATAGTATTTATCAAAGTGATTTTTCCATTCGAAATACCTCGATTAAGATAAAATGCCACTCAGTATAAATAAATCATATGCCAAATAATGAATATAATACAAGACGTAATTTTGTCACTCAAACAATTAATATTAGGTCGCTCAAATATTATGAAGCTGCTCATTTTGTATTTTATGTAACGAAAATTATTGTTTGTTAGTTGCTGATCTATTAAATTTTCATTGCTCGCAGTCAGTCGCTCACTTAGTAATTCTGTTACCCCAATTAATTATTTTTGATAACTAAAACTTTAATTTACAGTCACTCGTTTAAATACTACCCATTTATTATTAGTAAAATCTGTAAATATACTACTACGAGAAAATTTTCAAATCTGTATTTTTTAGCAATCATTTGAATTGAAGTATTATTAAATGATCAGTCTACCATAAGTAACATAAATATAAAGGTTTCAAGTACCTTCAGAAATATGGAGTAAAGTCAAGTTTTAGAATCGCCAAAAATATCAAAAAGAAGTCATTTATTTGAGTTTCTTTGAACTTTGACCTCAATATGCTGACACGTTAGTTTGTTTGAAGCAAACGGGATTGGATTCATAAAAATTATGTCACTTTTTGAAATATAGGGCTTTGTAGCTCTATATTTTTTTGTTTGTTAGCACGCGCTAATCTCTAGAATTACTGGAGCGATTTCAATCCTTCATTGATGCATATATATTATATCCCTGAGTGATAACCTAATCCTATCTTATATTATAAATGCGAATGTCTGTTTGTCTGCGAATGTCTGTAGAACTTTCTGTAACAATTTTTTCATAGTTTTTATTTAAGACTAGATGCAATGCATGTTTTCCATAATACCACTTCAGAATATAATTGTTTATCTTCTCATATGAAAGCTCATTCGATGATTAAACGTTATTGTTTAAACAATAGAGATATGACTATTGTTTAAAAAACTAAGCAATGAAACGTACTTTTCAAGTATTATGAATCTAAAGCCTTTTTATTGGAGTCAAGGTTTATGGAGAAATACAGTATACACATGGTTTTAATAATATTGATAGAACAATAAAATTAATAATATAAACATTAACATTCATTAAAAATTATAACCCGTAAAGACAATATGTAATATTAACGCTGTTCTATAAAGTTTAAACAAGTAAAACAATACCAAGCTAAAAGCATTTTTCGGGAAGCCAACCTTCAGATAACTTTCATTTATTATTTCAATCCTTGGTTAAAACTTATTCGTTGAATAACGTATTAAACTACCATTTCAACAATATATTCTAATTGCCTGTATTTGACAGTGTACAGGTGACATTTTAATTTTATCGTGTAATACTTTATATCTAAGTGTTATTTATAAATGTAGATAAGTATAAAACTCTTGAGAAACGAAACACAAACTTATCAGATTTTGAGGTAACACAACGAACGAAGTCATCTATTTTCTAATAATCTATTAGGCACGAGCCAGAAATAGGTAAGTTCAAAGGAAACCATCTTATATATTTTCATCATACGCAATCGAATTGCCCAAATATAGAAAATTCAATTCACAAATGTTTCCCTTGAAAACATTCAGCTAATATTTCAATAGAAATCATTTCGTAGGTGTGGGTAGGTCATCCATCAAACCGTTTGAAAAACGACCTATTGATTCGTACACCCAGTATTCAAGTCTCCTATTGTTTATATTTCAATAATATTTGCATATCAACGCTTTCTGTCAGAAGATTTATGTAAAGTTAGGTTATAGTCGACAAAGTATAAAAGAGTTAATCGAGGAAGGTTTTAGTTACGTAGTTTGCAAAAACCGTAGGTGATTTTAACAGTAAATGAATGTTTTGTATTATCTGTGATGTGGTAAATATTTACTATCTGTGGTACATTACGTTAGGAGAGGGAAGAGGAGGGGAGGGAACTGAAAACCACGTGAAGGTCAAGAAAAACGTATATATTCTAAATAAATTTACTGTCAGATACAATTATAAAAAAAACCTATGAATCTTTGCGTCGTAAGCCACTAGATAGAGGTCTCGGTATCACTTATTAATTTCGCTACATTTTCTTTGAATTTTTCGAGCTAAATAGCTTTTTATAGCATGTATGTGACCTTAATTATATTTAATAGCTTTTTATAGCATTTTATAGCATTCTTAATAGCTTTTTATAGCATGTATGTAACTAGCGGTCCACCCCGGCTTCGCCCGTGGTACATATTTACGTTTTCTCTACCTAAGAACCATCCTTGGACTTCCACAGACATTTAAAAAAATGATTATCGAAATCGGTTCAGCCGTTCACACGTGATGCCGTGACAACGCGAAACAGGTTTCATTTTTATATAAAACTAGCGGTCCACCCCGGCTTCGCCCGTGGTACATGTTTACGTTTTCTCTACATAAGAACCATCCTCGTACTTCAAGGAATATAATAAAAAAAGAATTATCGAAATCGGTTCAGCCGTTCTCGAGTTATGCGCACCAACACATTTTGCGATTCATTTTTATATATAAGAGAAGATATAGAAGATTGTATTAGAAGTACTCGTAGGTACTATGCAATCCTACTAGAATTATCTGTCGAATTTACTTATTTATTTACTCAAATATATTACAACAATGCTTGCTCCGGCTTCACCCAGCTTGACTCGTGTAAAAGATGCACTCGTGAAGCTTACTGTTGGTGAAAGAAATTTCTTCTATTTATAATTAAACATAGAAATAAATTGAGTAAATATAAGGTTTTTAATTTATTACTAAGTATAATAAATTTTCACTAAAAATCAGATGCTTAATCGTGACCCAGTTAGCTTATCTCAAAATAACTTAACCTAGGCATATCTCTAGAACAATATCGAGTTTAGATTGATAATTATCTAATTTATACTAACTTTTTATCTATAAATTTATAAATTCAACTTTTTATCTATTAAATGTCAAGGACAGCAAAAAATTCAACCAAAAAACAGAGATCTATGCTACATTAAGCTATTCGTTACTGAGAAAGTATGTAAAATTATTGTCATAGTCAAAAGTTGTTTATGAACTCGGCAAATATAAGTTTCATGGGTTTTGTAACAATCATACTTATTTTGTCTTGAAACTGAAAACTATTTTATACATAACTAGCTGTGCCCCGCGGTTTCACCCGCATTGCTCCGCTCCTGTTGGTCTTGATAGATAGCCCATTTGTCGAGGAAGGTTATAGGCTATATAACACCGTTTAACAATAATTTTTCAAATCGGACCAGTAGTTCCTGAGATTAGTGCGTTCAAACAAACAAATAAACTCTTCAGCTTTATAATATTAGTATAGATGTAATGCTGTAAAGCGTTGTTCCTCAATAGCAGAACTTTCTAGAACACGTCTGAACTGCACGGAATTTACAAAGTAACTGGAGGCTAGCGATAAAAATAAACGAGCCAGTTAATTCTGCGGGTATTCTCAAATTACTTCGGGATCTTTTTACGGTGTATTTTCCTTAATATCGCCGTAAAGAAGATAACCGCTTAAATTATTAGATGATCCTTATATGTATGGCAGTAACTTTGGCCTTTTGATTCCCTTATATTCAATCTCGTAGGGTTGTAAATTCCAGTTATCAATACTGATGTTCAGCAGGTTTTTGGCAGAAAAGTGTCGAGTTTCAAGGACATGTTTGACAAATTGTGTGGGGAGTTGGATTTGATACAATTGAAATTGATGAATATTTTTTGAGCTGAGCATTTTTTCGGTTCTATCCGATTCTTCTCGGTTGAAGCAACGCGACGGTTCAAATCGGTGGTAGTGTAAAAATACGAACTAGGTACTATTAATATAAGCTTGCAAAAGTTTGGGTGAATGAATAAGTTTTTGAGTTTGAGTAATTATCATCTGTTTTCTGGATGATATCTATAGAAAATAATTAACGTGCAACTGAATAATGCAGTGACAATTCTATATTTAGATTCCATATCATCAAATTGAAACATTGCTGCAAGCAACATTTTTGCCATTTACCTGATTACAGGCGGTTTACTTATGTCCCACGGGCAAAGCTGAGCGGACCGCTAGTATCTATTAAAGTATACTTATATCAAAAAGTTCCCTGAAGATCAGGAGAGAAGATTTCAATCTTAAACGTTGTTGAACACTCGAACATAAAGAGTTTTGAATTAAATAATATGTACTTCAAAGTACAATTTCATTATTGTGATTTAATTTGACTTCAACTTTTCAACAGAATATGAATGAAGTGAAATTTTTCAAATCCAATAAAGATCGCTTTAAAATACTTTTTTGTACTTCTATTATAATATTTCTTTACTATTTTTAAATGTTTGTATTCGCATTGTGTTGTATAGACTATCTTTCTTTCTTTCCCCCTTATTTTCCACAGTGCGAACATAATCACATCTATGCAAATCCATTTGTATCATTCCAATAGATTGTATTTATCTATAGAGTTTTAATCGGCTGGAAGAAAAAGCATTTCATTATATTTTCTAAACGTTTATTATACTGTTATTTTAAAATAATAAGATGGTAAATTATCATTTTCATTAATGCCATCGATTCATTCTCGTAATTTTAATATTACAAACAGACACGCTAATTTTATTATCGTTACAGATTATAGATGAAAAGATGTTGATTTGTGATTTTTTTTCATTAAAACTATAAAAAAGAGCAGCAGTACGTATTATTTACTTATACGTAAAAACCACATTGAATATTATATTTTCGATATTGATTCTGAACGTTATAAATCCTCAACATTATTTTCATCAATATGTGCGTCTTTTCGTTCGGTAATGCGAGGAATTTTATTACTTGTTACATAATGGATGGATACAAGAGATAAATGGAAATATTTTATTGGAAAACTTTTTTGATATTATTTTAGCAAACGTGGTGATACGTAATCTTCTTAATATATAAATAAATAAACAAATAAATATTTCCGGACAATTTGCACACACGGCACGATCTGATCCCATAAATGCAAGGGTGACTAACTGACTGATCTATCAACGCACAGCTCAAACTACTAGACCGATCGGGTTGAAATTTGGTATTTTCTTTAGATTGCAAGTATATAATTGGTATCCGGTAAAAGTATTTGGGGATAAAATAGAGGGTAAAGGAAAAAGGTCGTAGTATTAAAATTTATTTTGACCATGCGGGCGAAGTTGCGGGCAATAGCTAGTTATGTAAAATGCAATTGAATCTAATGTATTCTACAACTCTAATAGATACTTTAATTATTATAATCTTAAAATTAAACTAAGTAAAAATTAACAAAAAAATAGTGAAGTAATATCTATCATGTAGATAGATATTACTTCACTATTTTTTTGTCTCTGTTGCAATAATATGCGTTATTAGTTCGTTGTATTTGAAATTTCAGAGAATTTTATACAAATTCAGAATTGAAATTAATTTTCCTTTGATACTGGTTACAATTATTATGTTAACGATACTTTACCGACTGCAAAACAAAATGACTTGATTCAGAGTAATGTATGGATACAGCAAAGCGTTTGGAAGCACTAAAAGATTATCATATCCATTGTTATTTTGCATTAAAATTTACGTGCAATATTGGTTAAGTAATGGAACTATTAATTATATTATAGTTTTAAGGAAATCCCAGTGGAATATGAACTATGCGGGGTTTCTTTTACAATACAATATGGGGGTCTTCAAGCGTAGAGTGAACGTATACCTTCTAGGGAAGCGCGTACCATCTTAGACCACATCTTTTACATCAGGCGAGATTGTAGTGAAGGGCTTGCCTATCTATACTAATATTATAAAGCTGAAGAGTTGGTTTGTTTGAGCGCGTTAATCTCAGGAACTACTGGGCCGATTTGAAAAATTCTTTCGGTGTTAGATAGCCCGTTTATCTTGGAAGGCTATATATCATTACGCTAAGACCGAGCGGGACAGGAGCGGAGCGAAGCTAGTCTTCTTCTTATACAGGGTGTAATCGTTAAGTGTGCACAGGCGATTATTCCGTAACTATTACAGATATCAAAAAACTTTAAACTGATATCGAAAGTACTTAACCTAATGAGTAAAATGGCCATAATAAATTTTAAAAAATAATACGAGAAATATCTAAAAAATTAACTTTAAACCCTCCCATACATTTAGTATGAGATATGAATATCCCATGTACATGGGTTGATCCAAAAGTAATGATAATCAATATTAAACAAGGTTAACATTACAGTTAAAATAATTATGTATTTCTCTAGATAGTCTTCTAACTAGATAATATACTTCGATATTTTTTTTCCTTAACTTAGAAAAAAAAAACTTTGACTTCATCTACAAAAACCCCTCAAAATCGGCCATCACTTCGCTGTCGTCTTAAAATTTCTTGTATCGACGGTGTTTCTTGTGCCGAGGTAAGAGATAGAATTAACTAGGAGCTAGATCTTACAAACAGGGTGGGTGTTCAAGCATTTTCAATGCCGATTTTTGATTGGCAGCCATCGCAACTGACGCTTTGTGATCTGGTGCGTTGTCTTGGTGAACCAACATTCAAGACCGAAGTTTGCCATGTCTCTTTTTCTTACTAACCTACCCGCAATTTTTTAATTTGGTCTGTGTAGTAAGAGCCCTGTGTAGTAGTGGCTACCTTCTTAAAATATTCCACATTTCTTCAGCGTCCCAAAAAACTACGGCTTTAATCTATCCCACTAATTTTCACTTTGAAAATCTTCACCGTCACTTTGGAAGCTCGCATCCAGGCCATTGATTGTTTCTTGGTTTCAGCATAAACATGGTGAACCCAGGTAACGCCCATGGTCACAAATCGTGACAAAAAATTATCCTGATCTCATTAAAAATTAAGAAATCCACCCTCTAAATGTCGAATCGTTGTTTCTTCTTTTCGTCGGGAAACATTCTGGCTCGCACTGTTCACATTAAAATTAATGTTAATACTTGGAAACGTGGCCTGTAGATATAATTTTTTTGTGATAACTTAGTGATTACATGAGCAAGCATAAAACATTTATATTATATTTTTATGTGCACAGGAAATACCCAATTATCATTACTTTTGGATCAACCTATACATTTAATATGAAAGATTTTAGCTTTTTTTTTGTTTTTTTGGTTTTCTGCTTTAATTACTTCGCAAATTTGGAGGGAAGTTCATTTAGAAACTGTAAATAGACCTCCTCATTGTATTGCACAATAAGGACGTCACTTCGAAAATCTACTATGAATACAAAATGTATGGGAAATAAATTGTATGGGAGCGTTTAATGTAACATTTTTGGCTATTTCTCTAGTTTTATTTTTAAAAATTTATTATGGCCATTTTACTCATTAGGTTAAGTACTTTCGATATCAGTTTAAAGTTTTTTGATATCTGCAATAGTTACGGAATAATCGCTTGTGCACACTTAACGATTACACCCTGTATATAAAAATGAATCGCAAAATGTGTTGGTAAGCGCATAACTCGAGAACGGCTGAACCGATTTCGATAATTCTTTTTTTATTATATTCCTGGAAGTACGAGGATGGTTCTTATGTAGAGAAAACGTAAACATGTAACACGGGCGAAGCCGGGGCGGACCGCTAGTCTACAATTAAAATAAAAAACTATGACAGACGCGATGACAGAATTTTTATTAAGGAATTTTTTACACCTTGGGTTACATTTTTGCGTTTTTGGTAAGGATCTCGATAATTTTTTTAAAAATGCAATATAGCCTATGTTGCTCAGTGAAGATGCAGCTTTCTAATTTTTGAAATCGGTCCAGTAGTTTATGCGTGAAAACCATACATACATACATAATTACAAACCTTTCCTCTTTACAATATTAGTATAGATAAAGAACATTTCAAATAAAACTTACTCCATACTTAAATACAATGTTATTTCTATATGCTAAAAGACATCTATGTTAATAAAATAGTACATTGTATTGTATTATATATCTATCCTCTACCTTAGGTGGCCTGGAAGAAATCGCTTTTAAGCGATAAGGTCACCTTTTGTACTTCGCATCCAAACAGATATATATTATACTGTACATTGTAATATTAAATGGTGTGGTACAATAAATGATTAAATAAATAAATAAATAAATACATTATTCATTTATTGATACTGTTCCAAACTTTATTAGTTTCGCAGTTTCAGTTCTGAATATTTGTAGTCGGTATTTCAATTTTATATTCAACAGAAGGAATATTGAATAGTTATCAGTTTTTTCGTACTAGCAATGAAATTGCGAGAAACAGTTGCCCCTTTTTTATGGGTATTAATTGGACGGTATTTTTTATACCTATATATTCTTTCTTTTTTCTTTGTATCATATTTTGTCTATATCTACTCAAAAATATGATATTGTGCCCTACAAATATAAAATTTATTATATCAATTCAGCTGAACTATTTACGCTACCTAGGGCCGATTTTTCAATGCTTGAATAAAACTTATTCGTCGAATAATGTATAAAACTACCATTTTAAAAACGTATTCTAATTGCCCGTATTTGACAGTTTACGTGACATTTTAATATTATCGTGTAATACTTTATTGGACGGATAAGTTTTATCCAAGCATTGAAAAATCGACCCTAAATTTAAATAAATCCGACTATTTTAACTATGTACAGTAATTAGCATATACTATATACATACATGACACCGGAAGAGAACAAGATCCTCATGTCCAAGAAAATTTATAAACTTTCGTACGATTCTAAACGAGAGTTAAATTGTATTATTTTACGCCCACATCCGTAAGAAAATTCACACACAAATTCACAATACATATATTAAAGAAAAAAGTAAAAAGAAATTAACACATCATATTATTGTACCAGCTGTACCTCGCGGTTTCAACCGCACTGCTCCGCTCCTATTAGTCTTAGCGTGATAATATATAGCCTATAGCTTTCCTCGATAAATGGGCTATCTAACACCGAAATAATTTTTCAAATCGGACCAGTAGTTCCTGAGATTAGCGCGTTCAAACAAACAAACTCTTCAGCTTTATAATCTCTCTTATATATAAAATTCTCGTGTCACAATGTTAGTCTGCATACTCCTCCGAAACGGGTGGACCGATTCTCATGAAATTTTCTGTGCATATCGGGTAAGTCTGAGAATCGGCCAACATCTATTTTTCATATGTACCACGGGCGAAGCCGGGGCGGACCGCTAGTATTAGTATAGATAGTAGCCCCAACTATATTTTTAGGGTTCCAAAACACACCAAGTGTTTTTTCTGCTACTCATAAACAACACCATTCATTTCAGGAGTTATCTTCAATCTATTAATGCTATAGCAAAACCCCATATGCCGGATTAAGTGATAGACAATTGCGTCGACGTTTCAATCAAGTTTGTGTTCACATCCGTGGCCATCTAGATTGCTTTTCAGATGGACCATGTTTGATTTTTATCAGTTAACTGTTTCGATATCTTTGAAATGGTTTTTGTGAGGGAATATTTTTGTGGGATTTTTATTGGAAGAATGTATGTGTTTGTTTATATACTTAAAGCTAATGAACAATCTTAAATTAATTTCTAATAATTTACACTTTAAAAGCTTTCTATTGGTTACGGATTATTTATATAATATTATCTAGTCCACTTTTACTTAAAATCTAATCAGAACACTACAACCTCGAAGAACAGACAAACAAATCAATAGTCATTCTAGAACTTAGAAGATATTATTCGTCAAGTCATTATCAAAGAAATGTACCAACATATACATTAGTAGAAACAGCCATAAATAATTTATTTGAAAATAACAGAGCTATCAATAAATTTTGAGATAATAGAAAGGCCTATTGTAACGTGAAAATATATCCTCTTTATCCGCATTAAGGCTTCGTGAATCGAAGGCTTTATTTGGATATCTGTCACATAAAGGTCACATGTATGAATTTAGCTGGTGTTCCTCTTGTTTAATTTAAAACGAAATTACAACTTAATGCCTTTATCACAACTAATTCTAACTAGGTAAAACTAGAATTTACTAAGTGAGGTTTAATTTTATTCGATATTGGTTTCGCTTTAAGTGGGAAACGCCCTAAAGCCGCCCGCCAGCCCCGGGACGCTCGCTCGCTTCGCTCAGTTAACCTAACACATAAATTATAAATAAATATTATTATGACCATCGTTGTTTTTTATATAACAATTCCAAAATTAAGTGATGTTAGTGAACTTAGCAGATCATTTTTAGCAGATCAAAAAAAAAATGTGAGTTCTTATCGCGTGCAGTTGAGTTCTACAGTTCCTGATACTTTTTAGAAATAGTTCTGGCGTTTTTACCTTAAAAAACGACATTTGAAAAAATGATCTGCCAACTTCCCGTAGCAGATCATTTTAGCAGATCAAAAAAAAAATGTGAGTTCTTATCGCGTGCAGTTGAATTCTACAGTTCCTGATACTTTTTAGAAATAGTTCTGGCGTTTTTAACTTAACAAACGACATTTGAAAAAACCCGACCTGGACCCGGCTTAACGTGATGCTAAGACGTAATGCTACGACGTGATACTACGACGTGATGCTACGACGTGATGCTACGACGTGATGCTACGGCGTGATGCTACGCTGTGATGCTACGGCGTGATGCTACGGCGTAATGCTACGGCATGTGTTACGGCGTGGTGCTACGGCGTGATGCTACGGTGTGATGCTACGGTGTGATGCTACGGCATGATGCTACGGCGTGATGCTACGGCATGATGCTACGGCGTGATGCTACGGCATGATGCTACGGCGTGATGCTACGGCGTAATGCTACGGCGCGATGCTACGGCATGATGCTACGGCATGATGCTACGGCATGATACTACGGCGTGATGCTACGGCATGATGCTACGGCATGGTGCTACGGCGTGATGAAATATGATAAATTTTCTAGTGTTTCATTTTACGCGAGTATTTCTAAAAAGTATCAGGAACTGTAGAACTCAACTGCACGCGATAAGAACTCACATTTTTTTTTGATCTGCTAAAAATGATCTGCTACGGGAAGTTGGCAGATTATTTTTTCAAATGTCGTTTTTTAAGGTAAAAACGCCAGAACTATTTCTAAAAAGTATCAGGAACTGTAGAACTCAACTGCACGCGATAAGAACTCACATTTTTTTTTTGATCTGCTAAAAATGATCTGCTACGGGAAGTTGGCAGATCATTTTTTCAAATGTCGTTTTTTAAGGTAAAAACGCCAGAACTATTTCTAAAAAGTATCAGGAACTGTAGAACTCAACTGCACGCGATAAGAACTCACATTTTTTTTTGATCTGCTAAAAATGATCTGCTAAGTTCACTAACATAATTAAGTGTAATAGTAATTTGAAGACACTCGTCTATGTGGTATGATGATTCAAATTTATTGAAAATTATTTATTGAATAAAAATAATTGTAAGAATTTCAAATTAAAATATTTTTAGTTACAATGTAACTTAGAATCTGCAAACGTTTTGTTAATATTACTAATTAACAAAACATTAGTGTATTTACTTTAACATTTTACGGCAAAAATTATGTTTTTAATATCCAATACAATGACACTCTCGTTCAGAAAAAATTTCATCAATTTTTATATATCAAATAAATAAACATTTCTGGTGTGTTCACGAAATATAAGTAGGAACTTTTATCAATAACTCTGATAAGGAAGATTGTGGCCAAAGTTACAATAAGTTAAGGAATATAAGATACTTGCCTGTATATTTTTGGCAGGGGAGATAAAACTTTTATCATATTACCTATATGTATTTCAGTGTAATATTGTGTATCGTATGGTACGGGAATATACCAGTACTAACTTATATATTAGATTAAATGTCAGTCCCGGCTTCGCTCGTGGTAAATAATATAGCCTAGCCTAGCCGCCTAGAACGCAGGCCTTTCGTAGGTACTTACTTATATTAGACTACAGGTCCGTCCCGGCTTCGATCATGGTACATAATATGGTCTAGCCTAGCACGCAGGCCTTTCGTACATATCCAGATGAATAGTGAAACTCAAACTTAAACATTTATTTATTCAATTAGACTTCTTCTAGAAGCACTTTTGAATCGTCATTACATATTTTTAACATTTACCACCGATTCGGAAAGCAGTAAGTACCTATGGAAAAGAACCGGCAGAAACTCCATAGTTACTCTTTTAAATCATGTCAATATTACAATTTAATTTTACATAATAACATGTAACTACATATACATATATAAAAATAAGCCAAAGAACTGTCCTGTGGTTCTTACGCGACAACCCTCAATGGATTTTCATCTTTCATTTATTCCTTAATGCTGTAATAGGCTCTCTGAATTAGTAAGCTAAGATTAGCGTATGCAAACCGACAAACTCTTCAAAGCTTTATATTATTGGTGTAGAAACTAGCCGCTTAATATTGGTAAATCAAATGTTCAAACATTATCCAAAACGGACGAAATAGACTAAGAAAAAATATTGCAGGCATACAAAGTAGGGATAGCAAATACATATATTAAAGCATACTAGCTTTCCGCCCGTGGCTTCGCCCTCTTTGTCTAAATCTAATAAATTATATGCTTGAACCTTCCTCTTGAATCACTCTATTTATTAAAAAAAACCGCATCAAAATCCATTGCGTAGTTATAAAGATTAAAACATACATAGAGACAGAAAAAGTGACTTGTCTTATACTATGTAGTGATGATAATATTTTCATATTCACTAGGTCATTACGTTAATGAATCATACAATAATACTTCACCTACAAACCAAAAGAAAATTATCCGATCATTTTCCATTTTATACAAAGCTCGGCATAATTTTAAGACCAGGAAGCAGACTTTAAGAAAGTCATAAATCTGGTGAGCAGCTGTTTGAGCCGAGATCAAATATTGATTTATGTTCCGTAACTTATTCTCGAATATTCTAGAACATTCTAGAAGCCATTCACACTTCCTACTGAAAGCGTTTGAAATTTAAGGAATTTTAATATTCAATTTAATCGAGGTAAGATAGTTTGCTATTATAAAACTAGTTATTTTACGGTTGGGTATTATTAATTGTAAGTGTTAATAGTTACCTTAATGAATACCTATGTAAATTAGATAGGTACGTCTCAAATTGTTAGTTGTTAACTCTTAAACTATCGAACCGATTTTAATATTTTTTTAAACACTGTGTGGTTTTATCCAACTTGAAAGATAAGCTTATAAAGCTTAAGATACTATTATATTACAATTACGAAATAGTAGTATTAGGTAACAGTGAATATTTTATAAAAACATCGTGTTAAGTAAAACACGATTTTAACCCTTAACCCTTAACAATAATATTCAGGAAAACTATTCAAAAATGTGAAATGTATACAGTTGTAATAGGATCAATCAATTAAACCAAAAACATAACTCATTTGCATTGTAATATGATGCTAATCCTATTTAATTAGAATTTTGTTCATTTCAGATAAATAGGCAATCTATCGTGTTTAAAATCCGTGAAATATAATTATGAAGTTTATTTATATACTAGCTGCGCGGTTTCACCCACGTGGCTCCTCCCCTGATGGTCATAGCATAATGGTGTAATATCTTCGATATTATTCGATATTATATATAGGGCTATCTAAAACCGAAAGAATTTTTCAAAAAAAAAAAACAAACAACATTTGTTTGTTTGTAAGTTTGAACGCGCAAATCTCAGAAAATACTGGTCCGAATTGAAAAATTCTTTCGGTATTAGATAGCCAATTCTTTGAAGAAGGCTATATTATAGCATCACGCTAAGAGCAATAGAAGCGGAGCAATGCGGGTAAAACCTCGGGGCACAGCTAGGTCTATTATATTAAGTTACCTTAATTATCCGTGCAAATAGCAACCGCAAATAAATTACCGCGACTCGAATAAAATAAATGTCATCCGCATCATAAAGGCATATCAAAGACTGAATCTTAATCTTAATACTATTATAAAGGCGAAAGTTTGTATGGATGTATGGATGTATGGATGTTTGTTACTCTTTCACGTAAAAACAACTGAGCCGATTACAATGAAATTTAGCACACATATAGAGGGTAACTTGGATTAACACAAAGGATAGGTTTTATCCCGGAAATCCCACGGGAACGGGAACTATGCGGGTTTTCCTTTGAAAACGCGGGCGAAGCCGCGGGCGGCAATCTAGTCTAAAATAATTCTCGCGATAAATTAAACAAAGTCAATTGAGCCCGTTTCATACAGTTAACTAGCACGGATCGTCGGCTCCTTTGATGTACAGTGATTCATAATAATTTAACAATTTGGAGCGCATTCGATGATTCCGCAGCTTTGAAGTTTGTATGGAGATGGTTTTTACGTCATGTTTTTAAACTTGATGATGTGCGTGGAAGTTTGTATTTGTGAGTGTGTTTTCATGCGTACTAACCATGTACGCATGCACACATGTGTGTGTTTTTCTGCGTATTTGCGTGCGTGCGTGTGTATTTGTGTGTTTATGTTTTGTATGATTGTATACTGTTTACGTGTGTGTTTGTTTGTGTGTGACGAAATAGATACCAATTTACGTAAATGTATTACTTGATCAGGGAAGCAAACTAAACTAGGGAATAAATATTAACAAATAACTATTGACAAGTAAGTAAATACTCTATGTTTAATTAATTTATGATATTGAATTTATTATCATAATATAATGCTATAGACTAGCCAGGAAAGTGCCAGCAATTGCCAATTTCAAACTCAAACTCAAACAAACTCAAACATTTATTTATTCAATTAGACTTCTTCTAGAAGCACTTTTGAAACGTCATTAAGTACAAATTTTAACATTTACCACCGATTCGGAAAGCAGTATCTACGGAGAAGAATCGGCAAGAAACTCCATAGTTGCTCTTTTTAATCATGTCAGATTTACAATTTTACAAATTACATATGTAATAATATCATAATATTATATTATCATAATATGCCAACATTTCGTGTAACAAATTATATCTCGTGATGGAAAAGCAACAGTACATAATCTTGGTATTATTTCCCGCTTAAACCTAAACAAATTTGGAAATTTTTACGTTATTTTAATGATGAAGGTAAAACACGTTAAAGGGGCATCTCCATGGGCAGAACAACGTCTGCAAAAGCATTTAGTTTATAATAATATAATATTTCTTTGCGCTACATAAGAGCACTACAATAACTATTATTTGCTTAGACAAAGACAGGGGCTGTATCATGACATCTTATTTCCAGACAGATTACGCCGTGAATTGATTTGACTGGCAAATGCATATTATGATCGCAACAACCAGCCATGGTTAATTCAATCATAATATGAATTTGCCAGTCAGTTCAATTCACGGCGTAAACTGTCTGTAAATAAGAGGTCATATAACGGCCCCAGGTATATATAACAAAGGCAAGTAGGATAAACTGTAGCGAAATAAGCGTGTAACGAAATAGGCACACAACCTGAATACCTATACCTGATCAGAAACTTGTAAAGCAATTCTGAAGTTTGCAACTTTCTTGTCGATTGTTCCTATTTTTCTTGTGATAAATGTACCTGATAAATGTAGCTACCCCGGTTTTTGTAGTTGTTTAGAGTATATAATGTAATTATGTTATTACTAAATGTGATGCGCGTTTTTATTATAGCTCATGTGTTATTCTAGTACATAAGCTACATCACTGCCAAGTATCATCAAAGTCCGTTGAGTGATTTTTGCGTGATAGAGTAACAAACGTACATAGATATTTTTTTACATACGGGTACATAATATTGAGCCATAAACTTAAAGTTTCACTGATTTTGACTATTACTAGATTATTCCTGAGTCGTAAAGGCTAATTAGCTATAAATCCTTATTAGAGAAAAATCACAGACAATACCTATTTGTAAATAAAACACCACAGCCAAGTAATACTTAAAACTTTTGTAAACCTTTTTACATTTATAGTTGAAATAAGTAACATAAAACGAAACAACAAAATGGTCATTAATTTATTCAATGATATTTGATCGAAGTTCGTATTCGAAAATGAAATGAACAATAAATTCTTGTTAGCCTTTACGATATTGTATTTGTTCGGACAGGTCTTAATATTGTTCGAAATAAATTGCTTGAAAGATAATTTTTTTTAATTGTTTTGCTTTTGTTTTTCGTTACTTTAACTATGTATAATAGATATAACTAGCTTTCCACCCGCGGCTTCGCCCGCTTTGTTTAAAACATAATAATTTATATACTAAAACCTTTCTCTTGAATCACTCTATCTATTACAAAAAACCGCATCAAAATCCATTGCGTAGTTTTAAAGATTCAAGCATACATAGGAACATAGGGACAGAGAAAGCGACTTTGTTTTATACTATGTAGTGATGATACATAGTTAAAGTAACGCACAAATGCACCCGAACTTTATAAAGTTCGTTATTCTATATTGTTTCCACTGCATAACATGCTAAACTATACTAATATTACAAAGCTGAAGAGTTTGTTTGTTTGAACGCGCTAATCTCAGGAACTACTGGTCCGATTTGAAAAATTATTTCGGTGTTAGGTAGCCTATATATAATTATCATCACGCTTAGACCAACAGGAGCGGAGAAATGTGGGTGAAACCGCGGAGCAAAGCTAGTATATTATGGTTTAGGTCATAATCCATCACAAGGCCGAAAATCAAATTATATAGATGTAACGATCGATCTACTTTTTTCTATATTACATATATACAAAGTAAGTTTCTTTACTGTGTTTATTGAGTGGATAATATGAAGATAGCATAATAATTCAATATTTAAAATTAGCATGGTATTTGAACCTCTGACTTTTTGATAGGCATCTTATTTATGTTTAACTACTGAGACTCTACACCTACAAATAACTTTACGATGAAATATAAATAAGTACTGTCTTTCATACAATTTGAACTTATTTGTTTTACAAATAGCTTAGTTTCGAGAACGTATGACTGTAAAGAAACTTTGACGTTTTCTAGAGGTCTTCTTTAATTAAGAACTGACAATTAATGTTCTAGGTATAGAATAAAGTGTTTTGAAATTACAACATTAGCATTGTAATTACTTAGTTAACAATATCTAAATGTCTCTTGAATTATAACAGTTCGTAGGACTTAATAAAAGTTTAAATTTTTTTGTAAATTGTTACAGAAGAAGCGAAATGATGTCTAGGGAGGATATATCTTCAACTTACAATATTGTAAAGCTTAAAATATGTTTGTTTGATAAACGCACATATCTCAGGAACTACTGTTCTTTATTCGTTTAGAAGCGATTCTGAATTGTCAAAATATAGAAAAAAAAATTACCACTGTTTCGAAAAGGCTATATTTAGACCATGATACTTTGTTGTTTTCAAATGCGACAGAATCAGGGGGCACAGCTAGTAATTCGATAAAAGAGTTAATCAATAGGGGTAAATTACGATTCCGCATTGCAGTTTAAATGGTAACAACACCATAACACTTTACTGAAATTAACGTTTACAAACGGACGGACATACATTTAGAATCATGTTTATTTACTGTCTCTTTATTTTTTGTACCATTTATTACAATATTATAAAATATGTACAACAGCACTTTTTTACGTGTTCATTATACTGTATTGATATTGTCATTTTATTATTTTGTAAACACGCTCATTATTAAAGTTCGAAACCACTTCGAAACGTCGTTTTATACAACACTAGTTTCTGCCCGCGGCTTCTTCCGAGTTAATAATTTCACAATCAAATCAACCAAACAGTTAGGTTAGGAAAACCTAGTAATGTTAAGTATAATAATACTATCTAACTCATAGGTGACTGACTGACTGACTGACAGTGATCTATCAACGCACAGCCCAAACCACTGTAGGACGGATCGGGCTGAAAGGCATGCAGGTAGATAGGTAGATGTTAGGACGTAGGTAGGCATCCGATAAGAAAGGATTTTGATCAATTCTATCTTTTCCACGCAGACGAAGCTGCGGGCAACAGCTAGTTTTACTAAATCAATATCTCAATAACATCGTTAGGACCGTGAAAATAAGAATTATTATGAGAGAGGAAAAGGCAATAATAATAATTTGGGTACCTTCCATTTAGGATATTGGATGTATGGGATTTATGAAGCGAATTTACCCTATTCCTTGAGGTGAACCGAATTATTCGGATACGCGAAAATTGAATGCTCTGTTTCAAATTACACTACATTTTCACAATTTCATGGGAACGGATGGCAGCCATTTTGTATTCATTTAGATATTAGGATATCATAAAATGCGATTAGTATTCATACGGTTACTGCGTTTTATTGAATTTTAGATGTAACATTGCAAAATTATTTATATGATAACTAGCTTTCCACCCGCAGCTTCGCCCGCGCAGTCAAAGAAAAACCCGCATAGTTCCCGTTCCCGTGGGATTTCCGGGATAAAACCTATCCTATGTCCCGGGCTAAAAAGTAGCCTATGTCCTTTCTCGGATATCAAAATATCTCTATACCAAATTTCATGCAAATTGGTTCAGTAGTTAAGGCGTGATTGAGTAACAGACAGACAGAATTACTTTCGCATTTATAATATTAGTATGGATTACAGAATTAATAAACGGTTATTAATGTACACTTATATTATGATTAAGCTGCAGATTTTGTTTGTTTGTTTGAACCCACTAATCTCGGGAACTACTGATCCGATTTGAAAAATTCTTTCGGTGTAGATAGCCTATTTGTCGAGGAAGGTTAGGAATAGGAAATATAGGGAATATAATATTATCATCACGCTAAAACCAACAGGAGCACTATAGGCCCATGTATAAAAATTTGTTTGTGAGTTTTTTCTATTCAAAATCATTAAATATCAGCTGTACTTTAAACATTCAACGAATAATGAAGCCGAAAACCATATAGACTGGGGTAGAAGCCTTTGAAAATAATGAAAAGATAAAAAAAATCGCAGTCGGATGAAACCCATTAGAGAAGGAGGGGAATATGATAAAAATGTAAGGAAAAATAAATTACGGTCAATCCGAGTTCGGGAAGCGGGAGGGGGGAGCTTTTAAGAGAAAAAAATGGTTTCTCTCAATTTCCGACAAAACTACAAGTCCTATAGAAAAAAGTTCAATGGCAAAGTTGTAGGTAATTAAAAGTTCTACAACTTTTGTATTCACAATTTTTTCACATAACCTAAAAATTTAGGTGAAAAATTCAAAAAACCAAGTATTTGGTCTTTTATTTCTATCTACTTCAAAATTTATTTTTTTTCTACGAAATTTGGTGGAAACTTACTTTATTATGTCCCAAATACACTGTAATTTATTTGATTGAAAATATTTATTTTTTCGCCTTATTTTGAATTCATACCAAAAAAACAACCTAATTTTCAATCGAAAAGTCACCCGTCAAAATATCAGCTTTTTTCCAAAACTTGGGGTGCCTTTTATTCATTGAAATCTCTACTTTCATATGGTGTAAAAAAAATAAACACCACCATAGTAAATGTTCTCAGGAAATGCATACAAACAATCTGAAAATTAGCTTTTACTAAATCAGGCACAATTCTTGAACTCTATATCTTCTCTTGTATCGGCTTTTCGGTAATATTTCAAAAGAAAAATAATTATCTGTTCTAAGTTTAATATTTTACAGCATATTCAAAAGCAAAATGATGTCGATAAAAACATTTCAGGTTGTTCGAGAAGTGTGCCTGATTTAGTAAAAGCTAATTTTCAGACTGTTTGTATGCATTTCCTGAGAACATTTACTATGGTGGTGTTTATTTTTTTTACACCATATGAAAGTAGAGATTTCAATGAATAAAAGGCACCCCAAGTTTTGGAAAAAAGCTGATATTTTGACGGGTGACTTTTCGATTGAAAATTAGGTTGTTTTTTTGGTATTAATTCAAAATAAGGCGAAAAAATAAATATTTTCAATCAAATAAATTACAGTGTATTTGAGACATAATAAAGTAAGTTTTCACCAAGTTTCGTAAAAAAGCAATAAATTTTGAAGTAGATAAAAATAAAAAACCAAAAACTTGGTTTTTTGAATTTTTCACCTAAATTTTGAGGTTATGTGAAAAAATTGTGAATACAAAAGTTGTAGATCCTTTTATTACCTACAACTTTGCCATTGAACTTTTTTCCATAGGACTTGTAGTTTTGTCGGAAATCGAGAGAAACCATTTTTTTCTCTTAAAAGCTCCCCCCTCCCGCTTCCCGAACTCGGATTGACCGTAATTTATTTTTCCTTACATTTTTATCATATTCCCCTCCTTTTCTAATGGGTTTCATCCGACTGCGATTTTTTTTTGTTTCAAAAATTATCTACTCTAGTCTAATAGCGGATCTACCAGAGTAATTAATACATAATCTCATAATTCGTCTTAATAAATCAAAATACATCCACAATATAATAAGGCCTGCAAATTGGCAATTTATTTTATTTTTCCCTGACGTCTTAATTATCTTTCGTTGATTCATTCATCATTACGTTTCTATTAAGATTGAAGTTTATTTAGGACCTTTCATGAATATTGTGATTTTTGTTTTATTTGAAATTGTAATCTGAAAACGTCTTTGCTTTAACATTTTTTTGATAAAGATAAAACGTTATTAGTTATTATTATGGTTATTATCGAATACCTACTTTACTTTATCTCTTAGAATAAACAATATCAGAATTCGACAAATGACATATCATTAGAAGCGTCTGAATTTTCCGCTGGATAACCAGCGACCAGCTAGCCTATAAAGTGTATAATATGGGGTTTCACAAAATCTAATGTGGCGCCCTCTAGCGGACAAAACATACACAGTAAAAAAATAAAGTTAAGATAAATATGCCGTGTTTGGTATCATTTGAAAGCGCTTTACTTGTACATTTTGAATAGTTCTTACATTGTAGAGTTGAAATGTGTTTTCAAGTTTCAACTGACTTAAAGGTAAGGTTCATTTTTACATTTTCAATGCTACAAATAAATCAAAGTGATGTAATAAAAACTTTGTAATTTTCCGTAGTGTGGTAATGTAAAATTTATTATTTATCTATTTGTTTTATTATTACTAGTTGTTTCCCGCGGTTTTACCCGCATTTCTCCACTTCTATTGCTCCTAGTGTGATGATATACCTACAGCCTATAGCCTTCCTAGTTACTGTCTAAAAGTGAAATAATTTTTCAAACCGGACCCGTGGTTTCTGAGATTAGCGCGTTCAAACAAAGAAAATTTGTTTTCACCTATGTATTGCTAGAAAATCTATGTATGGCTAGAAAATGTATGCTCTATTTTGTGCTTACGCATCAGCATGATTATTTAAGCCTAATGACTGACTGACTGACCGGTTGGCATGGTTGGTAGTGGCCCTGCCTTCCAAGCCAGAGGTCGTGGGTTCGATTCCCACCCGGGGCAAATATTTGTGTGGTGAAAATAAACGTTTGCTCTGTGTCTGGGTGCTAATTATCTATATAAGTATTTATTTAAAATTATATATGTATGTTTATCAGCCATCTGGTTTCCATAACACAAGCCAAAGCTTAGTATGGGATCAGATCGTGCCGTGTGTGAAAATTGTCCTGAAATATTTATTTATTTATAATTTTTCAATATGATAATAAGTAGTAGGTAATTTGAATTGGTTCTTTTACCGAAAAACATTTCTATACTATTCACCTCACAGTTTTATTGTTCTGTAGGTATATTAAATTATATACACTAGCTTTTTATTCCAAAGCTACAATATCCCACTATTATACTTTATTCAAATCATAGCCTCGAAATTGTAAAAGGGCAAATTCATATTTTACGGGTCACACGGCACAATAATAAGACCATGGAAAACGTTAAAAAATAACTTTTCCAAAGGCTTTTGTAGTATTCTGGTTTTTATTGCTCGATCATTAATTCTCAGCTGTATTGACTTCTAATATAAAAGCTATAAGGCTTTTTGTGTTTTCGTATACCTGACAATACCTTAAGAATATATTAAAAACATTCTTCATTCCCGCTTTAATGTACCTACTGGTTTTAGTTATCGTTTTCGCCTGCGATCTATAAAAAAGTGTGTGTATCGAGCACGTGTCAGAAGTGAAACTTCTTTGCCAAATTCGTCGCTAATTCAAAAACACCAAATTCGTCGCCTTATTCCATGACGTGACGGTATTGCTATGACGCGATCTTCAAATTTTACTCTCAACGCGCCAATAGAACTTTCACTTCAAAAACCCCATCAAAATCTGTTGCGTACGTAATTTTACAGATATAAGCATGAATAGCCAATAAACATACATACGCACAGACGGTGGAAAGCGACTTTTTTATACTACTTACTTTTAAAGCATCGTCTCTTAAGTCATAAATAAATTATAATTATTTACCTATATACACATTACATAACCACAAAAACAACATAGATTTCCACGTAAAACATTCTACCCCATTATAACATAATTTGTTCCGTAAATTCCAATATCCAAACTCTACAGCAAAATCGCTATTGAGTTGCTATCAGCTTAAAGACGTTTTTGTATAAGCCTTGAAACAATAATGTCACATGATACTACTAAAGATTTTGAATGATGAGGGTACGCATCTTCGCAGGTTACACTGAAATTAGATATTTATTAAGTTACGGTATGACGTCATGTGAAATAGCCTGTGTTCACGGGTTGAGCGGAGGCGGGAGCGGAAATAACTTCAAGTTTGTAAGTTTCTTGGTGTAGAATCTGCTTTCTAAACGGATGGTAAATAATAATTTATTCCTTTTAGTGTTACTTACTTAGTCTACAATATTTTTTATAAATCTGGCTGAATAAAAAATCACACACGCTGTTATTTCAAAGATCTTTTGTAAAACTTGGTAGGTGTTGACGACGAAAGAAGAAGACAATAAACTTGTGCGTATATAGTTTAATATTTAAAATTACAAAGTGCGTTTGGTAGAATTAATTAATTTTAGTGAGGGAGTGTCCTGCTCAGCGGTTGCGTGGCGAGTTGAAGTCGTAGAGGACAGTGGGGTCAATCCGCGGCCAATCGCACGACGCCGCGACGTGACGACGCGATGACGCAGTCGCAACGCTCCGTTCTGCACGATTTTATCGCGGCAACATGCTCCCGGCCTTGGAACGTGCTGGTTCCAACGAACTGTCGACCACGAAGCGAAGAATCAGCTATCTGGTGAAGGAAGCGGACAAATTTTAGTGAACGCCCGACGCACGATGCCGTCTGCAGTACGAATGTCGGCCACTCGTGCTACTCCATCCTTCCCCGGATATGTCGCGTGGATGCGCCCCAAGCTCCACTTCAACGGCGGCAATCGGTCGTCCTTAATGAGAACGAGCGTGTTCTCCTTGAGCTCCCCCTTGTGCTGGTGCCATCTGGTTCGCGTTTGCATCTCGGAGACATACTCTTTGGACCAACGATTCCAAAAGTGCTGGCGTATTTGTTCCACCCTCTGGAACCTCGGGAGACGAAGCTCAGGCACGTCGTATAGCAGCTCAGCCGTTACAGGTGCAGTCAGCGGACGACCAACCAGGAAATGTGCAGGGCTAAGTGGAAGGAAATCATTGGGATCTGTGGAAAGATGGGTCAAAGGACGGGAGTTCAGGACAGCTTCAACCTGGGTCAATACTGTGCTAAACTCCTCGAACGTTAGATGTGCGTTACCTACTACACGTTTGAGATGGTGCTTACAGCTTTTTACTCCAGCTTCCCACAATCCCCCGAAATGACTAGCGTAAAAAGGTATCATTTTAAAATTAATATTTTGCGAAGTTGCATATGCTTTAATTTCATCAGAACAGGTAGCTAAAAATTTTTTGAACTCATTCATGAGACCGACAAAATTCTTCCCATTGTCAGAAAAGATAGTCACGGGTTTACCTCGCCGCGATATAAAACGTTTCAAAGCTAATAGATATGATTCCGACGATAGATCGCTAACAAGTTCCAAGTGAACCGCGCGTGTAACAAAACATATAAATAAGCATATGTACGATTTTTGTAACTTAGCACCTCTGCCTTTATGATTCAACGTGAACACTGGGCCAGCGTAGTCGACACCACAACGTATAAACGGGTAACCTGGGTCCAGACGCTCCTGCGGTAGATTCCCCATAATAGGCGCGACCGTAGTCGGTTGCAGTCGTGCGCAGCGCATGCACGAATGTACCACCTTCCTAGCGAGGTTTCTGCCGCCGACCGGCCACCACATCTC
The DNA here is from genome assembly GCF_061535455.1 of Colias philodice. NCBI lineage: Eukaryota > Metazoa > Arthropoda > Insecta > Lepidoptera > Pieridae > Colias > Colias philodice. The sequence goes on along the minus strand of NC_143107.1, from coordinate 7,418,015 downwards.
TCTGATCGTAAACAGTAGAAGCTGTGGCCCGGCGTGGAGTAAACGTTCATGCTCGAACCGAAAAAGCAAAAGTGAAAAATGATGATTAGCTGCGATTAAAATAGGAAATTTTTTATTAAAACTAAAATTTGGCGAATTTTGAATACGCCCACCTACACGAATTAAATTATTATTCGCGTCAAAGAATACATTTAATTTAGAAATTTGATTGTAGCCTGATATATTCGTTATATTTTTATTATTTTTAAGCGCATAGTAAATATCGGGAAACGATTCCTGTTGACTCAACTTTACTAACGTTAATTCAGCACGATTTAATTCCTCGACTGATAATAAACCTGTCCACTTATTAGTTTTATTTCGCGCGTTATTAATAAAACGTAATACATAAGCAGCTGCGCGTTTAAGTCTATTATATTGTGAAAATCGAGAAAAAATAATTAAATTATCGTTTAAATTATTACTTATGTGACAACAAATATTTGTAGATTTAATTTCCGGTAAATCTGTATTAATTAATTTGGAATGTTTTAAATCGGACAATTCAAAATGTACATTATGTAAAAATAACGGACCCTCCCACCATAAAGATGAGGAGCTAAGCGCTTCTAGACTTTGCCCGCGTGAGACTAAATCGGCTGGATTATCCTTGCCTGCGACGTGACGCCATGGATGTTCCTTGGTCAGCTCGTGAATCTCTGCCGTCCTATTTTGAACATAAGGTTTTAATAAATTAATAGGCATACCTAACCAACCTAAAACGATAGTTGAATCTGTCCAAAATACAATTTTATCAAAATTTGAACGCAGTGATCCAATAAGCTTATAATATAATCGTGCACCTAACAGCGCACCACACAACTCTAATCTAGGTATAGTTGTAGGTTTAGTCGGCGCGATCTTACCCTTCGAACATATCAAGCGCACTGTGACATCAGCTGTTGCATTGATCGTACGAGCGTATGCGCAAGCTCCGTACGCGACCTGTGAAGCATCGGTAAATATATGTAGTTCGGTTCGCACTGGATCAATGCACATAACGTGACGCGGTATTCGTAAACTGCTAAGAAAAGATAATCCATTTATAAACTTATCCCATATTTGCGAAATTTCGTTAGGAACCGATTCATCCCACGTCAATTTTAACAACCAACATCTTTGTAATAAATGCTTTGCGATAGTAATAAACGGACTTAATAATCCTAGCGGATCGTATATTTGTGAAGCACACGATAAAATAATACGTTTTGTCACTACTTCACTCTTTTGTATAATTTGCGTGAAATAATAAATATAATCATCGAGACTATTCCATCCGATACCTAAAGTTTTATTGTTACAAGTTTTATTCAGTAAACATAGATCGTGTGTTTGCGATTCATTAACGCTAGGCGTAATTAAATTTAAATTATGACTAAAAATCCATTTTCGTAATTTAATACATGCTGAATCTAAAAGACTACTAGTTTCTTTACAAATATTTTCTAATTCGGATCTAGAATTCGATGAAACTATGAGATCGTCAACGTAAAAACAATTATTAATAGTATCGGCTACATACGGAATATTCGAGTGTTTGGCTAATTCCTTTAAACATCTACAACTTAGATACGGTGCGGATGCCGTTCCGTACGTCACGGTGTTGAGTCGGTACACCCTCAGCGGCTCTGAGGGATCATCCCGCCACAAGATCAGCTGCAGGTCACGCTGATCTTCAGCAATATTCAATTGCCTGTAAAATTTTTCAATGTCAGCGCATGCAACATACCTATTCTCGCGAAAACGTAATAAAATAGAAATCAAGTCACCTTGAATAGCAGGTCCAATCATTTGTATGTCGTTTAATGATACGCCGGAACTAGACTTCATACTCGCATCAAAAACTACGCGTAATTTAGTTGTGGTGGCGTGCTCCCTAAACACACCATGATGCGGTAGGAAATAGTGCGGATTCCCATACGTATTGACGAGACTCATATGACCTAAATTAATATACTCCTGTATAAAATCAGAATACATCTTTTTATAATTAGTATTTTGCTGAAGACGTTTCTCTAACGCGTAAAAACGACGTTCAGCTTGTGCGCGTGTATTACCTAATAACTCAGGTGATTGTTTCAACGGAATTGAAACACAGAAACGACCATCGGAAAGTCGACGTGTTGTGCGAATAAAATGTTCCTCACAAGCAATATTATCTTCGCTCGATAATTGCTGTAATTTATTGCTAGGCGCGGATAATTCTTCTAATTCCCAGAAATTCCTAACTAACTTATCGAGTGAATCATCTTCCGTGGATAACGTCGAATAATTACAATTAATATGTGATAATTTTTTATTACTAGTATACGGAAAAGATTTAATTGCACCTGACACTATCCAACCTAATTTGGTGTTTTGAAGGAAAGGACCACTTTTCAGGCGCATTTTTCCTTCAGTTATTAATTCCCAAAATAAATCAGCACCGATCAGTAAATCAATAGGTTGACTTTCGTAAAAATTGGGATCAGCTAACAATAAATTGTGAGGAATATTAAATTGATTGAAATTAAATGTAGTTGTAGGCAATTTTGATGTAATTTGGGGCAAAATCAAACATTGAAAACGGGCAGTGAAGCTCCCGTCGCGCGATTTAATTTCAATGTTACAAGATTGCGAACATTGCGTAATAGAATTACCTACACCGTGAATATGTTGAGTGGACTGTAATATTCGTATATTTAATTTATTTGCAAACGATTGCGTTATAAAGGATCGCTCGCTTCCGCTATCTAGAACTGCGCGTGCGCAATAATACTCACCCGATTCATTATATACTTCAACTATCGCCGTAGACAATATGACAATCTGTTGCGAGGAATTGTCATCCTTTGTATGCATAACGGTTTGTGCGTGATTAATACATTGAAGTTGCATGTGTGCGTTATCTACTGAAACCACTGAAACGGGATGCGTATTAGTAAGCGAGGGGTGCTCGTACGTAGTTAACGTCACTGTATTTTGTTTAATTGGTGATAATTTAATTGCATCACAAAGTAAACTATTGTGCTTTTGTTCACACTTTCTACACGGACCAAAAAGACAAGTACCAACTAAATGACCTGGGCGCATACAATTAATGCATAAGTTTTTATCATTTATGAAATTAACCCTATGTTGCGGAGATAAGTCGAGAAACTTCTGGCATGAATACAGCTGATGCTTTTCGTTACATAGCAAACATGACTTGTAATGGCTGCGCGACTTATTGGATTGCAATTTAGAGTGTTTGTTATCCGAAACTATGTTGCAATGAATTTTGGATGATGAAATTTTATTTTGGTAAGTAGAAAATTTATTTGAGTTATTTGAAATACTAGGTTTACTGTGATTTACGGATAGTGTAGTTAATAAATCGGCTTTTTCTTTAATAAATTCTAATAAATCGTTTAGTTTAATAATTTTGTCCTTGTTTATTTTGTAAAAGGTATTTTTAAATTGTTCCCACTCGCGTTCAGTGGTAGGATCTAACTTTGAAACTACGATATAAATAATCAAAGTGTCCCAGTATTCCGTGGGTTCTCCTAAGATTTTAAGAATACGTAAATTTTTTAAAACTGTATCAATTAAATTGTGTAATTGACTAGCCGATTCTCTTGAGACGTTTTGAAGTGAAAATATTGCTTTAATGTGACTTTGCACTATCAATCGCGTGTTATTAAAACGGTGTAATAAAAGCTCCCATGCAACCAGATAATTTTCGGATGAAAATTCAACGTTTTCTATAACAATTTTGGCATCGCCTTTTAAACTCGCCTTTAAATAATGGAATTTTTGAACCGGTGGTATTGTTTTCGAATTATGAATTAAGGATGAAAACGTGTCGCGAAATTCTACCCAGTGTTCATGTGAACCGTCAAAGCTAGGTACAGAAATAGTCGGTAATTTTACTGAATCGTTATTAAAATTGTTACAGGTCGTATGGTCGTGCGCTAAGGAACAGTCAATGGATTTATTAGATCTATCCTCGGAATTATCTGGGTTTACCATGCAGTCCAGCATCGCCAGGACAACATAATATTCCCTCTCAAACTCTACGCGTGATTCTATGAGTTTATCCGTTTCTGACTCCGGGACAAGATCTTCGATTTTACTTTGTACTTGGTTGAAATCGTTCATTAAACTTTGTGCACCTGGTATACGTAATTTTAGTTCTGCCCTTTGATGTGTATCAAGATCCACGTTTTCAAAAGACGAAACATATTTCTTAAAATTCGTTAACCTACATTTGATTAACCCCCTTTTTTTTCTCAAATCCTTAAGCTCCTTTTGCTCAGAAAGAGACATAATGACTGAAGTAAAAAGCTACAAGTACTTACGTGCCACGTGAAGCAGATTCTTCGGTAGCGTAAAAGCACGTGAGGAGGCAAGCAACACCGAAAGCTCTGGAATATACAAAGCACAGTATCACTCAGATGAAGCTTTACAGGGTTGGATAAATTAGCTGGCCGTCTTACCAAACTGCACTGTAATTTTGCGACTTCTTCGCCGATTGCGTCTCCAAAATCCAGGATGTGATCCGGTGTCGAAGGTCCAGAAAATGTTGACGACGAAAGAAGAAGACAATAAACTTGTGCGTATATAGTTTAATATTTAAAATTACAAAGTGCGTTTGGTAGAATTAATTAATTTTAGTGAGGGAGTGTCCTGCTCAGCGGTTGCGTGGCGAGTTGAAGTCGTAGAGGACAGTGGGGTCAATCCGCGGCCAATCGCACGACGCCGCGACGTGACGACGCGATGACGCAGTCGCAACGCTCCGTTCTGCACGATTTTATCGCGGCAACAGTAGGTAAGTACATACTATAAAAATATTTTGTAACTAATGATATTTTTTCTCATAGAAAAATATAACAATAAATTATACATATTTAGTCGCTTACTTATAGAAACTATTCTCTATACCCATGTGAAATCAATTTAATATAATATTATCATCTCAAGTGACAAGACATTATCACACTCGAGTGAGTTTAGGTTTGTGTTAACTATGAGAAAACAATAATAATTAATTAATTAATGAACATTACATAGTTTTCTTGTTCATTTATAATATTTTTTTTTATGTATAGGTCGGCAAACGAGCTTGCGCGTCATCGTACAGAAAGCTGAGATGATTGGCGCTGCCCATGAACAACCACAGACTCTGGAGTACAGACTGTGGTTGCGTTGTCGGCCTTATTTAGTCCTAGAATAATCATAGCTTATAACAAAATCGCTTCCCGCTCCTTATCTGTTTCTATGTATAAGCAGATATTTAAAACTACGCAGATTTTTATGCGGTTTTTTCATAGATAGAGAGTTCATAAATAGAGTTTAATTATATTGATTAAGTTTTAGATAATGAGGGTAAAGCCGCGGTTGGAAAGTTAGTAATGTTATAAATGTGTGTTTGGTCGTATGTTTGCCTTCCTTTCACGTCACAGGAGCTATTGTATGGTATATTTTTTTTGCGGAAGATAGGAGGTTCGGTGAAAGATCTCTTTGTAATGGAAAATTGCACTGACCACACAGGTGAAGCTGCAGGCAGAAAGTTGAAAAATAAATTTAATTTTTACTCTGTTTGCTCGGTCTCGAACGACAATTTTTTATAGGAGTCGAGTACTCTAACGTACTACTATTAACGCTCTAATATTTATAAATTAATCGCTTTATTCGTGATCGCGGCCTTAAAACTAATGATAGAAAAATATATTTATTTAGCACACATATTGACAAATTTAAAAATAGACTTCTCAAGGTTAATGGTTCTAAAAATAAATGTATTGAAAATAACATATTCTTTTCGATATGTGTTATTTGAAATCAGTGAGATATAAACTAGCTGGTTGCCTGACTTCATCTGCGGTGTTTAACAATAAGCTAATTAATTAGTTTTGTCTTTAAACAAAAGACATAATAAATCACTGCTCTATTTAGTACTTTCTAGTTTATTTTCTATGTTTTGTGCATTTGTAAATGCACAAAACATAGAGCTAGAACTAGAGCATTATTTCGTGATCTTTTAGTGTAAACGAAAACTCGTACCTATACAATGTTATTCAGGATTAGAACGTTGCATAGAATCTGTTCGAACGCACTAGAACAACGAAAGAATGCTCTACGCCTGTTTACACTTAAATAATTTGACATAGTGGGGTTAGAATGAGCATTCGCTTGTTTGATGTTAATGCACCCTTAGAAATAATATGAGCGTACTAGACTACCTAGACCAGTTTATTTATGTTACATTTTGAACTATTGTAGCGATATATTTATAAAATAAATGTTTGTTTTATATATTACTAGCTGCTCCGCGCGGTTTAACCCCCGTGACTCCTCTCCCGTTGGTCGTAGCGTGATGATAATATTATAGCCTTCCTCGATAAATGAGCTATCTAACACCGAAAGAATTTTTCAAATTTGACCATTAGTTCCCGAGATTAGCGCGTTCAAACAAACAAACTCTTCAGCTTTATAATATTAGTATAGATATTACGCCAAAAAAAACATATCTTTTACATTAATGAAGACATTTCTGAAGAATCCAGTGTTAAATATTGTATTTTCTTATATCAACGGATGTTTTTTCTTAGGCATTCGCAGAAAAAATAAAGAAAATAATTAATTTCGAATCTCTGAAAATGAGCGTCATAATTACAGTTAATTAATGTTATTAATTGCGGTAACTAACCCCAGAGGACTCTATTAACATCCAGTAAATTATAAGCAAAGTTAATTTTTATTTTATGGTAATGAAGTATTTTATTTTGTTTTACATTTTGCTTTATTCAGTTTATATTCACTTTGTAGGACGGAAATTTCTTTTCTAATAATTTTATTTAAATCATAATAATATGGGTATTTAATGTAATTATAATATTTTAAATTGACAAAACGGAGGACTTTGGCCAAGTAATTTAAAATAAATGGAAATTGAGTTTTTAACGTTTTTAAAGTCATTTAATTTGCTTTTAAGTCCAGTGTATTTAGCTAGTATTTGTAAGTTTTTAATTTTAATTTAAGAAATGGGGATGATAGGTAAAACAATATTTTTATATAGTTTTAAAAATGTAAGCTCGTCGTTGCAGAAATTATGAGTTTTGGAAGCGTAAAAATACTAAAAGTAATTTTTTATGATAATAATAATTCATTCATTTATTCAAATACCCATTTATAAAATCTTAAGATTTAATACAAGTTTTAGTTTTGAAACTCTAACAAATTTAAAGTAGAAATTTTTTTCATGTTCGTTCACGCAAAAAGTATTGTAAAGAAATAGATTAAATTTGATATTGATATAGATTATTGCTTTCAGTGTTATAGGCTTTGTATTGAAGGAGTATTTTAATTTATATTAGAATATATTTCATTTTATATTATTAGAAAACATGAAAGAAAAGTGCGCAGCCCAAAATCGTCCGAAATAGAGCAAAAAAGTAAGACCTACCACAAAACCAAATATACTTTTATTATTAATTCATCTTGTATAATTTCACCCGCGTGGCTCCGCTCCTGTTGGTCTTAAGCGTGATGATATATTATAGCGTAATAGCTTCCTCGGTAAATGAGCTATCTAACACTGAAATAATTTTTCAAATCGGACCAGTAGTTCCTGAGATTAGCGCGTTCAAACAAACTCTTCAGTTTTATAATATTAGTATAGATAATAAGATATTTTAATCCATACTAATATTATAAATGCGAAAGTAACTCTGTCTGTCTGTCTGTTACTCAATCACGCCTAAACTACTGAACCAATTTGCATGAAATTTGGTATGGAGATATTTTGATACCCGAGAAAGGACATAGGCTGCCTTTTATTGCGAAATATGTACCACGGGCGAAGCCGGGGCGGACCACTAGTATGTGATATTATATGCTCTTTTGTATGGAATATCCATAATACATGTACCATAATATATACTGTTTTCGAACTACAAACCCCATCTATATTTTCTTCACTAACAGGCAACATTCTGTAATTAACAATCCCAACGTTTGCGAAACTAGTATTTTATATTCATAGAATACTAGGCGTCTATTGTTTCTTATTCCTTTAGTCACGGCATGTAATATGTGACATAGTTTAATTGTGAAGTTCCAACTATTTCAATTACCTCCCTAAGGTTATACGCGCCTAACTCAAAGATTATTTACATATTATATGAATATAATATTAGGTGTATTGTTATTAATATCTACTAATGAGTTATATTAATATGATGAGAAAGTGTGTCTGTCTGTAATGCCTGGGTAATCCAGTTTCACAGCACCGATTGAAGAAATTTTCAAATTTCATTCCCGGGTAAATCCGCGGACATATCTAGCTTAGAATATTGTACATAGGTAGATACTGCTTTCCGAATAGATGGTAAATGTTAAAAATATATTATGACGATTCAAAAGTGCTTCTAGAAGAAGTCTAATTGAATAAAAATAAATGTTTGAGTTTGAGTTTGAGTATTGTAGGTCGAATAATATAATCTGTTATGTTTCTAAATTGTTTTAATGTCTATATTTACATCTTATTAGCGTGATAATAATAATAAATAGCCTCCTCTTCCTCGCTAAATGGGTAACCTAACATTGAAATAATTTTTCAAATCGAACCCGTAGTTCCTGAGATTAGCGCATTCCACCAAACAAACTCTTCAGCTTTATAATATTAGTTGGTACATATTACAGATACTAAAATATTAATAAAGTATTTTATAGATAAAAATAACATTGTTTTCATGCATAGCATCACACGATTAATCCAATTAGAGAACAGAATCACGTGTGATATTGAAGGGCTCTTATCTACTTGAAAATATTATTACAATTATTATAACGAAGCATTTCCCTATAATATTATAGTTATTGATAACTTTTTATATGCCGAGTGACTATTATATCATTTTATAAGTAGATGTTATTGAATTTTTATTTGTGTAATGTAATCAACTCAACACAGATTAAAAATATTAAAGTATCAAATATGACAAAAGAGTTTCCTGTTGTTATATTATCTGTGCTATTATCTTTATTACCAGATTTAATATTAAGCCGATTAGTCACTTTTGCGTGAAAATGTAAAAATATATCCATCCTCATTCATATTTTAATATTACAGCGGGAAAATACCCAAAGTATACTAATTTGTGCTAAAAATAGTGTATAGTGTATTCTGTAAAAACTTTAAAACGACAGAAGATTACCGACTCTATCCCTGATCAGCGATTAACTCGAAACTGTAAAAAAGAACATGTTACAATACATTGCCTAACCGCATACACTAGCAAAAAAATTCTAACACTTTCGCTGCAATGTAAAAATAACCAAAAAAACCTACTGAAACAGGTTAGCTAAAAACTTTGTTCGGGGTAAGCTAACAATTTCACGTGTGACTGACGTCAGGTTTAAGCCACAATTTTATGCGGATAAAATGGGGAAAATATTCCATAGTTTTTTTTTTTTACTTTTAGGGTTCCGTATTGAAAGGTTAAAACTTGAATATTGAGATTTCGCTGTCAGGCTGGCTGTCACTAGGCTGTATCTTTTGTATCATGATAGTTAAACAGTTGGAATTTTCGGAGCAAAAAATGCATTACATTGTTTTTGTGCTATGATAACAAATAATCGAGGAATCAACGATTAGTGCCATCCAAATGGGATTAATAACCACTTTTTTCAGTTGCTCTTTACCTAATATATGTACGGAACTCTAGTATCAAGAGCCCGACTCGCACTTGACTGATTTTTTATATATGGCAACCCAAATTAGTGGTCAGGCTCGATTGGACGGGACTACTAAATTCTCGTATAGATATCGAAGGTTTTAAAATTCTGAATTACAGTTGTAGCTTTTGGAAATAACTTTGGGTTTTGGAAAATTTTATGATACGGATTAACTTTGCTCATCTCTTTAGTTCTTTTTAAAGAAACACACAATTTATTATTTTATTTATTTTTTTATTGAAACAGAATTTGTAATTGCCTTATGAAAAATATAATTTACGATTTTTGCTTATAAAATGCTATTGGATGAAGCATTAAAAATAAACAAATAAAACCTTTTCGGAACATAACATGAAAATAAAAATTTCATTTCACTGCTATTACTTTACAATACCTCAAACTGTGTGAAAATATTATTGTAGTCCGTACTTCACACCGAGTCAGTGTTTGTGAAAGAGTCAAATATAAATTTTACTATTGTTTTATTGAATAATATCTACTTTGAATAGAAAAACAAACTCATTTCCTTGTACGCCGGAATTATTTAAATGCATAATTATTATAATAAACGTATATGAATTCAACTAAATTATGACTGATTTCAAGAAGTGTATCGAAATTGAATATATATCTAATAATTTAGAAATAGTGTAATAATTATTTCATCTTCTTATATATAAAAATGAATCGCAAAATGTGTTGGTAAGCGCATAACTCGAGAACGGCTGAACCGATTTTGAACGGCTGAACCGAGGATGGTTCTTATGTAGAGAAAACGTAAACATGTACCACGGGCGAAGCCGGGGCGGACCGCTAGTATTATAATACATATGAATTCAACTAAATTTCGACTGATTTCAAGAAGTGTATCGAAATTGAATATATATCTAATAATTTAGAAATATTGTAATAATTATTTCATATTATAAAATATTAACTACTTTCGTACACTAGATACATATTGGACATTGTAAATACTGATATAATAAAATAAAGAAACAGCCAAATCGATAAGTCAAAAAGTGAGGTACCTACCAAACAAACAAAAACTACAGTTGAATTGGGAACCTCCTCCTGTTTTAAGTCGGTTGAAAATACGTATTTCAATAAAAATAATACTTACGTCACAAACAATTGCTTACACACAAAATTGTTGCAATATAATTTATAACCGAGACGCTATTTTGCATGCAGAATGCACTTAAGTAAAACCTTATCTAGTTTAGTTATACTGCTTGTAAAATACAACAAATTGACGAGAAAATTTATAGGGTTATATAAAAATCCTATGTTAACAGATTTATAAATATAATAATAAGGATAAAAACAAACAGTTAAGGTGCTTTTCCACAAGAAATGCCATGCTACAAAATTGTAATAGCTATGAAACTGTTTCTACCAATGCTACGGTGTGTAGCGGTGCGAATAGCATGTGCTGTGGTGTTGGCATCTGCCAACCCGCATTTGGCCAGCGTGGTGGATTATGGACTGTACCCTCATAGGTGGCCCGTGTCCCAGCAGTGGGAACAAATATGGACTGATGATGATGATGAAGATGCGCCGCCGCAATGTAGCTGTGCAAGGAAGACGCGCAGCTCGAGCTATGTTCGAGCTGCGCCTCCTCCTTTGTGGAAATGGAGAATCTTCCCATAGCTTTTCCTGTTCTATTTTTAATGTGCTATATTTGATGATTGCAATGACATAATATCATAAATAAAATATTACATTTTAGGCATTGTTAGATATAATTATTAATTATCTTAATTTTAAAAATATTCGTATTTGTATTTTTTAATTCCCAGTAGCTTTTGTTGCTTACACGACGTAAATGATTTCAGCTAGCTATAGTCATAGAAATATACACACACTCGAATACCATATCCTCCTTTCACAGTCGGATAATACCAACCCTATATCTAATCTAAGTATAAGAGCATACGAAAAGGCATGGAAGCGAAAAATTGCGAGCTGCCGAAGCGCGTCAAGTTACCGCATGATAAATGAAGACTTCATAGCGAGAAAATGGCGGATATTATCCCCTGAATGTGCTGTATGTGTCAGTCAGGTTGCATCATTCAATTGGAAAAGATGTATGTGTGTGGCGTAGCACTGCAATTAATGGTATCGTATCATCACTACACACTATCCATACTAATATTATAAATGCGAAAGTAACTCTGTCTGTCTGTCTGTTACTCAATCACGCCTAAACTACTGAACCAATTTGCATGAAATTTGGTATGGAGATATTTTGATACCCGAGAAAGGACATAGGCTACCTTTTGTTGCTAAATATGCACCACGGGCGAAGCCGGGGCGGACCTCTAGTATAGTATAAAATAAAGTCGCTTTCACTGTCCCTATGTCCCTATGTATGCTTAAATCTTTAAAACTACGCAACGTATTTTAATTTGTTTTTTTTAATGGATAGAGTGATTCAAGAGGAAGGTTTTAGTGTATAATTTATTAGGTTTTAGGCAAAGCGGGCAAAGCCACAGACGGAATGCTAGTGAAAGTATAAAATCACTAGCTGTCCCAAACGTTGTTCTACCTTCCTCTTCACTTAGGGGTATGAAAATAAGATGTTGGCTAGACTACACAAAATTTCATGAGAAATCTACTCGTGCATTCGTCTAGAACCTTCCACCTTTTGAAATCGTCAATCATAACCACCAAAGCTTTGCTATAAGTGTGTGATCAATAACCGAACAATACAGTAAATATTATATTCTAAACATACATGTTATCGAAAGGTAAATCGAAGGCATTTCTCAATACAGGTTACAAATGAAATCACATATCTCACACGTCTCAGCATTACTGTAAATGTTACGAATATTTCATAGGTTAAAAGATATACATTTTTGGTGGATTATGAATAAATGGATTTATAAATCACCATTTGTTTTCGAGATTTAGAGATGTCAATGTTTGATGTCGATGTTTTTCTTAAGGCTGCTAATCGTCTGTAAGTATAGAATATTCTCGAAGGAAAATAATATGTAACACTGATATTTTTCTGACTATTTTTATTTCTAATGTTTATGGTTATTGGTAGGTGGGTATTTCGATTGCCGAAGTATAATCATATACATATCCTAGTGTAGTAGTTCATTCTGTAACATCACTACGGTAAAGTGTAATAGATCTACCCTAGAAGGCAAAACGAATGAATAAGACAATCATAACAATAGTCCTACAACTTTTAGAAGTGCTTATCAACGTATCCATGTTATTGCATCTTAGAACCAAAATCTCACTAGAGAAAAGCCTAACAATTAAAGCCAAAGAACAGTCCCAGGGGAATAAACGAGTAATTTTAGTGCTATCTCCATGAAATAAACATCAAGACCATACTAAAAACCCTGACCATCTAGATTCAAAACTTCCATCTAATAAAACGTATAACTGAGTTCAGAACAACTATTGTCACAAAATTATTCAGGTTTTAGAATAGCCATCTGACACTAAACTTGGCCAATAAAAATTGAAACTTCCCACATAAAGGACGCTTTCTTAAATCTGGTAAAAGTACGAGTCATTTGAAATCTTGGTCATTATTAATCTTTCCCTTTACGGCGAAGGAACGATTAATTTTATTGAGTGAAAAGTCAAATTAGGGCTTGAGTGTAGGGTCTGAATACAACCAGAAGTTGGCAGTTTATTTTAATTGAGGAACTAGGACAAAGATAACTGCAGTATATACTATTATACTAACTGTGCCGCGCGGTTTCACCCGCGGACGAACCGGCAAGCATTTCTAAAGCTCATGTATTATTCTTATACGCAACCTATATTACTGTAAAGTTTTATCTAAATCCGTCCAGCAGTTATATCGTGAAAGAGTAACGCACATCATAACAAACTTTCGAATTTATAATATTAGTAGGATAGTATACGTTAATACCTTCCCTGTTGAAGCTGATTAAGCGACCCGTGGTAAGATGATATAAGGAAAAGTAGATTTGATCAGGTATCAGAAAGCCCATAACAAAATAAGGGAACATTTTTCAAAGCCAATATCAATTAGATCCCAAGGGACTATGTGTGGGCGTCATCTTGTTCATGAAGCTAGAAGTGAAAGACGTTTATTGAATCTTGAAAGGAGAGGGTGCAAGCTACAAGAAAGTTAACTTTATGTATAGACTAGCTGTGCTCCGCGGTTTTAGCCGCAGTGCTCCGCTCCTGTTGGTATTAGCGAGATGATATAATAGACTATATATAGCCTTCCTCGATAAATGGGCTATCAAACACCTAAAGAATTTTTCAAATCGGGCCAGTAGTTCCCGAGATTAGCGCGGTCAAACAAATAAACAAACAAACTCTTCAGCTTTATAATATTAGTATAGATATAAAACATCTTTAACTTACTTCTGTTTAAAGTTGAAGAGTTTGTTGTTTGTTTGACCACATTCATCTCAGGAACTACTGGTCCGATTTGAAATATTATTTCAATGTCAGATACCGTATTTATCGAGGAAGATTATAAGCTATATATCATCACGCTAAGAATCTAAGATAAATAATAACGGAGCAATGCGAGTAAAACCACGGGGCACAGCTTGTCTAAAAATAATTGAAGTTAACATGAATAAACCTATTCATCGGTTTAAATTGGTATTCAATACATGACAAGAAACATCAATCAAGGCACAAACATAAGATAATGACAACAAAAATGTAACAGTGAAACCTAACAACCGTTACAGCCCCCCTAGTCAAGTGGCTTTCTGTTAGCGTAGCGTTCAATAGAATAGACAACGAATGTATGAGATTGACGTAACCTGTAGATACGTTTATCTACAGCCTACGTCAATCTCATACATTCGTAGTCTATTCTATTGAACGCTACGCTAACAGAAAGCCACTTGACTAGGGGGGCAGCTTAGTACAACTTTCCAGTTATTAGAGGCCGTGTTCATTCTATGGGCGATAGCGATTACTATCAAGAGTAAGATGATATACAAACACGACATATTATATTAATGTAGGACTTATAATTTTAGAGGTTTTTTCGCGTAATATAGATATAATGGACAATTTTAATAACTTTTAATAGCTCTATACATATTATCTGTCATAAAGTTACATAAATAATGATATATAATGTAAATAAAATAATTTCACCATCTTAAATACACACATCACACATCAGAAGTGCACCTTTTTTAATTATTGTTTTTTCTTAAAAAAATTTAACAAAGTTATTAATTTTCTTTATAAACTTTAGAACAGGCGTCAACAACAAACGTTCAGAAGTAAATACCTACACCAATCGTTTATTTTTGTATATCTAAATATATTTTCTTTCTGTCGGTCACGTCAAAATCCCTTGATGCTCATTTATTTAGCGAAATTATCTGAGATAGAACTAAGTTAACGATGATGGCGTGCCTCAAGGGATATTCAGAAAATAATGCGATGTGTTTTGGTCAAAAGAACGTTTTTCATTAAACTAAATACAATATGATGTTTAACCGTACAAATAATAACTGCAAATAATATGCAAATAATTGCATAAATATTTATCGTGTATCATAGTTTTAATGTGCTCCAAAATAAACATTGTACACAGGAAATTAAAATTGTATAAATAGCCATTAAAAATATGTTATAGGCTCTTTTCACAATGGGCAGCGTTGGGCGAGTAAAGGCAATCACGATAGTGCAGAGGTCCTAAATGTCTATGATCGGCCGTTATTGTAGATGTTTATTCATAATCGCCGCATTGGAGGCAAACATCGACGATCATTTGTTGGGCCAACGCTCTCGATTGTTAAGGGGGCCCATATTAAGGTCGCGAAAATAAACATACCCACAACTTATTTTGTATTTAAATCGCTACTCCTATTACTATAATCACAGCCTTAACAACCTTTGCTCACTTTGGTAACTCCGATGTTCATGTATCTTTGATCACGGAAAGCAATTTCAACTGACAGGATATATTATTATAACAATTTGTTGTTGCTGTTGTTTTATTATAATAACTTGTACATGTACCGTAGTTACTTATTAACTTTAATAATACTCGTTATTCATTTTCGTAAAGAAACAAGTAAAGAAAAAATACAACAGCCTTATTAAAAACACAATTGCCAAAATACGTAGTTACGCAAACAGAAGAGATGGCAAGAAACACTGTAGTTGTTCTTTTAAAATCACGTCAATTTTACATTTTAATTCTTCATTATATATTATCATAAGTAGCTGCAAACTTTATTCTGCCTTACTCTTGGTATCATTTAGGAAAAATAGACCTATTATGCAGACAGAATTTCATGAGAATCGGTCAAGCCGTTTCGGAGGAGTACTTCACACACGACGTCATGAGAATTGTATATATTAGGTAAGGATGCCAAAGAACTGTCCGTGATTATCATGCTTATTAAATTTCTCAATTTCAATATTAATAGACTAGAAAAAAAAGACGTGTGGCACGCGGGGACTACCGCGGTAAAGCTATTGCATGCTATGCCTTCAAGCCACACCTCCACGCCCGTCGGAGTGGGGAGTGTAAGGTTTTTTCGTTACGGAATTTCTCGATTCGGTCCCCGCGCTCAAGGCCCGCGATAGAAGCTATGCAATAGCTTAAAAATCTTTAAAATTACATACAAATCGCTCTTACTATGGTAGTAGCCTTAACACCGCGTGGTCACTTCAAAACCGCTAACTCATTTATACGACTAAAGTTAACTGAAATAGTAACTAATGTTATGATTGTCCCACGGGTTGGGATGATGAGTTTACTGGCTTTGGGTCACTTGTAGTTTGGAGTTAATTCTTGCTATTATTTTACACGTGGATATGATCGTAGATTGGATCTTAGTTTTTTTTATAGTACGAAAAAGTTTCAAAAACACAATACAGTTGGAAATCATTTACCGTAATATGACAATATTTTTTATATTTATCGTACTTTTAACTAAATATACAAAAAAAAAATACAAAAATCTTTATTGTTACTTAAACATTTTGTAGATAGTACAATGCACTAATCTCCACACTAGGATTCCCTGTGTTGTGGAGAATAGTCTCTTCCAGCTTACATCTATTTACACAGTTTACACTTTACACAGAATTAAATTAAATTCATAACTACAAAAATACATAATACAATATTCTAGTTAGGGCCCTAAGTAGGTGAAAACGGCAAAATGGACTGTTTTCTATGAGCTATAATAATTGAAAATTATGAAGTTTTTTCGCACTGAAATTTCTAATACGTATTACAGAAATTTCTAATACGTACTGAAATACGGGGATTCAACTGGGAATACGGTTTCAAAAACACTATTGGAAAAATTTTGTTCGATAAAAAAAAATATCACTACGATTAATCAAGGCATTTCTGTGTTGTTAAACGTACGTCGTACGTATCCTATTGTTTATGATTTATGAGCCACATATTCTCAAAGAAAATACAAACATGTAAAATTTCATGATACTATATTAGATTACAAAAATAACAACGTCGTAATGATGTTACTTCTATGATAATCTAACCATAAATATAAAAATTTGTAAACCACTCTCTTTAAATTAAATCTATTTTTTCCTTTACAATATTTCTGTTACCTCATTCGGTTTTATGAATAAAAATCCATGGATGCGCCATCATAATAAACCTTGATATAATGTTCTTACAACAAAATATCATGAGCATTCGAATGTTCTAGAATATTTTGGAATGTATAACGTGTGTGATAAAAAGAGAGTACTTTTTTTACGAGACACAATGAAAAATTGCGTGGCAGCGCTGTTTTTCGCGTGGATGAGTAGTATTAATATGATTAAAGTCCTTGAGGATTAATACTGATATTAATATGGATTTCAATAGAAATTTAATATTGCACGTGCATTGTATATTATTATTGTAGGTATAATTAAAAGTAATTTCAGTGAAATCATATTTTTATTACACATAGGTCATACATGCAGCAAAATTCAAAGAAAAGAAACAATATGATGATATTCGTGCCAGATACTGAGTTGGTCTCTTTTGTCAACGGAGAAACGTCCAGTACCTATATAGCGCATAATTCGCGGCCTTATCACTGGGTTTTTATAAATGAGAAAAAAAAACAACTAGGTATGTATTCTGGGCTTTGCAAACCGGAAAATATTCCATACGTTTTCATTCTAATACCTTCCTAATCCTTTAAGATGCAGAGACATACATCTTTCTAATATACAATTTTTTTTGAAGTGAAACTCCTTTATCGGGGTTGGAAAAAAATTTAGTTTAACACTTTTTCGTTACGCGTGACATTTTTCCTCTACGCGCCATATTTTTCTTATCCCTACCACGCGTGATTCGACGTATTTCTGTAACGTTGCATATAGTAAATTATTTTTTTGAAAAATAAGGTCATAAAGAAGTTTAACTTCTTACATGTGTACACTAGTACACGCACACATTTATTTTCTTAACAGTTATCTCGTACGTATAGAACGTCAATTTATAACCCATTCATGCTGTTTACAACGAAAACATCATACTATTTAAAAAATATAAATCGTATACCCAATATAATGAAACAAACTACGTACACTATCTTATTAATAACTCAATTATAAAAATGCGTTTACGTATAATATGATAACGTCATAAATATAAATATTTTTAAATATTCAGAGTGTGATTCAGAGCAATATTGTCATGATGAAGCAATATATGATCATAGACTAATACACTCAAGAAGACTTACAATCGCCATAGTAAAAAACGTAACTCGTTTCTCAGTTCCCAATTTTGTCGATAGATGTCACTCACAGTAGCATTTGGCATTTTTATAAGCTTTTTTATACGTTTAAGAACTAGATGTCGCCTTAGAGCATTAAGTCGGTTTAATGAAGCTAAGAGATGTCGCTACAAAAAAAATCAATGTGCCAAATAGTATCTTGACGTAAAATATAATACGCAAAAAACGTAAACTATAACGTAAAATATAATACGTAAAATATAATACGCAAAAAAATATTTTTATTTAAATGTTATTTTTTGCTCTGAATCGCGCAAGCGAAATGTTTTCGTTACAGAGCATATATACAACTTTCCGCCATTAATAATCGGGGCCTTTACGGCCGGCCGGTCGAGTAGACTAGTCTCTCCCTTTTTCGATTGAGGAAATCCACCTCCCTACCTCCACATCATTTTGTTTTAGTTTTAAGGATTTAATAAGCGTAAAATAATACTTTCTTCATTTTTGTATTTTGAGTAAACGTAACACTAATAACGGTTAGTTTGACCAGAGGCGACTCGTGACAAAATTGTATGGGTGTTTAATTAAGTATTGAACTAAAGTCTAAAACAAAGAAAATACAGTAGCGTAGTAAATTCATTACAAAAAAAAAGCACCACAATAAGGGTGCTATTACAGATTTTTAACAAAAAACGCTATTTTACGGTACAATTTTAACTCAAAGCATGAGAACAAAGTAATATCTTAAATCTTTATATATAAAAATGAATCGCAAAATGTGTTGGTAAGCGCATAACTCGAGAACGGCTGAACCGATTTCGATAATTCTTTTTTTATTATATTCCTTGAAGTACGAGGATGGTTTTTATGTAGAGAAAACGTAAATATGTACCACGGGCGAAGCCGGGCCGCTAGTTACAAATAATTGGAATATTTCGATTTGCAACAAATAATGTTAACGATATTTTTTATCAGTTAAATAGTTTAAGAGATATATCGTAAATACCATTTCAACCGCTATTTTCAAGATGGCGGCCGTGGGACAAGGGTGGCGACCCCACAAACTTGGTTTTAGCTTCACACTGACCCCCCCTACACATCAAAAAAACAAAATTGCGTCCTCTAAAAAATGCAAGGTTAGGGCTAAAAAATGTAACATTTCAATGGATCACTAATAAAAGTAACAAAATGAATTTTTAAAGTTATCTTCTGGAATCAATTTCAATAAAAATATAAAAAAATAATACTATCAAGTATGAAGATGATCTATAAAATGGATTGCGCTATGTTTACGTGATCTTTTGTTTCGCGAAGGACTGAAAATTTCTCTTAACCTCTTATTGGATTCCGTATTTAGGCATTTGATATTCGTATTGGAGTTTAGGTATACGATAAATTTAATTTAAAATTAAAGATATATTAATTGTTAAATGAATGAGCACAACTTTATTATAATTATTTATGGGAGTTCACTGCACCAGCGCTCCTTAGGATGGACCGCCTATTTTTGTCACTTCGTTCATCGCTGTTCGAGAGTGACTTCGTGACCACCATGGATGGTAATCGATAACACTCGCAGGTGTTTCCCCTTTTGTCGAGGTATAAGATTATTCGAATCGAAAAATCTTATGCTTTCATAAAAACTACTTGCGTAATCGATTACAAACACTCTGCGTTTTCCTAGGCTAAAACATCAAAAGGACGTCTGCGAGTGCTCCGCTAAAAATGCCGTTTTGCACTGTCAAGCCTTGCAGAAGCAATTCAAACATGTCGAATATTAAAAAAGATGGAATAACCTTTCATTTGTGTATATTTTTTTAACGTACATTTCTAATTAAATGCAATTTCTAATAATCGTCGATGTATCGTTTAGCGATATGATCAAGACAAATAATCGAGTCGTTTACTCGATCATTGATGCGGCCCCACGAGACTATCATGGAAAGAAAATATACAAATTTAATCTTTATGAACTAAGAGATAAAGTTGAATTTAAAACCCGATAATGAACCGCATTCCTTACGAGTCTATCTTTTAGCCCCTTGACCACCGAGCGGCCCGATCGGACCACGGCCCACGGGCCACGACACAATAGATTTTCTATTGTGTCTGTGATTCCGGGGGCTGAGGCATTAAAGAAATACAAATTTAATCTTTATGATCTAAGTTATAAAGTTGAATTTAGAACGTGATATTGAACCGCACTCCCCACGAGACAACTTGGAATGAAATACAAATTTAATCTTTATGAACTTAGGGATAGAGTTGAATTTAAAAACTCGTCGCTTAAAAGGTCATAAATTTTTACTACTTTCGTGACACAAATTATTTTTGTGAATGTGTGATTGTGTTTCAATAGTGTGAACTGTTTTCGTCAAAGAATTACTCGAACAATTAGAGCATAAATTTCTACGTAAGATGTATAGGTGCCCGTAGCTGTATTGATGAGTCTCGTACTTAAAAACCGATAGATGCTGGTTCAAATCATTGCCGTACATCTTTTTTTTTTTCCTTTCCCGTATTTTATGGTCATATAAATAATACTGTTTACAAGGGAATAATTAAGAAGAAAAAAGATATAGACATTTTTTTAACAGAAAATAAAGAATTTAAATAATATATATTACAAGCGGTCCGCCCCGGCTTCGCCCGTGGTACATATTTACGTTTACTCTACATAAAAACCATCCTCGTACTTCAAGGAATATAATAAAAAAAGAATTATCGAAATCGGTTCAGCCGTTCTCGAGTTATGCGCTTACCAACACATTTTGCGATTCATTTTTATATATAAGACTAGCAGTCCGCCCCGGCTTCGCCCGTGGTACATATTCACGTTTTCTCTACATAAGAACCATCCTCGAACTTCAAGGAATATTATAAAAAAAGAATTAACGAAATCGGTTAATCCGTTCTCAAGTTATGCGCTTAACAACACATTTTGGGATTCATTTTTATATTATAAAGATATACACTACTCTGATCACTATGTCGAATGTTTGTAGTGGGTGTCGAAATCTTATTAAAGGTACTCTCTTCCTTAAGATGCTCCACAATCCTATATAAGTTACTCTATGATGCTCCACCACCGCGTTGCTATGAACTGTATTTATCAAAGAAATACTCGAACAATTAGAGCATAAAGGAGAATGACCACGGGTGGTATCGGTAAAATTTTAGTTGTGCCACGTATTCGTGATATTGTTAATTCCTATTTGTATTTATAATGATCATATGTATCAATATTAAGTCTTAATTATACCGGATAAATTGAAATAATAGTAAAAGTTATTCTTTTGAAACATGTATGACCACGTATGGAATCGGTAAAATACTAGTTGTGTCACGTGTTCGTGATATTGTTAATTCCTATTTGTATTTATAATGATCATATTTATCACTATTAAGTCGTAATTATACCGAATAAATAGAAATAAAAGTAAAAGTTTCTGTTTTGACACATTATATCTATCTCTCTTGCAAGCGTCCTGCGTCATATGTCATAGTTGAATGAATGTGTTCGACGCATTGTTCGACGTTATTTATTTTGAATTATAATGTTTATTACGATTTACTTTTCACATTTGTCTTGTAAATTAAAATATTACCTATGTAATAAATGTAAAACTTAACGTTCATCGTTAGTATAAACTCGATAAAGTATTTTTTTGAAGCGTTGAATAAAACTATTGTTTTATTTTTATTGTCGTGAACTGCGGCTTATTTACATAAAAACTTTAATCGTTTCTAAAAGTACTAACATCAAGCTTTAAATTGAGCTATATTTCATCTTGACACAATAAGTTTGATTGCGATACCAAGTGCCATAGTCACTTGGGCAATCTCCTTTCAATGTAAGACGTATAAGATCCGGTAGCTGTGTTGACTGAGTCTCGTACTTTAAAATCGATAGATGCTGGTTCAAATCATCGCTGTTCATCCACATTTTTTTTTGTTTTCCCGCATTTTAAGGGTCATATAAATAATACTGTTTACAAGAGAATACTTAAGAAGAAAAAAGAAAAGACATTTTTTTTAACAGAAAATAAAGAATATATATAATATACACTACTCTGATCACTATGTTGAATGTTTGTAGTGGGTGTCGAAATCTTATTAAAGGTACTCACTTCCTTAAGATGCTCCACCACCGCGTTGCTATGAACTGTATTTACTATTTATCAAAGAAATACTCGAACAATTAGAGCATAAATTTCAATGTAAGACGTATAAGTGCCTGTAGCTGTGTTGACTGAGTCTCGTACTTTAAAATCGATAGATGCTGGTTCAAATCATCGCTGTACATCCACATTTTTTTTTCTTTTCCCGTATTTTATGGTCATATAAATAATACTGTTTACAAGGGAATACTTAAGAAGAAAAAAGATATAGACATTTTTTTAACAGAAAATAAAGAATATATATAATATAATTATATTATATACACTACTCTGATCACTATGTCGAATGTTTGTAGTGGGTGTCGAAATCGTAATAGAGGTACTCACTTCCTTAGATGCTCCCTAAAAACTAAAATAATAATTCAAAAACACCGGAGTTTTTAAAACAACGCCCTCTAGATGTAATAATTGAAAATCGATAGTTTGCTGTTTCCTTAGTTCTAAAATTGGTCACTAGGTGGCGCTTTTAAAACTGCAAATTAAATAATAAGCTCAAATGAGAGCGCCATCTAGCAATAAGCTGAAATTACGGGGTACGATCTCTAGTATGACAATCATCAGTCCTCTTTAGATTCTATTAGTCCATGATATGATAACTAATTAGCCCCAATGCTTGTTAATAACATTGATTGCTATAATTACAATATTAATAAATTGCCTTTGGTAATGTTGTTGATATTTTTACCCTTTCTAGATGTTGGATTTGGATTTAAAAGAAATGTGGATTACATATTTTATGTGTAATGCTTGATTAGTTTATTTAAAAAATATATAGAATGTTGTTGTTTAATAATATCGGCACGTTTGGTATATTATTTGAGTATAATTTATTGTTATTATATGAGGAATTTGTATGCTTTACTCTGTAGAAACTTATGAACCAACTATTGCTAAATAGCAATCTACCCCAGACAACATTTACGTGCTTAGTGTTTAAAAGGTTATTGTCTTTTTTCACGATTACCCGAAGCAAAGAGATTGAATGACAAATATTTTCATTTAAGAATATGCATTTAACATAGTGAAGTCCCGTGTCCCCGTAGTGGGGTAGGGGGCAGATGCATTATTCATACATCTGTTTCACTGATCGATTTTTCTTTAGGGACAAGTAGGTGATCAGCCTTCTGTGTCCTGCCAGACCGAGACATTTTTTTTTTCGTCTCCACCGGAAATCGAACCCAGGACCCCTCGGTTCTACGCTCACGCGTCAACCACTGTACCGAGGAGGCGGTCAACATAATGAACTTCAATTTCATCTGCGTTGATATTAATTTATGAATTATATTTTAACATATTTATGAATAACGATATATAAGGTAAGAACTTAATACCTTCCATCCCTTTTTAAAGCGATTAATTCACGCCTTTTATTAGCGTTTATAAGCCTTGATAAATAAGGCTTTTTATGCTTTTTTCCTTTATCCTGTATCTGCGATAATGTAGCGTTAAAATAATTATTTGTTTCCTTTCAATGATTGATGTTTCGTCAAAAAATAAAATGTGTGCGTGTACTAGTGTACACACGTAAGAAGTGAAACTTCTTTATGACCTTATTTTTCAAAAAATAATTTGCTATATGCAACTTTACAGAAATACGTCGAATCACACGTGGTAGGGATAAGAAAAAAATGGCGCGTAACGGAAAAATGTCACGCGTAACGAAAACATGTTTCACTAAATTTTTTTCCAACCCCGACAAAGAAGTTTCACTTCAAATGCTAACACAAGAAGATCCCACGGGAACAGGAACTATGCGGGTTTTTCTTTGAAAACGCGGGCGAAGCCGCGGGCGGAAAGCTAGTTAAGTATAAAACTAAGAGCTTAAATTAATTTTGTTTGTTTTCAAATTATAAAGTAAGTAAGTATCTCCTTGTCCACCAGGTTGTCTGGAAGAGATCGCTGTTTGAGCGATAAGACCGCCTGTTGTGCTCTTCGACTTATTGTTTATTCTCAGTTGTAATTTTCTGAGGTGCACAATAAAGAATTTATGTTTGTTTGTAAGTAGTGAATTATTTTAATATACAGGTAATGAGCTTGTAACTTCCGTTGGATATTGAAAAAACAATAATAAATTCATTTAAAAAAATACCCTCATATTTACGATTTTTAAACAAGATTGTAATAAATAAAATATAAAGTACATTTAAAAATAATATTCCTACATAAATAAGACATTCTTTTTAAGTTGATTCATTATAATCATTTCTTGAAATGTTTTTCTCTGAGAAATATTGTGTTGTGAAGAAATTTAATTAAGTGTGTCCTTATGAAGCTACTTACGTTCGAACCATAACGTTGAATTGTCTTTTGTTATATTTTCTTTTAAAAACACTCGACAAAGTTGTTCCGAGCATCAAACATAATATAATTAGAAGATATGTATTCTAGGCTTCTTTTAGCTATATAGTTTTGCTTTCTTCTTGTCTGTTTATCCATACTTTAAGCTCTTCGAAATTTATTTAACGTTAATTAGCCAATATCAATTTATCCAACGATTGTCAATTCGGGTTTATTATGTGTCTATGTCTTATTAAGCTATTGCATAGCTTCTGTCGCGGGCCTTGAGCGCGGGGACCAAATCCAGAAATTTCGTAACGAAAATACCTCACGCTCCCCACTCCGACGGGGCACGGAGGTGTGGCTAGAAGGCATAGCATAGCATGCAATAGCTTTACCGCGGCAGTCCCCGAGTGCCACATGTCTTTTTTTATGATTTTATTAACAACGATATACTTGTGTCTTATTTTTACAATATTATTTACTACAATATAAAGAATCCAATACAGAGACTCGCTGGCTCATTAGAAACTGCTTTCTGAACCGGTGGTAAATGGTAAATCTATATTATTCCGATTCAAGCGTAGAGTGAACAGGTACCTACTAGGGAAGCGCGTTCCATCTTAGACCACATCTCAGCAACATCAGGCGAGATTGTGGTCAAGCGCTTCCCTATTCTAAAAAAAAATTGGTTGTCTGTAAAGTCGGTTTACTGACGATAGTTGAACGTGACAACGTCCGATAGTGCTTCTTTGTCGCTCGTTCCGCGCTCTCGCTTGCACTTCAAGCCTTACATGGAACGCCTCAGAGCGAGGTAACGCCACATGAGTCATGTTTTTTCGTGCGTGCAGCCGGCTCGGAATTATAAGACGTTGTCACGTCAAAAAAACAAAAGTGCTTCAAAAAATTAAGTCATAAATAAATGTTTGAGTTGGTATTATAATATATTTCATAAAGCCTATATAAGTCAGTCTAGACCATTTAGCGATCATTATAAACCACAAGCCACGGTTGACACTTTAAATGGATAGCACCCAAATGAAATATACTTACAATGATAAACCGCACGCTAAAGCCTAATGTACATGAAACGAATAGGCATTCGAATTTAATGTTTTGGATGTTGACTATAAATTTTTTAAGTAATACAAAGGTTCTGTAAGTTCCCGTAGTTCTGAAACGAATGATCTTATTTGGCAACGGTTTTTATGACTAAGTGTAGATACTATTCTTATTATCCTGATAGAATCTTTATAAAGTAACTAGCGGTCCGCCCCGGCTTCGCCCGTGGTACCTACATGTTTAAACTATCCTATCTCTCAAGTTGGATCGAACTGCACATGGTGTGCGAATTTTATTATAATCGGTTTAGTGGTTTAGGAGTCCATTGAGGACAAACATTGTGACACGAGATTTATATATATTAAGATACAAGCAAAGATTTTTAAATATTAAAAAGTCAAAGGTTAAATTTTAATAACAATTTTGTTAATAAGCCTAAGAAGATGTAAAAGGATAAGAAAAATAGACATTAATTTCTGTACAAAACCTTGAAGCATTTATTTTTACGAAGATCTAAAGTATAATATTTTGAAGTTTTTAAATTGAATATTCATATAAATGAATACGGAATTTATAATTACTTAAAATCAACGATACGAGAACAAATTCGTATCGAAAGAGCTATCCATCGCTGAATATTTTTATTTTTATAGAATTATTCAATAAATTATAAGTGTAAAGAGAATAAATTCGTTTGCGATCGTAATATTTGAAAAATCCAGGTGAAATTTCATATTTAATTCTCCGTGGGAGCGTATTCTGATATTCAGTGAACTCAAAGTACGAATAAAGTTATTCGTGAAAAAGCAAAAATATTTTTTCAATAAAAGGTTCCACGACTTTGACACAAATAGTATGTAGGTTCATTTATTTTATATAATTCAAAGTTATGGCTAATGGTATGATTTTTGTCTATTTATAAGTGACATTTAAAATGTAATTTGTCTACATCTCTTATATATAAAATTCTCGTGTCACAATGTTAGTCTGCATACTCCTCCGAAACGGGTGGACCGATTCTCATGAAATTTTCTGTGCATATCGGGTAAGTCTGAGAATCGGCCAACATCTATTTTTCATATGCACCACGGGCGAAGCCGGGGCGGACCGCTAGTCTCTTATATATAAAATTCTCGTGTCACAATGTTAGTCTGCATACTCCTCCGAAACGGGTGGACCGATTCTCATGAAATTTTCTGTGCATATCGGGTAAGTCTGAGAATCGGCCAACATCTATTTTTCATATGTACCACGGGCGAAGCCGGGGCGGACCGCTAGTTTTCTATAGATATATTCAGGTATTTTTTTAAACATAAGCTTCTTAAAAATTGCTGTTCAGAAAGATAAAACCACAATATACAGATACATACAGTAAGGAAACTTCATACAAAATGTTCGAAATGGCTCCCCCCCCATCAAGCGTGTTTACAAGGGTATTGAGGGGGATCGATAGTAGCGGGTGACACATCCACAGATTTTGAATATAGTATGGAAAAAAGTTTAAAGTGATGTCAATTCACATTAAATAAATATCGATTGTTTCAGTTTGTAGCCCTTTCAATAAATATATTTGTAAATACCATATCTGACTACAAGTTAAAAGAGACTATTTTTTAATTTCTATAGATATGGCAGTATGAGTTTTATATTATGTTGACATATTTTCTATCAAAATGATAGATATGATGACGTCGAGCAGCTCGAATTGTCGATGACCGTAGGCTTTCCGATAGGCTCGATCCTCTGTCAGTGCGAAGAGACGTTGCGTCTCTCTGTATACTGTACAGAATCTACTATGGGGAGTGCTGTGAGGAATTGTTCCATCTACTACCAGCCGCACAGTTCCACCACCGGACCACACGCCGTAAAAATCTGTTCCATCCGCACCATCTGGATGGTTGGCGCTCCACCACTGTCCGCTTCACCCGCAACTTCCTTCCGCGTACGGTGAAACTGTGGAACAATTTGCCACCTGCGGTGTTTCCGAACAACTACGACATTGGGGCCTTCAAGAAAAGAGCTTATTTGTCCTTAAAAGGCCGGCAAAGCACCTGCAACACTTAGTGTTGCAAGTGTTTATGGGCGGTGGTGACCACTTACCATCAGGTGGCCCACCTGCCCCTTTGCTTGCTCTGACATAAAAAAAAAAAAAAGATAGCTACAAATAGTACCTATTAGGAGTCCAGTCTGTTTAAAGATCGCATCTATTTTTTACGCAATCTAGAAGAGCACGAAAATATAAAAAAAGGAAACCTTAAAAAAATCTTGTTTAAATTTATGTGCATAATTACGTAAATATTAGGGAAGAAAAAGATAGATATTATAATTATTGTATTTTTATCGATACGTGGCGTCTCCACTTTGTCAAGCACTAAGCCTGTCAAACTATTTTCTTTTTCTTCCTAAAACAAAAAGGTAGAGGTTCTATGCTTCTATAATAATAATTTTAATTTATTTTTGCATATTTTGTGTTTTTTAATTTAATTTAATTTATCGTTTTAAAAATAATTTAGTAGGTATACCTACATACAAGTATTGTAAATTCTGGTTTAAAATAATTATTGAATATATGTATAATACAAATATCAAGCATTATAAATAATTTAGGTACATTAAATAGCCTTCGGCGTCCATAACAAAACTAGATTTCGAAATATAGCACTGATAAAAACGTATTTACTTTTACAAGCTGTATTAATTCGGATTGTTTCTTCTTGTAAATTCATATTTAGGCTACACCATTTTTGTATTTTAACGGGTTTTAATCTCCAAATTACCACAAAATCAACTGTGAAAAAAAGCAAACAGAAATATACAGGCCGAATTGATAACCTTCTCCTTTATTTTTCAAGTCGGTTAAATATCAAAAAGTAACAGCCCTATAGCTATACGTCATAATTTCATGGGGGGGGCTTAGTTTCCTAACTGTATGTACGTAGTATATATCTGTCAACTGTGATAAAACGTAGACAAAAACGTATGAAATAAAACCCATAACACTAAAAGCAGCTTTCTTCTTAAACTTCTTCAAATAAAAAGCCTTATTTTACTTACGCTTTTAATCCTTTTCACAAACTTATGACTTAGGTTAACATATTTTAAGCGCTACTGAATAAATTACAAAGTAAAAAGTGTCAGGGAAACAATGTGGACACGTACATATACAAAAAGCTTTGATCAGCATATTGTATATACGTGTGTCCCTACATTTAGTAATTTTTGATATTACTTTCTACAAACTTATATCACAGTATTACCATTATTGTAATACTGTGCTTATATTTCTTTTTATAACACTAATAGAATAGACACTATTTTTTAATACGGTTATTGATGAAATAATTACAGAAGAAACTTTGACCTTTAATACGCAAACAGATGACCTATACAAGCCTATACGTATACAAGCTTTTTTGACTTGAGAGAAAAGCCGCAGGCCAAAGCTTTTTAATTAATTATTATAAAGTGTTTGCTTTGTTGGGAATTCATTCAAAATTAAATGCGAACTTTTTAATAGAAAAATGTCGCAACTCTTTAAGTTGAAATTTAATAAATGCAGATGCCTTACATTATTTTGTAGGAATTTGTGATCAAAAACAAAAGGTATAATTTTCTCATATAATAATACTAGCTCACAGCCCACGGCTTCGCCCACTTTGTCTAAAACCTAATAAGCATACAAAGGTACATAGGAACAGAGAAAACGACTTTGTTTTATACTATGTAGTGATGATATTGTACTACTTTGAACTTTCATTTTGAAAGTGTAATTAGCTTCTTTTATTACCTCATATTATAAAAGTGACAGTAAATCTGTCTGTTTGACGATCTGTGTGTCTGTCTCTTCTTCTCGCCTAAACCACTGAACCGATTTGCATGAAATTTGATATTAAAATAGTTTAAGATATATAAAAGGACATAAGATAGGTTATTACACGGAAATTACATGGAAACGGGAACTATGCAGCTACTTTTGACTACACGGACGCAGCGACGTTCGGAAATCTAGAAATAAATATTATTATACTGACCTGTTTTCTACATAATTCATTGTCTTAATCAAAATATCTACAACTTACGTGGGAGTAAAAGATTGACAGAAGCTTCGTTGGGTCTGTAGATGTGGGTATCCCCTTTGCGCAATAAATATTGTACGTATTATAATATACCCTTCCTAATCTTGACTGTTTCCTTGGTACAGTGGTTTAAGTAAATGAAGAACCGAGTAATCCTGTTACACAACACGACTTACTTTAATTTTTGAACTTAATTTTTATTATAAAAAAATATGTTATAGACGTAATTGTTCGAAACGAAAATTACTGCATAGTGATATGGCTGAATATGATATATTTCATTTAAACTAGATATCCTCCCGCGTTTTCAAATAAAAACCCCGCATAGTTTCCGTTCCTGTGGCATTTCCGAGATAAAAAGCAGCCTATGTATTATTCCGGGTTTTCAGCTACCTTCATAACAAATTTCATTGTAATTGGTTCAGTAGTTTTTACGTGAAAGAATAACAAACATCCATCCCTCTATACTTCCAAACTTGAAACTTGAGTTTATTATATTAGTAGAACATCTAGATCATATACAATTCTATGTTATATTGATAGATCGATGAATATAAAGTGTATAATTAAATATTCATAAGTGTCAGTTCCATTTTCATTAGTATCCTTAATCATCTTGATTGATAAGGGCTAGTTAAATTGTAAGGGCTGTTTAATAAATAGCTCGTCCATAAGATATTCGGTTTTGACCGGATAGAATCTGAATAATGACCTTCACTATATAGTATAAAACAAAGTCGCTTTCTCTGTCCCTATGTCTCTATGTATTCTTAAATCTATAAAACTACGCAACGGATGATGATGAATTGATGCGGCTTTTTTAAATAGATAGAGTGATTCAAGAGAAAGGTTTCAGTATATAATTTATTAGGTTTTAGACAATGCAAGCGAAGCTGCGGGAGGAAAGCCAGTTTAATATAAAATTATTATAGATATAAGGTCGAAAACAACGATCAGAATGTCACGAACTTTCTGCAGAGCCTAGAAAATTATTCGTAGAAAAGTACATAAAAATTTGTTACTAATAGGCACTTTTAAATTATTAGTTTAAGCCTATAACATATTTAGAGCCGATTTTTCAATGCTTGGTTAAAACTTATCCGTCCAATAAAGTATTACACGATAATATTAAAATGTCACGTAAACTGTCAAATACGGGCAATTAGAATACGTTTTTAAAATGGTAGTTTTATACATAATTCAACGAATAAGTTTTATCCAAGCATTGAAAAATCGGCCCTTAGTATTTTAAAGGTATGTATTTCATCTATCACGAACTTCCTCTTCCTTCAAAATCATCAAATAAACGAAAAAATGTCACACGCCTTACGTAACCCGGGTCAAATATATTTCACATACACTGATCGACTTTCGAACGAGGTTATGAGTTTTCTAAACTGAAAGGGAGCCTTTTCCAGTCTTTGAGGAGAATCGAAAATGGGACTTGCTTGAACATTTTAACTATTGGTACTTGGTTAATG
Source organism: Colias philodice (assembly GCF_061535455.1). Lineage (NCBI taxonomy): Eukaryota > Metazoa > Arthropoda > Insecta > Lepidoptera > Pieridae > Colias > Colias philodice. The sequence goes on along the minus strand of NC_143107.1, from coordinate 7,386,495 downwards.
TTTATTATGTAAGTGATGAAGTTAATGTTAACATTATTAATTTATCTATGTACATAGAATCATATATAACTTATAAAGTACTAGCGGTCCGCCCCGGCTTCGCCCGTGGTACATATTTACGTTTTCTCTACATAAAAACCATCCTCGTACTTCAAGGAATATAATAAAAAAAGAATTATCGAAATCGGTTCAGCCGTTCTCGAGTTATGCGCTTACCAACACATTTTGCGATTCATTTTTATATATAAGATTTACAATTTTTTAAATTATATAATATAGGTACAAGCTTTCTGACCGTGGTTTCTCCCCGTTGTTAAATGAAAACCCGCATAGTTCCCGTTCCCGTGAGATTACTGCCGTAAAAATATCTTATTTCCTTTCTCAGGTCTGAAACTGTCTTTTTACCGAATATCATCAAAATTGGTTCAGTGGTTTAGGCGTGAAAAAAGACAGACAGACTATTACATTCGCATGTGTAGTAGAGATGATTTATCTTTCAGCACCATTATTATCACTTGGTAATAAACGGTATTTTTTTGTCTTTACCTTGAGTTAAATAGAACAAAGCCAGGACGAACAACTAGTATTTATATTTAAAAGACACACTAAAAGCTAGTTGAAAACTAGTATAGACATAAATCACATTAAGCAATTTAAATATACAGAATAAACATAAATACGTAAGTTTCTTTGACATTTTTCTAAGAGCTTTTCACACTAAGAAAATAAAAGTGATTAATATTTCATAGACGCTATGAAACACGCGACATATATTATAAGAAACGTGGTATTAAATATGAAAAAACCTATTCAAGTCTAGATAGAAATAGGAATTGTTATTCCAACTAGAACTATGAAATATTATTACGTATTCTTTGCTCTCAAAAGTGTGGAGTTGTTTCATTTATTATACGACTTTGCTATCTCTTTGGTATAGTGGTTAAAGCATGTTATATAGGGATCCTAGGTTTTATTTCTAGTAGAAGTACTAGAAGAAGTAACTATCCATACTAATATTATAAATGCGAAAGTAACTCTGTCTGTCTGTCTGTTACTCAATCACGCCTTAACTACTGAACCAATTTGCATGAAATTTGGTATAGGGATATTTTGACACCCGAGAAAGGACATAGGCTACTTTTTACCCCGGGACATAGGATAGGTTTTAACCCGGAAATCCCCCGGGAACGGGAACTATGCGGGTTTTTCTTTGACTGCGCGGGCGAAGCCGCGGGTGGAAAGCTAGTAGAATATAAGGGAACGAACTATGTCCTATATTAAGAATAAAATAACACTAAAGCAGATGTGGACAAGTAATAACGTATATTAAAAGGTCTTGGGGCTCTATTAAAATAATTTATTAAATACTAGCTTACCGCCCGCGGCTTCGCCCGCTTTGTCTTTCACCTTATAGATTATATACTAAAACCTTCCTCTTGAATTACTCTACCTATTAGAAAAACCACATTAAAATCCGTTGCGTAGTTTTAAAGATTTAAGCATACAAATGGACATACGGGACAGAGAAAGCGACTTTTTTTATACTATGTAGTGATTGTATTAATTCTAGTATTACTTATTAGTGTAAATAGTTATTATCAACCGTTGCCAAAATACAATAAATTAACAAAATGTTCACATACTAGTCACTCTTACTTCATCCGTCCACGTTAATTAAAATAAAAACAATAATTAAATCTATCTATAATCTATAATATGACTATCATATTATTATTGCGTCGTAATGTAACGCTCTTTTAAACTTTCATCATCGTTAAAGCAGTGGAAGCTTTTCTACTAATAAACGATTTAAAACTTTATTTCTATAATATTACGTACGAATATAGATTATCAATTTGTCATTCACGAAATACCGTCAAAATTCATTCAACTGTAGTGACAATTCATCATTCACATGTTAAAGTGTTAACAACCATTGTGAATTTTGTTTTAGAATTTCTAACATTTGTATTGAAATAAATGTCTATATTTTTGTACAGAAAAAAATATAGAGGTAAAGTTAAGGGTGAAAGCTTATGATAGAGCTGTAGAAAGATATCTTCTGTAGTTATCGAAATGCTAAAATCATCGTCTCAATGTATGTAGTAAATAATTATTATGATTAATAATGTAGTTTATTACGCCTAAAATGTTAATTCAAAGGCATAAAAGTGTTGTTGAAATTTAAATAAAAATAATTTCATAGGCTCCGTTAGCTCTCTCTACATTAAAATTTTATTTCTAAAGGTCATGATAGAGAACTAAAATCACGGTCAAAATCTAGTTATTTAAGTATAAAAGATAAAATAACAAATAATTCACCTAAATGGTAGAGCTGTAAAAATATAGAGCAAATGTAGAGAATCGAACCTATAATCCTCTCATTACAATGTAAGTAACAGACTAAAAAAGACGTAATAATAACGTAGTTAATAACGTAGGTCCTGAAAATATTAAATTCGAAATCAAACAGCTAAAATTATTAAAAATATAACACAAGTCGTAGTACTCTATTTCACAAAAATAAATAAATTTAATTTATTTTAATTGCATCAGTAAAATTCAATTAACAACCACACATAAACTTTACAATTCAAACTTTCCTCAAAAACTTCGATAAAAAACATTCCCGAAAAAAAAATTTTTTTTTTGCCCTAAAAAATAAGACTCACCCGCTTATTCACTACGATCGCACATCACTGCACGTCACTCACACACACACAGCACAGCACAACACACGACACGTGCGCACCGCTCGACGTCCCGAGCTCGACTGGCGAACGCATGCGTGCGAATCGTGAAAAATTTTCGCAATTTTTCCCACGATTTGTGTCACTTGGACCGACTCGGTTTATCTACACACATTTTCCTATCGGTTCTATTTAAGCTGAAAGAATTATTGGCGCGATACGTGCGTTATTTTATTGTAAAGGATCGCTTGTAAACCGGTTCCGACTTTCGAGCCTGCAACCAAAACAAAACAATAAATTCTCATCTTAAAATTATTAGACATATTTATTATTCAGTCGTACGTATTTAATACTATACTTCGAATATCATAGATAATAATATAGAGTCTAGTGCATTTTCCTGATATTATAGAGAAAACATAGAGCTTGAAAGGATTTTCTCTCATTGGAAGATATGTGATCTTTCCCTTACGTAACTATAAGCCGAGGCTACGAATCTAAATAACATATACTCTTATTTAACATAGCTCTTTCCTGGTATAGTTATAATCAAACTCAAAGATTTATTTATACCACTTTTTAGAAGCGCTTTTGAATCGTCAAATTTCAAAGAAATTATTTACCCAATACATTTACCTTACATGTGTTTTTCTTATGAATTACTAACTGTTACACGCAGCTTCGCTCGCGTAGTCAAATAGAATTAACATAAAGTTGTTAACATTATAAATTCTTAGTAAAAATATTAACTGTAAATTTATTTAATACACGTTAAAGGACGACATATTATTATATCGTTATTTTTAGTATGAAGTGATTCAAATACGTAATCAAATACATCGGTATTTAGGTATGATAAAAATTATATTTCTAAGAGAGAGTTGGTACTCTCCTTTAATTTAGCTGAAAACTACTTTACTTCATTTACTTTTTTTCGTTATATTATAAAACTTTAAAAATTAGTGCAGTGTTTTTTAGCTCTGATCACAACAAGCAAATAAAAATTTAATGTTTTCTCTATCTGTTTGATATTTGTAAATATTATAAAATAGCTAAAACTTTTATTTATATTTATTACGTCTTACAAAATATAACATGTTAACTTCCTTCCGCGTACATATTCCCTGGGCCTGATGATATCCCTGACTTGCTCCTGGATGCACGAATAAATAAATTATTTATAAACATTGCATTTTATTTTGTTATGTTTGATTTTTATGAATGATATTCTTTTTGATTATGACACATGATGAATTGTCTTAGTTTTTTATGGTATTGTTGTAGTATAATGCTGCAAACACACTAATCAATTATCGAATTCAAATTTCAATGTTTGTTAAATAGTATATTATTATTGAAAACTTTCTAGAATAGAAAAAAGCTGCATATTCCCGCCTCATGATAAAAAAAATTATATTCTTCACAATTTTTAATACAACATTTTGTATTACACGATGTAAACTTTTAATTTCCAATACATAAATTTCATTCTTGTTCATGTGGAAAAAGGGAACAAAAACTGTATTCTAAAGTTATTAAGGCTTTCGTTGTAGCGAATATCTATCGTAAGTCACTGGATAAAATACAGCCTTAAAGTTTCTGATGCGAACAGTAAGCCAAGACTACAATATGATGCTAGTTAAATTAAGTTTTTGTTTTAAGACTTTTCATGTTATTACACGTTTAAAATAACGTGAGTTTTTTTTATAAATAGAGTGGTTGGAAATTGATTCATTATATTATAGCTGAGTTTTACATATATTTTTATTGCAGTTTGTTTTTTTGTTTGTTTAATTCCTTACATTAAAATATGGTAATCATTATTATCAGTCTATTAAGTTCCCATTTAAAAGATACAGTTTCGATAACTCTTTAGATAATTAATACGTAATAATCATTACTATCGGCCTATTAAGTTTTCTTTGAAAAGATACAGTTTTACGATGAAAGTCTATGGAATGAAAGATGATGCAAAATTTGGATAAACTTTTCTACAGCATGTTGAATAAGTTATTTTCCCGATTACATCAATAATTATTAAATGACGAAATGATAAACTGTTATTTCTTACTTACATTACACTATTTACATATTTTGACGAAATGATAAATTATTTTTTACACGTTTTTTCTAGTATTTAAACCTCTACTAAGAAATCGAAGAGCCAAACAACCGAGCTCTCTTTACATACTTTACTATATAATAAGTATATAATAGTAATGGTTTTATGGAATGTTATAGAAATAATGAGGTTGGTGAGCGGTTAATGGCTCCAATTACATCTGAAGGTTACAAGGCTCATGGAAAATCTTGGGTAAAATCAAATCGACATTTTGTATCTATGGTCTATGTATATCACTAGTATAACTAATGAAAGAAGATTATTTACTCCCGTTCTGTGTAACATATAGTTAACGAATAATATGATATTTATTACCGTAAACATTTTATCGTGAAATTGCAAAAAATATAAATTCTATGGCTCAGCAAAAATTAACTAGCTTGGCTCAGCACTGATTTTTAGCCAATTTTTTATTCACTGTTAATTCACTTTGGAATAATTCCAAAATGTAGTTATTGTAATGAATAGAAAAAAGTGTTATCCATATATTTTGCCTTGAAATATAATATGAAGATGATTAAAAAATCATTAAGTAGTTTAAATAAAATGCTCTACATAATTGTTTATTATTATTTTAACACTAGCTGCTCCGCGCGGTTTCACCTCCGTGGCTCCACCCCTGTTGGTCGTAGCGCGATGATATTTAACCTATAACCTTCCTCGATAAATGGGCTATCTAACACCGAAAGAATTTTTCAAATCGGACCAGTAGTTCCTGAGATTAGCGCGTTCAAACAAACAAACAAACTCTTCAGCTTTATAATATTAGTATAGATTTTGATGTTAAAATAAACATTTAAAATTACATTTCAATTTCCCAACTCAGAGATTTTACTTCGTTGAATGACGAGACTGTTTGTTTAACATTTTATTTATCCCTAGTTTTTATTCAAAGCTGACCGGAGCTGAATTTAGGCTAACTTTTTCCCGACATGTGTCACAGCCTTACACTCGTTTTATCAAATCAGTCATGTGCTTTTAGTGATCAACTTTAGAGTCCAATTAAGACAACCAGTTTCAGCCAACCTCAAACATGACTTTAATTGAGAACTTTAATGTGTACTAAGGGAGGGAAACTAAAGAGGAACGTTGAATAACGTTCGTATATTTGGCAATTAGCGCGTTTGAGTTTAAAAAGAGACGAGTCAGTTCCTGGTTTTGGCAGACAGTGAATAGCCTAGTTGCTAACTAGTTTTATTCTAAGGTTTACCATTGTGTTATACATGTTAAGCATACATTATATAATATGTTATTCCCTTATCTATCGGATATCAAGTATCAGAAAATCGATGGAATAGTTTCAAAGGTCACACGTCACATCGTTAAAGATCACATCTACTCAACATTTATCATATAAGTAATATAATATACATTTTCTATATATTATGTATTACAATATAGTTTAATTCTATAACCAAGTTGAAGCTATCTTTAAAGGCTGTCTATTTTAGCTCATAATATGAACTCTCTAGGGGGCATCTACGAGGCATCTACGGGGACGCTACGTATATGCTACGTACATACTACGCGCAAGCTACGAGCGTGCTACGAAGCTACGACAGAACGAATACACGTGGAAAAACTTATGATAATGGAAACAAATCATTTAAACAATTACTCAAGGTTATTATAACAATCCTAAAGTATCATATAACTTGGTTAATATTGAAATAATAAAACAGTTGTTGTTTTTATTTATACAGATTCAACTTTATCCATAGTTCAGAATTCATTAAGCTACAGACAGATTGATGGTATATCGATCGATTTAATCATTTTAATATATTTCCTTATTGTATCTTGTATCGCTAAGAGAGGCTTAGGTGGGACATTGAATGATCGCTCCATTGATGGATAGAGTATGTTGAAAAAATAGCTGAAAGAAGTGCGTAGGCTGTATCGTGGGAACTAGGCTTAGATTATTTTCCTATTTTTTCTGTTTGTAGCTCCTTAAATGTCTTTATTATTACGTAATATATTTTCTACTCGAAATCTAATATATATTATAAAGGCGAAAGTTTGTAAGGATGTATGGATGTATGGATGTTTGTTACTCTTTCACGTAAAAACTAGTGAACCGATTACAATGAAATTTAGCACACTTAGAGGGTAACTTGGATTAACACATAGGATAGTTTTTATCCCGGAAATCCTACGGGAACGGGAACTATGCGGGTTTTCCTTTGCAAACGCGGGCGCAGCTGCGGGCGGAAATCTAGTCACTAATAATATATTATGGCTGCAGTGAATAAAGATTTAAATATAAATGTGAGTGTGGGTAATGGTTAACTGGTACACTTTTGTTTTATTTTTTATTATTTAAATTCAAAGATTCATAAAATCAACATTGTAATTTATATGTAATTTTTGAGACATATTTTATAGTAATCATATTATGTACCAGATTGAATGAGCTAATAAATACAAACAAGACCTTTAACTTTTTCTAAATATAAAACAAATGAAAAGGAACGTTACGTAAAAAAATTGAAAGATAATTTTGTTCGATATCATTGAATTTCATTCCTTCATCAAAATGCTACATACGAACCGGGTAATAGTGTCTCCACTGGGAATCGAACTTGCGACCAAGCCTGAACACAACTCGGCTAAGTACTCCCTGAGAGACTTTATTCAAATCAGCTGTTTTTTGCGTTATGTTTTATCTCTAGAATGTTCGAGATAAAAATAGATTTTTCTTATTTGATTGACAGGATTTGTATAGATTAGGGCACCTTTGTAATATATAAAACAAAATGATCATTGTCGTATGTAATATAAAAATAATATCGCGAATAAGAAGTTATAGGTAGATTATTAACCGCTCATATGCTTGAGAAAAAAAAAATGACCCCTTACTTAGCTACGCGCAACCACAGTTGCAAAAACACGATCGAGAATCTTGTTTCGCGCAACTGTGGTTGCAAAGCGACTTTCTTATTTCAATTGATTATAAACTCTATTTCATACTCTCAGAGTCTAATTTTTACGTATTTAAACCAAAGACAACTAATTGATTCGTCTATTTCTACCCGGTACTACCAACCTTTCAAACAGAATTTTGGGAATATCTTAGTTTGTATCTTACGTGTCTTACAAGGAAGTGTTAAAATATGCCGTAATTGTTGTATTTTATTGATTTCTACTCGTGTTTACTTACCAGATTATTCTCTAACATGTGTTTTATTGTTATAAAGTAATATTTTAGTGACCGTTGTAATAAATATGTAATAAAGACGACTTTAAAAGTTAGTAGACTTTAGACGATTTCATAACTTTTTAAGGTATACGGTAATCATATATTGTAAAAATAACACAGTTTTGTATAGTATTATTACAATAGCAATCGATTACAGTCAATATATTTGAAGTACTCCTCTCGCGGAAGTCATAAATTAAGTTTTAATAGCGGTGCGTCGAACGCGCGGCGCACGTTCCAGAGCACTAGCAAAGTAGGCTACCTTTATTTTTTTTGCAAGCTATTTAGCGTATTTTATTTTTGCAACTGTGGTTGCGCAAAGCATATGAGCGGTTAAAGGAAAGTAATATGCTAATACTAACTTCCGCCCGCGGCTTCACCCGCGTTTTCAAAGAAAAACCCGCATAGTTCCCGTTCCCGTGGGATTTCCGGGATAAAACCTATCCTATGTGTTAATCCAAGTTACCCTCTATATGTGTGCTAAATTTCATTGTAATCTGTTTAGTAGTATTTGCGTGAAAGAGTAACAAACACACACATTCAAACCTAACAACCTTTCACATTTATAATATTAGTAGGATTATAAAGGAATTTTTCATCACCAGACACTCAGACGGTGACATTTTTCTTTAGTTGCATGTCACTATTTTTTGTTTGTACGATACAACAGTACGGTTCAATCCAAACGGAGTCGGGGTAAGCGGCTAGTATTTCATTTGTTCTCCGTATACATATAATATGTCGGTATCTAGAGTCAATTTTTATAGATTACTAGCGGTCCGCCCCGGCTTCGCCCGTGGTACATGTTTACGTTTTCTCTACATAAGAACCATCCTCGTACTACAAGGAATATAATAAAAAAAGAATTATCGAAATCGGTTCAGCCGTTCTCGAGTGATGCGCTTACCAACACATTTTGCGATTCATTTTTATATATAAGACTAGCGGTCCGCCCCGGCTTCGCCCGTGGTACATAATATTTACGTTTTCTCTACATAAGAACCATCCTCGTACTTCAAGGAATATAATAAAAAAAGAATTATCGAAATCGGTTAAGCCGTTCTCGAGTTATGCGCTTACCAACACATTTTGCGATTCATTTTTATATATAAGATATTACATAATAATGTTAAACTGTAAAATGTATGTTTAATATTAATTAATGTAGTTATTTATTATGATATTTGAAGAATAATTTTTAACCAAGGATCAATTTCAACAGATTATATTTAGCCTTATTGCTTAATCCAAAAATCCAACAATGTGTCGTATTATGTATTTAGAAAAAAGGGTCGTCAAGTCGAAAATTAACATATTAACTGAATTTATACGGCCCCGCCGTCGAAAATTACGATTTTGTTGTATATCACTTCTCACCCTAAAGGTTTTCACTACATTCGTATGCAAATGGCGCAATTTCGTTAAGCACAGCGACGTTTTATACTTCTGGATTAAATGGACTCCGTTTGGTGTGTTATTGTTTCTAAGTTTTTGTTTTAAAAAGTCAGTTACGTTTTAACGGGTTGGTTTTTTGGTGATAAGTGATAAGTAAGAGTCTTTTTCAGACGAAGTTATATTTTGTTTAATGGAAAATGAAAAAGGTTAAACCGATTGAACGGCTGTACCGATTTCGTTAATGATTTTTTTTATAATATTCTTTTTTTTTTAAACATTTACTTATAAATCTTTTGCAAATTCTATAAAGTGCACTTATCATTATATTATTATGATTGTATCAAATTACTTTAAGCTATTCATAAATAGTACTATGATAGTACCTAATCCTTTGAAAATTTGCATTGAAATATCATAAAAGAGAACCTTGACCCAATACAGACATCCTCAATAAGATGAAAAGTTAATATTGAAATTTAATTTTCTTAAGTGATTTTTATTCACTAGATTCTTACGTCGGCTTTCCTCGTGTGCATTTTTTATAAAAATGTCATAGGTATATCTGTTACATCTACATCTGTTTTGGCTTTATTTTCGTCACAAAAGTTTCTTGTGCTTCCCTAAAGTTTATCTATTTCTGTAAATTAATCAAAATCGGTTCAGAAGTTCTGGTGTATGACATCAGAATGTTATACACACGTTGATTTAGTATTATAATATGAAATGCATAAATGCTAGAATGTTTTTTTTTCAATTTCCTATCCTATCACATTGAGATCATCTAAAATTGTATATTTCTAATGTTTATGAAAAAATGTGTGCTCTATGTTTTATAAAATTATTTTTTTTTTCATTTATTAATAGATAATTTTGTTGAATCCCAACACTTTATTCCCTCGAGAGCAAAGAAACAGTATTTTCCATAAAAAATAAATTTCATCTCCAGCTCATGTCACTCATTTCCTTATTTCTAAGAAATTGCTTCTAAATTTTAATATAAATTTTCAAAATCGCATCAGGAAAATATTAAGGATATTTAAGGTGTTTAAATATTTAGGTTAATTATGTTTTCATTTCTGAGAATGATTAAGTGTTCGAAGAAAATGGATGCAATTTAAAGTTTATTGAAAGTATTATGAAATATTATTTAGTTACTAGCGGTCCGCCCCGGCTTCGCCCGTGGAACATGTTTACGTTTTCTCTACATAAGAACCATCCTCGTTCTTCAAGGAATATAATAAAAAAAGAATTATCGAAATCGGTTCAGCCGTTCTCGAGTTATGCGCTTACCAACACATTTTGCGATTCATTTTTATATTTAAGACTAGCGGTCCGCCCCGGCTTCGCCCGTGGTACATAATATTTACGTTTTCTCTACATAAGAACCATCCTCGTACTTCAAGGAATATAATAAAAAAAGAATTATCGAAATCGGTTCAGCCGTTCTCGAGTTATGCGCTTACCAACACATTTTGCGATTCATTTTTATATATTATATAAAAGATATAAGAAGAAGATTTCGCACAAATATACAAGAAGTACCTACTTGTGTTGTTGATTTAAGTACATGCTTAGGGTAAGGGTTTCATTGTTAGTTGGCAATATTTTAAAATAAAGTTTTGAAATGGTCTACAGTTCGACTAAAAATAGTCTACACACAACATAATTACTGTTTTGTCCGTTTGATAGCAACATAATTATAGCAATTAGTAATTATGCGTTTAAATCCTATAGTCCGGGATACATCGCCCATTTTTGCAAGTGATTACTATCAAGCTAATTTTTCGTGAGTAGCTTTATTTTGATGAGATGCCCAATAATTTCATGTACAAAACTCTCGATTGCGGTAGCTACCAGAGGAAACAAGGATAAAATATTTTGATTTGATGGTTCTCAAATATTAATTACTAACTGAATGTTTTTTTTTGTTCAATCTCAAGATAATTATCTAAATTATTCGAAAAAATATTTGTCCTACAAAATCTATGGTTTGATCAAAGAGTCCCCCTTTCCAATGTGTATCGATAACGAAGTCATCATAAATGATTACTAACCAGCTGATTTTTTTATTTTCACTTATTTAATACTTATATAATTCAACAGACATATTGTCCTACAAATTGCGTAATAAATATTTGAGAACCGTCAAATCAAAAATTTTTATCCTTGTTACCTCTGTAAGCTACCACAATCGAGAGTTTCGTACATAAAATTATTGGGCATCTCATCAAAATAAAGCTACTCACGAAAAATTAGCTTGATAGTAATCACTTGCAAAAATGGGCGATGTATCCCGGACTACTATTTATGTTTGCATTATATTTTTCCAATTCTCAATATTTTTAACAAATTTATTTTTGAAGACTTATAAAATATATAAAATTTATAAAGTGCGTAATTTTCAACCATCTCTTGCGTTTAATTTTATGATGATAGTGAAATGATTTTTCGACAACACACCACACAACAACACTCCACAATAATTAAATTGTGTTATAACCACAACCGGGAAAGTTTTGATGAATTTAAAACACGATGAATTATAGAATTTAATGCGTAAAATACCAGATTTTTACTAAAGTACGTCGTATTTCCGGAGAGAACGAAGACAGCAGTCAGAAGCAATTAAAATGAAGTAATCTCATTTTATTTTATAGTTTAATAGCTGAGTCTGGTTAACAAGAAATTGTATACCGTTTCTAACAAGCGGATTTGATTCTTATCTCATTATACTTAAAGTTTAAATTATAATAGTAATCGTTACAATATAAGACCTAGTACTGTTGTGATGAAAAGTACTTTAAAATTTTGTAAAGTTACACTTTCTAAATTATTAAATTTCAAGGAAATAACATTAATATTTAATGCTGTAATACTGAAATTTAAGACCTAAAAGGAGCTAAGTAATATTTCTTAACAAACAGAGATTATATTTTAGGCAATTTCTAATGAATTTAACTTTTTTTAAATATCTATTATTCTGCATGTTTATCTTATTAAAAAATTGCATTTAAAATTAGTAAATACTAATAATAAATGCGAATCGGTATGTCTGTTACGCTATCATATCTACTCCATAGCACCAATTTGGATAAAATTTAAAAAGCGTTTCTTCATACATAATAATATGAATCTGTAAAACAGCTTGTTTATTCACATATTTTTTAAAGTTCGAAAGTCAGGGTCTACATATTATTTTAAGCCTGTTTCTTTGTGAATAAATAAACTATTTAATAAATAAATTCCATTCTCACTTCTGCTCGCGACTGTCCATTGCTCTCGACGCGTCATCGCGTACAATGAGCGATCATATCATGTCACTAGAGACAGAACGATGATTTCGAATTAAATTTACGAGTTGATATAACTCATTTTTACGCGAATTTTGTTTGGATTTTTGTAAAATAAAATATATGATTGGGTATAGTTGTAAAAAATATATAGCTATTAAGCACGGAAGCAAGCAAGCATGCGGGGAGATGTTTGTTCCTCTCAAGAAAATAGCTGTAAATCTGTATGAAATATTATGTAAGAATAGAATGCAACTCCAGTATCTAGTACAAGCATAGAATATAATATAATAGTACTTGGTATAGGGTCAATTGTGTTCTTTTAAATTTTTTGACGTGACAACGTCTTATAATTCGACTAGCTTCCGCCCACGACTTTGTACGTGCATCCCCGTTTTTCCCCGTTCCCGCATGAATTTCGGGAAATCCTTTCTTAGCGGATGCCTACGTCCTAACATCTACCTGCATGCCAAATTTCAGCCCGATACGTCTAGTGGTTTGGGCTGTGCTTTGATAGATCACTATATCAGTCACCTTTGAGTTTTATATATATAGAAGATAGAAGATAGAGCCGCGCACACGCACGACGTCAGTAAACCGACTTTACAGACAACCAATTTTTTTTATACCTTGTATACAGATGAATTATAACCGTCTACGTCTACGTCTACTTTTACGTCTACGTGTACGTCTACGTCTACGTCTACGTGTACGTCTACGTCTACGTCTACGTCTACGTGTACTTCTACGTGTACGTCTACGTCTACGTGTACGTCTACGTCTCCGTCTACTTCTACGTCCACGTCCATGTATACGTCTCCGTCTACGTCTACGTCTACGACTTTGTCTACGTCTACGTCCACGTCTACGTCTACGTCTACGTCTACGTCTAGGTCTACGTCTATGTCTACGTGTACTTCTACGTCTACGTTTACGAGTACGTCTACGTCTACGTGTACGTCTACGTGTACGTCTACGTGTACGTCTACGTCTACGTGTAAGTCTACGTGTACGTCTACGTGTACGTCTACGTGTACGTCTACGTGTACGTCTACGTGTACGTGTACGTCTACGTCTACGTCTACGTCTACGTCTACGACTTTGTCTACGTCTACGTCTCCGTCTACGTCTACGACTTTGTCTACGTCTACGTCTACGTCTACGTCTACGTCTACGTCTACGTCTGCGTCTACGTCTACGACTTTGTCTACGCCTACGTCTACGTCTTTGCCTACGTGTACGTCTACGTCTACGACTTTGTCTACGTCTACGTCTACGTCTACGTCTACATCTACGACATTGTCTACGTCTACGTCTACGTTTACGTCTACGTCTACAAAACCATCGAAGGCCAATATAAAAGGATATGATAAGCTAAAAAAAGCTACACATAGCTATAGCTCAACTGTCACACGTCGCAATGTTTTCCCATATCTCGATGCTACATAATATATCGTTGTTCTCGTATCGCAATGCAGATTTGTTGAATGTGTGTTTCATCGCGATACGTGCAGTGGAGAGTGACAAACGTTCGAATGAAGGTCGAATTTCCACCACGATGATCCGAATAAAACTCCTAATACTGCCTAATACGAGTGCTCCGCGGTTTTACCCGCAGTGCTCCGTTCCAGTTGGTCTTAGCGAGATGATATTTAACCTATAGCCTTCCTAGATAAATGGGATATCTAATACCGAAAGAATTTTTCAAATCGGACCAGTAGTTCCTGAGATTAGCGCGTTCAAACAAACAAACTCTTCAGCTTTATAATATTAGTATAATGTTATATGGTGTAGTAAAATAAATGTACACGTGTAGTAAAAAGCAGGATAATAATGCCAATTGATTATTTCCCCAAAGTTTATTTCGATTGAACCGGGTAGGCTTCGCTTTATCACGACCGATTATACCAAAATAAACAATATAATAAAGAACCAAAGAACAACAACAAAAAACGGAATTAATGGAAAATCCACTCTATTCTTTAGACACGGAAAAGTACAAGTTTCTTTGAGAAGAGGCACTTAGTGTTTATTTAAAAACTTTGACTTAACAAAGAAAGCAGTGAAATACAGCTTTGTCCCGTAATTATGAAGATGTAACTTTATATTCTTTATGAGTAAATCAAGGAAGGTTATTTTAATTTATAATTAGGTTAGTGAAGTTTGTTGTATAGTGAATGAAAGGGGTTCTTACTAAGTAATTATTATGCATAAGCGTGTTGTAATTAAAGTTTATCTGACTGGAATTTAAAATGGTCACCTAAGAATTTGTTAGAAAAAGAATAAGGGAAATATATTAACTTACTTGTGTCCTAATAAAATACTTTTTAGTATAGACAATTTTTTTTAATTTTAAAATAAAAAGCTGTAATAGTAACACTAAAAATGGACACTCATTTTTATGTGTTTGTATAGATACGTAGATACGTACCTAAATAAAAATATTTTAAAGGTATGCCTTTTAAAGCGACAAAGCGATCTCTAGCGAAGTATGTACAAAAAAGCGAAGTAGTTCAAAAATATGAAAATTTATCGAAAATTCTTAATTCTATCATAAAATATGGTGAATGTAGTGAAGTCCCATGTCCCCAAGTGGGGTAAGGGGCAGATGTATACATATCTGTTTCACTGATCCATTTTATTTAGGGACAAGTAGGTGATCAGCCTTCTGTGTCCTGCTAGACCGAAATATTTTTTTCTTCTTCGTCTCCACTGGGAATCGAACCCAGGTCGGTTTTATATAATATAGTATACCAAGTTAAACTTATACCGAATTCAACGAACTTAAACAGAATCTTATTAATTAAAATTCAAAGGTTCCTAATTTGTTGAATTTATTATTAACTTGAAACTTTGTAATTATGTGATAATGGATAGAATTAATTGATAAGGCTGATTTACACTTGCAATTAATGAAGGAAGTTTTGAAGTTTCATTCGTAATGTAATATTATACAAGCTTAATTAAGTCTGTCTGTCGGTTACACTTAAACCACGCCATTAAATTGGATGAAATTTTGAATTTAAAAAGTTAACAAGATAGAGCAAGCATAGGTTTTATTTTTTCAAATTTTTTTGTCAACGGGTGAAACTGCGGGACACAAGTAGCATGAAAATTGAACCGCTATTTTTTATAATTTTTATGAAAATGCATTTAACCCACATAAATGACTAAAAATTACAAGAAAAATGCAAAATATAAATTTCCTTTTCAATACAAATCTGTTTAATATCAATATGATAAATGCTCCTATCGAAAAAGAAAAGTGTCGTAAAATCAAAAAGTTCGACGACATGTGACATCTGTTCGCATTGGCCAGTATGATGGATTCTTAGGATGGATTATAGTGAAAAATAAACCCTAAATTGGTTAAAACTTATTCGTCGTATAACGTACTAGCTGCCCTGCGGTTTAACCGGCAGAGCTTCACTTCTGTTGGTCTTAGCGTGATGATATTATATAGCCTATAAGAAATAGCCTTCCTCGATAAATGAGTTATCTAATACCGAAAGAATTTTTCTAATCGGTACCGGTCCGATTAGCGCGATTCCTGAGATTAGCGCGTTCAAACAAACACTTCAGCTTTATAATATTAGTATAGATATGTAATAAATAAAATAAAACTCCTCTTATATAATATTTCTTTTGCTTAGAGCACTTAATACCATTTGTTATAGGTCAAAGAAGATACTAGTAATGTGCGTTTATTTATTTGGTTGATTTCCTTTTTTACCGATTTCAATAAAATGAGAACATGTACACATGTATTATATGTATACGTGATCACTGATTACTTATTTTATTTATATATTATGTACATAATATTATCTGATTTCTTCGTATTTCTCGTATGTAATAACATTTTTTCTCTGTATCCAAAATGTATTATTCGCAGTGAATTCACAAATACAATACGTTTAGCCTCCTTGGGGTTAATGAATTGCGTACGTGTGGGTGACCAGTAGTTTCTTATTTTGTGGGATAAACTTTTTTGTTATTTCTTCGGATAAACAGAGTATTTTGTTTTTAAGGTTTACAATGTATGTATGTAGGTGTTCAAATGTATTGATGTCAGAGGATAAAGCAGATAATTGATAAGTATATATATTATATTACTAGATTTCCGCCCGCGGCTTCGCCCGCGTTTTCAAATGAAAACCCGCATAGTTCCCGTTCCCGTGGGATTTCCGGGATAAAACCTATCCTATGTGTTAATCCAAGTTACCCTCTATATGTGTGCTAAATTTCATTGTAATCGGTTTAGTAGTTTTTACGTGAAAGAGTAACAAACATCCATACATCCATACATCCATACATCCATACATCCATACATCCTTACCAACTTTCGCCTTTAAATAGTATTAAGATTAAGATAATATTATAATATATATATTATGTATATAAATAATATAAATATAAATATATATAATAATTATACATATATTTATAAATAATATAAATTATATATAAATATAATATATATAAATAATATAAATATAAAAGTATGACACGTAAAACAAATAAATAAAGGACGGCTAAATTTTAGATGTTCTGTAATGCAGCTAAAAATAGATTAATAATAATTATGTAGAAGTGTATTTGTATACTTAAAATATTGTAGAGTCGCGTAGCTGTACCAATTATATAGCTTAAAATATTAATAAAACGTATTTATTTATATAAATCAATTGACCATAAATACTTCTTTGCACAATTAATTTCAAATATATATTTTCAGAAAAATATCTTCGCAAAAACAAACACGTGGCAACCCTAACCTTATTAGCTGACTCTTAACTAGGGTCGTCCTTATTCTGATACTCTAATGAAGGAGTATACTGTTTTCTTAACAATTAGTTTTCGCTAAATGGGTTAACGTTAAAATCGTTAGTTTTTGTGCTGAATTGCAATACACTGCATTTTTGTGAAATATACTGTTTTTTGTTGAAATATAGTTTATTCTCTATGTTTAAAAAATAAAGTACATATTTAAAACAGCAAAGAGTTTATGGTGGCATATACTATGACGATTTTGAAGTAAAGCTCTATAAAAAAGAATAGAGTTAAAAAAATATGGAATACTAGCTTTCCGCCCGCGGCTTCGCCCGCGTTTTCAAAGAAAAACCCGTTCCCGTAGGATTTCCGGGATAAAACCTATCCTATGTCCTTTCTCGGGTATCAAAATATCTCTTTACCAAATTTCATGCAAATTGGTTCAGTAGTTAAGGCGTGATTGAGTAACAGACAGACAGAGTTACTTTCGCATTTATAATATTAAGTATGGATTAGTTACTTGAAACCTGTGAACGCAATTTTGTATAGTTAAAGACTGTAGGTATCGATAAACATAATTTTGTTTTCAATGCTGATAAAAATTGGTAATGAAATTCTAGTATTTATCTTATTTATTTATTTATTTTACTCTTTAATACAACTAAACAGACTTAGATACTAAAATATACAAAAATATTTGCAAGGAGCAGTTTAGTGTATTTAGCGGCCTTATCACTTAGTAGTGATCTCTTCCAGGCAACCAGGGCAGAAGGTAATCAGCTCAATTGAGTTATAAAGGTTATAAATCTTAATAATATGTTCTCCCACATGCATTTCGATAACCCGATAAATTATTAGTACAGTACCTAAGTCTGTTATAGTTCAGAATATTTTAGCAAGATATTACACTATTTCAATATGTAAATTCCTTAATAAGCGGTTTATTACTACTGGTGTACGTTGCATTGAAATCCTTCCTATCCCTAGAGAAATATACGATACTAGCTGTGCCCGCGACTTCGTCCGCGTGGAATAGTGACTGTATAGTAGTTACTACTTAACTTTTATTGAGTAAACACGTACTACCATAAATAATTAAAAGAACTGTTAGTAAAATTTATGACTAAACTGAGCTAAAAAATAAAAAAGAAATGCCTAATTAATTTTTTAAGTAAAATTTCTTTTAAATTATGTCATATTATTTTTTAGGCACCAGGGTCGAGGGGAGCAAATTTATTTACCTTCCTTTCTTGTATGTGTGTTTTTAACAATGTATCGTGCAGCAACTGAGCGCCGAGACAAACGTCAAAACGCAAAGGAATAGATTCCGCTATCGATACCAATTGACATAAGCGTATGATGTTTTGCTAAGGATTTGTTCACCCTACCAACGACGACGACGACCACGAACAAAATTTTCATTCAGTCGCAATTTAACAAAATTGTGCAAAACACAATTAAAAATAAAATATTAAAATTTCCTGTCGTTCTGGTGCCTGGAATTTTTTTTTGAGATCAATGAATGAAAAAATATATTTTTCGTAGGAACGGTGGCTCCTAGAAAAAAATGTATTTGAAGTTTTTTATAGATAATTTTATGATCTACAATTTTGGTAAAAGATGATTATATGATTAACTTACCGTCTCGCCGACAATCGCAAAAAACCTATTTTTATATTAATTATCCTCGAATTTTTTTTTCTTTTCGAGTACCAGTATGACGGGAAATTTTAATATTATTTTTAAACTAATTTTGTCTGGAGGACAATTTTGGTCGTAGTCGTCGTCGCCGTTGGTAGTGTGACCGAACCATTACTAAAATATCATGAGTTTATGTAAAAAATTAGCGATAGTAGTTTCTATTCTTTAGCGTTATTCTATTCTCTGACATTAGTCTTGGCCTGCTGATCAGCTTAATCGATACTCAGTTTTTATCAAATCCAGCACCAAATCCAAATCAGATCTTTCCTGTCTCACGCATGTAGTAATTAATTACCGTTTAGACCATGCAATAAAAATTAAATTAAAAAACACCCAACGCAACGAATAAAAGTGCATATAAAAAGGAATCAATAATTTCACAAACTTCCCGACGATCTTTAAAAATAAATACCATCTATACTGATATTATAAAGAGGAAATGTTTGTAATTATGTATGTATGTATGGTTTTCACGCATAAACTACTGGAACGATTTCAAAAATTCTTTCACCATCAGAAAGCTGCATCTTCACTGAGCAAAATAGGCTAGGTTTTATCCCGGCTGCCATGCCATCATTATCATAATATATCATATTTTTTCTTTTATAATGGTACTTAATTTTAAAGATCGTCGGAAAGTTTGTAAAATTATTTATTCCTAAAATTTTTTCTTCATTGCGTTGGGTTTTTTTTATTAAATTTTCTTTTATAATTTAATTTTCTTATTTTCATGTAATATTTTCAAGTGAGCGAGACCGAGCTATCAATTCTACCTCCATATTACATTCCTACATCATATTGATATCTATAAGCTTTTTGCTCCTTGAAATCTTTTAAGTTGGGCCGTAACCGTGCACAAATTGCAATGGACCACAGTGGCAAAAGAAGTAGGAAGAAGGTATATTTAGGAAAACAATTGCCAAGGGCCAGGCCTATGTGGCTATGAGTAGAATTCAAAATTTCCAGGGTGTGGCTATCCTCTCGCTCCCATGTGCCCTCTTCTTTCACAGACTTCCCTTTCCAACCCTAGTAAATGGCAGAACCGATTTTGATGTAAACCATATCTAATTGTATCTATATGTACACGTCATATCCTGTCGTTTGATGCTCCATTTGGTTTATTTATCCAACAACTGTCATCCCTAAAGTAGGACTGTTGATATTTTTTAAAATATCGGATTTTCGATGTATCGATATTTTCAAATATATCAGTATCGGAGTTCGATATATCGAAAAAAATATCGATATTTCGATATATCGGCTTTATTTAAAAAAAATCGTAAGTCAGCTCAAAAATGATTACACAATTTATAGTCTAGTGGATTTATTAAACAAATTAAATTATGAATGTACATAAGTAGTTAAGGTTATAGTTCTTGGTAATTACTTTTTAAATTTAAATAAGACAATTATGTATACCAATACCAATATTTTTCTGTAAGAATACTCTTTGTTTTAAATATGTTCAGCTGTTTGGCTACTAAGATTGTTAGGCACTGAAAGATTGATTGAAGAAGCAACTCGTTCAGATGATAAAAAATTGTCAAGCGACTGCTAACATTAAGTTTACGATGATTTTTTAGATTAAATAAATTACGGAAAAAAATTATTAAAAAAAATATCGACCATCGATATCGATATTTAAATACCGAACTATCGATATATCGTCCAAAAAATATTAGTAATAAATATCGATATTTCGAAATAATAATATCGATATTTCGATATATATAGATATTTTATGAACAGTCCTACCCTAAAGTGCCCTATATGTAATAAACGGATGAACCGATTTCTATAAAACATTACTAACTAATTGTAATTCACACGTTGCCCTTTCATATTTTGATATGCCGCTTGAGTATATTATTTGACCACATTCGATTATTGTTCATTCCCACTTTTACCTCTGTAGTCTAACAAATGGATAAACCGAATTGGATCAAAATATAACTAACTGTACTTCACCCGTTATGCACTTTCATTTGATATATGTCTCTTAGGTAGGTATATTTGACAACATTCGTTTTTTTCATTCCCCCTTTTATCTATATATAGGTATAGTAAATGGATGAACCGAGTTTGATTAAATACGTCTAATTAAACTTTACACGTCATGCCCTTTCATTTCATATGTCACTTGAGTATAATTGACAAAATTCATTTTTTTATTACCGCTTTTATACCTATATCAAATACATGGATGAACCGATTTTGATAAAACGTTCACTTTCATTTAATATATATCACTTAGATTCGACAACTTTAATTTTTTTCATTCCCACTTTTACCCCTATAGGTAGGTATAATAAATGGATGAACCGATTTTGATACACTTTATCTAAGAACCAGCGTCGGAAAATATGCTGCCTAACAAAAAACCGCATCTAATTCGGATTACCTGTTAGCGAGCTACGGTGGAACAAACAGATACACACACACAGACACACATAGCGGTCAAACACTTATCACTCATCTTTTTGCGTCGGGGCTTAAAAATATATTTAATACGACATAATTTAAAGGACATTTTATGTATAAAATTCACCTAAAAATAAGCATAATTTTAATTTGACCCCTCCCCCCTACTACCTCAGCTTACCCCCCCCCCCACCCCCACCCCACCCTTGGGGACTTTCGATATGATCACCTGGACATTTTATAGGAATAACTGTAGCGTATAACAGATAACTTACGTTTTATCGTACACTGTTTAATAGTGTACCATAGAATGCCTTAGCAAATGTTCGCCGTGAATACTTAAATGGTCATAACTTTTTTATTTATACACCGATTGACATGAAATAAACACTAAATGTTAAATGAAGATTACCACAATATATTAGTGAAAACCGCATTTAAATCGGATAAGCCGTTTCTGAGATTAGCGTGTTCAAACATACAGACAAACAGACAAACGGACAAACGGACAAACAGACAAACAGACAAAAAAAATTTTAACGACAGTTTTGGGTTTGGGATCGATTTAGTAATAGCCTCTGCTAAATTTTTTTTACATATTTTCATTGTACAGACACCACTTTTCTAGAATTTTATTATATGTATTGATGATTAAGACCCGTAGAACATGATTTTAGTTATTTAATATTATATTAAAATACATTTACATTAGAATATGGTAATAATGCAATAATGAATACTATGCTTTGAGCAGTGGTGGCTCAGTGGTGAGACCTCGGACTTCGAATCGATAAGTCCGGGGTTCGAGACCGGGCGAGCGCGCAGGAAATAAATTGATTTTTCAATTTATCTGCGCATGTTGTAACATCACCACTGCTCGAACGGTGAAGGAAAACATCGTGAGGAAACCGACATGTCGAAGAATCAAAAGTTCGACGATATGTGTCATCCGCCATCCCGCACTTGGCCAGCGTGGTGGATTATGGCCTGTACCCTCATTGGTGGCCCGTGTCCCAACAGGGGGAACATATATGGGCTGATGATGATGATGATGATGAATACTATGTTTTAGTTAAAACTTAAAAGAACTTATTCAGTTGAATAAGTAATCCTACTAATATTATAAACGCGAAACTTTGTAAGAATGGATAGATGGATGTTTGTTACTCTTTCACGCAAATACTACTGAACCGATTACAATAAAATTTGGTATGTAGGTTGCTGAAGACCCAGAATAAGATATAGGCTACTTGTTATCGAAATCCCACAGGAATGGTTACTATGCGGGCTTTTCTTTGAAAATGCATGCGAAGCCGCGGGTGGAAATCCTATGTGTTAATCCAAGTTACCCTCTATATGTGTGCTAAATTTTATTGTAATCGGTTCAGTAGTATTTGCATGAAAGAGTAACAAACATACACACACACATACATCCCTCCTCACAAACTTTCGCATTTATAATATTAGTAGGAATAGTATAGATCAAACAGAGCCACATTCAAAACTAGTGGAGCGATAAAATAACAGTAATTATAGCAAATTAATACACAATTAACAGAATTATCTATGATTTAATTAGACGGATTATGTAAACTATAATTGTCTGATTTAGATAATCTGGGATATTATTAGTTCTGGCGAGGATTATAATTAGAAATTTAAGACGTTTAACAAGCGTTTAACGGATTTAAATCCGATTTATTCATTATATTAACCACGCTCGCTGTAACATCGGATTAAAAAACAACACTACATGGTATAAAAAATTCGCTGTCGCTGTCTGTCCGTACCTATGCTTAAATCTTTAAAACTTCGCAACGGATTATGATGCAGGTTTTTTTTAATAGATAGAGTGATTCAACAGAGTATACAATTTCTTATTAACCGACTTCAAAAAAAAGGAGGAGGTTATCAATTCGGCCGGTATGTTTTTTTTTTATGTATGTACACCGATTACTCCGTGGTTTCTGAACCGATTTACGTGATTCTTTTTTTGTTCGATGCGGGATGGTGTCGAATTGGTCCCATAAAAATTTTATTCGGATAGGCCCAGTAGTTTTTATTTTATGAGCATTTTTGTCTGTATTTGTAAATGTTGCAAGTGCAAGTTTGGAGTCGGTTGTTTTTAACGCAGTTATTGACTTGTTTTTTACAGAATGTCGGCGAAGCCGCGCTCGGAGAGCTAGTGCATAAATCTCGTTTAAAATCTGTTAAACATTTTTAGATTCTAAATGTATTATCCCGTAAAAACAAGGGCTGATAAATTTACTAGCTGAATTGGCAAAGGTTGTTGTGCCACTCTTATCACTTAGGGATATAAAAATAGTTTACGATGTAGTATACTACCTATACATAAGAAACTCGCAAAAATCGGACAAGCCATTTCTGAGGAGCTTGTAAAGACTTTGACATGCGAATTATTCTAAATAAATCGATTTTAACGTTAAAAATGATTGTTTTATTTGTATGATCTGCAGCATTATTAATGTTAGAATGAAAATTTTGAATCGAGAAGTTTTAAATTTTAACATTGCCATAAACAAAAGGGAAACCTCCGTAATATTTTTTATTTTCTACGACATTTTCACAAAAGTATAAAAATATCTTCAAATGTAAGGTAAAACTCGAAAAGATCCGTTCAAAAATCTCAAACAATTATAAAGGTAGCGATATCAAAGGGAATAAGGAAGGGATCGTACTTGACGATTTATTGGGAAATTCCTGAACTTATATCTGATTGACCTTAAGCCCTTTTTGTTTTAGAGATCCGTAGGTCATAATCTCATAATGCGCCTAATTTTGTTATGTGATGGTGCATTTTTACAGGGTTGCTAGATGATGTGTTTTTTTTAATTTGGTAGGGCTGTGCGATGCTTGTTATTGTATTTTTGTTGCATTTTGTTGGATTGTTTTTAATGTATTTTATTGTAAGATAAACGATTTGAAAGTAGTATTCCGTATAACCGATATCGAAATAAACAGCAGCTGAAGAAGCATTTGGGTTTATTGCTCTATAGAATAAAAATTTATTGTATTATTTATTCAAAAAATTCCACTCAAAAAATATACACCATAAACTCAACTAAAATCCTTTTCTCAAAACCACATAAAATAAAAAGCTTTTTACCAAAACAAGAACATTATTTCTTTATTACCTGTGAATTTACATGTATAATTAACTGTAACAACACAAGGCTTTATTCGAACTTGACATGACAAATAAAGAAATTACGAGCTAATTATGCATAACACCTTATACTTAAGTGGCAAAGATTAAAGCACAGATGTGATATTACAATTTATTTAACAAATGTACTAGCATTTTCTCGTATTTGATTTTATGCGAATATTACTAACGATATTATATATGCGAAAGTGTGTTTGTCTGTCGTTCTTTCACGTCGCAATGGATTGATTTTATGGTGCGATATTTATATGTCTAGAGATAATGAGGTAAAGAGTGACAAGCTACTTTCTATTGTATATACTACTAACGAAGCCGCGCGTTACAACTGGTACATTTTAGAATAAAAGACTTTTAATTGGTTTCAAACTCACTTTATTTATTATACTATTAATATAAACCAATATGAATTCTGCTGCAATTCTTCTGATGTAGTTCGACCACTGCCCTTGACCACGAACGCTACAAAGTGAAAACGAATATCTCAATTAGATTAAATAGTAAGTCAAGTTCTCGAGATAAGTTGAGCGTGCAAAAATATAATATATAATTTTATATGTTCATTATTTACATCTCTGTTTCAGGAAGGAACATACTAATATATAAGCAATATTGCAAATTGAAAGTAGTTTTTAATATTTTGACTGTTAATAAACACTAGTAGTGTCCGCAAAGAAAGAAGTTTTTTGTTTTAGTTTGAGTTTCTTTCATATTACTTAGTTTTCTTAGCAAACATTATTTTCATTTTACGCTATATGAGTATGATTAAAGTGATCCTTTGAAATATTAAAAATATTAGTTCAACAGTTTTTAAAATAAATTTTTTGAACATCAAAGACTTGAAGTTTTGAATTTTCGTAGTGGTTTGACCGTTTTTAATGTGCGAGTATATTTGGTTTATGCACATAATAAATTTAAAATGCATAAGAATATAACTTCAAAGGTTGACGTAGCAAAAATAATATAATATATTCATTGAGATATACATATGGAGACGACACCGCCTACATCACTTATGTTCCGCTCAACGTATGTTGCGAATTGTTTGTTTTAAAGTGAAACGCATCAAATATGCCTTCGTGTGTGTTACGATATTGCACAAATAATACAAATAATACGGAAAAGTGCAAAGGAATAACTTTCATCGGTAAGTACCTAACTAGATAATAATTTTTAAAACTTAGAGCAAAAATGGCGCACAGATTTTGTTCGTGGTGTCTCCTCCATACGTAGTAATATTATCTCAATGAAGATATTCTTATAAATCAACATTGTATAAAATTATGCTAATTGTTGGCTTTTCAAATTAAAAAAGTACACAGTATCTAATATACATGATATGTATAAGGTTTAAAATTAATAGCAAAGGTAATGAATTAAATGTATTTACGTGTATACTAGTAGAGTCATTACAAATTATAGATTTTGCCAAACAAAGAAAATAATGAATGTTTAATTATGTCGTATCTGTTCAATTAATCTATGGCGACACGATATTTTCTTGTTGAAGTAACAATATCAAACAACACGATAGTTAATTACTGCAATTACAAGTAGAGATTGGAAACGCTGTTATCGATAAAATTATAATTGAGTTGAATAATTTTTCGCTTGAAATATTTTACTTGTGTCATAGATTATGCAGTTAATTAAAGAAAAAAACAAAGAGAGAAAATATTTTCTATAAAATATTGTTGAACTTTAACTTAAAACTTAAGCTAAGCAGCTTATCTTACTTATTTTATAAACGATATAGTTACTGATGTATGTATGTATGTTCGTCTTTCACGCGTAAACCACTGAACGGATTCTGATGACTATACTTGGCAATGATACATCATTAGCTTACTAATGATAAAACTTCAGCTTACATACAACGATAAAAAAAAAAGTGTGTGCGTGTAACCTTTACGCGCGATTGAAGTAAAACTTCTTTGGCGTTGACGACATATATCACTGAAATGATTAAATATTAACTTAAATAAATAAATATTATATTATAATTTAATTATATTTATTATTCATGTGCTTTACAAAGATTATTTAAATGTTATATTAATATTATTCATTCGAAACAGGTAATTGAATGTCATCATAATTTCTTACGTACGAAATTATAGGTTTGTGGTAACTATAATGTGAAACATAAATTTTACTCTCTAAATTTGCTACTTTTCTTGAAAATACAGCATCTATCGTTGTACCGAAACGCGTTGTTGAATGAAGTCGAGAAGTATTCATAGATAAATCAAATTTTTCTTCTAAAAAATCAATTAACGGCTGAGATTCCTGAGAGCGAAAATTAACATTAAAATCTCCAGTTAGAATCATCGGTAATTCATGATAATTACTATTTAAAAGTCGAGAACCTTCAATTGTGAAGTGAAGTAATTGCTGATGAATAAATTTTATGATATTTGTCAGGCTAGTATTTGTAGAAATATAAATAACAAGGATAATCTCAGGTTGGTCATTCGTATTAACACATCGAACCAAGGCGATGTCACCAATTTGTGAAACCTCATCGGAAATTTGTGATAATATAGTTGGTGAAATATTTTGAATTGGTGTTACATTGTTCAGTGTATCTGTAGATGAATGATATACAGCTACTCCACCAGCAGTTGAGTTGGGTCGTTTGTATTGGGTAACGCAATAAAAATTTTCAATAAGAATTTGTTCGTCATTTTTCATCCAAGTTTCGGAAAATAACAGCAATGTGGACCTTTTTAATACTTTATCATTCAGATCAGAAACATGAGCACGTAAACTTTGGCAGTTGAAGGAAAATAGTGTAATGTTACTCTCATTTACAAGGTTATATAATTCTTCCTGTTGTGTTATTAGGCGAGAATTTGAAAGTCTTTCAAATTCACACTGTAAATCAACTATTCCCCCTGGACGCTTTCTTCCATGATAAAATTTGTTGTCATCGGTGTTTGAGACAATGAACAATCCATTTATATCAGTTACTCGTGATAATGCTACATATAACAGCTGCTGACTGTGACTTTTATTGTATTCATAAACGATTTGATCAAAAGTACCACCTTGAGACTTATGTATTGTAAGCGCACAAGCAGATACTAATGGAAAGTGATTTCTCTTTGCAAATATTATCTTATTTCTATTCATTGGTACAGATGACGATCTTCGTAAAATTGGGACTGCTGTTCTACTAATGTTTAGAGTTTGAATATGATGGGCAGCTTTTTTCCTAATTTTCTCTCCTATGGGCGTATTCAGAAAGAAAGCTTGAAACTTATAAGCGCTTATCGGCGCTTGTCATGTTCATATATTTTCCTGCGCGGGTTACCAGCACTGACAGGAAAATATATGAACATGACAAGCGCCGATAAGCGCTTATAAGTTTCAAGCTTTCTTTCTGAATACGCCCTATCTTACCAGGAAACTCAAGCCATAAGCGTATGATGTTATCACTGTCATCACGTTCAATATACACTAACTTTCCAACACAACCGTTGGATAAGCCATCAGATACATCAATATTGGTTGTAATAATGTAAAATTTGTTAAGAACTAATATGATTTCATAAGGCGATCCTCCTGTATCAATAACTGACATTTTATGAAATTGTTGGCCATATGCTTCTTGTTCAACTGAATGACAACCTATATACATATCTGTTGCTATGGATACTACTTTGTCTTCAGCAATATTTAAAATAGATTGATTATAATCCGCAACATGTTTATTTTTATTTTTAATTTACTTATTTTAAAAGTAATAAATAAACAAGTATATTTAGAGATTTTCAAAAAATTTTGCAATTTAAAATAATGTTTTTAAAACTGTTGAATTTTTCATTCACTTTGCTATTCACAATTGATCCGTTTGAAAATTTGAAAATAAATAATCCTAATTGATTATGATATTTGCCACTAGCTGGCGTATAAGTCAAGAAGCGTGTAGTATATGACATATACTTACAACCAATCAGAATTATTATTTTTAAATGGCGGAAACTACGCAGACTATAGTAAGCGTTACTTCCGTCAGAAAAAAAATCTGAGTTACTCCCTAGTCGCGCCTAAAGAAGTTTTACTTCAAAAAGCTATAGTATATAATACTTAACCTTGTCCCGTCTTGGAGCGAAACGGCTATGCTATAAATGATGATACAGTGATATTATAATTTTTTATTGAAATATTAAACTGATTGATTCCTTCTATTAACAGTTATAAATTTTCAAATAAATACCAACATTAAACTTATGACAGCCCTTTATACGAATAAAGGAAAACACCAACTCTATATTTTTATAAAAAAAAAAGTGTGTGCGTGTAACCTTTACGCGCGATTGAAGTAAAACTTCTTTGGCGTTGACGACATATATCACTGAAATGATTAAATATTAACTTAAATAAATAAATATTATATTATAATTTAATTATATTTATTATTCATGTGCTTTACAAAGATTATTTAAATGTTATATTAATATTATTCATTCGAAACAGGTAATTGAATGTCATCATAATTTCTTACGTACGAAATTATAGGTTTGTGGTAACTATAATGTGAAACATAAATTTTACTCTCTAAATTTGCTACTTTTCTTGAAAATACAGCATCTATCGTTGTACCGAAACGCGTTGTTGAATGAAGTCGAGAAGTATTCATAGATAAATCAAATTTTTCTTCTAAAAAATCAATTAACGGCTGAGATTCCTGAGAGCGAAAATTAACATTAAAATCTCCAGTTAGAATCATCGGTAATTCATGATAATTACTATTTAAAAGTCGAGAACCTTCAATTGTGAAGTGAAGTAATTGCTGATGAATAAATTTTATGATATTTGTCAGGCTAGTATTTGTAGAAATATAAATAACAAGGATAATCTCAGGTTGGTCATTCGTATTAACACATCGAACCAAGGCGATGTCACCAATTTGTGAAACCTCATCGGAAATTTGTGATAATATAGTTGGTGAAATATTTTGAATTGGTGTTACATTGTTCAGTGTATCTGTAGATGAATGATATACAGCTACTCCACCAGCAGTTGAGTTGGGTCGTTTGTATTGGGTAACGCAATAAAAATTTTCAATAAGAATTTGTTCGTCATTTTTCATCCAAGTTTCGGAAAATAACAGCAATGTGGACCTTTTTAATACTTTATCATTCAGATCAGAAACATGAGCACGTAAACTTTGGCAGTTGAAGGAAAATAGTGTAATGTTACTCTCATTTACAAGGTTATATAATTCTTCCTGTTGTGTTATTAGGCGAGAATTTGAAAGTCTTTCAAATTCACACTGTAAATCAACTATTCCCCCTGGACGCTTTCTTCCATGATAAAATTTGTTGTCATCGGTGTTTGAGACAATGAACAATCCATTTATATCAGTTACTCGTGATAATGCTACATATAACAGCTGCTGACTGTGACTTTTATTGTATTCATAAACGATTTGATCAAAAGTACCACCTTGAGACTTATGTATTGTAAGCGCACAAGCAGATACTAATGGAAAGTGATTTCTCTTTGCAAATATTATCTTATTTCTATTCATTGGTACAGATGACGATCTTCGTAAAATTGGGACTGCTGTTCTACTAATGTTTAGAGTTTGAATATGATGGGCAGCTTTTTTCCTAATTTTCTCTCCTATGGGCGTATTCAGAAAGAAAGCTTGAAACTTATAAGCGCTTATCGGCGCTTGTCATGTTCATATATTTTCCTGCGCGGGTTACCAGCACTGACAGGAAAATATATGAACATGACAAGCGCCGATAAGCGCTTATAAGTTTCAAGCTTTCTTTCTGAATACGCCCTATCTTACCAGGAAACTCAAGCCATAAGCGTATGATGTTATCACTGTCATCACGTTCAATATACACTAACTTTCCAACACAACCGTTGGATAAGCCATCAGATACATCAATATTGGTTGTAATAATGTAAAATTTGTTAAGAACTAATATGATTTCATAAGGCGATCCTCCTGTATCAATAACTGACATTTTATGAAATTGTTGGCCATATGCTTCTTGTTCAACTGAATGACAACCTATATACATATCTGTTGCTATGGATACTACTTTGTCTTCAGCAATATTTAAAATAGATTGATTATAATCCGCAACATGTTTATTTTTATTTTTAATTTACTTATTTTAAAAGTAATAAATAAACAAGTATATTTAGAGATTTTCAAAAAATTTTGCAATTTAAAATAATGTTTTTAAAACTGTTGAATTTTTCATTCACTTTGCTATTCACAATTGATCCGTTTGAAAATTTGAAAATAAATAATCCTAATTGATTATGATATTTGCCACTAGCTGGCGTATAAGTCAAGAAGCGTGTAGTATATGACATATACTTACAACCAATCAGAATTATTATTTTTAAATGGCGGAAACTACGCAGACTATAGTAAGCGTTACTTCCGTCAGAAAAAAAATCTGAGTTACTCCCTAGTCGCGCCTAAAGAAGTTTTACTTCAAAAAATTATTTACAATCGTGTTCACAAAGCCAAACTTAAATGAAAACATCAATACAAACCCATTTCTTTGGACTTTAACCCAAACAATATAAGAAATTAGATTTCCGCCCGCGGCTTCGTCCGCGTTTGCAAAGGAAAACCCTCATAGTTCCCGTTCCCGTGGGATTTCCGGGATAAAACCTATCCTATGTGTTAATCCAAGTTACCCTCTATATGTGTGTTAAATTTCATTGTAATCGGTTCTGTAGTTTTTACGTGAAAGAGTAACAAACATCCATACATCCATACAAACTTTCGCCTTTATAATAGTATTAAGATTAAGATAAGAGGAAAAACCTATATAAAATGCCTTTCAACTTAATCAACCGTTCGTGTTTCTAATAAGGAGCCTTACACCTTGGTGAAGGAATTCTTTGAGATTAGGTCGTTGTAGGTACAGTGATAATAGTTGCAAGTTTAGTATTAGATTAAGTAATTTTTTTATTGTTTTATTATAAGAATCTATTAAATTGTATAAGTTAGAGTATAATTACAATACATAAACAATGTAAAGTCTATTTTTTATTAATTCATCCCAAACATGTTTAATTTAGGGAGCATAAATTTATTAGTTCCCAAAATTAAAACTTTAGTAACCTAATTTGTAGAGAATAAAAACGATAAACAAGAATTCATTGCCTCATTTCGATAATATATTCCTATACGCAAAGGTTTTTAAGCTATTGCATAGCTTCTATCGCGGGCCTTGAGCGCGGGGACCGAATCCAGAAATTCCGTAACGAGAAAAACCTCATGCTCCCCACTCCGACGGGTACAGAGGTATGGCTTGAAGGCTTAGCATGCAATAGCTTTACCGCAGCAGTCCTCGAGTGCCACTCGTCTTTTTTTTTAATATCGTTACTTAATAAACAAAAGTATACATAAAAAAGAGCATGTGAGCCGAGCACACGTGTCAAAAGGGAAAATTGTTTGGCAAGATTCAAAGATACCAAAAACCTTCGCCTTACTCCATGAAGTGACTCCATGACTCCATGACGCGACCTTGAAATACTCTCAACGAGCCTAAAGCAGTTTCATTCAAAATCATAATACATTATCTCCAAAAAGAAATAAGACCTAAGCAATTCAGGTCAAAAACATCAGACATACTAGACTTAGGTATAACCCCGACATTATTATACCAAAGATCGTTCATCATTCTTCCATTACTATGATATGCAAAATAATGACGTCACAAGAGTGACGTCACAAGTCGTGATATGAAACGCGTAATCTCGCAAATTTTATCGAGAAATGTGAGGAGAATAAGTTAAGTGTCATTTGATCATTATTTGACTTGCTAACTTAAGCCCGAGACTTCGTACGGGTTTATATAAATAATGCCTTTTTTCTTTTTCTATGCAATGTTTTCGAAGATTTTTTTAATTCTATTGCTAAACATTCTGACTTCAGAGATGAAACAAGGAAATATAATATACTAGCGGTCCGCCCCCGCTTCGCCCGTGGTACATATGAAAAATAGATGTTGGCCGATTCTCAGACTTACCCGATATGCACAGAAAATTTCATGAGAATCGGTCCACCCGTTTCGGAGGAGTATGCAGACTAACATTGTGACACGAGAATTTTATATATAAGATATTATACAGATAGCATTGGTTACATTTCTCCATATTATTAGCTGATTCGCTTTAAGGTGAAATATTATTTTAAGATAAAGCGACATTTCTCATATTATCAGAAACGGTGATAATGATTATAGCCATATCATATGAAAATGTGTTCCTCGAATACTAACTAATCAATCATGCCTTGCTCGTTGATTTATGTTATCAGTCAACAACAGGGCTTAGGGGCACTGTGTGTAAATTATTATAATTTTCATTAAATATACCTAGTAATGTATTAATAGTAAGTAGTAGTTTCTTAAGAATGAAGTATCAAGGAGAAATTAATAAAATATATTTATTTAACCTTATAAATATAATACTTCAAAATATAATATAATAATATAATAAACATCGACATCTTTACCAATCCACATACACATCACTATCACTGAACCGTTATAATATTAATAAGTTGACACCTTTATAACACAATGTTCAATTTAAAATAACACGAAAAATTTCCCACAATCCAACTAAAACACATCAAAATGCTGCGCAATGTATTGCAAAGATTCGAAGACCCGAAACGGCCGTTACTAGGTCCAAATCATAAAGCACTTACATTTTGGGGTTTACTTCTTCCTCAGAGTGTCTCTAAGAAAACCTTTTATCTCGCTATGCATGTATTAGTCACCATATTCACGGCTACCGAATACGTTGATATCTGGTTCGTGAAAGACGATATGAATTTGCTCCTAAATAACGTTAAAATCACCCTTTTAGCAACCGTAAGTGTATCGAAGGTGCTCACGTTTTTGTCCTGGCAAAAACATTGGAAGGGCATCATTGAATACGTTAATAGGGCAGATTTGGCCCAAAGGAATCGGGACGAACCAGCCAAGAAAGAACTTATTACGAACTACACGAAATATTGTAGGAAAATCACATACTTGTATTGGTCTCTGATGTATACTACGGTTATAATAGTCATGGGGCAGCCAGTTTATAAGTACTTCTCATCTGAAGTATACAGAGAAAATGTTAAGAATGGTACAGAGAGTTACATACAGGTTGTAAGCTCATGGGTTCCCTTTAACAAAAACACCATAATGGGATATATAGCTGCGTCTATTTACCAGAGTTATGCAGCTATATACGGTGGGGGGTGGATTACGTCGTTTGATACGAATTCTATAGTTATAATGGTCTTTTTCAAAGCAGAATTGGAAATGCTACGAATTGATTGTGGCAATATTTTCGGGCGTGGAGAGATTGTTGATGACAAGACAGCCATGGAAAGATTGAAGAACTGCCATAAGCGGCATGTGGAATTAATCGCGTGAGTATTAAGGAATTTAATTTGGGGTAATTCTAAACTCCCGGAGTTAGAAATCTTCGAGAATGTTAATGTGGCTATGTGCCAATCATAAGTAATTAACAATGCGGGTTTAAACAACTTTTATTAAAGTTTAAATGGTAAATAAAGGCATTTTTATCGAAATTTTAAAATTGTACATAACTAGTTAAATATATACATACTTAATCTTATTTACTGTAATAAATGTACCATTTCGATACAAATCTTATATATAAAAATGAATCGCAAAATGTGTTGGTAAGCGCATAACTCGAGAACGGCTGAACCGATTTCGATCATTCTTTTTTTATTATATTCCTTGAAGTACGAGGATGGTTTTTATGTAGAGAAAACGTAAATATTATGTACCACGGGCGAAGCCGGGGCGGACCGCTAGTCTTATATATAAAAATGAATCGCAAAATGTGTTGGTAAGCGCATAACTCGAGAACGGGTGGACCGATTTCGATAATTCTTTATTTATTATATTCCTTGAAGTACCAGGATGGTTCTTATGTAGAGAAAACATAAATATGTACCACGGGCGAAGCCGGGGCGGACCGCTAGTTATAAATGAAAATACACAGATAATTAATATGCTCTTATGTAGTACAGGTTAAAACAAAACTGATTAAAAATAATAAACATCGATACATTTTAAAATATTTATTTTAATAAGTCTTTAAAAAATGCTTTCCAAAACCTATGTAACAATGAATTCGACCTAACCTAAACAAACACGCATTAAGAACACATAAAATATTAAATCTACACACACTGAAAATAAAATAACAAGCAAAAACGCATCATTACATCAAACATAATTTCTTATAAGTATTCGTGTAAAAACTCTATGTAAACATAACTCGAAGTGAAATTTAATTCCGTCCAACTTTGTTAAATTTCCTGTAATACTCGTCGCTATAATTACTCCCGACGAACTGTCTGAAAGAAACAATAATACAATTAATGAAATGTCAATTATTCCAAGATTAGGTTGCACATTCTTGAAATATTATTGCTTGTGCCAATCACTTGAAAATGAACCTTAACGTTATAGAATACAGTTAACTTTCAAGTGACATTCTGGAGCATATGTATGGAATTGGGAGTCGCGAGAAAAGTCAATTTAACTTCGACAATATCTGTTGAAATGTACATTCGAGTGATAAATCTTCTTTGGTTTATGGGGTTGTGAAGCGTAGGACTTAAGAAGTTTTGAATCTGGATAAACAGTTTGTACTTGATAGTACTTATCTGAGTTTGGTCAAGGAAACTGTTTTATAGAATAAGTTGATATCTTTCCGAATTGTTGAGTTAGCGAGATTTAGTTGAGCGGATTTTTATCGGTTTAGTGGATTTGTCTCCGATATTATTTTAGCAAATACGTTTTATAACTATCGTACTAGTTGACACACACTTTTACCTATATGACACATTTTTCAGGTAATCCTTATATATTTTACTAGCTTTCCGCCCGCGGCTTCGCCCGCTTTGTCTAAAACATAATAAATTATATTACACTAAAACCTTCCTTTTGAATCACTCTATCTATTAAAAAAAACCGCATCAAAATCCGTTGCGTAGTTTTAAAGATTTAAGCATACAAAGGGACAGAGAAAGCGACTTTGTTTTATACTAAGTAGTGATAATGGTAAAAGTGAAAAATGTCTCATAATAAGAATAATTATTGTAACATTTTAAACATCTTGTTTTTAGTCAGATAGTAACTATATGTTCTTATGATCGAATAAAAAATGGACAATATGATTGTAGATTTATATAAAAGTTAGTTGAATTGGAGCTCTACTTTGTTAAAAAAAACTAAACGCCCTCCAATTGCCAGAACTAAGCTATGCACTAGCGTTCAAATAAAAAGTATCAAAACGGGCTCACGCAGTTGAAAATTCTGAAGTAAATAACCCAAAAAAATACAGTCGACTCTTCTCCTTCTCTGAAGCCGATGGAACAAAAAAAGACGTGTGGCACTCGGGGACTGCCGCGGTAAAGCTATTCCATAGCATGCCTTCAAGCCACACCTCCGTATCCGTCGGAGTAGGGAGCGTGAGGTTTTTTCGTTACGGAACTTCTGGATTCGGTCCCCGCGCTCAAGGCCCGCGATAGAAGCTATGCAATAGCTTAAAAAATATGTAAACACTAACCGAATTTATTAGGCCTTATCTACCAAATTAGAAATACAAAAATACGCCAAAGAATAAAGTAAATAACTACAAAAAACGTGGGTTTTTTTGGCAAATGACCAAATATTATCGGATACCTGTTAATTAACTTCGAAACCCTCGTACTTTGTCCACTCCTCGCGTAATTACTGACCAGGTTTTCCATCAACCACTGTATGGTGCGTAAATATTATATACAGGATGTTATTTTTTCTGTGTCATATTAAATGTTTTTTCTTTCATTCTTTGAGATAGATGATATTTATATTTACGCTAATCTAGTTTATATGATAAATAATAGTTTTTTTTTTATCTATTATGATCGTTATTGATGAAGTTTTTTGGCGACCCTGTACACAATAGAAATTCAAAATGATGATTAAGAATGCAAGATGAATAAATTATTTTTAAAAATACTTTCACTTGGTAAAAAGTAAACTTTTCTTGAGTGATATATAATATAATTATATTTCATAGTACCCGTGTGGCATTTTAAGACATATAGTATTCATTTTGAACTCAATTAGAAGATATTCTGCACGAAATATTTCTTACAGACCATATCTGTAAGAAAAAGGTAATTGTGGTCAATGAATTGTCTAGATATCGAATGACTTTTATTGGCAATAGCTTCTCTTGCTTCTTTTTCATGGACAGTCGTTAGTTACCTTGCCAGATTCGTACTTTTTAGTTAGAAATGCTTTTTGAACAACTATACTAAGAAACCAACAAAGGAGAATTGTGTCCACATGTGACACAAATGGTGGCCACTTAACAAAACGTAATTCTTCTAAAAAAATCATATTTATGGAAAAAAAACAGCTTCAACTTTTTGTTTATTTAATAACCTATGAAATCCAATTGAATAGGTTTAGGGCTATATAGTATATACCTACACATGCGTAATAAACCACTACATATACAAAAATTATTAAAATAGGTCAAGCTCGTTCGTAGGTGTTTGATAACATACACTAGAATCTTGAATCAATATCAAAAAAGACGTGTGGCACTCGGGGACTGCCGCGGTAAAGCTATTGCATGCTATGCCTTCAAGCCACACCCCCGTGCCCGTCCCCATGGGGAGCGTGAGGGTTTTTCGTTACGGAACTTCTGGATTCGGTCCCCGCGCTCAAGGCCCGCGATAGAAGCTATGCAATAGCTTAAAAATTCATCTAATAATTACTTGACAGGTAATATTGACTATTTAATCGAACACCCTGTAGGAAGGGTACAAAAAAACGATAATCCACGGAGATAATTCGACGAAAACGTGTACCCACTTTCATCGTGGGCTTTTATCCCCTGTTTTTACTTTCCGGCTAATTCCTTAAAAGCCTCCAACAAATACGGCTTAGTTACAAATCTTCGAAAAATTACTCTTACGGATAATTCGGGATTTAACAAAGAATAAGGAAAATGTAATGTTGATACTCGTTACATGCGCTGTTTGCATTTTGTACATTTTGCAATATATATATTACTAGCTGTGAACCACGGTTTCACCCGCACTGCTCAGCTCCTGTTGGTCTTAGGGTGATGGTATATATAACCTTCCTAGATAAATGGGCTATCTAATTCCGAAAGAATTTTTCAAATCGGACCAGTAGTTTCTGAGATTAGCGCGTTCAAACAAACAAACTTTTCAGCTTTATAATATTAGTATAGATATCGTTTAGTGGTTGAATTATGTGAAAGTTGATTTCAAGTTTCTGTGAAAGGATAATATAATATGTAATTTAACTTTGATAAATTAGTGTTTTACGTGAGATTTTTAAAATATTATGGCTATAGTAGGCTTGGTAGTAAATTGGCAAGATAGAAGAATAATTATCCAATCGAACTTTCAAAGTTTTACAGTGCATTTACATCAAACGAGCGTATTAATTCTAACCCCACTATGTCAAATTATTTTTGTGTAAACAGTGCATTCGAAACGATTGTATGCAAAGTTCTAACTCTATACTAAACAACACTGAAAACGAGCATTCGTTTACACTTAAAAGATTACGAAATAATGCTCTTGCTCTAATTATGGCTCTATATTCGTTTGATGTAAATGCACCGTTAAAATGAGATTCCTGTCGTGAATGACGTCGTTCATTTAATAACTTTAGTACATTTTTATTTAGTTACTAGCGGTCCGCCCCGGCTTCGCCCGTGGTACATTTGAAAAATAGATGTTGGCCGATTCTCAGACTTACCCGATATGCACAGAAAATTTCATGAGAATCGGTCCACCCGTTTCGGAGGAGTATGCAGACTAACATTGTGACACGAGAATTTTATATATAAGAATGAAAAATAGATGTTGGCCGATTCTCAGACTTACCCGATATGCACAGAAAATTTCATGAGAATCGGTCCACCCGTTTCGGAGGAGTATGCAGACTAACATTGTGACACGAGAATTTTATATATAAGATTCTATTAGCTGTCCTAACACATAGTTTTCTTTTAGAAATGCTGCCTTATTCGACTCCTGTCTGTCGCCTATTATGTTGTTATATATGTTTGTCTGCTCAGTCATGCTTTGCGCTACTGCCTACCAAATAACGGTAAATATTACATTTATTTATTACTAGCCGCGCCCCGCGGGTTCACCCGCGTGGCTCCGCACCTGTTAGTGTTAGCGTGATTATATATAGCTTATAGTCTTCCTCGATAAATGAGCTATCTAATACTGAAAGAATTTTTCAAATCGGACCAGTAGTTCCTGAGATTAGCGCGTTCAAACAAACAAAAAAATGTCGTGATATTTCTGTGGCTTCAAACAATCTTTGTACAGCTGTGGTTTAGGCGTGAAGATGAGACAGACAGACGGAGAGACAAACAGTTACTCTTTTGAAGTAAAACTTCTTTAGGCGCGACTAGGGAGTAACTCAGATTTTTTTTCTGACGGAAGTAACGCTGTGTAGTTTCCGCCATTTAAAAATAATAATTCTGATTGGTTGTAAGTATATGTCATATACTACACGCTTCTTGACTTATACGCCAGCTAGTGGCAAATATCATAATCAATTAGGATTATTTATTTTCAAATTTTCAAACGGATCAATTGTGAATAGCAAAGTGAATGAAAAATTCAACAGTTTTAAAAACATTATTTTAAATTGCAAAATTTTTTGAAAATCTCTAAATATAGGTACTTGTTTATTTATTACTTTTAAAATAAGTAAATTAAAAATAAATTTTCTGACAATTGCGACATTTTATAATATTCAATAACAAGGTTATATTATTGAGATGTGCGTTTTACTTCAATCGCGCGTAAAGGTTACACGCACACACTTTTTTATAGCATTAGTAATATAATTGAGTCATTCATATAAAACACAAGGAAAATATAATTAATATAGTTTACTTAAATTCATTTGTTAACCGACTTCAAAAAAAAGGAGGAGGTTATCAATTCGGACGGTATGTTTTTTTTTATGTATGTACACCGATTACTCCGTGGTTTCTGAACCGATTTACGTGATTCTT
The DNA here is from genome assembly GCF_061535455.1 of Colias philodice. Lineage (NCBI taxonomy): Eukaryota > Metazoa > Arthropoda > Insecta > Lepidoptera > Pieridae > Colias > Colias philodice. The sequence continues at coordinate 7,346,612 of NC_143107.1, read as the reverse complement.
TTTTTGTTCGATGCAAGATGGTGTCGAATTGGTCCCATAAAAATTTTATTCGGATAGGCCCAGTAGTTTTTATTTTATGAGCATTTTTGTCTGTATTTGTAAATGTTGCAAGTGCAAGTTTGAAGTCGGTTGTTTTTAACGCAGTTATTGACTTGTTCGTAGGTAGAAACGAATCCAATGCAGCAGTTTCTAATTGCCGAATACCTCATATTTGGTATAGCTCAACTTTTCATGTATTGCTGGCATAGTAACGATGTTTTGTATGCAGTAAGTACTAAGTTTTTAATTAAATTCTAGGTTTCTATGAGTTTTCCTATTCTATTTATAATTTTGAGAATACCTTTAAGCTATTGGTGAAATAATTTGGTGTAGCATTTCTTGTCTTATTTTCTAATAGACGTAATAAAATAATATTAAACGTTAGATTAGTCTTCATTTGCCTGTCTTATAAAACATTACATTTTTATTAATGCATTTAGGTACTTTGTCTATGTCACTCAACTTATGACATAAAACCAGTCTTTTAATATACATCAAAATAATTGGTCCAGTCGTTTTCGCATGTGCCTACAAGATATTATATTTTTTAATTAGTGCAGTACAATAAATATGTCATTCAACCTTATCTTTGCACGAATTGTAAAACTCGCATATATTCTATATTTCATTAAATAAAAAAAATGTAGGACATATTCTAAACTAGCTGTGCTCCGCGGTTTCACCCGCATTGCTCCGCTCCTGTTGGTCTTAGCGTGATTATATTATTATATAGCCTTTCTCGATAAATGGGCTATCTAACACTGAAAGAATTTTTCAAATCGGGCTAGTAATTTCTGAGAATAGCGCGTTTAAACAAACAAACTCTTCAGCTTTATAATATTAAGTATTTTCAGCCTATTTTTTTTTTAATTTCTTTTATTTCAGAGCAAAGACCTCATGCTTGGTCCCTATGAAAGTAACTGGTGGTCTCGTCCGGTCCAACAGCAAAAAGTTATATGCATACTAACTTACCAGTTGGGAAAAACTATAGTTTTTACCGCGGGACCGTTCAATAATTTAACCGTTGCTACGTTTATTAATGTGAGTATAATAATAACGTGATGATTTATTGATATGATAATTAATATTTAATTAAAAAAAACGATTAATTTGCATACATATTAAAACGTAGACAGTATTTAGTATACATGCGATAAAATTGAAAAAAACTTACTTATTTTATGATAATTATCCTACTAATATTTTAAATGCCAAAGGATTGATAGATGGATGGATGGAGGATGGATGGATGATATCGTGTTTGTAACTCTTTCACAAAAAAACTGCTGGTCTGATTTGGATGAAACTTTACAGTAATTTAATATGTTATACATTAGAATTACACATGAATCATGGAAATACTTGATTTTGCCCGCCTACAGCACAGCTAGAATTAAATAAAAATTGGTAGAGATAGATATTATTATTATGCTTATTTAAAATTTTAAGGAAACATAATAAAGTTTCTTAGGAATATTGTAAAATGTTGTTTTGATGTTGTGGCGTATATCTAGTATCTATTACGTTGAACATCTTCCAAAAACAGAATTTCTAACGAAAAATCTAAATCAGATTGAAATTCCTGGAAAACATCGCAAATATATCCCTTCGAGTATGTAAAGGAAAACCTCTTTATATGTGTTTAAGAATATATTAAGAGTTTCGTGGTTTCTCAACGCGTGTATATAGAATACATAATATAATGTACTTTAATTTGTTATCATTAATAATATTAAAAATTCGAAAGTCTGTATGACTCTCTGTTTGTCTGTTTGTTTTGACGAAATTTTAAAGAAAAACAGTTGAGTTTTTTTTTTTTCAAAAATCATAATGTCATTTCTAATAGTTTTATCCAAGTGAAACCACGATATGAAATAAATAAAACAGTAAAATTATAAATAATACTATATATTTTTCTTTGAATAAAATTTGTTTCTTATATATGGATTATTATTTTATTTCAGATCCTGAAAGGCGCTTACAGCTATTACACGCTACTCAGCTAATTTCTTATTTCATCTACATTTTTGCGAGAAAACACGAATTATATTAATTTATTATCTATGTTTTGATAAAATATAATGCTTTTGTCTAATAAATTGTATATCTATAGCTATGATAAATGTGTTTTTAATGTGTTTTTCATCAATTATATATAATATATTTAAACTATAAAAAGCTTATTTCTTATTACCTACTTAATTTAAGCACTTTCAGAATTGGAGTAAATCATTTCTTACGCTTGTCTATCTACTAATTATATTATTGTGTATTTTTTTTGTTTATTATTATGACTTAAATAAACTACCTATTTCCCTCTACTATAATCATAATGTAAATATTATGAAATCAAAATTAAATATTTACGTATCGATTAAACCAATTAATTATAAATTTTATAATATTTAAAATAACACAGACGCTGGTAACGAAAACTAAAACGGCTGTTATTAATTATGTGTATTTTATTTAATATTAATTCAATTATTTTCAAGGTATTTTGAATTCAAAATTTATCCCAATATGAATAAATCTATGAAAACGATTTATTTGCTTCTTTGGCCGTGACTTTGTCCGCGTAATAAGTATAAACTATAAAACATGATTGTTACTTGTTAGCGATAACTCGAAAACTATGACAGATAGAAAATTAAATATATTTTAAGCTATTGCATAGCTTCTATCGCGGGCCTTGAGCGCGGGGACCGAATCGAGAAATTCCGTAACGAAAAAACCTCACGCTCCCCACTCCGTCGGACACGGAGGTGTGGCTTAAAGGCATGATATGCAATAGCTTTACCGCGGCAGTCCCCGAGTGCCACACGTCTTTTTTATTTATTATTAAGTCCTGTTTTAAAATATAAACAGTTTAAAGGAAACTGCTATAGAGGAAAACACTTCAAAGGGAATTGTGGAAACGTTTGAAGAAGGCTTTTGTCGGAACAGGTACAGATACGTAGAAAACAAGTAAGTATGTAAAAATATGTGTTATTAAGCTATTGCATAGCTTTTTTCAGACTTTGAGTGCGGCGACCGAATGTAAAAATTCCGTAACGAAAAAACCTAACACCCCCCACTCCAACCGGCACAGCGGTGAGATGATATGCAATAGCTTAAAGCGCAATACACATTGAGCCCGCCGGGCCGCCGACATATGTCGGCAACTTTTTGTCGGCGGTCTAGTTGGCGGCTTCACTTATTACAAGCCGGAAAATTTGGTCGGCGGCATGTCGGCGGCTCGAGATGAGAAATTTATTTGGCAGTCAGTCATTGCCGGCAACTGAGCGCAGGCGTACCCAAGCCGCCAACATGACGGCGGGTAACACGCGCGGGCGCATGTTGCCGACATGATTCTTTTCATACAGGCCGCCGGGTTGTGTCGCCGGGCTTTGTCGGCGGCCCGTTGGGCTCAGTGTGTATTGCGCTTTACCGCGACAGTCCTCGAGTGCCACACGTTTTTTTTTATGTTGTATAAGGCTGCTTTTCCACCAATAATGTGCGAGGATGTGAAGCGAGGAATGTGTTTGTAAATAACCAATAGTATCGCTACATTTAGTTTGAGGTTTGAAGCGTCTGAAGCGATACTATTGGTTATTTACGAACACATTCCTCGCAAATTAATGGTGGAAATGCAGCCTAAAGCGTCCATACATTCATACTTATTAAATGTTATGTATTATAATACAGAAATACACGTATCACATAAATAATTTTCTTAAAGTACATAAGTGATATATTATTTTAATTAGAAATGCCCGGCAAACGAAATTTCATCTTCTAATTAGAAAATTTAACCACGTTCACCTGTGTTCCTGCACATAAGGCGACGCAATATGCATTCAACAAATATACAATGTAATATCAAAATAGAAACGATATATCTATACTAATATTGTAAAGCTGAAGAGTTTTTTTGTTTGAACGCGCTAATCTCAGGAACAACTGGTCCGATTTGAAAAAAAATTCTCTCGGTGTTAGCAAGCACATTTAACGACGAAGGCTATAAATTTTATACATCACGCTAAGAGCAATAGGGTTGGAGTAATATCGCGGGGCACAGCTAGTGTATCACAAGTCACAACGATACATAGAGGGATCATCTCTATGCTATTTAGGAGAAAGTAATACTGCATATTTGAAGCTTGCCTGGTAGTAATAGCTTAAAGCTATAAGGCCATTTGTGCAATATATTTTATGTTACTTTTATAATTATTTTATAACTTTATATTATTAAAAATAAATAAATAAAAGAAAATATATAAGAGAAGATGTAGAAATAAGTTCAAACATAATATAATACATTACGTAACCTGAATACGACGCTAAAACGTAGCAATTCAAGCTAAAAGCACTAAAATTCAACCGCTTTAAATTCTAAATACAGACTCAATTTTTCCTTCACCACTCGAAGACATCAAAAGATTTTACAAATCGTGAAGAGCTGTCCAAATTTGTACATGGGCTAGAATTTAGAGAAATGAAATTCCTTTGATCGTCTACGTTATTTGTTCACCTTTTAGGAACGCCTGAGGCTACATTTAATTACTACTTTTTGGAATAAAGTATTAGCACATATTACTAAATACTAGTATCACTACATAGTATAAAACAAAGTCGCTTTCTCTGTCCCTATGTCTCTTTGTAAAACTACGCAACGGATTTTGATTCGGTTTTTTAATAGATATAGTGATTCAGTAGAAGGATTTTAGTATATAATTTACTAGCGACCCGCCCCGGCTTCGCACGGGTGCAATGCTGATACTAAATACACTACAGAAAAACTGTGAACATTGTATATAAAAACATAGCGGCCCGGCCGGCCGGTACCGCCGCAAACGCTACGTCCCGCAATTATTAAATCTGTATTATCTTCGAAAATATTCACTTAAATCATACGGTGTAAAGGGCCATATAGATCTATATTAAATGAACAATGTATTCAAGGTATTTAATTGGTTAAGGATTAATGCTGTATTGGTTAAAATCGCTTCGAAAATTAGACATTATTTGTCGTAAAAAGTAAATGACAAAAAAAAGTTATTGTGGGTTATCCATAAGAGATAGACATATACCATCGCGGACTTTTCTGTAGACCTTTTCAATGTGTATAATACTTAGTACATTATTTTGATAAAACTCGTAGGGTTCAGCCTGCGTTTGCAATGTAAGCGGAAAAAATGTAATTTTTTACGACATCACATTAGAAAACTCAAAAATAACAGTACTTCTCCACTATTTAATGGATGTTATTATATATATAAACCTTCCTTTTGAATCACTCTATCTATTAAAAAAAACCGCATCAAAATCCGTTGCGTAGTTTCAAAGATTTAAGCGTACAAAGGGACATAGGGACATAGGGATATAGGGACATAGGGACAGTGAAAGCGACTTTGTTTTATACTATGTAGTGATTATGTTTGAGACGAAGCGGGCGAAGCCGCGGGCGATGAGCTAGTTAGGTTCTATGAGTGAGATCTGAAAAACCGATTAAAACAGAATAAAATGTGAATGAAGTTTTAATTCAAATGACAGAATTTTATTACGATTATTCAAATCTTTATATTATTTCTATGTTTTGGTATTCTGTAAATTTAACGGTTGAAACTAAACTAAATAATATTTACTGTATTTGTATAAATCTTTATCATGTTTAAAGCAATGTTGATAAAAATCTGAACTAAATTTGGAGATCTTTTGTCTGTCTTTACGTTTAAGCATCATTTGAAAAATACAATGCCGAATTAAAAGTAGTTTTCCTCAAGTTATTTCATTACACATACAAGATTGAACTTCTGACTACGCGAACGAAGTCACGGTCAGGTACTAGTCATATACTGTATTGAATATAAATATAGGTACTTAGGTAGAAATATTAAAGATAAATTGGGCACAGCAAGCAACATCTCACTAATTGGCTTTTCATTTTTCGCTCATCCAAGGTTTTATAAACTTCAAATAATATTTATATATTATCCACTCGATTCACATTTCCCAGAACTGTACTTAATTTTTAAAATAAATTACATAGATTCTTAGAATTATTTTATAGTGTCTATTAGTGTTTTTATTAGTTCGTAGAAATCTTTTGCTTTAAAAATTTTGTTTAATGAATGTACAAGGCAAGGCAAGGCAAATAATTTTTCTTTCTTTGATACATTTTTGCTGTGGGATAACAAGCGCAAATAAAAAACAGCATTTCTTTATAAATTGATTACTCAATTACAGTTAAATGATTAAAACGAATAAAAATTGTAAATAGATATTGGTAGCAAAAAGTATATATATATACATTAATATAAAATGTTTTTTTTTTTGTACAGAAATCAAAAGTAAAACGGTTTGAATAAATACTGTATAATCAACAATAATAATAATAAATACGATTATTTCTGTGCTTTTTGGAGTTGCGGCTTTTTTACACGCTTGTAATATTATTAGCTTCATCTGTATGTTTTATCCTTATAATATTCTCTTTATATGCAATAGGTGATAATATCGACCCACTTTAAACGGACCAATTTTATAAAACTTTATAACAATGATGGGTGACAATACAATAATTTCATGGCTTCATCTTATTATTCAGCATTTTGATTAGGATCGCCATTAAATAATTTCCTTACCTATTACACGTAATCTTATCATCAAGCGTGTTTTTAGTATTTTAATTAAACTATGTAGTTATATTTTATTGTAAATACATGTTAAATAAAACAATGTTTAATTACATTTTAATATCTATTATCTCACGAAAATAAGTACTTTAAAACACATATTATAACTCTCGAGTTAAGCCAATCATAGTGAATTGTTTTTAATCAAAACATTATAAGAAGATAGCAAAACAAAATGACAAAGGAAAATGGACCTCATGACATTCCAATGATAATACTGAATGGATACAATTTCGTCTGATTTTTAGGGTTCCGTAGCCAAAATGGCAAAAACGGAACCCTTATAGTTTCGTCATGTCCGTCTGTCCGTCTGTCCGTCTGTCCGTCTGTCACAGCCGATTTACTCGGAAACTATAAGTACTACAGTGATGAAATTTGATGGGAATATGTGTTGTATGAACCGCTACAAAAATATGACACTAAATAGTAAAAAAAAGAATTGGGGGTGGGGCCCCCCATACATGTAACTGAGGGATGAAATTTTTTTTTTCGATGTACATACCCGTGTGGGGTATCAATGGAAAGGTCTTTTAAAATGATATAAAGTTTTCTAAAAAACATTTTTCTTAAAGTGAACGGTTTTTGAGATATCAGCTCTCAAAGTCGTAAAAAGTATGTCCCCCCCCCTCTATTTTTATAACTACGGGGTATAAAATTCTAAAAAAAATAGAGGTGATGCATGCTAATTAACTCTTTCAACGATTTTTGGTTTGATCAAAGTATCTCTTATAGTTTTTGAGATAGGTTGATTTAACTGTAATTTATTATATTTGCTGCTACGGAACCCTTTGTGCGCGAGCCCGACTCGCACTTGGCCGGTTTTTTTTTTTGTTTTTCGCGAGACATTCGGGGAACGAAAATATTTTTATTAAATTTCGTTTTCTATTATGGGGATATTTGGGATTCATTATCATGTACTGGTAGAGTAAATCGTTTTAGGGGACAAATGTGCTTGATAATTTCTTTCTGTTGATAATATTCAGAATAATAAGAGTATACTTGAGAAATTAAAAACAATTAACTGTGAAATGATGTGTAGGTATTAGACCGGGAGATATTGACACAAAATTTCGAGTCATTTGTAACAGGATGGCGGTTCTACAGGGGTCTTAGTACGCAATGACAAAAAGAAAAATGATGGTGTGAACGCTGGTACCGGCGGCTTAGTCGCGTGGGCGTTAGTCGAACTCGTCGGAAAATAGCTGCTGAAATCAACACAGTTTGAATAGATGTAGACGACTTTAGACTTAATTAATTTTAAGGGTGTGTTATTTAATTGTATACCGCATAAAATTGATTTTTACGTGTAATATTAAAAAAGCGAACATGCTAAAAGCTATATTCACACTAATGGATTACTACCTCTTCAATACCATAAATAAAAGCTGTAGAGTTTGTTTGTTTGAATAAGCTTATCTCCGCAACTACTAGTTCCATTTGAAAATATATTTTTGTGTTGGATAGTCCATTTATCGAGGAATATTTAACTATAACGTTTGGTATAATAATATGACCAAAAAAGCGGGTGAAACCGCGTGACGCAAATAGCATTAAGGGGGCGCATAAAGCAAAATAACCAATCTTCTATTAGATGATACGTGTAATATGCAAGACCAAATCTAAAAAATAAAATATATATCAAACTAGATGATATGTTCAACGATTCTGTTTAATCAAAAACATAAAATATAAAAATTTACTCGATAAAAAAAAATCACCAAGTTAGCTCTAATTTTCACACTTTTACGTTTTCTACTTGACATGGTAATACTTATTATGATTTTTTTTTTCATAAACAATTATATTAAAACATTTGCAAGATATTTGTCAGAGCATTTTGTGTAATTACTTTTAGTTTTGGTTTTATCTGCGATAAACCACTTTTATCGTGACAAAACCAAACGTTTATCTCGAGAAAAAAAGAGCGCCAAAAGCGCCAAAAGGAAATATTCCTGTAGGTAAATACAATTTATAAAATCTGTCTGTAATTTAAAGCTACAAACGAAATCGACAGGAAAAGCTTTTTCAGTTTTGACAATGTCGTTTCATAATAAAAAATAAACTATTTATTAATTAAATTCTATGACCATTGCAGACCACTTTAGATACATAGTAAAGTTGGAGTTTTAAGGCATCTTTAGTACTTAGTTTGTCCCAATATCAATATCTCATTAGTTTATTAATTAAATATTAGACTGTTCCAGAATATTCAAAGTTTACAAATTAAGACAGTTCCTTATATTCTAGCCCTTAGTTTAAGGTACAGGAATAACATTACAAACCAGTGAATTTACTTCAACTATTTTATCAGACGAAAGCTCAGAAAGTCTTTGTAAACATTATACCTACTTATGCGGTATGCGAGATTCAAACAATATATTATTTCTTATTAGTTTAATTCAGAGTAATGTTAGTGGTTGTTAATTTTGTATGTGATGATAGTTTTAGAGATGTTGTAGGTAATACAATCAATTAAAGACTATAGGTGAATAATTTGGTTTTTGGAATGTAGACAGTAGATTCATACTTACTGTATCATAAATGCGACAGTATAAGTACCTACCAGTATAGTATTATCACAGTATTACAATATAGGAAATATATTGTAATACTGTGGTATTATATTATCTATGATATTATAAGCATAATATTACTGTCTGTAGTATAAGTATGGTTGGATGGATGGAAGTTAGTTACTCCTTCACGTAAAAACTACTGAACGTAAATACGTTACGTATACATCTAAATAGATGAAACTTTGCAGAAGTATAGTTTATACGTCAGAATAACACATTAGCTATAGAATAATGCTGTGATTATACATTTGAATACGCATTACACACAGATCGTATTTATAATATAAATATGGATATTATTTATCACAGATTTTTGTTATATTTCTAAATATACATATATTTATTTAGGTGACTGACTGACTGACATAGTGATTTATCAACGCACAGCTCAAACAACTGGATGGATCGGGCTGAAATTTAGATGTTAGGACGAAGGCATTCGCCAAGAAAGGATTTTGATCAATTCAGAGATAAAATAGGGGATGAAAGTTTGTACCGTGAAAATGTATCTTTTTACGCAGGCGAACCTGCGGGCAACAGCTATTTTGTTATATTTTCTGCTTGTTAATTTAGCTACTCTCATTTCTTACTCAGATATCCCAATTAGCTCTTATTCGCAGTGAATAAAATATCAACAGTACGACATTTTGTAAATCCTCGAGTCTTCTTTTTTGGCGCACATCCAAATTACACTGCGGAGTCATTAAAAAATCTATATTTTGCACTATTTCAGATACATGATTGTTTTCCTGTGTGAATGTAATAAAACCACATTTAATCTTCTTATATATAAAAATGAATCGCAAAATGTGTTGGTAAGCGCATAACTCGAGAACGGCTGAACCGATTTCGATAATTCTTTTTTTATTATATTCCTTGACGGACGAGGATGGTTCTTATGTAGAGAAAACGTAAATATTATGTACCATGGGCGAAGCCGGGGCGGACCGCTCGTAAATAATAAATTGTATACAATACAAGTTTGAATGTTTAAGTATATTTTTACAAATAAATGCTAAAAAAATGTTGTGTGGTTTTATGAAACCACGGTAAAAGTGAAACTGTTCGAACGGTTCCGAACACTGCTTTGTGTAGCGCATGTCGCGTGTCGGTCGGCTGCCGAGTAGGTATACCTACTCGGCAGCCGCGATACACGCGACATGCGCTACACAGACCAAAAAGTTTGAGACGATGTAATAAAAGTTTCACTTTAAAAAGGCAGTTCTTCCTTATACCAAAATAAACGAAAGATAACTTGAAACCTGAGAAATGACATAGGATAGGTTTTATCCTGGAAATCCCAAGGAGTAGGGTTTTTTCTTAGACTATATGGGTGAAGCCGCAGGTAGAGCTAGTTGAAATATATAATTAACTGTCTGTTTATTCCAGGTAATGACTAAAAGCCTGGACCGTTTCTGATGAGACTTTAATACACATAATATACTACTAATAAATGTAACCAAACTGTTATAATATCATTTATACACTTTTTAGCTTTCCGCCCGCGGCTTCGCCCGCGTTTTCAAAGAAAAACCTGTTCCCGTAGGATTTCCGGGATAAAACCTATCCTATGTCCTTTCTCGGGTATCAAAATATCTCTATACCAAATTTCATGCAAATTGGTTCAGTAGTTTAGGCGTGATTGAGTAACAGACAGACAGACAGAGTTACTTTCGCATTTAATATTAGTATGGATGTATAAAAGCTGAACAAAACATATACAAAACTTATGAAATAAGCTTTAAGTACAGAAAAATAAACGTTATTCATATTCGTACAAATTGTCATCGTTATTTATACAAAAAATGATGTGTTAAAATATTCCTGGTTAATAAATAAGGTAAACAAATTATTCAATATATCCATATTAATGCAAACATTTGGTTTACATTTTTATAAGCCACGAATTGTTATTTAAATGGTTATTTTGCTCGAAATATTGGGTGTGAAATTAACCGATTTATTGCGCTAATTTAAAAAGCGGTTTAACCCTCTTATGCTGAGTACACACTATAGGTCAAAGTTGACCACAAAAATTCTGCTATTAGCAATGCTTTAACAATAATGCTTTTTTTTTCTATCTTCGTTTTTATTCTGATTAATTGCAAACATAAATTATTCTCATTCACTAACTCAAGAAAAACTGAACTATTTTGGTTTGTAGATCTTCGCTTGATTAGGATATAACTGTCAAAAATTTGTATTTATTAATGTTTTAATATAATGTGGCGAACGTAATAAAATAGTCTATAGAGATAAAAGCAGATAAATGCATAATGCATTCAGTTTTACTGTTTTTAACTGAAAGCGGGCCTCTTTAAGCGGCGATAACAAAAAATCTGGTACCGGTTAAAAATTTTTGAAAAATAAATAATAATAATAGGTTAGTGTGTCCACAGCATTATACGAACAGTCGTTTGAAAATAGCAATTTTTATCGAGTAGATTTGTAGCGGCATTTGTGATTTAAATTTTTCGACGTTTTTACGTATGTAAAGTTAATTGTTGTTTGAAATATGTGTGTTTTGTGTGAAGAATAATTTTTGGTTTGACCTTTGATCGACGAATGTTTAATTTTTTTATCGTTTGTTAAACTGTTAGAATTAAGTAGAATAAGAGTAATTTATCTTTAATCATTTAATATGGATTTGCTTAAATAACATTTTTACTATCCTAAACTGTCTAAGTTTTTGCATAAAGCACTGGCCAGTATCACAGTTACAAGGTAAGGCATATTATACAGTTCGTATCTATACTAATATTATAAAGCTGAAGAGTTTGTTTGTTTGAACGCGCTAATCTCAGCAACTACGGGTCCGATTTGAAAAATTCTTTCGGTGTTAGATAGCCTATTTATCGAGGAAGGCTATATATTAATACGCTTAGACAAATAGGAGCGGAGCAACGCGCACAGCTAGTATTAAATAAAGGTACGGCAATACATGATTGTGTATTTATTACTGGCTACCTACCTACATATGTATGTAGGTAGGTAGCTATATTAAAAACTAGATTTCCGCCTCTGGCTTCGCCCGCGTTTGCAAAGGAAAACCCGCATAGTTCCCGTTCCCGTGGGATTTCCGGGATAAAAACTAATGTTTATGTTAATCCAAGTTACCCTCTATATGTGTGCTAAATTTCATTGTAATCGGTTCAGTAGTTTTTACGTGAAAGAGTAACAAACATCCATACATCCATACATCCATACATCCTTACAAAGTTTCGCCTTTATAATATATATTAGATTGTTTTTAAGGTAAACATAATAAACATAGTCTTTGATTAACCTACTTTTCAACAAAACTTCCATTAAACCCATATTTAGCACGGCTTATAATGTCTACAATTTTCGATGTAACCAAGCGGTAGATAATTTAACTATGACCAGATGGTCAGAAGTACTATAAACTGAGGGACGCACGTATAAGCGATCTGTTATGTTTATAGCTTTTCTTCTATCTTCACTATATTTGATAGAAAATGCTTTAACCGGCTTGAAAAATTGATTCAAATGATGCAGGCTACTTGGTTGTTGCTTTCCTTAGCATGAAGTGGGATACAAAACTTGAGTTACTTGTTAAGTAAGCATGTGGTTTCAATGGTAAAATATATATTTTTTAATCGATAGAGTATTTTTTTAGTTTCATCGCAACAAACATGTTAAAAATTTAGATGTTAAAGATTTAGATGCAAAAATGCATCTTTGAAAACTAAATTAAAGTCCAAATCGGGCAATAACTTAATTCTACTTGAATTCTCGAGAGTAAATAACCATTTTTTACGATCATTAATCCATACTAATATTATAAATGCGAAAGTAACTCTGTCTGTCTGTCTGTTACTTAATCACGCCTAAACTACTGAACCAATTTTCATGAAATTTGGTATGGAGATATTTTGATACCCGAGAAAGGACAGAGGGTATTTTTAATCCCGGGAAAATGACGCAATTCCGGAAATTCCACGGGAACGGGAACTATGCGGGTTTTCCTTTGACTGCGCGGGCGAAGCCGCGGGCGGAAACCTAGTTAAGAATAATTCTTTAATATTTATTGACATTTGAATTTAACTGGGTTCATATTATGTTGGTAGTTGTTTATAAAAAAAACTGTGATCATTTGTGACGCCAATTCAATTATTGCATAGTCTGAGTGATGTTTTAACTGGGTCGAATTAACTGACCAATTTTCTATGTTTTTAATTGATACATTTATTGACCGGCGAAAAATAAACTATCCTTCTAACTACATCTGATTTTAGTTCTTTTGAATCTTGTCAATGAAGTTTCACTTCTGACACGTGTGCTTGGCACACACGTTTTTTTTTTTATTTTATTCTTCATTCTACAGAATACCTTCCTGCTAAATTCCCGTCAATCAAGTCTCTATCAGATAACATTTGTAAAACCAAATAATTAAAAACAAATTAGGGTAATTATTTCATAATATACCAATTAAATGTTCATTCCATCACCAACCGCGGTGCAGAGCGGACGTCTCAACATGAAGACGAAAACAATAATTCGAATATTATACACATTCGACGGTATATACGTTTTATACGGTTTAGCCACAGTCATAGTTGGAATATGGTTCTTTATAATACAGTATCAGTTCGTGGAATTAATAAAACCTCATCACGATATAGATTTAAATTTGTTTTGGATGCAAATAGTACCATGGGTGTTTTTTATCATCGGAATAATTGACGTGATTCTAGGATTCTGCGGTTTATTTAAAGCCACGAAACACGAGGAATTCGTTATAAATCTATACTGTGTGTTGATGATTCTGTTCATACTTTGCCAGATTACTGTCGCAACGCTGTTAATAGTTTACGTGGACAGAGATTATACAGACGAATTTATTCATGAAACAGTGAACAATGGATTCCGCAAGGCAATAAAGGATCCGGAGACCTTACTGTCATTTAATAGTGTTGAGAATTTATACAAATGTTGTGGAGCTAATTCTTCGAGTGATTATATTCTTTATAGAAATGTCGAACTACCAGTTTCTTGTTGTGGTGTATACTATGGTAGCCCATGTGACTTTACGAACGATATAGCTGTCGAAAGATTAGGCTGTGGTGATGCTGTATCGTATTATACTAAAATGATTAGTTCAGTGTTTGCTGGGACGTTGTTATTCATCTGTTTGATTGAAATAGCTCATGTGTTTTTGGCTAATAAACTTTTTGGGAACGATCGTGTGAGTGATCCTCATATACATACCTACTATGGTTACTAGATTTGATAGATAATAATATTGTATTTGGTGAGTTAAATATTAGTTAAAAATAATGTTTTGTGATTGTTGTCATGTGTTTCGCTTATTTGTGTAGTTAAATTTGTATTTTTATCAAAATTCTCTACTGTAAAACAAAATAAATGATACCTTCACAATAGGATTATGGACAGTTGCAATGAAAAAATAACAAAGACAATAAATTACGTACTACTAAATTATATCAGGCTAAGATAAAACTAATTCAATTTTAATAGCCAATTAATTAAAAACAAATCACTATATTATCAATGTATTTTTCACATTAAAATTAATTAAATCCTCACTTAATTACCAACCACGGCTCAGAGCGGACGTGTCAACATGAGCTCCAAAACCATAATTCGAATATTATATTCATTAAATGGTTTATTCGGCGTGCACGGCTTGGCCTCAATTTTAGCTGGCCTATGGTTCTTTGTAATACAATATCAATTCCTGGATGTATCAACTGTGGATCATAATATAGACTTTGCTGTTTATTGGGTACAGATCGTACCGTGGGCGTTCTTTATCCTTGGCTTGATTGCAGTGACTCTTGGCTTCTCTGGATTATTGGCAGTTAACAAACGAAGCGAGATCGGGATAAAAGTTTACTGTGTATTTTTAGTTCTGCTCATACTTGGCCAGATTACTGTGTCTACTCTAATATTCATCTATGTAGACAGTGATTATTCTGATGAATTCATTCGTAAAACTGTGTATGAATCTTTTAACAAGGTGATGCCGTATCAGAAAATTTGGACCCCGTTTAATACAGTGGAAGAATTTTATAACTGTTGTGGAGCCAATTCATCGAGTGATTACAAGAACTACACGAATGAACTGCCGTCTTCTTGTTGTAATTATATTACTGGAACACCATGTGGTTTTACATCTATAGTTAACGAAAAATTAGGCTGTGCTGATGCTGTTTCTTATTATACTAAAATGATTAGTTCTGTAGTCGCTGGTACTTCATTATTCATTTGTTTAGTAGATATAGTTGATGTATATTTTGCTATTAAACTAGCAAATTTGTTTCGTAAGTCCAGTATAACAAGATAAAGGACGGCGAAATTACAATTGTAATTATAACAGTCTTGGCTTAGGGCGGTATTGTGAAACCTAGACGGGAGCCCTAGGCTAAAGATTCAGTACTATTCTAGTTAATAATAACAATTTAGTTGGAATATTTTATGTATAATATAGGGTCCAATTTTTTGGCAATGTTGATTTACTTTTCGATTAATTGGAGATTTTTCTTAGCTTAAGTGTATTTATTGTAAGAAATAAATAAAATAACCGCAATTTATGTAATAATAGATTTATTTACTTAAATGTAAAACATTAGAATAAAGGCTTATCTTGCATTTACTATGTGTATTTATTTATATTCCATGACTTCGTACGTGCTTCGTACCTACCTAAAACTAGTGTTACTAAGTAAATTTTAAAGATTACTTTATCAATTTTATATATTTAAAGCTATAAAAGGAACACATAAATCATATTACCAAGCTAATCTAGTACATTAGTATATAATTGAGTTTTAATAGGGCATGACCTCGAATACGAATTTCTATTATAAAATGATTTATGCCTGAATTGATAAATGAGATTAAATTTGTATGAACCGAGGCCTATAAATTTAGTAAATTTGTTTCAAACTAGAACTCATTTTCATATAAATGCTATGTAGCGACTGGACGAGATTCGTCTATATTTTAATTATCTATTTTTAATTATATATGAGCAGGAATATTAGTCTTAAAACCTCCATCATCATCATCATATTATTATTAAGGAACTCGATTTCCGCCCAAGGCTTCGCCCACTTTGTCAATTAATACTAAAACCTTCCTCTTAAATTAGTATCTATTTAAAAAACCTCATCAAAACCTGTTGCGAAGTTTAAAGACGACAGAAAGTGACTTTGTTTTATACTATGTAGTCAATTTCAATATTCACAATTTTTTTTTATTGTAGATAGGGAAGCGCTTGACAAAAATCTCGTCAGATGGAAGCTAAGATGTGGTCTAAGATTGTACGCGCTTCCCTTGTAGGTACCGGTTCACTCTAAGCTTGAATATTCATCATCACAATGTTCTTCATCACCAACTGGAGTTGTGCTGATGTGACTTAAGCCATTCATGATAAACTTTATTCTGTTTAGCACTAAATTTGATTGTGTTGCGAGGTTGTAGTCAATATGTTGGTATGACGTTGAAAACACATGTGGAAAATTTAGAAACAATTTCATAAGTTTTCTCTGAATTTTTTTTAAAGAATTTTTACAGCTTATTTCATTCGATTTGAAATATTTAAATAGTGTTTCTTTGGTTTTATTGTATTAACATTTTAGTATTACAGTTTCCAATTCTCATTTCCCGGCATTCCTATTTATTTAGTTTTCAATAAGCCATTGCAATACAAAGTACAATTATTAAATTTAATTAACTAATATTGCAATATGCCATTATACGAACGGCCAGTTAGGTTTGTAGAACCAAAATTAACTGAGGAAGGGACAATAGTAATTCAAAGCTGGTCACAGAGCACAGTAATACACTATAGTTACGTTTCGCTTTGTTTATAAATCTATTGTTCTATTATGTGGATTTATTTAAGGCGTGAGGTCTTTATCATGCACAGTCGGTAAGATACAATTTATGATATTAAATTGCCATTGAATGAATTTAGGTAACTTCAACGGAGACTGTATAGGAGAATAAGTCCTTATAAGTTGGATAAAAATTCATATTATAATTGTTATCTTATTAGTATAGATAATATTATAATAAAGCTGAAGAGTTTGTAAGAGATTTGAGTAATCTCAGGAACTACTGGTCCGATTTGAAAAATTCTTACGGTGTTAGATAGCCCATTTATCGAGGAAGGCTATAGGTTATATATCATCACGCTAAGACCAACAGGAGCTGAGCAATGCGGGTGAAACCGCCGAGCAAAGCACTGTACCAAAGAGGCGGTCAAAACACTACATACATCGCAGAAAATGAAAGGACATAACATTTACTATATCATACAATACAAGCAATCTATTTGAACAAACAACTTGTCTCGAAGCCTGTTTGATGGACAGAAACAATTATTCTGCTGTTGTTATGTGTTACTTGATAACGTTAGTATTCCAATCTATTCTACTATAGGTAGAAAGTTTTGTATATTGTTAAGATGAAGAGCGAATTTCATGTTTGATAGTTAAATAAAAATAAGAGCCTAAGCTCTAACCCTAAAGTTGTAATATAATAAAATTGTGAAATAACTATCTATGATGAATTGAAATGAATTACGAAAATCAAGACTTTGTTGAATTACTTTTTACATTTTCGTGTCGTGTCCGTCACAAGTGGATCTTCTAGTCCTACTAAACAATAATAATATTATTTCAGTAGTTTCCAGTAACAAAAGCAGTAAGCACTAGTAACAACATAAACATCAAAATCAACAACAGCAACAATGGTAGCAGAAACATAAGCAGCAACCAAATACCCACAACATGTGTACAAAATTGCACAATTATTATTCACTAGCTTTCCACCCAAAGCTTCGCCCGCGTTTTCAAAGAAAAACCCGCGTAGTTCCCGTTTCTGTGGAATTTCCGGGTTAAAATCTATCCTTTATAATGTTAATTCACGTTACTCTCTATATGTGTGCTAAATTTCATTGTAATCGGTTCAGTATTATTTGCGTGAAAGAGTATCTAACAAACATACACACACATCCATCCTCATAAACTTTCGCATTTATAATATTAGATATTACTAGTAAGAAGGATAGGATAGGATATCAAAGCCAAGCTTATATATCTTTTCATTCCCTATTGCATAACACCATCATAGCATTCAATACGTCGGTTAAGGTAAAATTAGTTTGCATACAAGCAATGTAAATCAAATTCATTTCACCAATTTGGCCCATTAAATCTTAGATCGCATATTATCTAAGATAATGTATTTCTACGTAACAATATTCGAGGATTACTTGGAAAATTGAGTTTAATAGAGTAGTCGGAATCGTTAATAGTATTTGATTTAGTTTTAAGTTCATAGATTTTAGAAAACCCTCGTAATATCTAAATTAATATTTGAGAGCATAGCTTTGCAAGTTTTTAATTTATTTTTTAAGTGAAACTTCTTTATCGGGGTGGAAAAAAAAAATTGTAACATTTTTTCGTTACGCGTGACATTTTTCCGTTACGCGCCATCTTTTTCTTATCCCTACCACGCGTGATTTGACGTCTTTCTGTAAAGTTGCTTAATATAGTAAATTATTTTTTGAAAAATAAGGTCATAAAGAAGTTTCACTTCTTACGTGTGTACACTAGTACACGCACACATTTTTTTTGTACGCGGCTTCGCTCTAGGGAAGGCTACAAAGAAAAACTACTAATGTGTAGCAATTTTTATTCAGATCGGTGAGTAGTTTTTTGAATAAAAGCAACAAATACAGACAATTTGTTATTTTAGAGCTTTTAGTTTAGTTTATAGACATAATACTATGATCAATATTGGGAGTAGCCTCTGGCTCCTGAGACACAGTTTTAAACTAGTTCGGGAGCCGAAGGATTCATTATCTAGACCTGTATAATTATTATGTCAATAAATATTTTTATTATTTTTATTATTAAAGTAGAATAGGACAATGTACGTAACGCTGAAATATAACTTAAGGAAGAAGCACATGAAAGGGAAACTAATGACGAGAAAAACATAATATTATGTATGATAAATTGAAGTCAAACATTAATAAATTAACGTTTTAATAAATTCATTTCGAAACATTCAACGCTTAACTCTTAAAAAACTTAAATGAAGCAACAATTACAGAAAATAACTTCCCAATTGAGAACTCCGGAAAAATCGAGCAACAGTTTCAAAACGCAGATTAGATATTACGTAAACGATAAACACAATAAAACGCTACTTAAACTGAAGTATATACCGTACTTTATACGAAGGTTCTCCAAAGGGCACAAAAGAGCATCATGCAATATCAGATATTGGACCAGCAAGTTGATATTAAACTGCAGTCACGTAAATGCATGATACAAGCACGCATGGAGATGAAATTTATTCAGTAAGGGTGCTTTTCCACCAAAAATGTGCGAGGATGTGTAGCGAGGAATATGATTGTAAATAATCAATAGTCCATTGAAATGTTACATTTTTTAGGCCTAACCTTGCGTTTTTTAGAGGACGAAATTTTATTTTTTTGATGTGTAGGGGGGTCAGTGAGAAGCTAAAACAAAGTTTGTGGGGTCGCCACCCTTGTCCCACGGCCGCCATCTTGAAAATAGCGGTTGATATGGTTTTTACGATATATCTCTTAAACTATTTATCTGATAAAAAAATTGTTAACATAAAAGTTGCAAATTAAATTCTCTACAACTTTGGTCCAGTGACTTATTGTCCTAGAACTACAAATAAAAAAGTTATAAGCGAAAATGTTCAGAAATTAGAGATTATATAATATTTTTCAGTAAAACTTTTTTTTTATCATTTTACGAAGAAATCATATCAGACCATTTTTGTAGATTGTTTTTCGAGGAACAACTTTTATATACAACATTTTTTGTAATGTTCTGCAGTGTGCTTCCATTATTGATGTAAAAGCGCCCTTATTTAACTCTCGAACACATCTTCACGACATAGTATAAAACAAAGAATCTATCTCTGTCCCTATATCCCTATGTATGCTTAAATATTTAAAACTACGCAACGGATTTTGATGCAGTTTTATTTTAATAGAGAGATTCAAGAGGAAGGTTTTAGTTGGTATATAATTTACTAGGATTTAGACAAAGCACCCTTTAGTAGGCGAAACCGCGGGTGGAAAGCTAGTCTATAATATTATATCATCACGCTAAGACCAATAGGAGTGGAGCAATGCGGGTAAAACCGCGGAGCAGAGCTAGTTAGGTATTATAAAGATGAACTTGAAGATTTCTAATAAATAATGAGTGTGCCCTGCGGTGTGAAACGAAGATGTGTGCAAATAACACAATATTAATTTAGTCTATGTGAAAAATTCGATTTAGATGTCGAGAGTAAATATTAACAGTAATGAATATTTGATGAATTTTAATATGAATATGCCTTGCAGTGTTACACGCAAAAATTGTGTAAATAAATCAAAAGAGCGTATTTATTTAAAAATAAAATAAAAATTGAGAAGAAGAATTTATATAATACCAAAAATCCGATGATTAACCTAAAACTACCGCGATAGGTACCTCATAAGTTGAAATCCGTCCAATAATTTGGGCTGTAGGGCGTGCCAAATTAATGTACATACATACACTAGAAAAACACAACCCCCTCATTCGCAGTCGGGTAAAAAAATGCTTGGCGTCGGTCTATATGTTACGGACAATTTGATAAGTCCGGGCACTATTAATAATGCCCGGTCTGTATTAATAATGCTCTATTCAATTGGGCTATGTGTTTAAAATAGCATGATAGTATGGTCACTTATCCCGGTCATTATGAATAATGCCTAGTCAATCATATATTATATTATATATTATGTAAACAATTTAATCTATATAGAAGCTGATCTGGTATGATGAGTAATAAAAATGCAGGCTAACTTTCTCACAAACATAAATGTATGCATAATCTTTCTTTTAGTACTATGACGTCATTTGTTATGACGTCATATGCTCTGATACAGCATACATAATAATATCTTTATTACCATAGTTATCGCCTAACTACTGTTGACTAGATATAAAGCTACATCTAGACAGCATATAAATATGTTTTTTGACTTTGAACTGGACAGGGGTCAAGTTATATGAACTTTGCTTTTAAAAATATCACTAAGACGGAGTTTTATTCTTCTTTCTGTCCATTTATATACGTTTTATTGGCTTCACCAGTATTTTTTTATGTAACTAACTCATTTAAACCCATTTTAAACAGTCATATTTAATTAAAAAACACTTTGTACATTTATCGAGGATCGGTGACAAATAGTTTTATTAGTTTACCTAGTTAAAGCGTGTTTTTAACCAAATACATAAGTAATAAAGAACATAATATTTTCAAAAACACTCGTATAAACTTACTATCTGTGCCCTGCCGTTTTGCCCGCAGTGCTCCACTCCTGTTGGTCTTAGCGTGATGATATAGCCTTCCTCGATAAATGGGCTGTCACACTGAAATAATTTTTCAAATTGGACCAGTAGTTCCTGAGATTAGCGCAGTCAAACAAACAATTAACTCTTCAGATTTATAATATTAATATAGGTATAAAAAATAAAGACACATAGAAGATATAAAACAGTACCAAACGTTATGAGACAGTGGAAATCGCAAGCCATATGTATTAGTAACACTAAGCCACGTTAACCGACCGCGCAAAGTGCAATTGTGTCGCGTCACCGACGTGACGGTATCAGTTTGTTCCTGTGTGGTTACAGTTATAGCGGAATTATTTTAAACTTAAATATTTATACAATAACGTTTGACTTAGAAGAGCATGAATAATATTAATATAGAAGTTACTAGCTGACTAAATAAGTACCTAAGGTAGGTAAATGTTTTTCTGTCAGGATACACATTATTTGAGTATAAAAATGTTTGAAAACTTTTCTCACAGCTCAAATTACAAAATTGATCAAGCTATTGCGTAGATTTTTTCTTAACTCTGTAATCAGTGGTTTATAATTTGGAAAGACATTTAGAAGAGCCCCCTGTATCCTTGTTGTCTGTTGACAAATTAGACTGGGATCGCCCAGGAAACGAATTTCGACTTACTGACTTTTGTAAAATTTCTTACCTAGGTTTAACTAAACGTATCTCTGTGAAACATTGATTCGAAAAATATTCCTACTTATATTAATACAAGAGCTTTTTGCGTGTTAATATATAGATTTAATAAGCTGCCTGGAGGCTCTAGAGTTGTTGTAGTTATACCACCTACGTATGATAATATCCACACAATATACAGGGTGTGGCGTAATTGATCCATATTTGTTACCAATAGTGTATGCGCCTGCTTTTATGGCCTATTCAGATCAAGAAATAATATTAAAGCGCGGAAGAATTCCAACCAATACCCGCAGCCCCATCATAATCCGACATAACCCACGGCTCCTTCCTCGAGGGCCGTGGGTATCTTCGGAAGATTTCCCCACTATAAAAAAAGGATAAGTACTCATGTGAATTATAATTAAGTCATTATTGGTGTATCACCAAACAAAATACACACACAATAAATAAATAGGTAACCCTTGGTAATAAATAAGTAGATACATTAATTATTTAAATCGGAATATTTGAAAATCGCTGTAACTAGCACCGTACTATAAATGTTCACAGTTTCAAACTTGGCCTTATCTTTCAGTGTCGTGCTCGGATTTGCATGTTTAGTTTAGATTTAGTTAGCTTCATATTTTATACGCAAATTCGTGTTACGAATACGTAATTAACTTTTTGATTTGATTAATTATTTATAAGTTATATTGTTATTGCGACCTTTTGTTGGACTAGGGAAATGAATTCTGAATTAAGTTTTTTCTTGTAAATTAAATTATTTCTCACTGGTTTTTAGTGTCTAGTCTAGTATAGCAGAAAGCTGAGTCAAGACCCTTTTCTGGAAATTCAGTGCACACAGGATACGAAATTCTCAGCAATCATGTCTAATTTTTATGTATCTATCTTCTTTCGTGTGTACACTTGTTTCAGACATTTTGATTAACTTCACCTATCGATATCGATCAATTTACATAACCTATCGATATCGATTAATTAACTTAACCTATCGATATCGATTAATTAACTTGACCGATCGATATCGATTGATTAACTTCACCTATCGATATCGATCAATTTACTTAACCTATCGATATCGATTAATTAACTTAACCTATCGATATCGATTAATTAACTTAACCTATCGATATCGATTGATTGACTTAACCTATCGATATCGATTAATTTACTTAACCTATCCATATCGATTAATTAACTTGACCTATCGATATCGATTAATTAACTTGACCTATCGATATCGATTGATTGACTTAACCTATCGATATCGATTAATTAACTTAACCTATCGATATCGATTAATTAACTTAATCTATCGATATCGATTAATTAACTTAATCTATCGATATCGATTAATTAACTTAACCTATCGATATCGAATAATTAAGTTGACCAATCGATATCGATTGATTAACTTGACCTATCGATATCGATTAAATAACTTGACCTATCGATATCGATTAATTTACTTAACCTATCGATATATATGTTACGGCTAAAGGTAGGTGAGAACATAAACTTAAGATTAGCCGGCTAAACTTAGGTTTATTTTCGACGAGGTGTTAATGTTAGTTTGTTCTATCTTTAGCCGGCTAAACTTAAGTGTAACCGCAGGCCCGTGGCTAAAAATGTCGGGGTGGGTAGATTTGGTTACTATAATACATGTAAGGAACAGGGCGAGTGTTTTCTGGCACTTCGCCGGCTGCTGCCGCAGCACGCTCGCTGCGCTCGCTCGGCTCGTGCGGGTCTTAAGAGTTCTAACCTAACCTAACCTAGCCACCAGCTTTCTGCCCTGAGTCGGGGTGGGTAGATTTGGTTACTATAATACATGTAAGGAACAGGGCGAGTGTTTTCTGGCACTGTGCGGGCCCCTCAAGCCCTCCACCGGCCCGGCGCTAACCAAATCTACCCACCCCGACATTTTTAGCCACGGGCCTGTGGTTACACTTAAGTTTAGCCGGCTAAAGATAGAACAAACTAACATTAACACCTCGTCGAAAATAAACCTAAGTTTAGCCGGCTAATCTTAAGTTTATGTTCTCACCTACCTTTAGCCGTGACATATATAACATATATAAAAAAATTCATTCATTCATTCTATTTTGCTTTCTTCTTCTCATAATTGATTCAAATTTGAGTGAATACGCTTTCTGACATATAATACTTACTTTTAACTATCTAAATATAAATCCTTAAACCTATATTCTCTTTTAAATACACCATATTTTAAAACTCTATTAAAAGGTGAACTCATAAAATCGAAAATAGTAATAAAATAGCCAACACTGGTAGAATACGAAATTCTATGCAAAATATATTCAGTGAGGAATATGCAACTTGCGGATTTATACCCCGGTCATCCTGGTTACGTGACTTGTGTCTGAACTTACACCGGGGTAAGATGCGATCAGATGAGATGAGATGGCATGAGATGGCACGAGATTGTATGGAGTGGGATTATGTTCGAATATTCATGATGATGGAAATGTTTGTGCCTATACATAATTCTATTATAATGTGGCTAAATTGTTATCTAGGTATATAATTGTTAACTTGATGGACGATGGTAGAATTAAATCGCGGACGCGTAGTATCGTCTATTTTGAAACTAAGAAAAGATTGTGGACCAAATATTACTTAGAACTGCTCGTCGTTCAAGCGCCATTGTGTTACTGTGTTGTGGAATTGTTTATCGATATATTTTCAATTACACAATTACAATTTTACAACAATTAATCTATTCACTTATCTTTTTCTAATTCAGGTAAGTGACTTATTTAAAATCTATTCATCGAATCTTTTATTTATATAAGAAGAAATGTATTGTCCGATTGGATTTGATAGTGGTATCATTACTTAAAAGTATTTAAGCTTTAAAGATTATTGCAAATCCCGCATATATCTGTTCATCTGCATGAACAAACATAAAAACAAAAATGTTTGTGATTGTTGTTGTGTATTGACACAGAACACATAATAGTAGCTAAACGCTAGTATTGATTAAAATCTTATTCATTCACTTCCATTTTATTTGTTTGCATAGATTTTCAATAAAAAAGCAAATTCGTTCTATAGGTCCTCAGAGTCCTGGTTTCAATTCCCGGTGGAAATTAACAATAAAACCGGCCAAGTGCGAGTCGGGCTCGCGCACAAAGGGTTCCGTAGCAGCAAATATAATAAATTACAGTTAAATCAACCTATCTCAAAAACTATAAGAGATACTTTGATCAAACCAAAAATCGTTGAAAGAGTTAATTAGCATGCATCACCTCTATTTTTTTTAGAATTTTATACCCCGTAGTTATAAAAATAGAGGGGGGGGGACATACTTTTTACGACTTTGAGAGCTGATATCTCAAAAACCGTTCACTTTAAGAAAAATGTTTTTTAGAAAACTTTATATCATTTTAAAAGACCTTTCCATTGATACCCCACACGGGTATGTACATCGAAAAAAAAAATTTCATCCCTCAGTTACATGTATGGGGGGCCCCACCCCCAATTCTTTTTTTTACTATTTAGTGTCATATTTTTGTAGCGGTTCATACAACACATATTCCCATCAAATTTCATCACTGTAGTACTTATAGTTTCCGAGTAAATCGGCTGTGACAGACGGACAGACGGACAGACGGACAGACGGACATGACGAAACTATAAGGGTTCCGTTTTTGCCATTTTGGCTACGGAACCCTAAAAAATGCCGGTCGGGTACAAAAGGCTTATCACCTACCTACCAATAAAGAAAATCAATCAGTGAAAAAGTTGTTTAAATTTTAACTTTAATTTGAAATTACGCGAGTAGTTATTATTTATTACATTTAGAAATTAAAGACTTTTTACTTTTTAGCGGATTTTAAACGCGATTTATTCATTATATTATTTTCCCGACGTTTCGAACATGAAAAGCAAATTTTGAATGACCGTCAAGACGAATAACATCTCCCCGTGACCACGCTCGCTGTAAAGTGTTCGAAACGTCGGGAAAATAATATAATGAATAAATCGCGTTTAAAATCCGTTAAAAAGTCTTTAATTTTTAATTTGAAATTCGTCATGAAGTGTACACAAAAGGCATTCGCATTTCTTAAAGCAAGTAACATTTCTGCTAAAAATCCGAGACGACACTATTAATTATAGTATTTTCAAAAGCTGAAAATATATCTTGGAGAATAAACAAAGGTTTAAGAAAGCAACTTTGACCCAAATACGGACAAACCGTCATTTATATAAAGCTAAGTGCGGTACGCTGAATATGTATGGGAGAGCTCATTTATTTCTGTATGTATAAATCTTAAACAGTCGGTTGAACATCGTTTATACGATATCGTTACGATATTTTTGTAGAGTCGTATCGTAAACTCTTTATGACACCTGAGAGGTACTTGAAAATTGAAATATATTTTATCTACAAAATATGTTTTTATGAATTAATAAAAATATTGCAAGATTTTTTAAATCTTCAGAATTAGTTCATGATTATATACGAGACATTCTTAGGTATTTATTTGACAAGTAAGTATGTGATAGGAGGTTCTCAATATAAGAAAATATGAATAAGAACTATCTTACAAACTTTCTAACAGTTATGGTGGGTAATAAAGCGAGAAATTCAACTAGTCTTTCATAACATTCAGCTCCTTTTTCATAAAGATATTCACCACCTATTTTTTCGTAACAAAACGCAACCATAATACGACGATCATATTACACTATATTGTTAAAACACTTTACTATAACCATTGACGAAGCCAAAAAACTCCGTATTTTTCCATGCACGAAAAAATATTCACGCCGCAAAAGTGTTCGTTTAAAACCGAAATATCGTATGAACGGGCGGAGAATATCGTATAAACGGACGTTGAACATTACCAGTTGAATATGTCATTTTTAGCATACACTTCGTGACAACAGAATCTTCTTTATACGAAATAATTGGGTTCTCCCACAAACAATATAAACTGCTAGTAATTGCAACGTTTATTTAGAATGTTTTTGCTATTTAGAATGCTCATATTAGGTATGTGAAAGGTTAAAATGTTTTAATTTAGGCATAGTTTGTGTATGTCAAAGCGTCATTTGTGCACAAATTACATGATGCTACGGACATTAATAATAGTGGGTATTGTTTGAATCCATACTAATATTATAAATGCGAAAGTAACTCTGTCTGTCTGTCTGTTACTCAATCACGCCTTAACTACTGAACCAATTTGCATGAAATTTGGTATAGAGATATTTTGATACCCGAGAAAGGACGTATGATAGGTTTTATCCCGGAAATCCTACGGAAACGGGTTTTTCTTTGAAAACGCGGGCGAAGCCGCGGGCGGAAAGCTAGTGTTATATATTTTGTTGTTTGTATGGTATAAAGTAAACATTTTATTTATCTATCTTACTTATTAGCTTTCGTGTGAATGATAATAATTCACAGCAATAGAGCAAATAAATAAAAGTTTTCTTGAAGTATAAAATGAAATAATTTGGAAAATCCAAAAGTGCACCCCTCATAATTTTTTTTTAATAAATATTTATTAATTATTATTTTTGTTTATTTAATAACAATTAAACCACATCGAATCAGACCCTGAAAAATGAAAGGGTTCTATTCCTGAGCATACTCAAGCGTAAGAGAAAAAAAAAGACTCGATTAGTAAAGTATTTCGGTCGCTATCGTGTTAACAAGAAAAAGGATCCGCACATACAGACACACGGACGTCCAAGACAGAACTTTTTTAAACTGTTTTTTAACTAGTTTAAATAACAAAAATGACATCAAAAATATCATGAACGTTAAAAATAGTGTTTTTTCTTAATATGTGTGTGTATGTATTATCTTACAAGTGCAATGTATGACATAAAGACATTTTAAGTTTGAAAAATCAGATGTTTTGCGCGAAGTGACAGTAGTACCCACCTCAACGCTTCGCTTATGAGCAGTGCAAAAGTGATTGACTGACTGACCTATCAACGCACAGCCCAAAACAGGTGATCCGATCGGGGTGAAATTTGGCATACAGATGACCACTATGGTGTAGGTACCCGATAAGAAAGGACATTAATTAATTCTTCCCCCAAGGGGACAAAAGGGGATAAAATTTGTACGCCAATTTTTTTTCTTACCATACGAGTAAAGAGTGATTACAGCTAGCTCTTTATAAAATCGTTGTGTATTATAAGTTTGTAATAAATTAGTACTAGGATACATATCTACCGTGTGTGCTTCCAAACACACGCTAATGTATGGAACCAGGTTAAGTGGTCATCAATTGGTTCATAATGGAAACATTGTCATGGCACAATGTAATCTGCGATTTTTCCACAGCATAGAGCATTTAGTAACTGATTATATAAAATCTTGTCATTGAAATAGGTAAGCATATATAAGTAGTATGCTAGTTGAGAGAGAGCATGGAAATATTAAATTTATTTTTAATTTATTAGTACATTCTACGTGACCACTGCTACTTATCTATACTAATATCCTAATATTATAAAGAGGAAAGGTTTGTATGTATGTATGTATAGTTTTCACGCATAAACTACTGGACCGATTATGATGAAATTTGGCACAGATAATCTTTAGACCCTGAGAAAGAACATAGGCTTCCTTTTATTGCGAAATATGTACCACGGGCGAAGCCAGGGCGGACCGCTAGTATATTATTATAATGCATATTTTGAGAATGTGACTATTGTTAAATCGCCCGGAGTGCATTATGACTAAAGATGGTCTAATGATGTTGATGATGAATATTTTTGAACGAAAATCTGATCATTAGCAGAGCCAATCTCTGAATTAGGAAGTGACGAACTAAAAAAGTCACTTCGAAGTCTAAAAAACCATTGATTACCAATTAATAAATCAAAGCCCTTTCTCAGTCAATATTAATTTGTAAAAGCAAAATCCGTAATATTAGCAGGGATTATATCCATCCCTATAACAATACAGCCTCCCTTCTCATTAATAAGAGAATCAATTTACTGTAATAAATGAACACCACATATTTTTATTTCGTGCGGAAATGATAAAGGGAGTTCATTTATTTGGAGGAAATGACTTAGTGCGGATATAAATTAACTGGATACGACATTTTGTATTTCGATTATTACTTTTGTTTGTATGTAATGGGCTGAAAATTTAAATAGGTATGTTTTTTGACTTGAGGTCGTTTGAATATGCGCTTTGTAAGATAAAGTAAAACAAATCCTGTAGAAAAGTAAGTTAAGACTGGTTTTATTTGGCTTTATATCTTTTCAATAGTATTGCCTTTTTTTTCTATTCTTTGAAAATTTATATTTATAAAGAACTTGAATGCCATAAAACTAAAAATATCAAATTAGCATCGCCTTGTTGAAACAATTTTATACAACTCAACACATCACACACTGTATCATCAAATCACCTCTCTTCAAATCATCCTTTTAATCAGTACTCGTATATTAATTCGTACTTATTATATTGTTTAAACAAAATAAAATACGTGTTTAGAGTGCAAAGACAACCCTAATAGTTACGCATCATTACTTTTTTCTCGATCTTTTTTATTCTAGCGCTTATAAATTACCCCCTTCCAGTACATTTATATCCGTGCAACATCTAATTGTCGACGTAAACAATTTACCTGGCGACAAGGCACTCCATTAGTCACTGTGTTCAACATCTTATTGAATCTTAATGAGAGAGCTTGATAAGTGGTGATCACATTTTTGTGTGCTATTAATCACTTGACCTATTATGGCTGTTTAATTAACAAAGTGGTTTGTTTGTATACTGCTGTATCGTGGATAGTGGATCGAATCCTAGAGACTGATTAAGAAAATTTTGACATGGCAGTGCGTATAAGTTCATTGATATTAAGAAAATCAAACTATGTATAAGTAGATGAGGAATTTTTGAGGAATAGCATTTGAAAATAATTTTAATGCAACAAAGCTAAAAATTTCATTATCAAAGCATTATGTTTATATTAAGCGTATATAATATACTAGCCGCTCCGCGCGGTTTCACCCTCGGGGCTCCTCTCCTGTTGGTCGTAGCGTGATGGTATATAACCTATATTCCTCGATAAATGAGCTATCTAACACCGAAAGAATTTTTCAAATCAGACCAGTAGTTCCCGAGAATAGCGCGTTCAAACAAACAAACAAACAAACTCTTCAGCTTTATAATATTAGTATAGATTTGATAATTTTGTTAATATAAATTTATAAAGAAAAGAAAAACGATAACGAGGTGGGATTCGAACCCGCGTCTTCCACGCCAATCTGGGGCGAACGCCTGACTAATTCGGCCATACGTGGTTTAGATAAACGTATTTATGTGCTTGCCTGTTGCGTAGTAACTCGTGGACGGATAAATCGATTTGAGTATAGTTTAAATAATTAGAATTCTAGTATACCTACTGTTAGTGTTATATTGGAAATAAAGTCAGTCGTCTTGTCATTATAATGATTGTAAATAATAACTTAAACAACTTGACTATAATTTTTAAAATTAATTTAAGAAATAGAAATATTTAATGATATATTTTCTACGTTTATTAAGCATAATTTTCGAATTCAACACCTTACATCATTAAGGCAACATTTAAAAATTCGTATTCATTAAAACATATGCAGTTAAGATTCTTAATGTACGCAGAACCAGGTTAAGTGGTCTTCAGTCTTAAGCTTACGTTACAAAAAGCCTAAGTATAATAAGCACTGTGCTTTAAACGAAAAATTAACTTTTCATACATTGTACTGTAATATTGCTATGAATACAAAGAGGTATCTTCTAGTTAAATTATGTTTTTAACATTTTTTCCTTAAAAAGAAGAAAACTTAGTATATTTTTTTTTAATAAAGATTAAATGCAGCAGATGAACAGAAAAAAAAACGAAATGTACAAACACATCTTACTAGTTCTTTAAATCTGAACTTTTAATAGAAACATCTGTTTTCCCTGGAGTCACGGAAAATGTCACTTTATAAATACGACATGCAATTAACAACTTTATATGGACAGGAATAATCATCAAAATTAAATACGCTCCAATTCAGCCATATTATACCGTCTACCTGAATTTAGTCTACACAATACTGACACATCTTAAATATGAATGACCTGCTTAATTTCGACCTTAATTCGCAATTCTTATCATTTGAAAACAAACCTTATTTCAACGATATAGAGTGTATATTTGAAGAGTGGTAAATAAAAGCTAAGATCGTTAATATTCTGGGTGCGATCCAAGTGGTATCCGAACTGAATTTCTCGTTTTAATCTATGTTATCTAGTCTATAATTATTCTACAACTTTATGGTTCGGAAACGTATTCAAATTAGACTGTTTTGTTTGTAAATCGATAAGTGAAATACGCTTGTTTTTGGAACAAAACATGTTTGTAAACAGTGTAGATGTTTTGAAAAGTTGTTTAGTTTTTTGAACGATAATATAATTTTGGTTTGACTTAATTTTATAATGTTTGTATTTTTAAAGAATTGATTTGTTTTAATTTCTTATGCCAGTAAGTAACCGCAATAGTGCGGCGTGGTTTTTTTATGAGTGATAGGCCTTATTACGAGCAATAATTCTATGCTAGTGACAAGCCGCACTTTTGCGTTTTTAGGGAGAAAAAAAATAAAAACGAAAATCTGAATAAAATATATTTCTCGGTATTCGGAGGTAGTTTTCCAAAAATAAAAACTGGATAATATGCGCCCAAAGATGCTTTATAAGTCTATATTTATTTAAAATAAATATCTTAGACAGTTACGATTTCAGAATACATTTCAATATTTTTCATGAAAAATTCACCTAAAGTTTGCCATTTTATTAAAAAAAGTATAAGAAATTGACACGTGGGTGTTCTACTCTTACATTGTAAATACATCCCTTGATCGATAAATACAATAAACAGCACAGGGAAATTTTTTTGATCTAATGAAACACAGTGCAGCAGTAGTAAAATTGGACTACGAAAATTTTGTGCACTCAGTTTTTCTGTAGGTTTTTAAATGGATTATCAAATGATTTGAGAGGTATAAAAATAAATTTTACATTGAAAATTAAGTCTTTCAAACTTTCAGTTCATTTTTTTAGAATTTGTTTTTATTGAAAGAAGTTTCACATCTTTCGAGTATAATTTCAAGGTCGCGGAGTAAGGCGACGATTGTGATATCTTTGAATCTTGCCAAAGAAGTTTCACTTCTGACACGTGCTCGGCACATACGCTATTTTTTTCTTCGTAGTAAGCGAAATTTTATACCAATCGGTTTATATTAATTTCCCTTATTATTGGAATGCTTCAGTCGGAAATTGTAAATTATAACCGAGGTTTTTGCTTATATTTTTATTGAAATCAATTGACATGAAAATCATGAAAGCAATTATATAAAGGAGCAAATAGAAAGGAATAATTTTTGTGTTCATGCCATTTTAGTTGAGTACCTAAAATTCGTGTATATACACGGTACGGTGTATAAAATGTTCATTTGGTGAAAGTTTATTTGGAACGGTTAGAAAAATTTTGATGAGACTTTTTCGTTCTGATAGCTCTTTAATTAAAACAACGTATGACACTGTTAATCAATATTTTGTCCACCAAAGAATTTATCCAATAATTTTATGTTGAAATCAATATTTAATTTAAACGGCATATTATTATTTTAAGTTTTTAAGTTTTTATTTCTATTTGCAATAAGCTTTTTAATTGCTCTTATAAACATTGTAGGTATACCATTTAAGTATCAATATTACATGTTCATATTAAACCAAGAACCCCCCTCCATACAATTACTAACAAAAACACCCTTAAACAACCTACAAAAACAAAATAAACGATCCACAAAAGAATTTCATGCACCAATCGTGTGCGTCGATGCATTCAAATAAGGCCAATTATCGGTCAGAATGGACCCTCGTTAATGTCATCCGGATCCCGGATCCCGGATAATCCGCGCACCGACAAGCGTTCGACCGGGAAAGACGACGGTCAGGATACCAATACCGATTTTTTATATAGGTGTGTCTGTATACATAGCTCTTCTTTGGTAAATATGGGTAGGTATTTTATAGTACTAGCTGTGCTCCGCGGTTTATAAGCATTGCTTCGCTGCTATGGTTTTTAGCGTGATGGTACATCTATAGTATAATTATAAAACTCAAAGGTTACTGATATAGTGATCTATCAACGCATAGCCCAAACCACTGGACGTATCGGGATGAAATTTGTATTTCCCGAAATTCTTGCGTGAACGGGGAAAAACGGAGATGCACGTACAAAGTCGTGGGCGGAAGCTAGTAGACTATAATATGTTAACCCGACATGTTAGTAATATTCATGCAAAACTTGAAGTAAATTCATGCAGTTGTTTTTGAGTTTAGCCCGAACATACACAAAGATACAAAAATTTTCAAAATATATTTTTTTTTGTTTTGATTGTAGATCACGCCCCAAGTATTCTTTTAAAAAATATTATGTATAGTTTCAACTTTCCTACGATGTTATTATAAATATATATATATATATATATATATATATATATATATATATATATATATATATATAGAGGTGATGGACCGGAGGTGATAGACATAGGTCTTTGGTTGAAGTGGGTTAAGTAAATAGACAGTTTTATTGGAACTATTGTGTCAAAATAAGTAATAGGTACGACTTTATTGCCTTAGCGTAAAAACCAATGATCATTAATAGGTAAGTTTTTCAGTTATACATGAACTTCGAATATAAAATACTAGTTTACGCTCTTGGCTTCGCTTGCGTGGTCTAAAATTAAACAAATTATGTAATAAAGCCTTCCTCGATAACCAAGCTATTAATAAGTGAACATAATGAAAAACTGGTTTAATGCTCTAAGTGAAAAACAGTCAGTTAGTTTATTAGTTTATCGCGAACAGACGAGACGACTTTGAATTGTAATATTCCTCACACGATATATTGTAATTATTTATTACAATATTATTAGCTATAAGGATTCCTAACGTTGATTAGTTTGATCTATGGGGCTTCATTTTAACTAGTATAATATTACAAAATTTAATCGCAGTATGTTATAGATTTTCTGTTCTTCGCGAACAATAGTGTGAGAAAGATCCCTATTTCAGACTTTTAAAGGTTGCTTTTTGAATAAAGGTTGTAACTTATAAGTTTCCTGTGTTTAATCCTAGATCTTCATCTATAATCCTAGAAATTTTCATTTATATTATAATACTACTTGCGGCGAAAAGCTGAAGACCGAGCTCTATGGCGTGCCTTATCTAAAAAAAAGATGGAATATTAAATTATATATATTATTATTCAGTTTAATGTGTCTAAGGGACACACCGCGCTTTATAAATTTACTAGCCGCTCCGCGCGGTTTCACCCCCGTGGCTCCTCTCCTGTTGGTCGTAGCGTGATGGTATATAGCCTATAGCCTTCCTCGATAAATGAGCTATCTAACACCGAAAGAATTTTTCAAATCGGACCAGTAGTTCCCGAGATGAGCGCGTTCAAACAAACAAACAAATAAACTCTTCAGCTTTATAATATTAGTATAGATATTTATAGCACACTTTCCACCCGCGGCATCGCCCGCGGAGAAGAAAGAAAAACCCGCATAGTTCCCGTTCCCGTGGGATTTCCGGGATAAAACCTATCCTATGTCCTTTCTCGGGTATCAAAATATCTCTATACCAAATTTCATGCAAATTGGTTCAGTAGTTTAGGCGTGATTGAGTAACAGACAGACAGACAGAGCTACTTTCGCATTTATAGTATTAGCACAGTATTACCATATATTGTAATACTGTGGTATTAGTATGGATTTTTGTATGCCATTAAACCAAAAATATCAAATTCAACATAATACATATTATTAATTTATGTTTAGATAACTCAAATAAATAATGTAGAGACTTAAATAATGTAGAGCTGACACTTAATCTTTCAAATCATGCAATCATTTCAATTTTCCCTGAAAAAGTTATGTTTTCCTGAACATGAGAAATAATATCTAGGGAATAAAATCGAAAATACTCCAAAGACAGGGCACTCGATATCCTAATAGCCTCCAATACCAAATCAATAGGACTGAATAGTGCTTGATTTTTCTGACTCGTGAAATCGAATCTCGATATTTAAGTCTTGGATTATCCCAATGCAGTTCGAAGACTGTATTTTTAAGAATTCAGTTAAGTTCTTATGCTTTTTGATAGGGGATTAAATGAATTAAATGTTATTTGAGTTATGGATAATGGAGGTACTTTTCTTACGAGTGTAATCGCTTTAAATTTTATAAGCACTGTATTAAATGGTTTAGTGAGTTTTTAAAAACGATTTGATTGTATCCCAACTTCGATATTTTCTTCTAATTAAAATGAGGTACTTTAAGGTACGAAAACAGTGAAATTATGATTTGCTTTACGTATATTTTTTCAAAGATTGGAAATAATCGTTCATTTTGAGCACGATTCATGTTTTGTAAATGAAAAGACATCTCAACTTCACACACAATTTTTAGAGTACCACGCACAATATCAGTAGAACTAATAAAGGTCAACATCTGACCGTGATCGTGGCCGTGACCGTGACTGTGACCGTGACCGTGACCGTGACCGTGACCGTGACTGTGACCGTGACCGTGACCGTGACTGTGACCTTAACCGTGACCGTAACCGTCTGTAAAATGTTTCTCCGGGAGAAGCCGGAGCGAGTGCGAGTAAATTACATCTAAAATGTTCATAAAACTCATATATTAAAATTTTCTAACAGTTGTTCCGTGTTTACAGCATCATAAAATATTTCGGTATACGGAAAAGTTTTTTATGCACATAACCAATGAGTAGGTGTAAAAGCATGTGAAGTTATGTTATGAATTACGCATTTGAGATCATGATTATACTTGTGAAGATTATTGATTTTTATGTACCAAATGCGATTGCTTTAACACGAATACATTTTATGAGGAAAAGTAAAACCCTTTTATTTAAAATTCGTGTTTATGATCTCAACAAAATGTTTTTTGTGTATTTTATTGGAGTTACCATTTGTTACTTTTTATAATAAAAAAATCTAGTGCCTTGGCTTCATTAATAAGTAACTAGCTTTATACCACGGCTTCATCCACGGTTAAAAAAAAAACAAATAATAATACGTTACAGATAAACAGACTTACACACATACGAATAAAGATTTAACTCACCAACAAGACCTATATGTAAATTCGATCATTATTCATCCTGACGTGTAGATTTCTATGGCAATAGGTACCTAGAACCAAGTTACTTCGTCTTAACCTAGGTTAAATAAGGCTGTTTTCATATTGACGTTTCCATATTTTCTTAGGAAAGTATTTGAAATTATTTTTGCTAGTTTATTTTTTGTGTGGTTACTGCATCAGTTTGTAAGACGATCTGAATAATTGTTTAATACTTATACATCTAATACTTAAATCTGTAGGAGTATTACTAACATACCTATAATATACATAAATACAAAATATAAATTGCCTTTACACAGTTATGTTTTACCTTCACATTTACCCATTATATATTATACTAGCTTTTCGCCCGCGTCTTCGCCCGCGTTTTCAATGGAAAACCCGCATAGTTCCCACTCCCGAAGGATTTCCGGGATAAAACCTATCCTATGTGTCAATCCAAGTTACCCTCTATATGTGTGGTGAATCTTATTATAATCGGTTCAGTAGTTTATGTGTGAAAACCATACATACATACATACAAACCTTTCCTCTTTATAATATTAGTTTAGAAGTATAGATTATGTTTTTATATTTACCAAATTACTTTCTTCCTACACGTACCTTTTATAAAATCACAATAAAGAAACACATGCAGTACCATGACCTTTACAATACCTCCCACATGCACCTTTAACAAAATTGACAAAAAATACATGAAGCAATGCTACTTACCTCAGACTAAAGTAGATACAATAAAAGTCAGTGGGCGTCGGTATATAATATGTCTACGTATTTATGCCAACTAATATTATAAATGCGAAAATAACTCTGTTTGTCTGTCTGTTACGCTTTCCCGCTTAAACCTCTCAACCAATTTTGATGAAATTTGGCACAGACAATCTTTAGACCTTGAGAAAGATGTTCTTTCTCAGGCTTGTTTATTGCCAAATATGAACCACGGGCGAAGCCGGGGCGGACCGCTAGTTAGAAATAAGAAATAGATAGATAATTATTTTTAAACATAGTATAAAAAAGACGGGTTGCACTCCGGGAGTGCCGGCAGAAGTGAAAACTTGATTATTAACGTTGAGCATGTTTGATATCCATCCGTCTTACGCTTTTTCGATCAGGTCACGTGTCCTGACCTATACCCAACGCCGCTAAAGAAGTTTTCACTTCAAAAATACTTAACTAATTTACGATATGCAACTTTATCATCATCATGAATCATGATTGATCATAGCGATTCAATATAATTATTTTAAACATTGCGAACTAGTAGTATTGCATCATACCTCCCAATATTTTATCACACCTAAGTACCTAACCTGTAGGTTCTACGAGTTCTATTTACCAAGATTTTCCCCTAAAGGGAAAAATCCATACTAATGTACTAGTGATGTTATTCTGGCAGAACATTTGCAGAAGCAGCTTGTAAATTGGTTATATTATTTACATTGGTGTAAATAACTGCAGATATTATTATAATATGACGAACGGCGTGTCCAGAAGAAGTGTTATTTTTACTAACGGTAAAGCAAAACAGAGAGGCAAGCATGAAAACTATCGTCAAAGTATTCGTATCGTCTTTTTTTTGTGTGGTGTCTCAATGTTAGCCAGAAGGGCTTCTACATTGAATCGTATCGTCATCGAGATAATTATTTATATAGGCATTTGAAAAGCGCCCCTGCCGTGCGTAAAAGGAACTAACTTTTATATATGTAACAATGACGTCATGCTCTTGATGACGATAGGAATACTTTGACGGTAGTTTTCGTGCTGCCTTTCTGGAGTTACCCAGAAGCTGTGAAAAATACATACATATTTGAGCTAGTGTGAATACAGCCTTACCAAAGTTTAGGACGTTATAATAATGATTAAATGCGAATTCAATTTTCGACCCAATACTCTGCTGACTCACGGGTGGGATATTAATTAGGCCTAGGATTTGATTTGGGTGAACGGTGATTAAATACCGTTTTTAGACCTGAGTTAGTAATTTGTACGGTTTTTGATGTTTTAATTGATAATTTGCTGTTTTCAATGCCTATTTTTTTATGATTTATTTTTCGTATTATAGACTGCTAGAAAAGCTAGTATGACAATAAAAGCGTGAAGTAAGATTTTGTTGTTTTTTTTTTTTGTAAAATTGAGTTTAGTAACACACATTTTAACGTTGTGATAACAAATGTAACATTATGTTCAAACAAATAGTATATTGTTGCAAAAAACGTGTTATTGAGTGCTAAACTTAAATAAGTTCTATTAGTACTTATAATATTTTCTACTAGCTTACCGCCCGCGGCTTCGCCCGCTTTGTCTAAAACCTAATAAATTATTTACTAAAACCTTCCTCTTGAATCACTCCATCTATTAAAAAAACCGGATCAAAATCCGTTGCGTACTTTTAAAGATTTAAGCATACAAAGGGACATAGGGACAGAAAAAGCGACTTTGTTTTATACTATGTAGTGATTACATTTTTAAAATAAAGCATCATAAATACGTTAAAAATTCAGCTGTTAAGTACAAACGATCGTCAGAAAATTCTTAGAAAATAAATTGCGGAAAGGCATTGTTATTTAATGCTTTCCTCGTAACAGAAAAGTCACTTATGTTTGGATAATTTATTAACAAACAAGGACATGGCACTGTAAAACATAATACAAGTGAATAAAAATAAAGAAAGACACACCCTTAATAATATAAATAAAAAATAAAAATACTTACTAGTATTATGTTATATGTAAGTAATTATAATAATAGAATGATTCAACCAATTTCAGTGCAGTTTAGAAATTGTTGTGGTTTTAGGCTATGAGCCTTATTATGACTAGCTGTGCCGTGCGGTTTCACCCGCGGACGAACGCGCAGGCAAAAGTAAGTATTTCTATAGCTTAGGTACAGATAAATACTATACTAGCTTATGTATGTTAATCTGGTACATAAGCTACATCATTGCAAAGTTTCTTTAAACATACATACATACATACATCCTAATTCCTAACACACTTTCGTATTTATAATTTTACTAGTTTTTCGCCCTCATAGGATAGGGACAAAAACTATCCTAATAATAAAAAAAAAAAATAATAAAAACTTTATTAGCAAGCAGGCCAGGTACATTAAATATTAACAATCTATGTACTTACAAACTAATTACTAAAACCTACTAGCTAAAAGGAATGCCGCTTAGCATTTTACAGTGAAAGCAGTTTTACAGTGATTATTTTTCCGACCCAAATATCGACCAATAGAATTCTATTGGTGCAATTGCACCATTCGACGTCACGTGGTACAACCTACATGGTATTATACTGATAATTTTTTTAAAATTTTCTCTGGTCGTTGACGTCAAACTGACAGGTTCAATTCAATTGTGAAATTATTGGCCGACATTTGGGACGGAAAAATAATCTCCCGAATACCACACGAGCTTCAAAATTATCTGGCATTTCCCTCAAGGTTCCCTGCAAACAAATAAAGTCGTCAAGTTTTTCAGGAAAAATCACTCGCGCTTCGCGCTCGTGATTTTTTAACCTTGACTAAAAACTTGACTCCTTCATTTGTTTGCAACGAACCTATCGGAAAATACCCGATAATTTTGAAGCTCTTGTGGTATTATAAGTGAAAATGTATAGAATGTTCTGCTCTACTTATAGGTATGTGACATAATTTTAATTTCCATTTAATCTGGTCCTTACGTCATACGTGTATCGTGATGGCTAATGAAGTTAGCGAAGTAATCTTCAAGTTAAAGCAGCGTGTAATAGCTGTAAGCGCCTCGGAGAATCTGTAATTGTTGTACGAATTAGTTTAACATCGCTTGAAGCGCTTTTTTGTCAATTTCGTGTTTATGGCTAGTTAGTTGTGCCGCGAGGAATATAGGGGAAAATGTATTTTCTTTTGCTTATGTTTGACTTGTTAACAACATCAAAATCTGTTTAGTGGGTGTCGCGTGAAAGAGTTCCTACCTAACAAACATACACACTTATTTGTGTCTTTCATTTGACATTAGTTTTTTTTTCTTTATTCAGTGTATATTATCAGATTCAAAATGAAAATTACTGTATATTTTTTTTTTTTATAAAAATATATTATGTACTTACATTTATAAAAGTGGCTACAGTTAAGTTTGTGAATGGTCCAGCGGTAAATATAATTAATTTGGATAATTGTCCAACCAGGACATAAATACTTCTCTGTTTTGATGCGTTTTGTGACCACCATTTGCTTTCATACGGACCTGTTGCAAGGGCCATACTCTGAAAAATACAACAAATAAATATAGTTAAAAAAAAACTTAAAATCATGTTTTAATAGGATATAGTCCTTAATTAATTATTTTATAATTATAATTAAAAATGAATTCATTATAATGTCACTTATCCTTGATATGTGTACAAAGTTTGAATATTTGTCCATTTAAAGTGAGTATAGTCGATTCTAAATGAGTCTGGTACATAATATTGGCAGTTACATACAAACATACAGGTGAAGTTTATAATATCATATTAATAATTACATAATATCACAACCAATAACCATCCACGATGAAAAAAAAAATCGTAGTTCCATTAATTTTAAAGTTAACATTTTTTACCAAAATATATACTTACAGCGTAATAAACATCGTTGCTGTGCCAACAATAAAGAAACAGTTGAGATATACCAAATATGAGATAAATTAATGTCATCATTTGTTGCATTTTATTTGTTTCCATCTGTAAATAAATAATTACAAAATTTAAATCATAATTTAAAATTATATTTGAGCAGGTGTTGAACCTAATTCTAAAATAGATAATATTTTTGATTATTATAATAACAATCTACAAGTACCTACTATTAATAATTAGATAAACTATGCAATAGCTCAAAAATCGATTTTGAACCTTTTAA
Organism: Colias philodice; assembly: GCF_061535455.1. NCBI lineage: Eukaryota > Metazoa > Arthropoda > Insecta > Lepidoptera > Pieridae > Colias > Colias philodice. Next base: position 7,305,169 of record NC_143107.1, on the reverse strand, counting down.
CGACTCATTTTCGCGCAAGAAAATACTATTGTACATGTTTTACGATGCCCTATGTTTCTAATCACAGACATGCTCAATACATGTCTGTGTTTCTAATAGAGTAATAATTATTAATGTGTTGAAATGAATTAATAATTTCACAATTGCCGTCACTGTCAGGATGGCCGAGCGGTCTAAGGCGCCAGACTCAAGGTATTACTTGCCTGCTAAGCAGGTATGAGCTGTTCTGGTCCTCTCTGAGGGCGTGAGTTCGAATCCCACTTCTGACAAAACATTTTTTATTTTTTATATATTTTTATCATACCATTTTTGGAACAAAAGTACATTTTAATTTATTTAATCATTTGTTTTACAATATACTCAGTACTCACGGTATGATTCATTAATTTAAAAATCTTTAAATAATTTGTAATTTGAATTAGTGAAAATTGCGTTACAAATTTAAGCGAAAATTTATAGGTAGGTTATAGACCGGGAGATACTGACACAAAATTTCGAGTCATTTGTAACAGGATGGCGGTTCTACAGGGTTCTTAGTACGCAATGACAAAAAGAAAAATGATGGTGTGAACGCTGGTACCGGCGGCTTAGTCGCGTGGGCGTTAGTCGAACTCGTCGGAAAATAGCGAAAGTCAAACGATTTGTAACAGTATGGCACTTATTTTTCCTGGAAGTTTGAAGATCAAAGAATATAAATACAAAATTTCAAAGATCTAGGTGTTGGAAATCTTCACTTATATAAATTAATACTAAATTAATTTTTCAAGTATGACAGCACTTTTTCCCCCTACTAGAAGTATGGCAAATATAATAATGGTCACATTTTATCAAATACTCTCCAAAAATCCAAATGCAATACTGGTACAAAAAGTTTGGCGCAATAAATTTTTTTTGCAGATTTTCGGCGGTATGGCGACCATTTGGAATCGTCCGAAAAGTATGGCATGGCGATTTTCGTAAATGGCTGCACGACGATGGTTACCTGTGCAAAAGTTAGCCTGGTACAAATGGTTGAATAATTGTTTTATTTAAATCAACATATTCGCGTCGGTATGGCGGGCTGTAAGTCACACCGGAAAAGTATGGCATGACACTACCGCCTACTTCTTTTTTATGGGCTATCGGTAAATACTAAAATTTTTGTGTTACAAATCGTTTGACTTTCGCTATTTTTCCGACGAGTTCGGCTAACGCCCACGCGACTAAACCACCGATACCAGCGATCACACCATCATTTTTCTTTTTATCATTGCGTACTAAGACCCCTGTAGAACCGCCATCCTGTTACAAATGACTCGAAATTTTGTGTCAGTATCTCCCGGTCTATATAAGTACCTATGTATTTATGTTATACGATGAAGTTAATTAGATTTATAAGTATGCTTGTTTACATTCAAATGTAAATTTATAAAGAATAGAAAAAATTCGATCACGAGGCGGGACTCGAACCCGCATCCTTCGCGCCATTCCGGGGCGGATGCCTGACCAACTCAGCCACTCGTGATCCGCCAGAGCAATCGAATTTATTCTATTCTTTCAGTTTTATGTGTCTGAAGGGACACACCGCGCGCCATCTATTGAGATGATTAACAACCATTTCAACCAATTTGAAGCACTTTTCAGTGAATACAATATTGTAACGATGGAACACGACCTTTTTTGTTGAATTTATATTTTTGGTTTTATGGCATTCAAATGCTTTATAATATATATACATTAAACACTTGACCGTAATTTGAAGCTTACTTATTGAGAAGGTACCTAGCTTTTTCCGCCTATTTTCCCTCTCTTTCTCGTTGTATATATGCTATCTCTCTCGCACACGGCACACCTCCCACCAGGTGGCGCGGCCGGCGCACGATAATGTGCAGGCGCTTGATCTTCTTCATTGGCGTCTAGCTTCCGCCGCGAGAAGGTTGTCTACAAGACTACAACCTTGGTGCTATTAAGTATTAAGTATTGCTTAAAGCAAGTGCTAAAAGTGTTAAAAAGTGTATCCCGTCGGATCGGTACAGTGAGTTATTTTTACATCTATTCTAATAATATTTTACTTAAAAATGAGTAAAAATCTTTAAAGTCAACGGTATAATCGTTGGACTTTATTTAAAATGCTGAGGTTTTTAATGAATCCTTCAGCAATAGTTTATTTTTCAATATGCTTAAATACTTAATAGCATGAATAAAGATATTTAAAATTAACGATACAACCGTTACATTTTACTTGAAATAGTAACTTTTCTTTTGAAATATTTCATTATGCAATATGTACTAATTAATATTTGAATTTTTAATACTGTGAGTAAAGCTATTTTAACGGTGTTACCGTTCGGCTTTACTCGAATCGTTAATATTACTTTTGTGATTATTTGATATTACTAGATATATCAAATACCCTCTCTTGTATATAGATATTTTTAATATTTTATTTCATTTTTAATAATGTGTTTTTATTACAAGGGTACAAGTGAATTTTTCGTGGAAAAATTACAATTAATACTTAGTATGGATATGAGCCAACTCAAAGCTTTACAGGCATACAATCCATTGCTACGACTTTATTACATTGTCGTTATCGCTAGGAACGGTTCGGAATTCCTATCATAGTTTATTACTAAAAATTATCGAACGAGATGAGTCAGCTCCAAGAAGTCACGACATGTCAGAACACGTTGTGATATTATTTTATAAATCGTACGGGAGTTACCGCTCAACTGAATAATGATGGAATTCGCTCATGTATAGTAGATACGTACCATGAATGTTCCACACATTCAAAACTATCCGTAGTCTATACGTGTCCTTTTATGAGTATTATTCTGATCCGTTTTTATGTGAAAATAGACATATTACACACGGCTAATTTGATTGAAAATTACGTTTCCTATGTTCAAATGATGCAACTTTTTTGTTAAAACGAGTAAGTACCAAAAATTTTACAATTAAATTCTTTGGTTTACTGAACTTGTGCTGAAAGGGTTATCGTATAATAATTATCGAGATATCTTAATATAATTAATTAGATTTAGATACACTTATTTCAAAGGATTTACAATTCACTTCTAACGTTTTAGAATAATATTATAAACTTGTACACCTTGACAAAAAGTAAAAAATTGCGGGTGAGTGGAGATTATTTTGTGCAATTAAATATTATAACGTCCTACGACGGTATGGTTGCGTTCGTAAGGAATGTTAACGGATATAAAGCAACTAAATGTTACATCGATTGCATGAACAAAAATAAATATGAATCGAAGTTCATTTTAAAATTTAGTGAATTGATTTGAATTATGAATTTATTAAATGTCGCTAACATTGGAAAATAAGTTAAAGGACCTTGTTAATTGCTATATTATTTAAATGATTATTTACTGCTATTTTTATATTAGCACTAAGGTGTATTCTTGCTCGAAGCAGAATACATAAATGTGGCCACTACTCCTCGCAGGGGTTAGCCAGGTCAAATTCACCCTCGCAGGGTGTCTCTTAAGCATTTTTTGGCAGGCCCTACTTATTTCTAGTTACAAACATCCCTCGCGCAGCTGTCGCTCGCAGGGAAATGGTGCAAATATATATCGGCCCTCGCGGGGCTTTGATTACAATCGTCCCTCACGGAAAAGATGGTGCGAATATATATCAGCCCTCGCGGGGCTTTGATTACAACCGTCCCTCATGGAGAAATGGTGCAAATATATATCAGCCCTCGCGGGGCTTTGATTACAACAGTACCTCACGGAGACATGGTGCAAATATATATCAGCCTTCGCGGGGCTTTGATAACAACCGTCCCCACGGGGAAATGGTGCAAATATATATCAGCCCTCGCGGGGCTTTAATGGCGATTGGTGCAAATATACAAAGGATTGATCATTAAAATGATCATAGATATTTGCTTTTGTCAACGAGGACCCACGAAAGAAGTTTTGGATATGACCGTATCGGATCTTCACTCTTCTAAGGTAGGTAGAAAAAGGTTTTGAAATCTACTTCACAGTGGGCAGTATAGTAAATGACCTAATAAATACAATAAAGGTTAGATACGTCAAATAATGGGCGCATGAAATTGATACTTCGTATCCTAAAAGTTTACGCTTCAGGAATCAGGAAACCACCATTGGTTTACCAATTATGGAAATTGGAATTGAACAAATTGTATTTACCAATGCAAAGCCTAATCACAACAAAGGAAGGCGAGTCGGATCAAATATCATCTCGCAGATGATTTGTGGCGGTGGTTTCGAGGATTGTCACCAAGCCTTGTGTCAACGGTATGTTTGGTATCGTAATTAAATGGCACTAGCCGACCAATTTTCATATACAAACATCGGAAGAGATTTTTTAATCGCAAAGCGATTGAATGTAACAAATGACGATTGATTACGTATAGTTGACCTCTCATAGGCCTATTTTAGTTGCCCGGTCTTGTAGGCAATTTATTTGACTCGTTTTTCAACCCATTTGACCTCATTATTGCACCCATGAGACTTTTCTTCGGGGCTCAAACAATAAATCGCTGAGGGATTAGGATAATCGTTTGTTAGACAAGTTTTTTGTCATCCCACCAGGATTATTATATTGTATAATAAAGTTATATACAACTATTAACGTAAAACGTTTAAGTACTCAACGAATGCTGAGAATACTGACTGTTGAGTTACATAGGATAGAGGATAAATAACGGAAAGTCAATCTTTCCAAACAAAAGCCTCTTATTATTAGATATTACTTGGAACCCCTACCCTTAACGAGAAAGCTCTGCCAAATGACTTCTCATTTCTTTGCTTTGAGGGGGGGGGGGGCAATAAATGAAATGTACAGGCTATACGGCTTTTAAAATATAAGTCTGGTAATCGAACTAAACCTTGCTGGTTTAGTTCTTGCTATATCGCTATCCGTGCCTGCTTCTCGTGTTTACGGGTGAATTAAGTTTATCAATAGTCATAAATGCAATGCTATTCAGAGGATATACTGCATTTAAAACATGACAAAGTCTGGTAAGCGAACTAAACTTTGCTAGTTTAGTTCTTGCTATATCGCTGTCCGTGGCTGCCTCGCGTGTTTACGGATGAATAAAGTAATGTCCTGTCTTCGCATCCACAGCTAACTGTCCTATACTGTCATAATCTTAACACAGATTCATTCGACATAGCTCCCCACGAGCTCAGTTCTTCATTTTTGCACTCGCACAACTGTGGACAACACAAGAGCAATGCCTCCATTGGTAGCAGTCACAATCAAGGGGTAACTAACCTTAGGCTAGCCATATTACGGATGTTGGAACAACCGACTATATTCAGGGCAATTTTCTTTGTTCAGTGTAACGTTTAGACTGTCGTAGCATTCCTACGGAACAAAGATGGGATCAGATCTGCATCCTTAATGCAGTTAATCGAAAGGAGATACTTTCAGACGACGATAGTATTCAAAACCCACCATATTCCTTAACATAATAATGCATAGTTAAGCTTATAATCTCTCTTGCCATTATGTCAGTTAGAGACCTGAACGACGCGATAGAGTACCGCTATTTCAGTAGTAGTAACACCTAGAAGGGTGAAGGTATTCTGGAAAGCGGAACTGAAGGCCCGGTCAGCAGCATCAGCCACCTAATAGACAGTGTTCAGTGCTGCACCACTATAATCTGCAAAATGACTCTGACGGTATGAAAATGTGGAGTACATTTTCAAAATATCAAATGATATAGTTGGAATAAAAATCCTATTTGCCTCCGTCTATCCAAAAGACATACGGAGTAGCTAGTAGCAGTTGGTTGAATTAGAATAAAGTAACTATAGTTAAAATCCTTTGTTACTGACTGGATAAATTTGGCTCTTTTCCTATCTGACGTTCATATAGCTGTTGACTGCCTAGTGTTGTGCACAAACACTATTATTATAAACTAGCGGTCCGCCCCGGCTTCGCTCGTGGTACTTACGTTTTCTCTACATAAAAACCATCCTCGTACTTCAAGGAATATAAAAAGAATTATCGAAATCGGTTCAGCCGTTCTCGAGTTATGCGCTTACCAACACATTTTGCGATTCATTTTTATATAAGTATAAGAATAAGAAGATAAGTCACGTTATGTAGTCCCGAGGCTTTCGGTATATAAGTTCTGATGTAAATCATAATTATATCTTAAAACCGAATTGATTAAAAGTAACGTACTTGGCTGTAGTAATTGCAGTTTTGGGACACAGATAAGCTCCTTATCATTTTAGTCTCTTAAGTTCAGTATATTTGTTTCCAGTACAGAGTTTATGACCTATCAGTTTTAAATAAATAATTCATGCATTGTACTGAAAGTACTAGCCATGTTTAGATTATGATTGGTGGCGTTGGCTCTAAACATTAATAGATACCGCACGTTTTGGTTGGATGTTAAAAATCTGTATTATAATTAAAACCGTTTACCTGTTTTGATATTTTATTGCCTTATTCAAGGGGTGACCTTTTAAATTTATTTCTGACCCCAAAAGTAAGGACCAAGTTCTCTTCTTGTCCGCTTGTAGCAGGTTGGGTTAAAACTGTGTGAGTTGAGACAGGTGGTAATTCTATGTTAAGATGATTCAATTGTGCTTCTACAGAGTTCTAATTGAATAAATAAAGGTTTGAGTTTGAGGTATTTTTGCCTCGTCGGGATCAGCTGTTGCTTCATTTTGTAAGTAACATCTAAATGCGTAATTGAAAGTCGTTACTGGCGCTTTCGCAGATTTACGCTAAAGATAGTGAAAATTGTAGTAACTTTAACTTTTCAAGCCCAAAAGGTTAACTAAGGTACGCTTGAACCAATCTCATAAGTTCTAATACTTTTAATCATTATGATTAACTTTTTGGTTCTTATTTGATTAACTTTTCATCTGGGATTGTTAATATAAATAATATAAAAATTTGTGTGATTTATTGGTATACTATCTGCACACCTTACTCTTTCAAATAAAGAAATAAGTAATTACTTATGTACCTATTCAAATTCACATTGGCGTCCATATATTGTACACCAGGTGGGTAACAAACAGGTCTCAATAAGTAAGCTTCAAATTACGGTCAAGTGTTTAATAGCTGTGTTTTACCTGAAAATAAAACACATATTAAATACTTACCTATATTTGAAGCTTACACTTAACGTCCACCTGTTGAGGATTTCGACTCAATGAAGAAGATCAAGCGCCTGCACATTATCGTGCGCCGGCCGCGCCACCTGGTGGGAGGTGTGCCGTGTGCGAGAGAGATAGCATATATACAACGAGAAAGAGAGGGAAAATAGGCGGAAAAAGCTAGGTACCTTCTCAATAAGTAAGCTTCAAATATAGGTAAGTATTTAATATGTGTTTTATTTTCAGGTAAAACACAGCTATTCAAATGTTTTACTTATTTGTACATATTTTGAATTACACGTTTTATAAACAGAATTCTTCCACAGACCTATATAATATATATAATTGTATAATTTTCAAAAGCTCTAATATAGTGAATATTAATTTTAAATTATATTCAAATTTTACTATGAAATTGACTCTATAAGTAAGAAACAATTAATGAGCAAGGTTTTCAAAAAATGGATAAATACTTTTAACTAGGGATGTAACGATACCGATACCGATACCGATATATCGGCCGATATATCGGCAAGCCGATATATCGGTATCGCCGATAATAAATCAACCGATACCGATATTTTTTTATTAATTATTCATATTGTTTTATTTCTGTTTCTGTAATAGTGTTAAGGAAGAGCGGAACCTCCTGACACAAGCATTTTATTTGCTTACTAGGAGTGTTCCAATCACAAATTTGTTTATGTAAAGGAAAGAAATAAATAATTTTGAATTTTTTTAATTTTTAACGTGATAACGTTTTTAAAATCGTTTTAGTCGGGTGACAGTCATGTTCATAAACTTGTGTCACACCAAAACTTCACGAGCGCGATCGCAGGTATAACGAGAGAGAGACGGACCGATCTCCCGTTTCATCTCGAGCGCTGCCACTGCATTATGTTATCACGTAAACATCTCGATCGTAAACCTACTTTACAAACAACCAATTTTTTTGATATCAAATAATTCAAAAATCCGCGCCCAATGAACGATGCGGGAGGCCGCCCGCGCGTGCGCACTTTGTTTTCTGAAAAATCTCTACCAATACTGCCGTCCTTTAACTAAAAAGCCGTTAACCCTCAAATGGTCAATTTTCAGTTTTAAATGTAGGGTGACAGAGTTCAGAATTCTCTATCTTTCTGTCTAAGAATCATTTCTCTAGCATTAATAGTTCAGCGATTCCATAACTTGAAAGCGTCTAACCAACACTACTTCGCTAAATTTCCTTTAAAGTACCTTAACCGCCAGATTTAATAATTATTTTTTAGCTTTTTACTTGACTAAAAGTACGTTATCAGATTATACTTGACTATAGGGACGCAAAAGGACTATAACTGCTTTATGATATGCTTTCATATAACGATTCTAATGGAAATCCTTACCTTATTTGCAGTTACTCGCCCTTAACGCTTTTTTAGTTAAGTAATTTTATTTAGGAAAAATTCTAATAACACTTTTTTGCTTAGCTACAAAGCAGCTAACCCTCATTTTTTAGCTAAAAGGCAGTTATCCGATTCTGGTGATGCATCAGTTTTGGGGATGAGAGTGATGATGAAATAATGTCGCTCCCAAGCAGAGTACCGATTGTTTTTGATTTTCTTTTACAAGACGTATTGTTTCTGATCAGGTTTACTAAGTTTTAAACAATCTAGCAGCTAAATTACGGAAAATATAACAAGTCAAAGTTACGAAAATTTGGTAGGTAATGGTTACGACAGTGCGAACTTTCAATCGTACTTCTCTGTTTAGACTCTGATTTGTCTCTGTAACCGAGAAAGAGAAGAAAGACAGTCTGTACTATTTAATTTTTAAAACTATTTATTAATTATGTAATTTACCCCTTGGGTGGAATTAGTAATCGACTGTCAAGCAATGTACTAGAGATGGTGATACAAAAATTGTTAGGAGTACACTACCTTTGACCCGCTGACGGGGAGTCCATTTTGCAACTATTGCTATTTTTTCTTATCTTTATATGTATTAGATTAGATTATTAAGATTTGTATTTTTTACATTGTAGCAAATAAAAAGTTTTCTACCTCCTGCTATTTTCCACATATTCTGGTATATTATATTTTCTGAATGTGGATGAAAGAGTCTTCTAATCATTTGATAAGCGGTTCTACATTATTTATTAAGAGCATCCCACATGTAAGAGCTTGAAGCCCTATTGAAACTAGGGTGTATTTTTTCAAAAACCTTGTGCACAAGTCTAAATTTTTTTTTCAGGAAACGATTTATGTTTACATTGTTTGTGGTTCTATATGTACTCACATATCCGTGACTCGTATGATGGCTTCGCAGAAGAATATTTATAAAATAACGTTAAAATTGCAATACTAAATGAATATACGGTTCCAAAAAAGATTTATCTCAATCTTAACCCCTTAATGAGCCACTGTAATGTAATAAACGTGAACATGACGAGAAATAAAGGTTAATTTTATCGAAAACTTAAAAGAGTCATTTAGTAAAAGAGTTTAAAATATGTACTTGTTACTCACAATAAGACGCTAAAACCATTAATTTAGATAGTGTTTAAATCCTTAATACTTAAACCTAAAAGCTTTTGATCCTTTTCCTTTCCATTGGTTGACCCAGAGGATGTAATTCCCGAGAGCAAAGCCTCAGACAGCAGCAAATTTTTAACATTAGTAAGATTAAAATTTAGTACAACTATATAGAATCATAGTACAAAAGCATCCAAAAGCCCTTAAACGCTGATTATAAAGTTTTAGAAATTTAAATTAAAACGAAAGTCATAGCTTAAAAGTAGTTATAGTAGCTTAACGACGTTTAAGGTAAGCATTTTATTACTAAATAAAAAAAAATCACAAAATGAAAATAAAAATACTAAATTACTTAGCTAAAAAGTCGCTATGGTATGTGAACGGCCGTCTTGTCCAGTAAATAGTTAAAATTTTCAGATTATATGCTGAACTAAATGAGAAAAAGTGAATTTAAAAATAAATTATAACAGTTTCTGGGTAAAAACTAATATTTATATATAATATAATTAAATGTCGATCGATGTATCTCACAATAATTATTGTAAGTGTCATAATTTTTAAGAAATAACGATTTCCGTGTTTTTTGCCATTTACTCGAAACTCACTTCGTGGGCTTAACGACTTTCTAGTTAAAGGACGGCAGAATAGTAAACTTTTATTAGGTACTGATTTATTTATTTTTATTAAATAAATAAAAATAAATAAATATGTGTATTACTTAAAGTTTAACTGACTTCGTAAAATAATAATACTGAAATAAATGGTTTTGTTGTTTTTTGATTTGGCATTTTTATTTAAAAGAATACGATTAACAGTTGTCTCTGTTAAATGTTGGTAACTTTTTATGCATAATTCACTATTTATTTTTCTACCAAGCCATCGATATCGGTATCGGTATCGGTATCGCCGATACATTACTACAAATATCGGTATCGGTATCGTATCGGCAAAATCATGTATCGTTACATCCCTACTTTTAACATACTAAGTATATTTTAAGTGAAACTTCTTTATCGGGGTTGGAAATAAGTTAAGTGTAACATTTTTTTTGTTACGCGTGACATTTTTCCGTTACGCGCCATCTTTTTCTTATCCCTACCACGCGTGATTCGACGTATTTCTGTAAAGTTGCATATAGTAAATTATTTTTTGAAAAATAATGTCATAAAAAAGTTTCACTTCTTACGTGTGTACACGCACACATTTTTATCTATTTATTTTTTAAAAACCATAAAATGTTAATAGAAACAATACCTACATTTTAGCTTTGATATTAGAAATTCAGGTTTCAGTCTTTACTCTTGCCAAATATAGTTTGATTTTATACTTGAGAAAATTACTAGAATACCCTTTTCATTAAATTTGATTATATTTACATTAACATATGAATAACATAATATGTATTGAATTAATGTAATTATTATGAAACTAGCTGTGCTGCGCGGTTTCACCTGCGTGGTTTCGCTCCTGTTGGTCTTAGCGTGATGATATATTATAGCCTTCCTCGATAAATGGGCTTTCTAACATCGAAATAAATTTCAAATCGGACCAGTAGTTCCCGAGATTAGCGCGGTCAAACAAACAAACTCTTCAGCTTTATAATATTAGTATAGATATAACCTATTTTATTGTATGTTTGTACAGGTTTTATTATTAAAATGTTACTGTTAGATGTAAGTAATAATCTATTTCTATATCATTAAGAAATTATTACTTCAAATTATATATTATTTTATTTTATACCATAAGTTACGTAGGTACTTTTGCTCTGAAGTGAGTCTCTACATTTATGATTATTGCACGCCTCATAAGCGAAGCGTTGAGGTGGGTACTACTGTCACTTCGCGCAAAACATCTGATTTTTCAAACTTAAAATGTCTTTATGTATCATACATTGTACTTGTAAGATAATACATACACACACATATTAAGAAAAAACACTATTTTTAACGTTCATGATATTTTTGATGTCATTTTTGTTATTTAAACTAGTTAAAAAACAGTTTAAAAAAGTTCTGTCTTGGACGTCCGTGTGTCTGTATGTGCGGATCCTTTTTCTTGTTAACACGATAGCGACCGAAATACTTTACTAATCGAGTCTTTTTTTTTCTCTTACGCTTGAGTATGCTCAGGAATAGAACCCTTTCATTTTTCAGGGTCTGATTCGATGTGGTTTAATTGTTATTAAATAAACAAAAATAATAATTAATACTCTAACTCTTCTTTATTATTAACATTTTAGCTATAAATTATTTCGTATGCATTCCCATATTTGCATTTATCATACGCTCATAAAGTTTTCTAAACCTTTAGTTTTCTAACTTATTTAGGAGCAAAATAAATAAATCGCTTACGTTTATTTGATGAGCTGTAGCGCAGAGCATTACTGTGCAAATAAAAGTGTATAACATCAGAATTGGTGAACTGCAAGAGTTATATAGCCGACAGCATCTGTTACAGAAAAGTTATACTCATATGTAACAATATTGTTATTTTCCTTAGACAAACACTGCAATGAAATTTCTAGCTCTGGGTGTTTGCTTTTTGAATGTATGTAGGTGTAGTATGTGTGTGTTTTAATTTTTTAATATTCTATAGGTATGCCATTAACAGATGAAATAAGTAGTGGACTCGTTTTCAGATTAATAGTGTCGCTGGGTACCTATGACAAAAATATTCATTACGTTATATTCTATTTCTCATTTAAAAAATACAATATTAATATATAAAATAATAACTATAAAATATCATTAAATAAAGAGCAAGTAAGTTAAATTATAGTTAGTAAAAACCGAACACAAGATAATATTATTGTAAAACATCTTACCTTATCAACTCCACATGACGTCGGTGACACGTTTGAATTCTGTCCAAAACAATATCACCATCATCTACATCGACTACATCAAATATTGTAGCACAATCAATTCTAATAGACTCCAATTCCAATCGAATAAATATCATAACAGATAAAGCGATCATATCATAAGAAGTAATCCAGGCGCAAGCTAATAAAGTACCAAAAGCTTGGATCACACAAGCAAAGAAGTAACCTGGCATTTTATGTTTGTCAAAAGGCACCCAGGAACTCACGACTTCCATGTAATCTTCTGTCCCGTCTTTAGTATTCTCTCTATACTTCGGGGACAAAAGGTACTTGAACGCTGGTTGGAATATAACTACAAAAGCAGTAGCGTAAGATAAAGCGCAAAACATATAGGTCACTTTCCGGCTGTATCGAGTGAATTTCCTGACAGTTACTTCTTGATGCGGATCTTTTGAACGACGGTTTTCTAAATCCGCTCTAGTCACATATTCGCAAATATTCCGCCAGTCTTTCTGCCAGAAAATCAAAGACCACGCTTTGCAAATATTGATTACGCCCTGCATGGAAAATTTTAGGTTCGTTAGTAGTAGGTTCAGGTCAGTTTTAACGTAGAAAATGTCAAGGAATTCAGTTGTAATGAAAATCGTTTCTAGGAGTTGAATGAAGATAGCAAAACATTTATTTCGAAAGCCATCTGGAAGCCAGAGGCCCCAAAAGGACAGGTATTTAATGATAGGACCCAGGAAAGGCCTATTCGGATCCTCAAATTGTAGGAGTAGTGACGAGAACATTTTGAAGAATGTGCGAAATAATTAAAGTGAAATGTATTTTATACGAAACGTTTATAATTGTGTTAATTACTTCGCTAGTGATGTGCCAAATGTAAGTCAATTATAAGGCTCGGATTTTATGCCCAACATTTTGTCTATGAGCTCTGAGTGAAATTTAATTATTCGATAAAGTAAATCTGGAATGAACATTGAGTAAGTATCTTTTATAAGGCATGTTGAAAACGAACTTGACAGCAACGTTGTTTACACATTACATAAAAATATGTACTGTTTTTTAAGATGAAAACTTTCGAGATTAATCGTATTATGACATAATTAAATAGCTCATTTGAACCCTTTCAATATTAAACTTATCACTACATATTATGAAACAAAGTCGTTTTCTCTGCCTCTATGTATGCTTAAATCTTTAAAACTACGAAACGGATTTTGATGCGGTACGGTTTTTTTCATTAGGTAGAGTTATTCAAGAGGAATGTTTTAGACTTTTAGTATATCCTTTTACTAGGTTTTAGACAAAGCGGGCGAAGCCGCGGGCGGAAAGCTAGTAAGCAATAAAAATTAACAATTATGCCATCATACATAACATCATAAAGACCATTTTATTTATCATCTTATCACATCTTTACTTCGAATTCGTTTTTGTTCATATAGTAAGTCGTCATACTTTATAACAAAAATGCAAACGCTATAGTATTAAGCCGTTATTACAAACCACGTTTCCAGTTTAGTGCCAAAATACATTTACGAATTATGTGGACTCAAACTCCGGTTTTCCACTGCATGCTTCCAAATTATTGTCAACCAGCAAAACGTTGGTTTATTTTGTATTCCCTGCATACAATGTGTTCTTGCATCTCTTCAGTCAAAATTAATATTAAATTAGTTCGTAAGGTGTCATTCGGTGTATAGTCGTGAATAATAAAGTGAATTAATTGCAACAATGTAGTACTAGTTGTAATTATAAAACGATTATGTGTAATTGTAGAATTGTATGTCGGTTTTTAAGCTAGTTTTTTGGCGTGACGTTGTTTGCAAAATGCATATCTTGGTCGTGATGTTACATGTAGTTGTATTGATGTTGCATTCATTGCAATTCTTTCACCTGCTTCACTAATCACTAGATAGTATAAAACAAAGTCTCTTCTCTGTCCCTATGTATGCTTAAATCTTTAAAACTACGCAACGGATTCTGAATCTGTTTTCTTAATAGATACAAGTGATTCAAGAGGAAGGTTTTAGGATACATTTTATTAGATTTAGACAAAGCGGGCGAAGTCGCGGGTGGAAAGCTAGTTTTTTATATAAACAAATAATAGTACATTCAAAAATTATGTTCAATTTAAGCCTAAATATATGTATATACAGTTAAAATAATAAATAAACACTTAGTATAATATCAAAACAACTGAAGACAAATATATCTAATGACGAGACTAATAAAAGCGTGTTAAAAACATACAAGTTTTATTTTAAAACAGTCACAAAAACGTTAATAAAGTCGTTAATCCCAAAAAGGTTCATAATGAAATATTTGGACGTGTTTAAAAGCAAATAGAAATGGGTCGCAGGGGTTTGCAGGCACCGGATATTTTAACTGAAAAGTGGAATTGTTAAGAGCCCTGTACTGTACAGTTCTTGGAATAGGGTGACTATTAATGTTGGGATTACGGGAAATAAATACTTAAAAATAAATTACTTTATCGAGAGTAAAATTGGCCGCGTCATGGGAAAACCGTCACGTCATGGAGTAAAGCGATGATGTTGGTATCTTTGAATCTTTAAGAAGTTTAACTGCTGAGTTCTGACACGTGATCGGCACAATCAATTATTTTCAATTTCAATTCAAACTGAAAAAAAAGATTATTGTGCCAAGCACATGTCAGAACACCCGCTCTTTTTATTAACATAGCTAGCTTTCCGCTCGCGGCTGCGCTTTGTCTTAAATTTAAAAAAATGTATACTATACCTTCGAAAACAACTCTATCTATAAACGAAACGGTATTAAAATCAAGCTTTAAAGATAAAAATACATAGAGACAGATAGACATTGTCACACTATAAAGCAATGCGAAAATGACTGAATTATAACACTTTTATATTAAATAAATTGGTTGAATATAATTGCTTTAAAATAAAATGGAAAATAAATTTATAAAATTAATAATTGAGTTCAAGGCGAAAATGTCTGGATTATGTTGAAATCGGTTGAAATAATTGACTGTTAAAGAAAATGGAAAATGAATTTATTTTCAATAGTGACTGTGTACTTTTAATGTATTTAAATCGATTGATTACATTAGTGATTGTGCGAAAAATTTAATTAAAGACCTTTACAAAATGCTTCAAATTAAAAAATAATATTGGAAATTGTGCAAAAATGAAAATATATTTTAAAATATGTTTTATATTGCGTTGATAGAGAAATTGCCTTTTTTATTTTTCATAAGCAGTTTTTGTGTACGGATCACAAACGGATCTATCAAAATGTAGGAATATAGAAATATACTGTCATTAAAAAAATAAAAAAGCAAGCACGATTTCAAAGAAACACCCGCAGTATAGAAGAAACCTTTAGGATTTCCGGGATAAAAGTATGTGTTATTCTGGGTCTTCAGCTACCAACCTACCAAATTTCATTGTAATCGGTTTAGAAGTATTAGTAGGATTAATATTTATTACTGCATATGCACCCTACTCCGTTATCCTACGAAAGTTTCAGAGAGACAATCTCTAAGAATTTCCCTCCAAATACTTACGCTCATAATTACGTGGATTGCGAAGTGGGGACACAGTTATGTATTTTATTTTGTTTACACGTAGGTATTCACTGAATAAAGAGATAAATAATAGGCAAAACGTCCTTCTATTTATCTGTTTATTTAGGTGCTTGAAACTAATAAAACGTTAAACAATGGATTAATTTCTAACATTTTCTACCATAGCTGTGTCCTGCTCTTGCTCCCATGAAACGTTTATCACAAAAACAAGACAGGTTATTGCAATAAGTAATCCATTGCATAGCGAATGGGTAACATTTTATTAGTAAGACCGTAAGCCGCCATTGCACCCGTGCGCAGCCGGGGCGGCTCGCTAGTGTATTTATAATATCTAGTTTAGTATACCTATACCACACCCCGGACACTCCATACAAAATTATCGTTTTGACAGTCACACTGTAGAGACTGCAAATGTGTGTGTTAACGCTTTATGGTTGGCACATTTGTGACTCTTTTGTGAATTCGCGTTTTTCTGATGAAATACATCCGTAAACAGCACAACATCTAACCATTTTCTACAAAAAACGATAATAGTCCGGGATACATCGCCCATTTTTGCAAGTGATTACTATCAAGCTAATTTTTCGTGAGTAGCTTTATTTTGATGAGATGCCCAATAATTTCATGTATAAAACTCTCGATTGTGGTAGCTACCAGAGGAAACAAGGATAAAATATTTTGATTTGATGGTTCTCAAATATTAATTACTAATTGAATGTTTTTTTTTTGTTCAATCTCAAGATAATTATCTAAATTATTCGAAAAAATATTTGTCCTACAAAATCTATGGTTTGATCAAAGAGTCCCCCTTTCCAATGTGTATCGATAACGAAGTCATCATAAATGATTACTAACCAGCTGATTTTTTTATTTTCACTTATTTAATACTTATATAATTCAACAGACATATTGTCCTACAAATTGCGTAATAAATATTTGAGAACCGTCAAATCAAAAATTTTTATCCTTGTTACCTCTGTAAGCTACCACAATCGAGAGTTTTATACATGAAATTATTGGGCATCTCATCAAAATAAAGCTACTCACGAAAAATTAGCTTGATAGTAATCACTTGCAAAAATGGGCGATGTATCCCGGACTATAATCACAAATCCAAAATAATAAAATTACTTTAAGTCAATTTGATTAATGTTGTCAATCTTCGTTGCGTATCGTCCTTGTAGAAAAATGCGGACCATTTATAGCATGATCGTGCGGGGTGAGGTAAGTGTTTAATTTTGGTGAGAGCGCCGAGAGTGTCCGTTCTGTAGCGTTTAGCTACTATTATGTATTCTGTGCCTATACCTTACTCTTTCCATTTACAAGTTTCAAATCATGTCTTTGCTAAATATTTTAAAGATTTATTGCACACTTGAAACGTAACTACGTAAGTAAGTAGTTATTTTGTAGTTTATGCAAAGATTAATTCTTGCCAAACGTACTAAATAACTATTTAAACAAAGGCAACAAAGCATAAACAAAAGAACGTTGATCACTGTGACTTTCATAAATTTAGAAGCGGACCAAACATTATCGCTGCGAATAAATCGGTTGCATTGGCTCGCTTCCAGTCTGGTTTTGGCTTTAAATGTTAAGCGGAATGTCCGGCTTTTTTAGTTTTAATGATATAATATCTATAAAATGAAGTTCTGTAACCCTTAATTTATAATGTAGGTGCTGCTAGTAATTAATATTATGACTAGCAGTCCGCCCCGGCTTCACCCGTGTTCCGCATACCTATAGCACTCAGTGATCACGTAATTAACAGTGAAATAGTTTTTCAAATCGGTCTTCGTAATTCCTGAAATAAGCACGTTCAAACAAACAAACTTTTCAGCTTTTTTTTTAGTAGAGGTATGATAAGACTAGTGTATATCTCTTGTAAAATCGATCTAGTAGTTCCTGATAATTAGTACATTCAAACAAAGAAAATCTTCAGTTTTATTTTATAAGTATAAATAAATAAAATAAATAAATATTATAGGACATTATTACACAAATCGACCTAGTCCCACAGTAAGCTCAATTAAGGCTTGTATTGTGGGTACTAAGCGACGATAAATATAATATCTAATAAATACATATCTGTGGTGTTTGGTATATACCTCGTAAGTGCAAAAATGGCATTTTTTTGTTTTTTGGCCATCTATACTGATAAAAACGTCCTCTTTCGTTTGGTCTATGTCACATAAGCCTATTGATAGTAGAAATACCTTAAATAGGTTGTCTCAAAACCACTTAAGTACAAAAAAAAATATTTTTATTTGATACAAATATATTAATATAACTTAACATAGACTTGTAAAACGAATACTCAATCAACGAACGGCCATTTACAACGTAAGAGCACTTAACATAATTAGACCAAACTTGAATAATTATTATCATCACTTAACTTATTTGTACCAAATCAAATAAAATTATTTGTGAACTTAACAGGTCTTCTCTGAGTTCTCCCTTACTTAAATATAACGTTATTTGGCACATAATTTAAATCTTCAGACATTAGGTCTCAAGCCTATTATCTATAAAGAAACATGCATGTGATGCAAGATCTCTTAGACTTAGTGTGTTCAGAAACGTTTACCAATCTTTAAATCGATTTGGTTAGATTGGTAAACGTTTAAAAAGCCAAATAACGATACCTACACGCACAAGGTTTGATTCTTTGTCTCTTCAAATTCATTCTTTCATGTCAGATTAGAATAGATTTAGAAAAATCGGAGCATAAGGCAACATTTCACTATGAAACTAAAAGATAAAAGCTGTTTGTTTACAGATTCCAAATTTAACTGCATCTGTAGCCTTTTATAAAAGAAACTTTGGACTTTCAATTTAAAAATCCGCAAAGTTACTACTAAACGAACATTCCATTATGTTATGTATGAAGGAATAGCTCAAAGAGGTGCGGATAAAATCGCATCATGCTTATGGCATTTTATTAACCGTTTGGCAGAAGAAGTAGAGTAGCTTATTTTATATTCAGTGTTTTCCAGGTCAAAAACGGTATAATATCTTGCCTGTTAAGCAGATATTGAAAGATTCATTCAAAAAAGAAACAGCACCATCTCCGTTCCCCAAGATAAATGAAAATGACCAGCAATCGCCATGATGTAAAATTAATTAATGAATCTGACTTCTTTCCATTTTCGAAACTATTGACTACCTACTCATTTTATCAAAAGAAATACTGCAACAGACAAAACTACATTTGGTTAGAACTGTATTTTCTGGTTGATGTATGAAAAGTCTAATGACGTAGATTTTAAATACTCTTTGAGTGAAAATGAAGAGTTTCTGTATTTCTGGTTTAAGAGAACTGAGAATTCTCCGAAGTGGCTTTGCCATTGGCCTCTAATGAGCCTATCAATATCGATGCTCTGAAATTCAAAGATATCTTAGATCTCCTGCCAATAAGTGATCCAATTTATGATGATTATTTCAAATCATTGTCTCATGGTCTGACTAGAAACAATCTTATGACTTTCAGGACAGTGATGACGACTATGAATGAATGTTGTAGTGGTACCGGTCAAATGTGGCTACTTGACCACATTTTTTTACTTTTTCTTAGCTAACTTTTTTATGTTAAACTTTTATTAACATTTTATGATTTGTTCATGTCATGAATGATTTCATCATTCACTTTTACTAGGTATTTCTTTAAAATATATTGAATCTAACATTATTTACAAATAAACGTAATACAGGTCAAGTTGACACTGATGTGGTATCTTGACCTTGCACATCAGTTTTCATAGGTAGATGCTTAACATTCTTGTTTTAGGCTAAGTTGCTATTATTTTTTAAGTCTTCGACTTTTTAAATATTGCAGCCCGAAGTTTTACAATAAACTGTTAGGCTCTGGCTACCTGGTCAAGTTGCCACGGGATTTGTAATGATTTCATACAAATCATTACATGTCGGATAGGGTTGTCACAAACAAAACACAAATTTTAATGAACTATTTATTTATTAAACCAAATTTAATACATATGTATATGTATATTACTTAATACTTATAGGTATTTATTAATAGGTAAGGAAACATTTATTTTTCATTAGAAATATGCTAAATCGTTGTCATCAAAGAGAGTATAAGTATCTGGATTGTCCGAAATTTGCAGCAAATTTATTGATTTTACTATGCAAAACTCGAAACAGATAAAAAAAGGAAAAAATGCAGTCACGTTATTTTTTTGTGTCAACCCTAGGCGTCGGTCAAGTTGCCACGCAGCGGTCAATGGCAACTTGACCTAACCTGAGGCATCAATGCCCAAGCAAATATTTCGACAGATGAGCCTAAAATTGGATAGTTCCCACTGTAAAATCAATCTCTAGGGTTTATTACACAACATATCAAAACTGTACTCACCTGAGATGTGCAGTTTAAGCTCTACAAACATAACAATACTGACACCGGCAAAAGATCCTTAGTCACAGTCACACTTCGATACGTTATATTGCGAGAACCAACAGCGTTACCGCTTTAAAATTAAAATATGTTGCCAATTAATATTTTAAAAACCTACCAACATCGATACGTTAGGTCAATTTGCTTTCAATTCTACAAAATTTGATATTTTGTTGTTAAACGGAAGGTGTGGTCAAGTTGCCAAGTAAAGGTCAAGTAGCCACATTTGACGGTACGTTTTACAAACAAATTTTATTTGACTGGATCCAGCTCGTAACTATTTGCAGGGTAAAGACATCTTCTCACAAGGAGAAGACATGAGCAGTAATCACCACGCTTGCTCACTGCTGGTTGGTGATTTCAGACCAAAATCTTGGTTGCCATCACGATGTTTTCCTGTTATTAGAAATGATGATGTTTTCTTGTTATAGAAGATGTATCTCTGGTTATTAGAGAATTTACTTATGCATCCGAAAAAGACACATTGGTACATGTCGGTTGATGGGATCGATCCCGCAGCATCTAGCACGGCAGGCAAGCGAACTACCGTGACTTCTGAACCACACACATACACACACACTACTTTAAGGATTTTACTTTGTAGAGAGAGTATCAGAGAATTGCATATTGCACGAAAATCACAATATTTCCTGGCTTTTTTATGAGTACTTATTTGTGGCAAATCACACTCCTATTCGTTTTTGTTTTTATATATGGTTAAATCTATTTGTATGGAAGACGTTTCCCCATAATATTTGTTTTTTAATGTCTGTTTATGTCTCCGTCGAAAAAAAAAAAAGAAAAATCCTTTCCATTAAGGTAAAAATAGGAATAAATACTAATTAAGAGTACAAATAAATATGCTCTAATCCACTTAAGTACACACGTTTTAGACATTTTCACATCATTTTCACATTTTTTCTTTTGGTACAAACATGTTAAGTAACAATTACTCTTGAACTAGAACATTTTTTTTATTTTTTTTGTAAGTGTTCAAAACTTGAACATAATAGACATTTAAATATCATAAATTTGTTTTACTCAAGTGTTTATTCCGATCTGTAGCAACAGGGTAGCAACCGTGAAAACTTTCAAACGCTCATACCCAAAAATCACCATTTTGCACTTAAGTGGTACGTACCAAATACCACAGATATATAACACCCAGACCCAAGAACAAATAATTGAGTTCATCACACAAATATTTGCCCTGACCGGGGATCGAACCCGGGACCGTCTGCGCCAACCGCGTCGTCGTATAAAGTATAGATATGAGGATGCTCAACTATAAAAACTAATATTATCTTACACATAAAATAGTTTCCAACTCCATTGAGGCAAAGTTGGCATTGCCTATATCACTAAGGACATAACTTATCACAACTGACGAGTTGGACCAGAACTTTGAGGTATGCATATTCATAATTACCATATTGTTGGAATATTCTATTATTTAGTTCAGTTCTATGTGTAATTGTGAAATATCATGCTGTAATGTCATGCTATATAATACTAGCTTTACGCCCGCGGCTTCGCCCGCGTTTTCAAAGAAAAACCCGTTCCCGTAGGATTTCCGGGATAAAACCTATCCTATGTCCTTTCTCGGGTATCAAAATATCTCTATACCAAATTTCATGCAAATTGGTTCAGTAGTTAAGGCGTGATTGAATAACAGACAGACAGACAGAGTTACTTTCGCATTTATAATATTAGTATGGATTATGTATGTATGTTATGTAATCTTGTAATCCAGCTCCCTATATGTGTGCTTAATTTCATTGCAATCGGTTCAGTAGTATTTGCGTGAAAGAGTAACAAACATACACAAACACATCCATCCTCACAAACTTTCGCATTTATAACTATTAGTAGGATTATTTTTAAATTTATAATACGAGTTTTATATGTCTTCATGTACCTATATGACAAAGAAGGAAAGAAATAAGCTCAATGATCCAAATCTTAACTTTGCAAATTAAGATAAAAATTAAATATCACACCATTTTAACATACATTAATTAATACAGGTAACTATTTCAATTGAAATATTTCTCCATATTTCGAAACAAAGAGAAACGATGTGAACTTCGTATAGTATTCCGGGAACAAACTTGTGCAATGCATGTTAATATTATAACGAATATAGAACTATCGTTCGTTAAAATGGTCGACTGTAACGTACATAGTTTACGGAACCTTTGGAATAAAAGTTACTGTTTAAGTTCTGAACTAAACGATGTCAACTCCACAAGGGTATAGTTTCCCTGTAAAAGAGCAACTATGGAGTTCCTTGCTGGTTCTTCTCCATAGATAGGTACTGCTTTCCGAATCGGTGGTAAATTTTAAAACTAATGATTATTCAAAAGTACTTCTAGAAGAAGTCTAATTGAATAAATAAATGTTTGAGTCTGTCATGTCGAAATATAAATTACAAAAATTACTTTAACCTCGCTTATATTCGAGTAAAGACGCAAGTTAAAACTAGTATCCATGTTTGCCCATGTTAGTGCCAAATGGTGTACCTACATATTACTTTAATGCAATCCATACTAATATTATAAATGCGAAAGTAACTCTGTCTGTCTGTCTGTTACTCAATCACGCCTTAACTACTGAACGAATTTGCATGAAATTTGGTATAGAGATATTTTGATACCCGAGAAAGGACATAGGCTACTTTTTACCCCGGGAAATAGGATAAGTTTTGTCCCGGAAATCCCACGGGAACTATGTGGGTTTTTCTTTGACTGCGCGGGCGAAGCTGCGGGTGGAAAGCTAGTTTACAATAATTACAGATTTGACCTTAGAGAATTGATATACATATATATATCTGAAACAATGTTTGAAAAAGAGCAAAATGGAAGACTATTACATATTATTTTATGAGATAATGCATAACTTTCATATTTTTGTGATATTATTGTATCAAATATCAAGTCCCGTTTTTAAAATGCATTTTGCTATTTATAATTTGCTTTAAATTTTTTCATTCACATCTATGATGTTCATAAACTTCTCTACAATATTTTTAAGTATCTACCCCTAAAATATAGTTACGAAGAGATTCCGAAAAATATGAGTGTTTGAGTTCGAATCACTTTCGAGTCCCGCATAATTTAGCATCTTGTTTTCTAGATGTTATTAAAATAAATAGGAAAGTTGGTAACTCACGTAAAACCAGAGCAACGCAGAAATTTATTTCGCCCACTGTCAGATAAGATAAATTGAAAAGTTAAGCAAACGCAGCATCCGATATGAAATTTAGAACTAAAAATGTAATTACGTTTTCTCGTCATGGCAATATTTTTGAATGAAACACAATAATTATATTACGGTAAGTACTTTCAATTACGTTTGTAGTGGTTTGTATTTGGAATAAGTAAGCATATAGAAGCCCATAAATTAATTAATATTGCGTTGATAGAGATTTTTTTTATTTTTCATAAGCAGTTTTATGTACGCATCAAATACGGATCTATCAAAATGTAGGAATATAGAAATATACTGTCATTAAAAAAATAAAAAAGCAAGCACGATTTCAAAGAAACACCCGCAGTATAGAAGAAACCTTTAGGATTTCCGGGATAAAAGTATGTGTTATTCTGGGTCTTCAGCTACCAACCTACCAAATTTCATTGTAATCGGTTTAGAAGTATTAGTAGGATTAATATTTATTACTGCATATGCACCCTACTCCGTTATCCTACGAAAGTTTCAGAGAGACAATCTCTAAGAATTTCCCTCCAAATACTTACGCTCATAATTACGTGGATTGCGAAGTGGGGACACAGTTATGTATTTTATTTTGTTTACACGTAGGTATTCACTGAATAAAGAGATAAATAATAGGCAAAACGTCCTTCTATTTATCTGTTTATTTAGGTGCTTGAAACTAATAAAACGTTAAACAATGGATTAATTTCTAACATTTTCTACCATAGCTGTGTCCTGCTCTTGCTCCCATGAAACGTTTATCACAAAAACAAGACAGGTTATTGCAATAAGTAATCCATTGCATAGCGAATGGGTAACATTTTATTAGTAAGACCGTAAGCCGCCATTGCACCCGTGCGCAGCCGGGGCGGCTCGCTAGTGTATTTATAATATCTAGTTTAGTATACCTATACCACACCCCGGACACTCCATACAAAATTATCGTTTTGACAGTCACACTGTAGAGACTGCAAATGTGTGTGTTAACGCTTTATGGTTGGCACATTTGTGACTCTTTTGTGAATTCGCGTTTTTCTGATGAAATACATCCGTAAACAGCACAACATCTAACCATTTTCTACAAAAAACGATAATAGTCCGGGATACATCGCCCATTTTTGCAAGTGATTACTATCAAGCTAATTTTTCGTGAGTAGCTTTATTTTGATGAGATGCCCAATAATTTCATGTATAAAACTCTCGATTGTGGTAGCTACCAGAGGAAACAAGGATAAAATATTTTGATTTGATGGTTCTCAAATATTAATTACTAATTGAATGTTTTTTTTTTGTTCAATCTCAAGATAATTATCTAAATTATTCGAAAAAATATTTGTCCTACAAAATCTATGGTTTGATCAAAGAGTCCCCCTTTCCAATGTGTATCGATAACGAAGTCATCATAAATGATTACTAACCAGCTGATTTTTTTATTTTCACTTATTTAATACTTATATAATTCAACAGACATATTGTCCTACAAATTGCGTAATAAATATTTGAGAACCGTCAAATCAAAAATTTTTATCCTTGTTACCTCTGTAAGCTACCACAATCGAGAGTTTTATACATGAAATTATTGGGCATCTCATCAAAATAAAGCTACTCACGAAAAATTAGCTTGATAGTAATCACTTGCAAAAATGGGCGATGTATCCCGGACTATAATCACAAATCCAAAATAATAAAATTACTTTAAGTCAATTTGATTAATGTTGTCAATCTTCGTTGCGTATCGTCCTTGTAGAAAAATGCGGACCATTTATAGCATGATCGTGCGGGGTGAGGTAAGTGTTTAATTTTGGTGAGAGCGCCGAGAGTGTCCGTTCTGTAGCGTTTAGCTACTATTATGTATTCTGTGCCTATACCTTACTCTTTCCATTTACAAGTTTCAAATCATGTCTTTGCTAAATATTTTAAAGATTTATTGCACACTTGAAACGTAACTACGTAAGTAAGTAGTTATTTTGTAGTTTATGCAAAGATTAATTCTTGCCAAACGTACTAAATAACTATTTAAACAAAGGCAACAAAGCATAAACAAAAGAACGTTGATCACTGTGACTTTCATAAATTTAGAAGCGGACCAAACATTATCGCTGCGAATAAATCGGTTGCATTGGCTCGCTTCCAGTCTGGTTTTGGCTTTAAATGTTAAGCGGAATGTCCGGCTTTTTTAGTTTTAATGATATAATATCTATAAAATGAAGTTCTGTAACCCTTAATTTATAATGTAGGTGCTGCTAGTAATTAATATTATGACTAGCAGTCCGCCCCGGCTTCACCCGTGTTCCGCATACCTATAGCACTCAGTGATCACGTAATTAACAGTGAAATAGTTTTTCAAATCGGTCTTCGTAATTCCTGAAATAAGCACGTTCAAACAAACAAACTTTTCAGCTTTTTTTTTAGTAGAGGTATGATAAGACTAGTGTATATCTCTTGTAAAATCGATCTAGTAGTTCCTGATAATTAGTACATTCAAACAAAGAAAATCTTCAGTTTTATTTTATAAGTATAAATAAATAAAATAAATAAATATTATAGGACATTATTACACAAATCGACCTAGTCCCACAGTAAGCTCAATTAAGGCTTGTATTGTGGGTACTAAGCGACGATAAATATAATATCTAATAAATACATATATAACACCCAGACCCAAGAACAAATAATTGAGTTCATCACACAAATATTTGCCCTGACCGGGGATCGAACCCGGGACCGTCTGCGCCAACCGCGTCGTCGTATAAAGTATAGATATGAGGATGCTCAACTATAAAAACTAATATTATCTTACACATAAAATAGTTTCCAACTCCATTGAGGCAAAGTTGGCATTGCCTATATCACTAAGGACATAACTTATCACAACTGACGAGTTGGACCAGAACTTTGAGGTATGCATATTCATAATTACCATATTGTTGGAATATTCTATTATTTAGTTCAGTTCTATGTGTAATTGTGAAATATCATGCTGTAATGTCATGCTATATAATACTAGCTTTACGCCCGCGGCTTCGCCCGCGTTTTCAAAGAAAAACCCGTTCCCGTAGGATTTCCGGGATAAAACCTATCCTATGTCCTTTCTCGGGTATCAAAATATCTCTATACCAAATTTCATGCAAATTGGTTCAGTAGTTAAGGCGTGATTGAATAACAGACAGACAGACAGAGTTACTTTCGCATTTATAATATTAGTATGGATTATGTATGTATGTTATGTAATCTTGTAATCCAGCTCCCTATATGTGTGCTTAATTTCATTGCAATCGGTTCAGTAGTATTTGCGTGAAAGAGTAACAAACATACACAAACACATCCATCCTCACAAACTTTCGCATTTATAACTATTAGTAGGATTATTTTTAAATTTATAATACGAGTTTTATATGTCTTCATGTACCTATATGACAAAGAAGGAAAGAAATAAGCTCAATGATCCAAATCTTAACTTTGCAAATTAAGATAAAAATTAAATATCACACCATTTTAACATACATTAATTAATACAGGTAACTATTTCAATTGAAATATTTCTCCATATTTCGAAACAAAGAGAAACGATGTGAACTTCGTATAGTATTCCGGGAACAAACTTGTGCAATGCATGTTAATATTATAACGAATATAGAACTATCGTTCGTTAAAATGGTCGACTGTAACGTACATAGTTTACGGAACCTTTGGAATAAAAGTTACTGTTTAAGTTCTGAACTAAACGATGTCAACTCCACAAGGGTATAGTTTCCCTGTAAAAGAGCAACTATGGAGTTCCTTGCTGGTTCTTCTCCATAGATAGGTACTGCTTTCCGAATCGGTGGTAAATTTTAAAACTAATGATTATTCAAAAGTACTTCTAGAAGAAGTCTAATTGAATAAATAAATGTTTGAGTCTGTCATGTCGAAATATAAATTACAAAAATTACTTTAACCTCGCTTATATTCGAGTAAAGACGCAAGTTAAAACTAGTATCCATGTTTGCCCATGTTAGTGCCAAATGGTGTACCTACATATTACTTTAATGCAATCCATACTAATATTATAAATGCGAAAGTAACTCTGTCTGTCTGTCTGTTACTCAATCACGCCTTAACTACTGAACGAATTTGCATGAAATTTGGTATAGAGATATTTTGATACCCGAGAAAGGACATAGGCTACTTTTTACCCCGGGAAATAGGATAAGTTTTGTCCCGGAAATCCCACGGGAACTATGTGGGTTTTTCTTTGACTGCGCGGGCGAAGCTGCGGGTGGAAAGCTAGTTTACAATAATTACAGATTTGACCTTAGAGAATTGATATACATATATATATCTGAAACAATGTTTGAAAAAGAGCAAAATGGAAGACTATTACATATTATTTTATGAGATAATGCATAACTTTCATATTTTTGTGATATTATTGTATCAAATATCAAGTCCCGTTTTTAAAATGCATTTTGCTATTTATAATTTGCTTTAAATTTTTTCATTCACATCTATGATGTTCATAAACTTCTCTACAATATTTTTAAGTATCTACCCCTAAAATATAGTTACGAAGAGATTCCGAAAAATATGAGTGTTTGAGTTCGAATCACTTTCGAGTCCCGCATAATTTAGCATCTTGTTTTCTAGATGTTATTAAAATAAATAGGAAAGTTGGTAACTCACGTAAAACCAGAGCAACGCAGAAATTTATTTCGCCCACTGTCAGATAAGATAAATTGAAAAGTTAAGCAAACGCAGCATCCGATATGAAATTTAGAACTAAAAATGTAATTACGTTTTCTCGTCATGGCAATATTTTTGAATGAAACACAATAATTATATTACGGTATGTACTTTCAATTACGTTTGTAGTGGTTTGTATTTGGAATAAGTAAGCATATAGAAGCCCATAAATTAAATATAATTATTTTTTTATTTACTTGATTTTTTTTATTAAAATTTGAATCTTTCATCTTAAATTCAAATAGTGAATGTAAACAACATTAACACACAAATTTAAGATTAATTAAAATAATATACTTAAACTTAACTGCGTATATAAGAAATTGTCCCTTGCCGAAATGAATAGTTTAGTCATAAATTCGATCACTAATTAATTAATTTACATAACTTATAAAACTAGGCATTTATGTAAATTTGAGTCTATCTAAATCTCATGGTCTTATTAAAGTTTTCACGAAACAGGTCTGAATCTCTAACTATAGCTCTATTTATCAAAATATTTATAATTGTGTTGTGCCCCGCGGTTTTACCAGTATTACTCCTCTCCTATTGGTCTTAGCGTGTTATATCTATAACCTTTCTCTATAAATGGGCTATGTAATACTGAAAGAATTTTTCAAATCGGACCTGTGGTTCATGAGATTCACGTGTTCAAGCAAATAAATATTATAATATTTGTATAGATTGAACAATCCTGTTAAATAATATATTCATAATATTATATTCAATTTAAAAAATGGCTCTATTCAAATAGCCTACATGAATTAATAAATATTGACCTTACAAACGTTTCTATTATTGTTTGTTTAATGTCATTTTATTTTTAACGCATTTTCATTTAGAACAGCCTGTTTGTTTACAAATACTGTTTTATTTATTTGATTGTTACATTTATTTGCATAAATACGATATCTGGAAAATGGAGTGTCTTTAACGGTTTTTAAAAGAGATTTATTTCGTCATTTCGATAAGATCTAGAAATACTTTTTAACGAATTTTAAACGCGATTTATTCCCTTATATCCCCAAATGTTATTACTCCCGTAAAACACAACACTACATAATACGATATCTCCAAAATACACACAACTATTTCCCCATTTTACTGTTTATAGTAATTCCTTACTCCAAATAGTTATATTTAGTTTAAACAGATTTTAAAAGACAATTAGTGAAGCTAACTAGCGTGAAGTTAGCCGATAAGAGTTAATTTCACTTTTATCTTACTGCAGTTGTAGTTAAATGGTAAAGTTGGTCTTTCCGATGCGATACTATTTTGTTTTATTTCATTTTATACCACTGAAAATAAAAGCCAAAATTTTAAACCGACTTAAAAAAAGAGGTTTCTTAATGCGGCCGGTATTTTTTGTATGTATGTACACCGATTTCGCCGAGGCTTTTAAACTTATTTACGTGACTATTATTGTTTGATGCGAAATAGTTTCGAATTGGTCCCATAAAAATTTGAATCGAGTAGACCCAATAGTATTTATTTTATGAGCATTTTTATCGTTATTTCTACATTTATTTATAGAAGAATAAAGAAACATTTATTTGACTCCAAAAACACAACAAAATAAATACAAATTCAAAATTCTTTGAACATACAAATAATATAACATGCTCTTTACAATTTTAAAAACTAATTTTTGAGCCTTTTGAAATACACACACTGCCGTTTTTCTGTGATATTATATTATTAGTAAGTTTAATAGTGCTTAGGTAGCCAATGTTTCAAATAGGTACTTATATAAAGAAACTTTTAAAAAGTATTGAGTTATAAATATAAATTCTAATTTAGTATGAAAAAAGTTTAGGTTTTGATCGACTGAAATCACTTTCACTTATTACGAGTACCTACTAAAGATGTTATTTATGTGTGAAGAATGTATTTTCAAAGCAATATTATTAGAAAGACATTTATATTTTCCCTAAATCAAGATTCGTGAAGAAAAGCTACCACTAAACAATTTTATGTGGCACTAAAAATTATTTTAGTATTTTCATTTCTCGCTATAAAACGTTTGTAACTTTGGCTCAAGCAAATATTGTAAAAGTTCGAAAGAAAAAAATAAAACTTATTTTTTGTGAAGAATAATTATAATACAAACAAATAAAGCTTGTTAATTCTTTCATAAATTAATGTAGATTATATTCTCAATTGCAGATTATTTTTGTATATTAGGTATATGAAAATCGCAGACAATAATTTAGGATGCCTACATATTTTATTTTTAAATCAATATTAAACATTTTAAATCTGACAAAAGGTAAATAATTATCTCCTACACTATTTTGTATATAAATACTCCTATATATTTAACTACAACCCGAATTATGAGTAAAATAATCGTTATTAAAAATGGTATAGTAGTGTTGTATAAGCGAGTCAAAAACATACACTTTGCGTTGGTAAATTTGTCTTAGTATTTTTTGTGTGCGAGGTTCAAAAACGTTTGCAATCTATAAAACATGTATTCTTATACATAACTAGCTTTCCTCCCGCTGCTTCGCCCGTGGGATTTCCGGGATAAAACCTATCCTATGTGTTAATCCAAGGTACCCTCTATACGTGTGCTAAATTTCATTGTAATCGGTCCAGTATGCGTGAAAACAATACATACATACATACATAATTACAAACCTTTCCTCTTTATAATATTAGTATAGATAATTGATACCTACATAATATTATTTCATACAATATATTGTTAGTTTTATCCTCATACAAAAGTAATATAAAATATGGATCACTTATAACTTTGAGACACTATAATTTGGTCATAAATCTAATCAATATCGATATTTTTGTTATAAATTGCCTGTAATAAAGGGAAAGATAATAAATATTATCTCCCAAGTAACTAAATATACTTCTCAAATGTATTTTGTATTCACTTTAATAAAAATTGTATAAAATGTGGTTTTTCACACAACAAGCTGATAAATTTCGTCGAAAACTGATCAGCCGTTTATGGTATGAAAGAATAACAAATCTATACAAATAGTAAAATCGTAGGAAAGTCAGACTACAATGAAGCCAAAAATATAGTTTTTACAGTTTTCGTCTGTTTGTCTGTATGTACGTCCGGGCTAAACTCAAAAAGCAAGGATTTACTTTAGATTCAGTACAGAGGTAGATAGAGACCTTAGAAATGATAGGATAGGTTTTATCCCGGAAATCCTACGGGAACGTGAACTATGCGGGTTTTTCTTTGACTACGCGAAGTCACAGGCGGATAGCTAGTAATAACCATAGGTTATAGGTACGATAAAATCATCATACAAACACAGGGAAATACAGGTCACAAAGTATATGTACCTACTTGTTTAGCTCGAATCCCCAGTCTTCGGATATTGTTTTGACAGATGCTTGCCATCATAAATAATAAAAAAACTTTCGCCTATCGGTTCCTTTGCTAAATTATTTTACTTACCCACTGTGCTGGTGATATCACCGTGATAAATTTTGTTTTTAACTAGCTGCCCCAGACGTTGTTTTGCCCCTATTGCCCCTTTTTGGGCAAAGGATCTTGTGCCTTAACAAAAACGTTAACAAATAGCCAAATTTAAATAATCTAGATAATATAATATTATGTTGTATGTTGTATGTAATATATGATGTATGGATATTTAGGAAGGAAGGAGAGGACATTATACTGTGGTTTCGAAAAATGTCACTTTCATTACAGATGCAGAAGATTTTGAATATAGATAAAATATAAATATGTAAAGTACTAATAAATAAAAAACAATAATTAAAACTTTGACTGTCGGGGCTTTTGTATTTTCAGGCTATATAACTGAAATTATTCGATACTACGGTATGAAATGAAATGAAATGAAATGATAATTTATTTGTATTTGGTATTAATTCTAGTAGCAGGCTATCAACTGTTATAAAATAAATATGTAAAAACACACGAATATCGCAAAAAAACGAGATATCGAAGCTATCATTTAGGCTACAATTCACCATTCCCCTCATACTTTAGACGAGCCTGGAGAAAGTTTGAAACATTTTGTTTCAAAATTAATGATGAAGTTGCCTAAAAGGTTATTTTGAGTACGAATTGAATGTTGGGGATTTTCTTTTTGTTTTTTTAATAAAATATTTACGTGAAACGCGGATTGCGATGTTAATTATTTATGTATTGAGGTACACTTAACCTAATTACGTATAAATATAGGTTTATTGTAATTACAACCAACATTATAAAACGAAAATCTGTAATGCTTTTACAAATATTTACTGTTGCGAAGTGCTGCCTATCTTCAATCGAATATAATTGAGAACCATTTCGATAAAATATAATATTTTTTTATAAAAACCGCAAATAAATCAGATCACCCGTTTGTGAGCTATGATAGCATAAACAAACACAAAAACATACATGGGTACGCTAAAGTTTGAACATCTTATTGTTTCGCCAGATGCCAAATGCTTTTAAACTTTCCTAAACATACCTACATATTTTCGTGTAAAAATATTTAAGCTATTGCATAGCTTCTATCGCGGGCCTTGAGCGCGGGGACCGAATCGAAAAATTCCGTAACGAAAAATCCTCACGCTCCCCACTCCGACGGGCTCGGAGGTGTGGCTTGAAGGCATGCTATGCAATAGCTTTACCGCGGCAGTCCCCGAGTGCCACACGTCTTTTTTTTTTAAATAATACAAAATTATTACTCCACAAAAAATACTCAAGTACATAAACAAAAAACATAAAATACAAGTAAAAACCGCGGGAACGCTTGACGTACGCGGGTCCAATCACGCGCACATAATATATTTTCGATACATGATTGACGATTCTCAACCCCTCTTCTGTGCAAATATGTTACTTGTTTTTATAGGATACGACTGTGACACGACATTTGTATATATTACAACGATACGACCATTTTTTAATATTTAAAATATGCACAATAAAGCTCTAAAATAAGGACACTACAAAATACTGTAATAAGGTCGTGAAAAAAAAACAAAATAATTAAGCACCGGCTTGAGCTTGTCCTATTAATTGAAGTAGATGTTGTGAAATGTCGCCTTAGTTAGTCATTTTGAGTATTTATTTCTTCCATTCATCCTCTATTATCTAGTGAGGGTTCAAATAATAGCATAAACTCTAATAGATAAGCTATAGATAAACGAATAGTGATAAGATTAAACATTTAAAGTTATAAGTAGCACAATCAAATTTTTCAATTGGTTAGTATCTTAGCCGGAAAATGCAAGGATGATTATCATAAGTATTTTTTATCCTGTTTTTGTAATGTCCTTGTGAGTGTGTGATGAATGAGTGCCATTGAATAAATGTTTTTCTTTCTTCAGGCCTTATGTTTAAAGTTTTATCCAAATATCGTATCGGTATCGTCACTTCGTATGTAAATATAGCAAACACTATAGTAATAGTAAGTTTTTGTTCCAATGATTTGTTTCACGAGAAAACTGCTTTTTGAAGGATAGGTATTTCGGCATCTGTATGTTTGAATATATTTACATAAAATGTGTTATCGTAAAGGAAGATTGCGTAGTTTGTATGTATGTTGAGGATAATATCTAGAACTGCTTGGGAAATAACTTGAAGTTTTGACTTGCTGTTTTATCTCTTGTAGTTATTCATTATAGTTTCAGTTTAGTTTGAAATCTATCGTAAACATTAGTAATTATGAAAGATTTTTAGTAGAATATAGGGAAGATGAATGTTGTTCTTTATTCTTACTTGTTTCTAGTGATTAACACAGGAATATAACGACTGTGAGTTTCATATTAGAAGTAGCTCAGATAAGAATAGATATTCATCTTTGTATGTTATAGAAGCTAGTATATAGCTTTCCGCCCGCGGTTTCGCCCGCTTTGTCTAAAACATAATAAATTATATACTAAAACCTTCCTCTTGAATCACTCTATCTTTTAAAAAAAGATGGGTTGCACTCCGGGAGTGCCGGCAGAAGTGAAAACTTGTTTATTAACGTTGAGCATGTTTGATATTTTGGAATGGTATCCGTCTTACGATTTTTCGATCAGGTCACGTGTCCTGACGTGAGTTTAAGATTTTATACCCATTACAGAAAAAGTGCTCAACGCCGCTAAAGAAGTTTTCACTTCAAAAACCGGGTCAAAATCCGTTGCGTAGTTTTAAAGATTTAAGCATACATATTATTACATAGGGACATAGGGACAGAGAAAGCGACTTTGTTTTATACTATGTAGTGACATCCGAACAAAGATCCAAGTGAGATATATAATATGAGAGATTGTGAATGTAATAAAAACTGGAGTATTGCTGAAGACGCTTGAAGATCCTTTTGGGATAACATAAGACACTAACAGTAACGCATTAAATTCAGCAAAACCTAACACAAATAATTCATATGATTCTAATAGAACTCCAACATTCAAGATGTTCAACAAAAACAATATTGAAGTAAAGGGTCAAGCTGTGTTTAGGGACAATAAAGCGGGCCGGATTTGTTGACCGATGTAATATAATGTAAACAGGTCTTATAGCTCTTTGGTCTTATAGGTCCTTCGAGTTACGGTACAATTGTTATTGTAATGGTAAATGTTTCTAATCTTATCTATAATATAAAAATGAATCCCAAAATGTGTTGGTAAGCGCATAACTTGAGAACGGCTGAACCGATTTCGATAATTCTTTTTTTATTATATTCCTTGAAGTACGAGGATGGTTCTTATGTAGAGAAAACGTAAATATGTACCACGGGCGAAGCCGGGGCGGACCGCTAGTATATAAAAAAAATGAATCGCAAAATGTGTTGGTAAGCGCATAACTCGAGAACGGGTGGACCGATTTCGATAATTCTTTTTTTATTATATTCCTTGAAGTACGAAGATGGTTTTTATGTAGAGAAAACGTAAATATGTACCACGGGCGAAGCCGGGGCGGACCGCTAGTGTTGAATATTATTATTGATGGGATGGATGGTTGGTTTAATGGGTCAGCAATTTAGGTCTAGGTGATATTTTAGTTGAAGCGAAGAAAATAGATAGGTCAAATGTAGACTGAGTAGTATAAGTGGACGAAATAAAAATAAAATCTCCTGTGAAACAAGTACGGTTGATAGAGGGACAAAATAATATCCGAAAGCAACAATTTTACTTATAATATGAATTAAATACATGTAGCAAGCAATATGACAATTCAGAAGATTTAGCACTATAAAATAAGACTATGTGTATCGTGTTCCATATTGTTCTTGAATTTTTATAACTAGATAATCCAACATCGTGTGCTATGTTCATCAATATTAACAAATACTATGTGAATTTACCCAATTTTATTGCTTACCAAAACACCTCTTCCATATAAAAACAGACGCATTAGTCCTTTTGTGAAAACATTTAGTTAGTAGATTGATTTAACAGCTGCTGCGTTGTTTTGATTATTGGTTCCAGAACATTCTGTATCAACTATCTTAGATCGTAGTTGGGAATATTCTCATTAGTAGCTGTTTTTATATAAAATGAAAATACACAATATAAATACGTTTGGTTTGCTCATTGAGATAATATTACTACGTATGGAGGAGACACCACGAACAAAATCTGTGCGCCATTTTTTTGCTCTAACTAAGTTTTAAAAATTATTATTTAGTTAGGTACTTAACGATGAAAGTTATTCCTTTGCACTTTTCCGTATTATTTGTATTATTTGTGCAATATCGTAACACACACGAAGGCATGTTTGATGCGTTTCACTTTTAGGCCCTTCGCTCATGGAGCTACTCAAAAATGACTGAACTAATCAGTAATTACGATTACAAACCAGTTACAAATTGTATCTCGCATACAACGCTACTCAAGTTAAGGTTTCAGTCACTTGTCAATGTTTGCTCGTTCATTTTTATCATAAAAAACAAAGAAACTCGGGAAACCAGTAGCGTGGAGACCGACACGACGCGTCGCACGTGATTTGTTGCTAACGCGTTACTCACCAGTTAGTAACTAGTCGCGTCGTGTGCGAATCTCCATAGAACATGTATGGGCTGTGACGCTCAGGCAACTCGTTAGTAATTTGAGTTTGTGACTAGTTCTTTTTAAGTAGCTCCATGAGCGAAGGGCCTAAAACCATTAAAAAATACCGCTCAACATACGTCACATGACGTATGTTGAGTGGAACATAAGTGATGTAGGCGGTGTCGTCTCCTATTAATATTATCTCAATGGGTTTGCTAGCAAACTATGTATTCTGTGACCATATTTACACAATTTTTCCCAGTTAATATTGTTAATGCGAAATCCTTTTGTTCGTCTTTCTGTCACGTCGCAATATAGCGATATAATGATATTTTTTTTATATCTAGAGATAGTTTTGGGACTAGAGACTGACATAGGCTACTTTTTAACGCGGTGCAATATCTTATTCCTATGGGTTTTTCCTTAAACTATTCGGATGAAACCGCGTGTGGTATAATATATTTTTACAATTGAATTATAATCAAATTTAGATTTGCCCCGTAACTGTATTAGGTATAAGACGATATTACTAACCAATTACATAATTCTAGGTCAATGGATAGTACCCAATAAATTTCTATTCCCTTGAGGGTCGAAATATAGGTTTCTAGCGGCATAAACGACCGTCTCTTTTTAGGTTAACTCAGAAGATTATTTTACAGCTTCACGACTTGAATAAATGGTTTTTATTTGAGCAGGATAACCTCTATAGTTGACCTTTAGTTTCAACGCTTATGTTGGAAAGAAAACATTTTATTAGAACTAAAATGGGGAAGAATGCTCGAAGATCAGCTTTAATTGATAGGATATTCAAAGCAAATTAATAAGACAGGAGTACTTAAATGGTTGTTTTTCAAAGCCTAGATCCCACAAGCAATTATCTTAATGGTAGCCATAAATAAACCTGTTTTTTACCATAACGTCTCTTCTTAATTATCAACTTAATTCTTTAATGTCTTTGAGCAAATTAACTTCTCACCTTGTGGCATCCAGTAACGTCTTTACTGCCAAAAGTAATTCTCAGAGAGCTATGCCATTGTTTAGTTTAATAAAAACATCGCAATTAAAACTTATTTCACGTCTTAATTATAAGACGGTTTCCACCAAATAGCTGCAATTAAGATCGAAGTTTGAACAGTCGATTTTGAGTCCTATCTCTTTGGTTTACAATTCAAAATGTTATGATGTCTCCCAGCCATCAGCTATAGGACTAATTTATCCATGTCACCGCAATTCGGTCCCTCAGTCTAGAGTTCGGAAAGCTTAGTCATGGCACATTAAACCTGCTTTTGACAGAAAGCTTTGTTCTTTGCGGTTATATATTATCGAGGTAAACTTTGCCTGGTGTATGCGGCAGGCGCTAAGTTTTTGAAGTCGTCAAACTTGCTATTTTTAATATCGTTCAGGTACTTAGGCTAATATGATTATGGAATGAGGGAGATTAATTTTGAGAGTTTGAGTGCTTTGTTGTCTTAAATTTTGTGCTTACATTAACAGGTTTAAAGGCCGAAATTGAGATCTTCATTCAAGTGCTACTCGTTTGAAACAGTCTATTATATATCATTGTAGAAATGGAAAGCATAATTTATTAGGCCCAAATCTAACCCTTGTCAAAAAATATTCCATTTCAAACTTGATGTTTATTCATTCAACTGTGTTTCTCTTGAAAACTATTTTTCATTGTCAGTTTACTAGAACTGTGACTAGAACATACTTACTTAATAAGGAAATAAATAATAATATAATATTGTACATACGAAAATTGAACTCTTCTTACTAGCTGTGTTTTTTTTTAAATAGTTTAACATTCACAACTCGCGATTAAAATTACCTATTCCATTTTTACAGCACTTATATTATCAATTATATTTAAACTTGTTCCCAGTATATCTACTAATATAGAGATTTTTTCTTCTTACTATTAAACACAAAAATCACTAGAACGATTTTAAGAATTCTTTTGCCTAAAGAGTAGATTCATCTTTACTCAGGCGAAGACGGGGCAAGCAACTGGTATAAACTAAAACGTATAAAACCTCATACATAATACAATGTAACCATGTAAGCAACACACTCACCTCTTGTATTATTCACAAAGCAACGCAAAATTAACTACAACCAAATCCAATTTTAGCTAGACGATCAAATGTAAATAATTAGAGATTAAATTAAATTCAAAGTGAGCCATTAATTCCTGTCAAGCGCTCAGCTTTATTCGTCCAATGTCCCAGATTCCAGTTTGGACGTCTTGTAACTACCCCAAGACGATTCTTCCGGTAGATTCTTGGGGACATAGAGTAAAAAAGGGCAGATACAAATTCTGTGTAGTGACACAGAATTAGTGACACAGAACTTAGTGAAGTTATGAAGTAATAGAATGATAAGTCTGTATACAAGTCAATTAATTAATAACTTTATGTGGTGTCCCGTGTCCATAATATCTACAAAAAAGTCAACAATTTGTACATGTAATTCAAAGGTTTTAGTTATAACTTTAATGTTCTTTAAACAGTTTACTTTAATGTACTATTTGAAATCTATAATAATTTGTAACTGTATTATTTGAAATCTCTGGTGGAATTGGAGCGACCGATCCGTTTATTATTACTGTTATATTCTGTATTAGAATACAATAAAGATTTGATAGATGGGTTTGCCAGACAAATGAAAGAGCAGTAAAATTTTGTATTTTTTTATTTATTTTACACGATTGTCTCATTGGAAAAAAAGACGTGTGGCACTCGGGGACTGCCGCGGTAAAGCTATTGCATGCTATGCCTTCAAGCCACACCTCCGTGCCCGTCGGAGTGGGGAGCGTGAGGTTTTTTCGTTACGGAATTTCTGCATTCGGTCCCCGCGCTCAAGGCCCGCGATAGAAGCTATGCAATAGCTTAAAAATCTTCACCAAACGTTCGGCTGCTCGGACACAAAGATCTCAATAACCATTCAAACATTTTTACATAAACGAAGCGAAGCGTGAGCGAAGCGTGAGCGAATATTAATAAATATATATATTAACTAACTGACTTTGCTACTCTATGTCCTGTCGTTAATAAGGAGACTGAAGTTGGTCTTCAACATAAAATCAAGGACACTAGAATAAACTAAGACTTTAATTAGACAAATTAAATCAACGTGAATGGATCTGTTTCGTTTGATGATTTATTAGTTAAATTATTGTTTGCCATTTCATGATATTGTCTAGATTTCCAAGCCTTTGTGATGCTGAAGTGATGTTTTGTATTGGATTAATAGTTACTGTATAGTCTGTATTTTGTAAATGAATGAAGTTCTGTCAGTCTGTAGTTTTAAGCTTTTAACTAATATATAACTATTATTTAAATAGGTACATTTTAATACACGTCGTCGCTCATTATTAAAAAATACGTACTACGATTTAGCTGTGCATCCGCAGCTACGCCTGTCATCTATATATGTATATATAAAAATGAAACCCGTTTTCCTTGGTCACGGCATCACGTGTGAACGGGTGGACCGATTTCGATAATATTTTTTTTTATAATATTCCTTGAAGTACGAGGATAGTTCTTATGGAAAGAAAACATAAACATGTACCGTGGTACTACATGTTTATGTTTTTTTGGCGAAGCCGGGGCGGACCGCTAGTTCACTATAAAAATGTGTCATACCGATAATATTATATAAATTGGGTTAAAAAATCCAAGACCCTTTTACACTTTATTTACAGCTCCAGATTTTAATATTTTGACAGATGTGAAAACTCATCCTTTTGTTGTAGTCACAAAAGCACAGTAACTCATAAATCATAAATTTTACGATTCGCTACAGATAATATAAATACCTTTTTTTGAAAGTGATATAGAAGAAAGTCTAGTCTGATTTATATTATTTTAACGTTCTTTAAAAACATAAAAACGCTTACTTTTAGGGCATTATGACCAGTTCTTTATAGGACAGAGATAAGATTTAAATGTCTCGATCTTTATTACGAAAACACACAACGAATATCTACTCGACTATTTTTAAAATATTTTTCATCTGTGATTAATATACTCACAGGACTAAAATATTATTTAGGTGAACGAGGGTGTAATTAGCGAGGTGTGGCAACATAATTAAGAACACACAGATCTATGTATTTCTATTACACTATATAAATTCTTATTTAAAAAATACCTCTTGATTTCATATTCTTAGTAAAAGTTTAAAGTGTAGCCTCTGAATCTTATTTTCCCATAAAATGATTACATACGTAGCGTAGTTAACAAAAAGCCGCACGAGCAGCAGGCAGATAGCTTTGCCCTTAGCAAATAACTAAGTCCACAGAGAGTGTACTCGCAAATCTCGAAACACTGTGTTGCGCATTGCGGAGCCTTGTAACTTTAAGATAATCGGATTAGTATATTTGTATGTCCGGTACTGTTCCTTAAGGAGAAGATTAACTTCGTGTGTTCGATTTGGTTATGGTTGCGCTCTTTGTCACAAAATAATAACTTCCTCTGTACAAAAGATAAACAACTGAGAATTAGGGTAAAATATAACGTATTTATTTGTTTAATAAGACTTCTTCAAGACGCACTTTTAAATCGTCATAACATTCTTAACATTTAAGTACAAGAACAACATAGCAAATTTTGTACATATTAGGTACCGCTATACAAATGTAATCCAAAAGTAACATCTTTCAGGTAGTTTTAAATATGGTTTCTACTACTAAATTGAAATATTTTTTATGATGGTATAAACTACATGATGAACGGTGATAATTTTGATATATTTTCGTCTGCCCAATTTTATACTATGACATAAATTTTATAATTTATTTTAAATCAATCAATTTATAATATGGAATATCGGATTTAGGCACACCGTACAAAGCAAAGAATTAAATTTAAGACGTCGCGTCGGGACGGACAAAGCAAAGGGTTAAACTTTTAAGACTTTTCATATCCAAGCTTTTTTTTTTCCATTATCATATTTTAAATCTTGTACCAAAACAGAAAACTTCAAACAATTATAAATAGAAGTCGGAATACTTAAATTGATACAAAATAAAGTTAGCCGAAATATCCCTGTTAGTCAACAAACATAACTTTTGTTATTACTCGAAAATGGGTTTCTCAACGATTAAATCGTTTCTTATATAAGTTGAACAAAGCAATTTAAAGTTTGTAAGTGTGTTACGATATATTGGTACAAGCGGGATTAAGAAGGTACTGCCTCTATAGAATGCTTATCTGTATATCTGTATGACTTATTTTGTTTTTGGATTAAACAAAATTTATTATTATCTATACTAATATTATAAAGAGGAAAGGTTTGTAATTATGTATGTATGTATGTATGTATGTATGTATGTATGGTTTTCACGCATAGACTACTGGACCGATTTCAAAAATTCTTTCACCATTAGAAAGCTGCATCTTTACTGAGCAACATAGGCTATATTGCATTTTCAAAAAAAATAGAGATCCTTACCAAAAATGCAATAATGTAACCCAAGGTGTAAAAAATTCCTTAATAAAAATTCTGTCATCGCGTGCGCTGCGGAATCTATTCCTTGAAGTACGAGGATGGTTCTTATGAAAAAAAACGTAAACATGTAGGTACCACGGGCGAAGCCGGGGCGGACCGCTAGTAATATTATAAAGCTAAAGAGTTACTTAATTTGTTTATTTGTTTGAACAAGCTCATCTCAGGAACTATTGGTCCGATGTGAAAAATCCTTTCGGTGCTAGCTAGCCCATCAGTATAGGCTATATAATATATCATCACGCTAAGACCAACAGGAGCGGAGCACTGCGGATAAAACCGCGGGACACTAGTGTTATATAGATCTGGTTGTTAATTCGTGATAGTAACTGCTGGTGAATATCCAATCATCACCATGGACATCAATTTCAAATTCAAATTCAAATGCAGTTGTATAGATGATAAAAGTGAAGTCCCGTGTCCCCGTAGTGGGGTAGGGGGCAGATGCATTATTCATACATCTGTTTCACTGATCGATTTTTCTTTAGGGACAAGTAGGTGATCAGCCTTCTGTGTCCTGCCAGACCGAGACATTTTTTTTTTTCGTCTCCACCGGGAATCGAACCCAGGACCCCTCGGTTCTACGCTCACGCGTCAACCACTGTACCGAGGAGGCGGTCAAAGATGATAGGTAAAATTGTATAGATGATAGGTAAAAGTTAAAATTAATTTATTAAACGTTATTAAAATAAAAGTAAAAATATTGATAACATTACCAACTATATTAAAATTAATGTATTTTCTTTCTTTCTTAACTGGCTCTTCAATATTATTTATTTGTATTTACAATTGTATAAACACAATAAAATACTGAGGGTATTTTAACTCAATACTACATTGTAATGAAACCAATTATTCTACAAAACTCAATAAGTCTCAAAACAATTGCCTCCGAGGGTCTGTATTGTTTGAAATAAATGACCTTTGTACTGTAATTAAGAAATAGAATTTGTATTTTTCTTTGAACAATGTGAAAATTTAACTGGTTCTAAAAAGAGCTTTTTTTGTCAATAAATGTGCTTTATACAGGACAGTATTTATATTTTTTTTGCATTAAAAATACATAGTTCACGTTTTTAAACGTTTTCTTTGATCTACCTAATAAATACAAAAATTTGATCAATAACAGTCTAGTCATTTTGTAGCAATTTTGTTATCAAATTATTAATCGAAATGTGACTACAACAGTACAAGTAAAAATACTTTATTTTTGTGAGCAAACAAATTTACATAAAATTATACATAACCATAAAATCATACTTATTTCATAAACCAACAAGGACTCATTCTATTTCTTCAAGCTATTAAAAACCAATAATTCATTCAAAAACGTTCCTAGGGACGAGATAAAACTTATCTATAGGAATGAGTTAAGCAAATACCGAGCATCTGCTCGTTTAAGCTCGTATACGATATCTTGAAGGCTTTTAGTATTCGATCGAGTTTCTTGAACGGCTGATTTGCTTCGAGTTTCGATCGAGATCGATTTGGGCCTATGGTTATTCAATCTGCAAAGTAAATATAAGCTCATAATAAACGGTGTCTAAGGCTTTTTTAGATTATTCGATTAAGTTACAACTTACAAAACCAATAATCTCCAGATAAACAATAATTATATCAAGTAAGCTTTCCGCCTGCGGCTTCGCCCGCGTTTTCAAAAAAAAACCCGCATAGTTCCCGTTCCCGTGGGATTTCCGGGATAAAACCTAGCCTATGTCACTCAGAAATGATGTAGCTTTCCAACAGTGAAAGAATTTTTCAAATCTGCCAAGTAGTTTCGGAGCCTATTCAATTCATACAAACAAACAAACAAAAAATCAAACCTTTCCTCTTTATAATATTTGTATAGAAAAAGGCCGAGTGCCGAGCACACGTGCCAGAAGTGAAACTTCTTTGGCAAGATTCAAATATATCAAAATAGTCGCCTTACGCCATGACGCGACGTTCAAATTTTACTCTCAACGCGCCTAAAAAAGTTTCATTTCGTAAGCACTAACGCTAAGAAAAAGAGGAATAGGTATTCACCCATTCGATCACACTATTATACACTACTAAGCACACTACATAAAAATTGTAGGCACCTATAATATTTACCATCATGTTTTCATCATCAACAGAGGCAGCCATAGCAAGATGTAGTATATTAAAATTCGTCACAAGCACAAATGCTAGTCAAACGTAAATATCAAAACAACAATACAGTTGCGGAAACGTTAACGTAGCAGCCTTGATTGTAGCGTTTTGGAGCTTTGTAGATCCGTTTGTGTTTTGGTTCAACTGGCGATAGTTGGCATATGCTTTATTTTATATACCAGTTACTCTATGTATAGATCAGTTGCAGAGGTACAAGAAATCCTTCAGGTTTTCATCAAATGCAGAGTCTATTCGCTATTTCGTGCTAGACGTTTTCTTCTTATGTGTAGGTATGGGTAGCTATTTTTTTTACTACAAATAAATAAATGCTCGATTCCATTCTAAATGTGTTTATGTCAGAAAGCAGAAAAAGGCACTTTTGTAGTAAAACTTAATATAATACGATGAACAATTTCAGAAAAATATGACATGACGTGGGATGTTGTTTTCACGGATGTATTCGAATATTAGTATAAAATAATCTTGTATTTAAAATTGCTAATCTCCGTCCTTTAGCTTATGTACTCGAATATCACCCTATGTAAATAATCTGTCGTGTATTTGTTAGAGCTGGTAGTAGTGGTAGAGCTAGTTAGTATTTATATTTTATTATACTTACTTTATCGTCCTATCTTAAACAATTAAAATAAATATATTACTAATATTACAAAAAAGGCAAGTATTATTATATAAGC
The DNA here is from genome assembly GCF_061535455.1 of Colias philodice. NCBI lineage: Eukaryota > Metazoa > Arthropoda > Insecta > Lepidoptera > Pieridae > Colias > Colias philodice. Next base: position 7,260,493 of record NC_143107.1, on the reverse strand, counting down.
CAGTAGAAATAGCGGGTTCAAACGGGCGCCATACCGAAAAATATTCTAATCAAGGTATCAAAGGTTGACAGGCGGATTGTTGCGTTTTTATTTTTTTCCCGATTCTCCATCAAAACTGTCAATTATTGTTTATTTGTTTTTGTAAAGTTGCCGTGACACGTTTTGATACGTCCGAAATGTATTTGTTTTTTGTTTTTAAGGAAACAGGGTAAGTTTAGTGGAAAAAGCTTTGAATGCTTTTCCGAAGAAAGGGAAGCTATTTATTATGAAATGACGGACATGGAAAATTTGTTTATTGTTTCGTTTGATTTTTTTTCTACATAAATGAAAAAAGGCTCGTTTTAAATTTAAGAAATTTAAGATTTAAATTTAAAATTTAAGTTTTAAAACGAGTGCTAAATAGTTACAGACCTATCTTTATACTGCGATATTTGTCAAATTTCTGGATAGGAAGTAGGTATCTAAAATTGTAATTTTAAAAGAAAACTAAAAGCTTCTTTTGAAGTGAAAACGATAAACATCTACTGTAGTTCACCCGAATGAAGTCGCATGCACAAGTTTATAAACATACTAAAACAACAACATAATATATACAACCAAATTAATTTAGACCTTATTAAACTTAATTAAACAGAGCGAAGTTCAAAGTACAATATTATGATAATAGCGGAAAATTTAACAAAACCCTATTAGGAAAGTTTCAGCAAATTAGAGATATTAATAGCTTAGATTACAGAAGCACTAGAGATAAGAACTAAACTAAGCAATTTGTTTGTTCGTTTTATATAAATGCGTACATATGAAACTATTATAGGTATCTACCAAATCGTTTTTTTTCATAAAAATCAAACTTTTACTTTAGAAGCATTCAAATGCTTTTTATATGTAAAATTATTAAATAATAGAAAAAAATAATTTGGAAAATCCAAAAGTGCACGCCTCATAATTTTTTTTTAATAAATATTTATTAATTATTATTTTTGTTTATTTAATAACAATTAAACCACATCGAATCAGACCCTGAAAAATGAAAGGGTTCTATTCCTGAGCATACTCAAGCGTAAGAGAAAAAAAAAGACTCGATTAGTAAAGTATTTCGGTCGCTATCGTGTTAACAAGAAAAAGGATCCGCACATACAGACACACGGACGTCCAAGACAGAACTTTTTTAAACTGTTTTTTAACTAGTTTAAATAACAAAAATGACATCAAAAATATCATGAACGTTAAAAATAGTGTTTTTTCTTAATATGTGTGTGTATGTATTATCTTACAAGTGCAATGTATGATACATAAAGACATTTTAAGTTTGAAAAATCAGATGTTTTGCGCGAAGTGACAGTAGTACCCACCTCAACGCCGCTTCGCTTATGAGGCGTGCAAAAGCTTCAAACATTTTATCAACCTTTTTTATAACACAAACTGTAAGCTGAACATTTCATTGATAACCGTATTAATAAAGCTTAATTAAGAGCCTAGGTAGCCCAGGCAATTTAACGACTGACTATGCCAGTTGACCACTACATAATATTATTTAAGATAATTTGTTTGTATGGATATATTATAAATGTTAGTGACTTTTCACAAAAACACTATATATATTAAACGGATATCGATGAAATTTGACATTATAATAGATAATGGTACAAGATTACTTTCATCCAAGTAATGGTGCAAGCTGCATGCTTAAACTAGTGTTTTTCAACTAATTAGTTAAAAGCTTTTTCAGTGCACTCGTAGAAAACTAATATAAATTAAAATAGATGCTTTTGTTAATCCAAAGTTAGGACAAGAAGGGATTATTACAGTTTATAATTTGTTTTTTTCATGTAAGAAAACATGTTTAAATATAAAATATTACCAGCAATCTATCTTAGATCAGTAGATAGTCTACAGAAGCTTAATAATATAAGATATTAATATTTGTTAATGATGATGATGATGATAATATGGTCACAATAAATAAAAATATTCTTAAACAAGTTAGAGTTAGATACAAACTAATTATTAATAATCTTATCACATATACGATAGATTACGTCTTATCCTAGATATATATATCATAACTAGCGGCCCGCCCCGGCTTCGCCCGTGGTACATATGAAAAATAGATGTTGGCCGATTCTCAGACTTACCCGATATGCACAGAAAATTTCATGAGAATCGGTCCACCCGTTTCGGAGGAGTATGCAGACTAACATTGTGACACGAGAATTTTATATATAAGATATACTCACATACATTTATATAGCATACATTTTTACACGAAAATTAAACAAAAGCCTGGCTAATTAATTACTCATAAAACGTGGCAAAATCAAACCGGAATTACCAAACAAAAACTTCAAATACACTTAACAAAACCTCTCGTTAAGAAAAGTTCCATTAAAATTTCCCGAGAATCGAGTTACAAGTTCAGTCGATTAGCATATAGTCAAGTTTTAATACTTTTCTACCCACATTAGCAAAGTCGAAGACTTCGTAATTACGGCTCTGACTCTGTACGTCTTTGCTTTGACGGTTATGTTGTATGGTCCAAGTGTAAGCGGTTAGAGATATTATGAATAATCTATTCTTAATATTATAAAACTGAAGAGTTTGTTAATTTGTTTGTTTGAACGCGCTAATCTCAGGAACTACTCAGGTCCGATTTGGAAAATTCTTTCGGTGTTAGATAGCCCATTTATCGAGGAAGGCTATAGGCTATATATCATCGTATTAAGACTAACAGGAGCAGAGCAATGCGGGTAAAACCGCGGGGCACAGCTAATAAGTAAATTGAAATATCCTACAATTTAAAAATGCGCAATTTTACAAGGTCACATAATCGACTCTACATTCTTTATCCGAACCATTAGGGACTGGTACTTGCTGCAGTTTTCGTCGCGGTCTCTCGTCTTCAAGAGTAGAGTGAACGGGTACCTTTTGGGGAGTACGTACCATCGTAGACCACATCTTAGCATCAGGCGAGATAGTCACACACACATTTTGGCGCGTCCCTATTGTCAATAAAAAATATTATAAACTGTAAATAGCTGAATTCACACAGAGCGAGCAGCCTCAACTCAAGACGGCAAGAGTATTATTTTTAACAAAATTTAATTACTATATTTTTGATAGCCATATCACTTCTAACTCACATATTGTATCCCCATACAGCCATTGTATTTTCAAATGTAATTGTTCACACTTAAACAAACAACATAAACATTATGCCATCCCGCTCTTACCTTGCACCATACCCAATGTGTAAATGAGAGAGAGATAAGCCCGCTTCCGTCGTCTTCCGGCGTCACTTCCTTGATACGTTACGTGATTGTATCAAACATTTTTACACCATAATGTATGTATGGATGTTACCTATGTATGGGGTTGAATTTTGTATTGAATGTTATCTATTTGTATGTATGTTTGTTATAATATAAATTTACTAACGTGAATAATTTAAGTGTTTTATTTGTCCGCGTATAAAGTATAGGCTATTAAACTAGCTGATTTGTTTTTTGTTTGTTTGCTTGAACGTGCAAATCTCAGGAACCACGGATTTGGTTTGAAAAATGGTCACCTACAGGCAAAATAATATTATTAATATACATATTATCATCACGCTTAGACCATTATGAGCGGAGTAATGCGGGTAAAACCGCGGGGCGCAGCTAGTAATCCATACTAATATAAATACGATAGCCTTTCTGTCTGTCTCTTACTCTTTCAAGATAACAACGGGATTAATTCAATTTTTTTTTTTTTTAAATAACAGCTGGTGCAACTCGTTTGTCAATTTATTTTTATTTTATTTTAATCCTGTATGGAATTGTTTGAAAAATCATCAAGAGGGTAGTTATTAACGCCAGAATTGTTTTTAAAAAGTCGTTGAACGCGTCTTTGATATTGAGTGTACCAAACTAATACAATTAATACACTTTTATTTAATACTAGCGGTCCGCCCCGGCTTCGCCCGTGGTACATAATATTTACGTTTTTTCTACATATTTAAGAACCATCCTCGTACTTCAAGGAATATAATAAAAAAAGAATTATCGAAATCGGTTCAGCCGTTCTCGAGTTATGCGCTTACCAACACATTTTGCGATTCATTTTTATATATATAGATATTTCTACGATTATTTTGGTACCCGTGAATTTTTGTATCATTCGAAAGTTTAATATAGTGTTCAATGAAATAAAAGTTAATGCTTAAATTTCTTTGTGAATGAATATTATAACGACGTCCACCGTTATTTATGATAAAAGTTTCTCAAGAATCATTACAACGATCAAATTATATTGAATTGGAAACGATTCTATTTCAGAGTTATTTAAAACTTTTCCTTAACCCTTTCTATACACGTGTTACTAAATTAATTACAAAACAAGTCAATAACTGCGTTAAAAACAACCGACTTCAAACTTGCACTTGCAACATTTACAAATACAGACAAAAATGCTCATAAAATAAAAAGTACTGGGCCTATCCGAATAAAATTTTTATTGGACCAATTCGACACCATCCCGCATCGAACAAAAAAAAGAATCACGTAAATCGGTTCAGAAACCACGGAGTAATCGGTGTACATACATAAAAAAAAAAAAAAACATACCGGCCGAATTGATAACCTCCTCCTTTTTTTTGAAGTCGGTTAATAAAATACCCTTAATTACTTCCAAAGTACATAATTACCCATGAAAAGCGAAATTCCCTTCCTTAAGGGAATTCTAACAACTTTATCAACCAATATAACCTGATTTTAAAGATTTTTATTTTTTCAAAACAATTTGTAGCCCATGGGAAATCGGACGAGTCTTTTTATAAATAATGTGTGCCATTTGAAACTCTAAGTGAAGGATATTAGGTATAAAATAAGTTTAATTTGCATTTTGTATTGATAAAATAATAGAAGTGTTCATTCAACATGATTGTATATACATAATATTCAATAAGTACAAAATTAAAATATTTGTAAGTGGGTAGAGTGGAGTTCAAATATTTTGTAAATACATTCATCAAATAAATTATTGGCATAAAACTACCCCTCGTAGACCATAATACGCGAACACAAAACACAAAATGAAACAATAAGTAGATTTATTTCTATTTATTTTTAATCTTGAGTAGTAATTTGTTAAATATTTCGAAGTTTAATCCCTCAGCCCCCGGAATCACAGACACAATAGAAAATCTATTGTGTCGCGGTCTCATTGGGCTGCTCGGTGGTCAAGGGGTTAAAGTATTGCAAAAACCATTAAACCACACGCAAAACCACACAGCAAGCATAGTATAATTATATCCCTAATTTATTCCACTAAAACCATCCAAAGGCAGAAGAACGTTTGAACTCAAAGAGTTAAAGTTATTTTTTTTACTTCAATAAAACCGCCACGTCTTAATTTATATGGTAATTCCCACGCTTTTAGACCAGATATATGACTTTTGAACTAACCTGGCAATGTGGCTTCGTCCATTTTAGTGCACACCTCAGAGAGATGGTGCTCTATTGTCTCCAATTCAATAAGATCTTACATAATTTGGAGCGCGGACAGCGTATACCTATAAAAATGTCGTCTTAGATATTATCTGTACCCAATTTTATTCATTCATTCATATTTGGTATAGATTATACTAGCAACTATGCAGTTTCTTGCCGATTCTTTTCCATAGATACTGCTTTCCAAATCGGTGGTAAATGTTAAAATATGTAATAATGGTTCAAAAGTGAAGAGCAGTCTAATTGAATAAATAAATGTTTGAGTTTGATGTTGATTAGCAGTTGGCTGAAAGGCTGAAAGACACATCCATCCATATATTTTCAAATCTATACTTAATATTATAAAGCTTAAGAGTTCGTTTGTTTGAACGCGCTAATCTCAGGAACTACTGGTCCGATTTGAAAAATTATTTCGGTGTTAGATGGGCTACCATTTATCGAGGAAGGTTGTAGGCTATATATCATCACCCTAAGACTGACAGGAGCGGAGCAATGCGGGTGAAACCATGGGGCAGAGTTAATATATAATAAACTTTTACATGTATATTATAAGTAGGAACCTTGACTAACCTCTTAAGCCCATTTTACATTACGAAATTAATGACTCATATGATTTTGGGCCATTAGTTGTTAACAAATGTGTCAATGTACGTTTTACAAAACATGCATTTCATGATAAATACAGTTTCGTGTTATGTGCAATTTTTTGAACACTTATGTTGCAAAATTAAACTATTTTTAGAAGTCTATTTGCTTAAGTGTTATCTTAACTACATAGTATAAAACAAAGTCGCTTTTTGCAGTCTGTGTGTCTGTATGCATAGATATTTATAATCACGCTACAGATTTTGATGGGGTTTTTTATAGAAATAGTGACTTAACAGAACATAATCAAAAGCAATATTGTTAATATAATGCTTTTGATTTCACCACACTATCATTTTAATAATTTTCAGAATGCAAAAACTTTTATGAAGTTTATTTTTAAATTCGGAAACTCATCATGCTTTCCAAGCCCCATTCTAAAAAAATTGGCACATTAAAAGTAACTCACTTCTTTGAGTACTATTTTAAATTACATTTTTAGCAATACCTTGTATGTTGTTCTTTTTTGTTTACTTTTATTAATTCGTAGTTAATACAATCGTAGTACAGTTTCAAACAAACACTCCAATTGTGTTTATGTTTCTATTATACAACTATAGATAACAAACAAGTGAACTCTAAGTAAAGATAAATAATTAAAATAAATAGTAGTATCCCTGTAGTTTTGTTTTGCTTATGGAGAAAATTAGTTGAAAGGCAAAATCAATATGAATACAGATGTTTTATATTTACGTAGGTTTCTAAACTTTACTGCTTCGTAACAAAATGTTAGAACACAAATATAGTAGTAATATTGAATAAATATTTGCAAGAATAAATATTTATTAGCTTTTCAAATTGGCGTAGAAATAAAGTATATCTACTTTTTAAAGATAAACTTTTTTGACTTTAATTAAAGTACCTACTACTACATTTTTAAATTTTTATCTCGGAGCTTTCATAAAAAACGAATTTTAGAATCCCAAACTCACTTAAATTTTATTAATTCTACACACGATCTATTGCTTTCTAAACCACACATTTTTAACTTCATTTAGACGGACCAAAAGTGAACCAATTGAGATAAAAATTTATTCGAATTTTGGTCTCGAATTCCATTGGTAATTCTCGATAGTTACCGAAAAAACTCACAAATTTCTCTAGAGAACAATTAGTAGGAGCAGTTCAACGTGACAGTGACACTAGCTAAGTTAGTAATGAACATTTAATTTCTTGAAATTCAAGTTATTTTACGGATTTTATTTTTTACTAGCTGTTGCCCGCGACTTCGTCCGCGATTAGGTCGTTTTTCGTCATTCGTCGTTTAAAAAAAATACGTGACACTTTATTTTTGTATGTTCTTAATTATTTTCTCTTATAAAATTTAACTACTTACATTAAAATTGAACACTCTGATAAGAAAATCTTAAAATCTGAAGAAAACATGAATGAATGTGATTTAAATTCTACATTACTTAGTATCAAAATATAATAATCTAAATTAAATGTAGATTAACAGTTTGAGCACACCATTATAGAATATGTACTTAAGTATTAAATTACGTTAGTTAACATAGTAACTTTACTAAAAACACGATGACTTTCTTTCGCGCTCGGTACCACAAACTAAGCATGTTTGTGGTAAGTGGCCCGCGTGACGCGTCACTTGACCCCCCGCGAGTTCCCCTCCGTTGCTATGCGAAAATACATTCGTTGCTCTATTTTAGGAAAAATTTGTAATACTGTGGCCTGGGCGTTATAACACGTCCAGGGAGTTCCTGAGTGCCGATATCACCATCTTGAGGAAAAGCTTCTAATGTCGATTTAAAACTGCATACATACGAATTAACCTGTTCTAAAATTGTGAAATGAGTTCAGTTTTAAATTTGAGAAATACTGATTTCTTGTATTCCACTATTCGTTGTAGTCGAATACAAAATATAGGTATTTAAACAGACTTAGGTTGGCCTACAGGCAAAAGGGATCCTATCAAATGGTAAACTTGACCTTGTATCTTAAAAGTAAGCATGAATGGACCTTCTGATAATTATTGAGCACCAAAGGATCATTTGAAACGCGCTACTATAAGAGCGAATATTGTCTAATAACAGTTTACATTGCACAGTATGTTCCTCTAAAAGTAGTGATTTCAAAGGTTCCGGTGTATCTTCAAATGAAAGCCGACTCCTTACTACACTTTAAAGCATTACAAAAAGAACATACTACGCCTTTACAGAAGATGATCTGTAATCAATTGTGAGGTTATAAGCAAACCCACTTTTATATTTGTCAGACCACACCACCGAATTCGTAGATTGTTTACCTCAAGTCATTAAGACTATGACGAAATCTGTCTGCAGTAAGACCTCTCGCTATTCGTCCGTTTCCAGAGACCGAATAGTTTCAATTCTTAATCTTTCATTAAACAAACTTATTAATCGTTCTTGTCTCATATAATTGTAGAGGTAATATTCGCGTCCCTACTCTAGTCATTGCTTATACTCATGTTCATCTTCAAGAGATCGAATAATATTATGATGCACCCTATCATTTGTCAAACGGTCTTCATATTGAGTAAAGTTTCAGATTCTCGAGATAAAATATGACTGTCGTGCTCAGTAGTGAGACGTAATTCCCTCTCAGTGAGGGTTTCGGTCTCACGGGATAGTACAATATGCCGTTTGCGATCAGCTGTGAGACGTCATACCCTCTCAGTGAAGGTCTCGGTCTCACGGGATAGTAGGGGAGACCGGGTTTGGTTGTCTCACGGGTTGGTTGTCACAGCGGTCTTAACACAAAACTGAACTATCGAATAAGTCTGTTGAACAGCGTGGCAAGAGCGATACAATGACAACGCTGTCCCCACTTCGCGTCAGACCGCCCCGATCTGCCGTGAGGGCCTCACACGTGTTTATTATTGTTTTCGCACAGATTTTTTATGATATGAGGATCGAATATGCTCCTCATAACATCACTTTTTGTGAACGAAACGACAGCGCGGTTTAATTGAATGCCAACACCATTAGAAAAAAGGATTATTATTAATTGTGAAAAAATATCATGATTTACACTATTAACACTCTTTTAACATAAAATATAAGTCTGTGAGTGTGTAAAAATAAATCCAGCTAATTACACATCAAACTTATGTTTATAATTAGGTATACGACATGAAAATATATTAATTACCAAGCAATAATAATACAGATAAGCAGTGGTGGCTCAGTGGTGAGACCTCGGACTTCGAATCGATAAGTCCGGGGTTCGAGACCAGGCGAGCGCGCAGGAAATAAATTGATTTTTCAATTTATCTGCGCATGTTGTAACATCACCACTGCTCGAACGGTGAAGGAAAACATCGTGAGGAAACCGACATGTCGAAGAATTAAAAAGTTCGATGACATGTGTCATCCGCCAACACGCACTTGGTCAGCGTGGTGGATTATGGCCTGTACCCTCATAGGAGGCCCGTGTCCCAGCACGTATATGCTACTACAGCAACGTATATGGGCTGATGATGATGAATAATACAGATAAATACTGAACATAAGTAGGTATAATAGATATTAAGTAGTATTAGTTAAAATATACTTTGACTGTTAGTCAAAGTTTATTTTTACTAACAACATGTAAATGAAGAAGAAATAATAATTACCAACGAACTAACCTTTTCTATAATACTTAACACGGCACATTTTTCAAATTATCTTGCTCAACCCTACTCAAAAATTTGAGGGTTTTGTTGGAACTTTAATATGTCAAAACTATGATATATCTAAACTACGATACAACTTGCTTGCGGAAATGCTCATTACAATTGTGAATCTAAAGAATAACTAACAACATACTATTCAATTTTATTGAGCTGATGAATATCTTTTGCCTGGAAGAAATCACCGTCGCCTAATAAATATACTGTGTTTTCTTATAAAACCGTTACATAATTTATTTTATCTAACTACTTAAATAATGAAAATGATATTATATTTATAAAATATAAAACATATATAAAACATATTATGTAAAATGATTAAAAATAAATAAATAAAGCAACTACGATTCAAAGAAAACATCTTTTTCAGTGTTAAAATGCTCTTAGCAATCCTGGATGATGAACTGTATCATGTACTCTGATCCCAGTACGGTCGGTACCTCGATAGCCATAACGATAAATATTATAATCAGATAACCGCAAAGTCAAAATAAAAACATTACTTGTACAGTTGTGAGTGCAAAATTTACGTTTCATTTGGAATAACATTTTTTTCGGTACTAAAACGTAGTCGTTTGATATGTGGTTGGCTGCCCCTCCTCTCCTTCCTGAAAAATATCCTCCAAAATTTCCCGAGATACTTCCATTGGACGTTGGACATTAACTTCAGTCAAAAATTGACGAAGCGGATGATTACTAATTTCCACTTAATCCTCGCTGCTACTATCTTTACCATCAAATCATCAATTTTCTAGTGGTGTTGTAAAAATATCAGCAGAAATCGTCTTCCAAAGGCGATATAATTTTATGAGCATTGAATCAGTAAATAACAAAATCAAAAGTTAACTGTAAATCTATAAAAAAAGCCACTTACAAATAAAATTTTATCAAAAACTACTGTTCCCAATGCACCTCAAAATAATAAAAGAATTCATCATTTTATTATTTCATTCTAAAAGTGTAATATAATACCTACCAACAAAAAACATGAATTGATAGCAATTCATGTTTTATAATGATAGCATTATAAACAATAAATACCTATAAGTAACAACTTACTTTTTGTGGGAACGCATGATGGTGAAAATTCACAAAACACGAAGATTGCATTTGATATTTTTGGTTTTATGGCATTCAATTGCTTTATAAACATCACTACATAGTATAAAAAAAGTCGATTTCTCTGTCCCTATGTCCCTTTGTATGCTTAAATCTTTAAAACTTCGCAACGGATTTTGATGCGGTTTTTTTAATAGATAGACTGATTCAAGAGGAAGGTTTTAGTATATAATTTATTAGGTTTTAGACAAAGCGGACGAACCCGCGGGCGGTAAGCTAGTAAATTTATAAAATACGAAGATTTTTAAAATTGTAACTAATGAACGCAATCAATATTAGATTAACTGTAGATAATGGTGTCTAGTCATGGTTTTACTTAAAATAATAAACATCTACCCTCACTTTAAAAAAATGTAGTATATTTATTATTTACACGAAATATACCTTATAGGGAAGGGAAGATATGGGCTAAAGAGTTAAATAAATAATATAATTATATTTAAATTATTAATTTCCAACTGTGTATTCAGTAGTGTTAACATCTAAATTGATTTGATTTTTACGAAATCTCATAGATGGCGCTGTTACAAAATTAACATTATACAACTTACATTCTTTAAACTATGTTTCTCTTCCCAAGTTACTTAAATGGCATAATTTTTATAGTGTCAATCTAGATATTGTCAAACAACATTTATATATGCGTCATTTGATTATTAATTTCCAATAGTTAACGTGTGTTTGATTTTTCTAACACTTCATAGATGGCGCTGTTTCAAATTTGTCTTTATACTGCTAAGATTCATTTAACTGTTTCTCTGCCCAAATTACGTAAATGACATAGTTTTTATTTTGTAAAGCTAGATAATAGCATGGCTTACTCGAAACCAACATTTAAACATGAGTCTTTAGATTGTACGCTGTCGTAGTACACGGAATATGTAAAAAAAAATAAAGGTTCACAGCTCCTCCCCCGAAGGTGATATCATGATAATATGTTTAAACTATCCTCACCCGACCTCTTAGGAATATTCATGCAAAATTTGAAGTAAATCTATGCAGTACTTTTCGAGATTAGCTCGGTCAAACATACAGACAAACAGACAAACAGACAAACAGACAAACAGACAAACAGACAAAAATTCTAAAAACTATATTTTTGGCTTCTATATCGATTATAGATCATGGATTATGTATTCTTTTAAAAAAATATTCAATGTACAGTTTTGACTTTCCTACGATTTTATTATATGTATAGATGTTAACTAGATATCTAGTAGCGTTTGATATAAGATACATCTTATATATATAAAAAGCTTCCTGTTGAATAACTCTATCTATTAAAAAACCGTATCAAAATCCGTAGCGTAGTTTTATTTTATTTTATTTATTCAAAGGTTTACCAGTAATTGTTACACAAAATAAACAAGTATACATAAAATTAATCTTAAAACTAAGTGTACAATTTTAGGTAGGTAAACACCACATGCATACATTTATACTTTAAAAGGTTTAATACAATAGCCGAAAACAAAGTGTTTTATAGTCCGGGATACATCGCCCATTTTTGCAAGTGATTACTATCAAGCTAATTTTTCGTGAGTAGCTTTATTTTGATGAGATGCCCAATAATTTCATGTATGAAACTCTCGATTGTGGTAGCTACCAGAGGAAACAAGGATAAAATATTTTGATTTGATGGTTCTCAAATATTAATTACTAACTGAATGTTTTTTTTTGTTCAATCTCAAGATAATTATCTAAATTATTCGAAAAAATATTTGTCCTACAAAATCTATGGTTTAATCAAAGAGTCCCCCTTTCCAATGTGTATCGATAACGAAGTCATCATAAATGATTACTAACAAGCTGATTTTTTTATTTTCACTTATTTAATACTTATATAATTCAACAGACATATTGTCCTACAAATTGCGTAATAAATATTTGAGAACCGTCAAATCAAAAATTTTTATCCTTGTTACCTCTGTTAGCTACCACAATCGAGAGTTTCGTACATGAAATTATTGGGCATCTCATCAAAATAAAGCTACTCACGAAAAGTTAGCTTGATAGTAATCACTTGCAAAAATGGGCGATGTATCCCGGACTATTATATACGTAGTAACTATTTAGTATCACAGATTACTAAATACTTACTACTAGTAGTATACGCACATATATTGTCAATACACAAATACCAACAAAAGGTCATTTTACAATTTGTAACACAAACAGACAGTCCAATAATTAGCTATATATATTTGCAATGATATCTTGATCTTGATTATTAGTCAATGCCTGGTGATGCGTAATGGTTCACTCCACTAACCTAATTAGATTAATCCTTAACAAATTATTAGTAATACATGACATTCGCCACGCTTCGCTCGCGTTTATTTCGCTTTATAGTTTACCATACAAACTGTTTTTAGGACAATATTAAGTAAAAATAGTAATACAAATTCTTTATATAATATACTAGCTGTTGGTCTTAGCGTGATGATATATAGCCTATAATATAGCCTTCCTCGATAAATTAGCTGTCTTACACGGAAATAATATGTCGAATCGGAACAGCAGTTCCTGAGATTAGCACGTTCAAACGAACAAACTCTTCAGCTTTATAATATAAGTATACAGTATAGATATAAAACTAGCTTTCCGCCAGCGGCTTTGCCCGCGTCAATAAAAACCCGAATAGTTCACGTTCCCGTGGGATTCCGGTATAAAAAGTAATCTGTACGTTATTCTGGTTCTTCAGCTACATACGAAATTTCATTGTAATCGGTCCATTAGTATTTGCGTGAAAGAGTAACATCCATCTATCCTCACAAACTTTCGCATTTATAAAATTAGTAGGATATATATGAAGAAAAGAATTAAACACTAACAAAAAGGACCAAGCCCTAAGGACATCTTGAATCCAGATTATAATTGGTTTCCCTTAACCCTCCAATGGTCACGTTCTGAATTACAAGTACGCGTGCCGGCCTTTTGGACCAATGTAAAAAGTTTCGGGTTAAATTATTTTAACGTTCGAAAACATGAATATGAAGTTCTTGTATTGTACGTATTTTTAATGCATTATGAAAGAATTATACTTGAAGTACTAAAGTTCTCAAATTCAAATTCAAATTCAAAATGATTTATTGTGAGTTCTTAACTTTAGAATCTCAATAAGAGGCAGTTTTAAACAAAAAATAAATCATATTTATCATGTTTTACGTATTAAGTACTTACCTACTAATATTTTAATTTTGAAACTTGCTCGTAAGTTATTTCTGCTAAATTGCAAGCTCCGTACATTTACTTTATTTAGCTTAGGTATTTTCTATTACGGCTGTCCTTCAAAAGAATAGACTTAAACATTGTTAATATAACATTAATATTTTAATGTCATTAATATCTTAAACTGACTGACCGGTTGGCTTGGTTGGTAGTGGCCCTGCCTTCCAAGCCAGAGGTCGTGGGTTCGATTCCCACCCGGGGCAAATATTTGTGTGATGAACATAGATGTTTGCTCTGTGTCTGGGTGTTAATCGCTACATAGTATAAAACAAAGTCGCTTTCTCTGTCCCTATGTCCCTATGTATGCTTAAGTCTTTAAAACTACGCAACGGATTTTGATGCGGTTTTTTTTAATAGATAGAGGGATTCAAGAGGAAGGTTTTAGTATATAATTTATTATGTTTTAGACAAAGCGGGCGAAGCCGCGGGCGGAAAGCTAGTTATCTATATAAGTATTTATTTAAAAATTATATATGTATGTTTATGTTTACTACATACTGAAAACACATACATTGAAAATCATACTGTTTAATACTGAAAGAAAGACAGAAAAAAAAGCTTTATATTGCCAACAAAAACTTAGACTATCTTAACTTATGAGGCAATCGGAACAGACTCAGCCATGCTGTGGGCTAACACCCGAACAGCGCTGATTTTCAGTCTGCCCGCGTATTTCCGAGGTCCTACATTTATATAAATACTAATAATAAAATATTGATATCAATAATTATTATTAACAAATATTGCAATACTTTACAATGTCAAATCGAAGTGCTTTATTACATTAACGGTTACGAAAGAATTCCATATCGAAAAAATAAAAGCACAGTAATTGCCTAAGTAAACTAAGTTATAAATATGCCTTGCAGCTATAAGTTTAAGTAAAAGATTTGGAAATCATTATTATGAACAAAGAAATAATGCATGTACCTACTCAAGAAAACATGATTGAAGAAACTAGTAACTTGAAAAATGTGACGTCATGATAAAATTTACTATTTCACTTTATTTATTTATAATGATTAAAAAATTGTGATTAATCAATTATAATACTAATTTGGAACATCTGTACGAATATTATAAAGCAGAAGAGTTTGTTTGTTTGAAAGCGCTAATCTCGGGAACTACTGGTTCGATTTGAAAAATTCTTTCGGTGTTAGATAGCCCATTCATCGAGGAAGGCTATAGGCCTATATTATCATCACGCTAAGACCAACAGGAGTGGAGGCACGCGGGTGACACCGCGGAGCCCAGCTAGTTCTAAATATATCCGTGAAAATCGCATGAAAATCTGTTCTCTAGTTTTTAGTTTTTTCAAAAATACAGAAGTACTACTAATATTATGAATGCTAAAGTTTGTGCGTATGTATGGATGTTAGTATATTACCTATATAATATTAATGTTAGCTTTTCGCCTGCAGCTTCGCCCGCGTAACCAAATAAAACCCGCATATTACCCGATCTGTAGGATTTTCGGGATAAAAAGTATCCTATGTGTTAATCCAAGTTACCCTCTATGTGTGTGCCAATATAATAAAAATCGGTTCAGCAGTTTTTGCGTGAAGGAGTAACAAACAAACTAAAACTTTCGCATTTATAATAGTAGGATTATTATAGGAAAAGTTATCCTCATATACACAGGCTTTATATGTAAGAATTCTTTGACTTAGAATAAACGGCTAAATTACAAGTTTTAATGCAGTTCGCAAGTTATATCCAAGTTGGATAAGTTGTAATCCGGATTACACTTGTCACGAGATGCTCGCATGATAAAAAAACTTAGTTTTACTTAGCACTTTCAAGTTAAGCTTGTGAATATATAACGTGCGTTTAACTATTAAAGTTTGATTCTAGACTAGTATTAAAGTCTAGTTAGGCGTTGCTCGGCACCTGTTTTTTGAAGCTAGTGTTTTTTTTTATATTTGTAAAAAATAGCGATTTAATAAAGTGACTTTTTTGGGTATTGGAGAAAGCATTTCATATCTTATAATGATCGATTTTCTTTACGTTCAAAGTTACTTTTCTCAATATGTTTCGTATTTTTCCAGAAAAAGCAATGATTATTATTTTAAGGTACATATAGGATTATGATATTTTCAAGATATTTTTAAGGACAGTAAGGAGGCTGTTAAAGTGTAGATCTTATATCATAGCGTTGCTTTTTTTTTCAATGATGTTCTATATCACATAGTCAAGCAACAAACAGCCTTAAAAAATAGTTGACCACCTATTCTCAAACCTAAACACAAAAAAGTTTCATTATATTCGGTCAAGCCGTTTCGGAGAAGTTTAGTTACACATAACATACATACATAACCCAATACAGATTAAACATAAGGATGTATTAATCAACATGTCACATTGGGCAATGCGAAATTTTCACATTTATAATGTAGGTTAAAATTATAAAAACTCGTTATGTTACGCTGTGTACACACTAGCGCGCTACCGGAAAATTGGCGCGAATAACATTAGTATGAATGTTGAATATTTTCTGAGTATTCCTCTGTTTCTGGAGACTGCATTAGGTTAAAATGTGTTTTTATAATTGTATTCAAGCGCAAAATTAAAATGGTTTCAGTAAAATAGGTAAATTGTACGTACGAATGTTGTTAGTGACCGGCACAAAAAAGCGGTTTTGTGTTGACACATAGACAATTGACATCTGGATGCGTTTTTAAAGATGTTCGTATAAAATTACACTATTCAAGAATAGCTGTTTTTTTACAATAAGGAATAAACAATTTTGAATCAGCATGTATATGATGACAAAAAATCATTAGCATTTTTTTCCCCCGCACCCGCACACGTTTTCCCGCGCAAGTGTGTTCACACGCTGCAGCTCAATGAAGCAACGGACGTCGACACGCACCAATGCGTTTGTTTGCACTCGTATCGATGACATGCGTTTTTATTACACTCTTCGATAAATAACTTTATTTTTGTGAAGAATAAAGAATAAATAAATTGAAGTCAACATAAAATATTCATGATTACAAGAAAATTGTAAAAATAAAACTTTTTGCAGTAAAACTTCTTTAGGCGTGTTGAGAGTAAAATTTCAAGGTCTTGTCATGACAATACCATCACGTCATGGAGTAAGGCGACGATTTTGGTATATTTTTTTCACTTCTGACACGTGTGCTCACACACGCTCTTTTTTGACAATTAGAATAAATGAATAGAAGTCAGCATTTTATATTAATCATGCCTAAAAATCATTAACACCTTTGCTATTTTTTTACTAAAATTATCGCAAAACACGTTTTCCCGCGCAAGTGTGTTCACACATCGCAGCTCAATGAAGCAACGGACGCGACACGCACCAATGCGTTTGTTTGCACTCGTACCAATGACACGAAACTCTTCGTCGAATTGCTCTTAATTATAATCATTCGTGTATGTGACAATTATTTTGCATACAAAACATTTCATCGTTTATTTATAATGTTCATTTATGTTAACACATAAATTAATCTATCTTCTTTATTATATTATAAAGATTGTTTAAACCTAACCTACTGACTAAAGGATTACTTACCTACATATAATTATCCAACGGTGAAATAATTAAGGTAGAATAGTTCCCGAGATCAGTGCGTTCCAACAAACTAACCAAAAAAACTTCATCTTTATATTAGTACCTATATTGATACCTATAAATAATTAAAAAAATTGGTTGTCTGTAAAGTCGGTTTACCGACGATAGTTGAACGTGACAACGTCCGATTGTGCTTCTTTGTCGCTCGTTCCGCGCTCTCGCTTGCACTTCAAGCCATACATGGAACGCCTCAGAGCGAGGTAACGCCGCATGAGTCATGTTTTTTCGTGCGTGCAGCCGGCGCTATCGAATTATAAGATGTTGTCACGTCAAAAAAATCACATTATACAGGTAAGGAAATAAAAATATGTATACACAATATAATATAATTATAATAGCAACAGTTCAATTTCGGCAGTACTAGAATGAAAACTAAAAAAACTACCTCTATTTTTTTCACCTCGGAATTTCATATAAAAACTACTGGACGCATTTTGATGAAACGTGAAATAAAAGACAAACAATCACGCTTTCACATTTACAATGCATAAAATAATACTAAATCTAGATACTAACCAGTCATTTCAAACAAGAATGTGCAATATGATTACGTTCTTGCGTAGTTGCGATTTATCAATGAACACCGTGACAAATTGATTGGTTTATTTATTAGAGTATGGTGACAGAAGTTACTTAGTATTATAAAATTTAAACTTTTTTAAAATGTCTGTTAAAGCTGTTTTGAAAGAAACAAGTCAATTGCGCATCTTATGGCCGTTCCCAATATTCATACTACGGTTATAGATAGACAGCAGCTATTTTCGATAGCTAGTAAGGTTCTATCTATCGTAAGATAGATACGATATTGGGAACGGCCACTTCACTTTTGTTAATGATAATTCAATGTTAGTCATCTTCTAGATATTATGTTCCGTTTAGCTTATCTGTTAGTAAAGTGGCAAATGTATGAAAATTTTGGTAAAAAAGTGTTAAATAGGCTATCAGCGACACCATCAGTGGTGGAACCGGTCCTTAATCTTAAGCTATAGTTATATTTAAGATAGTGAAATTACTTTCAGTAAGAAAGAAGAAAAAGCCTATACCTCATGTTATTTCAAAAAAATATCGTAGTAGAGTTGCAAGAAAATCCGCCTCTGAAATCAAAGTTAACTTTAAAATATTCGCACACATATAGGCACTGAGCGGTTTCTTATTATTTTTAATGGATCTATCGATGGTTAAGAATGCCGTACAAAAATATATGACCAAAATTTACCGAGTCTACCTGTACTTTTCAATTCTCATCTGCACTCAGTTGGACAGCTTACAAGTGACGGCATAGTGATGAATCTTATTATTTTTTGCTCTTCTTTCGTACTAGATATGTCCCGTGGTGGTTCATTTGACCCATATTTTTTTCATATGCGGGCTTGTAGTCTATTAATTTTTTTAGCTTAGGTATTTTTTATTACGGCTATCCTTCAAAAGAATAGACTTTAAACATTGTTAAATTTTATAACATTAATATTTTAAACTGACTGACCGGTTGGCTTGGTTGGTAGTGGCCCTGCCTTCCAAGCCAGAGGTCGTTGGTTCGATTCCCACCCGGGGCAAATATTTGTGTGATGAACATAGATGTTTGCTCTGTGTCTGGGTGTTAATTAATCTTATATATAAAATTCTCGTGTCACAATGTTAGTCTGCATACTCCTCCGAAACGGGTGGACCGATTCTCATGAAATTTTCTGTGCATATCGGGTAAGTCTGAGAATCGGCCAACATCTATTTTTCATATGTACCACGGGCGAAGCCGGGGCGGACCGCTAGTTATCTATATAAGTATTTATTTAAAAATTATATATGTATGTTTATCAGCTATCTGGTTTCCATAATACAAGCGAAAGCTTAGTATGGGATCAGATTGTGCCGTGTGTGAAAATTGTCCTGAAATATTTATTTATTTAAGAAAACATTTAAAAATATTTTAATACCTAGAAAATCTTAGAAACTTAAATAAAATACGTAGAAATACTTTAATGTACAGATTGCAATTAAAATAGTGTTGGTAGCGCGAAAACTAATTAAAAACTAAAAAGTACTGGAAGATGCCTTTCTGTGTACCTTAGATCGGAATGTAGGAATCTAGTTTCTTTCTCCTACTAGAAGCATTTGAAGAATTTACATCATAGATATATAAAGTTTTTAGAAATTGTATGTGTGTTCTTACCTATATTTGTATAGAATTACTAGCTGTGCTCCGCGGTTTTACCCGCAGTGCTCCGCTCCTGTTGGTCTCAGCGAGATGATATAATTATAGCCTTCCTCAATAAATAGGCTATCTAACACCGAAATAATTTTTTAAATCGGACCAGTAGGTAGTTCCTGAGATTAGCTCGTTCAAACAAACAAAGTCTTCAGCTTCATAATATTAGTATAGATATATACAGTTTTGAAAAATTGTATGTGTATTTGTATAGAATTGTTAAGTAAATAAAATAATAAACATTTGTTATCACAGACTTTACTATTAAAATATGTAGACTAATTGTTCCCAGTAATAAGATGTTTTCACATGAAAAACAATCATATTTTATGTACCTACCTGTGTATAATAATAAATTAAATTAAAAATTAAATAAAATTTCCAATTCATGAGTCAAAATACTGTTACTGTAAACTTCAATTTCAGTTTTACTGTAAGTTTTTTTTAATTAAGTAAACATACTGAAAACACATACATTGAAAATCATACTGTTTAATACTGAAAGAAAGACAGAAACAAAAGCTTTATATTGCCAACAAAAACTTAGACTATCTTAACTTATTAGGCAATCGGAACAGACTCAGCCATGCTGTGGGCTAACACCCGAACAGCGCTGATTTTCAGTCTGCCCGCGTATTTTCCGAAGTCCTACATTTATATAAATACTAATAATAAAATACTGATATCAATTATTATTAACAAATATTACAATACTTTACAATGTCAAATCGAAGTGCTTTATTACATGAACGGATACGAAATAATTCCATATCGAAAAAATAAAAGCACAGTAATTGCCTAAGTAAACTAAGTTATAAATATGCCTTGCAGCTATAAGATTAAGTATCTATTAGATTTGGAAATTATTATTATTAAGGCGTTACCCGGCAATTTCGACTATGTTCAACCTCTATAAAGTCTGGTACAACATAAAGCACAATACCGAAAAAAATATATAAAATAGGATGGTCTTTGATCTTTAATTGCTCGCGAGGACTTTTTTCCAAAGTTAATAGATTTCTAGAAAAAAAATGTGCCGTGGTCATCGATTTTTCCGCAAATACTCTATAAACTTCGTAACCTGCTGACTTAGAGCTCTGAAAATTTTATGTTTAATAAATTATCAGTTACACAACAGTCCCTGACGAGGATTTTTTGTTTCACTGATTAGTATCTTTTTAAATACAAAATGCGAGGAAAAAAGAAGGTGCAGCGGGAGAGGTTTGAGATCCGTCAAGTATGGTCAAGGTTATTAGCGCATGTAAAAGCCTTAACGTAACTAAAAAAGAAAAAATGCATGTACTCAAGAAAACCTTGGTATTTAATTTAACCAAATAATTAATACTGGAATCTTTATAAAATGAGGGATTTAAAAAACAAGTAACTATTTTTCAAGTTAAAAAATCCTGATCAATCAACTAGAAAACTAATTTGCAATATTCTAAATATCGAGGAAAACCGCATGAAAATATTATGTTCCCTAGTTTTTAGTTATTTTTTTCAAAAATACAGACATAATATTATATAATATTAATACTAGCTTTTCGCCCGCAACTTCGCCCGCGTAGCAAAATAAAACACGCATAGTTCCCGATCTGTAGGATTTTCGGGATAAAAAGTATCCTATGTGTTAAACCAAGTTACCCTCTATGTGTGTGCCAATATAATAAAAATCGGTTCAGCAGTTTTTGCGTGAAGGAGTAACAAACAAACTAAAATTTTCGCATTTATAATAGTAGGATTATTATAGGAAAATTTATCCTCATATACACAGGCTTTATAAGTAAGAATTCTTTGACTTAGAATAAACGGTTAAATTACAAGTTTTAATGCAGTTCGCAAGTTATATCCAAGTTGGATAAGTTGTAATCCGGATTACACTTGTCACGAGATGCTCGCATGATAAAAAAACTTAGTTTTACTTAGCACTTTCAAGTTAAGCTTGTAAATATAAAGCGTGCGTTTAACTATTAAAGTTTGATTCTAGACTAGTTTTAAAGTCTAGTTAGGCGTTGCTCGGCACCTGTTTTTTGAAGTTTGGTGTTTTTATTGATATTTGTAGGAAATAGCGATATAATAAAGTGACTTTTTTGAGTATTGGAGAAAGCATTTCATATATTATAATGATCGAATTTCTTTACGTTCAAAGTTACTTTTCTCAATATGTTTAGTATTTTTCCAGAACAAGCAATGATTATTATTTTAAGGTATATAGGATTATGATATTTTTAAGGACAGTAGGGAGGCTGTTAAAGTGTAGATCTTATATCATAGCGTAGCTTTTTTTTCAATGATGTTCTATATCACATAGTCAAGCAACAAACAGCCTTAAAAAATAGTTGACCACCTATTCTCAAACCTAAACACAAAAAAGTTTCATTATATTCGGTCAAGCCGTTTCGGAGAAGTTTAGTTACACATAACATACATACATAACCCAATACAGATTAAACATAAGGATGTATTAATCAACATGTCACATTGGGCAATGCGAAATTTTCACATTTATAATGTAGGTTAAAATTATAAAAACTCGTTATGTTACGCTGTGTACACACTAGCGCGCTACCGGAAAATTGGCGCGAATAACATTAGTATGAATGTTGAATATTTTTCGAGTATTCCTCTGTTTCTGGAGACTGCACTAGGTTAAAATGTGTTTTTATAATTGTATTCAAGCGCAAAATTAAAATGGTTTCAGTAAAATAGGTAAATTGTACGTACGAATGTTGTTAGTGACCGGCATAAAAAAGCGGTTTTGGTAAAAAAGAGAATTGACGTCTCGATACGCACCAATGCGTATTTAAAGATGTTCGTATAAAATTACACTATTCAAGAATAGCTGTTTTTTGTTTGTTACAATAAGGAATAAACAAATTTAAATCAGCATGTATATGATGACAAAATAATCATTAGCATTTTTTAACAACACGTTTTCCCGCGCAAGTGTGTTCACACGCTGCAGCTCAATGAAGCAACGGACGTCGACACGCACCAATGCGTATGTTTGCACTCGTATTAATGACATGCGTTTTTATTACACTCTTCAAAAAATAACTTTATTTTTGTGAAGAATAAAGAATAAATAAATTGAAGTAAGCATTAAATATTAATGATTACAGGAAAATTGTAAAAATAAAACTTTTTGCAGTAAAACTTCTTTAGGCGTGTTGAGAGTAAAATTTTATAGTCTTGTCATGACAATACCATCACGTCATGGAGTAAGGCGACGATTTTGGTATATTTTTTTCACTTCTGACACGTGTGCTCACACACGCTCTTTTTTGACAATTAGAATAAATGAATAGAAGTCATCATTTTATGTCAAAAAATCATTAATACCTTTGCTATTTTTTTACTAAAATTATCGCAAAATACGTTTTCCCGCGCAAGTGTGTTCACACATCGCAGCTCAATGAAGCAACGGACGCGGCACGCACCAATGCGTTTGTTTGCACTCGTACCAATGACACGAAACTCTTCGTCGAATTGCTCTTAATTATAATCATTCGTGTATATGACAATTATTTTGCATACAAAACATTTCATCGTTTATTTATAATGTTCATTTATATTTACACATAAATTAATCTATCTTCTTTTTTATATTATAGATATTGTTTAAACCTAACCTACTGACTAAAGGATTACTTACATATTATCCAACGGTGAAATAATTAAGGTAGAATAGTTCCCGAGATCAGTGCGTTCCAACAAACTAACCAAAATAACTTCATCTTTATATTAGTACCTACATTGATACCTATAGATAATTAAAAAAATTGGTTGTCTGTAAAGTCGGTTTACCGACGCGCGACGATGCGCCTTAATCTTAAGCTATAGTTATATTTAAGACAGTGAAATTACTTTCACTAAGAAAGAAGAAAAAGCCTATACCTCATGTTATTTCAAAAAAATTTAGTAGTAGAGTTGCAAAAAAATCCGCCTCTGAGGTCAAAGTAAACTTAAAAATATTTATTTTTACTTTTTTCACACTGTTTTATGTGCTGCGTCAATCAATTTAAAGGACCATAATGTAAAAAAATCTAGAGAAGATTTTAATTTCAGGCCGTTCTATTAGTAAATGAATTTACAAAAAAAGTCTTTATTTAATCCCCAATTTATTTATATTGCAGCATAATATACTTATAAATTTAAACAATAAACTAGAGAATAACCCTTACTCATTTGAACATTCGTAAAAGTACATAGCTAAAATAGATTGCATAATTCACTCACATCACTATAACCTTAATTTCATAACCATAGACCTTACTTTATTTGTCTAATAAAAATTGCATTTATTTGTCTCTGGTTTCGTAAAATTTTTACTATGATCCTATCCCCGTTTGAATTGCTAGGTTCGCTAGCTTAGTCGTTAGTTCGTGGCAAAATGTGGTGGCTGGCCCTATGTGCTGTGAGTGTTCTCGCCCAAAATGGGACTTATAATATTGGTATGTATTTTATTAATTATCTATACAATATACATAATTATAGTAATATTATAAAATCGTAGTAAAGTGAAAACTGTACATTGATTATTTTTTGTACATTAAATATTTTTTAAAACTTGGGACGTGATCTACAATCGATATCGAAGCCAAAAATATAACGATAGAATTTTTGTCTGTTTGCCTATATGTATGTCGATTGTCGGGGCTAAACTGAAAAAGTACTGCATCATTTAAAATTTTTAATAAATTATAACATGACCTAGTTTTAATAGAATTTAGGAGACAGTAAAATTAATAACTGGATATAATAGTAAAGTCAGTTAAATGTCTAGGAATTGGAATTATAACGGATTTAAACCGAGATTTATTCATTACATTGGTTTTTGTTTAATAAATCGAACGTGACTAGCATTTTATTTTGTTTTATCTGTAATGAAACATGACCTAGTTACCGCGGAATTTAGGAGACGGTCAAATTTAATGTCAATATTTAGGAATTTCAAACTTTAACGGTTTTTTAACTCTATTTATTCCGTATATTTTATTATTTTAACGGCCTCTTGAATGATAAATAAAATACACTGATCTTGGATGTTAGTGGACGAAATAAATCGCGTTTTAAATCCGTTAAAAAGTGTTTAATACGAATATTTTGGGATGAATTTGACCGACTGTACTGTTGCTTCCGAGTTAGTCATATGTCTTTTTCTTGTTTTTCCTTGCTTTTCAAATATATTTATTATCAAGCAAAATATTAAAAACATGCTGCGGTTTCACCCACGTGGCTCCGCTCCTGTTGGTCTTAGCGTGATGATATATTATGTATAGCCTGGAAAAATGTGCTAACTAACACCGTAAGAATTTTTCAAGTCGGACCAGTAATTCCTGAGATTAGCGCGTTCAAACAAACAACAAACTTCAGCTCTATAATATTATGTCTATCGTTACCCCAATTAAAGACACATAACATTATAAAAAGGGACATACATACAAAGTAAATATTGGAAGTTTTAAAGTACTAATGAAAAAACTTTTTCTTTACTCCGGATTCTGGAAATTTCTAACGAGACGAATTGGCGGGAAAATCTCTATGTATTCTTCTCGAAGGTTGCTTTATTATATTTTGTACAATTAAATTTTTGTATAAAATATATATATTACACTAGCTGTTGCCCGCAGCTTCGCCTGCGTGGAAAAGATAAATTTTCATCGCACAAACTTTCATCCCCTATTTTATCCCTTTAGGGGATGAATTTTCTAAAATCCTTTCTTAGGGGACGCCTACGTTATGACATCTACCTGCATGCCAAATTTCAGCCCGATACGTCCAGTGGTTTGGGCTGTGCGTTGATAGATCACTATATCAGTCACCTTTGAGTTTTATATATATATATATAGATTAAAATACATAATATTACTCTTAATTTGGAAGTAATTAATAATATAACGTATCTTAGTTTTGAATTATGAACGGGATTTTTTAGGGCCTTTGGCTAGATATACTTTAATATTATAAAGCTGAAGAGTTTGTTTTTTTGTTTGTTTGAACGCGCTTATCTCAGGAACTACTGGCCCGCTTTGAAAAATTATTTTGGTGTTAGATAGCCTATTTATCGAGGAAGGTAGGCTATATATATCATCACGCTAAGACCAACAGGAGCGGAAAAATGTGGGTGAAAATCCGGGCCACAGCTAGTAGATAATATTTTAAGCTCTTCAAGGCATTTTGAGCCTTTTGATTTAATTTTATATTTTTACTAGTTTAAGGCCCGCGGCTTCGCCCGCTTTGTCTAAAACATAATAAATTATATACTAAAACCTTCCTCTTGAATCACTCTTATCTATTAAAAAAAACCGCATCAAAATCCGTTGCGTAGTTTTAAATATTTAAGCATACAAAGGGACATAGGGACAGAGAAAGCGACTTTGTTTTATACTATGTAGTGATAATATGTTATATGACACATTAATAATGTATTAACATTGGTATTGCACAATTTTATTACATGTAAAGAAAAGTTATTTTAAATCGTGATTTATTTTGTTCCGAAACAGATCCTTCTTTATTCAGTCGAGAAAAACATTAAAGTATTGTTTATTATTTACTAGATTTCCGCCCGCGCGGCTTCGCCCGCGTCTTCAAAGGAAAACCCGCATAGTTCCCGTTCCCGTGGGATTTCCGGGATAAAACCTATCCTATGTGTTAATCCAAGTTACCCTCTATATGTGTGCTAAATTTCATTGTAATCGGTTCAGTAGTTTTTACGTGAAAGAGTAACAAACATCCATACATCCATACATCCATACATCCATACATCCATACAAACTTTCGCCTTTATAATAGTATTAAGATTAAGATTAATTATATAACAATCACACAAAAAGATGAACTGTATGATTGAAAATATGAAGTAAGTAATTTATTTTTATGACGTCATTAATTATTATGTGACCTCCGACAGACAATATAATAATTTATTATATATTAATGATAGGAAATTATAAATTACTTTATAGTAGACTAGCTGCGTGCCCCGGCTCCTTTTGAAATATTCTGTTATATTTTGTTTAATTTTATTTTATAAATACAAACTTTGCCCAATATTTGGCGTTATAATTTAAATAAATCACGTTTAAAATCCGTTAAAAGTCTTTAATTTCTTAATGCTCGCGTAATATCAAACACATGAAGATGAAATGTAACCTAAATAAAAAGAAATAAAAGCCTCAGTCACGCACGAACCATTGTACAGATTAAGATAAAACTTACGCATACTGATAGATGATAACCTAGATTATGGCTTTATCTCAATAAATATATTATTTCTACATAATCCTATCCTATCCTACTAATCTATACTAATATTATGAAAGCTGAAGAGTTTGTTTGTTTGTTTGAACGCGCTAATCTCAGCCACTAGGTACTGGTCCAATTTGAAAAATTATTTCGATGTTAGATAGCCTATTTATCGAGGAAGGCTATAGGCTATATATCATCACGCTAAGACCAACAGGAGCGGAGCAATGCGGGTGAAACCACGAGACACAGCTAGTATTATGTAAATGCGAAAGTTTGTGAGGATGGATGCATGTGTATGTGTACGTATGTTTGTTACTCTTTCACGTAATGAATACTGAACTGATTACAATGAAATTTAGTACACGTATAGCAGGTAACTTGTATTACCGCATAGGATAGGATTTTTCCCGGAAATCCCACGAGACCGGGAACTATGCGGATTTTTCTTTGAAAACGCGAGCGAAGCCGCCGGTGGAAAGCTAGTATTACATAAACTTTTATTAATCATTATAATTTATAATTAAAATTCGATGTTAATCATGAATTTTGTTACATACAAATACAATGCAATATAAACAAAATAAATATTTATATATTGTTGCTTAATTAAAAAAAAGACCTTCTCTAAATATGTAATAACCTTAAATTCCAAAATAATAAAAAACAAAAATAACATTTTAAAAATAACCACTTAATTAAAGCCAAAAATAATTAGGTTTTTGGAATTAAATAATGCATTTGATTATAAATGCTGTATATATATATACTAGCGGCCCGCCCCGGCTTCGCCCGTGGTACATATGAAAAATAGATGTTGGCCGATTCTCAGACTTACCCGATATGCATAGAAAATTTCATGAGAATCGGTCCACCCGTTTCGGAGGAGTATGCAGACTAACATTGTGACACGAGAATTTTATATATAAGATATATATATATATATATATATTAAATAAGCTATTGAGGTATTAAATAATAGGACATTTATACAACGATAAACTACATATTATATAATAACTACATAACTACATACTTAGTATAAAACAAAGTCGCCGTCGCTGTCTGTCCGTCCCTATGTATGATTAGACCTTTAAAACTACGCAACGGATCTCGATGAAGTTTCTAAGCTTTTGAAGTGAAACGCTTAAAGCTAAGTTGAGAGTAAAATTTCAATGTCGCTTCATGGCAATACCGTCATGTCATGGAGTAAGGCAACAATTTAGGTACTTATCTTTGAATCTGCCAAAGAAGTTTCACTTCTGGCGCGTGTGCTCGGCATACACGCTCTGAGAGACAGATTGATTCTTGAGGAAGTTTTCAGCATATAATTTGTTAAGTTTTCTACGAAGCGAGCGAAACTGGGAGCGAAAAGCTAGTGATATTACATATATATCATATAAACAGATATCTCTGCTACATTTGTTCGAAATACTCAAAAACTGTTTCACCAATTTTCATTCTGTTTTCATCAATGGATAGATGAGTTCTCGAAGAAAATTTAAGTATTTGTTAATGTTAAAACAAAGCGGACAAAGCCGAAGGAAAGTTATTACTATGATTTCACACATTGATCGATTACTTGGTAACTATACAGGGTGTCCCAATATTAGTATATTAAGCGCGAAGGGGGTTGTAGGTTTGCATACGCTGAGTACGTAAAAAATACTTATAAAATTCCAGACGCATTTTTTTTTCAAATAGATGAATTCTTAAAACTCTATGTGTACACCCATAACAAGCAACCCGCCCAACTTTGCCACCAGCACGTGAGCGATCGTTGAAGATTATGTTTTCATAGACAAAATGCTCACATTAGAGAAGCGGTATATGCCGGTTGCGCGAAGCTAGAGAAGAAAACATGGA
Organism: Colias philodice; assembly: GCF_061535455.1. Taxonomy (NCBI): domain Eukaryota; kingdom Metazoa; phylum Arthropoda; class Insecta; order Lepidoptera; family Pieridae; genus Colias; species Colias philodice. Next base: position 7,231,439 of record NC_143107.1, on the reverse strand, counting down.
TTTTCAGGAAAAATTTAGCAAACAATTTTTGACGTAATTTTGTTGTTTAAGTATTTTTTACGTGATCAGTGTATGCAAAACTACAAGTCCTTTCGCGCTTAGTATACCAATAGTGGGACATCCTGTATAGTTAGGTAACTTGATATCGAAAAAGGCCTGCAGTTACATCATATTTTAGAATCTTGCTTGCAATCCTTTCTAGATTTCAAAAGTGTAACTAACTTGTTTAATCTGGGTTTAACTTAATCTACCGTTAATCTATGATTATGATATCGGCTGATATCAATTTCTAAGTTATGTATTTTGAAATGTTACCTAATACCTACTCTAATTTCTAACGAAAATTGTTTTTAAAAATTTTATTGAAAATTATAAATTGAAAATGACACGTTTTTTTCAATTAACATTCAATAACAATACTAGCTGGGCCCCGCGGTTTTACCCGAATTGTTCCGCTCCGCTTAGTCTTATTGTGATGATAATATAATATAGCCTATTGATAGCCTTCCTCGATAAATGGACTATCTAACAGTAAAATAATTTTTCAAATCAGACATTTGGTTCCTGAGATTAGCACGTACAAACAGACAAACTCTTCACCTCTATATTATTACTTATTAGTATAGATTAGTTTCTCGTTTATTTACAAACAAAACGTTTATAATTTCTAGTTATTTCAAATAACAGGTTTGATCGGAAATGCAACTTGCGTTGCATTGCGATGGTGAAATGGCATGAATGTAAACCTAGGTTAAGTGGTTAAGCGTAGTTTAGTAGTAGGTTTAATCATACTAATATTATAAACCTGACGAGTTTGTTTGTTTGAACGCGCTTATGTCAGGAACAACTGGTCCGATTTGAAAAATTCTTTCGGTGTTATATAGCCCATTTATCGAGGAAGACTATAAGGCTATATAATCATCACGCCATCATCACCAACAAGGGCGGAGCACTGCGGGTTAATCACTGACTTTTCTGATAAGACTTCCTAACCACGAAACTCTTGATTTCTTAAATTTTTAATACTAAAATTAAAAATAAAGTTTAGAACTATTTGTTTTTTAATTCTAAAATAAAAAATAAACATTTCTCCATAGAAACCCGGGATGTATTCGACTACAGTTCCATGCCGGCTCTCTCCGAGTTGGATGACTTCGACAAATGTCTCAAAGATAAAGATGCTGTGTACTGTATAGTTGATATGGAGCTGCTGGAAGATGATACACCACTGTATCAGTATATTAAGGTAATTTTAACGGGTTTAAAACTCGTTTTAAAAAGGAATAAATCGCATTTAAGTTTTTGAAGTGTAACTTCTTTATGCGCATTGAGAGTAAAATTTCAAGGTCATGACAATACCGTCACGTCATGGACTAAGGCGACGATTTTGGTATCTTTCAATCTTGCCAAAGAAGTTTCACTTCTGACACGTGTGCTTGGCTCACACGCTCTTTTTATTTACATGACGGTAGTTTGAATATTTTTAATTTTTATCGATTTCAAAACCCGATTTTATCCAAAAAGGTAATAAGTAGCATTATAAAGATTTGTGTAATATTAAAGACACGAGTTTAGACTGTATACTTATACAGTACTTTGTCTATAGAATATAGGATAAAAATGTGAGACAGAATTGGAACATTTTTTCATTGTTACATTTTGAACTGCAATCGTCTTCACCGATTTTTTTATATTGTCAACATTTACTTAATGTCAAATAATATATATTTGAAGTGAAACTTCTTTATCAGGGTTGGAAAAAAATTAAGTGTAACATTTTTTCGTTACGCGTGACATTTTTCCGATACGCGCCATCTTTTTCTTATCCCTACCACGCGCGATTCGACGTATTTCTGTAAAGTTGCATATAGTAAATTATTTTTGAATAATAAGGTCATAAAGAAGTTTCACTTCTTACGTGTGTACACTAGTACACGCACACATTTTTTTATTGCAGAATTTCTCCTCACAATACTACCATAACTACAAGCACACGAAACTACACAGGGGCGTCTGTGGCACACAGCACTGTGGCATGAACATGTCTCATGCGAATGTGACCGAACTTACTGTTACTGCTTTGAGAGAATGCTTCAACGCTAGTATACATGAGGGGTATGGGTTACAGGTAAGTTTGTTTATTTAATATTATAGGGAAGAGCTTAAAATTAAATTTAATTGTTTTCATAATGTCCTTGTGAGGCTATGTGCCATTAAATAAACGTTTTCTTTTTTTCTTTCAAAATTTAGAATTTTTGTAGACCGAAAAAATAACTATGGAGTGTATTTTTTGTGTCTAGTGTTCTTATATTGAAAGCTATCAATATAATAAAATAAGACGTATTTTTTGCGATTGAAAAGAGTAATTTAAAGAAAAATATTTTACGAAATATATACGGAATATAATTATATTTATTTGTACGGAACCCTTAGTGTCGCGAGTCCAACTTGCATTTTAAAGATTGTTGTTCTTACAAACCTATGTGTGGGGTTTTCTTATATGATCATGATAATATTTTCAAAACACACTTTATAACGACAACGAGTAAGCTCATGTACCTACTAGTATAATATGAAATATTAATTATTACGATGTAACTCAAAATCTACTTGGCCACTTTAAAATTCCTTTTCCCTTGCTTACCTGTACCTACTAATAACGAAAATTATATTTGTTTATTAAGGCTGTTAATCATTTTGTTATCAGGTGGAATCCTTATCAGTACGATATTGTAAGACACAAGAAGATCAATTACCCATAGACACGTTGGATATAATAATTGGATTGTTGATACTGCTGATATTATTCGTCAATCTTGGATGCACTGCGTACTATTTCTTCTGGCCCCCTGAAGATAAGCAGTGTAAGTGTTTATTTATTTTAATTGTAAAATGTTATATTATTTTGTATGTAGTAGATACCTAAACTCAAATTTTAGTAATAAAAGTATCATATTATTATATTAATAATTTAAGTCGAACTAAAAAAATGTCGCCGTCATCTCGTTGAATAACGCTTGTTAAATCAACATTTAGCCTAGTCATTCAATTGAATAATGCCATTATATGAAAGCGTTAGTCATTCAATCAAATAGCAGATTCAACCAGATCACTGCAACATTATTATAATTATAGGTACTCGAAGCACAAAATTTCTCAAAATATCTTCCCATACACAAACTCTTTTCTCAAAATACCTTCACCTAATAATACCAACCCAAAACAGCACTTATCACGTAACAAATCAGTATGTTTGTCTATCCCAAAAATGACAGTCGGTAATTGATGTGTCACTTATATAAAGTTTCACCCAACTCAGGAACATTGAATAATTTAGTGACATGTGGATTTCCACGGCTATTTTCAGTTGTAATTAGTTTATTTATGGGGCCTTCATTTGTAATGTGTTAATAGCTTTGTGTCTAAACTAATTACTACGTAGTTCTTTGACTAGCTGTGCCCCGCGGTTTTATCCGCATTGCTAAGCTATTATTTTTGTTAGAGCAAGAGCATGAAAGAAAGACACATACATACAATTTATTATTATGTAGTTTTTCTCAATGAATTGGCTATGGCTATTATCTAACGGTGAAATTTATATTTTTGGTTTTAAGGCATTCAAATGCTTTATAAATATAAATTTATAAAGAATAGAAAAAATTCGATCACGAGGTGGGACTCTTCTGGGTGGATAAATTTATAACGGTGAAATATTTTTTCAAAACGTACCATTAGTATCTGATATTAGCGCGTTCAAGTTTCAACTTCGAAGATCATAATACAACTTCACAATAAGCAACACTATATTATCCTAATTAAATAAACATTGTGTTAGTTATTATACAATCGGAAAAGCCCGGGCAAATAGCTAATGTAATTAATATGTTTTGGTTTTACTTTGAACAATATCTAAACAACTTTATCAATTTGATTGATTAGATCAACAAATTCATGTTTGTTTTTTACCCAAATATCCTACATTTAGAAATTTAATGTTGACTATTTTTTTTATCCAGGCAACAGATATTTTTTGGCGTTTTGTTTGCAAAAGAATTGGAAAGCTTTAAAATATGGCGGCAGTGCTGATGGAGGCATCTTCAAATGTTTTCAAGCAATGCGGTAAGCATTTCTTGAGTTATTTATTATCACTTTGAGCTTTGTGTTCCGTTGTAACACGAAAAGGCTGAACAGATTTTGATGATATTTAACTTAGATAATATATGAATTAAGTTATCAATCTGGAAATAGGGGGTTGGTTCATACTTGAAAATTGTGACATAATACATTAAAAAAGATTACTTTTCGAATCTCTCTAGAGTGCCCATGCCAGCAAAGTCGAACTAATTTTATATACTAATATTATAAATGCAAAAGTAACTCTGTCTGTCTGTCTGTTACTCAATCACGCCTAAACTACTGAAGCAATTACTATGCGGGTTTTTCTTTGACTGCGCGGGCGAAGCCGGGGGCGGAAAGCTAGTTTTATATATTTCCGAAAGTCCTACATAATCTGAGGTCCGTATAAATCTTTAATCTTCTCACAAACTTTGTCAAAGGACCAGTAAACTAAAACAAAGTTTCTCTAACCTTCGGAATCCCACTGTATAGGTATGTTAAGGTTACAATTAAATATTAATATATAAATTTACTTGGTAATCTATTCTAGAACAATACATTTGATGTTGATTATTCATCTAATGGTATAGAATAATAAATAAACAGAGTAATAAATATATTATACAGGGTGTCCCACTATCGGTATACTAAGCGCGAAGGGACATGTAGTTTTGAATACACTGATCACGTTAAACAACATGATTGCGACAAAAAAATTTGTATACATAAAGTAATAAATTTTTCATCTGCAATTCCTGATGACTCAGCTCAAAAATGGCTCCGCGAAATCTATATTTCGTATTTAATCAGCACGCTTTGCTCGCGTAATATTCGCTATAATATAACTTGTTACAACATAATATAGGCAAGGGAGCGAACGAAGCGAAGCGAAAGCGAAAACGAATAAATATTTATCAAAACTTTGTTTACAGGTTCTATACAATGGTGATGATCCTTGGTCTTCATTCGATGATATTTATCGGTTATGGATACACAGAAAACCCTGATTTCATAGAAAATGTAAGTATTTTAACATATTTTTAGAATTGTATGCGCGAATAGTTCTAGTTATAAATCCTACTTGTTCCTACTAATATAATAAATGCGAAAGCTTGTATGTTTGTTAGTCCTTCAATCAAAAATTTCTGAAACGATTTGCATGATTTGGCACACACGTAGAGAGTAACTCAGATTAACACATAGGATCAGGGAAATGCCACGGGAACGGGAACTATGCGGGATCTTCTTTGAAAACACGGGCGAAGCCGCGGGCATAAAGCTAGTACAGCTAAAAAGCTCTGTTCGTAATTTTCAACACCATAATATATAATTTTCAACATTACAATTCTATTTCTTAAAAATTAATGGAAGATAAATCAGTAATAAATATAATTATGTATTGTGTAACTAAATTGCAAATAGTGTTAAGTGCATTTGACTTGCGTGTTTTATTATCATCGGTATTAATGATCAATTATTATTATTTGATTTTTACTAGTCTTAAATCACGTGTTACCTTGTATAGAAACATTTCAAATCGAGTAATTTAATAGTTTTATGTATAGTTGACCGCTTCCTTGGTACAGTGGTTGACGCGTGAGCGTAAAACCGAGGGGTCCTGGTTCGATTCCCGGTGGAGACGAAGAAAAAAAAATGTCTCGGTCTGGCAGGACACAGAAGGCTGATCACCTACTTGTCTCTAAAGAAATTCGATCAGTGAAACAGATGTATAATGCATCTGCCCCTTACCCCACTAGGGGACATGGGACTTCACTTATGTATATTTGAAAGTTTCATGTATATTTGAAATGTGTTAATTTGAAAAAATAAGTTTAAGTTTAAATAAGTTAATTTAAAATAAAAAAATAATAACGTATCATAAACCATTATCATTAAGGTTTATCGTTAAGGTATATTAAAGTCTAAACCACAAACAATTCTGCACAAGAACAAGGGGTTTGATTATATCATTTATACATTTTGCAAACTGAATACGAAGAAATTCTTAATATTTTTCCGTCAATAATAAGAGTTTTTTGGCACACTTGCATTTTGCACACGCCTTTTATTTACTCACTTATTGTGTAACTAAGGGCCGATTTTTCAATGCTTGGATAAAACTTATCCGTCCAATTTATTAGACGAATAAGTTTTATCCAAGCATTGAAAAATCGGCCCTAAAACAACAATAAATAAATATTAAAATGGAATAGTGTATTCTTATTTAAAATTAAATTAAAAGCATTACTTATATTTAACAGCAATTGCGTTAATGAATAAATTTCCAAAATAATTAACAAATAATCCAATTTTCCTTTTAATTATAAGTCGCCTAAGCTGTAACTTGGCGGATAATTCTTGCAAAACTTAAACTTAATCTAACTTAACAATTGCTTTGTAAACAATCTAATCCTTAGCGGGTGAACGGCCTAATGAATGTCAATGACCTAAGTTAGTACTTAGTAGTTAGTACTAGGCTTTCGTAAGCCTTAGGACCACGTTCACTATTATTATAGTATATTATATTTATATGTCATTATGTTTTATTCCTAAATAAATTATATGTTTATCAGAGTCAATTTCGTTGCCACAAGTCAACATCCTTACTAAACAAATTATTTATAATTATGTATACTTACTTATATGCAGAATAAAAATGAAATTATAAATATATAAAAAAAAAAACTAAAACGCACGCTTGTACTCGTGAAATTATTGTATTGTCAATGATCCTTGATATGTGTACAAAGTTAAATCTGTACGGTCAAACATAATGAAGCAAAACAAAAGCATTTTCTGACATTCAAGATGTCTATACAAAAACATGTTTTGTTCCATAAATAGCTCTACTAAGAAAGATTTTACAGAAGATAATACCTCAATTTCAAATTCATTAATGTTAAGCCCATATTCAAGTTGTCAACGTAGGGAAATTTCTAAGAGACAGCAGTTACCTCTTCACAATAGGCAGCGTTGGGCGAGTAGAGGCAATCACGATAGAGGGCCTCAATGTTTATGATCGGCCGTCATTGTATTCATTCATAATCGCCATAATGGCAAACAACCACGATCATTTGTTGGGCCAACGCTGCCCATTGTGAATAGGATACTTTTCAAACAATAATGTTCGAGGATGTGATGTTAGGAATGTGTTTGGAAATAACCAATCATATCGCTTCATTTAGTTTGAAGTTTTTAGCGTTTGAAGCGATACTATTGGTTATTAAGAAACACATTCCTCACTACACATTCTCGCATATTATTAGTGAAAAAGCACCTTAAGAGACAGCTGTAAGCAAAAGTAGATATTCATGGATATGTATCAGTTTTACAGCCTGCCCCCCTAGACAAGTGGCTTTCTATTAGCGTAAAGTTCAATAGAATAGATTATGAATGTATGAGATTGACGTAATCAATCGTCGTCGTCGTCGTAATCAAACGTCAATCTCATACATTCATAATCTATTCTATTGAACTTTACGCTAATAGAAAGCCACTTGTCTAGGGGGGCTGGTTCTTCAGAAGTTTTTATGTCACGATAGGCGACGCTATAAAACTAGTGACCGTCTGGTCTGATTAAATGCGTAAAAATTTGAAGTGCTTGGATTAAGATAAGTTGGTGCCCTTGCTGAAATAAAAGTTTTATTTTTGTGGGAACGCTTGAAGGTCGATTTAAAAACAAGAAATTGTATACTACAAATATTCGATTGTCTTTCAGTAAAAGCTATAATATTTCATTATTTTTACCTTTTTATGTAAAACATATCAGATATTTAAAAGGAATTTCAAGTATAATTTTAGCTCAAAAATATCACCATTTTTAAAATGTTTTCTTTTATCGTCAATCCATTTTCCATTACCAACAAGTAGGTAATAAATTATTTTTTAATAACTTATTTATCGAATTGAACCCTAAACCTCACCCTACTAGAGCAAGCATTTATCGCACTACCACAAGAAGTAAATTCACTTTCAATTATTATCTTCCTCAATCTATCCTACTACAAAAATACATTAAATTATATATGCAAGAGTCAGTAGATTACTCTATCCTTCCCATTAAAGTCAACTACTTATTTATGCAAGACTAGCTGCTCCGCGCGGTTTCACCCCCGTAGGTCCACTCCTGTTAGACGTAGCGTGATGATATATAGCCTATAACCTTCCTCGATAAATGGGCTATCTAACACCGAAAGAATTTTACAAATCGGAACAGTAGTTCCCGAGATTAGCGCGTTCAAACAAACAAACTCTTCAGCTTTATAATATTAGTATAGATTAAGTAGTTCACTTTCGAAATACTCGACATCTAGAAAACTAAGTCTAGCATTTAGATGTATTTAACTGCATTATTGCACAGTGTTGCAAAATTAGGCCTACCGGTCATTGCGATATGAAATTGCAATGTGCATCGGTCGTAACAACCTTGTGATTGTGACTATCATTTAATGCTGCTAAAAGAAAATGTTTGTTCTTTTAATGTTTTCAATAATGTGGTGTTATACCACAGTTTAGTAATAAGTATAGTATAAAAAGTAGGTGCTGAAGTAAAATTTCCTCTTAGAAATATCAAACAATATTCCTAAGAGAATAAATATTATTAAATTGGAAGTATGAAAAGTTTGTATTGTTGAAAGCGTTTAATCTCATGAAATTTTAATTTCTTAAGGAAAAAATATTTTCGAAACGAATTTGCATACTTTCTTTTCTATCAATTTATGGTCTGTGACTGTAATAGGATTAACTCATTTTTCAAACTCAAACATTTATTTATTCTATTAGACTTCTTATAGAAGCACTTTCGAATCGTTATTACTCATTACATATTTTTAACATTTTCGTGACACATACTTTTATTTATACGTATTTTGGTTCGATTGTAATTGAACTTTGTATGTTATGTCATAATATAAAAAGACAGAAAAAAACAAATAAATCTTTTATTTATTCCACTTACGAGTTTTGCAACTAAACAAACTAAATCAATATCGGTCCATTCATTTTAGTTATGCAATATAGAAGACCTTGGAATAACCTAAAATTAATACACCTTAACTCCAAATACATTTAATGATTATAATTCCGTTCCTAATTGATTACTTTCAAAGTCAGTTAAGTGCAAAATAATGACAAAAGTGTATTATGAAATTGTTACATCCATTATAGATTTAAATCATTCTTATAACAGTAATCTACTTGTATGTTGGCTTCTTTGGACTCGATTTTGACCTACTTTAAACGGACAGATTTGATTCTAACTTGCACACTGATCAATGATCACCGCTCCTACGTTTAAAAACCTAATAATAAAATAATACAATAATTTCATCTTATTAAAGCGTGTTTTTAGGTTTTTGAAGTGAAACTTCTTTATCGGGATTGGAAAAAAATTTAGTGTAACATTTTTCCGTTACGCGCCATCTTTTTCTCATCCCTACCACGCGTGATTCGACGTATTTCTGTAAAGTTGCATATAGTACATTATTTTTTGAAAAATAAGGCCATAAAGAAGTTTCTTACGTGTGTACACTAGTACACGCACACATTTTTTCTAAGCTTTATTAGCTTGCTTATACCTACTTCACCTGTATGCATTGAGTTACTATGTACTACGTACTAGAGAGCAAATCGCTACTACACTTTTTCTAACACGAGTTAGAGTCAATCGTCTCAAACCATTTTTTTTGTTACATTGATTGGTTTTAATTGATAAGTTTATTCATATTTTTTTAATAAGATAAACAATATTTATTTGTTACATTGATTGGTTTTAATTTATAAGAAATAATAGGCAGAATATATTTGCAAATTGTATGACTTACTAGCCGCCCCGCGCCGCCGCGCTTGTCGCACAGATTTTGTTCTGGTGTCCTCTCTATAATATACCTCAATGCCTGTACCGACTCCTTTCTCGATTTGACCCATTTTAAAAGAACAGATTTACCAAATTAATCTTTGTACACTTATAAGATCGGTGTCAATACGATTATTTAAACCCTATGTATTTGTAACGCGTGTTTTTAGTTCAATTACATTTATTTGCTGTTAAATCTCAAAACCATTCAACCATCTGATTATATGCAATGTTTCTCGCCGCAAATCGTAACCTATAAAATAAAATCCTGTATTGCACACCGCAAAGAGGATAAACAATGTTTAATTTTCAACCACAAGCATCCATTTTATTTTGTTAAATGGGAAAAGCATTCGCGCCAAAACCTGAGTGATTTTTTTTTAATTCGCGCGTCGCACGGTCTTTGCTGGTCAATCGAATATTGAATTTCGAATGTTTTCTTTTTAATAATTTTAAATCGCATTGGAATCGTAATTTTTGCTTTTTTTTTGTAGCGAGGAATGTGTTTGTAAATAAATAACCAATCACATTGCTTCATTTAGTTTGAAGTTTGAAGCGTTTAGCGTTTAAAGCGATGCTATTGGTTATTAACACATTCCTCGCACATTATTAGTGGACAAGGGCCCTTACTGTCGATTTTGACCCACTTAAAATGAACAAATTTATGTACCTTATTCAAACTTTTTAGACTTAGTAGTAATGTAATTTATTTATTTATTTATTTTTATTTTTACACTTTATTGTACAATACCAGTAATAAAAAACATATATAATTGAACATGGAGAACATGAATATGGTAAGTGCACAATTGGCGGCCTTATTGCTTAAAGCAATCTCTTCCAGGCAACCGTAAAAATAAAGGACATGTACGATGCTGGTTAAACGCGAAGGCGCAATCATAAAGAAAAAAAAAATAATGTTGTGATGTTTCTTCTATATAGTAATGTTTCTTCCTTCCAGTCCTACGACGATTTCTTCAAGTCCCTGCTGTTCAACGCTCGTATCATAGTGCAAATCTTCTTCGTCATGGGAGGTTTTCTTATGGCCTACAAAATGTTAACGTATGCAGAATCCCATCAGTTTAGTTTGAAGACTATCCCCATGGCTATTGTTAATAGATGGCTTAGGTAAGTTACATTTAATACTAGCTTTTCTCGTGCGGCTTCGCCCGCTTTGATCCGCTCCTGTAGATCTTAGCGTGATGATAATATATAGACCAGTAGGTCTATTCATGAGATTAGCGCGTTCAAACAAACAAACTCTTTAGCTTTATAATTTTAAGTATAGATATAACAATATTAAAGGTACAAAAAATAAAATAAAATTTGTCTACAGGCTGATGCCAGCGGTCCTAGTGGTGATGGGACTCGCCATGACGTGGGTCCCACACATGGGATCCGGCCCCATGTGGGACGCGGTGGTGAAGCGAGAGCGCGACATGTGCAGGATGAACTGGTGGCAGCTGGTCATACTGATGCCGAATGTATTCCCGTTCGAGTATCTGTGCTTGCCGCAGGCGTGGTGAGTGTTTTGAGTTATCTTCCTGGTAAAGTTTTATCAAAATTGGCTGAGATAACACCTATATCGGGAGACCGTTAGATGCAAGCGTGATAAGTTTTTTGAATTATTTTTGGTAAGATATCATAGAAGCTGGTGGCAGCTGTATCTTTAATAGTAAGTAGATGTTTTACGTGTTAAAATTGTATACAATCCATTTAACTATTACAAAGATTGTATGAAACAATCAAAGAAGTAATATAAAATATTTAATTAAGTACACTAGACAAGAATAAAATACGCCTAAATAAAACGAAAAGCAAACATTACGCAGATAAAATATGGCAAGGTCTTTCTGTAAGAACATACACAATAATAATTATACCTTGCCTAAAATATCTGCATATTTAATATAATTCTATAATATACCTACCCACTGACCTAGCACTTAACTGTCATGTCTTAATAATAATAACGTAATACATAAAACTATTTGTTTTAACATCGTACTTATATTGCCTAATAAAAAACGAGTTCTAAGAAAAAACAAATAAAATGACAGTTGTGAAAGGAAACGTGTGAGATTTGAGATTATTATAATAATGCAAGATTACATGTGTTTCTTAGACCTCTTTGGTACAGTGGTTGAGTGGAAAATTATGGTCCTGGGTTCGATTCCCGGTGGAGATAAAAAATTGGGAAAACTTGAATGGAATAAATAGCATTTTACAGTACGGGTTTTCCAAAATATTTCAGTATTTAGAAACATTACATTTCAAGTCGATCAGCGTACATTTTCATTACAATACATTATAACAATAAAGATCCATAAATAATTTATTTTACGTATTATCTATAATCGATATCATATTTTCGGAGATTATTTGTTGCGAACAGACAAACAAAAAAACTTTTTATAATGAGTTTCATAACTTGACAATACAAAAAGTTACTTAATCTATTTATTATTTTAAATTACGGCGTCTCATAAGCTAGATGTAATATGCCACATAGCCACATTTGGCTTATAAGAATTGCAACAAAGATTTTAGCAATATGTTTTTTATAACGTACCTATGCACTTATTAAGGAGGGATTTTTTGTACGAACTCTAATCTGGCTTAACATTGTTCAAAACTTCGTTCAAAATAACAACTGTAGTACTTGTAACTTTCCTTCTATTTTGTAACAAATACTAAAAAAATATATGCATTGTTTGGACACGAAACTTGAATGTTAGTCTGAAATACAATTATAAAAATATGTTTATTCAAATAAAAGTTAGTGTCTCATTATACGTATAGTGTATACATAAATAAATAATCATGAATACCCCATCAAAACTGATTTTAATTTTATGCTTTAAATATGTGAGTATGTTTATATCCATACTTAATATTATAAATACGAAAGTAACTCTGTCTGTCTGTCTGTTACTCAATCACGCCTAAACTACTGAACCAATTTGCATGAAATCTAGTATGGAGATATTTTGATACCCGAGAAAGGACATAGGCTACCTTTTATTGCGAAATATGTACCACGGGCGAAGCCGGGGCGGACCACTAGTGAAAATATAAATGTATATTGTGTATACCTAATACCTAGGTATGTATATCCACTGTATATACGAATGTTTAAATGTATTCATATATTTTTTATTCCAGGTATCTAGGCACAGATACCCAACTATTCCTGATGACGATGGTGATCATGCTCATCATCTGGAGATGGCCACGGTCTGGAGTACCAGTGCTATCGCTGGTGATGGTGATCAGCCTCTTGATTCCCTTCCTACAGAGCTACTTCATGGAACTACTGCCTATACGTGTTAGCATATTCCCTGAGTAAGTTGGAGAGATACAGATTTTCTGTGATATCCTTATTGCTAATATTGTATTATAAATTTTATAATTGCGAAAGTATGTTTGTTTCTTTCATTTCATTACAAGCAATTTTTGTCTAATTTTCATATAACTTCCAGGTCAATAAGAAACATTTTCGGATACAACGACACGTTCTACCACGCGTATGTCTCCGCCCAGGGTAACTGGGCTGGCTACCACCTGGGTGTATTGACTGCCTGGTTCTACCATCGAGCACAGAATAAGAAATGGAATCTGGGAGAATCATGGGTAAGTGTAGTTTGGCGCAATTTCTGTAGTATTTTAACTATATTAAGAAATTTGATTTTTTTATATGTAACGTAAAATTATGAATTTTATACCTGTCGATTAACCTGATTATTTAAAAAGAAATTCAAGAAGATTAAGATAATAATAAAAAATCACGATAATAATTGTTAAGAGCTTGCCATTTTTAAAGATTTAAACGCGGTCGGAAGTTAGAAATAAATAATCATCTAAAAATCGTCATCATTAGGTCAAACAATTTAATTTATAAAATTAATTTATACTTTTATATAGGTATAAAGAAAACAACATTCTCTTCACTATTTCCGCTAATTCATTTATATTTGAAACAGATTAAAATAATATTTACAACCACGAATTGGCAGCACGAAATTGGAAATAACCGAATTATTTTTCTCTAATAATTATCTCAAAGGCAATTCCACCAAGAAACAAAACAGACTATAACCTTTACACATTCCAGCTCCTCAAGGTCCTGTTCATCATTTCAATCCCAATAGCATTTGGGACAGTCCTGATGGGATGGGATCTGCACCATCGAGAGGCGACAGCTTTCGAGTCCGCCATTTTTAATGCGCTGAACCAAAACTTCTTCGCGTTTGCTATGTGCATCTTTATTATTGGATACTTCTATAGATGTAACAGTAAGTAATACATAAGCTATTAATAATTATTATAAAAAACAATATCATTTATTCGATGTAAAAGTAAATAATATTATCACTAATATAATCAATAATCTACAAGTAATCGATGTCAATTGAAGAATTGAAACCTCTTTGAAGCGGTTTTATACATTTTAGGGCATTAATAGGACAACATGACGTGTTTGCTTAAAATCATTTTCCAGATACTTAGTTGAAATGATTATAAAGCAACTATAAAAGCGAAATAAAAACGTAAAAAAAAGAAAACATTTGTTACAAATCTTAAAATCATACATAGTACATTATTTTCCATAGACAAGGTTTTCTGTTATTTATAATCTACCGCCTGACAACTTAACCTCCCCTCCAGTCGGTTAGTGCGTGTTTACACGGGTCGATTTTAGCCGTGCGGCAAGTCACCAGTCGCATCGCCTGTCCTAGCCGAATCGCTACCCGATTTACACGAGTCGATGAAAATCGCGGGTGACTAGTTGGTTGGTGGACTAGGTGCGAGCGCGGAGACAACCAGTCTGACCAAGCGGTCGCCTGCGAATGAGCATTTTCACGGTCGATTTTAGTCACCAGCCGCATGCGGCCGGTCGCCACGCGGCAAAAGTCGGATGCTAGTCTACTTTGGGGCTTGCGATTTTAGTCACTTGCGGCCTAGCTGAATTGCCATTTAGACGGTCGATTTTCGCCGTGCGGCGGAAATCGTGCGGCTTTAGTCACCCGTGTAAACACCGCTTTAGTTGTCAGTCGATCGCTCACATTTTTTGAAGAAACGATCAGCTAGCAATTGATCCTGAACAGCCGACCAGTGCGGTCAACAAGTCAGTGCCTTAGCCGTGCCTCATGCTTGTTTTAGGGTTATTTAAATCTATTATTTAAGATTGTGAAAGATTGCGAATATTATAGTAAAAAGTGAATGTAACAAGGAGGAATATTAAAATATCAATTGTGAAGAAGGCGTTTCATTCCACAACCCAACAGCTTCAGAAGTGGGATAACGATAACAAGGTAATGTGACATTTTTCTTATATATTTTTTTTTTTACCACCGTCTTTTATTAATATATAGTTTACATGGATCATAATTATTATAAAGGATTTTTTTTTTCTTTATGTATTTTAAACTATGCTTGTTAGTTTAATAACAGGCTTGTTATCGTCCATTTGCCCACAAATATGTGAATAAATAAATAATCCTTGTGCGTGTATCGAACGTTGATTGTTATCATTTGGCCGGGTCCACATACCCTCATAATGTTAACAAACGACGCTTTAAGTGATCTACGATCCAGATCGAATCTGGCCAGGGCACTCCCTGGTGATACGACTGTGATTTTAGATTATTTAATCGAATAATTTACAACATTACATGTACGTACGTGAATTGTTAATGCGTGGTCAGGGTACTCCCTGATAGTGTTAGCAAGACACTAGTTGAATAGTTTAGGACCTTGACAATATTTGGCCAGGGCTACTCCCTGGTAATAAGGTTGAGTGACTAAACTATCAGGTGACACGTTTATGATATTATTGTATTGAACATTATATATGTGAGTTGTTAACACGTGGTCAGGGCACTCCCTGATAGTGCTAGCAATACACAGAATTGAATAGTTTGGAATCTTGACAATATTTGACCAGGGCTACACTCTGGTAATAAGGTTGAGTGACTAAACTATCATGTGATACGTTTATGATATTATTGTATAACAATATATATATTATGTGAGTTGTTAACACGTGGTCAGGGCACTCCCTGATAGTGCTAGCAATACACAGAATTGAATAGTTTGGAATCTTGACAATATTTGACCAGGGCTACACTCTGGTAATAAGGTTGAGTGACTAAACTATTTAAAAAACTTTATGATTCGCATTTTACATTAAAACATAAAAGCTAACTCATATATATATTTTTAATAATAATAAATGAACCTGATTCGGATTATTTTTTTTTATCAGATTGGTGATGGGCCGTGATTGGTCAAGGACTCCTTCACGCAGCCGAGACGGCAGTCGTGAGGGCAATGAACAGCGAAGCCGGCGTAGTAGAGAGCGCCGCAGTGAAAAGCGCTCAGACCGCCGCAGTCAGCGCCCAAGCCCGAACCGAAGTGCCAGTCACCGGAGCCGCCCTAACACTGAGCACCACCAAAGGAGTCCCGGTGAGCGACGTTCTAGGCGTAGTATTGAACGTCGCAGCCAACGATCAGGTGAACATCGAAGTCGTAGCCGCAGTCAGCTACGAAATCGCCACGATAGCAGAATTATGAATATTGATCGGGACCGTAGAAGTAGGAAACGTAGTAAGGACTGTTCTATTACAAGACCCCAAAAAGGTGATAAAAGCGATGTAACTAGTACTTTAATAGATTCATTTGTTGATGCGATTAAATCGATGAAATCTAGTTCTAGTGATAAATTTTCGTCTATTCACAATGTAATACCTGATTTTGATCCAATGGCAAAAGAACAGACTGTTAATGCGTGGTTATCGAAGGTTGAGGAATGTAAATTAATTTACGAATGGTCAGAAAAACAAGTCGTGCACTACGCTCTGCCTAAACTCTCGGGAATAGCTAAAACGTGGTACCAAAGTCTCCCCACTTTGCTGTATTCTTGGGAGGAATGGAAAGTTAAATTAATTGAAACTTTTCCATCTACCCAGAATTATGGTGAATTATTAACTGAAATGTTGAATAAAAAACTACGGTTTAGTGAATCTCCCGAATTATATTATTACACTAAAATTAACTTACTAAACCGTTGCAACATATATGGCAAAAATGCAGTTGATTGTCTAATTTATGGAATTGAAGATAGGGGTATTAGACTAGGAGCTCAAGCGGCACAATTTTCTGAACCTGAACAGTTACTCAAATTTTTTAAAACTGTTAAACCAGGCGTTTCTAGGGATACCGAAAGATCAATTCGAGATAGGGATAAACGGCCGGTACCAAATAATTCAAATAGGGTCTTGAATAAGCCGAATAGATTCGAACCGGGTCGGATAACTTGTTTCAATTGTAACGAAGTAGGTCACCCCAGCTATAAATGCAATAAACCGTTATTAAAGTGTAGTCGTTGTAATTTATTAGGTCATTTGTCTAATGCGTGTTCTAAAATGGAACCCGCTCAAAAGCTAGATAAGGAAAAAACCGTTTTGAAAATCTCTAGTCAACAATCGGCGAGTATTTACACTTTTCCTATACGTATTAACGGGGTAAATGTCCAATGTCATTTAGATTTAGGGAGCGAATGTACTCTAATTCGGTTGACGGACGCCCTAAATCTAGGGTTCGATTGGACCACAAATGATTTACCCTTACTAAAAGGCCTAGGCAATATACCGTACCAGCCTATCGGTAAGTCGTTAGTTAATATTGAGGTACAAGGAATTACTGAAAAAGATATAGAAATATTAGTTATTAATGATAACCTCATTAACTATCCAGTGCTTCTAGGGCATTCATTTTCAGAACGGCCGGGTATTAAAATTACTAAAACCGTAGATAAACTGGAGATTTGTAAGACCCAAAACGCTAAAATACACTTGTTATGTAGGGAGCAAACTTATATTAACCCTGAGGCAATACAAACTGTCGCAGTATTAGCAAAACCTGAACTTTCTTGTACTGTATATGTTAGAGGTGGTATGCGGGGACAAAATGGTTCTGAATTCTATTTGTTTCCGGGAGAATATGAATTAAAAGATGGATTAGGCTGTCTTCTTATCTTAAATCCTAGAACTAAGGGTTTAATTCTAGAACGTGAACAGTTGCTGATACGCAGTATGGTAATGAGTAATGATTGTAAATATGTAAATAACGTTAATTTCACTGACAGGAATGATATATCTGAGCCTGTTATAGGGGATAATCTTAGCGAATTAGAAAAACAAATGGTGAAGGACTTGCTCGCAAGATATAGCAGCTGTTTTTCTTCCTGTCTTAAGGATCTCGGATTTACAACTGTATTAGAAATGGATATACAATTAAAGAATGAAGAACCGGTAGTTTACAGGCCTTATAGACTCTCGTATGCAGAAAGAGAAGATGTCAGGCGCATGGTAGCAGAAATGTTAGATTGTGGTATAGTTAAGGAGTCTTCATCACCTTACGCGAGCCCCATTGTATTGGTAAGAAAGAAAAGTGGTGAGAGGCGAATGTGTGTTGACTACAGAGCCTTAAACAGCAGGACTAAGCGAGACCATTATCCTCTCCCTAGGGTAGAAGACCTTCTTGATCAACTAGCGGGCCATAAGATGTTCATATCGCTGGATTTGGCTTCAGGGTACTATCAGATTCCCATCTCGGAGAAGTCTCAAGAGAAGACCGCGTTTGTCACGCCAGATGGACAATATGAATACACCAGAATGCCATTTGGCTTAGCAAACGCTCCTTCGGTTTTCCAAAGAGCCATGCATAAGATTCTTAATAAAGCACGGTTAAGTTATGTAATTGTGTATATGGATGATGTTTTGATACCCGCGCGTTGCTTTGATGAAGCGCTGCAAAGACTAGAAGAAGTTTTGAACTTATTAAAAGAAGGAGGCTTAACACTGAAAATGCAGAAATGTAAATTTATGTTTGATAAATTAGACTTTTTAGGGTTTGAAATAAGTGGTAATGGTATCCAACCAGGCTCTGCGAAAACTGGAGCAGTCTCAAAATTTCCTACTCCCTTAAATCAGCATGACGTTAGACGATTTTTAGGTCTTGCCAGCTTCTTTAGAAGATTTGTCAAGGATTTTGCTCTGATAGTAAAACCATTGACGGGTCTTCTAAAGAAAAATGCGCCTTGGAAATGGGGGGAAGAAGAAGCAACTGCATTTACAGAGATTAAAAAACGATTGACCAGCAGACCAATTCTCGCACTATACGACAAAAATTTAGAAACTCAGTTACACACGGATGCGTGTAGATTCGGCATCGCGGGTATTCTTCTTCAGAAAGACGAGAAAGGTTTATGGAGAGTTGTAGCATACTACAGTCGTCAAACCACGGTAGAAGAGCAGAAACTTCACTCGTTTGAGTTAGAAACTCTAGCTGTGATAGCGTCATTAAACAAGTTTAGGGTCTACTTGTTAGGCCTACGCTTCAAAATACTAACAGATTGTAATTCATTACGCACCACACTTACAAAACGAGATGTGATCCCGAAAATTGCAAGATGGTGGGTGCAGTTACAAGAATATGACTGTGAAATTGAGTATCGACCAGGAGATAAGATGTCACATGTGGATGCCCTGAGTCGAGCTCCATCAGACTCAAAAGTAGACGATTTGCACGTTATTGATATACTTAGTGTTACTGCTGAAGATTGGATTACTACTGTTCAATCTTCAGATGACGATATAAGGCGTATTAAAGAAATATTAAGTGATCCAGAATCCCCCAACATAGTAAGTACATTTCAAAATTACAAATTAAAAAATGGACGTGTATACAGGATCATAGCTGATGATAATATCAAATGGGTAGTGCCTAGAGGCGCACGCTGGCAAATTGTTAAAGCCAATCACGATGACGTAGGCCATTTTGGGTTAGAAAAGACTTTAGATCGTATTCGGGCATTATATTGGTTTCCTAAAATGAGAACCTTTGTCACCAAATATGTTTCAGCATGTTTAGAATGTGCTCACCATAAGATGCCAGGTGGTGCTCGACAAGGTCACCTACATTCCATAGAAAAAGTAGAAATCCCCTTTCACACGGTCCACGTGGACCATGTTGGGCCTTTCATTAAGAGTAAGAAGGGGAACTCATATATCTTAGTAATCATCGATGCCTTTACTAAATTTGTTTCTTTGGCTGCCGTCAAAAGTACCAAAACGTCGGAAACTATAAAAGTAATTAAAAAAAATCTTATTGGGTATTTTGGTACTCCAACACGCCTCATTTCTGATAGAGGTAGCTGTTTTACCAGCAAGAGGTTTAGGAAGTTTATACAGGCCTTAGGCATAAAGCATGTTATGAATGCAGTAGCCACGCCGCGAGCAAATGGTCAAGTAGAAAGGTCAAACCGAACTATATTGGCATCATTGGGAACCATGAACCATGGCAAAGATCCTAGAACATGGGATGATAATCTATCGGATATACAGTTAGGCATTAATACGACAATACACGACGTCACAAAAAAAACTCCTAGTGAATTATTATTTGGGCGTAGAGTTACAAATCCTTCGCAAGGTATATTAAGTGAAGTAATTTCGGATGTAGGACATGGAATAGTAGACGGTAAGATTGACGATATTAGATTAGATGCACGCTGCCTGATGCAACAGCAAGCGAAGGTCAGTGAAGAACGGTATAATAGAAAAAGAAAAGCGGCAAAAGTATATAAAGTAGGTGATCTAGTGCGAATTTTGAGAGCAGTTGCATCTGGTAGCGGGCAGTCTAAAAAGTTGGAACCCAAACTACAGGGACCGTACCGCGTAATTAAAGTTTTACCAAACGACCGTTATGTGGTAGAGGATACCCCTTTATCTCGAAAAGGTAGGCGGTACGAAGCTGTCGTGGCAGCCGACAAAATGCACCCTTGGTTAAATTTTAAATCGATGTCTGATAGCGATAATGACGGTGATGATAGTTGTTCTGATGCCATTGAGAATCAAAATAATTAAATTTTATACATACACATTAGGTAGTTTAAAGTTCTTTATGTATGTTGTAATACACATCCTTCTATAAATGACGAGTCAAGTCTACGTGTTTGGTATGAACGAAGAATGATCGACGTTTATAACAAACACATGGAATTTGAAATAGCTTGCATATTGTGGGCATGCCGGGCACAATATGCCGCCCAACGAGAACCAAAATGCAGTATATGTGTGAACAGTGAGTACCGAGTGATTTTGTATGATTATTATGGGTATGCCGGGCACAATGATGTGCCGCCCAAAACGAATAGCTTACATACTGTGGGCATGCCGGGCATGATGTGCCGCCCAAAGAGTAACAATATGCAGTCTATGTGCAAGCAATGAGTACTGAGTGATTTTTATCACTGTTGAGGGCATGCTGGGTACAATGATGTGCCGCCCAAAGAGTAACAATATGCAGTCTATGTGCAAGCAGTGAGTTCTGAGTGATTTTGATTACTGTTGAGGGCATGCTGGGTACAATGGTGTGCCACCCATAAGAAAGCAACAATTATTATTGTACATTGTTATTTTTGTGATCTAATTATTGTCAAATTTAAATGTATGAGATAGTATTATGTAATTTAAATATAACATTATGATTGTATTGCAATACCTGCATAAGGTCATTAATATGTAAAAATGTATTGGTGAGCAATAAATTATTTGAATTTGAATTAGTCCTAATCAAACGGATAGAGAAGTGAGTTTTTGTTATACAAATGTTTGTAGCGATTGTCGAAGTAGTTCCAATAGAGATATATATATTTATTTATTTTATTTTTTTTTTCGAAATTTGTAAATCTTATTCTAGGCTTGTTTCCTTGTGTAATTTTGATTATTTGTAAAAGCTAATCATACCAATTCAAACTTCGGGAACTAGTTGTAAATACATATTATTATAAGTATTTGTTTCAATTTCATGTAAGTATGGTTGCATTTTGTTTTCCATATTTTAACATTTTATTTTTGTTTAAATTTAATTTAAGCCAACGAAGGCACTCGTTGAAGATCGGATGGCCGAGCTGTTACAAATCTTAAAATCATACATAGTACATTATTTTCCATAGACAAGGTTTTCTGTTATTTATAATCTACCGCCTGACAACTTAACCTCCCCTCCAGTCGGTTAGTTGTCAGTCGATCGCTCACATTTTTTGAAGAAACGATCAGCTAGCAATTGATCCTGAACAGCCGACCAGTGCGGTCAACAAGTCAGTGCCTTAGCCGTGCCTCATGCTTGTTTTAGGGTTATTTAAATCTATTATTTAAGATTGTGAAAGATTGCGAATATTATAGTAAAAAGTGAATGTAACAAGGAGGAATATTAAAATATCAATTGTGAAGAAGGCGTTTCATTCCACAACCCAACACATTATGTTTTCCATTACAACATTTCTTCTACTCCTTCCATCATCGTCGCTCAAAAATTCACACCAATTTTTCTTTTGTGCAATCTCACCACCTTTCCTAGAATAAAGCCATATTGCACGCATCTGATTTTTCAAACTTAAAATGTCTTTATGTATCATACATTGCACTTGTAAGATAATACATACACAGTACACACACATATTAAGAAAAAACACTATTTTTAACGTTCATGATATTTTTGATGTCATTTTTGTTATTTAAACTAGTTAAAAAACAGTTTAAAAAAGTTCTGTCTTGGACGTCCGTGTGTCTGTATGTGCGGATCCTTTTTCTTGTTAACACGATAGCGACCGAAATACTTTACTAATCGAGTCTTTTTTTTTCTCTTACGCTTGAGTATGCTCAGGAATAGAACCCTTTCATTTTTCAGGGTCTGATTCGATGTGGTTTAATTGTTATTAAATAAACAAAAATAATAATTAATAAATATTTATTAAAAAAAATTATGAGGCGTGCACTTTTGGATTTTCCAAATTATTTTTATCTTTACCTGAAAGGAGACTAGTTCCATTCCATAGATATTATTGCATTGTCTCTAGAATTCTATTGCTAAAGGTATGCCATATTAAATCCCTAGAATTCCATCTTGAAACTTGACCTAAAGAATAGACGAACAAATACAGGAGGTTAAATAGTTAAGCTAATATAATAATGTAATATATATAATTTTTGTTATTTAATTTTTAGTTAGTAGTATTAGTTAGAATTAATACTTCTTGTATTTTTACAGTGACGACTCTCACTAT
This sequence comes from Colias philodice, assembly GCF_061535455.1. NCBI lineage: Eukaryota > Metazoa > Arthropoda > Insecta > Lepidoptera > Pieridae > Colias > Colias philodice. The sequence continues at coordinate 7,208,337 of NC_143107.1, read as the reverse complement.
TTATCCTTTTAAAGAGGATGTCATTTTACAACACCCGATTTAAATTTTCCTTAATTTTTAGTATTAATTTATTCGTCAATTCACAATCAAAGCTCTAAATTAGATGACTTCTCTACCGTTAGCAGTTTCCTCTGAATTATAGGTATACTCGCACTCTGTGTCAAATATTTTGCTTATCCCTAAAATAACAAGACTATTCTTCCTAGCTCGGTCTGGGTTACCACGAAAAGAGAAAATAAAACATAGGTACTAAAGTAAGAAAAATATAGTCCTAGCTTTCCACCCGCGGCTTCGCCCGCGTTTTCAAAGAAAAACCCGCATAGTTCCCGTGGGATTTCCGGGATAAAACCTATCCTATGTGTTATTCTGATGTATAAGCTATATTGTGGTAAAGTTTCATTCAAATCCATTCAGTAGTTTTTACGTGAAAGAGTAACAAACATCCATACATCCATACTTACAAACTTTCGCCTTTATAATAGTAGTAATATTCTATATTTTGTCAAAGAATTTTCATACTAGTGTTGAATTTTCCATTTGTTTATACCAATCCTATTTCTCTATCTAATATGAATATAGTTTTTGGAGAAACTCAACCCAAACATCAACAATGAACGCTTTCAAAGATCCATTCGCTACCGAATATACCTATTTTTCAAAAACAAATTCCTAAATCCTCTCTCCACTGACATAATACAGCCATTTATATTAGGCCCGAACACGTGTCGTTTAGCATAAGGGTTCGATTCCGTGCAAAAGATAACAGGATTAGGCTTGGATCCGGGATAACAATAAAAATGCGGAGAAAGGATTTTCAGTCTTGCGTTCACTGAATTTAGGCGGTTTGAACACGGGAGTGTTTGACGCTGATGAATTTGTCTTTTTCAATGAGGATATGGTGTGACAGGATTGGAGACTTGGTGACTTGTTATTTCGTAAGGGCTTTCTTGTGACACGTATTTATAACCAAGAATTAAGAAGAATATGACACATTACATTAGATTTCATAGTAATTGCGAAGTTGGATCAGGGAAAAATATTATTCAATAAAGAGATGAAAGTATTTAAGAAGTAATAGGTATCAATAATAGCTTTGAAATTAATTAGATAGATGCAGAATAGTTTTAAAAATATAAGTCATTCAGGTAGACTGTATCAACGCTAAAAAGTTGATCATTTTCTAATTGTTAAAGACAGATGATGTTCCTTTTCACTACCTAATCTTCATACCTTTTTAAGTGAAACTTCTTTAAGCGAAAGTAAAATTTCGTCACGCA